>NC_045614.1:118050984-119300984 GCF_009829155.1 Mustela erminea | reverse complement strand
CATTCCCCAATTTAGCACCAACGATAATAAAGCATCATCTCTCTGATACCTTCCTAAATTTCCCAGTTGATTCTGAACCTGGGTGGAAGTTGGATTTAATTGTTACCACCCCAAATTCTAAGAGCCATGATGAAAAAATTTTGAAGTGGAGAAATTGTGAACAGTTGATGATATTCAAGGTGTGGCCAGCAGATGGGTGATCTGATAGAGAAAGAGGTCACTGAGTATGAGGAAGTCAAGAATCTATATACTGAACTAGTAATATTTTAAGGAGTTAGCATGATGCTCAAGTCCCTAAGGAAGATTTCAGAAATTAGACAGATAAGGAAATACAGGAATACATCATTTAGGATAGAAAAAAACAATAAA
This sequence comes from Mustela erminea, assembly GCF_009829155.1. NCBI lineage: Eukaryota > Metazoa > Chordata > Mammalia > Carnivora > Mustelidae > Mustela > Mustela erminea. The sequence goes on along the minus strand of NC_045614.1, from coordinate 119,300,615 downwards.
ACATGGTGAGGGTATGAAACAGTGATAGATACCATTCACTTCTATTGAGAATTTTAATTGATATTATATGGTTTAGTGTTATCTGTAAAAATTTAGATGTGCATATCCTATGCTTTTATAGTTCTGTTCCTAGGTATCTACCTTCAGGAAACAACTACATATTAAGACAAAATACATGTTCAAATATGTTCATAGAAGTTTTATTAGCAGTAATAAAAACAGATTGTCAAAAACTGCTCCCATAGATTGCAGTGGAATATTATATAGCAACAAAAGTGACCAATCCTCAACTATACTTAACAGCACAGTTCTGAACCAAGGAAGCAAGGCAAGACAATATTTGAAGTATAATTCATTAAAAAATTAAAAACAGGCAATATAATCTATATGATTTATCAAATCATTTTTTACTTTTGTTTTTCCTCATCCCTTTCTCATGGGCTTCTCAAGAGTTTTTGAGAAAGTTATAAATTTACATATTATAATTCAAGTTATCTACTTTTAAATGTGCTGTCATTATCTAATCTAGTATCACAAAAAAATTCATACCAAAAAACCCCCCACATTGCTGAGATAGAGAATCACTTTGTAATGATAGAGAAACAATGAAAGGAAACAAAGAAGATGAGAGTAACATTGTTCAAAAAATTTTGTCGTTTATCTCTAAAATTATTAACTGACCTGACCAGGATTACACAGCTGAAATGGAGAGAACTAAAGCTTGAATGCAGGCATTTCACTCCAGATCAAATTTTAGTAAGCCATCTGATTATTTGGAGGTCTCATTCAAACTCAGAACGCTGGGCTCATCCTCAGAGTTTCTGCTTCAGTAGGTCTGGCATAAGGTCTGAGATCTAAGCTCCTAACATGTTCCCAGGTAATGCTGATTCTGAGGAGGACTAACTGGTTTAGATAATGAGAGTAATAAGACTTATCTTGCAGTATATACAAACACACATTTAAAGGATTAATAATTTCAAATATGTAAAACAGTTAACATAGTGCTAGGCAGTAATAGTCACAGCATAAATGTCACTTTTTATTATTATACTATTCCTCTAGAAGAAATTCTCAGTGAACAGTTGGTTCACCTTGAATAGTCATGTGAAAGTCCCACATAGCATGCCACCTTCTTCCCTTTTTCCACTGCCTACTTCCTGGCTCTTCATCTTGTTACATGTAGATGGGCTTTTTTTTCTCCTCAATCTTCTCAGTCTTCAGAGAGGAGCACCTGAGAGATTTGTAGACTGCTCTTTGCTACTAGAGATTGCCTTCAATGAAATATCTTCGACATGTTGCTGTTAAACACCACGCTCCCAGCAGGGCTGATGAAGAGACCAAAAAGATTGAAAGGGTCAGAGCCCCATTCTGTTGCATTAAAATGAAAATCCAATGAAGTCACAGCCAAGCTAAAAATCCTTCACTGCCTCCTTCCCAGGAGGAAGACTCAATCTTCCCTGTGACCTGCACTTACTGACCTGTTCTATGTCCTCACAAACCCCTCTCCTGCTTTCCAGCCCTTCTTAGACCCACTGATGCTTCTGAACCTGGCAGTCCCTCCTACGTCAGGCTCTTTCTCACCTTGTTCCCTCTGGCATGATCACTCTGTCTTTTATCTACATGGCTCTTTTTTTCCTACTCATCCTTCCACATCAGTTCAACCATTATTTCCTCAGGAAAGCCTTTTCTGATATTCCAAATTAGTTCAAAACCATTATTTTATGCGCTGGAGCACCTTCATCTTTGATTTCAGAGTATTTATCACAGTTTGTAATAGTATATGTATGTGATGATTTGATTACTATTTGATTCCCTCACTACAGCATTATTTAATGGAACTTCCTGTGATAATGGAAATCTTTTATAATATTAAACACTTAAAATATGAGTAATGTGACTGAAGAACTGAAGTTTTAGTTTTATTTAATTTTAATATCCATAAGTGACTAATAGCTTCCATGTTAGACAGCAGAGGGCTAGACCATAAGCTCGTAAGGAAAGGAGCCCTTACTGCATTGCTCATTTCTGTGTTCCCAGCTTCTATCATAGTGTCCTGATAAATGATATAATCTCAGTAATATTTGTGAAGTGAGTGATCTTTCTAATGTCTAATGTCCGTATATTTTAATACTATAAAAGAGTTGGGAGTCTTTTTTTTTTCTTTTTCCATTAGAATAATTCCCTCTGTTTTGTTTTGTTTTTTCTTTTAAGAAATTAAAAAAAAATTGGTGACACTAAGACATGCTTTTTGTGTGAAATTCTGAATTGTCTAAACCTTGTAGGAGAGAAGTATGGCTTATATATAGGTAATATCTATTGCTTCAGTATACCGAGAACACATTTTAAGATTCTTAGTAATTTAAAAAAGTTAATTTATTTGCAACTGTTTTTTTCTCTTGGTTAGAATTTTCTTCTAAGTAGTTTTTAATTTCTCATTTACTCAGAGCATTTCATAAGTTTGAGGTATCATTGGACAATTTAAAGTAATTTATTCTTTATGAATAAAGAAGTAGACACACAAGGGATATTAAAGTAAAAACGTAACCATATGATTATTATTTATAAGTAAGAAATATTTTATTTTTAAAATATTATGCCATTTGCCTACATTTCCAAAAATTACATAAAAGCATTCAATGATAAGGACCTTTCTTGAATTAAAAATGCTCAGTCTCAACTTTTGAAATCTTACTATAATGATAGCTAAACTTTAGGTAACTACCCAAAGGTATCTGAACTAGCCCCTGCTGCACACTCAGAGGTTCTAATAACATGGGTTTTGCCTATTCAAGGTATTTGTCCATTAGAATAGTTGCCTATCAGGAATATATAGTAAAACCTAATGCCTTCATCCCTGTAGGGAGGATTATCTAATAATCCTACTGTTCCTAAGTTCCTTGAAGACTTTAAGGTTCAGAAGGCCAATATTTATTTCGCTTTGATGGCAGAGGTTTGTTTTGGCAGGACTTCTAAAGAAACTCTTACTTATCTTCTTGCTTATGACTTTAACTGTTTCCTGAGTTTGAGATTGGGGTCATAGGGACTCTGCTACAGACTATTTATTAAAGGGGGGTAGGATTGTGTGCAACTGCTTATTATTTTTCTGGGTCTGTACAGTCTGTTTAAAGGTCATCTTCCTTTACTTCCTATAGTAAGTCAGCCAGGAAAAAAAAATCTTAGATTCTCAAAAATATCCTTTATTTTTTCTTTGAACTTCTAAAAAAGTGCCCTTCTGCGATGGTATGTCTTTTATCCATATATTTGGCATCTGTTTTCAGTATATGGACCATAGGAAAGGCACCACCGTGAAAATTTAAATATTGCAAAATAAGAAAATTTCCACCTTAACATCAAGATGTAAGAGATCAGGCAAAGATGTGCAGAAACAAATTTAAGAGAAAGATTTGTTCTGAATTAAGCAAGAATGGGTTATACTCAATTAAATGATCATTTTCAATATTAAATATATCTCAGTCAGAAGTGGATAGGTGGGATAATATCTACGGGAACCGAGAAGAAGGAGAAGTGCAGAAGCAAATGTTGGCAGTGCCCCATTCCAGGGAATTGAACCCTGATATTTCCTTGGCTTGGTATCCCTTAGGAGGGGAGAACTTGCTCACCAAGAAACCACCTGTATGTTTAAAATGGCTTCATATTTAGTTTGTCTCCATGGGAAAATACGTGTAGAGAGGGTGGTATGGGTATCTGGCTCTCTTGACATCTATATTCCTAAAAAGTGATAAATGACTTGACCTACTGTCTGTGCCAACAACATTAGGTTTTTGAGCAGTAATCTTGACAGTTCTGAACCAAAAACATTTCTCTGGTCAGGAGGTTTGCTAGCCTCAGGAAATAAAATACAAAGTTCCAGTTAAATTTGATTTCAGATAAATTAGAAATAATGTAATGATCTAAAAATCATTTAAAAATCATTGTTCATCTAAATTTCAAACTGAGCTGAGAATCCCGTATTCTATCTGATAGCCCAACTTGGTGAAAATTGGTGGGTATCGCCAACTTGCCTAACTTACAAGTCCCCTCTGGCATTACACTGGTAGAAACTAATATTTGAGGGTGAAGAATGTCCTGCATTTGATAAGGTTTATGATTCTTTTCCATCCATTATCTGATTTGAGCCTCACAATAAATATTTTCCTGTCCTGGTATCATGTATTTATCATCATGAGATTAAAGAGACCCTCTAACTTCTGGTCTACTCTCTTTTTCCATCTGCCTGCTGTCTTAGTGGATGACTCTCCTTTGAACACTTTTTCCGACAGCAGTTTCAAAGAGCCATTCATTTCATTTGCTTCCTAGTTAATAAGGAAGTTCATTGATACATAACACTTTTCACTGGAATATAACACAGAGAAATAGAGGTTCAGAATATGCCCCAAGCAAACTTCTGGTTTGGTAGACATTTGGCAGACATTCAACCACTTTGAGTATGGTTATTTTCTAATTCAGAAGTCTTTTCATTGTTATCTTTCCCAAAGTACTGAAGATCTCCTTAACTGTTGTTCCAACTTTCTTTCCAAACCTTTTTTCAAGAAATGACCTTTTTTGCTCAACTAATCTAAGGTAAAAAGCACCCAATAATGGGATTAAGTTAAATGAATGTGTGTGGGCAGCCTGTAGAAAAGAATGATATGGTACTTTCCTATTTAGAGCGGGATCCTTTCAATTACTTTGAAAAGACTGGCATTTGGTCTTTATGTAAGATGGAAGATTCTAGGACTGTTTATAAACCTCCTTTAAAAATTATTGAGATCAATAGATAAACTATCAAAAGTGGTGAATCCTGTCCGAATAGAGAGCAGGGCACAAAAGTGGACAGTATGATTCAGCTTTTTTTTTCTTTTTTCTTTCTTTCTTTCTTTTTTTTTTTTTTTGCTCGGAAGTTAAATTAATATGCAGCCAGCAGATCTATTGAGAAGCAGGACTTGTAACTTCAGTGTCTGAAATCTGTCCCTGATTCTAATGACTCATTTTGTGACTCTGTGCAATTTATTAACTTCTCTTTTTTCTAATCTCATCTGCTGGAAAAGAGATTTAATAATACACAATTCACAGGAGGTTATAATCCTGAGTCATTAGTGCAAAAATCTGTAGAGAGAGGATATTGTTAGCTGTTAGAGAGAGGGTGATAAAAGTAATTCTGAAAAGCAACATCTGAAAATCTGGAGACAGTAACAAACTTGTAATGCCACAATTATGGTAAAAAAAAAAAAAGCCAATTTAGAATCAAGAAGTTGAGTCATTGGAGACATAAGGGAATGGAGAGGCACTGTGGAGAGCAGGGACAAATCAAAGCTATATTATTCCATGTGGCATGCTTGTTGCCAGTGCCACTGCACCCTCTTTCCTTGACCATACCCTTTACCTCACATACACTGCATTCTACTGAGGGCTTGCTTTCTCTCTGCCACCCTCAACTTAGAACTTGTTCTGGAATGCTTTTTTGTACTAAGACAGATATAAAGTAGTAACTCAAAGGGGTATTATTTTACTGACTGGTGGCAGAATTCCTTATGAGAAAATAATATTTTTGGTTTAATAATTGAGAAAGAAAGGTGAAGCCTATGAGAATAGGTATGAAGGAGGTGACTAAACTACTTGTCAGAGAGATGATGTTGTGAGATGAAGGAAGCCTGGAGGAGGCTGAGAAGAGGAAAACAAAAGGCAGTGGACAATGAGTGTCAGAATTGGTAGCAATGACAGAGATAATTTGTGTGTGTGAATGTGTGTGTGACTTTTTTTTTAAAGATTTTATTTATTTGTTTGACAGAGCAAGAGAGCATAAGCAGGGGGAGCAATAGAGGAAGAGGGAAAAGCAGGCTCTCTGCCAAGCAGGGAGCCCAATGCAGGGCTCAATCCCAGGACTCTGGTATCATGACCTGAGCCTAAGGCAGGTGCTTGACCATCTGAGCCACTCAGGTGCCCCTAATTTTTTTTTTAATTAAGTTCAGTTAGCCAGCATACAGAGATAATTAGTAAAATCTTAGCTAATATTCTTAAGCTGTTCACATTTTTCTCTTCTAGAACTACCTCCACCAGTGGGGTTAATGCTTTTATCTGTGTGTGGAAGTGGAGGAAATGGGTTGAAAATGCAAGCCCAGATCATAAATAGCAGAAGCTGGACAGATGATGAACAAAAGTGAAATGATAGATGAATTAAATGAACTCAGAGGAAATGGCCTTTTGAGGCTAGAAGTGGCTGAGGAAAAAACATACTTCACCTCCTCCAGAGTTTCCAGAATTTTCTGTTTCCACCACAAACAGAAAAGGGTTTCAGCATATTTTTGCTTTAATCTCCATAGTCTGGTATCTTAACAACTCTAGGATTTAACTTGGGCTCTCAAGTCCCTGACTCAGGCTGTGTGACATGGAGCAGAAATCTGGCAACCCTCACCTCCCTCTTGCACCTCCCCAGTCTGCCCTCACCTAGCCTGCTTCTAGTGGTGATTCCAGCAAATCTTCCTTTGAACTATGAATTGCATAGCTGAAAAAAGAAATGTTTTAAGCATTTGGAAAGTCATTTATCTCAAGTTTTACTCTTGGAAAGACATTTCTATTTTAACACAGATTAAATATAATGATAGGAACATGTGGACTAATTTCAAGTGCAAGGCTTTCCAAGGATGTGGGGGCACGTGGAAAAGTGTGCACAGGGTGGGGCTGTTAGATGGTAGGCTAGGTGAGGAATCTGCAGGGTCAAGCCTGGAATTTGAAATCCTTCTAATGGCCCCACACATTCCCTGGAGGAACATTTTCTAAATTCTGTTTTGGCAGGAAAAGAATAGATTTTTAAAAGAAAAACTGTAATTTGAATCCAATTGCTGACCTTTAACATTATATTCTGCCATCAGAATATTTTAAAGGTCTTGAAGCTTAATAAAAATATTCAAATATAAGTATACTGTCCACTGAAGATAGAGCAGCTACAGCTTACACTGTTTTGTTTTTGAAAGAAGTATTATATTTTCCTGTGGGATGCTAATAATTTCTTAAATAAGAATAAGCCAGACGTACCAAGAAACTCTTCAAATAAGAAAATACAATTTTTCACTTAAAAATTAAGATTTCAGGGGCAGCTGGCTGGCTTAGTTGGTGGAGTGTGCAACTTTTGATCTCAGGGCTGTGGATTTGAGCCCTGTGTTGGGTATAGATAATATTTAAAATATTTACCAAATAATTAAGATTTTATTCCTGTTCCATCCCCTCCTTCAGACTGCTTTTTAAAAGGCTACTTAACATTCTAAAGCTTCTTTTTTCAAAGGTGATACTTTTGAGAACTGAGTTCAGGATTCTCACTTTTTTTTTTTTTTTTCCTATCATTTGGTGCTAGTAGAGATCTCCTCACTTTAAAAAATGATTTTTAAATGACAATCTCACAGCTCATTTTTAAATAGCCTCTTTCCATTTCTGCAGAATTGCCTTGGAGTTCAAACAAAATGAGTCACCCAAAGAGAAAAAAAAAAAAATCACAAGCCATTTTTATACATTATCCAGAGCAGAAATTTAATTTAATGGCACTGATATAGAAGAACTCCTTCTGCAGCAATTTTAAAAGTCAGTTCCTTTACTTTTATGACAGTTAACAAGTTCAGTTATCTATCTATGCAGATGAAATAATAATGAGTGGTAAATGAATGGTGCTCATGTAGGTATGGCAAGGGGCTGCTGGTGGCAAGTGAAGGGGGTAGGTGTGATGTCATAGGGAGAAATAATTCTTCCTCCCTCTATCATGGGATTAGAGCAGTTTTAGTTACCCCACAGCTTTTTCCTCATCCTCTGCCTTTTGATTGGAAGGATTTTCCTATGGGAAAACGGGGGGGGGGGGGGTGGTGGCAAAAAGGGAACTTGAAATGGTTTGAAATTTCTTTCAAAGCTCAAACTGGTTATCCCTACCTTACATCTCTTTTTCTAATGGCACAGAGAAATTAACCAAGGTACCCTGTTCTAATGCATGTCCTATGACCCCTTCCTGCCACAAGGGTCCTTTTTTTGACTCCTACACATGAGGATACATCCATTACAGAAGTAGGTACATGTGTCCATGTATGCATATGCCTCAAGAAGAAAATTTACACTTTTACAATAAGTGACAATACTGGTTGAAGAGCTCTCTGTTACAATTTGATATGACCTCCTCTGTGGTGCACAGGAGCAGAGGATAATTTTTCAGCAGAACACCTTTTTTTTATTTGTTTTATTCAATATAATTAACTTACAGTGTTATGAGTTTCAGGTGTGCAATGTAATGATTCAACAATGTTTCAGGTATGCAATGTAATGATTCAATGCAATGTAATGATTCTATATATTACTAGAGCTCGTCACAATAAGTAATCCCCTTATCTATTTTACTCATCCCCACTCACCCATCCACCCACCCATAGCTTCCCCTCTGACAAGTACCAATTTGTGCTCTGCATTTAAGTCTCTGGTTTGGTTTGTCTCTTTTTCCTTTATATGTTTGTTGTGTTTCTTGAATCCTATGTAGAGTGAAATCATAGGTATTGTCTTTCTCTGAATGACTTATTTAACTAAGCATTATTCTCTCAAGGTCCATCTGTGTCATCACAAATGGGGAGTCTCAAGTCTTTTTATGGCTGAGTTATACTACTGTGTGTGTGTGTGTGTGTGTGTGTGTGTGTGTATACACACCACCCTTTTTTATCCATTGATCTATTGATGAACACTTGGGTTCCTTCCATATCTCTCCCATTATAAATACTGCTGCAAAAACATTAGGGGTGCATAAATCATTTCAAATTTATGTTTTTGTTTTCTTTGGGTAAATACCTAGTAGTGGAATTATTGGGTTATATACTAGTTCTGTTTAATTTTTTGAGGAACCTGCATACTGTTTTTCCACAGTGGCTGGATCAATTTGCTTTTCTAACAGTGTGAAATGTTCCTTTTTCTTCACACCCTTGCCAACACTTGTTATTTATTGTTGTTTTGATTCTAGCCATTATGACATGTATGAGGTGATATCTCATTGTGGTTTTGATCTGCATTTCCCTAATGATTAGTGGGGTTGAGCATCTTTTCATGTGTCTGTTTCCCATCTATATATCTTCTTTGGAGAAATGTCTACTTGGGTTATCTTCCCATTTTTAATAGAATTATTTAGTTTTTTGGGGGTTGAGTTGTAGAACTTTCTTGTATATTTTGGATATTAACTCCTAATTAGAGATATCATTTGCAAATATCTTCTCCCATTCAGTAGGTTGCTTTGCTGTTTTCTGGATGGTTTCTTTTGCTGTGCAAAAGCATTTTATTTTGATGTCCCAATAGTTTAATTTTACTTTTGTTTCCTTTGCTTGAGGAAACAGGTCTAGAAAAATGTTTCCATGGCAGATATCAAAGAATTTACTGCTTATGTTTTCTTCTAGTTTTATGGGTTCAGGTCTCACATATAAGTCTTTAATCCATTTTGATTGTATTTTGATGTATAATGTAAAAAATGGTCCAATTTCATTCTCCAAGTTGCTTTCAGTTTTCCAAGAACCATTTGTTTGTTAAGGAGAGTGTTTTTTCTCATTGTATATTGTCACCTTTGTCATAGAATAAGTTACCATAAAATAGTAGGTCTATTTCTGGGCTCTCTATTCTGTTCTGTTATTTATGTGTCTATTTTTGTGCCCACACCATACTGTATTGATTACTATGGCTTTGTAGTATATTTTGTAGTCTGTGATTATGATTTATTCTTTCTCAAGATTGCCTTGTGTATTGGGGTTCTTTTGTAGTTCCATACAAATTTTAGTAGTATTTTTTAGTTCTGTGAAAAGTGTTGTTGATATTATGAGAGGGATTGTATTAAATCTGTACATTGGTATGGGTGGTATGGACATTTTAACAATATTTGTTCTTCCAATCTAAGGGCTTGGAATATCTTTCTATTTGTTTGAATTATCTTCAACTTCTTTCATCTGTGTTTTATAGTTTTGGAAGTACAATTCTTTTACCTCTTTGGTTAAATTTATTCCTACATGTTTTTATTATTTTTGGTGCAATTTAAATATTTTTTTAAAGATCTTATTTATTTATTTGACAGAAAGAGAATGAGCAAAAGCAAAGAGTGTAGGAGAGGGAGAAGCAGGCTGGGAACCCAGTGCAGGGCTCGATCCCAGGACCATCATGACCTGAGCCAAAGGCAGACCCTTTAACCAACTGAGACATCCAGCCTCCGCTGGTTGTTTTGCTAGTTTCTCTTTCTGCTACATCATTATTGGTGTAAAGAAATGTAACAGATTTCTGTATATTAATTTTGTGACCTGTGACTTTACTGAATTCATTTCATAGTTTTTGGTGGAGTCTTTAGAGATTTCTGCATATAGGACCATGTTATCTTCAAAGAGTGAAAGTTTACTTCATTACAAATTTGGATACCTTTTATTTACTTTCCTGTCTGATTGCTGTGGCTAGGATTTCTAGTACTATGTTGATTAAAAGTGGTGTGAGTAGACATACACTTCTTGTTTCTGATCTTAGGAGAAATGCTCCCAGTTTTGTACAATTAAGTATGCTGTTAGCTGTGGTTTTTTTTTTTTCATATATTATCTGAGATACAGTTTATCTAAATCTTTGTTGAAAGTTTTTTTTCCTTTCCTCCATCACTTTTTTAAATTATTTTTATTAACATATAATGTATTATTTGCCCCAGGGATACAAGTCTGTGAATCATCAGGCTTACACAATTCACAGACTCACCATAGCACATACCTTCCCTAATGTCCATTACCAACCACCCTCTCCCCATTTCCCACCGTCCCAGCAACCTTCAGTTTTTGTGAAATTAAGAGTCTCTTATGGTTTGTTTCCCTCCCGATCCCATCTTGTTCCAGTTTTTCCTTCCCTACTCGCCACGACCTCCCGCCCTGCCCCTCAAATTCCTCATATCAGAGAGATCATATGATAATCATCTTTCTCTAATTAACTTATTTTGCTCAGCATAATACCCTCTAGTTCTATCCATGTTGTTGGAAATGGCAAGATTTCATTTATTTTGATGGCCGCATCGTATTCCATTGTATATCAATACCACATCTTCTTTATTCAGTTTTTTATTATGAGTATGTATTGTACTTTGTCAAACTGCTTTTATTGCATGTATTGAGATGATCATCCAATTTTTATCCCTTCTTTTGTTAATGTATTGTATCCTACTGGTTGATTTATGACTATTGAACCACCCTTGCTTCCCTGGAATAAATCCCACTTGATCGTGGTAGATGATTTTTAAAAATATATTGTTGGATTCTACTGGCTAATATTTTGCTGAGGATTTTTGCATGTTTGTTTATCCAAATAAATTGGTCTGTAGTTTTCTTTTTTTGTAGTGTCTTTATGTGATTTTGGTTTCACAGTCATTCTGGCCTCAGAATGAATTTGAAAGTTTTTCTTCCTCTTCTATTCACTGGAATAGTTTGAGGAGAATAGATAAAAATTCTTCTTTAAATGTTTTGTAGTTTTTATCTGGAAATCTGTCTGGTCCTGGACTTTTGTTTGTTGGTATTGTGTTGGCTATTGATTGAATTTCCTTGCTTAGGAATTTCTCTGTTTAAATTTTCTATTTCTTCCTGATCAATTTTGGAAGGTTATGTTTCTAGAAATTTATGTATTTCTTCTACATTGTTCAGTTTGTTGGCATATAATTTTTTATAGTATTCTCATAATGCTTTGAACAATCTTCTGGTTTCATCTGTTGTATTGGGGTTTGGGTGTTTTTTTGTTTTGTTTTTTTTGTTTTTTTTTTTGGTTTCTTTCTTTCTTTCTCTCTTTCTTGTGTCTATCATTTATTTCTTCCCTAATCTTATAATTTCCTTCCTTCTACTGACTTTGGGCTTTGTTTTTGTTTGTTTGTTTGTTTTTATAGCTCCTTTAGTTGTAAGGTTAGGTTGAGATTTTTTCTTGTTTCTTGAGGTATTGATCTAATCTTTCCACTTAGAACAGCTTTTGCTGGATCCGAAAGATTTGGGACTGTTGTGTTTTCATTTTAATTTATCTCTTTTTTTTAAAATTTTGTGGTTTTTTCTTGGTTAACTCATTCATTGTTTAATAGCATGTTATTTCGTTTCCCTTTATTAACGTTCTTTCCAGATTTTTTCTTGTGATTGATTCCTAGTTTCATACCATCATGGTAGGAAAAGATGCATGATATGATTTCACCTTTTTAGAATTTATTAAGACTTCTTTTCTGGCCTATCATGTGCTCTATTCAGGAGAATGTTCCATGTGCACTTGAAAAGAATGTGTCTTCTGTTTTGGGATAGGATGTTCTGAATGTATCTGTTAGATTCATCTGGTCCACTATGTCATTCAAAGCCATTGTTTCCTTGTCAGTTTTCTGTGTGGATGACCTACATTGATGTAAGTAGGGTGTTAAAGTCGCTTACTATGGTTATATTACTGTCAATTTCTTTCTTTATATCTGTTAATATTTGCTTTATATATTTAGGTGCTCCCATGGTGGGTGCAAAAATACTTACAGTTGCTATATCTCTTGTGGGTTGTTCCCTTTATCATTAAGTAATGTCCTTCTTTGTCTCTTGTTAGTCTTTTTTGGAAAGTTTATTTTGTCTGATATAAATATTGTTACTCCAGCTTTCTTGTCACTTCCATTTGCATGGTAAATATTTTTCTATCCCTTCATTTTAATTCTGCAAGTGTCTTCAGGTCTAAAGTGAGTCTTATAGGCACCGTATAAATGGATCTTGCTGTTTTATTCATTCAGTCACTCTGTCTTTTGATTGGAGCTTTAGTACATTCACATTTTAAGTAATTATTGATAGGTATATATGATTCCCATTTTGTTATTAATTTATGGTTGTTTTTATAGATCTTCTTTGTTCTTTTCTCCTGTTGTCTTTCCTTGTGGCTTGATGGGTTCCTTTAGTCATATGCTTAGATTCCTTCCTCTATTTTTGCCACAAATTTTTGATTTGTGGTCACCATTAGATTCATATATAGGATCCTATGCATATTGCAATCTATATTAAGTTGAGGGTTACTTAAGTATAAACCCATTTTAAAACACTAAATTTTTACTATACCCCTCCACATATTTTATGTATAATATCATACTTTACATCCTTTAATTTTATGAATTCTTGACTGATTTTTGTAGATATAATTGGTTTTACTCCTTCTGTGCTTTAACCTCTGGACTGATTTTTAAGTAACTGATCTACTACTTTAATAATGTTTGTATTTACCTGTGAAGGCTTTTTCTTCATACTTTTCTTATTCCTGATTATGGCCTTCTCTTTCCACCCCCCTTTTATTTTTTAATAAGTCACTGATTTCAATCTTTTTTTTAAATTACTTTTATTAACATACAATGTATTATTTGCCCCAGGGGTTCAGGTCTGTGAATCATCAGGCTTATACATTTCCCAGCATTCACCATAGCACATACCCTCCCTAATGTCCATAACCCAACCACCCTATCCCTACCCTTTACCCCCTAGCAACCTTCAGTTTATTTTGTGAGATTAAGAGTCTCTTATGGTTTGTCTCCCTCCCAATCTCATCTTGTTTCAGTTTTCCTTCCCCTAACACCCAGACTCCTCACCGTGACTCTCAAATTCCTCATATCAGAGAGATCATATGATAATTTTCTTTCTGATTGACTTATTTCACGCAGCATAATATCCTCTTGTTCCATCCACATCGTTGCAAATGGCAAGATTTCATTTCTTTTGATGGCTGCATAGTATTCCATTGTATATGTATGTGTATGTATGTGTATATGTGTGTGTATATATCCCATATCTTCTTTATCCAATCATCTGTTGATGTACATCTAGGTTCTTTCCATAGTTTGGCTATTGTAGACATTGCTGCTATAAAAATTTGGGAGCACATGCCCCTTTGGATCACTACATTTGTATCTTTGTGGTAAATATCCAGTAGTGCAATTGCTGGGTTGCAGCTCTATTTTCAGCTTTTTGAGGAAACGCCACGCTGTTTTCCAAAGTGGCTGGACCAGCTTGCATTCCCACCAACAGTGTAGGAGGCCTTTCTCCACATCCTTGCCAACATCTGTTGTTTCTTAACTTGTTAATTTTAGCCATTCTGACTGGCATGAGGTGGTATTTCACTGTGGTTCTGATTTGTATTTCCCTGTAGCCAAGTGATGTGGACACTTTTTCATGTATCTGTTGACCATCTGGATGTCTTCTTTGAAGAAATGTCTGTTCATGTCTTCTGCCCATTTCTTGACTGGGTTATTTGTTCTTTGGGTGTTGAGTCTGAGAACTTCTTTATAGATTTGGATACTGGCCCTTTATCTGATATGTCATTTGAGAATATCTTCTCCCATTCTGTCAGTTATCTTTTGGTTTTGTTGACTATTTCCTTTGCTGTGCAAAAGCTTTTGATCTTCATGAAGTCCCAGTAGTTCATTTTTGTCCTTGGTTCCCTTGCCTTTGACAATGTTTCTAGGAAGAAGTTGCTGTGGCTGAGGTCGAAGAGGTTGCTGCCTGTGTTCTCCTCAAGTATTTTGATGGATTCCTATCTTACATTTAGGTATTTCATCCATTTTGAGTGTATTTTTGTGTGTGGTATAAGGAAATGTCCAGTTTTATTCTTCTGCATGTGGCTGTCTAGTTTTCCCAACACCATTTCTTTTTTTTTTTTTTTAAGATTTTATTTATTTATTTGTCAGAGAGAGAGCAAGTGAGAGCGAGCACAGGCAGACAGAGTGGAAGGCAGAGTCAGAGGGAGAAGCAGGCTCCCTGCGGAGCAAGGAGCCCGATGTGGGACTCGATCCCAGGACGCTGGGATCATGACCTGAGCCGAAGGCAGCCACTTAACCAACTGAGCCACCCAGGCGTCCCCCCAACACCATTTCTTGAAGAGACTGTCTTTTTTCTATTGGACATTCTTTCCTGCTTTGTCGAAGATTAGTTGACCATAGAGTTCAGGGTCTATTTCTGGGTTCTCTATTCTGTTCCATTGATCTTTGTGTCTGTTTTTTTTTTTTTTTTTTACCAGTACCAGTACCATACTGTCTTGATGATGACAGCTTTGTAGTAGACCTTGAAGTCTGGAACTGTGATGCCGCCAACTTTGGCTTTCTTTTTCAACATTCTTTTGGCTGCTCAGTGTCTTTTCTGGTTGCATATAGATTTTAGAATTATTTGTCCCATTTCATTGAAAAAAAAAAGATGGTATTTTGATAAGGATTACATTAAATGTGTAGATTGCTTTAGGTAGCATAGACATTTTCACAATATTTGTTCTTCGAATCCATGAGTATGGAACATTTGTCCATTTCTTTGTGTCTTCCTCAATTTCTTTCATGAGTACTTTATAGTTTTCTGAGTAAAGATTCTTTGCCTCTTTGGTTAGGTTTATTCTTAGATATCTTATGATTTGGGGTGCATTTGTAAATGGGATCAGCTCCTTAATTTCTCTTTCTTCTGGCTTGCTGTTGGTGTACAAAAATGCAACTGATTTCTGTGCCTTGATTTTATATCCTGACAATTTACTGAATTCTTGTATGAGTTCTAGCAGTTCTAGAGTAGAGTCTTTTTGGTTTTCCACATAAAGTGTCATCTACAAAGAGTGAGGGTTTGACTTCTTCTTTGCCAATTCAGATGCTTTTTCTTTCTTTTTGTTGTCTGATTGCCAAGGCTAGGACTTCTAGTACTATGTTGAATAGCAGTGGTGATTGTGGACATCCCTGCCATGTTCCTGACCTTAGGGGAAAAGTTCTTAGTTTTTCCCCATTGAGAATGATACTCGTTGTGGACTTTTCATAGATGGCTTTGACGGTATTGAGGTATGTACCCTCTCTCTCTATACTTTGAAGAGTTTTGGTCAAGAAAGGATGCTGTACTTTGCCAAATGCTTTTTCAGCATCTGTTGAGATTATCATATGGCTCTTGTTCTTTATTTTATTAATGTATTGTATCACATTGATTTGCAGATTAACCATCCTTATAGCCCAGAAAGAAATTCCCACTTCAATGTGGTGAATAGTCCTTTTAATGTGCTATTGGATTCTGTTGGCTAGTATTTTGGTGAGATTTTTTTGCATTTGCGTTCATCAAGGATATTGGTCTGTAATATTCCTTTTTGATTAGGTCTTTTTCTGGTTTGGGGATCAAGGTAATGCTGGTCTCATAAAATAAGTTTGGAAGTTTTCCTTACATTTCTATTTTTTGGAACAGTTTCAGGAGAATAAGTATTAATTCTTCTTTAAATGTTTGGTATAATTTCCCTGGGAAGCTGTCTGGCCCTGGGCTCTTGTTTGTTGGGAGATTTTTGATGACTTCTTCAATCTCCTTGGTGGTTATGGGTCTGTTCAGGTTTTCTATTTCTTCTTGGTTCAGTCCACTCTTAAGATTTTTCTTTACTATTTCTTAGAAGCGTGGTATAGTGGTGATGAATTCCTCTACCTTTTGTTTGGGAAACTCTTTATCTCTTCTTTTCTGAAAGCTATCCTTGCTGTGTAGAGTATTTGTAGTTAAATGTTTATTTGTTTGTTTGTTTGTTTTAGCACTTTGAGTGTATCATGCCATTGTCTTCTGGCCTGCAAAATTTCTTTTGAAAAATCAGTTGAGAGCCTTATGTGGTGTCGCTTATATGTAACAGTTTTCTTCTGCTGCTTTTAAATTTCTCCTTATTAATAATTTTTACCATTTTAATTATTATGTGTCTTGGCATGAACTTCATTGAGTTGTTTTTGTTGGAGGCTTTCTGTACCTCCTAGATCTGGATATCTGTTTTCTTCAAATTAGGGAGTTTTCAGCTCTTACTTCTTCAAATAAATTTCTGCCCCTTTTTCTCTCTTCTCCATCTGGGATCCCTGTAATGCAAATATTATGCTTGGTGATGACATTGAGTTCCCCTAACCCCCTTTCATTTTTTAATTTTTTTTTCTTTTTTGCTCTTCAGTTTGGTTGCTTTCCATTTTTCTGTTCTCAAGCTTCTGATCCATTCTGCTTCTTCTAGTCTACTATTTAGTCTCTCAGACATATTAATTTCAGTTATCGTGCTCTTCATCTCTGATTGGTTCTTTTTTATATTTTCTGTATCCTTGTTGAAGGTCTCACTGAGATCCTCCAGTCTTTTCTCAAGTCCATTAAATATCTTTATGACCATTGCTTTGAATTCTTTATCAGGCATATTGTTTATCTCTATTTCATTTAGCTCTTTTGATATGTTTTTTGTCCTGTTCTTTTACAGCTTTTTCAGCTGCTGCTTCTATGCTGTATCTCTCCAGGGTTGTTTATTGTGCTATCTCTTTTGGGTAAAGGACTCAGTTTCCTATTGCCCTTCAGCTATCCCAGAGTTAAGTTTGCTGACTTTTAATGTATCTGAACTTAAGCCTTATTGGTTTTCAAAGCCTAATGTATTGGTGACTCATCTTCCTAGTCTGGGTCCCCTGTTTCTGAAGTGCCTGGAATGGGACCTGTGTTCTTTTCTCCGTTGTATGTAGCATCCCTCCCATCTGTGGTTAGTCTCATGGGGCATTTGGTTCTCAACCATGTTGTCACCCCTCCTACCTTTTTCAAAGTGGCCTCCTCTCTATGATTAATTATGGAAAGTCTATTCTGCCAGTCTTCAGGTCATTTTCTGGGTTGGTTGCACTGATGAGGCTGTTATTTAGGTGTATCAATGGGATGAGATGGACTCACAATCCTCCTATTCCACTAATAGGACACATTAAAAATATACATGTATATAAAATATTTTTGGAAATATGTATTCCATATATATACCTATATATGGAAAATATATACAAGAAAAATGAATCTATGAATACAAATATTTGACTTCTGAAGCTCTAAGGAGGGGATGGTGACTCTGGAGTCAAACTGGCCACCCAGTTCACCTCCCATCTAGGCCCTGTTTCTAGGGGTGTGCCCTGGCAAAGTATCTGAGAAAAAGAAATGATATAATACCATAATGAGTGTTAAACAAGTAAATACATTTAAAGTGCTATTTGACAATAATGTTAGCACTAATAATTACTATTACCCTAGAATTAAACATGAAATAAACTTTTGGTTGTGATTAATAGACATAGATACTTACAGTTTGCAAGTCATTTCAATATACATTGGTCCATTAGATAGTCACAAATACTGAGGGAAGGTATTTAGAACTTAGGTTTTCATTCTCATTTTATGAAAACCTAAGGTAACCCCCATCCCCTAAAAAACCCACATCACATTTAAAATTTAAAATAAAATTAAATTCTTTATAGGATGATTTATACAAAGCAATAGAGATAAGCCAAATATAATCAAGAAAAAGTAATATAAAAAACTTCCCTATGGACATCTTTAAGATGACTAGTAAATAGTACTTTTTCAAATGTCTTTGCTAATAATTTTGTGAAAAAGCATAAAGAATTAAAAAATAAAAATATGAACAATTGTAAATGAATTTTAGGTAAGGATGTTAAATGTGTGTATGAACACATATTCACACATATATTCATATATATGTGTGTATGTATATATATATACACTTGAATTAAACACTGCCCACATTGAAACCACAATATAAAGATGCCATACATAGCTACCTTCTACCCCCCACACCACAGCACTGCCCCCTCATCTGAATTAAAACTACTTACACAATTTTAGATAAAACACTAAATTGATATTTTTGTAAAAATGCCTAAGATTAACTGAAATAAAATCAGAATGCTATGCTATTTTTTTAGCAAAACATTATCACTTGAGGAAAATTTCCCAGCTTTTCCTTACATTTCCATAACAGGAAGGATTATAAGAAAGCTTTAGTAAAACTGCTGATAACCTCTCCCTTTAATGAAAGCAATACACAACCTTGGGACAGAAGTTGTTTCCCTAGGGCTCTTCTTAATTAGTAGACCCATTTTGTTCCCAGCACCCACTGCTCTCAGGTGTGGGTCCTGAGAACTACTGAAAATAGGTCCTAGAAGGAAATGACATATAAAGGCTGAAACATTCTGAAATGTCTGTGGATTTACCTATCTTCCTAACTTTTATCCATGCTAGATGTCTGGCCTTAATTCTATGTCACATATTCTTCATTGCTCCATTTGAACTTTCATCTGCTTGTTTGTCCCAGGAATTTTTGGCCCTCCAGAGCAGACAGTTAGTCCCCACCCACCCCCCAAAAAAAGAAAAGGAAAGAAGAAAAGGATGCTTATAACTAATTATTGAGGACATACATACCTGCTATTCTTTCTACCCATGTAATATTCTCCTGAGGGACACTCTTCCTGTTTTACTTCTCCTAACCTCACGTCCTCTATCCTGTCCATCAGGTCCACTATCTCACCACCATTTGGTAATATGAGAAGGAATAACAGGAGAGGTAGACCTTATGACAATATCTGATATGACAGAACCAGATAGGTTTCTGAGGAAAGGACCACACCAGGAAACCATATCACAATAGCACATCACATACGATACCACAGTAAATTCTTCATGAAGGTCATTTAATCTGCACAATGAGTTCCTGGGGTCACTCTCAGCTCCCTACAGCCTGGGCCTGGACACTTTCATTGACCAGTAAGATTGACAAGTAAATGGAAAACTCATCTCTCTTTGAGTACTGGAGGGTTTGATACCTTCTCTGATCCTTTAAAAAAAAGAGAGAGAGAGAGAGAGATGGAATAAGTAGCTTAGCTGCCATCAATATTTTTTTTTTCTGTTCCTTGCTATTGCACCTAATTATCTTGTCTTGGGACTGTTTTAGAAATGAAAGATTATAAGGCTTTTGAAAGTCCATGATGTTAGCCATTAAAATAATAAAAATGACAGTATAACAATGGTGACTAATACCAACTTAGTCTCAAAGATGTGAGGTCTTCTGTGCTTTGAATACATTATTTCATTTATTCTTCATAATACCACCATGAGAATTTTTTTTTCCCATTTTATAGATAAGAACACTGAGGTTTAAGAAGTAAAGTAACTTAAAAGGCCAATTTTATGTTGCTGTGTAACAAACCAACCTAATTTTAGTGTTTTAAAACACAACATCATTTAATTTGCTCAAAAATCTGCCACTTGGGCGCTATGTGGTGGGGATAGCCCATCTTTGTTTCAAGCTGGTTTGACCAAATGGGAGGTGGTAGTGACATGATAGCTAGGGACTAGAATCATCCAGAGGCCTGTGCACTCACTTATCTGGTGGCTGATGCTACAAGTCCCTTGGGTCTCTTGAGTGGAATGCCTGCATGTGATTTCTCCATGTTTGACTTTCTCAGATCATGGCAGCTGGATCCTCATAGTGAACACCCCAAGAGATAAGTAGAAGTTGCTGGTTTTAAAAGCCTGGGCCTAAAAACTGGCCCAGTGACATTTGCAACAGTATTTTCTTGGTCACAGAGCCTAGATTCAAGGTAAATGAGCCAAAGAACTACCACTTAATGAGAGAAATGTCAATAAATTTGGGGGTCATGGTTTAGAACTGAGCACTTACTGGTATTATACAGCTGTAAGTAGATGCTAGGACTCAACCTTTCAGTATTATTACTTCAAAGTACTGGTTCTTAATCATTTTAGATTAAGGAAGGGGAACACTTAGAACAGAGTTGTATATTGCTGTCCTGCCTGAGCCCACCGAACTTCCCCAAACAGAAATGATGACCTGCTTTTTCTCTTCCAGAACAACTGATCCTATTGACCCCACCTGGCCAGCAGGGACATGACCACAAATGTCACTATGCCCTGCCCCTCCAGCCCAGCCCCACTTGCAACCAGTAGCTCCCTCCTGTCCCTCCCCACATATATCTGGAGCAAGGGCCTGCCCCAGCCACCTGGTGTCTGAAGCTGGAGGTAGCTCTACTGGGTGGAAGGAGACCCTGAGCATCTTGCCCCTGCCCAGCTTGCTGCTGCAGAATGGTTTTTGATGAGATACTCAGCCAGCAACACCTCCTGACCCCCAATCCAGCCCAGTTTTGCCCACTCCCTGACCTGCCCAGCCCACACACCCTTGCCATCCTTGACCTCACCTCTCCCACCTAGTCCTTCCAAGCTTACCTACTCCCACTGGTTGCATCTTGTCCAGTGATGACCTTCCTGTTTTGATGATTCTTCACCTTACAGAGCCAGCAGGGAGTAGGTCTGAGGTCTAGGTCTAGGTCTCAGACCTATGTCCTAGGTCTGAGTTTGCTGTGGGGGTTGGTTTCCCTCTTCCCACCTGAAGCTTCAGGCTGAGGCTGCAGGGTGGGGAGTTCTAAAGCACAACGGTATGCATAGTGTAGAAACACTAATAGCTATAGAGTGGCCAGTCCCTCATGTGTAGCCAGGGACTCCACAGGTTCGTGCCATAACTGGATGCACATAGCTCAGGGAGGGAGGGAAAGTCCTGTGGAGGTGGTGGCAAGCTTAAGCCCACTGGGAGTAGGTTCTCAGACTGTTCCATGTATAAATTCTCTAGAGGGTTGCTCCCCTGAGTTCCCCATTTTAATGAAATGAAGACTTAGTCTTACTGTGCTTTTTTTTTTTTTTTAACCCATCTCTCCCATGTCCACCTTTGCCAGGGCCATGCAAAGTTGGGGAGGAAGAGCCACCACATCCATTAGCTCAGGGCCAAGCCACGACCCTGTCTGCCTATCTCTATTAAAGGACTCCCTTGTGAAGGAAGACATTATGTATATATGTGTGTTTGTGTGTGTATGTGTGTATTAAAGTTCTATGAATGCTCTTATAAAGTATTCCTCCAAAAAATGCAGCTTAAGCAGATATTGGAGGTATTTGAGTGAGAGGAGATCTTGATGTGCTCCTTTAAGCCTCCCCAGTATTTTATAGACCTGGATGTTCAGGTACCAATTAGTTACATGACATGGCCATATTAGGCAGTGGCAGTAGTGGGACCAGATTCCAAGCCCATGCCTTCTCTACTGTGTCTCCACATGGGTGTATATTATTTCCTTTATCCACTTTGGATATGAGTAACTTTTTATCCAAATAACTAACATCTATGTAGTACTTTACAATATGATTGGTGCTTTTGTCCAAATATCCTTCACCTTATGAAGACGTCAGTTCTTGGATGAAGGTCTACTCTAATCCAGTATGGCCTCATTTTAACTTGATTGCATCTGTAAACACCCCAGTTCTAACTAAGGTCACATCCACAGGTGCTGGATAGAACAGCACAGACCCTTTCAAAGAAGTGGAGACTGAGGTTCAGACAGATTAAGCGGTTTTCCCAGAACATTCAGAGGAAAAAATCAGAATTTAAAACCAAATCTTCTGATTCCAATTCTGTGTTTCTGATGTCCCAAAGAGTACGGACTTTTCTGATTAAAGCCTATAAAAAAAAATAATGCTGCAGCATGAGTACTATCTACATTTTCACTAAGAAAAAAGATGACTTCCTTGAACTTTCTGCCCCTTCTGTTTGTTCCCATAGCAACCTGTTATAAGTCTTTCATAAGTGTTATCACTTTATTGTATTTGCCCAATTATTTATCTGTTTCTACTAAAAGCAGAGAAAAAACAGTGTTGGTGGTGGCACTGGCAAATAAGAGGGAGACAAAGCATCCTGCCTTTGTCGCATAGGTTAGATACAAAGCTTGGACTTGAACTCATTCTCAGCAACCTTGACTTCATCTTAGATATCTCCTAAAAGAGTCCAACCCTCCCCCACTATGCACAGGGCCACTCATCGATAAGTATCATCAGGCACAGTGCCTATGAATTTTATAAAGGCCAACAAATGTTTGACACCTGGAAAAATATTACCAGCTACAAAATAAAAGAATATTATAAAACTAAACACAACATGTATTTTAATTAAATTGTGATAAAATATATGAACACTATAAGTGCAATAATTATTACAGAAATAAATATGCAAATCAGAATTGATCTAACACCTTGATGCATTCTAATTTACTTATTATAACATGAGATAGGTGGGGGGGGGTGCCTCGGGCCTATAAAGATCCTAAAAAGGTCCTGATGACCACATTAAAATCAATCCTATTTATGAGGATCAAAACAACTCCAGATTGTCTGGCATATGAGATGGGAGAGTGTGAACAGCTCTTCATTTTTTTTTTTTTTCCATCACAAGTAAAGCAGTTTCTTCTTCTTATATAACCATCTTACTCAGGCTCAGTAATGCGGCATTTGGTGAGGTCGTCATGTACTATTTGTGGCTCACTTAATCCTAGTGTTCCTCCCGGGGATAGGCCTAACAGAGAGATGTTTCATCTTGGTGTATTTTTCCTGTGAAATTTTTGATCCAATTATCTTTTAATCTTTTGCTGCACAGTGTGTTGGGCAAGCAACTTAGCAGCGAGAGCCCTTGTCTATAATGACAATTAACCCAAGAGACAAGAGAATTGAAAATATTTGAGATCAAAGACAGTAGTTCTAAACAGGAGAAAGCGTTATCATTTTTTTATCTCTCTGTTCCAGATGACACCCAGATAGCTAAAAGAACAACTAGATTTTAAGGATGTTATTAATTTTCTTAGAACTAATTTTAATTCCAGTTCCCCCTATCCTCCTATCTATGGAATAAAAGTCTTGTTAATCCCTTCAACATAAACGTTTTCATAACATTCAAAGGAGATCTCGGACATCGCTGTGGACACCGCAGTTCCATATTGGGGAATCTTACAACCCAAGTTGGCAAGGAGAGTTTATTTTGTTTAACCACAATAAAAGCCAAGAATGTAAAGTGACTCTACACTTCTGTCACAATTTCTCAGCCTTCTATTGACTTTCCATCCTTTCTTCCCTGGGCTAACCTCTTACACCATGATTTCAGTTATTCTCTTGCCAATCTCTTCAACTCCTTCAGCCTTTTGGCCTTCCTCTGTGCATGCTTCACAAATCCCTGTCCTATTTCTGTCCCAGGATCTGCCGCTTGCTTCTACCTGAAGCCAACTGAGTATTATTCACTGATACCCCCTGCTGCCCCACAGAGTTACCACTTGCAATCGGGGGAGTCCCCCTTCTCTTACCCTTTTATTTATCTTTGGTCAGCAGCCTATCCCAACTTCAGTGCATCCTCCAAACTTTCTCTTTAGGTCCTCATCCTAAGACTCATGCTCATCAAAAAGCTCAGCCACCTCCGTATAAGCATTAGGCTGGAGCAACCTCAAGTTTCCTTCCCAATTCCCAGAAGTCTCTTTATAGCCACACCTCTCCCTTCAGTCTGAGGAAAAGGTCCCATACTCCTTTGACATAAATCCCCATCTGTGATCTTCACGGCATCCATCTTCATTTTCTGTATCCCAAAACTGAAGCTGCAACAAAGTAGGAGAATGCTTGCTTAAAGGATAGTAAGAGAAACAGACAAGAGAACCCACATGGATAACACAGTATGTGTCGTTTTGCTTTTCTTGCTACAAAAATATCTACTATAGAATACTGGACCCAGAAAAAAATTTCCAGAGAAGGTGATACCTGAACCAAACCAAACAGGATTAAAAAAAGGTCTAACCGAGATAAAAAGGAGGGAAAAAACCATCCTGCGGAGAGCAAGCTGCAATTACAATGGCACAGAATCATGAAAACAAGGGAGGGCTAAGCTAAAACTGAGTTATCTAGGTTGAGTGGGAAACAGTGAAATAGGGCAAGTACTTAATGTTCAGACTCTGAATATGCCATATAGACTAAGAAGCTTGGGTTTTTATGCTGATAGCCCTAGGGAGCCATTGAAAGTTCTAATCATGAGACGAGCACAATCACATTTGCATTTTAGGAAAAAAAACACTTGAATGCAATGTAGAAGATAGATTGCAGTGGGATAGACATAAGGGTTTAAACTAGCAGGAGACCAGTGAATAAACTCACAGTAACCGAGGCCAAGAAAGACAGTAGGGTGAACTAGTGCATTGCTGCCTTGGAGTGACAGTGGGAGGGGTGCCTTCGTATGACACCAGTACCCTCAAGAGCATCAGGCAGCCCTAACTACAAAATCTCTGCTATGGATGTAGATGCTGGTCCCCTGGCCTTGTGAAGGTTCAGCAGCAGATTTCACTGCTGAAAGCCAGGACAAAAGTAAAGAAAAGTTGTAGACCCCACAGAAGAACCAAAACTAGGTTCCTAAGCCTATGTGAAGACCTGACAAGATCAGGTGTGAGTGTGAGAATGTGTGTGTGTGTTGGGGGGTGGGGAGTTTGGATGAGGTATAAAGATTAATATATGGATATATTAATATATGGATCTGAAGTCCCTGCAAAAATGGGCGAAGGCATGGGGAGAAAGGAGTTATAGCAACTGGTCTTATATTCATTTACACTTTTTACTTGAGTACACCCAGAGGAAGCAATGAAGGCATCTCACACAGTCTGATCTCCTTGTCTACTGAACGTCCAAGTAGATATAATATATGTTGTAAAGGGGAGAACTTGAATATAGAATGCCCATGGAAAGATCTCCCTGACTAAAGATTTATCTATGACTATAAAACAGAATCTCTGTATTTGTAAAACATAACTCCCTAAGATTTTCACCAAAGTCTTACCATCTTGAGGTATAAAATGGATATTTTTCACTATTTAAACATCCCCTGCTATATGAGGTAACCTCAGGAATCTCACTTAGAGACCTTACTTCTTGTCTGAAGCACAGGTACATGTTTGCTGCAGGGAGAAAGGACATGGCTGACTGCCCTCCAAGTTCCACGCTCTTCCCTGCTCCCTTCTGTGCCTCCTGACTGCCTATTCCCTTAAAGTTAATAGCAAAGCTTGATGCTAGGTGAGATTTGTGAGTCTCATTTCACAATCCAGTCCTGTGTATTATATCTGAGAAGCACTAGTTAAATAATGATTAATCTTACTAATGTTTTGCTCATTCCTTAGGTAAGACAGGTTATACTTAAATATTTTAGCTTTAAGTTTAGCCTGTTTGACCAAATCAAATGCTTCGTTATCCATTTAGATATTTCTGACTGATCCATCCAATTGAATGTGAATTTTTATCCATAGCATCTCTCATGCTATCTCCACTAACCTGGACCAGTGAGAGTAGTTTCTGCCCTCTTCCCCTAACAAGATAATCTTTGACCTCTTTTCAGTGGTTTATCAGTACAAACAAAATGTATATTAGTGCATGCCTTCATCATCTTGTTTCTCATGTCCCAACTGGAAGGAATCATGGATTAGAGAAAAATATCTGAAAGAGAACTTGTATGCAAAGCAAGTATAGACACTCCTTGAAATCCACAAGATAAAATAAGCAAAGCTATGCTTTCTTCTCTAGGGCAATTTAGGCTAGCACTAAGGCAATTACTGCCTGTAGCAGAAGAAAGCTGTCCCCACAAGTAGGCAGCCAGGGAGCTGTGAATTAGCTTTTCAACACCTGAAGCATAAGTTAGAGAAAGTTAATGGCCCTGCTTTGAGAATAATAAGAAAAGCCTGGAGTTAGATTAGGTCCCTCTCATCACAGTAATTTTGCACATTTTAATAATTAGTATTACATCAATATTTATGGTATCACAATAAAGAGGCTTATTTGGGGGGAAATGTTTGATCATGTGCATATTCTGTTCACGTTGTCCATGACTATAGAATGTTCCATGTCAGGGCAGAGACAGTTTCTTTGCCAAGGCATTCTAAATCAATGCATATTGCCTGGAAGAAATTGGGTCACTTCAAAAGTACTAGCCTTACAACCCTAGACCTAAAATGTGATGCTCATCTTAAGCTACAGGTTATTGCATGGAGTGATGCTAAGGCAGCCTATCACGTACATTTTTAAAGATCAGAGGGTATCCCTGATACTGTATCCTTCAGTGGTTTTCAAGCATTAGTGCATATTCAGTGTTTATGTTATTTACTCCCTAATACATGATGAATATACTTCTTTTTCTATGGTTTTCTTTACAAAAACCATAAACTCTAGACAGAGATTCTTCAAAATATCTGACCAATACTCATCAAAAGTTTCAAGATGATGAAAAACAGGGAAAGACTGAGAAACTGTCACAGACCTGATAAAAGGAAGGAGACATGAAAACAAAATTCAGTGTATCTTGAATGGGTTTATGGAGCCAAAAAAGGACATGAGTGGAAAAGATAAATTGAATAAAGTATGGAGTTTAGTTAATAGTAATGTACAAGTGCTGGTTTCTTAGTTGTGACAAATGCACTATGGTAATGCATTATATTAACAAGAGGAAACACTGAATGAGGTGCACATGGGATCTGTTTGTACTGTCTTTGCAGTTTTTTTTTTTAATAAATCTGGAAGTATTGAAAAAATAAGTTTATTTAATGATGCCCATGGAATATCACAGGCATTAAATCAGAGTCTCTGGTGGTGGGACCTGGGTATTGGTATTATTTTGATCTCCCGGGTGACTCCTCTACAGCCAAATTTGGGAGTTACTGATTTAGATAATAGAAGTCAATAAATGACTTTCCTACTAAATCTAACTTTCACTTGGTCAACAGAGTAGTTCATACTGAAAAAATTTGCCTTTTTTTGTATTTTTAGAGAAAATATCTCTTTTAGTTTAATAAACTGTAAAATATTAGTACCAGTCACTTAAAATAAAAAGGAAAGTAGAAACAGAATAAATTCATACAGTGGCTTTTAAAGATTACATTCTAGGATATATCCTGAGGTCCATATGCATCTCATCTATTCTTCTACACTATCTTTAAAACTTCTATTGGAGAGAGCTTTGGGACTTGGGGAGAATTTTGTGACAAACAGAATTCAGGCAATTTAGATAATTACAAGAACCTTCTGTACCCAGAAGGTCACTTGCAAGTGGGAAATATGTTCCTATGATACACCTATAAAGTCTTCATTCCAAAGCATAAAATTTTCTTCTACTTCCTTTTAGTATTGTAAGGAATTAAGGCTCACTTGTAGCATCTGTCTCATTTTCCATCTCCATATTGTGTGGATGAATCTTCCCAATAGGGATACACTGAAAGTAAAAAATAATTCTAACTATGGGTCACTCAAATAAGAGAAATATTTTTATTTCTAGTTAAGAAAAAAAAAAAAAGACTTGTTACATTAGGAGAGCTGATATTGGAAAGGCTAGCTATTCAGTTGGTGGCTAGAGCATGTCCCAATATTCCCTTTAGTAGTGGCTACATGGTTTTTCAGATTCAGCATTTGACGTATGGAGAGTCAAGGGAAAGGAAATTAGTAGCTGGAATTCCGCCAGTGAAGTGTCAAATTATTCTGGTCCCTGGCCAGCTAGTGCCAACCAGTTCACTTGGATAGCCCTGTTTTCTTATTTCTGCAGGTCTGCAGGATACTTTTGGAAATGGTTCCATTTCACCTCTTCCACACCCTTTGGCTAATCTTTGTAGACTGTATGCCTACTGGCAACTTTGAAGGAGGTATCAAGTCTGCAATTGATGAGACTACAGCGAGTATCAGAAAGTCTGGCATTTGTTGTCTCCACTGTAATTTTTAGTGGCATCACAGGAAAACATAGGAAAATAGAAAGATATCAGGTATTATGGAATTGCAATATACAAGGCCTGAAGGTTAGGTATACAAGCTACCTTTTTCACATTTAATGTATTTTTTCTCTTGTAAGTGAGTTTCCCATAATCTTTTTTTTTTATAAATATTTTTATTTATTTATTTGACAGAGAGAAATCACAAGTAGGCAGAGAGGCAGGCAGAGAGAGAGAGAGGAGGAAGCAGGCTCCCCGCTGAGCAGAGAGCCCGATGCGGGACTCAATCCCAGGACCCTGAGATCATGACCTGAGCCGAAGGCAGCGGCTTAACCCACTGAGCCACCCAGGCGCCCAGTTTCCCATAATCTTTGAAGGCAGTTAAAAGTGTTACTACCTGGTTTTAGGAAACCTTAATATGACTTCTTAGGCATTCAGAGAAAGAGGGAAGGAAAGAGAAAAAGTCACCATGTTTTGTACAAAGCAAACTTGTTATTCAGTTTCCACGCCTTATTTAAGACCCAGTCTTAGGGATTCTGTTCCCTTAGCAGATCATGTGAACATACCCCAACCCTGATGCCAGGCATTATTCACTGGGCTCAGAAGAGGACATCTGGCTCAAGATGACTTATTGGTTTTATCTCCTCGGAATCTGCAATTTGGATCCAAAAGTTCTAGTAAATGTAATAGGAGTTTTCAGTGTGCAGCTTTCCATGTTCAAAACAGAAAGAGGCTACTCTACAAAGAGGCAAATGCTCAGAAAGATGCCAGCAAGGTACTGAGCGACAGATATGCATGTGAAGGGGATGAGGAAGAAGGAGCAAGAGAACCAGGAGACTAGAAGAGAATGAGAATGACTTAGCCCATAACTGCTTGCTTCTTGCAATTCTTGCCCTTAAATTCTGTAGATTATCCTTGTATGCTAGTAAAACTTCTTTTGTTTGTTTGCTTCTGTGTTTTAATCCAATTTACATAAGTGTGTTACTCTTAGCAAAATGATCCCTAGGAGAGTATGCATACATCTGGTAAGTAATTGAAGCATTCCCTCCAAACTACAATATCTTCCATAAAATTTCTGATACATAAGTTTTCTATTTATCTTTCAACATTTATTGTGTACTTGATAATATGTATAGTATGTATATGAAATATGTCTATTCATATATGTATATATGTATATCCAATTGTTTTTTAGGAAACACCCTCAAGATACTCAGCTAGTAATGCCACTTATGTTCTGCCCAACAAAAACTCTCTAGTAATATGTTCTTTGCATAGTGATTTAAAAAAAAAATGGACTCTGGTGCCAGACTGACTAAAATATTGGGAGGATTACATGAGCTAATTTATATGTAGAACTTGGAACCATTTCTCACATACAGCCATTCAAAATTAGTATAGCTTATTATTATAAAGTTCATTATCATTATCATTGTAATTATTATAATATAAGCATTCAAAGTTATTGTTTTATCATTATTATTATCACTATTAAAAAGTTGGTTTAGTCTCTGGAGAACTTGTTAGAAGAAGGAACTACAAGCCTAAAAGAGCAAATCCCTTTTTTTTTCAAGGACTGAAAATCTATTTTTATTCAAAAACAAATCAACCAAAATCAAATATAAAAGTACTAAGCTTAGAATGAAGGTTTCTTCCACTTGGGAGCCAAATTAATTGTAGAACATGAAGCTGAAGGAGGTTGGACAAAGCTTGAGTTCAAGTGCTGCTTAGAAGTTGTTTGGCAACATGGCAAAGAGACATCGATGAAGATCCGGTGACTCCAAATACCTCGCACTGTCTCATAATAAGTATGAAAGGACTATTGACATCCCTTTTGGAAGACATATGTGAACAACATGGGATCAAGAGTAACTGGTGTGTGGGGTGCCTGGGTGGCTCAGTGAGTTAAGCCTCTGCCTTTGGCTCGGGTCATGATCCTGCATTGGGCTCTCTGCTCCGCAGGGAGCCTGCTTCCTCCTCTCTCTCTCTGCCTGCCTCTCTGCTTACGTCATCTCTATCTGTCAAATAAATAAATAAACCTTTAAAAAAAAAAAAAAGAGTAACTGATGTGGCCAGAGACTTGAGAAATATGAATACAAGCTAAAGCCAGATGCCTTCTTAAATATGTGTTGCCAAAGAAACAAAGACTATAAGAGTGTATCCTTTCTCTATACATCTATCTTAAATTTACTCTCTTAACCATTAGAGTACTTAAGATAATCATGCATTATTTAATATGTTCCATAAAGAGTTTAAGAATATCTTAGAATAGGGGCACCTGAGTGGCTCAGTGGGTTAAGCCTCTGCCTTCAGCTCGGGGCATGGTCTTAAGGTCCTGGGATCGAGCCCCACATCAGGCTCTCTGCTCTGTGAAGAGCCTGCTTCCTCCCTCTCACTCTGCCTGCCTCTCTGCCTATTTGTGATCTCTCTCTCTGTCAAATAAATAAATAAAATATTTTAAAAAAAGAATATCCTAGAATAATGGGGTGTCTGGGTGGCTCAGTGGGTTAAGACTCTGCCTTTGGCTCTGGTCGTGATCTCAGGTCCTGTGATGGAGCCCCACATTGGGCTCTCTGCTGAGCAGGGAGCCTACTTCCCCCTCTCTCTCTGTCTGCCACTCTGCCTACTTGTGATCTGTCTCTCTGTCAAATAAATAAATAAAATCTTTAAAAAAAAAAAGGATGTCTTAGAATAAGTATGGGTAAACTGTTCCATAAACTATCAGACTGTAAATACTGTAAGCTTTGTTTTTCTTTTGCAGCTACTCATCTTTTCTTGCTGTTATAGCACAGAAATAGCCATAGACAACACTTAAATGAATGAGTTTGGCTGTGTCCCAATAAAGCTTTATTTACAAAAATAGTGATAGACCAGATTCGTCCAATGCAATATTGTTTGCCAGTGCTTGTCTTAGATGATTTCAACCACTTTTCCCCTACAACTTTCACTCCCAGTAAGTACTTACTTAGAGACTTGGTTGGCACTTCAAAATTGTTTAATCTCTAATGACCGATAAAGCAAGAAAGCCCATACCACTAGAGCATGTATCTAAAGAGCATGAAGATTGTGGTGCCTGGGTGACTCAGTCAGTTAAGCAGCTGCCTTCGGCTCAGGTCATGATTCCAGGATCCTGGGATCGAGCCCCATATCCAGCTCCCTGCTCAGTGGAGAGCCTGCTTCTCCCTCTCATCTACCTGCCGCTCTGCCTACTTGTGCTCTCTCTCTGACAAATAAAATCTTTATTAAAAAAAAAAAGAGAGAGAGCATGAAGATAAAGAGCTTGCACTCAGAAACTGTTTAAGTGTATTAAGACAACAGGGAATACAATCTAACAATACCAATAGGGGATCCGGGTGGTGGCCATTAAACACTGCTTATAT
Source organism: Mustela erminea (assembly GCF_009829155.1). NCBI lineage: Eukaryota > Metazoa > Chordata > Mammalia > Carnivora > Mustelidae > Mustela > Mustela erminea. Next base: position 119,268,866 of record NC_045614.1, on the reverse strand, counting down.
GTGGAAGATGTTTGGCTCAAAAGATGAAAACTTGAGAACAGAAAATAGTCCTAGAAAATAGACATATAAACGCCAAGCAGAACTTCATGAAGTAGAAAGAAGAGAGGAGGAAAAATCCAGGCACACAACGGAAGAGGAAGAGTCATTGAAATTAAGGATTCTTGGGAAAATATGAGTACTTTATGTCCACAGAACTGGATTCCCAATCTGATTGATAAAAAGGAGACTTAAATGGTATCTAAAGGAAGTCAAACAAAGAACCCATCAGATGTTACTGGAACAATGACGTCTAAACCTAGAAGAAATTCTTAGCTTCAGAACTCAATGAGGTTGATGATATAGCATCATAAGTCAGAGAAGATTGTTAGGGAAGAATTGAACTTATGGGTGTTTTATGGATGTACCAATAGTTGAAGAGGATAGGTTGAGAGTTTTGTTTTTTTTTAAGATATTGCTTTAATTTTTGAACACATGAATATATTACTTATCTAAAACTTTAACATAAGAAAGGACTATAGGGTCTTCAGAGGTTTATTAGAGGTTTATTAGATAAACCAGAGGTTTATTAGATAAACCTTCAGAAGTTTATCAGAGTTATTAAAATACAGTGTAATCCACTAAGATCATGAACCTCAGAGTCAGATATCTTGGATTTAAATGTCTGACACTTATTACTCTACCACATTTAGATTTTACTCTTAAGCAGGTTATTTAAATATATTATCTTCAGTTAACTGTCCTAAAAATAAAAATATAAATATAAAAATAGCACCTACCTCATAATATTGCTATAAAAACTTAATGAGGGAAATATGCAGTGTACTTTATGTATGGTTACATAGGAAAAAAAAACTAGTAGGGATATAGGTGTAGCATTTCCTATATTAGCATTTGTTAAAATATATTTAGATTTCTCAAGGTATAAATGTAAGAGGACCAAGTCCATTTTTACATTTTCTTTTCTATTTTGGCAAGAGCCAGAAGTCTTGGACTTTGCAAATTTTGCTAAAAACAATTTTCAGGATAGATTGGGATCCTTGGCAAATCTGAACCCAGTCTGTGGGTTCAGGTTGAAGATTAGAGACTACTCTACTATGAGGTAGACTGGCAAGTTTTCAGCTTGAAGAAAAATACATGGGCTCCACAATTACAAGGAGAAACTTCAATTATTTTTCCTAAAACTTTCTCAGAACCAGCAATTCCCCTGTCCTTAGATTTTTCCTGAAACCAAAAAATGAGCCAAACATGAGATAGTTATCCTTAGGAGGCTGTCAGAACCAGTCTCACAGGCCTGTTATGATTTTAATCTGAATTTCTGGAGGAGCCAAGAGAACACAAGTGTGGCCTGGTATTCGATGTGTCAATAGATGCGTCAAACAAGAGCTTTTATTCTTTTTTTTTTTTTTAATATATTTAAGATTTATTTATTTGAGAGAATGCATGTGTGTGAAAGCAGAGAAGAGAGGCAGAAAGAGAGAAAAATCTCCTGCAGACTCCCCATTAAGCATGGAGCCTGACACAGGTCATGGGGCTTAATCCCACAGCTCTGAGATCATTATCTGAGCCAAAGTCAAGAGCTGGCCGCTTAACTGAACTGAACCACCCAGGTTGCCCCAGGAACTTTTATTCTTTAGGGTTTTCTGGGGCACAGTGACCTCTCCTCCCAAACCCTGCAAAAGACTTGATTTAGATAGAAGATAGAAGAAAACTTAGTATAGGCAGAATGTCCTCAGTTTTGCATACCTCCCCAGACACAGTGGACTTCAAGAGACTTAGTTCAGAGAGTAAGTGATATTAGCAGATGACATATTGTCTGATGTCCACTGCCTTTTGGAGAAAATTAAAACCAGAACCCAAGTGCTATGAAAACTTGTCATAAATGATATGTTCCTTTTTCCACAATTTTCTAGATGCAAGGTGGCTTGAGCTTCCAACTGAGCTCTGTTAAACATTTCAAATATGTCTTCATTGTGATTATAAGGCACTTAAAACATCTTCCAAGCTACCTGTGTGATAATATTTAATTCATGCCAGATTTAAATATCATCTTTAGTTTCCTGAATTGAGAGGCAAAAAGTTCAAATAAGAATGAAAACAAAATTTTTAGATCCTGTGTTGTCTTGAAATGATTGAACATAAGACCCACAGAGCCTCCAGGCATTGAAACACTTAAATTATGCTTTCACCTTGCAGAATCAATATGGTCATTTGTCATTAAACAGTTACTCAGAAGGAAAATATCAACAGCACAAGGACATTTCATTTGAATTTTCTCTTGGAACACCTCCATCAGAATCAATAGATGTATTACTAAAAAATAGTGATAACTTGGTTCCCCCCAAAACTTAGTAAACCGGAGAGTTCGGACTCAGGAATCTGTTCCTTGGCAAAGATTCCTGCAGATATTTCTGTCACTTCACCGATTGTTTTATTATATTAAAATATTGTATTGCTAATTTCTTAAGCCAAATAAAAATTTTAATTTTGAACCAAATATGCAAAATTTCAATTTTTTCTATTGGTACCATATATGGTATTGTTAACTGGACAAAAAATAATTACCTTATCTTTCACAAGAATAAAAAGGAAAATTTAATAAAAAATACATGAAACTATTATCAAGCATTGGAAAATAGGAGCCAACAGACTTTTATCTCTCATAAAAGGAGCACAAATGAGGTAAGCGTTATAATTTCCCTGGCTTCACTTCAGTAAACTCTTCTAAGAATGCAGTTCTGGGAAGAGGGACTGAAACAGATCAAGGTCGTTTTGTTGAGTTGAGGAAATAGAGATTCAACTGTGAGAAAGTTGAGGCAGGAAGAATTTTTTGGCCAGGGACTTAGAAGGATTGAGTTTATATAGAGAGAGGGAGTACCTCAGAAATCTGTATAGAAGTCTACTTGGGTGTGTTGCTGAAGACCAAGTTGTATATGTATTAAGTGAAGCTCAATGATACCAAGCAACAAACAAAATTATTAACTACACAATTCCCGAGCTCACATGGGGCTAGACATTATTCATATTCCAACCAACCAGAGAATAGAATGCTCATTAAAAATTCAAGGTATTTATCAGAGACCCAGGAGTCCGACCTTAGTAGTAATGCTACACTGGATAAAAGGCTATTTTAAAACTTTTCTAACAAGGATTAAAATTAACCTAAAAAGATCAAATTGATTGGCAAGTGGTTTACTTGCCTACCAAAATAAACTTCAATAATTTTTAAATGAAGACAACAAATTTCACTATATTATCTGTGAAAGGGAGGTGTATGCAAAATGGAGGCCAAAGGGGCTATAAGACCAAAGAATGACAAGTCCAGCTTGATGAGAAATGGCTTATTAAGTGGACTTACTGTCCAGAATCCTGTCTTAGGAGGTTGGAAGGTGAGTAGATTACTGTAACTACCTCCTTTAAGCTCTGCTTTTATAGCCCTAGAACCTGGGAGTACATGCTAAGGAACCACCCAAGAAGAGAATGTTTAAGAACTTGTGTGTGCTCTCTCTCATATACATACATACATACATTTAAAAAATTAGAAAAAAAAGTGTAGGTATATGTCAGAACCCTATCTCTGGGAAGATCAAGGGTGTTATGCCCTGAGGGTGTACTTAAGGGTACTAGTTAAACAAAAGGAAACCATGTGAGAAGGGGGAGGGAGTCTGTGCTCAGGAAGCTTTCATTTAACAGAATGGTCATCTTGGTATATTTGTTCAAGATACTCAGTCTTGTTCACACCATAGCTATGATATATACCATCCTATCAAAAAACCAACAGGATCTGATCCAAAATTAGTAAAATGTAAAGACTTGGAAAAATGTCATCTATAACTGTCTATGTAAAAACAAGCATAGAAGTGATAGAAATTAAAGACTAGACAAAGGGTGTGTGTGTGTATGGTATATATACATTGAAAATTATATATATATGAGAAATATATATTTAAATATATATATAAATATATAAATATATATTTTATATATATATATTTTATATATATATAAATATATATATATATATAATGTATGGATGTTGAAAAACTAACTGAATAGACTTAAACTTGTATTTGACACTGAAGAATGTATCAGTGAATTTCAAGTTCTAACAATAGAAAGCATCTAAACTGAGGCACACAGGCAGAAAGAAATAAAACAAGCAAAATGTAAAAAGCCTCAGCGATTTGTAGAGCAACATCAAGTGGTCAAACATACATGTCATTTGAGTATAAGGGGAAAAAATAGTGGGTCAAAACAGTGTGTAATAGAATAACAACTAATTTTTTTTTCAAAGTGATGAAAGTCCAAGAAGCTGATGAACATTAAGCAAGATAAACAGAGAAATCATACCACTGGAAAACAGTGATAAAGGGAAAACTTCAAAGCAGCCAGAGAAATAAGTCACAATACATATAACAGAACAAAGATAAGAATGATCTCTGACTTTTCATGAGGAAAAAGAAAAAAAAAAAGGTGTATCAGTAGACAGAGTTTTCACTGACAAAGTTTCTGAAAACAATTTAATTTTACATGTAGTAAAATATCCTTCAAACATAAAAGGAAAATGAAACCATTTTCATACAAACAGTACCTAGGAGAATTTGATGTCTGCAGACCTACACTATAAGATGTATTAAAGTTCTTTAGATGAAAACCTGAATCTTCAAAAATTAATAAAGAATGTAAAACATGTTTAAAATGTCTAAAAAAATACATTTTTTTTCACTTTACAATTATTTAGATTTGAGACTAGAGCATATGACTTATAACAATGAATTGTAACATACATGGAGGTGAAACATATGGCACCCATAGCACAAAGAAAAGGAAGGGGAAATGGAGGTATATTGTTGTAAGATTCATACATCATACATGAGGCACTGTAATAATATCTGAATATAGACAATGATACATTAAAATTGTATACTGTAAATCTTAGAACAACCACTAAAGAGCAAAACAGAGATATAGCTTATAAGTCAAAAAAGGACATAAAACTAAATAATAAAAAATAATCAGAAAAAGAAAAGGAGAAAAATGAAGAACAGAAGCAAGTATAAAACAAATAGAATAATTCAGGACTTAAACACATCCAGATCAAAAAGTAAATATAAATATTCTGTGTAACACCAAATAAAAGACAATGATTGTTAGACTGATAAAAAGGCAACATCCAACTATGTTCTGTTTATAAGAAACACATTTAAAACATGGAGCACATATATTTTTAAGTAAAAGGATGAAAAATTATAAAATAAGAAAGTGGCAGTGGCTATTGAATATCACAAAAGTAGATTTCAGGATAAGGAATTTGACCTTTGATAAAGAATAATGCTTAATAACAAGGGTCAATTCAACAAGTGACACTACAGACAAAGGGCTGATATCCAAAATCTATAAAGAACTTCTCAAACTCAACACCCAAAAAACAAGTAAGTCAAAAAATGGACAGAAGACACATGAGAAAATGCTCAACATCATTAGCCATCAGGGAAATTCAAATCAAAACCACATTGAGATACCACCTTACATCAGTGAGAATGGCAAAAATTGACAAGAAACAAATGTTAAGAGAGGTTGTGGAGAAAGGGTAATCCTCTTTCACCGTTAGTGGGAATGCAAGTTGGTAGAGCCACTTAGGAAGGTTCTTCAAAAAGTTAAAAATAGAGCTACCCTATGACCCATCAATTGCACTAATGGATGTTTATCCCAAAGATACAGATGTAGTGAAAAGAAGGGCCATGTGCACCCCAATGTTCATAGCAGCAATGTTCACAACAACCAAACTGTGGAAGGAGCAAGATGCCCTTCAGCAGACAAATGGATAAAGAAGATGTGGCCCATATATACAATGGAACATTATTCAGCTATCAGAAAGGATGAATATTCAACATTGTATCAACATGGATAGAACTGGAGATTATGCTAAGTGAAATAAATCAAGCAGAGAAAGACAATTATCATATGGTTTCACTTATTTGTGGAACATAAGGAATAACATGGAGGACATTAGGAGGGAATGGAAAAATGAAAGGGGGTATCGGGGGAGACAAACCATGAGAGACTGGACTCTGGGATTCAAACTGCAGGTATTAGAGAGGAGAGGGATCAGGGGATGGGTGAGCCCGGTGGTGGCTATTAAGGAGGGCATATATTGCATGGAGAGCTGTATGTTATATGCAATGAATCGTGGAACACTACATCAAAAACTAATAATGTACTGTATGATAACATAATAAAAATTATTTAAAAAAATAAAAATGCTAAATGGTGTGCACCTAACACAAAAGTTCCAAACATTATGAAGCAAATACTTATCAGCTTAAAGGAAATATAGACAAATGCTGAGTTATTTCATCATTCTTCTAGTAAAACAAGTTGGTAAAGATATCTGTACGGATATAGATGGTTTGGACATCACTATCCACCCACTGAGCATTAATAGAACACTTAACAATAGCAGAATACATATTTTTTTGAAGTGTGTACAGAACTTTACTTAGATAAGCAGTATGATGTCATGAAATTATTCTCAATAAATTTTAAATTGATTGAACTTACACAGAATATATTATCTGATGACTGTGGAACTCAATAATATATTTTTAAAAAGATATCTGAAAAATCCCCAAATACATGGAAGTCACTGTTTGGGGTGGTGGAAATGTTCTAAACATTTGTCAAACATATTTGACATTTTTAAATGGTGGATTTTATTGAATACTTTTATTAATTTGATTAAATATTAACTAAACACATACATAAAAAATATTCATTTCACCTTGTTGAAGTGTTACAAAATTTTCATCAATGGCCTCATCTTCCAAAGAGATTTATTTATACTCTACTCTCATTTTTACCTTCTGGCTCAAATTTCTACATCTGGTCAAATTTTTCTTATACTGGAGAAGAATTCTGGAGCTATTATTCTCCACAAGCTTGGGGGCATGCCACTGACTAGTGGAAGTCTTCTGAGGGGAATAGCCATGGCGTTAAGGAATGATGAAACAAATCTTCATGTTTTAAAACATGAAACAAGACCCCAGAACTTTTTACCACTTCTCATATATTGTCCTTTTTTTAAATTTTCCCTTTTCTTTCCATTTTATCGTTAATATTTTCTACTGACCTATTTTCCTACTTGTTAATCCTTTTTTTTTCTGATTTAATCTACCTTCAAAACCTATATTGAGCTCTTATTTAGTTTTCATTTCTAGAATTTTCATTTTATTTCTTAAAATAACTCTCTAGTGAATTCTTTATCTTATCAAATGTTTTCTTGAACATATTAGTTGAAGTCTTTGCAAGGTTATGATTGTTCACTGCCCCAAATAGGTTACCTATATGTCTATTTCTAATATATGTATAATCATTAAAAAATAAAAGGAGTCTAATTGATAGTAAAAACAGATCAGCAATTGGCTGTGGCCAAGGGCAGATGGAATAAGAGAAATGACTACAAAGAGGCAAGTGGAAATATATATATATATATATATAGTGGGTGGGATGATAAAATATTCTGTATCTTGATTATGGTGGTGGTTACATTTACACATTTTCTTTTGGTCTTGTACTTTTTAGTTATTCACCTAATGCTAGACATTTTATGTAAATATAGCTAAGCCACCCATTCATACATGCATTAATTCTTGTATTTATTCCAACAATATTAAGAGCTTATTACCTTCCAGTCCTTTCATTAAGGACCCACAATAAACAGGACAGATACAGCTTCTGCCTTATAGAACTTTCATTCCTTGGTGGCCCTCTGTTTCTCATAGTTCTTTGGGCTTCCAGGTTTTCTTGCACTCTTTACATAAAATGCCATCCTGTTTCTATCTGTATATTCAAATTATACACACTTACTCCATGTCAAATTTAAATGCCACAGCCTAAATGAATCCTTCCTGTGCTTGAAGTAATCTCAATTTAGTCTGAACTCTCATGTTAAATTATTTGTTCCTCTAATGCTACTGTAATCTATCTTGCATTATTAATGAGGTAGCCTATCTGACCAGACGTCAAATTCTCTAAGTGCAAGAATCTTGCCTAACTAACTCTTCCATGTACTTCAGTATTTAGAAAAGTACTTGGGTCACAGTAAATAGATACTGATTAAATGAATACATAAGTATGTCATTGTAACATGTATAGAATCATGGTTTGCATTTTTGTATTTTAAGTTAGTAATTCACCAGATTCTCCACTTCTAATTATTGAGTTTGAGTTACTTATACCCTACCATGTCTAATTCTAGCTTGCAGCTTCTATCATACTCTATGCTCACAAACCAGATAATCAAGCTTTTAAGGACTGTGTATTAAATAAATGTAATTAGGCACTCAGAAAGGGTGTAATGACTTTTCATACATTAAGGCATGGCTTTAAATCTAGAGTTTGGGCTTTAAATCTAATAGCTCAGGAGAACTATTTTGTCAAAATTCACATTTGGGACCATATTTTTAAGACTAGACAGTGGTTTCCAAAAGTCTGACCTCCATAAAAATAGGGTATTGCATTGCTAGAAGAATCATTCCTTTTGTAGAAAATGGCCATTCTAACATTGGATATGTGTCCTCTCTGACAAATGAATTCTAGTGTTCAGGACTCTGAACCAGACAGCTGTCACAGCACCACTGAGGATTCCTCTAAATTGCAGCAGATGGTGCTACTTATTTGGCCATCTAATGCTATTCTGAAGTATCAGTTGGCCAACTGCTGTGGTGGAGGTATGAAAATAAGAGATTTATTTAGAGCCAGAGGATGCAAGCACAAATGTTTTGGGATGCAGAATTTAAACTGATATGGAAAAATTGTGTACAACAAACTACCAAACCAGATCTATTAGAGGGTGTGGTTACCAAGCCCCTACCCTCAAATGAAAGCAGTCTTGGAAAATACAACTTCCTTGGCCAGCTGTACTATAATTTCTTCCATGCCTTTTTCTCCTGAGACACACACATGCTCACAGGCATATGCACACATGCACACAAATAGAGCACATGTATTTCTACACATACAGTTGCTAATCAGTCTGACATTTAAATTTAATACTTCTTAGGAACCAGCTGGATCACCTGTGGCTGGTCTGTGGAAATATGCACAGCATTTGTCAGTGGCCTCCATCAGAAGTGAGAGCCTTTCTCAGCTCCAGCTTTAAGGTAGCAGCTGCAGTCCTATGTAGCTTTTTATCAGCACACAACAATCTGGGCTTTCTGCATCACAGAGATATCAAATATTCTGGTCATGCCTTTGGTCAACTCCATAGCTGCTATGGCTCACTTCTTATCAGAATCACATCTAGTCAAACAACACTCTGCTTACCACTGCTTGAATACAGTTTTTTAAACTCTATTTTATATCATTAACTATATATAAAGCCTAAAGGTAGCTTACAATAGCTATTAAATAGAATACTAGTGCACTGCAAACTCTCTTTGTAAGGTCAGTAAATTTCTACTATGTGTATAGTGAATTTCTTACTTGAGAAATATTAACTAATTAAATTATCCAACCAAACATCAATTTAAATTGGTATACTATGTTACCCCCTTTTAAGGGGGTAACTTATACACAGAAAACTTAGAGATTATTTCTAGGCATATATACTGGAGACCCAACATATAGGCGGGATATGAACTGGAAATACCAAAATACAGATCAAATACAGATCAAAATGACAGATTAAAATAAACCTAAGTAATCAATGGATCAGCTTTGCATGGTTTGTCGAGAAAAGTGAGATTGTCATGGATGAAAAAGCCTTTAAAACACAAAGAGTACCTAACCATGGAGAAGAGGAAGGCCCCCAAATTGATCAAGATCAAAGGGAACTAGGAACTCCCAAGGAAGATGGCAGAGTAGGAGGATCCTGAGCTCACCTTATCCCATGGACACACTGAGATAACAGTCATATCACTGCAACTAAGAAAGCTACTTGAAGACTGACAGAAAAACTTCCATAGTTAACTGTAGAGAGGAGGCCACATCAAAAAGGGTAGGAGGGACAGAGACACAGTTGGGAACCAAACCCTTATCAAGACTAACCACAAATGGGAGGGATACCACAAGGACAGAGAAGCAGGAGGATCAGACCCTACACCAGGTCCTCTAGGCATGGGGGACCTGCAGTAGAAACATTTGGCTTTGAAAACCAGTGAATCTTAACAAGTATTTATAATTATCAGGGCTTAGCTTGGGTACTTTAAAAATCAGGGGGCTGAGCTCTGAGACAGCCATAGAAAACTGAATTCCTGTCCTTAAAGAGCCAGCATAACAAAAAACCTGGCTGAGATATAGCATGGAAATAGCAATTTGAGAAGCGTGTGGGGTGTACAGAAGGTGGGTTATTTACTAATCTCAGAATGTGCACTGGAAGGGCAGGAAACTTTAGAAACAAAAGTGTCTGTAGGTACCATTTCTCTCCAACCCCTTTTCTAGATAGCTGGACACTTGAAGGAACCAGCAAGAATACTCATTACCTATTTTCCTAGCATTGCGTGTCCTACCACCATGCTCTTCTATCGATATGCCCCATCCAACCTGAACCCACTTGGCTCTCATCCTTCAAAAGCAACTCCTGCCCCCACACATCCTGAAACAGCTCCAGCAGGGACCTGAGCTACTTCAAAGTGACTCCTGCCCCTGGGAGAGGGGAAGATAAACACATTTACCAATGTGCCTATAGTCCCAGGAGTAGAACCTTTAGTTGTCAGCACAATGAGTACCCTGCTGATCTGTCCCAGACTGGGTCAGGCATCTGGTATGGCTGTCCACATAGCCAACCAAGGAAAGTTTCTCAGAAGACAAGGCAAGCAAAGTGCCCTGAAAATTGGTGTGACTACAGTCCAAGCAGATGGGTTAAGGGCAAGCATACTGTGTGACTGCTGACATTGCCCAGCTACTGGACTGTGGCAGCCCCAGACTAGCATCTTAATAGAATAGGGACCAAATCCTTCCCAGTGCACCCACAACAGGTAAAGTGGGCCATTGCAACTAACTGGACTGAAGGCAAATGAAGCTCAGCTATAATAGCAGGACACACATGGCCTACATGGGAGACACCCATGAAGTACTTGGTTCTGGTGAACAGAGGATAATAAATAGTAGACTGGAGGAAGCTGAACAGAGTAATGGAATGCAACCAAGCTGAACAGAACAAAGAATAATAAAACATAAAAATGGGTAAATATATAGGTAAAAAAAATAGGTAAAAATAGGTGAAGGGATCTCAGTGACATCATCAAACATAGTAACATTTGCATTCTAAGGAATCTAGAAGGGGAACAGAGAGATAAGGAGGCAGAAAAATTTATTTTAAGAAATAATAGCTGAAAACTGAGCTATTCTGGGAATGAAAACAGATACATAGATCCAGGAGGCACAGAGAGCCTGCAACAAATTAGCCTAATGAGGTTCACACCAAGACACATAATAATTATAATGGCAAAAATTAGTGATAAAGAGAGAATGTTAAGATCAGTAAAACAAAACAGTAGCATACACATAAGGCTCTCAGCTAATTTTTCAGCAGAAACTTTGCAGGCCAGAAAAAAGTGTCATGATATATTCAAAGTGCTAAAACAAAACAAAACAATCAAAAACATGCAACCAGGAATAGTCTTCTCAGCAAAGCTATCATTCAGAGTAGAAGAGATCAAAAGTTTCCCAGACCAAAAAAGTTAAAGAAGTTTATCACCACTAAACCAGGCTTATAAGAAATGTTAAATGGAAATCTTAGAGTGAAAGAAAAAGCTACAATTAGGAGTAAGAAAATTATGAAGGGAAAGGAAATTCACAAATAAATACAAACATATTCAAAGTAGTAGAATAGCCATTTATAAAACTAATACAGATGTTAAAGCACAAAATTAGTAAAATCACTTATATCTACAAAAACCAGTCAAGGGTTCACAAAATAAAAGGATGTGAAGTATGACATCATATACATAAAATGAAGTGGATGAGTGAAAGGGGTTTTAGAAGGGGTTCAAATTTAAGTGACCATCAACTTAATGTAGACCGCTATATGCATAAAATGTTGCATATGAACCTAATGTTAACCACAAATCAAAAACACATAATAGACACAAAAAATAGAAATCCAAGCATGTCATTAAATAAAACTATCAAACCACAAGGGAAGACAGCAAGAGAAGAACTATAAAAGCAACCATAAAACAAGTAACAGAGAACATTGCACTAGTAGGGCACTACAGGACTTCTTCATAAGGACACTGCTTTTAAGATCAGAAGACATAACTGACTTTCCCAATACATAGAAACAAGCACAGTTATACAAAATGAGGAGACAGAGGAATATTTCCTAAATGAAAGATCAGGATAAAACCACAACAAGAGAGCTAAACGAAACAAAGATGAGCAATGTGCTTGATACAGAATTAAAATTAATATCATAAAGATACTCAGTAGCCTTGAGAAAAGAGCAGAAGCAATAAATACATGACTATCAATAATTACTTCAAATGGGAATGGAATGAAGCACTAATCAAAGGCATAAGATGACTAAATGGATAACAAAGCAGGATCCATCTATATGCTGCCTACAAGAAATTCACTTCATACCTAAAGACACATGCAGGATGAAAGTGAAGGGATAGAAGAATGTTTACCATGAAGAAGGAAGCAAAAAGAAAGCTGTGATAGTAAAGCTTATATCAAACAAAATGGACTTTCAAAGACTGTAACAAGAGACAGATACCACATAATGATGAAAGAAACAACCCAACAAGCAATTGAAAAATCTATGTACCCAAGATAGAAGCACCTAAATAAATAAAACAACTATTAACAGACATAAAGGAAGAAATTGGCAGTAATATAATAATAGTAAGGGATTTTAATGCCCTGCCTTCATCAATGGGCAGGTCATCCACACAGAAAATTGACATGGCAACAGTGGCTTTGACACATTGGACCAGATGAATCTAACAGATATATTCAGAACATTCCATCCCAGCAGAAGACACATTCTTTTCAAGTGTGCATGGAATATGCTTTAGAACAAAGCACATGTTAGGCTACAAAAGAAGTCTCAGTAAATGCAAAAAGACTGAAATCATATCGTGCATCTTTTCCTACTGCAACACTATGAAACTAAAAACCAATCATAAGAAAAACCCTGGAGATAATGTGCTACTAAACAATAAATGGGTCAGCCAAGAAATTAAAGAGGAAATAAAGAAAAATACATGGAGACAAGTGAAAATGAAAACACAGCAGTCCAAAATCTTTGGGATGAAGGCAAAGCTGTTCTAAGAGAAAAGATTATTGCAATATATGCCTACCTTTAGAAGCAAGAATAATCTTAAATAAACAACCTAACAAACTAAAGGAGATAGAAAAAGAACAAACAAAGCACAAAGCCAGTAGAAGAAAGGATATCATAAAGATTAGAGCAGAAGTAAATGAGACTAAAAAACCTACAGAACAGATTCATGAAATCTATAACTGATTCTTTGAAAATAAAATTTATAATTCTTTATCCAGATTCCTCAAAAAAAGAGGACTCAAATAAGTAAAATAAAATATGAAGTAGAAGAAAGAACAACTGATACCACAGAAATACAAAGGATTATAAGAGAATATTATAAAATACTATATGCCAAAAACTGGACAACCTAGAAGAAATGAATAAATTCCTTCTAAATAACCCTCCAAAACTGAATTGGGGATAAATGGAAAATTTGAACAGACTTATTACCAGCAATGAAATTCAATCAATAACTAAAACACTTCCAACAAATAAAATTCCAGGAGTAGATGGCTTCAGAAGTACATTCTACCAAACATAAAAAGAAGAGTTAATATCTATTCTTATCAAACTATTCCAAAAATAGAAGAGGAAGGATAGCTTCCAAAGTATAAGGCCAGCATGAACCTGATAACAAAACCAGATAAAGATTTTATAAAAAAAAGAAAACTACAGGCCAATATCTCTGATAAACATAGATGTAAAAATCCTCAACAAAATACTAGGAAATTGAATCCAACAATATATTTAAAAAAAAACCATTCACCACAATCAAGTGGGATTTATTCCAGAGGTGTAAGGGTGGTTCATTATTCACATTCAATCAATATGATATGATAATCAATATGATCCACATTCACAAGTGAAAGGATAAAAACCATATGATTATCTCCATAGATGTAAAAGAAAAAAAAAAGACATTTGACAAAGTTCAATATCTATTTGTGATAAAAACTTTCAACAAAATAGGTTTATAAGGAATATATCTGAACATAACAAAGACCATACATGAAAAACCCATAGCTGACATCATACTCAGTGAAAAACTGAGAGGTTTCATGTTAGATCAGGAATAAACTGTGGATGTCCATTTTCACCACTTTGATTTAATGTAGTACTGAGTGTCCTAGCATAGCAATCAGATAAGAAAAAGAAATAAAAGGTATCCAAATTGGCAAGAAAGAAGTAAACTTTTCTTATTTGCAGATGACACAATGCTATATAGGAAAATTCTTAAGTCTACCAGAAAGCAGTTAGAACTGATAAATGAATTTAGTAATGTTGCAGGATACAAAATTAATGTACAGAAAACTGTTCCATTTCTATACATTAATAATGAGGTAGCAGAAAAAGAAATTAAAAATACAGTCACATCTACAAATTGCAACAAAAATAGTAAAATACCTAGGAATAATCTTAAAGAGGTAAAAGACCTATATTCCAAGAACTACAAAACTACAAAAGCCATGATATGGAAGCAACTTGAATATCTATCCATAGATGAATGGATAAAGAAGATTTACACACACACACACACAATGGAATATTACTCAGCTATCAAAAAATAGTGAGATCTTGCCATTTGTAAAAACACAGCTGAATTTACAGGGTATAATGCTAAGTGAAATACATTAGAGCAAGACAAATACTTTATGATGTCATTCACATGTGGAATTTTAGAAACAGAGAAAGACAAAAACATTCTTAATTAAATACAGAGAACAGACTGGTGTTTGTTAGAGAAGTGGGCAGGGGATGAATGAATTAGATAAAGGGGACTACTGATCTTCATGAGTACTGAGTATTGTATAAGAATTGCTGAATCATATTTACACCTGAAACCAATATAACACTGTATGTTAATTGTACTTCAAATAAGCAGATCAAAAGGAGCTAAAAATTGAAATTGCTTTAAGTGTGTACATACATATAAACATACAAAAACTCTTACATTGAAGTTGAGAATTGTCCCAGAATGACATTGTAGCATTAAATAGGTAAAACTTTTTAAATAAAAAAGCCAGGGGTGAATATCAACTACAGAATAGATGGAGAGAAGACATCCATCATCACAGCATGCAAAGTGCCCTGGGGACTAGTGAGCTGGAAGCAGATAGGCCTGTGAATGCTTTTCTCCTTTAGAAAATATTATCAAGGATCTCTCTACCAATAATCTTTCCAGTAGGTTCTAAATCCTTGAAATGCCTGTAAGAAAATTTAGGGGCAAAAGTGTCTTTCATACCATTAGGAAAGTAAAAGCCAGCAGAAATTGCAGACTTCGAGCTCTTGGCATTTATCAAGTTTTTTGTCTGATAGCTCTGGTCATAACTGATTTCCTTTTGTCCCAGGTTAACTCTTTGCCCTGACTTGAGATTTATGGCTCAAATTGTTTAATTCCTATTAATTTCTTTTCATGAAAAAATATGTTTGCTTACTTACTTGCTTACTGCCTTACTTCCTGACTATTCAACCTTCACTCCATCTCTTATCCTTTGCTTCCATCTCTTCTTCCAACTCTCATAAGGTGAATTAGGCCTGGTACTCAGTTTGCCATTTACATTTCAAGCTTGTGAACTATACCTGTGTTGCAGTCCATTTCACACTATCTGGAAGAAGCACTATAGACACAGTTTTAAAATGGGAAAATTGCAACATACTCAGGTCAAAACTGATAAATCCGACTTAGAAAATCTGTATTATAATGGTTAATATTTATGCAGTATTAAGGGATAAGGTCTGTTTTAACTTCACATGCTCACATCACTTAATTCTCTAACAACTCTTTGATATAAGTAGTAATTAACCTCATTTGACTAATGAGGAAGCTGAGGAACAAAGAGATTAAGTAATATACCTACTAATATACCTACTACTTCTAGAAAACGGCAGGACTAGTGTTTGAACCTAGGCGGTCTAGAGTCAGAGTGCCTCCTACTATTGTGTTGTATGTGATCTTCTTGAGTAATGAAAGACATTAAGGAAAAAAATCATAGTTCTATTAAGACAGTATATAAATTATCATTGAAAATTATAATTTTCAAGAATATCTTTGGATTACTAACATAATAAACCTCTATGTACTCATCAAGAAATCAGATTCTAGAGAGCCTGAGAAAGTTAGATTGAAGAGTCTGTAGTCACCCATATCTAGATTGAATACAATGAGAAAATCTCTCATGGCAGGTGGAATCTTAGAAAGTTTCCAAAGCTCTTAGGAAATTGAAGTGGTTGTCTATTTTTAGTTGTCAGGTATATCTTTAGTTCCATTCAATCCTAAGCTTCAAATAGAGGCAGATGTCCATAGAAGTTATATGCCTATAAGATAGTTTAGATATATAATTGGGATTCCGGTTCTTACCAAGGTGGGGAGATAGTGTTATTGTACCACATAAAATGGAAATTCACCCTGAATCAGTCATTTATGTTAAGGCCCCATGTCAGCAAACCCAGACTTAACATCGAAGTGCAGTTTCAACCCCAACCCCAGAAATGGAACCTCCAACCAGTCAACATGGAATTTCCTGGTCAGCACTAGAAAATTTACTGATAGACCACTTCCATCCCCCTTAAGAGGATGACCTTGTCTAAAACAACGCATTCTTTGCTAATAATTTTCTTTTTCTGGCCCTTCTTTGTCTTCAAAAGCCTTTCCTTTCCTGCAGCTTGACAGAGCTCTTTTCTATCTGCAGGAATGTGTGTTGCCCAACTCATGACTGGTTCAATAAAGCCAATTTGATCTTTTAAAAAAAAAAATGGAAATTCATGTTTGACTGATGAAGGCAATGTCAATAAAACACTATATTGAGCTCAAAATAATAGGATATTATGATGGGCTTGGTGTGACCTTAATTAATCATCAATTGGCACTACTGTTCATTATATAAAGACTATGCAGCAATTCTAATATCTTGGGGAAAAGGACTAGGGACGGTCCACAAGTGGATAAGTATAATTAGATATGTGAACATTTCGCATGATGATTGGTGCTATCATTTGAATGTTTGTGTTTCCCAGATTTTGTATGTTGAAAACTTAGTGCCCAATGTGATGGTATTATGAGGTGGGTGATTAGGTCCCAAATTATTACATTTATAAAGGAGGCCCAAGAAAACTTGCTCCTTCTGTCATGAAAGGATACAACCGATAAGACCTAGGAAGACTCTTCCTAGTACCCTGATCTTAGATGTCCAGCCTCCTGAGAAATAAAATTCTGCTGTTTATAAGGCACTCAATCAATAATATTTTGTTAAAGTAGCCTGAATGGACTGAGACAATTGACAATCTGTTTTTAGTTATGTTTTTCATGTAACTGGGTGCTTTGTAAGTCTGTCGGTCTCTATGTCCTGAAGTTAATCTGGGTAGTCATCTCATGAAGGACGCATTTTGCCAGGATTACTACTAAAAAATACTGTTGAACCAGAAACATATTCGGAATGAGTGAGGATGTTCTGAGGTGATAGTAGATGGCATTGTGAAGAAAATGTTAATATTTCCATGTTTTTGCCTGCTCAGTGCTTTCTGAGCAAAGATTGCTGGCAGCATGGGTTAAAGGATGATTGAATAGCAATACTAATATAGAAACTCCTGGAAAAATTTAAAGATTTATTTTTCTGAATGCCTGTGTTTACATTTCATAGAGTAATAAAATTTGGAGCCATCTGTTTACATTTAAAAGGGTAGTTGTCATAAATACCTAGTGATCTTCTCCATCTTTTCCCAGAAAGAATTTGTTTTTGTTAGAAAGAAAAAATTTTATCTCCCTGTCTCTGGGAGAGAAGTTCCTATATAAGCTCTAAAATGTATATCTTTGGAGTTCCTCATCCATAGTGTAAAACCCCCTTTTGTGCATGCAGGTGACATCTGCCCTCATTACCTTATCCTAGAGTGGAGAAGAATACTAATGCTGATGTTGTTATATAAGTGAATAATTTGCTCTTCTCTGATGCAGAAGCCTCCAGGATTAAAAAAAGTACAGGTAATAAAAAAACTTACCATTTATCTTGTAAATAATATTATTCTAAGGTCTGATTAACCAGTATGTTTGTTCTACATGAATGCCTCCTAGAAAAACTGCTTCTCAGTTTTGGTTGTGCAAGATGTTCATGTGTTGCAGAAGTAAACAGGATCACATAATTAAGTAAGTTTGAGAAAAGTGATATACCATATCCCTCTCTAGGATATTTACAATTTGAGGTCTGCAGAGCCCTATAATAAAGAAATATGTTCAGTGTTTATTTAGGATTTACAAATTAGAAAATAGAATGTCCTCAAAGCATTGTCTTATCCCCTCTAAATTTGTCAAAAGAGTATCTGGAAGTTACTGCCGTATTCATGGTTTATTTTCTGTCTAAATGCCCTGGAAGAGTTACAAGTCCATGTCCTCTTTTATCCCATTGTCCTCAAAGTCATAGAAGAAATCATTCTACTGAGCATCTAAAAGCAATGACTATTCACAAAGAGCAGTGCTTTTCAATACTGACAGCACATTAGAATCATGCAGACAGCTTTAAAAAATACCAATGCCTGTGTCCCAAATCGCACCAATTAAAGAGAGCCTCTGAGGATGAGTCTTGGAATCTGTAAGATTTAAAAGCTTCCCAGGTGACTCTAATGTGCATCCAGCCTTAAGAACCACGACACAGAGCAGTGGCTCTCAAACTTTAATGAATGTGGGTATCACTGGCATATGAATGTAAATATCTGCAGAGCTTATTATTCAGCAGGTCTGAGGTAGGCTAGAAATCTCCTTTTTAAACAAATATTCCAGATGATTCGGATCAAGTTCCTCAGTGACCACACCTTAGAGATACATTGTTATAGGCTGAACCTACCATTCTGCCTGCTTCTTGACCGTTAATCAAGAATCCCATCTTTGCGAAAACAGAGGGTGATTTTCTAACTCTCCCTATTGTACCTCTCAATCCATGTCCATTTGCAGACACAAGAAGCTTGAAATTACTTTAAAATTCTAATAACAATGTCCTGTCCCACTTTTAATGCCCCCAGCAGAATTCTAGATGAGGATGGATAATCTAACCCCCAGCATCTAGACTCAGTTGTAAGAAGAAAAGCCCAGGCCCTCTAAGAATAGTCTTCCTTGATAATTCTTAAGTCTAGCTTCTCAAGGTAGTCACTCCACCTTTAGACCTCAATTGCAAATGAGGGAGAATGAGACATGTACAAACATGAACTTCTTTCAGAAAATATGAAAAAAATAAAAGCTTCTTATTTTGATAATGCTCAAGTAGTTCCCATCAAAACAATATTCTGTAAATAGCAACTATGAACTCTAGACAGAATACTGAAAATATCTACTCAAGTGACTGGAGAGAAAACAAAAATGCCCAGACATCAGAGGGCAATCAACACCTAAAAGAAATTATATCAGGTTAGTTTACCATTTTTCATCTTTGTTAGCCCAAGAGCAGACCATCGTGGGTATGCAAAGTGGATAAAGCCCAGGGAAGACACACCAGAATATGGAGAAAGCAGAATACAGAATATGGGAAATCCACAGGACCTGGAAGGTGAAGCAGAGAATCCTAGAAAGAAGAGAACAACAGGGGAGTCCCAAACTTTTCAAATAACTCTGCTCAAATCTCTTCAACTACAAACTTCAAAACCCTTCAAATACACATTCAAGAGGCAGCTCCCAAGTAGCCCAGTTAAGGCTTAAAAAAAAAAAAAAAAAAAAGGAACTATAAATTCAGAGTTCATAGTTTTTCTTTATTAGACTGTATCAGAATCCAAAACTACAAGTGATTCATAATATCTGTTTACATTCCAAAATTAACTGATATATTAAAGCTGTAAGAATATGACATATATTCAAGAGAAAAAAATAAAGTCCAAACTCAAGGTAATGCTGATGTTGGAATTACCAGTGGTTTTAAAGCAGCTTTTAAAAGAATGCTCAGTGAAGTAAATAAAAATGTGTTAAAAAAATTAGAAATAATCTCAGTTGAGAAATAGAAATATAAAAAGTAACTAAGGGTTCTGATATATAATTCCAGTGTGTGGAGAAGAGGGGTTTCCCCACACATACAAGCAATTTCCAGAGACCAGCTGTATATCCTATAATTCAGTTTAATTCTGATTCTGTTGACCTGAAGATAGTATTAGATTCCACAGGTTAAGGGCTCAGGCCCACAAAACTGCCCCCACCTCAACTTCAGAGGCCAGTTACAAGTCCAGATTGTCACCTGGGCTTCTGACCAATGGCCTATAAACTGAAGATATCAATGATTCCCCCGCCCCCACCACTAACTTCCTGTTCCTTGGATTCCATTAATTTCCTAGAGTGGTTCACAGAACTCAAAGAACATTTTACTTCCTAGATCTCTAGCTTATTATAAAAAGATCTACTCAGGAACAGTGAAAGGAAAGCTATGCATAGAGCAAGATACCGGAAAGAGGAAGGAGCATTCATGAACTCCAAGCACATCACTCTCCAAATTTCCATGTGTTCACCAACCTGAAAGCACATGCTTTTGGAGTTTTCTTTACCTAGGCATGATTGATTAAATCATTGTCTATTGATGATGATTCAACCTCCAGGCCTTCTTTTCTCCTAGGAGAATAAGGGTATGGGACTAAAAATTCTAACCTTCTAATCATGGGCTTGGTTCCCCTGACAGCCTGCCCCAGTGATTAGGTTAAGTCTAAAACTCATCTCACTAACTTAAACTCAGGTGTGGTTGAAAGGGATTTGTTAGGAATATTAGGACACCTTTATCACTCCTATAACTTTGGAAATTCCAAAGGTTTCAGGAGTTGTGGGCCAGAAATGGGGACAAAGACTATATGCGTGTGTGTGTGTGTTTGTGTGTATGTATGTATGTGTGTATGTGACTATATATATAGTCACACACATACATATATACACACACCCCTATATACATAATGCTTTAATTTGATTTAATCACAGTATCATGAAATACAAATAGAATTCTAGAAATTAAAAATGTATCTGATATAAAACATTCTGTGGATGTGCTTAATAGCAAAATGAAAATTTCTAAAGGAAGAGTCAATGAATTCAAAGATACACCAATAGAAATTACCCAATCTGAAGAAGAGAAAAAAAAAATAGTAATGCCTCAGACGTCTGTAGGGCAATACTAGAAGATACAGAATACATGTTAGTGGAGTCCTATAGGGCTTTCTGAAAAAACATTTGAAGACATATAAGATCCAAAACTTCCCTAAATTTGATGAAAGACAAATTTATAAAGATTTCAGCAAACCCCAGGCAGAGCAAGTACCAACAAATTCCCTCAAGTATGCCAGTAAAACTGCCAAAGGTCAAATATAAAATCTTTAAAGCAACCAGAGAAAAATAACATTGAATACACACACACAAAAAAATCAGTCAACACTGGCTTCTCATTAGAAATAATTGAGATCCAAAGACAACTGACCTGTGTAGAAGATGGTCCAGGAATAAATACAGGGATGGGAATTGGGGAAACACAATAATTTAACAGAGCCATCAAGGTGAGAATGAAGAAAATAATGAAAACTCAAGACGGTATGCTATGACTAAATATTACAGATAAAAATTAACATAGGAGAGAAAATTCCACCATTAATCATAGAATAAAGGAGAAATGGAACATTAATGTGGCACATATCACCATAGAGCAATATTCATATAATATCCCAAGGTTATGACTTGTACAGTGCTTCTCCCATGCTATGGTATCATATAAAGAAGCCCATGTTCTTCACCTACCCACCCTTCCCCGACTACACAAACACTTCCATTTACCTAATAAGAATAGCTCTCCAATGCTAGTTCTGCTCCATTTGTACTATATAATATAGCTATATATTTCAAAAGCCTCTAACATTTGTATACTTTAACATGATAATTTTAATTTGATTAATTTAGTGCAAGGAGAGTATGTGAAATGCAGACAAATATTTATATAAAAGAATATTCAACAGAGTTTTATTTATAAACCTTCTTTAGAAATAGCATTAACAGAATAATACTGTTAAAGTAACAGAATTGCTTTATGGGTAATTTGCAAATATTTCACAAGGACCATGTATATTTGATACTTTAAAAAAAGAAATAAAAGTAGAAAAATAAATATGGTTCCTAAAGAAACCAAGACTGTCCAGCTGTGAGCTGTAGCTAAAGTAATGAGGCATGGTAGCGGGAAGTTGGAGTCTAGGTGAGACGGTGCATCACAAACTGGATAAGGAATCAAAAGCCCAGGCATATATGACAAGTAATACGAGTCAGGACACTCATGATTTAGGGAAATTAGAAAACTGGCAGGCACGGGACACAGATACATAAGCAAAAGAAGATCAGATGGATGAAACAGGATAGGTAGCAAGTGCTCAAATAGAAAGTCAGAAACCGGGAAAGAATGAAAATCACGTTACTGAAGGCAAATGGGAAGCTTCCTCTGTGCTCTGAGCTAGAATAGATAGCTGAGGCTTTGGCTAGTTCAGAGTCCATATAGGAAAGGAGATCAATCAGTAAACCTAACGAGAAGGTAAAGGTGGAGCATGGATTTCTGAAATCTTTTATGCAGCTGACACCAGAAAAGAAAGAGGCAGGAAGAAGGGAGAGGGAGAGAGAAAAAGAATATGAATGAGGTTAAGGGTATCCAAAACGTGCTGGATAGAAGAGCAAACCAAGGCAGAAATCAGGGCACTGGGACTATACAGATCTACAGTGTGGCTTATTCACAAGTGTATGATCTAAAATGTTACAAATGAAAGAAGATTTATATTAAACTGTAGATTGCATATATTTAATATATATTAAATATATGCAATCTACAGTTTAATATAAATGCAGTAAATGCAATGCTTATTATCTACAAATATTCCTTTCATTTTTCAGAAGAACATATCCTATTTCTGTTACAGGAATGTATAAGCATTTATTGTATTCTGCAGACTGTATTTCACTAAAATACTGCCATTTGTTTCCTTGCTAACATTCTACAGTAGAAATACCAAGTATTAGAATTTGCTGACTTCATATTTTTGATCTGTTAACAAAGTTCTGCTACAGGTGCATCCTTTGAAAGCTTACAATCACATAAATGAAAATTTACAATCTATTCTTCACTTTAATTAATAGAGTGAATAGAGAATCTATAGATATTTTCTGACATCTTAACAGCTTTTCACTAATTTAAAAGAGACACTCTGGCCCCAGCACTGTGCCTGTAAAATGCCAACCGCCCTCTTGTCTATGTTAATAACAAAATAAATTTCCTATGACAATTTCTTTCAATTTAGAGTTTATCTCAATCAAACATATTAATAGTTATATTCACTTCATTTAAAATTAACCACATCTTCTGTTCAAATGTTTCTGGAATTGATCTAGAATGTCTGCAGAGATAATAAGATTAAGGTGAATGAAGCAGTGAATAGTATAACATAGCCTAATTATATACCATACTCCCATTCACCTTAATTTGAGAAAGAGCAGAAGCTGGATGGAATTCAAAAGGCAGCAGATTGAAAATGGATAAAAAGACTTTTTATGTGGTGCATAATCAGCTTTCAGAATTCACTGCTGCAGGATATTTCTCAGGCTAAAATTTAGTAAAGTTTCAAGATAAGAATAAGAATGGCATCTGTGGGTACACTAGCTGGATGTGAATTTATGAAAGCCATCAATCCTCATGCTGGTAGCCATAAAATCATCACCAGCTGGTGCTGGGATGGAAACCCTCCCTGTGGTATCCCACTGCACAATTGGCCAGATGCATGATGTGCTGCTGTTGTTGTACAAAGACAAAAGAACCCAGAAAGCCTGAGGCATTAGCCTTTGCAAAGGAAAGACTGTGCATGTGATGGAAACTTTCAAGCAAACCATAAGCTGTGTTCCTGAGTCTCACAGTAACCTCCTCTCTGTTTTTTGATTAAATGTCATTTCCCCCATCATGGTAAAACAATTAATTCCTCCTTTCCACGGAGTTTATTCAATGTTATCACTCAATCAGTGTACACATTATTGGTTAGAAATTCACGTAATTTCTGCTGTGAACAACAGACCACCTTTCATTTAAAACTGGCAGGTCCCAAATGTCCCCTTTTTAAAGTGGTCACAATGGTGACAGCAGTCATCTGGGGCTTTGTTAATGGACAGCATGGCAGGTCTATTTGTTGGCATCCTCCCTGACACCCTGAGCCATTTAATTCTGTCTAACAGATTCAGGCCATGCTCCAGATCTCACAAAAGAGGCAAGAGAGAGTATTGATCCTCCTGTTATTGTTGGTGATTTACCATCCCGTTCCTTTAACAAATTTAAACACACACACACATACAAACACTCATCACTGGGGTCACAGCTGCTAGATGGAAGAGTAATGAGTGATTATTTTCTTATCTCTGCTAAGCTCTGTAAGTAACTTCTCCTGTGGATTCATGACAGTTCTGCAGACTTAAACCAAATAAATAATATCTTTTCAACCTGGGGTCAGTGGGCTCCTAAACATGGTAATAAAAATCTGCTTAAAAAAAAAACTCATACATGTTGAAAGCATGCTGAGAACTGAAATTGGCAAGCTACAAATCACATTTGTTGACCTTTCTACAGTCTAAAACAAATTTGAAATGTGCCATTTTAGAGTAGACTAACAAAATGTTACTAAAAGGATAAATAATGTACAAGTGCACATTTAGGTGGGTTTTTTAAAAATCATGACATGAAACTACTTCCTCCCCCAAAGCCCAGATGTTCATCTTAGAGATTGTTCCACTTAAACTTTGCAGCATTAGGACATTCTGCTGACTTTAAACATGTTGCTATTATATAAACTGCTTTTGAATTTTTTGTTTTCCTTTCCCAAGTTTCTTTTTTTCATTGCTGTATATACTACAGTATTTTTTTCTTTTCTGATATGGGCACTAGTTCTATCAGATTAGGACTCCGCTTTTTATGACTTCATTTATCTCCTTAGAGATCTCCAAATATATGAATATCGGGAGATAGGACTACAACATGAATTTTACGGGGACACAATTCAGTCAATAGCAATCATATTATTTTTTTAATTTAGTCCTCAAATAATTTTTTGCCTATGTAAGAGATATCAAATTTTCTCTTGAGGTGTATGACACCTAGTATTTAGGTAAATGCCAATTCTCAGTAAATAGAAAAATATATCTCAGACTCCTAAGGCAATTCCAAAGAAGAAGTTCTGAACATGTGTTGAAAAATTCAGCATTTGCCAGAGTAAATGCCAGATGACTACATCTGGAAAGAATAACACATAAAAATTAATAATTTCTATTTCTTCATAAAAATAAATCCATTCTCTATGAGTGCTTCATTATTCTACAGGAAAAAAGTTGGTGCAATGGCTGAATAAGCTCCAAACAGCTTCAAACATTCCTTCTGTTAATAACAACTCTCAACTCTGAACAAAATACCACAGGCAACATCTTGAGGGCTTTGGAGAGGAAATAAGGCAGACAGATTCTGCAAAGAGGCTGTCATTAGGAAAAAGGGAATAGCACTATATATTTTCTGTTGCTATGGACTTGGCTCAGTGAAGAGTGGCTAACAGTCTAAAGCTCTGACCATCTTTATGTGGAATGATGGAATGGAGAAACCCAAGGGAGTGATGCCAGCAACCAGGGATGATGGGAGAGTAGGATGGGGTCATGGGGAAGAGAGATCTAGCAAAGGGGAATCCCTAAATTGTGTCTAGAAACTGTGCCTGTCTTTGACTAATCCCTAAACTATGCATGAATAGGGAAAGCTTCTAGCAGACCATTCAAATATAAAAGAATTGAACTTTGATTTGAGATGCCACCTACTCCAGAGGAGTCAGAATTTGCAGTTTGAATCTACCAAGTTAATTGCCTTCAAAACCAAGACCATAAATACTCTTCTGAAGACTATAGGAGAATCTAGAGCTACCTAGAATTAAAATTAGAATGTTTAAATGGCAATCCAAATTATGTCACATACAGAAAACCAAGAAAATTTGAAAACCAAGAAAATTGGAGTCATTGTCAAGGGAAAAGATAGTCAACAGAGCCCAACCCTGAGATAAAAAGAAGTTGGAATTCTCAGACAATGACTTTAAAGCAGATGATATAAATGTATATTTAATGATATGAAACAAAATATGCCTTAGTAAATAAGACAATAGGAAATATTAGCAGAGCAATAGAATGTATAAAAAACAACCAAATGGAAATTTTAGAAGCCAAAAATACAATATTAGAAATTCGAATGTCACTAGTTGCATTTAATAAAAGAATGGTGATGACAGAGAAAAAATTCAGTGAACTTGAAGAGAGGGCAACAGAAATCATCCAAATAAATAAAATAGATTAAAAATAAAAATTAACAGATACAAGGATACCTGCAATAGATCAAACTATCTAACATATGTGTAATTATAGTCCAGTAAAAAATGGAGGGTGAGGGAGACAGAAACAAATCCAAAGAAATATTGGCTGAAAGTTTACAAATTTGATGAAAGAAATTCAAGAGTTTCAAGAATTAGATCCAAGAAGCTCAGCAAATCCCCAGCAGAAAAAATAGAAAAACTTCCCAATCCAAACCCTGGCAGGTTTATTATACTGGTGGGAAACAAAAGATAAGGAAAAAATTCTTGAGGGCAGGAAAACATACATGCATATATACATATAAGAAATAATGGATAACATAACCAGAGAATTTGCATCAGAAACTAGAGGACAAAGATAGTGAACAATATTGCTTACCAAAGCAAAAAGAAACAAAGGAAAAAATATCAATCTGGAATTCTCTATCTAGCAAAAATTCTATCAAGAATAAAAGAGAGATGCACCTGTGTAGCTCAGTCTTTAAGCATCTGCCTTCATAGGTCATGATCCCAGGGTCCTGGGATTGAGCCCCACATCAGGCTCCCTGCTCAGCAGGAAGCCTGCTTCCCCCACTCCCATTCCCCCCTGCCTCTCTCACTGTGTCTCTTTCTGTCAAATAAATAAAATCTTAAAAAAAAAAAGAATAAAAGACAAACACATTTTACATAAAGGAAAATGAAGAGTATTAGTCACTTGTAGATCTACACTAAAAGAAAATATGAAGTTCTTCAGACTGATAGCCTATGAAACTGAAGAGAAATTCAGCTTTCAGGGACAAATGAGGAGTATAAGAAATGGTAAATATCTTAGTAAATGACAGGCTATTTCTTGATCTTAATTTCTTTAAAATGAATGTGGCTACGCAAATTTATAAAAAACATCAGAAGAGTAGGAAGAAAATGGTCTAAATTACAAGGCTTCCATGTTTCATATTAAGTTATATTAATTCTGATTAGAGAAAATATTTTGGGTGAAGGTAGATTTTTTCTAAGTTAAATAGTTTTCATGCATCTACCAACATGATTTTAGAAATTGTCACCCACACCAAATACATTTGGGTTTTACTCCATTTCTAAATTTATTTGCTGCATCAGCAGAAATACTAAAATTGTAGTAAAATAAGAGTTATTTTCCTACCAGTAGGGCCAGGATGACACATTTACAAATAATTTAATAATTTACAAATAATGTAACAAGAATAATGATAAAAATCACTCTTTCAAAAAATCCTTATGGAATGCCATAATGGAAAACATATATATATTTGAACTCCGTTGTCACACACACACATACACACATGTTAATAATAGCTAGACTAAAAGCATATGAAAAGGATTGGAAATATTTTAGCTGTCAAATAAAAACATGCCTTGTTTTAAAACAAGACAAAACACTAAAAATGAAATAAATTATGAAAAAATGCAGAAAAAGTATTTATATAAGAAAGGTCTTGTATCAAGAAATATTATAAAATACATAAAAGACAACTCAGAAGCTAAGAAAATAATTTAAAACTATTCCTAAAAGTCAGTAAAAGAAAAACAGTTAAAAGGAAAAGATATGAATAGATACAAAAGAGATAACCAAAATGGTCAATAAACAGGTGAATATATATTATCTACTAATAATCAGTGAGATTCCTGTTAGACAACAGTGAGATAACATCTTACCCCATCACATTAACAGAAATTAAAATACTTGTCAATACCACATTTTAGTAAGGATGAAGAGTAATGGAACTCCTTTATTGCTATGATAGGTAAATTGGTAAATGTACCACTTTAGACAGCAATTTTGCAATATCAGATAAATTAGATACACATATGCTACTCAGCAATTTCACTTATACTTCCAGAAAAATTATGGGATGAAGGCATATGCATAAGAATAATTATTGTAGTACTATTGATAATAGAAAAACATCACTGAAGGGAATGACTCTATTATATTAACGTCATTTAAAAAGAACATTACATGGCAGTGAAAAATGAAAATTAAGATAGGTAAACTTCTCCAGCTCAATATAGATATATCTTACAAGCATAATGTTAAGCAAAAACACAAGCTGTATTTATATCAAATTTTAAAACATAAAGCAAGACTATATACTGTATGTGTGTGCATATAGCTATAGTAAAACCATTAAGAAATTCATAAAATTGTAATCATGAACACTAAATTCAGTACAGTGATTTTTCTTGGAAGTTATGATAAGGGAGAGGTATATACCACAGCAGAGAGGATAGTCAGAAAACTATTAAGCTGGAGCTCACAAGAAATGGTCACTTGAACTAGAAAATTATGGAACTGAGATATGAATTCTTTTTTTTTTAACTTGCCATTTGAGCCTCTCATTTTTAGTGAATAGATGTTTCTTTTTTCATTATGTGAGAATCCTCACACTGAGCCCAAGGTTCCCTCATCATCAGAAAGAAGCACTTATCTCCTCATGTTGTCACATGACTATACAACACAGAGCTATCATCAGCATGTATAATTAACAGACTGCACAGCTATTTATACAATATTCACACAAAGCAGCAATGTAAAAACATATTAGTATAATAGATTTGGTGAAAGCTTAACTTGTGCTAAATATTTGAGTCACAGTTTTGGCAATAAAACTTTTCTGCATGTCCTTCCTTCTCTAATATGCAGTGCTGAGAAATGAAGCTTCATTAATATTTTCTGTAAACACAGTATCTGGCCACATTTCAGATCCTTTCAACATTTCATTTTAAATAGCACACTTTACATCTGAAAAATTGCTTGTCTTGATATAATTCCCTAAAAATTCTCTGCACATATTTCAATGTGATGACTGTCATCCAGGGATCTCTTTATGTTTCAGTCATGTGGACACATTAAATACATATATATATTTAGTAAACTTCTTTTTTTTTTTTTAAACAAGGTACTCAGAATTCCTCAGACAGTGGTTCATAAGTTTTCTTTCTTAGAATTGTGGTACTTGAGAGCAAGTGCCTCTGAATTTGCTGTGGATAATCTGAAAAGACCAAGAGGGAAAAAATTTTTTTAGTCTCATCATTTTCTCTTCATAAAGAAAAGTTCTGATATGTGATTATTGGAATTTCTCATATGCCCTTGACTAATTTCATCTTCTAATGGGGGGAAAAAAATTGAAGGCCACTTTTCTGCACATGCAGTTTGAGCACCAAACCAAATTTTAAGCATAAGAGCTTTTTCAGATCATGGCATCCTGTGGGTCAAGATTGAAGCCAATAGGTAATTACCCTAAAGGAAGATTCACTCCTAGGGGGAAAAAAATTCTTTTGAAACTCAGCCTTAAAAGAAAAATTATAAAGCTCACAGGAGAGACAAATATTATAAAAAACACCCTACAGCAATAATTTGAAGAACTTATATCAAAAAAACATAGTACATAGTACATATATTTTAATCCCTAATTAGTGAAGACATTTGAGATCACACAAGTAGATGTATAAACCAAGGTAAGTGGTGAACCGATGTGAAGGCCAGTGAGAAAGAGCCATAAAATCTCAGTAGATTATATATAGTATAATAGCACATCTGAAGAGAAAATTTGTCCTTGGAACAAAGCACTGAGAAAATCTTTCAAAATGCATCACAAAGATACAAAAGAAACCTTAAAAATGAAGGAAAACTTAAAAGACAGTGAAGATAGGCAAGTTTAAAATCCTTCTACTGGCAGTCCTAGAAGAAATGAATTAAAAAGTGGTATTAAAGTGAAAGGATATCTATTATTTTTTGAGATAAATAAAAACATGTATTCTCAAATTGAATTGTCTTATCATATACCAAACGAGATTGAGCAATTAAAAAAAAAAAAAAAGGAAGGAAGAAAGGACGGCTAGCCAAAAGGAAGAAAGAGCCTAGATATATTAAAACTATAGGATTTTAAGAAAAATCTTAAAACTTAACAAAGAAATAGACAATGTAAACTAATTAAAATCTAATTGTGCCAGCTATATGTTTATAATGTCTTTGCTCCAAATTCATACTTTATTACCTGCTATGCAGAAACAGATTTGAATATTTTCTTTTGCTAGCTGACATCATGCTAAACTGCCAGTAAAGGACATTGGAGAGCATGGCAGAAAATAGACATTTTGCTTCTTTGGTTCAATGTGCTTTCCTGTTAGATTGCTACAGTCTATGTCTAGCTTCTGCAACATAGATGGCTTCTTCAGAACCTGGCTCCTGCAATAGCTGCAGCTTCCCCAAATTCCAGCTTCTGCAACACAGTGCAGGGAGCTTTCCAGTGCTGCACTCCTGCTCTACAGATGGCCTCATCAACACACACCTTCTGCAGTGCTCAGTTGCCAAAGGCACCCAGCACCCAGCAGCTTCCCTTGACAACTCTCTTGGATGGTGTAAAGTTAAAGAATGATTCACAAAACCATCCTCACTTCTGAAACGAATTGCAAGTGTGGGGATCTCCAAGACCACATTCAGGTTTGATAATTCACGAAAAGTATTTGTAGACTCACTGAGACCTGTTATATTCACCTTTATAGTTTATTACAATAAAAGGATATAGATTAAAATCAGTCAAGAGAAGAGATGCAAGGGGCAGAGTCCAGGAGAGTTCCAAATACAGAGCTTTCAGTTTTCCTTTCCCAGTCAAGTCATGGTCAGTGTTAACTCCTCCCAGCATTGAACGTGTGACAATATGCCATGAATATCACCAACCAGGGAAATTCACCCAGCCTGTGGTGTGGAGATTGTCTTGGGTCACCTAAACATAGTTACATAGTTGGCCACCTGTATGGTTAACCTTGGTTTCTATCCCCTCTTGGGATGGAGCTGATATGACATGGTCCAAAGCCCCTACCACAAATCACAATGTTAGACTACCCATTGTGTTAAACAAAGATACTACTGGAGTACCTGAATGGTTCAGTCCTTAAGCATCTGCTTTTAGCTCAGGTCATGATCCCAGAGTCCTAGGATTTAACCCCATATCTGGCTCCCTGCTCAGTGGGAAGCATGCTTCTCCCTCTCTCACTCCCCCTGCTTGTGTTCCCTCTCTCACTGTCTCTCTTTCTCTGGCAAATAAATAAATAAAATCTTTTTAAAAAATAAAGATACTCTTCTCAGGCTGAATACTCTAAGGTCTTAGAGAGAATATATTCCCAAAAGTCCAGAACAAAGGCCAGACTTCTCTTTGTTAAGATTTGGTCTTTACTACACAGAATAACTTCAGCAGAGTGCCTCTAATGACATGACTTCCCACAAATAGCTTTCCTTGACACCCTAGAAAGCAAATTTCCAGAAATTTCAATTCACTGTGGCACCATCAGAACTGTGTTTCAGTGAGTCATGAATGTATACATTCAGTGAGTCTGAATCTCAATCAGACATTACAAATAATTTCTTATAATTTTATTCCTGTATTGTTTATATTATGCTTGCCTTTCCACTATCAAATTCCTTATATTCCAATCCCCTGTCACAATTTATGATTCTTTATATTAAACTTTCCCTATTCAAATTTCTGTGTTGGTTCTGCTCCTGAAGTTTTATGATTATACTGATTAAGTGCAAACTTTATTCCTGTCATTGGAGTCTCCAGAAGACAGTGGAAAATATCTTCATAATGCTAATTAAAATTAGCCACCAACATCAAATTCTATACCAAACAAAATTATATTTTGAGAATATATAAAAACATTTCTGACATTCAAAACTAGGAGATTTTATTGAAGAGACTATCATTAAAAGAACAACTAAAGGACCTATATCTATAAAGAGGAAGATAAACCTGGAAGTGAAGGATGATGCAAGTTATAATAATAAACAGAAAAATGATTTTACACTACCGGTATTTATAAATTAAATTTTCACCTCTATTCTCTGTCCTCTCCTTTCCACCCCTCTCTTACTCTGAGTGTATGTATGTGTGTGTGTGTTTAAAACCAAACTGGAACTAAAATTATAAACAATCTCATTCTAAAGTTTTTGTGGAAATATAAAGAATAAGGAATAGTCAAAACAATTTCAAAATATGAGAACAAAGGCACCTGGGTGTCTCAGTGGGTTAAACCTCTGCCTTCAGCTTAGGTCATGACCTTAGGGTCCTGGGACCAGCCCCAGCATCAGGCTCTCTGCTCATCAGAGAGCAGAGATAATATCATACCATATCCAAAAATTAACTCAAAAAGGGTAATAGACCTAAATATAAAACTCAAAACTACAAAACTTCTAGAAGAAAGCAGGACAAAATCATCCTGATGTGGAATTAGACAAAGATTTCACTACAATACCAAAATCATGATACTTAAAAAACAAACTGACAATTGAACTCAATTGAAATACAAAATTTCTGCTCTTCAAAGGTACTCTTCAGAGAATGAAGATAAGCCACAGAAGAAGATAAAATATTGCTAGCATATATAAAACAAGGGACTTGTATCCAGAATATAAAGAACTCTCAAGAAACAAACAATAGAAAACAACCAAATCAAAAAAATGGCAAAAGATTTGAATAAACACTTCACCAAAGAAGGTATATAAATGGCAAATACACACATGAGAAATTGGAACTTTTGCTTCTGGGAAATGGAATAGATGGACTTTTCCCTTTTTCTCCTGCTAAGTATAACCGGAAATACTAGACATTATTTATAAAAGAAACTTAAGGAGACTCTGAGAGGTAAAGAGAAGAGAGAAGACCAGCAGCACCCTCAGGACCTGAGGAACAATAATGTGACAAATTTCTGGATTTACTTTATAACTCCCATGTCCCAGTTTTGAGAAGCCAGCAACCTGGAAATACGTACAGGCACAAAAATAAAAGCTGTTTTGAAAGCCTGTTCTCTCTAGCTAGAGGACAGGAAAGGGACAACCTAGCAAGGAAATTTCAAGATAATCGTCTCTCCACTTTAACCAAACACTAGTGAAAAAGCTGTGGCCCCATGTGTACCTTCACCAGGAAAGGCTGAGTTGGGAGGCTAAACCTTCATGTTCAAGAGGCAGTAATGAGGCACCCAACATCCTTGCCAGATTGATAGAAGAGAAGGCTATGGAGGAAGGCAGGATTTCATCCTTTCAGCCAGTAGTAAGGCAGGTCCTCCTCCCTCCAGTGTCAGTGGACCATATAGGGAGTCTGGAATTCTACCACCATTCAGTGACAAACTGACCACACCAGTCAGTGGAAATCACAAAAGAAGCTAGAATTCCCACTCCTCCCCTCTCTCAGATGTTAATGGAAGCTGAGTGGGGAATCTGCATTTCTATCTCCATCGGGCATTAATGCAGTAGTATCTCCACTAAAAAAAGAAGAGATAAACTCAAAAAACAACATACATAAATGAAAATGGAAATGTAAAAAAAAATTCGAGGTATTCAGAGTAAAGCAACAAAGAGAAAACAGAAATGAGAAATTAAAAAAAAAACAAACAGGAAGAAAAAGCAGACTTAAGCCCTAATGTATCAATAATTACCAATATACTTATCACTCATCTAGGCTTACAAATTAAAAGACAGATTGGAAAAGAGTAACATGGCCCAACTGTATGTCGTCTATAAGACACTCACTTGAAATACAACAATATAGGTAGGTTTATAAATTAAAAATGTAAGAAGGTATTTCACACAGACATTAATCAAAGGAAAGCAGGGATGGCCATATTGATACCAGAGAAAGTCGACGTAAGAGTAAAGATAATCACCAGATACAAAGAGAGACAGAATATATGATAAAAGTGTCAATCCACTGAGAAGACATAGCAATCTTAAATGTTTATTCACCAAAAATAGAGCTGCAAAATATATGAAGTAAAAACTGACAGAACTAGGGACGCCTGGGTGGCTCAGTTGGTTGGACGACTGCCTTCGGCTCAGGTCATGATCCTGGAGTCCCGGGATCGAGTCCCGCATCGGGCTCCCAGCTGCATGGGGAGTCTGCTTCTCCCTCTGACCTTCTCCTTGCTCATGCTCTCTCTCACTGTCTCTCTCTCTCTCTCAAATAAATAAATAAAATCTTTAAAAAAAAAAAAAACTGACAGAACTGAAAGGAGAAATATAAAAATTCAGAATTACTGTTAGATATTTCAACACACTTTACTCAAGAATAGAAATAAAAAAATAACCAGCAAGGAGTAGAACACCTCAAAAACACTATCAAACAAAAGGATCTAATCGACATTTATAGAAAGAACACTACTCAACAACAGTGAAATACAGATTCCTTACAAATCCCCATGGAATATATACCAGGATCATATGCTGGATCGTAAAACAACCTCAAGAAAGTATGTTTTCCAACTACAATGGAATCAAACTAGAAATCAATAGCATAAAGCTAACAGGAAATGAACACTTGGAAACAAAACAACATACTCTCAATAATCCATGGTTCAAAGAAGAAATCTTAAGGGAAATAAAAAATATTTTGAAAGATTTAAATAAAAATACCGCTTATCACAATGTATAGGACACACTAAAGCAGTACTGAGAGGGAAATGTAATGGCACTAACTGGACACATTAGACAAGAAGGAGGGGCTCAAATCAATAATCTTAACTCCCACCTCAAGACCATAGAAAAAGAAGAGCAAAATTGAAAACAAGGAAAAGGAAGGAATAATAAAGATAAAAACAAAAAGTAAAATTTATGTAATAGAAAAATACCAGAGCAAATCAATAAAATAAATAACTGGTTCTTCAAAACAGTTCAATAAATTGACAAGCCTCTACTAAGGCTGACCAATAATAATAATAATAATAATATTAAAAAATAATAATAATAATACAAAAGTTACTAATTTCAGGACTAGAACAGAGAGTACTCCTATAGAGCCTTCAGACATCAAAAGGGCAATAAAGAAATGCTACAAACAAATTTATATAAATCTACACATAAATTGACAGACAAATGCATCAATTACTCAAAAAACACTAACTTCCACAATTCACCCAATTTGAAAGACATAACTTAAACAGCTCTTCTAAGACATTTTAATTTTTGATTTAAACACTCTGCCAAAATGGGCACTGGGTGGCTCAGTTGGTTCGGGTGTTGACTCTTAGCTCTAGGGGTAATCTCAGGACTGTGATCTCACGGTTCTGGGATTGAGTGCTCCCTCTGGCTCTACGCTGAGCTGTGGAGCCGGCTTGGTTCTCTCCCTCCCTCTCCCTTTGCCCCTCTCCAAGCTCTTGTGTACACACTCTCTCTCTCTCTCAAAACATAAAAAAAAATAAGTAAATACTCCAGCAAAAGAAACACTCAGACCAGATGTTTTTACAGGTAAATTCTATTATACATTTCAAGAAGAATTAGTCTGAATTATACACAATATCTTTTTGGGGGGATGGAGGGAAGAGGTAACACTTCCCAATTTATTTTATGAAGCTAGTTTTATCTTGATACCAAAATCAGACAAAGAGAAATCCAAGAAAGAAAAAAGAAAACTACAGACTAACATTTCTTGAGAGTATAGATGAAAAAAAAACCTTAACAAAATACTCAATAGAATTCGGATACCATGCCAAAAAGAAATTGTATACCATGATTAGGTGGGGCTTATTCCAAGGCTGCAAAGCTGGTTCAATATTCAAATTCACACAATGCAATCCACCATATTCACAAACTAAAGAAGAATAAACCACACAATTATGTCAGTCAGTGCAGAAAACGCATTTGAGGGCATCTGCATGGCTCAATCGACTAAGATTCTGACTCATGATTTTGTATCAGTTCATGACTCAGGATCATGAGACTGAGCACTGGGGAGGGAGCCTGCTTAAGATTTTAAGATTCTCTTTCTCCCTCTGTGCCTTCCCCCAAAACCCAAAAATAAATCCATCCTTCTCTCTCTCAAAAAAAAATCATTTCAAAAAATTTAACATTCATGATAAGAATTCTCAGAAAAATAAGAATAGAGAGAACTTCCTCAACTTGGTAAAGAGCATCTAAGAACAACCTATAGCTGACATAATACTCAATGAAGAAAGAGTGAATGCTTTCTCCCTAAGAATGGAAATAAGATACAGATGACTGAGCTTACTCTCTTACCCAGCATATTACTGGAGGTTGTAGCCAGTTTATCAAGGCATGAAAATGAAATAAAATGCATACAAATAAGAAAGTAAGAACAAAAACTGTTACTTGCAGTGTCATTATTGTCTATATAGAAAATCTCAAGAAATCTACAAATAAAACAAAAAACTTCTAGAACTAAGCACATGTAGCAGGATCACAGGCTACAAGATAAATATACACAGATTTATTATATCTACATATACTAACAATGAACACATGGACACGAATTAAAAATACAGGGGCACCTGGGTGGCTCAGTGGGTTAAAGCCTCTGCCTTCAGCTCGGGTCATGATCCCAGGGTCCTGGGATCAAGCCCAACATCAGGATGTCTGCTCAGCTGGGAGCCTGCTTCCCCTTCTCTCTCTGCCTACTTGTGATCTCTCTCTCTCTGTCAAATAAATAAATAAAATCTTTAAAAAAAAATACAAACAACTTGTAAACACTCAAAAATGAAATATTTAGGTTTAATATTTGAAATTTCTTTTGAAATCTTTTCAAAAAAACTCATAAGCCTAAATGCTGAAATGTTTGTGAAAGAAATCAAAGAAGATTTAAATAAATGGAGTGATGTAATGTATTCAGGGAACAAAAGACTCAACTTAATAAGTAAGATATCAATTCTCCCTAAACTGGTATATACATTTAACTCAATTTCAGACATGGTCTTAGTAAAATTTTGTTCTAAAACCAAATGGAAATGTAAAAAATATACAGAAGAACCAAAATAAATTAAAAAAATAATAAATTGGTTGGAATCAGTGTATCTGATTTTAAGATTTACTATATAGCTACAGTAATCAAGACTGTGGAATGGCAGAGATACAGACAAATAGACCAATGGAACAGAATATATAGACAACCCAAAAATAAATCCACATAAATATGCCCAGTGGATTTCTGACAAAGGTGCAAAAATAATTCAGTAGAGCAAACAGTATTTTTAGAAAATGGTGCTAGAGCAGTTGGACAGCCATAAGTTTAAAAAGAAAATAAAAGGGGGAGGGAACCTTCCTTGACTTTGAAGAGATTTACATAAAATTCTCATACCTTATTAAAAAATTTCAAAATAAATTACATTCTTAAGTGCAAACATAAAATTCAAAACTTTTAGAAAAAAATTGGGGGAAATCTGCTGGATTCTGCTAGTTCTTCAACTGATCCATAAAAGGTAAACAGCATGATTTATGTAAATTCATGTAAATTAGACCTCAAGAAAATTAAAAATTGTGCTCTATGAAAGATCTTTTTCAAAATATGAAAAGACAGCTACTGAATGGGAGAAATTCTTGACATACTACATACACAGAGGATTAGTATCTGAAATATATAAAGAACTGTCAAAATTCAATAGTTTAAAAAAATTCAATTAAAAGATGGGCAAAAGATGGGGCATTTGGGTGGCTCAGTTGGTTAAACGTTTGCCTTCAGCTCAAGTCATGATTCCAGGGTCTTAGGATCGAGCCCTGCATCAAGCTCCCTGCTCAGCAGAGAGCCTGGTTCTCTCTCTCCTTCTGCCTCCCGCTCTGCTTACTTATGCGCGCTCTCTCTCTCTCTCTCTCTCTCTGTCAAATAAATAAATAAAATCTTTAAAAAAAAAAAAAAGAAGAAGATGAGTGAAAGAAGGAAAAGACATTTCTCTGAAGATATACAAATGGTAAATAAGAATATGAAAAGATGTTCAACATCATTAGCCATTAGGAAAGTGTAAATTAATACCCTGATGCAATGAGAGCACTATCCACCTGTCAGAATGGCTAAAATACAGTGACAACATGGGATGCCTGGGTGGCTCAGTTGGTTAAGCAGCTGCCTTCGGCTCAGGTCATGATCCCGGCGTCCTGGGATCGAGTCCCACATCGGGCTCCTTGCTCCGCGGGGAGCCTGCTTCTCCCTCTGACTATGCCTGCCACTCTGTCTGCCTGTGCTCACTCTCGCTCTCTCTCTGACTAAATAAATAAAATCTTTAAAAAAAAAAATACAGTGACAACATAGAATGCTGGCAAATATACCAAATAATGAGCACTTATCCATGGACAGGAGAAATGTAAAATGGTACAGCAGCTTTGGAAAATGTTTTGTCAGTTTCTTAAATGAAATCTGCAACTACAATACAACCCAGAAATTGTGCTCGTAGGCATTTATCCCACAGAAATGAAGACTTAGGGTCACACAAATACATGTACATAGATGTTTATAAGCAGCTTTAGTCATAATAGACAAAAACTGGAAACTCATATTTCCTTCAGCCAATGAACAAATAAACTGTACATATCCATTCTGCGCTTTAAAAGGAATGGTCTACTGATATATATGACAACCTGGATGAATCTCCAGAAAATTACACTCAATAAAATAAACTAATCCCCCAAAGTATATATTGTATGATTCCATATATATAATATTCTTGAAATGAAAAAATTATAGAGGGCAGATTAGCATTTGCTATGGATTAAGAAGGGGATGGAGATGGGAATGAAGTGGATGTGGCTATAAAAGAGCAACATAAGACATCCTTGTGATGATGGAAATGTTCTTTATCTTAACTTTATTAATATCAATATCCTGGTTGTGCTATAGTACTATGGTTTTACAAGATGCTACCATTGGGGGAGACTGAGTAATGAATTCATGAGATTTCTTCATATTGTTTCTTATAATTGCATGTGAATTTACAATGAGCTATCTTTATATAGTCTGTTACAAAGAAACTGACCACATCTTGTATTGGTGAGAATATGGAGGAACTAGGAAAGAATGTGGAAGGATCTGGACTCTCATACACTTCTGGTGAGCATGTAAAATGGTACAACTGCTTTGAAAAACAATTGTCTACATAAAAGGGCCATATTATTCACCATTTAATTCCCAGATATTTACCTAAAAGAAAAGAAAACTTAAAAGCAGAAGATACTATATCATAGCCATTAGACTGGCAAATAGAGTTCACAGTGTAAGAGTTTTCTTGAAGAACATTTTACTGATGTCTACAAAATTTCAAAATATGCTTGTATTATGACTTAACAATTCTGCCTCTAAGTTATGTGCATTAAAGTAACATTCATAAATATATACAAGAAGATGCATACACAGGCATTTATTTCAACTGTTTGTGAAAAGTAAAAAAAGGACTACCAATAAGGAAATGAAAAAATTAATGGAGTTGTTTACTCTGTGGAGAACTAATTAGAAAGCAGTTAAAACTTTTGAACTCACTATTTCTCGAAACTGTATGGATACAACTCAGAAACATAAGATGAAATAAAAATTCGAAAAGAAAATTTCAAAACAAAACATCAGGTATTTATGTGAATATTTCAAATGCACACACAAAATATACTATAATTGGTTATGGATATATGTATATGGATTTAAAATATGACAATGGACTGGAACAATATATACTCTGCATCCTCTCTGTAAAAGGAGGAATAACAATGGGACTGAGGATCGTATTTCAAAGGAATGAATTTTCTGTGTATTTTTCTAAGTCATAAGTATGTATGTATTTATATATACATATGTCTATCAGTGTAATTTTTTCGAGAGAGAGAGTATGGTCAGATAGAGAGTCATAGTGAGAGAGAATCTTAAGCAGACCCCATGCCCAGTGTGGAGCCCAGTGCAGAGATCAATTTCATGACCCTGAGATCATGACCTTAGCTAAAATCAAGAGTCAGATGCTTAATGGACTGAGATACCCAGGCACCCCCTATCAATATGAATTTTAAAATTTTAACTAATGTTAACAATTTGAAAGCCTTGACATTTGTCTATATAATTTACTAGTCAAAAAAATTAATGCTATGTATTAAAATGCTAGCAATTTTTATATGCTTTGTAAGTATATATTTAGATATACTTAGGTATATACTTTGTAAGTCCATAAAAATGGGAGTGTTGTTCTGGGATTTCATCTGTGTTGTCAGTGAGACCCAGGTTCAA
Source organism: Mustela erminea (assembly GCF_009829155.1). Lineage (NCBI taxonomy): Eukaryota > Metazoa > Chordata > Mammalia > Carnivora > Mustelidae > Mustela > Mustela erminea. Next base: position 119,228,261 of record NC_045614.1, on the reverse strand, counting down.
ATTCCTTATCCACTATGGGAAGGTGCATGACTCTAGACAACTTCCCTTCCATCCTGAGCTTCAAGGTCCTCATCCTGTGCTAACACCTAAGTATGTTTTTAGGACTCAATATAGTAACCCATAAATGAAAACCAATGTATTAAACAGCCTACACTTACTGAACATCTAATAAGGTGAAGTTATTCTAGTAAAGCTTAGTACATACATGAGTAAGTTTACTTTTTATAATAGAAAATTGGTAGATTCACAAGTTAACTTATTTTTTAAATGACCATTGTTCTTTATTTTTTTGCCTATGTATTTATTTTTGCCAATGATTTTCACAACTTGGGACACTAAGAAACAGTAGTAGTTTGCACAAACATTACCTGGGATACAGGGAGTTAAATGATCTGTTTTCAAATAATATACTTCTCTATCTGTAGCGAAATGATGTTCACATGGAACAAAAAAGCCCCCTGGATAAAAGCAGAGTCCCACCAAAAAGGATAAAGTCCTTTCTGTGAATCCATTCCTTTAATCTTGCTTTTAAGAAACATTAACTACAGTTTGTTTCTTATGGTTGCTTACTTTCAAATAAACTAGCAGATGCCCTTTCAGCCCCTGTTTGTGGTGAGACTGTGTTTTTGAAGGAGTCTATTATCTGGAAACCTCCTTATCAGTGCCATGGTAAACACCTGGAATTTATTATCATTGTCTCCAGGCTAAGGAAAAAATGGTCAACAATCACAACTAAGAAGTGTGAAGTTTTAAAAAGACTTCTAAAGTGCCAGGCGACCACGTTCTGACTGGTTCCTAAACAAAATGTAACAATAACTCGTTCATATATTCAGGCCAGCAGAAACAAAATGTCATGCACTTAACTGGTATGGGGAAGCTCAGAATGTAAGTATGAAAAGCATGAGAATTTTTAGGGCTTTGAAACCATAGGAGATAAGTCGTATCTTTGTGAAATGAAGAGAGCAGTTTTCATTACCACAGGGCCCTGACAAGTAGCTTCCCGTGAGCTTAGCAAGCTGAATGCCACTAATACTGCCAGCATACTGATTTCGCTCCAGCCTTTGTGATGTCTGAAGGAGAATTTTATGCAGTTGGTTAAATGAACACACTGACAAACCCAGAGGTCTCCGGAGTGGCTACTGATAAAAAAACAAGTTTGATAAACAAATTCTCTGCCTTCTGCCTCCACACTGCTTTGTGAACCCTTGTTTTTCAGCATGATAGGAATTTCTGTCGTCTGCATGTCCTTCCTCACAAAGCTGTACCCGTTGGGCTCTTTCCAAAATGTGACTTCCGGTTTCGGTTTGCCCTACAAAGCATAACTCTTTCCCCAAATTCTAGGCCGGCTCAGCATTGGTCCTTCTCATCTCTGCCCATTTCAAAGATGGAACAGGAACAGATATGACAACCTATACTGGGTAATACTTGATCATTTACAAACTGCTTTCATGTGCGGTATCCTGTTTTATCACCACTGCAATTGTGAACTTGGAATTTATTACCCAATTTAACAGATAAGGAGACCAAGGGATTAGAGAAGTCGAGCCCCTTACCCAAGATCGCACAACATCTAGTTGCCTGCTTTGCTCCTTTGTTCTTTGTTTTGTTCTCCATAGGGAGTGTCAAGGCAGCAGTGGGAACCTAGACTCTCCGTAGGTATATGTAGGCCACACTGTTATCGCACTGACTCTTCCTTGGTCAGTTTTCAATATATTACCTTTGAATCCTCATGGTCCATTTCTCCCTCCATTACAGATTTGGTCTACAAAACAATTCCTGGCATGCTAGAAGTTGTGGATACGTATTTACTGAAAAAAAACCCAAAATGGATGAGTGAACACAGCTATATAAGAAGTAGTTTATGTGATTATTCGATTGCTTAAAGATCAGATGCTCTTACTCTGATTTGTCAATTACTTTTTGTCCTTAAGAAGTTATTGTGGAGGTCTTGGGATGCCTGGGTGGCTCAGTTGGTTAAGCCGCTGTCTTCAGCTCAGATCATGATTCCAGCGTCCTGGGATCGAGTCCTGCACCATGCTCCTTGCTCGGCAGGGAGCCTGCTTCTCTTTCTCCCTCTGCCTGCCACTCTGCCTGCTTGTGCATACTCTCTCTCTCTCTCTCTCCCTCTCTGACAAATAAATAAATAAAATCTTAAAAAAAAAAAAAAGAAGTTATTGTAGAGGTCTATACAATTACATGGTGAATGGTTACATGATAATATAAAATGTTACCCAAAAAAGTTACCTCTTTATGTGGTAAAATCTTTTTTCTCCACCTTGCCAAAATCATACTTCCAAAATAACAGGAGGCTTGAATTTTTATTTATTTTGCACTATGGAAGTCAAACATATTATAAATCATGGGAATGCATAGACACGCAAGCGGCTCCAACTATCCTATGTATTTTTCCATTTTCCCTTCTGAAATTGTTTCTGTCAATATTTTGATTTAGATCCTACCAAAAGGGGAGAAAGAGATAGATTTAATCAGAATATTGTCAAATGCCTACATATGCCTAAGAATTAGTGGATATTATAGTATTTGAAGTTTGATACATGTAATTCTTGGGAGATGTATCTCTTATGAGCATTACCTTTTTTCTAAAAATTTATTTATTTATAGGAATTCCAGATACAATTTCATATTTTCAGCAATTGTCTATTCATGTCGTGTGTGTGTGTGTGTGTGTGTGTGTGTGTGATTTATATATTTATAGTCCTTCCCAAATACCAGTCTAGGGCTGAACATCAAATAATAGACAGCTTTTTTAAAAAAAATTAAACATTGAATTTTAGATATGTGATTATAGGTATTACAGACATGGAAATAGAATCTTTAAATAATGAAAAATGTAAGATTCTTTCAGGTTACAAGTAGACATGTTTGAAAGTTTGAAGCTTGCAAGAGTTAACATGTGACTTAAACATTCAATTTCGCAGAATCCTGAAGCTTAGCTGGTGATTGTATATCCAGGAAGGAGAATCTGGTTCTTTCTGTGCTTAGTGATGCTTATGGTAACTTCTTCTGACTGCTAATTATTAAAGCCTATCCACGAAGGCTATGCCTTAAAGCGTGAGTCTTTTCATAGTCTGGTTTCAGATTTTCTCACCATCCTTATCTTCCTCTGTTTTACTTACGAACTCTGAGCTACAGCTAGGCCAAGCCACAAACCACTCCTTTGTTTTCCAATGGTCATTAAATTGAACTGTTTATCTGTGATATGTGTCATTCTCCTCTATATGTCTTTATCCAAGGTCTCTACCATGACACTCCACAAGGGTAAAGATTAGATCTTATATTTTTAGCTCCTTCCTTCCAAAACCCAAACACTTCACTCCAGCTTAGATGATTTTTGTTATCATAAAAGCTCAACAGTTAAGTAAAACTCCACACATTTTGTGATATGCATATGAGTAAACAAATAGGATGAATAAATTATTATACCTTTGACCAGAAATAAATAAAACATGTAAACAGTTTTTTTTTTTTTTTTAATTTCTCTCTGGAACAGAATGAATCAGAACAAGGTATTTGATATCATGTTTCCTATCAAGCAGGTGATTGTTTCATTTTTCAACCAGTTTATTCTGGGTATTTTTATAGTGACTGGATTCTAGAAATCTCTTTTCCTACTTGTACCCTCCATACTGTCTCATAATGGAGGTGGGAGAGAGCAATATGATTCTTAACCTACAAAAAGGAATTAATTGATGATTTCGGTGGAAAGGAGATGAGTTGGAAAAAAGAAAAAGAAAAAAAGATTCTGCTTCTCATCCATGAACTGAGAGTAAGAAAGTAATTCAGGAAAGGTGCTAAGGGGCAAGCTCATTGCACGGAGGCATTTTCAGTATGTACAGATTTAGGTATGGAAATTAGAATTAGTGGTAAAAATAGTTCACTGGCACATTTAAAGGGGGAAAAGAAAGAAGTATTAGATATTTAGTTATGTTTTACTTTGTGAAATACTATTATCTGAAAATCCAAACTGCAGAACAGAAAAAATATAGAGACCTTTATTGGCATTATGAAATACCATGATGGTGTTATAAATACAAGGATTTTTAGAAATCAATTTGAATAAATCAATAAATATTTCTTGAGCTTTACTGTACTTAATAATAAATTGAATGAACCATACACACATATATGTATGCACCCTAAAATTGTATTTTAAACATCATGAATCAGTTTAACAACATTTTTGTTTAGTTTAGATTTTGCATAATTATTATCAGAATAATAGTCTCATATTTTTGTCTGCTATATATAATATGTATTCTATATATGCTTTACTTAATCCACAACTCTCTGTTTTATAAGGCAGGGGACAACATCCCTAATTTATGGATGATAAGAATGAGCCTTCAGAAATTTAAGAATCTCATCTAGGTTCATTTGACTGGTAAATATCAGAACTGGGCTTGAATCTATGTTGTTCTGATCTGATTTGAAAACCAGAGTCTCCATCTAATGTCATATTGCCTCTTCTTGGAGAACGTATTGGTACTACCAGATTTTGATGACAAAGTCATACAAATAGTAGTTTTAAATGGCATTAAACAGGTATGTTTGGATTAATATCTAGGTGGATAAAATTATTTTAAAGTAAATCTGAGGAGATGCATCTAATTACCATAATTCCATGTTAAAAGATGATTTACATGTACATATTTTCTAGTTTAAGCAATATAATGTAATAATTACTTGGACGACAAACTTCATTAAGAATATCTTAAATAACTGGATGACATTTGGCTAGCACATTATGTAATAAATGTCTTATTGAATTTAAATTAAATTCTTATTTGAGCAACCAAATTGAAATTACAATCTGGCTAATGAAATAAGAAAACCTAAATTGTAATGGGCAAGCATGCAGAATTACTTGACAATGCGAAATTCTATGAAAAGTTCAAAGACTTACAGACCATGTCCACTCTCTTTAGCTTACAAATAAGTATGTATTTGTGATGATTATGGTTAATTAGTATTTTAGAAAAAAAAATTAGCCATCATATTGCAATATCTTCCTTTTGAGGAAAAGAAACCAAAGTCAAATAGTTAGGGAGAGAGAGTATTCAGTTTATAATAGTCTCCTATATTCTCAATAAAAGTTATTTCCATTGTACTAGATAGGCATTTATATATTTAAAAAGACATATAAAAATGACATATTGCCTGGTCCATAACAATATTAGTACCCATTGAATATCACTAGCCTCCTTCTAAAGGTTTGCTTAGCCTGGCTTCCATTCTTTAGTGTTATCTTCTACACAAGCACAGGCATCGCGTCGGATCTGAGATTCTGCCTTTCCAACAAGAACCAGAAGCGGATACTGCAGATGTGAGGACAACCTATGAACAGAAAAGCCTTACAATTTACCTATATTTTCCTATATGCCAGACACTCAGACTTTGTACCTCCCCAAGGGTTTTACTGCTTCCATAGACCTCCAACTTAAATGCCCTCTTCCTTGATCTCTACTTATTGAAATTCTATCCAGTCATCCATCCATCCACTCACCTATCTATCCATCTAATTACCGTTTGTTCATGAATGCATTTCTTGGTCACTGCTTCTTGGAAATGTTTTTTGTTCTTTTCTTTTTCTTTTTTTTAATCTGGCCATACCAGCTTCCCATACATCTGTATGTGGTCTACCTGAAAAATGAGCCCAGTTTAGTTCCCTAGTTAATCTCTAAATTGCTCTACAAACACAAGGTTCAGGTGATGAGTGGTTCTTGGCCCTGGCTTGTGTATTAGAACTCTTTAAAGTACTAAATCCTGGTCCCCTCATTCAGATTCTGATTGAATCGTCAGTTCTGGGGTGAGACACAGACACTGGTATTGAAACAAAACAAAACAAAACAAAACCCTCTCAGTGATTCAAATATGAAGCCAAGATTAAGATAAATTGGTTTCTCTATGTGGCCATACCGATCCTGGTTTAGATTCCAGTCTAGTGTTTGGAAAGAAGTTATTTTAACAGGTGGTACATTCAGACACATGTGTGGACAAACGTCAGGAGTTTACAATTTGTTAGGTTTCGTGAGAAATCAAGACTTTTGTATAAGTTGTTAATAAAATTTAATTTGAAAGAAAGGGGTGAGGAAAGAGTGAAACGATACCAATCCTAATGATAGAGTACAAAACAACACTGTTCACCCTCCTACATTTTGTTATTCTTTGGCCCAGCCATTCCTGCCAGACTCTGGGATAGCCTCCAGATTCCCTTCTAGAGTACAGTATCTCATGGGGTTAGTCACGGAAAGTGGAACATGAATGTTGGCTAGAAGTAGTCTTCAAGATTTCTGCAGTTAGTCCTGAAATAGATCACTAAATCCAAATGCTACAACAAATAATGGGAAATAAGATGTGAAAACAAGAAGGTCCAAAATGTCAACTAGTAGATGGGGAGAAGGAAGCAGTATAGGAGCTAGGAAGGGATTCTTGTGCTTGGGAGAGCCCATGAATACAATGATGTGTATGTCTGTGTGTCTGTGTATGTGTAAAGTAGTCCCGAAGGTTATATGGGGTACTCCAAAGGATCAACGGTCTAAACTTGAGCAAATACTGACCTCTACTCCTAATGCACCAGTCTCATTCTAACCCAGTTGTCCCTGATCAATTTCCTGGTTACAATAGACAGCCTAGTTCCAACTGCAATTTGTATTTCTGATTATCGTAACACTATGGTATTCTCTCTAACATATTTAAGTAATCATTTTCATGTCTCTTACATTAGAGTGCAAGAGTCTGTGTCTCACTCATCTTTGGATACGACAAGGTACTTGATACAGTTTGTTTCAATTGGAATCCTCAGTAAACATTGTTCTCTATAAACACTGCATCATTATAACTTTTGTTTTGGATATCTGTATCTCTCTTTCCTCATCCTTTCTCCCCCATTTTTCTTTCAAGATGTAAAGGCAGTCTTCCCAAAACACAATAAAATTATCTTCTCATCCTTGCCTGGAAAGTTCTTATAGATTCTTCAAAATAGAACCACATCTGTCTTCCTCTGTGAAATCCTCTCTTACATCTAAGTTAATATCTCATCTCTTCTCTGGGTACTATAACTAGATCTTAGATAGACTCTTAGTGGAAATACCACATTGTATTGTGACTTTTTGTATTGTGATAATATTTTGTATTGTGATTGCATTGTATTAAATTGATTATTTAATTATATGTTAATGTCTCACATTAAGCTGTCAGTTTCTAGAGAAAAGGGACCACGTCATTCATCGAGGCATTTTCAGCACCTGGCAAAATTCCTAGAACATGGTAGGTACTCACAAGTATCTACTGAATTGAAATGAGTATCTTTGTATAAAACATACAGCCAGTTCTGTGTATTTTGTGTAATTGATGCCTCACTAAAAGTTATTAAATAAACCAGGTAGGAAACTTAAAAAAAAAAAAAAACAGTAATCATTAGAAAACAACTTACCCATAATTAAGACAATGCTTTCTGCTGTTGATGTTTATTTTTGCTACATAAATAATAGAGGTATGGTTTTGTTCTTTTATCTCTGGACTATCTGAACTATCTGAACATGGGACAACCTTCCCATACTGTAGTAGCTATACTGATAAAATACAAGTGAAAAAAAATTCTTCTCAATCAGCCAGGATATAAGTTAAGATGGATTTGCATTTATTAACTTTGAGTTAAGTTGTCTTTGCATTACTAGACAGGTGGCAACTGCTTTTGTGCTCTTCTGAATATGAACAGCTTCTAAAATTTAAATCTCAATTGATATTTCAAAAGGTCTTGTGACACAGGCAGTTAACAGAAAGGAGAGTTTACTTGACAAAGGGTGATGGATACTATGAAGCTATGAAGTATCTTTAAGAAGACATGGCTATTTTCCTTGTCATTAGATAACTCCCTACTCCCAGCAAGCATCATTTCTATCTGGCTTAGAGTGGGTTGCTGACCGTTTTCTTTCATCAAGATCATTCTTCAAATAGAGATAGTAATGCAAATCTATATACAAAGGAGAAATATTGAGTGAAATACAGATGAAGTTGTAACTAACAATAACTACAAATATCTACTTATTCTCTTAAATGCTGATTTTCAGGGCTTTCAAGACTATGAAAGAATATGATTTGATTATCTAAGTAGAGTGAATTTTGCATAGAAGGAAGACCCCTTTCCTCTCTAGCCTCTGTATCACATTCATAATCCACACTCAATTCTCTTTTCAAAAGTGAATGGCTCTGGAAAAGGAGACAAGTTAAGCCTTATCAGTATTTTATATTTTTTATGCATTAGTCTATCATACCATTTATAGGAACTATTTATAGGAACTATTCTTGGAACATTTATAGGAACTATTCTTGATGATAAAAGTATGAAGAGCATACAATCTCATCAAATTCTCAGCACCATGAGATGAAATGAGCATATTCTGAAGAGGGGACTACAGGTGGAGGTAGATATGTAGAAGTAAACCTCTACTATTTTGCAGCCTTATCAGGGCCAATCCTCTTGTAAACAAATAGTAAAGTAACATACTACTGTGCACTTTAAAATTCATTTCTTTGAAATGTATTGATTTTTCTATAAACTAAGTCTCACATAATTCTCAGAGGATAAAAGCCCCTCCACCTCCAAAAAATTCCCATTTATAAAAGCTAAGTAATAAATAGCTTTCACTGAGCATTTGCTTAATGCCAGGGAAAGTTCTCTATATGAATTATTTTATAAATGATAGTCATTCATTTATATAGTTCACCTGTTCTAGCTACCTGAGCTACATCAGTAAGCAGCAATGACAATCAAAAGTCCCTGCTCTTGTGGATCTTAGGCAATAAATCATAAACTTAACACACAAGTATATTATGTAATATATTAAAGGTAATCATGCTATGGAAATAGTATCACTGTAGAATAAGGTAAGGACAACCAAAAGTGAAAAGGCAAAACTTGACAAGAAAGTTAAGGAAGATGAAGGACAAAGTCAAGAGGACATCCAGGGGAAGAGTGTAGCCCACAGGGAAAAGGTAGAGCAAAGGCCCTAAGACAGGAACACGCAAGATGTGTTGGAGGTTAACACAGCTAGTGTTTTGGGAGGCTAGAACTGCTAGTGGAAAGTGATCTATGAACAAGGAGAGTAGTAGGAGATGAGGACAGAGAACTAACTCAGGACTGGAAAGGGGGCAGGTGATGTAGGGATGTGCAGGCCTTTGCAGGCCTTTGTAAGGACCCTGGTTTTACTCTGAGATGAATGGATATCTTGCAGAGTTTTAAGCAGACATGCAACATTTTATAAGTCCTTCAAGGAGGTGAAGAAACAATGACTTCTTGGGCCAGGGTTATAGCAAAAGGTGCTTAGATTCTAGTTATATTTGAAAGTAGAACCAATAGGATTTCCTCATGGGTCATAGAGAAACTATAAGACTCTAAGAGGGTTACTTCAAGCCTGGAGAGCCAGAGGGAGAAGTTTCCACTGATGAGATGGTAAAGGCTACATGATTTGGGTGATAATCAGAGTCTGTCTTGGACTTGTTAAGTTTGAACTGTCTACTATATACCCAAGTGGAGATGTCAAACAGATAGGTGTATACTCAAATCCAAAGTTCAGGAAAGAAGCCCGAGTTGGAAACAGAAATGTGTACCTGTTTCATATGTGAATGGTATGTACACACACACGTAGCAGGGAAGAACAAAAGAGCGGTCAGCATTGAGTTCTGGACACTCCATGATCAGGAAGAAGAGGAGGGATCTGTCTGGGGGACTGAGAAGAACTAACCAGTGAGGCAAGGGGAAACCCAGGAATGTGTAGTGTCCTCAATGCCCAGTGAAGGAAGTACATTAAGAAGAATGGAAAAAATAAGGCTGCTTTTGAATTAAAATAAGATGAAAAAGCTGAGGAAAGACATTTGTCTTTATCGACATAGAGGTAACTGATGTCATTATTGAGAACAGACTTGATGAGTCAGAAGAGGAAAGCCTCATTGGAAGGCTTTAAAGGAATTTTTTCTACACTCATGGCCCATAGAGTATGCATTAAATAAAGATATTCTTGACATTAAAGTAGGGGGAAAATTCAGAGAGCATTTTATTTATCCTAATGTAGAGAGCTGATGTAGATATTGCATGGGAAACATGATAGTCCTAGTGGTCAAAGGCATGACCTCCAGGGAGACCCACTGCAAGCCAGGTGACCCTGGCAATGGTTCACCCTTTTCTGGTTATCAAACAGTAGTCAGAGTCCTTAAACTTGGTGCCTATATATTAACAGCACCCTTCCCATAAACATTAGCTATGAGCAGTAGTCTCTGTGTAATGTTCCTCTTCTCCATGAATTAAGATCTCTATGACAACAATTTGTTTACATGATAAAACTAACACGATGGTGCCCATGCCTATGGATATTTAATACGAAACAAAAGGTGATCCAGGATAGAGCTTTTATGAAAGTAGAAATCATGAAAGACTGACCAAAGTTGGTGCCTAAAACAGTTTAAATGTACATGCATGTTTAGACAGCAACTACATGTAGAAATCACCAAATGTGTGCCATCTTAGAAATCTATACCATAGCAGTCTGCATACTAATTATCTGTGAGTGTGGCCTTACATGCATGCCCAGGTCTGTGTCCAGTAACACAATGAGAATGATGCCACTGAGACATCATCTAGTCAGAATGGAAATAGGAGAGTTTATTAAGTTAGGTACCCAAACAAAATATTCATATCAATATTCATCAATATTCATCTCATTCCTTTTAAATTCCAGTCTCATTTATGCTTTCAAACATATATTTTATTACAACTACCTCCTCAAAAGGAATATGGGGCCTCTGACTTGGTCAATACCAGGGTCTTTCTGAATGAACATGGTTCTTGAAAAGTTGCATTTTTTTTTTTTAAATAAAAGTATCTTCCTCTTCAGAGCCGGGCTTTGAAAGGAGGGTCAATAGATCAAACCCAGCCATGTGCAATTTTCATTTATCCTTGCCAGTAACCCTAGGTTCAAGGCTATCCAAAGACTGCCAGACTGATTTGGTGAATCTCTGTCAAGGGAAAGATTATGATTTTTACAGTTCAGCTGGAAAAGGAGCCAAGTTTATTATCTTTCTGCCCTGCTAGGTAACAAACTGTCTATAATATTCATCTTTCTCCTTCAATCCCTTTGGGCTATTTTGAGTGAAACTGGTAACAATTTTTTTTTTAAAGATTTTATTTATTTATTTGACAGAGAGAGATCACAAGTAGGCAGAGAGGCAGGCAGAGAGAGAGAGAGGAGGAAACAGGCTCCCTGCCGAGCAGAGAGCCCGATGTGGGACTCGATCCCAGGACCCTGAGATCATGACCTGAGCCAAAGGCAGCGGCTTAACCCACCCAGGCGCCCGAAACTGGTAACAAATTTCTTCCATCTGACTGTTCCTTGAGGTTTTCTAAGGTAATTAAACCTGCTTTAAGCAAAATTCGCCACCACATTACAGGGTTGGAAATTTACAAAACCATGGCATAGACAGAGGCCAAAGTCGGGTCTTCTGAACTTCAGCATTGCCTCTGCTATAATAGGGAGGGAAAATTAACAGTAATTACTGTCTAAATTAGTTGCATAGTACCATGCATCTCTCATCAGTCTGAGCAGACGAAGAGAATAAAGTAACTTAGAAATCAGGATAGTTTCTAAAGAAGGTATGTTAATCCTGATTCATTTGACCTGGGGAAAGCAAGTGGGGCAAGAGCATCTTCCAGGTGTTAAAAATATAAATAAATAATCTAAAAAATAAAAAAATATATTAAAAATTTGCTTAATTGACAGTCTGACAGTCTGTCCTCATCTCTAGGCTTTATGCACAATTGGAACAGGATGCTCTGTCCAGTTAGCTGGGAAAATGTGTGAGACACCTGAACTTCATACATTATAGACATCTTAAGGTTAGGGGAACATGAGGACCTTTTAGTCTAAACTTCTCCTCTTGGAGAATACCAAGGCCGGATATATTTGCCTATCAATTTCTAGAAGTATTTTATTTTTTAGAGTTACTCTGACAATAACAGGGTCCTGACAAATCCATTACTTCTTAGAGGAAAAATCAGGAAAGGTTTCCCTTAACATCTAATCCAAAACACTTGGTATAATTTGAATCCTCAGACCTCAAAGAAATTTTTACATCAGTCTCCAGCTTAGGCACTCCTCCTCCAGGAAGGCACCTAAGAGATCTTCATCCTCTCCTGTCTGGACCAAAGAAGCAATGTGACATACAGGGGTACGTAGGTATGAATCCTGCTTCCCTAGAATTAGCCATCTGTCCCAAGATATATCACTGGACCCGTGTGACTCTCAGATTCCTTAGCAGCAAACCTGAGATAAGAATACCTTCCTGCAGAGTTGTTGTGAGGATTAAAGTGAGGTGCTTTATACAACAGAAGTACGCAACACATACAGAATAGAAAAGGGATGACACAGAGCATGTTGTGCTCATGGACATAGGTGCTCTGGGACAAAACAGACTTGTGTCCAATTCCCAGTTTTGGTACTTCCTAGCAGTGTGGCCTTGGACTAGTGACTTTATGATTTGGGGACCTCACTTGCTAATTCAGAAAATGGAAATGATGGCTCTTCCTCATAAAGCTGCACTGAGTAAGGATGATGAATGTAGGTGAGGCGCCTGGCCCAGTGCTTCGCAAAGCACTCGACATGTGAACTGCCGTCCGTGTTTAAACCTAAGGATGCTTTTGACTTCAAGACTTTGTCCTGAACTTCTGTGTCTTGCTTTGCATTCATTTTGCTGGCTTTGAGACCCGATTTGCCAAGGACTTGAAAATGTCTACCTCTGGCCCAGATAGTGCCTTTGGGCTCTCATTTTAACTTGGCATTGCTGCTTAGAAATCCCTCAAGCTTCTCAAACTTCTCTTGTCCCAAACTGAACTCCCTTTACCCCACCCAGCTCTGCACCAATCCCAATATCTCTTATTTTGGGGAGATGGCATCTCCATTTACCCAGATGATCAAACCAAAAATTTTAGAGAATGGCCTTTCCCTTTTGAAGTTGAGAATATATAGACATCTTTGGCTAATGGCTCCCAGAAAATCATAAATCATTACATCCAATTTCTACATTTAAAAAAATGGCAAATAGGTTATATCTAAGCAAAATTATATAATAAAATATGGTCTTGGTATTTGATATTTTCCTTTCATAAATATTTTCTCTATAATCTAAAATATTAATACCTAATATCTCTCCCATATATGTTTATTGGTACCTCTTTTCTAGTTACAGACCCTTTGTTCCCAAGCCCTCTTTTCTCTCAAAATTATCAACTTGGGTGAGTGTTTGTTCAGTGAATAGATATTACCTTCCAGGTAGCGTTCAATGAGTTATTTATTCATAGGCTGTTAGGTACTTTGTAGGCCAGAGTGATAATACTTTTATGTAATATGTAGATGGCTTATTACACATTTGCCTAATTCACTTAATGGAAACATCAGCCTAAATATAAGGATAAAAGTGAAACTTGATGAAAGCTGCAAAGCCACAAAAATTTTTTTAAAGCAACCAGTATACTCAAAGCATTAATCACTTTTGGGCACTAAATCAGAGATGGGATTTATTTCCCCCCTTGGCAATTCATCTGATTCTATGTACCAAGAGATAAGTCTTAAAGGAAATAAGCCTTTTATGTACCACCACTTAAAATCTTCTGCTAAACTTTTAAATGATTTTTGTATTATACAACGATGCCCATATTCATCCAAGAATTGCAAGAAGTCATTTAACATGCAGAGACTGAGGAAGTAAATACCAAGTCTAGGCTTTAAGAAAAACAGTATTTCAGCAGAGATAAACGTTTTTGCGGTGGAGAAAAACAAGGCATTAAAAACTGTGGAGGTGATTAGTGTTTCTGCTTTGAGCTTGATGTGGTAAGACTCTCTCTAAACTCCAGATGGGTGGGAAAAAGCTGAGGTTCAGGCTGACACAAGATGTGCAATCCTGCGCAAGAGCATCTTGTTTTTCATTTCAGAATCTGGTACAAAAGTTTTCCCCTGTGTTATATGGACAGGGTGGCAGCACCTGGCCAGAGTCCTGCTGCAGCTGTTTGACAGCATGGACCTTCACAAGCACACACATACACTCTCTCAGAAACAAAGATTCCCATAATATTTAGAATCATATCCTGCTTCTTAGTTCCATCCTCTGGCCTTTTGAAAGAGATGGGTGACTTACCATGTTTACCTCAGAGAGAAACAGAAAAAGGTGAAGAGGAAATGAAGCCGTATCTTAGCTTTGAAACTGTCACCTAAGAAATTGGGCTAAGTCAGTTAAGAGGCTTTCTTTGGCTCAGGTTGTGATCCCAGGGTCCTGGGATCCAGTCTGCATCAGGCTCCTTGCTCAGCAGAGAGCCTGCTTCTCCCTCTTTTTCTGTCTGCTGCTTTCCCTGCTCATGTTCTCTATCCCTCTATCAAAATAATTAAATACATCTTAAAAAAAAAAAAAGGAAAGAAATTGTTCCCTAGAATCCAACTAAGTACCTGGAAGTTGTTTTTTATGTTGTTCACAAAAATCAGTTGAAAATGAAATTGTTGGGCAACATACTAGTTTTGATTTTATTTTGCCAGATAACATGTTTGATCAAAAATAAGGAGCAACAAATTAGCAACTATATGCCGAATGAAGTAGCTTGTCAAGCAACACCGTTGGTATCTTAAGTACATTTCTCATATTTATAATAACTTTATGACATGTATAATATTGATGTTTCATAATTTAAGGCAATAAGGATATGATGTTCTTTTCTGAAAATTTACTGAACTTTATTTATTTTTTGAGAGAGAGAGAGAGAGAGAGCGAGAGCAGAAGAGCAAGCATGAGGGTGGGGGATGTTGTATGTGGGAGGGGCAGAGGGAGAAGGAGAGAGAATGGATCCCAAGCAGTCTCCCTTCCCAGTGCAGAGCCTGATGCAGGGCTTGATCTCACAACCCAGACAGAGATCATGACCTGAGCTGAAATCAAAGACAAAATCAGAGAGGGAGAAAAGCCATAAGAGACTCTCAACTATAAGAAACAAACTGAGGGTTGCTAGAGGAAAGGGGGCAGGGGAATGGGGTAACTGGGTGATGGGCAGTAAGGAGGACACGTGATGTAACGAGCACTGGGTTTTATACATCGTGGATGAATAACTGAACTCTACATCTGAAATGAATGATACACTATATGTTAACTAATCAAATGTAAATAAGTTTAAAAAAAAAAAAAAGACACTTAACAGACTGAGCCCAATCAGGCATCCTAAAAATTTGCTGAACTTATAAGGAGGCCCTTTATACTTAAACTTAGAATAAATCTTTTATAGAGAAGTTCCTATGAAACTAAATACCGAAAATTATTTTATCACAAAAGAATATCAGAGCAGTTGAGATGAGGAAATCATACCAGGGTGCCTAACTTTATCTCAAAAAAATTGTTGAAAACTCAGAATGTCAAGAAAAGTCTAATAATTATTTCATGATTCTGATTCATGAGATAAAAAGTGGAAAAAATGGAGCACGTGGGTGGCCCAGGGTTAAGCCTCTGCCTTCGGTTCAGGTCATGATCTCAGGGTCCTGGGATCGAGCCCCACATCAGGCTCTCTGCTTGGCAGGGAGCCTTCTTTCCCTGCCCCACCTCTCTGCCTACTTGTGATCTTTGTCAAATAAATAAAATCTTTTATTTAAAAAGTGGAAAAAATGGAAAATCTTCACCCAAAACTGCCCTCTTTTTCCCTTATATAATTTTTTAAAGATTTTATTTATTTATTTGACAGGGAGAGAGATCACAAGTAGGCAGAGAGGCAGGCAGAGAGAGAGGAGGAAGCAGGCTCCCCTCTGAGCAGAGAGCCCGATGCGGGGCTCGATCCCAGGACCCTGAGATCATGATCTGAGCCGAAGGCAGAGACCCAACTCTCTGAGCCACCCAGGTGCCCCTCCCTTATATTTTTTATCTTTGGTTATGTCTCTTTTATATAGAAATGAAGTAATTACTTATGAGATTTATCTCATTCAATAGTGGAAAGTAATTAATAACTCATATTAGTTTTGGAAAGTATGGAAATAGGGAATCTGGCTTTACTCAGGACTATTTACAGACAAGAATATAAATAAATCATATTCAGTCTTTTTTCTAGTTGGATAGGATGTATACATAGGAAAGAGATCCAAGGAATTCATAGGTCAGAACTTCAGTGAAGGGAGGAACAAGAAAACAGGAAGTGGTATTGCCTCCTATTTATGTGTGTGTGTGTGTGTGTGTGTGTGTGTGTGTGTGTGTGTGTGTGTGTGTTTCAAGATGCATATATTTGAAGTGTAAACCCCAGAAGGTAGGGAAATTGGTACAAACTCCAGAGTACCTTCTCTAGACATGGTCTCCCCTCAAGAATATTTATTATATTTATGGAAAAAATGTAGTATATATGTGTGTATTGGGAGTGGTGTATTTTCTATTATTTTTCAAGTGTACATATTAATTATGGGAATACACAACAGAAAAAGAAAAACTAACTCATTCCTAATTTTTCCCTCTACTGATAACATCTACTAGTATTTTGCTCTATCCTTCTAGTTTTATATATTTGCTAATAGCAAATGGCAAGTTAAAAATCTTTTCATGTTTATAAATACTTTAAAATCTTTTAATGCATACATTGCATATCAATTTTAGTATATAAAATTTACTGATTTTAGTATATAAAATTTACTGATCAAATTGTCTATTGTTGGATACTTAGATTATTTCAAATCTTTTATAACATACACAAATGTTCTAATTGCTAAATCTCCTTGCATATTCATATTTCTTTCAAGATAAGTATGTAGATTTAACTTTCTGTACATAGGTCTAAGTATATATACTTATTAAGGCTTTTTTTCTATTGCAAATTACTGCCTCAAAATTCCCAAGATATGAATTCTCCTTATATTGATACATAAAAATCCCCTCTACTGTTCTTCATTTTATCTAAACTCATATAATAATAAAATGAAACATCATAGTATTTGTTTTTGATAGCAGCTTGCATGTAAGAAAGTTTTCATGAACTAATGTATAGTTGTCCACAATCTGAAAGACAAAAACACATCAGATGGTACATGGACTGCAACTCGAGTTTTGATTTATCACTTTCATTGGGTTTGTTGCTTTCCTGTCTACATTGTTACAGAAAGGAGAAATGTGTGAGATTAGAACAGGGGACAGCAAACTTATCTGCAAGGAGCCTGACAGATGCTTTAGGCTTTACCAGCCATAACATCCCTCTCTGTCCTACTCAGCTCTAATGTGGTCAGTCCTGTGAAAACAGAGATAGACAAGATGCAAATGAATGGATATGTCTGTGTTCTCATGGAATGTAACTTACAGAAAGGCTTGTAGGTCAGAGCAGCCAAACTCTGCAATGGAATGCTGGCTTTTTGTCTCCTTCATGTTTATCTCAGATGGATGAATGGTCCACAAAAATGAA
Organism: Mustela erminea; assembly: GCF_009829155.1. Taxonomy (NCBI): domain Eukaryota; kingdom Metazoa; phylum Chordata; class Mammalia; order Carnivora; family Mustelidae; genus Mustela; species Mustela erminea. Next base: position 119,210,794 of record NC_045614.1, on the reverse strand, counting down.
ATTCAAGAGATTTATATTATTTATTATTGAGCAGTGTTGCTCTAGAGGTCTAGTCTCCACAGCCTAGAAAGAAACATGATGCTCTCTGATGTTCTCTTCATCAGTCAGCTTTCCTCTGGATTTCATCTAGACACCCTCTCTGGGACTCATCTCTCAAGAGCAAACACCAAAGAAGCTTTCCCCCCAAAAAAGGCAAAAACAAACAAACAAACAAACAAACAAAAAAAAAAATCCCAGCCTATACCCGCAAAGACAATTCAAAATGCCTTCTGATACAACTGGATCTTTTAGCCTCACTGCCCACACACCCAATTCACAGATCTCTGTTTCTCTGAATACCTTAGTTATAGAATTCTTCCAACTTTGTTATTTTCTCTCAGTTATTTCATCTGCATTTTCCTCTACTGTATTTTGCTGCTTAAATTCCAATCTTAAATTTTGCCATTCCGTTTATCTTGGCTCTTCCTAACATTGTAACCTGCCATTGTGGTTTTGTTTTTTGTTGTTGTTATTGTCTCCTTTAGAATTTAGTCAAATGTAAAATACTACTACTACTAATAGTGATGATGTTTCAAGTCTTTCCATGTAGCTTTTTGCATGAGGAGTGAAGTTTTATTTGCCTTCTACAGGCATGATTATGGATTATGGACCTCCATTTGTAGACCTACTGCTTAGTATGTGGGAGGCAGAGAAAGGTAAGACTCAGGACTATTCTTTAAAGGTAATAGTTAGTGCAGTGTCATCCAGTAAACCTAAGATTATAGTAGACTCTAAGCCATGATTTAACAAAAAATTTACACAAAAGCAAAAGCAAGGTGCAATTAACTCAAATTTGGAATTGGGAAATATTTCCTGGAATAAGAGATGATTAATGTAACTCTTGAAGAATAAATGGGATTTAGGGGGAAGGGCTTCAAGCAAAGGGAACAAGACCAAAGATCTGGGAATAGTAGAGAGAATGACCCCATTTATGGGAATGGATCTTGCTGATAAAGCTGAAGCAAAGATCTGTGGAGTGGGCATGGTGGGTGGGGGTTAGGCAACCAAGGGGGCCAGTTATCCATCTGTGAATTGCTTTGGGTTCCAGCCTAAGGAATTTGTACGAAATCTTTTTCTATTAACCTAATTGGGAAAATAAAAAAGAACTTAAGACCCTGTGTTTAATTGACAGAACTGGGCAGAGAACCAAAAGTAAATTAACTCTACACAAGTCTCAGGGATATTATTGGTTCTGCTGAGCCTGTTTTATAAAAGCTTTTATATCAGGTAAATAGAAATGATTTCTCAGAGTACTGAGTTCCCTTACCAAACTACAACTAGCTCAAATATTTATCTTCTATCTCTGCATTAAGCTGTGAGTTCCTTAAGGGCTAGGACAAGGGCTCACTCAGAGAAGGCATTCCATAAACATTTATTAATTGGATGTTTTACTTCTTTCACTATTGTTTTAATATTCTCAACCACACCTCCCTCTACTAAACAGTGTTCTTGATTTTTTCCACATTTTCTTCTTAAGTATAAAAGATGACATGGATGGAACTAGACGGTATTATGCTAAGTGAAATAAGTCAGTCAGAGAAAGACAAGAGGAATTTGAGAAACAAGACAGAGGATCATTGGGGAAGGGAGGGGAAAAATGAACAAGATGAAATGAGAGAGGGAGACAAACCATAAGAGACTCTTAATCTCAGGAAATAAACTGAGGGTTGCTGGGGGGAGGGAAGTGGAAGGGATGGAGTGGTTGGGTGATGGACACTAGGGAGCGTATATGCTATGGTGAGGAAATTTCTTTAAAAAGATGACTGGAATATACAGGGGAGATGGATACTAGAAGAGGATTTAGTGATGAAGTGCCATCTAACTTTACAGATAAGAAACCTCATCCATTGGTGTGGAGTACTTGTCAGTGTTCTATGCAAGATATGACAGTAGTGATACGTCACATATTGCACACCAAACACTGTGCCATACATCATCTCCGTTTACCCTACAACAGTCCTGGCATGGTAGATATTATTGCTCCTATTTTACAAATAATAAAAGAAAGAGTTGTGGAGAAGTTAAATAATTGACCTAGCTTCACAGAGCTACCAAATAGCAAAGCCAGGACTCAAACCCAGTCCTTTGCCCATTCATATATCCCTTCTCTGAAAGAGTGTTACTCATAGTGTGGTTCATGAACTGGCAACACTAGCTTGACCAGGAAACTTGTTAGAGATTCAGTGTCTTGGGCCCAATCTCTGATGTGATAAATCAGAGTCTGTAGTTTAATAAGGTCCCTAGGTGATTCTTTGCTCATTAAAATTTTTAGAAACACTGTTCTAAACTACCATACTACACAGCTGAGGCTCATAACGGAAATTTCCAAGTTAAGGAATGAACGTTGTAATAACAATTATAATGTTTTACATGTTGACATGGGTATTGGTTAACAGATATATACATATATTTAAAAATCAAGCTATATCCTTAATATTAGTCACTCTATGTACTTTACTATATGTATGTCATATCTAAATAAAAAAAATAATAGCTCTGTCAGCATATTTATTAATTCAACAGTTATTTTCAGAGGGTAATGCTGGCAAAGTCCTGTACTACACACTGAGAATTAAGCACTGGAGAGGGAGACATAGATTTCTACATGGAATATATTGTGGATTATACATGGATTATGGTTATACATGGATTTCTACATGGAATATACTGTGAAGAAAGGGAGATAGGACACAAAGTATTACAAAACAGACTTATAATTATGATTAGAATAAGTTCTATGGAAGGAAAGACCAGGTATATAGTGTGTAACAAGAAGTTCTAATTTAAATGGAAAGTCAGAAAAGGTCTCACTGAAGAAATGATGTTTTAAGTTGAGATCTAAAATATAAGCAGGAATTGTCTTAACTAATATTCTAAGAAAGAATTTTAAAGGTGAAAAGTGTGTCATATTTGCAGGTGTTAAACTGGGAGAAGGTGTGGGGCATTTGAGCACATGAAGGAGGGCTGGGACAGCTAAAATGCAGAGTGAGGAGAACAGCCAGCGCTTATCCTGAAGAGACAGGTGAGGGGGTGAGGGAGCAGCACATACAAATATTTGAAGATCATCTTAGGGAGTTTGAGGACCTTTTCTGAACTATATAGCAAGCACTACTGGAGATTTTTAAAGCTGTAAAGCAATATTATATTCTTTACAGTTTAAAAAATTAACTCTGGCCTCTGTGTGAAGAACATTTTAGAGGGACAAGAATGGAGTGCAGAGAGCAGTTAAGAAGCCATGCAGTGTCCTAGACAGTAACAGTGGCTTGGATTTGGGTGTTTGATACAGAGATGGAGAGATCTAGATGGATTCATAATACATTTTGGAGGTACACTCAATAGGTCTTGGCGATTAAATGTGGGTGGTATGGAAAACATAAGTGTTAAGGGCTCCCAGGTTTCTAGAGTATGTTGGGGGTGGGTGGGGAGTGGAGAGTACAATTTTACTTTGAGATATGTTCAATTTGAGATACACTTAAGAAATCTAAGTGGAGATGCCAAGTAGACAGTTGGATATATTAGTTTGAAGCTCAGAAGAGAAATCTGAATTGGAATATGAATTTCCAAGTCTTTCTCCTAGGGATGGGATGCAGAATGAAAAGGGAAGAGGGCTTGTAATCAATCCATAGGTAAAAATATTAAACATACTGTCTACCTGGTGGATATTGTCTAAGACCTATGCATTAAATGAGTTAACAAAACTTTAAAGCCAACAATTTGGTAGAGCACTAAAAAAAAAAAAAAAAAAAAAAATCTGAGTCTAGGGAGAGTCTGTGCATAGAATTTCTAGACTGTAGACTTCTTGAAGACAGGCAGTCATACACTTCCTTGCACATGGTAACTTTCAGTAAATGTAAATCAATAAGCAAACAAAGAAACCTACCGACACATAACACAATGTACCAACAAAGTAAAAACTGTGGGACATGGCTATTTTTCTGGCATTGCTGTAATTTTAAGCAAGCCACTTTAATGCATCTGTGTCTCAGTTTCTACATTTGGAGTATATTTGAAATAAAACAGATGAACTTTGAGATCCTGTCCATTTATAAGATTTATGGTTCAACAGAATTCTGTATGAATAGTGCTACCCTATATTTGCTCCCTTCCATTTGCCCTTAGGATAGAGTGCCTTGGTTAGAGCTGTCTCATCTAATCAGGAAATATAAGGCAGGGGAACAGAACTCAGGCACCTTGGTGCCAAGTGCTGGTGCCTTTCAAAGATCCATTACATAGCAATTGGGAAATTATTGTCTGAGCAATCAGGTTCTAGAAGCTGTGAAGTACAATCAATCTTCATGATTCACACATTCTGTATTTTCAAATTCATTTACTTTCTAAAATTTATTTGTAATCTCAAAATCACTACATGTAAGACTTTTGAAGTTATTCACAGATTTATACAGAGAGGTGAAAAACTTGAGTCACCTGCCATGCACATTACCAGCTGATGTAGAATGAGATGATACTCTGCCTCCTCATTTCAGCCCTAACATTGTGAATTTAGTGCCACGTTCTTCAAACCTTTGTGCTTTCTGTTGGTTATTTTGCTGTTTAAAATGGACTCCAAGGGTTGTGCTGAAGTGTAAAAAAAGCGATGCTGTGCCTTATGGAAAAAATATATATATATATGAAATACCTGTGCTAAATAATTAGCTTCTCTCAGGCATTTGTTGCAGTGCTGTGGGTCCTGAGTTCACTGTTAATTAATCAAGAGTATATATTAAATAAAGCATATGGAAACAGAAGCACACGTAAAACCAGGTTATGTATTGATCAATTGACAAAAATACCATGACCGAAGTGTTTCAGGAAATTAACCCTGTATTTTTTCCATGCACAGTTGTTCAGTATCTACCAATTCAGTGTTTGCAGTGATTTTACAGAACACAACTACCGTAAATAATAAGAATTGACATTCCTATGTGCATACCCTCCTTTATGGCATTTAACAAGCACAGGGACATTAGCTCTCTAATTGTATTAGCTCACAGTTCTCTAAGCAGACTAAAGTTTGGTTTCGTCAAACATATATTGAATGTATACTACATGATATGCTTGCACAAGTCTGTGGGGACACAGTGTGCCTACCCCACGACACTGACAGTGTGGTGGGTGATAGACAATTAAGTAGGAAACTCCAACAGGGGGGCATTACTGGTGAGGTCTTCAGATGGTTAGATATCAGGTGTGGCTCCACCAAAGGGACTTGCTGTCAGCAGCCTTGGATGAAAAGGAGAGATCTGTTTTTAAAAGGAGGGGATAGGAGAAGAAAAGGAGAAAGCAACTGACATTCCAGTATTTAACATAGATATACTTATTTCTGAAAACTGTTTGAAGCTCTTTCTACCTCTAGGTTTCTAAACTACTAAAATTGTAGCTATGGAAAGAAAAACTGATCTGAGCTTTAATCAAGAAATTATTTTATGAAAATAACAAAAATTGCTTTGGAGAATTATTACAAAAATAAGTAAAATGACAAATGCAAAAACACTTTGTGACTTTCAAAGGTTTCAGTGCATCAAATTAGTATTTTAAAAAACAGGTTTATGTTTCAGAAGTTTTAGATTTACAGAAAAATCAAGAGCATAGTATAGAGAGTTCCCATATATTCCACAATCAGTTTACCCTATGACTAACAGATTAGGATGGTGCATTGATTACAATTATAAGCCAATATTGATACATTATTGGAAACTGAAGTCTACATTTTATCCATATATCCTTAGTTTTTGCCTAACATCCTTTTTCTGTTCTAGGATCCTTGCTAGGGTGTTATATTATATTTAGTTTTCATATCTCTTTAGCTCTTCTTGGCCATAGAAGTTTCTCATACTTTTCTTGTTGATGATGCTCTTATCAATTTTGAGGAGTTCTGTAGGATGTCCCCATAACTGGGATTTGTTTGATGTTTTTTATTATGACAAGACTGGATCTACCGGTTATTGCAAGGAAGACAGTGGTTGTTTTACATATTTGTAATACGGTTAGATTTTCTTGTCATACTCTGCATTCTTTCCTGGGATCCCATAACTTCTTCCTAAATTTTTTCCCCTAAATTGAATACATTAAGGTTTGTGCTGTAAATGTCTATGGGTCTCGATAAATGCATAATCTCATGTATGCACCCTGAAAGTATCATAGCTTCACTGCCCTAGGAATCCCCTGTGCTCACCTATCCATCTCTCCTCTGGCTCCTCTTCAACCATGGGAACTACTTACCATTTTATTGTCTCTATAGTTTTGCCTTTCCAGAATGTCATATAGAACAGATCATTGAAAGATGTTTTTTCTTTTTTCTTATTTGAGAGTGAGGCAGAGGGGGTGGGAGAGAAACCCAAGCCAACTCTGCATTGAGCATGAATCCCAACGTGAGGCTCCATCTCAGGACCCTGAGATCATGACCTGAGCAGAAACCAAGAATTGGATGCTTAACCAAAGATGTGATATATTTTTGAACATAATTATTTTAAGAAAGTCTTTACAGTTGCCTATCGCTTGACCCAACTATATCTTACTTCTTATGTTTTTAATAAAAATGTATTTCCTAAATAATTTTCCTTTTTCTCTGAAATTGTTTACTATATATGAATTCTCAGGAAAATGCTCATTTCTCCTATAAGTCTATCCTATTATGAACTTTCCTATGATAACTATTAGTTTTACCCAGGCCTCTTTAAAAAGTCTGTGAATAAAATGATGACTGATCTTGTTACTAGATCATGTGACTGGTATGGGTGCAAAGTAATGAAGAGACCAAATGTGTATAGGCACTTAGCTAGGAAACTAAGGTACAGATTCCAAACTTTCATTTTCCTACCAAAAAAGTGGGTTGGTCCCCCGTTAAATGGAATAGTAAGCTATATAGAAACAGAATTCTACAGTCATTTTGCAAGTTATGGACTACATTCTTCATTTATGAGATAGTATCAGCTTATTGATTGTAAATTTTAATCAAAACCAAAGTTTTTAACATTCAACCTCCATTATCTTAAGAAATGAACATCAATAAAAATCTAGTTCTATATGAGTTGGAAGAGCATCCTGACATGATGGTTCCTTCCTGTTAGTCTGTTGATTTATATATATAAAAAAGGAAATAGCAGTTGCCATGGCAAACTTCTGGTTTTGTTGAATACTGGAACCTGGAATATAAGCCTAGGATTTGATGAAACCATGCAATTTTGAAATGAACAGGCATATTTCACATTGTCATTCACCTTATGCTGGTTTAGATTCTGGAAAGTACAGCTGTTCCACTTAACACAAAAGAACAGACATTTAAGTTTAAGAAACACTAAATATTCTTGAAATCACGGACTGAATTTTTAATATCATGAATCTAGAATTCTAATATTTTTAGAACATATAAATTATTGAGCAAGAAGTTAAAGAAATTATCTATGCCTTTTTTTTTTCCAGAGGCTGATTTCATAAGAAAAGCTGCCATTACGTTAATAAAAATATAGTGCTTTCTCTGCATTTAGATCATAGTTTATAAAATGTAGTTTCAAATCTCTTTCAGTAACATGAGGCACATTTCATATATATCCACAGCTATCCAACTGGGGTAAATTTTTAAGTTTTTTGGTCATTGAAATTCATTTGTATTCATCCCAATATTCAGGAGTATAATAAATGCATGGTATTCATGTTGATGACATATACTCCATAAAAGTTTAATTGTCATTCTGCATTAATTAAGCCTGAATTAATGAACACTTTCAAAGTTTTGCAACAGTTGAATCACCAGTTCTCATCAAGCGTGACTGAAGCAGAATTAGCTCATTCTGAATGCTAAAGTGATCCAAAAAAAAAAAAAAAGAAAGAAAGAAAGAAAAGCAAGAAAGATACATAGAACCTCAGTCAATTATAATATTGAGTAAGCTGAGTGCATTGGCAGAAATGACAAATTCCAGGTAGAATTTAAATCTAAGATCAATAGCTTTGTTTTAATTCTGTTCTAAGTAGACTATGATTTTTTTTTCAGCATTATGTGGAAAGTTTTAAACACTATAACGAGAAACATGCCTGCATTACCCCATGCTGGGGAAGGTGTCTACATTCAGGGCTGATTTTCTGACAACTCTACAGGTGGTGGGTGGTTGGGATTGACAGGGTTCAGGACATACTACCCAAAATACAGCACCTTGGCATACTGAATATTTCAAGCTGAAAGAATTTGAGAAATGGGAGGTACAAGAAGGACTTTCTGAACTTCTCCTGAAGCAGGTCACAAAACCCTCTTGTGAGGTGTTTTCCTTATACCTGGAGTAAGCGAACATGCTTCTCTAAGACCCCAAGAGGAATCTGGCCTTGCTGTTTTCCCTGGTTTACTACACTTAGAACAACAACAAAAAAGATCATCAATTATCACATTTCCTTCACACATTTCCATTCTTCCTCAAACCTAGCATAAAACCACTCAGGTTTCAACCACATCTTCAGGTCTTCATTTCTTTATGAAGGCTCTTGTGTCATGTAAAATTTATATTTAAAATTTGTATGCTTTTCTCTTGTTAATCCATCTTTTGTTATAAGACCCTCCATTAAGAACTTAGAAGAGTAGAAGAGAAAGATACTCTCCTCCCCTATAAGATTTAGGGTAAGCTAATACTGTAATACTACTACACTTTCTTCATTTAAATCTATCACCCATTTTTAAAGGGAAACATAGTCCCCCTTTCTAAAGGTATCAAAAGTGAGATTTAAAGATGTGCCATGACTCATCATTGTCAGTGGCAGGGCCAGGAAGAAGAGGCAATATTTCTAATGCTGCCATTGAATGACATAGAAAGGATTAGTGAAAATTGAATCTATCAATATAGCCTACTGTCTGCATTAACATGACTTTACTATTCAACTGTCCTCACCAAGAAAGTTTTAGTATTCCAAGAAACTCTTAGGAGGATAAAAGTTGCAAATTACTTTATTAAACAAATTCATTACTCTGATGAAAAATTATGAATTATTCATCCCAGGAATTTCAATTCTTCAATAGAAAGCATCAAACAACAGTTTGCGTTCCCGGACTAAACCTTTACATCAAAATCTTCCTTTTCCTGTGTCCACCAATTCTACACTATCAATTATGACCTTTACTCAGTTCTATTCAAGCACACCTTCCCCACACTTCTATCCTACACTGATTTCAACATAATTTCAGAATCATCCTTTAGACTTAAGTATCTTTTTTTTTGCATTTCTTTTTTTTTTAATTTTAATTTTTTAAATTTCTTTTCAGCGTAACAGTATTCATTGTTTTTGCACCACACCCAGTGCTCCATGCAATACTTGCCCTCTCTAATACTCACCACCTTGTTCCCCTAACCTCCCACACCCCACCCCTTCAAGACCCTCAGGTTGTTTTTCAGAGTCCATAGTCTCTCATGGTTCACCTCCCTTTCCAATTTCCCCCAACTCTCTTCTCCTCTCCATCTCCCCATGTCCTCCATGTTATTTGTTATGCTCCACAAATAAGTGAAACCGTATGATAATTGACTCTCTCTGCTTGACTTATTTCACTCAGCATAATCTCTTCCAGTCCTGTCCATGTTGCTACAAAAGTTGGGTATTCATCCTTTCTGATAGATGCATAATACTCCATAGTGTCTATGGAGTAGACACATCTTCCTTATCCATTCGTCTGTTGAAGGGCATCTTGGTTCTTTCCACAGTTTGGCGACCGTGGCCATTGCTGCTATAAACATTGGGGTACAGAGGGCCCTTCTTTTCACTACATCTGTATTTTGGGGGTAAACACACAGTAGTGCAATTGCAGGGTCATAGGGAAGCTCTATTTTTAATTTCTTGAGGAATCTCCACACTGTTCTCCAAAGTGGCTGCACCAACTTGCATTCCCACCAACAGTGTAAGAGGGTTCCCCTTTCTCTACATCTTCTCCAACACACGTTATTTCCTATCTTGCTAATTTTGGCCATTCTAACTGGTGTAAGGTGGTATCTCAATGTGGTTTTAATTTGAATCTGCCTGATGGCTTGTGATGAAGAAAAAATGGGCAGAAGATATGAACAGACACTTCTCCAATGAAGACATACAAATGGCTATCAGACACATGAAAAAATGTTCATCATCACTAGACTTAAGTATCTTAATAACTCTCCCAATGTTGTCCTTCTCCCTCTGCAATGTTACTGAAATTGTTGGAGTACTATTCTCCCTTAGCATGGTAAGCAATATAAAAATTTGTCTTATCAGCAGGTTATTTTGTAATATTTTGGAGAGCTAGCTTTTGACAGATAGGAGAAGTTGGCTTAGATTAAACTAAAGGAAGACGTGAGTTTATTTCAGACATACTGAATTTGAATTGCAAGTGGAAGTTACAGATAGAAATAGCTATTTGCCTTTCAATATTATCTCAAAAATCATACTCTCTGGGAGCTTCCTCTAATCCCCTGCTCTGAATATGAGTTTAATATCTGTGGAACCAGAGAACCCTGGGCATACCTCATCATCATATCACTTTGCAAAAAATCTATGTAGCACTTACAAAGCATAAAAATGAAATAAAACTTCATTGCTCCTACCCAAGTTCTGAACTGGAACATTAAAGCTACCTGCAGCCTCCTGTCCATCTCTTCCTACTGCTTTTCCCAGCCCCTAGAGATAGCATTATCCTGTTTGGAAATGAGGAGCTATCTTTCAAAAATAAACTTTAAAATAATTCTGTCATATATGTATGTCTGCCTATACATTTTTACATTCATTTTTAATCTTTAGAAAATGGAATCACATGCTTTTCTGTAACTTCCCTTTTACACCAAATATGATATTTCTGAGACTTGCTTCTGTTGTAGGTAGCTATAGTATGCTTATTTTTACTGTTGTTTTGTGGCATTTCTCACATACTAAAGAGAAAAAAAAGTTATAATTAAGTTAAAGATGATTTCCCTAGAAAGATTGGAATTCTTTTTAGGGAGAAAAAGAATACTTTCTTTTCTTTAGGATGACACCATAATTGACCTGCATTGATTATGAAAAGAGAAGCCTCTGTGCAAGATCAGGAAAGGAAAGCCTGCGCAAAGGGGCTATATGGCATTGCTTATAGGTGATGGGGGTTGTAGGGGCTGTGGGGCCACTGTTGGAGGGGGAAGAGTTCCATGGGAAAGAGAAGATACTCACAACTAAGGTAGGAGGTTGAGACTTGTAGAGAAGGATACCAATGAGAAAATGCCCACCAAGCATCTATATTTCATTGTTTCCCCTTCTAACTTTCTGTAGTTCTCCTCTGTTATGTCCAGTACTTATATAAAAGTCTATTACTGGCAAATAGAAGAGGCAGCTATGATACCTGTGTGGAAACAGGATAGCAGCTCCAGGAAGGAGCATGTCCTTAACACTAGACTGGAATTTTAAGCAAGTGTGATCCAGGTATATGAAAGAGCCCTGAGACTGCTTGAAAATGGTGGGGGGTGTGTGTGGAGAGGTGGGTCACCAAGCATCCCACAATATGTGGGATGAGGGCCAAAGTTATATTGTCTGATGATTAAAAGAATATGTGAGGGGCGCCTGGGTGGCTCAGTGGGTTGAAGCCTCTGTCTTCAGCTCGGGTCATGATCCCGGGGTCCTGGGATCAAGTCCCACATTGGGCTCTCTGCTTGACAGGGAGCCTGCTTCTTCCTCTCTCTCTGCCTACTTGTGAATGCTGTCTGTCAAATAAATAAAATCTTTAAAAAAGATAAAAAATAAAATAAAAAATAAAAGAGTATGTGAGACCCTAAGTGCTAGGGGAATTAGGGACTGATAGTTACACAGTGAATTGAAATTATTGGGCTTTCTACCTTCCCCACAGAACTCTAAGGACTAGTTTATGCTTTCTATCTCCTTATGTCTCTATATTGATATATCATGAATGAATAAATTAATGAATGAACGAACGAATGAATGAATGCAGAGAAATGAACGAACCTTTAGAACAGAAGTAAAGACTCAAGAAAGGTCAAAGTTGATGATTAAGATATGGAGGTCATCAATTAGAATTTAAAATGAGTTGCAGATGAAAGAGAAAAGGCCATCTAGAGAGGAGAAGAAGGATGTCTTCAGTCTGAGGAATAGCCCTTTTAGGTTAGAAAGTGCAAGACAGTGCACTGCAGTCTGCATACAGAATCCACCATTTCTGCTGATTGCACCATCAGGCTGACATTTGCTCTAACCCCCCGACTCATGGAAACTATTTGCATCAGACATTATTCCCTATTGAACAGAGTTTTTTGGTTGCCATGGTAAGAGAGGGACAAAACAGGTGAATGCAAGCAGAACTATTAACCATCCTGACAATCTTGATTCCTCTACTGAGTCCTCCTGTGACTAAACTTGCTGGTTACCAGTCCCAAGTACGGGTTGAGTTTCCTTAAAGAGTTTTGATTTTGTTTCTGTTCTTAAACCTTGTTGTCTTTATGTCTTCCTCCCCTATTTACTTTTCTTCTTTTTTTTTTTTTTAAGATTTTGTTTATTTATTTGTCAGAGAGAGAGAGAGAGAGAGAGTGCACAGGCAGACAGAGGGGCAGAGGGAGAAGCAGGCTCCCCGCTGAGCAAGGAGCCTGATGTGGGACTCGATCCCAAGATGCTGGGATCATGACCCAAGCTGAAGGCAGCCGCCTAACCAACTGAGCCACCCAGGTGTCCCTATTTACTTTAATTCTTAAAAGAAGGTTTATGATATAGTCTCCTTGATCATTTCACTAGGCCAATGTCCAATTCCAAATAGAATATTCAAAATTCAATACATATGAGAGGAATAATTATACATAAAATATATATCATTATATTATATATTTTATATACTTATATGAATAATTATACAATAAAATATGTATTGTCTTAATCCTTGAAGAAACAAATATCCATCTCCTAAAGGACAAAAAAGCCAGAGTGTTCTCTGGACTATAATAAGCTTACACACTGCATTCAGACATGGCACCAAGGAAATCTAGAGTTTTGTTCTGCTCCCTAAGTGTGGTCTGTGGGCCAGAAGCACGAGAATCACCCGAGAACTTGTTAGAACTATAGACTCGCAGATGCCATCCCAGACCTGCTGAATCAGAATCTTCATCCTTGTAACATTCCCAGGTGATTAGTATGCATACAAATTTTAGGAGTATTGAGGATAAACTTCAGGGCCTACCTTGAGGTGAGTAAAGACCTCTGGAAGACTGTCTCCAACCTCCTCACCACCAGAACAGTGTAGTTTTGGTCTGATTTTTTAAAGTGCTGAAGTTCCATGTTATATTTTAAAAATGTAATCTCTTGCTTAGGGAAAGTTTGAAAGTCATCAAACAAGTGAGTCTAAAAATGTCCTAGAGTGGTGGTTCCCAACCTGCAGGCTGGGGATTCTAAGCAGACAGGCAGACAGACAGACAGACAGACACAGACACATACACACATACACACGCACGCACTCTTATCTGCTTTGTCTGGGACCTGAATTCTCAGTATTTTACCCAATTTCAAAATAGACATAGGTTCCATTAATCTTAATGAAACATATTCATTTCAAAGTAGAAATTTACAAAAGAAGAAAAGGGGGAGCTAACAGAAGCTTGATAATGGTCAGCAAATGGCGAAACAGAGGAAGAAAAAGAGTCGCTCAAATCTAAATCATAGAAACTGGATGAAGAAAGATTTTCTACTTGCGGATGGTCAGCAGCAGTAAATATACAGACAAGAGAAGCAGGAAAAATGTGTCCTAGGAGATGTTGCAATGTGACGTCCATGCACTTCTTCAGCTGTCAGTTTCTTTGTCTGTCACAGGAAGCAGTTTGGTGGGTTCTGTCATTTTATAGCCATAATAATGTTCTGAGCCAAACCAGCTGTCTCGGCCTGTTGCTGTGACCTCAGAGGCAACAGATGAGGACTGAGAAAGGAACATTGGATTTGGCAATTAGGTGGTTCTTGGTAACCGTGGAGAGAGCAGCTTTATTTGAATAATAAGGATGAACACCAAGCTGTGAGGGGGTGAGAAAGGGAAGTTATTAAGATGGCAAATTTAGATACTCTTTCGCTCTAAAAAAATATACTGAGAGAGGAAGGAGAGTAATTCGAAGAGAGACCACGTTTAAGGATGAATATTTTTTGAGGCAGTGGAAAACTAAGCAAATTTGTAAATTGAAAAAGCAAAACAATAGGTTGAAGAAGAAAAAAATAAGGGAGTAGATGATAAGACTCATTCACATGGGAGCTTCAATGACATAGGTAGAAAATCAGAATGATTTCTGCTCTATTCTCTTTACTTAAACTATTTTATTATGAAATTTTTAATAGATAGTGAAATTTAAAGAATTTTTTCAGTGAATATCTATATATGCCCACCACTATGTTCTGCATTAACATTTTGCTCTGTATTAGTATATGTCTATCCATTTATCTACCTCTTAATCTTTCCATTTATTTTTGGTACATTTTGAAATAAATTGCTTTTTACTAGAATCTGTATCATGAATTTCATTAATTAGAGTTCTGTACTTATTTACAATATTTTTTCTTTTCACGTAAAATTTATACACAATGAAATGCAAAATTTCACATGTACATTCGCTGACTTTTGACGTCTGTATAACCCAAACCCCTATCAAGATAGAGACCCTTCCCATCACTCCATGAAGTTCCCTCATGTCTTTCCAGGCAATCCTCACCCATGCCCCCAGAGTCTACCACTACTGTGATATTCTGATGTTTCTTCATGTAGATTTGCTAGTTCTAAAACTTCATGAAAATGAGATAGTCAGTCTATTGATTGATTTGTATAAGGCTTCTTTGACTCAGCATAAAGTTTTTGAGGGTCATTCTTTTGCCTGGTGGATCAATAGCATATTCCCCTTTATTGTTAAGTGGCTTTCGGTTTTGTGACCGTTCTCTCATATTGGATACCAATATGACTGAAGCTGCTATCAAAGTTTTTGTACAAGTTTTTTTTTTGAGACATATATTTTCATGTACCTTGGGTAAATATTTAAGAGCAGAATTATTGGGTTTTACAGTTGCTATATATTCAAAGAAACTGGGATACATTTTTCCAAAGTAACTGTACCATTCTGCACTCTCACCAATAATGTGGGAGAGTTCCACTTTATCCAAACCCTCTCCAATATTTGATATTTTAAGTCATGCCATTCTGCCGGGTATATAGTAATATCTCATTGTGCTGATAAGGTTGGAGTTTCGTTTTATTTTGGGGTACCAGAAGGTAATCTCCCATAGCTCTGATGTAAAAGTTACTAATATGGCACTTTTAACAGAAGATTGAAATTGCTAGTCTGTAAATTTATCCTCCCACCTAGAATAAACTTATTACAGACAGGGGCCATGTTGTATTATTCTTTTATTTTTGCTCTAGCATTAGCCTGGTGACTGTGTTTAATAAACACTTGTTTAATTGAATCAAACGTGTTCCCACTGGCAATTCTATCAATGAAGAAGTCAGCATGGAAGCTTCTTCCTCCTCTTGTCTTCATTTTTTAGGGGATCAGTTGGCCAGTGACAGCATGAGTACAGAGAATAATGACAGTCACAGGAGAGGAAAACAGCATGGCATGTTCCCACTGAAGACAGATACAGGCTGGCAGTCTACTCTGCCTAATATTTAGACATATTCTACAGAGCAAAAAATTGCATATGAGATGAAAGTTGTTTTTATCAATTATATGTCAGCCATCTGGACTTTTACCAACAGATACTACAGACAACTACAATGTGGACAATAATCAGAAACTAAAACAAAACTTCCAGGGAATAACAAAGGGTATTTTATTTCCTTAAAAACAGCATGAAGCTGAATGCTAAAGACTGTTTTTATTTATGTGCAGTAATTCCCAAGAAATGTAATGAATTTCTTGAGGCATATTATTGCTCTAGTGACATACCAAACACACACACACACACACACACACACACACACTGCAACATAGCTTTGGCTCAGAAACATCCAAAAATAATCACAAACCATGCTTTTGAATTCATTCATATAGAACTAAAGCATTACTTGTAAATTCACTCTTAAGAGCACTTGGATGGGTAGCAAACTTTACAAACACATGTGAAGATGATATATGCAGAATGATTTAGGAAATTATAATAAATCAATAATTATTTTGCTATAACAGGAAATGTATGGTATGTCACAAACATTTTCAAGGAAAAGAGTTATTACTGGTATTATTGCTAAACACTTCTAGTCCAGTTTGTACTAGAATAGTAATTTTCAAGTACATACCAGATATTAGCATATAGCCATGTACCAAGATTGTGCACATGGCATTCAGAATATGATGTCTGAAAAAGCAGCAATTCTGCCTATTAGAATTAACTTCGTGTTGCTTCTCATTCCTCTGCTAAGGAATGAGATCATTCCTCATAACTACATGAGTGATGGGAAGGGTCTATATCCTCTGCTATTCACTTAAAGAGGGAAGTCAGATCAGGAGAGGGAGAAAGTGGGTAATGAAAAAATGTTGAATGCCTACTGTGGCAGGGTCTACTAGTTGTCCACAAAAAGTTTTTTGTTTTTTTGTTTTCCTTCTGGAACAACCTCTGGAACTGTTGAGACGAGAGCTATATTTTGTAGCTCTCCTTGCATCCATGAATAACCATATATTAATTCTCAACAGAGGAATATAAATAAAGGTGATGTGTACCACCTCTAGGCGAAGATTTTTATAAAAAGAAAGTAAGTCTTCCACATCACCTTTCTTTCCCTGTAAAGGTCCTGCATGACACACAGAGGAAAGTGACCTCATTACCAGGAATACTTGCATTGTGCTGTTACATGAATGAGAGTGCTTATTTAGTTAAGCTACTGAAGTTTGACCAAATAGAAAACTGAGACCCAGTGACCTCGGTGGCCCTAATGGCTTGACCAAGTTTACACAGTTAGGAAAAAAAACTAAACAGGCTAGCATATTAACCTAGGTTTGCCTAGCTTCAAAATTATACTCTACAAATCCACCCATATATCCCTGTCATCATAATATAACTTCTACAGAAGTATAAAAAGTTCTAGAGATAGACTAAGTCCAAACCTGTGATTTAGCCAAGGTCATGTAGGTTTTTAAGTAGCAAACTAAGGAAAGTAAACCCAATATTCTTTTCACTAGACTATAAAATAGAAATGAGCAATATTTGCTAAAAGAATGCTCAACTCACAACATGTATCAATTTATGCAAGTAATCAATCCTTATTACATTTAGAATTTATCCCTTACTACATTTGGAATAACTTGACTAAAGAAAATTTTGTCAGTATTTACTCATCTAGAACAGGAGTTATACACATCACTTTAAATGACTGCTCATCTGGTGGGTCTTCTGTTTCATGTATTTACAAGCCTTTTACTCATTTGAATCAGTCATTTTTTGCCAGTATGTTTTCATAATGTCATGTATAAAACACTGTAGGGTAAAAATGAAACTTTTCAACATAACATCATAAGTTACACTGGGAAAAATTTTAGAGTCCTTATACTACAATCTTATTTTACAGATAAGGAAATTGGGACTTAGGGAGTTGAAATGATTCTTCCAAATGTATGAAACTAATTACAGTAGTCCACCCCTCTTATCCATAGGTGTTATATTTCAAGAACCCCAATGGATGCCTGTCCATAGGTAGTACCAAACACTATATACCCTATGTTTTTCTTCTACATGCATAATTGTGATAAAGTTTAATTTATAAATTAGGCTTAACAACAACAAATAATAAAATAAAATAATTATAACAATATTCTGTAATAAAAGTTATGTGAAGGAGGTCTCTCTCTCAAAATATCTTATTGTACTTAACTCACCCTTCTTCTTCTTGTAGATGTGAGATGCTATAATGCCTATAAGATGAGATGAATTGAGGTGACTGACATAGACATTGTGACACAGCATTAGGGTATTACTAACCTTCTGACTACACATCAGAAGGAGGATCATCCACTCCCAGACCACAGCTGACTTCAGGTAACCGAAACCTTGGAAAGCAAAACCATGATACAGAAGGATTATCATGCTGACAAAGCCGAAACTATATCATGAATAATATCTACCTTGTTTCTCACTTTACATCCTAATTTTAGAATTTTTTGGATAACACAAATACACTAAAGTAAAAAATCAAGAAATCACACCTTATTATAAAAAATAATAAGGCGGCAGTGTTTGTCAATTGAGATATTCTTCGTGATAAGAAGGAAGTCATGGTAAGCAAGAAAATTGTGAGGATAAAAACCATGTAAAATTGGCATTAATATTCACTAATAAATATTTAGTATAAAGCGTTCTATTACTAACACTTCAAATAACAACTATCTCTATTAATTCATGATTTTTTTGTGGTTATAATCTTTTACAGCTAAAAGGAGGCTTTATTCTAGCAAAAGGAAGTATAAGCCTTTTTTTCTTTTTCCTAACACGATTTCCATGCAGTATCTTCAAAACCCACCATGTCAGAATGAAACCTCCCACAAGAATCTTGCTCTTGCTCATTGCACAATTACCAAAAAAGTGGTAGAATCTATGCACAACACTTATTTCCAATCTCAGTTTAAGGAACCAGGATGTAAAGTCATAAATCATTAATGTCTGTAACCATCTTCTGGATAGCACCAGCATGGCAAGTTCTGGAGAGCTCAATAAGCCCAAAGTGTTAGCTGTTCAGGATTTCTGTCAGTTACCCAACAATGGGTGTTTTATGGGGAAAATCTTCCTGGGGGGTTCTGAAAACTCCATTGTTAAACTGCCAGTGATAGAATAAATGTATGCTGGGTATTGGTCTTCCAGACTGGAAATGAGTAGTTATGCTCACAATGTTATTAAAGCCTGACAGATACAACAGAACAGAGGCAACTATGAGAGTTCTGTGACTGGGCATGGAAACTGAAATAGGAGTGATGAGTAAAATCTCAAGGCCAAAAAAAAAAAAAAAAGAAAGAGTAAACTATTAAATTGACTATCACAATGAGGTATATCTTTCTTTTCAGCTTACTGAATTTGGCGGGCCTAAAAGAGTGTGTTCAAAGACACTGTTTCATGGTGTTTTAAGAAAAATAGGTAGATTAAGTACAGAAAGGTATAATAGTGGATATAATTAAGACATCAGAGTCCAGTTGAGCTGGGAAGGAGAATTCTTAATGAAACCAAACTCTAAATTTATAAAGCCATAATTTAATAATTTAATGGGGGACAACATACTCAAAATATCAGGATCAAGTGATTTGTTTGTGATTTATGCTGCAAAAGTTGAGAATCTATAACTTAGTTTTACTTTATATTGTATTTATGGGCAAGAAAGTTATTTTTTAGTTATAGCTGAAGCCAGAAATTTTCAGCTTAGACCTCAGAGAATACTTAGCTTCCTCACCTTCCAAAAGAACAAGGATTTTAGTTAGAAGCAGGGTACCTGCAGAATGTTGAGTAGTTACTGGTCTAAAAGAGTCACTTAGGAAAACTTGCTTAATTTTTTTAATTAATTAATTTATTTATTTTAAGTAAACTATGTTTAAACTGGGGCTCAAACTCAAGACCCAAGATCAAGAATCATTTGCTCTACCAACTGAGACATCCAGGTGCCCTGAAATTTGTCTTACTTAATTCTCTCCTTTTTAGTTACCCAAATTCAGTTACTTTCCTATGATAGGCCTTACACTTACTCTATTGCTTTATATCTTTATAATGCAGCACTCTTAATATCTCTTTAATATAGCTATTGATCCTCAGTAGCTATAAATTCTACTCATAGGTCCCAATCTCTTTTTTCATCTCTCCCGTAATATTCAAGTTATTAGTTACTTTGCTCTAGCTTACCTAAAGAAGCTGTTATTTGTTTTTTGTTTTGTCGTGTTTTATTGTTAGGGGGAGAGGACATTTTAAGTCGTACAGGGAAGTTATCTGAAGCTGCCAGACCATGAGGCCTTTAGAAATTTGAGTGCACTATCGATAATTATAAAAGGGGCAGATGTCATGGTTCCAAAACTTTAGATGCACTGTCTTGCCTCTAAAGGTAGCAACATAAAGTGATCAACCCAGATGTTTGGTTCCCAAAGGCCATCTCAACCCCTGAGGTTAAGTCATTGTTAGCTAACTACACAGCCACAGAACAGGCCCAACCAAGCACCTGGATTCTGACAGTGAGGAGGAGTGGCGAAGGATAGCACCTGCAAGTTATCAGTAAGCTCTTGCCTCCATAAATTAGATATCTAGTCTTTTCCAATAAAGACTAAACAAAAACAAAACAAAAAACCCTCTGCTCTCCTCAGCTGTGCTACACACAACACCCATTGGAAGAAAAAATGAAAACAAAATGATAGAAACCATATCCAATATATCAGTGTGATCATGGAATAATGTAATTGGAGTTGGATACTTTACAAGTATAATTGTCCTTGTGGGATGTGATTCTATGGATGCAAGAATAGAAAGTGACTGCCATTAGCTTGTTAAATGCTTCAGTTAATACAACAGGATGCTTACTTTCCTCTGAGCATCACAGATTGTTTTGATGCAACATGACGCTGGCACACAGATGTCAGGCAAATTATGCCTTTTAGATCTGGCCCAGGCCTTGCTAAGTTCCATGGAAATGTGGGCTGATTTTCCATTCCAAACTGGCGAGGGCAAAGCAGAGAGAATTCTGAAGGAGGTATCTTGCAAAGAAGAGTGTGTCTCTCGATTTAATTTCCATAGCAATTTAAGGAAATGATGTGGGGGCGGGGACAGGCAGCGAGTTGGTAGAATAATTGCTCAGATTTGACAGGGTGTTGGAAAGCTGAAAGCACAGTTTCATGTGCATAATATTAACCTCCACACGTTTCCAAAATGGCCTCCTTATTCAACAAAAATATTCTTAAGGTCTATGAATAGTTATTCTGAAACTGAGTGGCATCATGACAGGTCAGAAAATGCCACAGGGCATAACAATATATATTTTTCAAGCCCAGTCTGAAGCTTCTCATAACATCCAGCAAGGTGGTTTTAAAATATATACTGACATCTTTCAAAGATTATAAATTGTGTTTCCTTCTGCCTTCTGTTTTATTAGAAACTCAAGGTGGCCATAGTCAAAATAAAAATCAGACTATGGCTATACACTAAGGTGAATTTTTTTTGCACTGAAACATGGAAGTCAAACACTTTTAGGATGCTGAGAATTTGGTTGTTAGACAGAATTCAACCTTCTAAAAGATCGGCTGTGGCTATCAAGATGGCTGTATGTGTTACACAGAAAATAGAAAACAGAAAATGTTTTAGGTAATAACCATGAGGCTGAGTGAAGCGACTAAAGCATTATCTCTGAAATCATATACAAAGGGGTGCTGATCCCTCTTCTGCCACTCATCAACAATGAGAATTAAGTAAATCACTTAATCTCCTGAGATTCCTTTTCTTCATCTGTAACAGCAATCCTAATACCACCTTATAGGGTTACCATGAAAATCAGTAAAAGAGGTGAGGCTTCTCTCACAGGACTAGATTATGGAATACATTCCATAAATGCTTCTTACTATAATCCATAAAGAATCATATATCCTCTCTTATTCTCCCTACCCTGTACGACTTGAAAATTTTATAACTTAGTAAGTGCATCATCAATTTGTGATTCTTATTTTTTTATCATGAAAAAAGTGAGTCAACTTTCAGGAAAACAATGTTGACCAACTTAATATTCTTTTTTTTTTTTTTTTTTAAAGATTTTATTTTATTTATTTGACAGAGAGAAATTACAAGTACACTGAGAGGCAGACAGAGAGAGAGAGAGAGAAGGAAGCAGGTTCCCTGCTGAGCAGAGAGCCCGATGTGGGACTCGATCCCAGGACCCCGAGATCATGACCTGAGCCGAAGGCAGCGGCTTAACCCACTGAGCCACCCAGGCGCCCCAGACCAACTTAATATTCTTAACTTGATAATGTATCATATTTGCTATCCACTAGCTCTTTATGCTATAAATACAAATTGATCCTTCTGAGAATAACAGCTCAAAACATAAATTTAAAAGTAGACAGAAAATAAAAGGTATTATCCACATTATTAAATTCATATAGATCGAATGAATCAAAAACTTAAAAAGCAAATTCTAAGAATAGGCTTTAAAGAAAATGAAATTTTTTTAGGGAAGAAAATAAAGCTCAACACAGATTACTCTATTTCTCTGTATTACATGGTTGGAGAACTCTCACCATCATATGGTAAGATGTCCAAATTCTTATCTGGACATTCGCGTCTGCTCATAGCTTTGTCCCATTGGGGCTTCTACCTCTGTTGCCAAATATCTTTTGTACATACCAGTGTCACTCAAGATGAACTTCCCACTTTATACACATCTTAAGACTTCTGTAGATACGGTAATTATATTTAATTTTTTCCAGAATCTACTTCCCCATTATCATGCCATATCTACATCCCTGAATCATATAAATTCCTAAAATACTTGTGTAAATATCACCTTTCCCAGAAATTCCTCTTAAATTCATAACCTTTCTCTGAACTCTTATAGAAATTCCCCATCTTTCTTTTGATGGATCATGATAAGAGCTATTTCTTTTCCTTTAGTTTTGTTTACGTATGTGTCTTTCTACTAATTTGTGTTTTTCTACAAATTTATTCCTTCAGAGCAGGAACCATGTGACTGACCTTGATGTGAAGAGGCAGCAAGATTAAGTTGAAAGGTACAGATCTTAGAGAAAGACCTTCCCGGCTTGGAACCATGTTGTTTCAATGACACTTTGTAACCTTCAACAAATTACATCTTCTTAGCCTCAACTTCTTTGCATATTATTCATATTTTTATGAATAATAAAAAAGTGAATGAAAAAGTGTATTCTCCCTCAGTGTGAAAGTGACAATGGTAAGAAAACGAAATAGGACAATCCTGCTACAAAGTTTGAAATTGCCGTTTCCTAACTAGTAAAACCATCAAAGAGCTATGTCTTATTTCCTAATAGTTTACCAAATCTTCTTTTCAGAAAATCAAAGGAAAAAATTGAAAACAGCATGCAAGGAGGTTTAGAACTGTAGACAGGAAATCTTAGCTACAGTGGTCCCAGATCTATCACCTGATGGTTGAGTGACCTCAGGCAAATCCTTCACCAAAGTGAAGGAGGAGAAATATTATGTTCTTACAGTTTTTCTCCTCAAGCCCTTCCCTATGGAACTAGCAATAGTCCAATTCAAACTGTAGACAAGCAACAAAAACCAAGAAGCAAACAAAAGTACCAGACTCCCACTTCAGGGTCAGAAGATTTCAATGAAGACCATACCATGCAACAAGGCATCAAAATTTAGACGTCACTTCCACGATGAAACCTTCCTTAAAACCACCATCTGGCCCACTGGAACGTCCTCTAAAGAGGCAACTTCTTTATGAGCTCCTCTTGCTCACTCATCACCTTGTGTTCTCATTATCTATCTAATATGTCTGTCTCTTCACAGTCTATAGACTCCTTCAGGGTATGGCCAGTGGTATTGTATTTTCATTACCTCAGAGAGCTCCTGGCTAAAATGTTTCCTTACAAATGAACGAATGAGTAAACAAATGAACAAGTAAATGAAAAACGAGTAGATGAATAAAAAAAAATCAGAAGAAACAAAGTAGTTAAAAAAATGGAATTTAAAATATATATGTAATACCAAAAACATTAAACCTGTTGTTTGATCCTTAGTATGTACCATTTTGTTCTATGTGAATGATGGAAATTACTGTATTCAAAATAGTTTAGTTTTGAATTTTCCTGTTTTGCCATTAGAGAGCTAAGAGATAAAGGATGAAATAGACACCAGCTTCTGCTGCACGTCCATCTGCTTGATCTTTCCAAGTGATGAGTATCTAACTACGGACTAATTTTGCCGTCTTGCTTTCTGATAATTTAATTTTAGTCTTTCACAATAATGAACGTTGGTCTTTCCATTTAAGAAAGTGTTTTGCACATCACACCACTGTAAAAACCTTATTAATGATGTCTCATCAGTATAAATTACAAAATAGTCTTTAGTAACAACAACAAAAGGAATTCTTTTAGTATGTGTGGATAAGATGGTGACAGCTGCTTAACTGTCAGTGACTCATCAAATACCAAAATAAATTCACTTTCAAAATACCAAAGTGTACATAGCTAGCTGAATTCTGGTAACTACATTATATCTGACAAAGATCAGCAAATTAGTAGACAGTGTCTGGTAAAGGTTTTAGCTCCAAAATGTCACACATTTTAATGAATTGATGAAGACAATCATCAACAAATGTGTAAAATTACTAAAATAGTTATAAAAATAATTAGCCTTGGGGACTAAAATTAAATATCAGCAAAACTACCTATTTATCCAACAATTTTGGTGTGAAACAGTTCTTAATGAAGATACTTTGAGGACCTAACAGTTGAGAAAACTAAACTTTCTTTAAAAAACCTTTGTGTTACTTTAAAAATGTATAGTTGCTAAGTACATAATTACTATGTACTGGGCATTATTCTAATTATCTTACACTTATTAACTCATTTAATTCTTTTTTTTTAGGATTTTATTTGTTTATTTGACAGAGAGAGATCACAGGTAGGCATAGAGGCAGGCAGAGAAAGAGGGGGAAGCAGGCTTCCCACTGAGCAGAGAGCCCAATGTGGAGCTCGATCCCAGGACCCTGAGATCATGACCTGAGCTGAAGGCAGACACCTCACTGAGCCACCCAGGCGCCCCTAACTCATTTAATTCTTACAATCACCTATGAAATAGGAATTATTATCCCCATCCTACAGATGAAGAAACTGACAAAGTTAACTCCTTGCAAGAAGTCATATAGTTAAGAAATTGTCGAACTATTAATAATAGATATAATGTGATATTTGTCAAAAAGATAAGTTGTCATTGTCAGTCTAGCTTCTAGTCTAGCCGTATACTAGTCTAGTCTAGCTGCACACTAGTTCTCACTTAGGCAAGATGGCCTCTTTCTGCCATAGGCCTATAACATTCAGCCTTTCTTCCCAACCTCCTAACATAACCTGTTCAAAGATTATTTATCTATACTGATAAATTCCTACAGGGACTCATCTCAGGGTATTTGCATAATCAAGGAAAAGAAAAAGTGCTCCAGTGAATCTGTTTAGCTTTAAATATTAACAGCTGAGATAAGGGAAGAACATCCATGATAGTCCATGGCAAAGTGACATTTTCAGGGTTTCTGAAATCATATACACAACCTCGTCTTTTTGGCATTCAGTTGGCTTATCACTTGTGTCCTACTCCGCAAAAGGGGAACAATATTATCAAAGACACAATCTATTCTGAAGAGATAGTTATGACAATTATCAGTGGCATTGCTCATGTGTTTATCTCTAAGGTAGATAGATGCCTATGTCTAGTCCACAAGTGGATGTACAAAATCAGGTCACAGGGGAATAAGATGGACCAGATAACTCCTGACCCAGAAGACACACAATAAACAAAAGCCCTGGTGGTGGGGTGAACACTTTGCAGATCCCATGCTTGGTATTTTCCTTAAAACAACTCTAAACCAAAGGGTTTAATTAATTAACCTAAGAGCCCACAGCTAGTTTTAAGAGGCATTTAAACACAAGTCTATCTGACTCTAATACCAATGGGAATCAAGGCTTCTGGATGTCTTTTTCCAAAGTCCCTGACCTTTGAGACACATCAACATAAAATCATCCTGGTGAATGAAAATAGCATAATTAGTGCAACCCCGATGTAGTAAGTTGCATAATACTGTGCTATATTTGGGCCGGAAAAAAAAAATAATGAAAAATTTCCCAAGCTAGCACTAAATACTTCATTTGTCTCATTTCAGTTTGGTAGTGCTTTCAAAGTCCTCTTGAAATTTGGGGCACTCGCTTGAAACTGATTTGATTATAGGATATATGGTTAATTGGTTTTTGCATTTGAATTAATTGCATAAATGTTCAAAGAATTTTTAGAAAGAAATGTGCTCAGTTAAAATTGATGCCATGGGAGACATCACAATTTTTAATATGAACAGTATTATTGTATTTCTAAGGAGATTTTCCTTCCTTCGGAACATTTGGATATGCAAGCCTGTGACAAATTCTGCTTCTTACTGTGGCTCTCAGCCAGGTGAAGCTGTATCACATGTTCTGAGGCAAATGTCTCTTTGTAGATTCATTGATTGCAATCATCAGTAGTTTGCTGAAAACTGGAATGAAATAGCTATGAAATAACACATGCTTGTTTTATCTTTCCTCTAGCAGACAACGTCGTAGCTACAACTCTCTTTGAAATAACTATGGCACCATGCCCTAATCACAGTTTATGCAAACACCATACAGTTGTAGAGTGCTCCTCAAGAAATTTTCATACAAATTAATTCACTCAATTCTCAAGAACAACACGTGTGACTTAAACATGAAAGGCATTATAATAGCCATGCTGCAGATGAAGAAACTGAGGTTGATAAAAGCTAAAACTTTCTCATGAGCATAAAACAAAACAGATGTGCTTACTGTATAATAGATTGTGGATACTGTCATATAACAATCGCACTTGTAACTACGCATGTGTCCTCAAGAAAATATTTGTACACATTTATAAAATTTGTGGTTAAAATGTTGAAAACAGTGCATGATAAGGCATGCTTACATCTAAGTCCATTAGTTGGAAATAGACCTAGCTACTGCCTAGCATCTGCATTTCAACTTACTATTTTATTTTTTGCTATTTATTGCTAATTTCACAAGGATCCGGATAAATCAAAAAATACTTTGGGTCATTCATGCATCCAAAAAAAAAAAAAGAAGAAGAAAAGAAAAGAAAAGAAACCACAGCTTCTCAGTGACTCTGTAACAAGTACTTTACTGGATATGGGAGAGATAGTGGTACACCATGCTGACTCGGTCTCTGAATTCAAGGAGCATGAAGCTGTGGAAAAGGCATTAGGTAAAAAATCAGTAATAAGGCAGGATGAGAATTATAAAATATGATTTTCAGGGAGCTCTGAAATCTAGGTACTGGACAGGAAATCTCTCCCTGGAAAAGCTGAGATATGAAGAATAAATAGAAGTTGGACAGTTTAGAGAGAGGAGAGAAAAATATTTTGTTTTATTTTTGGTTCTACTTTGCTGGTTTTTATGAAAGAAAACATATCTGTAATAATAGTGTTTATAAATTTAGGAATTTGTGATAGTCTCAGGATGTGCTATTATGAGTGTCAAGGGTAGATTCTATCCTGAACTTTCTTTCACTTGCTTCGCTAGATTGGTTAGAACATGATGCACTTATGAAGTTAAAGGATTTGACTGGATTCTTAAATGATTATTTTTTTCCCCTGTCCTAAGCATGCAATCTGTGATCATAACTCTTTCATAAGAAAGAGTGCCTAGGAAAGATTGTGGATGAAAGAGGGAAATTTCATTGCCAATACTGGAAAAAAATTTTTTTGGAGTACAGATGCTACTGATATCATATGTTTTTCTGTTTACCTTAAAGACATCAACTTATTATACAGTTTATGTACATATTATAAAAACACAATCAGAGTCTTACATTTCTCTGTAGTATTTGGAACAAAGAATTCATGTTAATTTGTATTGCTTCTTATAACATCATAATTTTTTTCAAAGTGCCACCAAGAATTTTTGTAAGATTTGAACTATATGTGTCTGAATATTCAGTAGTTATAGTCTAATATTTTATACAACATCTGTTGGGAATATTATGTAGCATAGTGAAATTCTAATTGAAAGCATATTTTTAAAAGTCAAATCTAAGTTTATAATTTCTTTTTTTTTTAATTTTTTATTTTTTATAAACATATATTTTTATCCCCAGGGGTACAGGTCTGTGAATCACCAGGTTTACATACTTCACAGCACTCACCAAAGCACATACCCTCCCCAATGTCCACAATCCCACCCCCTTCTCCCAAACCCCCTCCCCCCTGGGGGCTTAAGTGGGTAGGAGAAGAATAAATGAAACAAGATGGGATTGGGAGGGAGACAAACCATAAGTGACTCTTAATCTTATAATTTCTTTTTTTAAATAATGGACAATACCAACTCAACACCAAGGATTATATTCATGGAAAGTAGGGTACATTTAGCACAAAAAAAGAAAGTACAAAATATCAATTTTGTACCCCAAATTCTTGATATTGCTCAAGATATTTTACTTATGAAATCCTGGAATTATGCTTTAGAATGTTAACAAATTTGTGAAGATTACAGAATGTCAAGATTGGACTTAACATTTTTCAGGTCAATGCTCTCATTTTATAAATGAAAAACTCAGGTTCAAAGGCAAATGATCTCAAGTCACAATGCTACTTAGCAGTGATATTGGGACAATGCAAGTATCTTGACTCAAAGTCTAGTTCTTCTTGGGAATCACCATGCTACCAGCTCTTATTTCATAGAAAATTAAAAGTATTTCCAAGTAGACTTTCAGATGTCTTCTACCATTTTTAATGCATGTCTGCATTTGCATAGATTGTGTATAAAGGTGGAATAGATAACTCACAACTAAAGAAAACTGAAGTCATGTTGACCAGTACTTCTGATCTTTGTTAGTACTTGGATGGTTACTAAACAGTTTAGGAGTCATCACAAAGATACCTTATGATCCATCACTGAAGAACAGGAAATGGACAAAACCAATAGTAAGTAGAGATATCAATATTCTTTATCTATCTGCCCATCTATCTGTCTGCCTCTCTGTTATAATGAGCAATTTTCAAGGAAGTTGAAATTACTGTATTACCATGTAGAGAGAAACAGTTACTATAATTTTCTAAATTGAGTAGTTAAATCATTTCTTTTGATGGCTGTCTTTAGGCCAGAGAATCTCAACTTTTGAGGGTAGTTTGTTGTAGGGGGTAGTGGGGGGCACATACCACATTTTAGCCAGCTACTTGGTGTATCTTTACTGCTGAATGGAGTAAATACACACAGCTCTAAACCAGGCCTCTTCAGTCCAGGAAGAGGAAGACCCTGGATCTGTCCAAAGTATTGACATGTAAATTGTAAGACAATGGTCATCCTGAAAATTGACCTGCAAAAGTGAACAACAAAGAACTCAAGCTAAAGTAGCAGAATAACTTGCATGTGGATACGAAGCTTCAATGGAAACTTTAGCTGGCAATACTCTTCTTAGAAGACCTTTCAGATAGGAGGGCAGAGCACTGAATTTGTAGCAAGCATGCAGGCTAGTCATCAGGTTGAGGTAGGGCAACATGAATCTCTGGGACAAAGACTTTCCTGCATATCTTGTAGGCCCTGGGCATAGAAAAGTATAGAACAAAACTTCAGATGGTGAGTTATGAGACAGAAGTCTGGTTACTCGAACTACAACACAAGAATAATAATTAAGGGGAGGTGAGCTGAGGTTTAATAAAATAGAAGGGTTCCCGACAATAGAACTGCTTGAAACAAGCCCCGCAGCAAAGTATAAACTTGGATAGGAGGGATTTAGCTTGTTCTGTCTTTACGACTTGGAGTCTAAATCACAGTGCCCAAATAATATTGACTGGTCGATTTTATATGCATAAGTCATGTGGATATGAATTTAGGAGTGTATTTGCACCTAGGATGGTCTTTTACATAATCTCAATTTATTTAGATTTTTCTCTAGATTTTTATAAGTCCCCTTTCTGTTTTATATGTGACCATGAACACCATCTAAGAATATCAATATGAAAATGGATTCATTTTCTATCCTCCAATTCATTTTGCGAATGGACTTTCTTTATGCCCACTAGTTATTTAGCAAATTAAATTTGGTAACTGTACTGATATAAAAAAATGACTGAATTCAGGATGACTACATATAAAAGTACTCTCTGCTGTGTAATGTTGACTGACCACAGTCTAACAAATGCCTCAATGACATATGTCTTTAAGTAGATATCTTAATTGTAGTATTTTTTTTAAGATTAAAACTAGAAACAAAACACATAGGACATAGAAAAACATGTTTTTGAGTTTCTGAGTCATCCCTTAATATGACTCTGTTATATTTGTAAATTTGTATGCGAGGTCAAGTCTACCAAATTGTAGAAGTAATTCCTACAGCAAGTTGGTCAAAGTAATAACACATTTCGGCAAAGAATGCAAAGCAATTTTTTTTTCACTGAACCTAACTAAGCCCTTTTGTGAGATGTGGGAAGTGAATATAAGCATTTCCATTACATGAATAAAAAGATGAAACAAAGTGTTTATAGAGTAAGATTTCCAAATCTAGATAAATGCATGCCTAAGCCAATTTAAAATGTGACACTCATACTGCATTTTTAAATTTTTATATTCTAACTGATTTATAAACCACTGTATCACACTGCAATTGGAGGGAAAATGTTACATTTCTTTTCATGCTATACTTCAGACTCAATTGGAAGGACAAAAAGAAAGTGTCTATTTGGAGTGAAGGAAATATACAAAATCAAGTGAAAGGATATCCTCTTTTCCCTATTGAGTTAGCAAGGGAGTTGTAAATCATAATAATGTAAGAACATGAGAAATATATTCAAATATAGTCTTGGTTAAAATGTACTTAACGTTTTTTTTAAGAACAAGATTCTTAACAAGCCCATGATGTTCAATCCAGCAATTTTACCTCAGGTTGTAACCTTAGAAAATAATTAGACATATGGATATGGATCTATACACAAAGATATTCCCTGATGGGTTATTTAATATCTAACACTAGAGTTTGGTTAAAAAAATTTCTGAAACACCCATGTGATGGAAAATCTTAAGGCATTGAACATTTTCAGTACTACAAAATTAAATTATATAATAACAACAAAAACAGGATACAAAACAGCATATGCATGAGTTGTGGTTTTTTGGTTCCAACCAACAGAAGCAAAGGTTAGTTACTTGAACCCAAATGACATGGTGGACAAGGAGAAGGAAGACATGGAGAAGTAGAAGGAGGAAGAAGAGGAAGATGAAGGGGAGAAGAAAGGGAACTAAAGGAATCAGACTCACTGTGGGGATCCAGGCAGTGGAAGATAATTGTCAGCCTCATCTGCTTAACATTACGTGACTCAATTTCTTTTTCTGTCTTTGATAACACTGAATTCAAAGAACCCAAAGGAAGTTGGATTATTGTAGTTTGAGTCATGTAATTCCTACTTGGCTAAAAAAAATTCACTTGTAGTTCTATCATCCCAGTATATTACAAACAAAATGACTAAAAAAAAAAATTAATAAAAGAATTAATGTTAATAGATAATAGTTAATGTTATAGATAATAGTTGTTGTCTTCCTTTTTTCTGTTCCCTAATTTTATACATTGAGAATTATTTTGATTTTGGAAAAGTAACCATCAATTTATTTGAAAAGAATGGTTCAACATTGGGGAGGGTATGAACTATGGCAAGTGCTGTGAAGTGTGTAAACCTGGTGATTCACAGACCTGTACCCCTGGGGATAAAAATACATTATATGTTTATTTAAAAAAATTAAAAAAAAAAAAGAATGATTCATGGAACAGAGCAAGATAGGCTTAGATAGGAACTTTGTTTTCCTTAAAACTCACCAATTTGAGCATATTCCTAGATGTGTATACCAGTATTATATTCGTCAGTGATGGAGTTTATTCTTTTGTCTGAAGTTAGTACCATATAAAATGCCTCACTTATAAATGTTTTGCCCTTTCTTTTGTATGTTCCCAGACCATCCTTTTTTCTTTAAACATACAAATGAAATATGATGTTTTATTTTATAATCTTTCATTTAACACTTTTACTACTAATCTGAGATACACTAAAGTACCGCTTTTCATTTTTTCACCTTTAAAATGTATCTTTTGTTAAAAACCAATTATTACTAGAATATTTTATGGAAAATAAATTTTATCTTTATATATTTTTTAAGGTTTTATTTATTTATTTGTCAAAGAGAGAGAGAGAGAGAGAGAGAGAAGCAGGGGGAGCAGCAGTCAAAAGGAGAAGCAGGCTTCTGGCTGAGCAAGGAGCCTGATGTGCTATTCAGTCCCAGGACGCTGGGATTATGACCTGAGCCAAAGGCAAATGCTAAACAGACTGAGCCACCCAGATGTCCCCTAAATTTGTTTTTAATTAACTGTAGATAATCTTTCAAATAATGCTACAATATTTTTTTCAGATTTAAATTTTGGGTTAATTTTTAAGTTTGATTTTTGAGTTCATCTTGATACATTTTGACTATGATGCATTCACTTTTTTCCATTAAGTAAATAACAGAGCAATTGACTTGAAAACAAATTCCAAAGGAATTGGACAGGATTTGAAAATTGTTTTTGAAGTTTACTGGAAAGGGATCTCTTCATCCATGATCATAGCCTCGGGTGATTGTGAAAAAAATAACTAGACCATGAGGAATCTAGCTGGGGAAATAATAAAGGAGTTGCTTTTCTATCTTTTAAAGGACTGGAAGAAAGAAAAATATTTACCAGGCAACTGAAACTGATCTACACGTAACATTTTTAGTATCTATATCTTATCTTTTAGACTTACAGAATTTGCCCAAAGGCAGGAAAATGATCATTAATAATAATAGCTATCAGCTAAGATGTTTTAAAGTTATTTTAATCACTTTGTATTTTTAATTATTTTAATTATATAACAACATTTTTTAAACATTAAAATTCTTCATTGTATTAGGCAAGTATTAACATTGGTATAGGAGAAGAATCACAGACCAGAAGTCCAAATAATTATATTTTTATCTTTGTTCTTTTATTTTCTGGCTTGATCACCTTAAATTATTTACTTAATCTTGGTAAGTATAGTTTCGTTTAGTGAAGAAATAAACTTAGTATCAGCTGTGCCATCCACAACTCATAGGGTAACTATGTGAAAGAGATAAAATGTAAATATGAGGATGCATGAAAAGCTATAAATTTTCATAGACGTGTAAGGTGATAATACTATTATTGTCATCATTATTATTACAATAAGGGTAAAATGAGAAACTGAAGTTTTTGCATTATCTACAGTTTCTGAACTATTGATATTTTCATTGTGGACTCTAGCACATCAAAACTAAAGTAATTAAGCATCAATAATAGTGTTCTTGAGATCAATAAAGGAAGACATGTAAATCATATAAGTTTTGATTTGAAAACATTATTTTTTAAAATTGATTAAAAAGCTTTCTTTCAAAAATGTATGACATTTACAGCAGCTTCCCATGAATTCTTCATGATTTTAGTGCTCCTGAAAAGAGACAGATTGACAGTGCCAGCCACTGTTTATCTCTAGGAAAAGGCATCAGCAATTAAAACTTCTAAAGGCCTTGGCGGGGTGCCACCTCACAACATGAAAGGATGAGGGTCTGGTCTCCATGGGTTAATTCCCTAGGGACTCCTGGAAAGAGGCTTATTTGCCCACATGGTTTTCATGTAACAATCTATTAACGGTCAAAATGGAGTCTGCTGACTTGCTTTACAGGTGTGGACCAAGACCAGAGAGCAATACTGAGAGCACAACAAGCCTGACAAGCCTGAGAAGGGAGAGACCTCTATCTAGTCAGGCTATGTGAAGCTGAGGAACAAACCACAAAATCCATACGGGGGTCTGTCTTCCAGACCAGGGCACAGAAGACTTCTTCTGTAAAGGCCAGATAGTAAGTATTTTAGATTTTATAGGCAACTACAACCTCTGTCTTATAGTTGTGTGTGTGTGGTGTGTGTGTGTGTGTGTGTGTGTGTTTGTGTGTGTGTGTGTGTGTGTGTATGTGTCTTAGAACCCTTTAAAAATATAAAAATCATTCTTAACTAGGAGATCTTTCACACAGGCCTTTACCCATGTGTTGGATTTGGCCCATAGGCCTAGTTTGTGAACCCCTGTGGTAGACAAACAAGATTTACTCATGTAAGGTACGGTTTACTGACTGCTAAAATATGCTGTATCTGCCTCCAAACTTCTCAAGCCACCTCAAGCTTCTGCTCACAGATCCATATAATTAATTACTAGAGCTTTATACCTCAGGCTTCAATTTCCCCTTCTAAAATGAAAATTGTAAATCAGTTAAAATTTAAAAACCATTAGCTTTACCTCTGATTTAAATATATCCATTCCATTCTTTTATTTTTTTTCCATTCTTTTAAATTAAACCTACCTACCCCTTATGCTATCTCATACAATGCCCCAGTTGGGACATAAAAGCAAAGCCACTAGAAACAATACACTTGTGAATATTCAAGATGGATACCAAGAACTCTTTTCTTTTGCACTCCCCTGGAGCCAGAACTGCCCCCTTTCTACAGGTCTTAAAATCGTGAAACTTTTCTTTCCATATCTGAAACTCCTTTGAGTCAGTTATTCTTTGTCTCCTACATTTTGAGTTCTGGTCCTTAGCTTCTGAGCTATGTCACTGTGATCTGTTTTGTCTTCTCTGGAATTGCCATCTTTTAAAGTCCTAAGGGAGATTCAAACAATAGAATTCACTTTACAGAATGAGGGTTAAATGAGGTAATCCAAGTCAAAGACCTACCATATAGCTGCTCAAAAATCAGTATTTATCAATAAATTTATCAAAAGGTAGAGGGGAAGAACTTCACTGTCCCCCGTGTCTGATGAGGTGGTGCTGGAGAGGTTTGAACTCTTCTGCATTCACTCTTCCTTTGTTGGGAGTAAGAGCAGAGGAACATAGAAAAGCAATTATTTCTACAGTTTTCTCAGAGAGTCATCCCATCCTCTAGTTCTGTTAGCCAAATTAGCCCAATAAGTTCTATAGCAAGAGCAGAAAATTTTTACCTAATTGTCTGATATGTATATAAATACATATTTATTTACATTTATTTATTTAGGAGCAGGAGTGACCATGCTTTAGTTAAAAGGGTCTTTGTTATCTCCGCAAGATTCTGATTTCAGTTATTTTGGATGTTTAGGCAGAAGTGGGATTGCTGGATTATATGGTAGTTCTATTTTAAATTTTTTGAGGAGCCTCTGTACTGTTTTATGTAATAGCTGCACCAGTTTACATTTCCACCAATGATGTACTAGGGTTCCAATTTCTACACATCCCGGCCAACACTTGTTACCTTTTGTTGTTTTTTTTTGGGGGGGGGTTGTTTGTTTGTTTGTTTGATAAGAGCTATCCTAGCAGGTGGGAGGTGATATCTCATTATGGTTTTGATTTGCATTTCCCCAGTAACCAGTGATGTTGAATTTCATATTCCTCTTGAGCATTTGTATGTCTTCCCTGGAAGAATGTTCAAATCTTTTGCCCATTCAGAAATTCAGGTCATTTATTTTTATTGCTATTGAGTCACAGGAGTTTCTTATATTTTTTGGATAATAACCCCTTATCAAATATATGACTTGGCAATATTTTCCTCCTGTATTGCAGGAGGAAAATATTCATTCAGCATTATTATTCTGATAATCATTGCAGCCTTATTCACAATAGCCAATATTAAGACAATGACCTAAATGTCCATAAGTGGATGAATGGATAAAGAAAATATGGTATCTACATACAATAGAATATTACTCAGCCTTAAAAAAGAAGGAAATCCTGCCCTTTGCAACTCAAGGAACTTAGAGGGCATTGCTCAGTGAAATAAACTAATCAGAGAAAGACAAATACAGCATAATCCCATTTTATATGAAGGAGCTAAAATAGTCAAACTCATAGAAACAAAGGGCAGAATCATGGTTGTCAGGGGCTGGGAGGAAAAGGAAATGGGGAGGTATTGTTCAATGCCTAATAGTTCTGGTTGTGCAAGATGAGTAAGTACTAGAGATCTGCTATACAACAGTATCTATAGTTAACAATACTGTATAGCTCAGTTCAAACATTTTTTATGGGGTGCCTGGGTGGCTCAGTCATTAAATGTTTGCCTTCTGCTCAGGTCATGATCCCAGGGTCCTGGAATTGAGCCCCACATTGGGCTCCCTGCTCCATCGGAAGCCTGCTTCTCCCTCTCCCATTCCCCCTGCTTGTGTTCCCTCTCTTGCTATGTCTCTGTCAAATAAATAAATAAATAATAAAATCTTTTTAAAAAATTTGTTAAGAGGATAGATCTCATATTAGCTGTTTTTAATCACAAAACAAAATCCAAATAAAAATCAAAACGGGTTGTGGAAACTTAGAGATGATGAATGGCTTTATTATCTTGATTGTAATAGTTTCATAGGTATAGGCATATATCCAAATTCATGAAATTATATGCATTATATATGTGCATGTTTTTCAGCAATAATTTTACTTTAGTAACTTATTAATTTAAAAATATCTTTGTTGTTTCCCAGACTGCCATCGCTTCTTTCTTCCCTACCCTGACCCACATGCCTTAGAACGGCACAAAACCCACGTCACAATGCCGACCCGTCCTTACCACTGTTCAACACCCCCATCTTCTATATGGACCCTGTGGTCTCCTAAGTAATATATTAGTTCTTATTTTCAAGTACCCCATGATCTTTTGTACCTCTATTCTCTTTCATGTTGTCTTCACATGAACTGCTCTTCCTCCCTTTTTACAAATTATGTGATATTTATCAGCAACTCTATAAAGTCCTAACTAGTTGTTTCTTCCTCTGTATTCAAATAACAGTACAAATCTATATTAGTATTTTACTCACTGCTTTGGAATTTTCAGCTTGCATATTTGCTTCTCCTTCTGGACTGGGAGCACATCCTGGACAGGGATATTGTCCTGTGAATCTTAGACCTCTGGATCCAATGAAGTATGAGGTATATGCTGAACAGATAAATGAGTTCTTTATTAATTTTTAAAATTTTTTTACAAATTTTTAGAGATTTTTGTTAAACTCATGTTTAACTCTAGGTGCAAATTCCAACTGTGTTTCTAGGCTTTTATGTCACTAACCATGTATATGACGTGCTTTGTGATCAGAGTTCAAATGTCTCTTTATTATGTATTCTAGTAGGAGCATCATGACTTCAAAGAGCTGGGTTTACATAATTCTGATGTGCTGATCATATCTATTTAGAAAATATTTAATGCTCATTAAATATATGGCAAGTTCTAGCACTAGAGATAAAATGAGATGATTCTTGCCTTCAAGGAGCTCTCAGGAGAGAGAAACATGTAGATGAGTCAACAAGCCAGTGTGATAAGCCATTAAAGATGGAAGTACAGGTGCTATGGGGGCATACTGAAAAGATATATAACCTAGATTAAATAAATAAAACATAGGAAGACACTGTGCTTTATTTTAGTACATGAATAAAGTTAGCTACTGTCCTGTGGTTCCAGTAAATCATGGAAAAGTCCCTCCAGGAGAAACTACCAAATAAAAAATCCTCTAGTAGGTTTTCTCCCATTCCCACTAGACTGATGACCAGTGAACACTCCTTTAAAACCACTGGACAGAACCCTGTTCCTCATTCCTCAATGACCATTTCTGAAAAAATGTGTTCTTTAAAATGAACAGGCTATACTGTTAGAATTTAGAAAAAAAAATGGTCGGACAAACTGTACACAAATTATGAGTTATAAGTACCCACAAGTCTAACTTTTATAATCACTGTTAAGTCTTATTTCTCTTCTAATTTCTCTATTATGCATCTAAGGGCTCTTTTTCTCAGCTAATCTGGGCCCTGATAAAGAAAGATCCACTCTCCATTTCTTATTTAGAGATACTTTTCTAAAAGGTAATAATCCAAGCACCATTTGTACCTTTGTGGATTCTATGCATAAAACCATCCTCCACCTGGCAACACTTTCCCTGAGTCAGTGTTTGCTCTCTGAAGTGCTTTTTGGCAATGACTTGATCTTGAAGTCTCTCTGCCACTCAACCATATTCTCTGTGCTTTTGGGTCTATATTTCTTTTTCTTCTACCAGGTTCTTCATTTTCTTTTGTTCTTTCATTGAGAGATCCAAGCTTCATTCATATGCTTTTATAGCATTACCCTTCAAGTCCTTCCATTCTCATGAAATCAAAAAAACCTTGAAGTTAAAAAGAACACCTTCCTTCCAATGCGAGTAAGTTCTCTTTCACCAGGCTCCAACAACTTCTCTGAACATGCCTGGAAGAATACTCACACCTAAAAGGTAGCCTACCTGATTGGTCCCCACTAGTCCTATCCCAAATAAACCATCCTCTTTTTTCCATGACAGCTTTCAGATATTTTAAATCATCTGTAATTTCCACACAATATAACCTATCTTAGGTGTTTTTCACAAAGTTCTTATGTCAATTTCCATTATATCTCCAATGGTAGAAGCTTGGTTTATTCCTCATGAAATGTGATGTCTTGGCACTGTTCCCTGTAGAGGATTCCAGATGGAGTATGATCAGAACAGGTATTAGAGGGATTCTTATCACCATTTATCTGGTCATTATAATTCTACTTATCAGATGCCATATAATGCTATTCATATATTTGGTACCACTTTGTTCATCCAAAGATTAAGCTCTTTTTTATTAATACTCTTTCACAGGGGCTGGAATTGGGGTTAATGACAAGAATCAGGGTACATGTAAAACATATATACATGGATTTTCATTTAATTCTATTAATTTTTGTCTTACTGGTTTGATTTATAATCAAGCAATAAGATCTTTTTACTTTTTAAAAAAAATTTTATTTATTTATTTGACAGAGAGAGAAAGAGAGAGGCAGGCAGAGGGAAAAGGAGAAGCAGACACCCTGCCAAGCAGAGAAACTGATATGGGGTTCAACCCAGGACCCTGGGACGCTTAACCAACTGAGCCACCCATGCATCCCAAGATCTTTTATTTTTTTTTAATATGTGATTCTGACCTGTAATGTAATAGATACCTTGAAAAATAAATGTTATTTTCAGATTTGAGAGTGATGTTTCTATATGTTCATCAATAAGGAGTTCTCTTACCCCCAGTTTAATCACTCTGAAGCCTGTGTCCAGACCCAATACACACACATTTTGACTCATCTACCTAAGCATGGGTATCCTTTTTATTTCTTCTGTCACCTACATCTTCATAAGTATTAGCAGAACTATTATCCTATTAATTATTAATCAAGCTCAGGTGATTGAGAGTGAGAGACATCTTCTTGCTAATTGGATATAAGCATCACTCTGGATCTCACCCTCAGTGTGGCAGGCAATCTTCAGTGTACACACTCTTGTATAATTTATTTCCCTTCAATGTGGGAGAAACCTGTGACCTCATATGTGGCATTCCACAGTTAAGAGTGATCCTAAAGGTATGGGACTTTTCCCTTAGGAGTGAAAGATTTGAGTCCTGCATCAAGCACCCCAACCCTTAGATTCTACACAGTAGAGACAAGCTCCCCAAATGCCTGGTTTTGGAAACCAACAGGGAATATGACCAGGAAAACTATACAACTGTAGGAAAAGGAAAACTTACTCTGAAAGAGCTTACATGCATAATAATCTCTTGACCTGGAAAGCAAT
Organism: Mustela erminea; assembly: GCF_009829155.1. Classification (NCBI taxonomy): domain Eukaryota; kingdom Metazoa; phylum Chordata; class Mammalia; order Carnivora; family Mustelidae; genus Mustela; species Mustela erminea. Next base: position 119,171,445 of record NC_045614.1, on the reverse strand, counting down.
GTAAAACACCATATCAAAACTGCATAGACCATAGGCAAAGGAGTCCCACTTATTAATCTTCGAGCACCCACCAGAGAGACCTGAAGTAACTGGGTCCTCTCCCTGGGGACTGAGACACTGGTGGAAGGCATTTGTGCTACCTCTGTCTGCATGCTGATCCCAGTGATGGCCGGCACCATTTTGGAATCCTCCTTCTAGACTACTAAGGTCAAGGGGCATGCCCTATTGAGAGCTCCACACAACTTTGTGCCTTGTCTGGGTATCCCAATAGACAAGACAATAAACCCACTCACCACCATGTCCACAACAGTCATAGCCAGACCTCATAGCCAGCCAAGCCAGGGACCAGTTCTCTGCACACCTGCAGCAAGCAGTGGCAGCCAGGCCTTGTAGCCAGCTGCATCAGGAGTCAACCTGACCCACTGTGTACCTGCAGTAGTCATAGCCCTGCTACAACAGGAGGACACAAACAGCCCACACAGGGGACGCCTTTGGAGTACCTGGCTTTAGTGGCAAGGAAGGATTTTGTTTCTGGGCCCCACATGACATCTCCTACATAAGAATATTTCTTTAAAACAGGGAGATAAAGCTGAACTACTTAATGCAAAGAAATAAACACAAAGAGGCAAAATGAGGATACAGAGGAATATATCACAAATCAAAGGACAAGAGAAAACCTCAGAAAAAGTTAAATGAAAGGGAGACAAGCAATCTACCTGAAAGAGAGTTCAAAGCAACGGTCATAAAGATGCTTACCAAACTCTGGAGAAGAACAAATAAACACAGTGAGGACCTTAACAAAGAGACAGGAAATATAAAAAAGTACCAATCAGAGCTTAAGAATTCAATAACAAAAATGAAAACTATACTGGGGGGGAATCAATAACATTTTAGAGAATGCAGAAGAATGGATCAGCAATTGGAAAGACAGCATAGTGGAAATCACTCAAACTGAAGAGCAAAAAGAAAAAAGAATTTAAAATAATGAGGATATTTTAAGATACCTCTGGATAATATCAACCATACTAACATCTACATTATAGAAGTCCCAGAAAGAGTAGGGAGAAAGTAAGAGAAAATTTATTTGAAAAAATAATAGCTAAAAATTTCCCTAACCTGAAGAAAGAAAAGGATATCTATATCTATAGTCCAGAGAGTACAGAGAATCCCAAAAAAGATGAATTAAAAGAGATCCATGCCAAGACATATGACAATTAGAATTTCAGAAAATAAAGATAGAGACTCATAAGAGCAGTAAGAGAAAAGGAATTAATTACATATAAGGGAACACCCATACAGCATTAATTAAGTTTCCAGTCCAGGAGGCAATGCTGAAAGGACAAATTTACAATCAAGAATACTCCACCTGGCAAGGTTATCATTCTGAAATGAAGGGATAATAGTTTCCCAGACAAGCAGAAGCAAAAGGAATTCACTACCACTAAACTGCTCTTATAAAAGACATTTATTAATGGAATTTCTTTAAAGGAAAAGAAAAAGCTATAACTAGAAGTCAAAAAATACATGAAAGAAAAAAAATCTCACTGGTAAAGGCAAACATAATAAAGGTAGTGGATCAATCACTTACAAAGCTAGTATGAAGGTTAAAAGATAATAGTAAAATCAACTATATCTACAATAATTAGCCAAAAGTTACACAAAATAAAAAGATAAAATATGACCTCAAAAACATAAAACTTGGGGGGCGCCTGGGTGGCTCAGTGGGTTAAGCGGCTGCCTTCGGCTCGGGTCATGATCTCAGAGTCCTGGGATCGAGTCCCGCCTGCTTCCCCTCTCTCTCTCTCTGGCTGCCTCTCCGTCTACTTGTGATTTCTGTCAAATTAATAAATAAAATCTTTAAAAAAAAAAAACATAAAACTTGGGGGTAGAGGGAAGTAAAAATGTAGTACTTTTAGAATGCATTCAAACTTAAGTGACTGCCAACTTAAAATAAATTGCTATATACATTGGTTGTTATATATGAACCTGATGGTAACCACAAATCATAAACCTGTATTAGATACACAAAAAAACAAAGAGAAAGAAATCCAAACATAACACAAGAGAAACTCATCAATCACAAAGAAAGAAAGCAAGAGAAGAACTACAAAAACAATCAGAAAAAACTAACAAAATGACAATAAATACACACCAAGAAGTAATGACTTTAAATGCAAATGGATTAACTGTTCCAATCAAAAGATGTAGGGTAGATGAATGGATTAAAAAAAAAAACTTATTTATATACTACCTACAAGAGACTTGCTTTATATCTGAAGACACAGACTGAAAATGAAAGGATGGAAAGATATTCTATGCTAAAAGAAATAAAAACGAAGCCGGAATAACATTATTTACATCAAACAAAATAGACTTTTTAAAAAAAGGCTGTAAAATGGAGAAAGAAGGGTGTTACAGAATGATAAAGGGATCAATTCAACCAGAAGATGTAACACTTGCAAATATTTATGCACCCAACATAGGAACACCTAAGTATATCAAGCAAATATTAACAGGCACAAAGGAAAAAATGGACAGTAATACAACAGTAGGGAACTTCAGCATCTCAGTTAACTCAGAGGATAGAGGATTCAAACAGAAAATTAATAAAGAAACATTGGTCTTTTTAAAAATTTATTTATTTATTTATTTATTTATTTATTTGAAAGAGAGAGAGAGAGAGAGAACACAGGCAGGTGGAGCAGTAGAGGGAGAGGGAGAAGCAGGCTTCCAATGAGCAGAGAGCCCAACATGGAAATTGATCCCAGGACCCTGGAGTCATGGCTTGATCTGAAAGCAGATGCTTAACCAACTGAGCCACCCAGGTATCCCAAAACATTCGTCTTAAAATGATACATTAGACCTGATGGACTAAATAGATATACAGAACATTCCATCCAAAATCAACTGAATATACATTCTTCTCAAGTATACATGGAAAATTCTCCAAGACAGATCATGTGTTAGGCCACAAAAATTCTCAATAAATTTAAGGAAATTAAAATCATATCAAGCACCTCTTCTTATCACAATAGTATGAAACTAGAATCACAAGAAGTAAACTAGAAACAATACAAACACATTGAAACTAAAGAACATGCTTTTAAACAACCACTGGGTCAATTAAATTAAAAGGGAAATTAAAAAATACCTGAGACAAATTAAAATGAAAACACAACTTTCCAAAATCTATGGGATGCAGCAAAAGTAGTTCTCAGAGGGAAGTTTATAACAGACCAAGCTTAAGAAACAAAAATAAAATCTCAAAAAAAAAAAAAATCTATCCTTCTACTTATAAGTAGAAAAAGAAGAAAATACAAAACCCAAAGCTAGGGGAAGAAAGACAGTAATAAAGATCAGAGGAAATAAATAAAATAGAGTAGAAAAAATAGAAAATATCAATGAATCTAAGAACTGGTTCTTGAAAAGATAAACAAAATTGAAAACTTTAGCTAGATTTATCAAGAAAACAAAGAAAGAGGAGTCAAATAAATAAAATCAGAAATGAAAAAGAAGTTACAGCAGAAACCACAGAAATACAAAGGATTTTAAGAGACTACCATGAGGAAATTTATGCCAACAAGTTGGAAAACCTAGAAGAAATACAGAAATTATTAGAAACATAGAAGCTTCCAAAACCAAATTAGAAGTAAATAAAAATCTGAACAGACCAATTAATAGTAATTAAATTGAACTGGTAACCAAAAATTTCCAATAAACAAAAGTCTAGGTCCAGATGGCTTCACAGGTGAATTGAGAAGGACATTAGGAAAAAAAAATTGAAGAGGATGCCGAAAATTGGAAAGATATGACATGCTCATAGATTGGAAAAACTAATATGTTAAAATGTCCATACTACTCAAAGCAATCTACAGATTCAATGAAATATTTATCAATATACCATTTTCACAGAACTAAAACAAATACTACTAATTTTCATGGAAGCATTCTAAAAAGCCAAAGCAATCTTGAGAAAGATCTGGATGGAGGTATCATACTCTCAGATTTCATACTATGCCACAAAGCTACGGTAACCATTGGTATGGCACAAAAACAGATACAGATCAATAGAACAGATGAGAAGCCAAGATATAAACCACACTTACATGGTCCATTAATCTATGACAAGGAAAGCAAGAATATACAATGAAGAAAAGACAGTCTCTTCAATAAATGGTACTGCGAAAACTGGACAGCTATATGTAAAAGAATAAAACTGGACCACTTTCTTACCCCATGTACAAAAATAAACTCAGGATAGATTAAATAACTAAATGTAAGACCTGAAACCATAAAACTCAAAGAAGAAAACATAGGCAGTAAGCTCTTTGACATGAGTCTTAGTGGTATTTTGGGGATCTATCTCCTCAGGCAAGAGCAACAAAAGCAAAAATAAATAGACTACGTCAAACTAAGAAGCCTTTGCAGGAAAATGAAAATCATCAACAAAATAACAAGGCAAACTACTGAATGGAAGAAGGCATTCACAAATGATATACCCAATAAGGGGTTAACATCCGAAATACATAAAGAACTCACACAACTCAAACAAAAAATAATCTGATTAAAAATGGGCAGAAGGACCTGAATAATCATTTTTTTTTCCGATGAAGACATACAGATGGTTAATAGGCATGTAAATGCTCAACATCACTAATCATCAGGGAAATGCAAATCAAAACCCCAATGAGGTATCAGCTAGACACCTGTCAGAATGGCTATTATCAAAAGGACCAGAAATAACAATTATTGGAGAGGAAGTAAAGAAAAAGAAACCCTTCTACACTGTTAGTGGGAAAGTACATTATTGCAGCCACTATGGAAAACAGTATAAAGGTCCCACAAAAACGTTAAAAATAGAACTACCATGTGATCCAGCAATTTCACTTTCAGATATTTATCTGAAGAAAATGAAAACATGAATTTTTTTAAAGATTTTATTTATTTATGACAGAGAGATTACATGGAGGCACAGAGGCAGGCAGGGGGTGGGGGGAAGCAGGGTCCCCCCTGAGCAGAGAGCCCGATGCAGGGCTATCCCAGGACCCCGAGATCATGACCTAAACTGAAGGCAGAGGCTTTAACCCACTGAGCCACCCAGGCGTCCCTGAATTTTTTAAGATTTTTTTTTTTTCTACTTGAAAGAGAATGAGGAGCGAGAGAGCACAAGCAGGGGGGCAGCAGGAGAGGAGAAGCAGGCTCCCTGCTGAGCAGAGAGCCCAATGCCCTTGACCCCAGGATCCTGACCTGAGCTGAAGGCAGACACTTACTGATTGAGCCAACTAGGCACCAGAAAACATGAATTTTAAAAAGATATATGCACCTCCATGTTCATTGCAACATTATTAACAATAGCCAAGATAGGGAAGAAAGTTGTGTTCATAAATAGGTTAATGGATAAAGAAGATACTTCTCTCTCTCCTTTTTTCTCTCTCTCTCCTTCCCTCCCTCTCTCACACACAAACATATACACACATACAGGAATATACATTACTCAACCATAAAAAAGATTGAGATCTTGCCATTCACAACATGGATAGGAAATAGAGGGTATTCTATTAAGTGAAGCAATTCAGAAAGAGAAGGACACAGTATGGTTTCAATTATATGTAGAATCTGAAAAATAAAACAGAAACAGATTCATGGATATAGATAACAAACTGATAGTTGCCAGAAGAGAGGGCAGATGAGGATGGGCAAAACAGGTGAAGGGGATTAAGAGGTACAGTCTTCCAGTAATAAAATAAGATATAGAGATACAATCTACAGCATAAGGAATATGGCCAATACTATTGTAATAACTTTGTATGGTCACAGATTGTAACTAGACTTATTGTAGTGACCATTTCATGATATATATACATAACAAATTATTATATTTAACCATAAACTGATATAATACATGTCAATAATTCTTCAATTAAAAAAATTTCATGTTGAAAACTTTTAAGTCGGTAGACTTGCTATGTGCCTGATTAGACATTATGAGTAATAGAAGATGAAGTGTTTGCCCTCAAGTAGCTAACAGTACTACTGTAAAGTCAAGAAGTACTCAACAACAAATTGATTCTATTCTATTAAACATATAAAGTATAGTTCTTAATAAATCATGAAGGTATAAGATCAACATAATACCTAAATATACTGGGTTGGTACAAATAGTGCATGGAAATCAGATAATATATGAAAATATCTATGGCACTACTTGACATAGTAAGTATAATAAAAATTAACCAAATGTAATAAAATGTTAATTTCCATTTATAATGTCATTGCCCTCTATAAGCGGGGAAGACTGCCCCAAAAGCCTCTGCAATATCCTATCCTAGGAGACTAATGATGTCTGCAGAGAATCACATAATGTTACAGTACATTGGCAGCTCTTCCATGTGTTCCAACCCAAGGGGTTCATTACAGGTGTTAGCCAAGACCTCTATGGCCCCCTGCAACAAGGGTCTTTAAGCTGGAGGAAGGTAGACTTGAGCCACTCACTATGAAGAGGTTTTCTTGTGATTCTAGCCATTGTTGGGAGGCACAAAGTTCAAGGAAGAGCAGTTCTGGACCATGGTGAGGAATGTGACTTTCAACAGACTTTTTCTCCCTCCTAACCCATATGAGCTGTATGAGAAATTGAGTAAACTTTGTGCTGCAGAGTATTTACAAAAGAGGAGCTCTTTCTTGCAAGAGATGTTAATTTCTGATCAACAAAGGTAAAAAGGTGTTTTCCAAAATGCCTCAGTGAAACTCAGTAGGTAAATCTTTGTACCTTTTTCTCATTACCTGTCACAAAATGGTGAACCTAAAACACTCAATATACTTACTACAGCCTTTGCAAAGAACGCTCTTTTATTTTTATTTCTTATCCTTTTTTTCTTTATCCTTCTTTCAAAATCCCAATATAAATGTCTTCAACATCTGAGAAATCTTTTCTGAACTTCCAAGGCAATAGTTACCTTCATTTGTGTTCATATAGTATCCTGTTTATATCTCACTTTTTATTTTAGTTGTCACTCACTGTCTACACTTGTTCAACATTATAAAGTCCTCCTTGATAGAGGCAGTATGTGTGATAGAGACATTTACATTTGTGGGCTGACTGAGAGAAATTCAATGTATATTTGACCAGCATGTGAAATAATCTATATAAACAGTATCCAAATTGAGGAGGAATTCCCCCAAATCTCAGAGATTTGCTCTGCATCACAGAGATGGTAAACCTCAAAGATAAATATAGTTTGTTTTCAAAAGTTTGCATTGGCCAGGAATTATCTTACTCTAACCACCAACTATGACCTTAAGATAAAACAGCACATTTCATGATACAATAGCCCTCTTTAAGCATGCTTACTCTATAATGGAATCTCTACTGGTATGATGGTTTAAAATTAAGTTCTCATAAAATAAAATAGGACAAGAAATAAAGAACTGCACTATTTCTACAATCCAAGTTAATGACCCAGATTCCTTTTATTACTAGACATGCAGACCTTCATCACTCAGTGAGTGCTATGGAAAGAGAAACCTTGGCAGATCTGATGCCAAAACAGGTCAGCTGGTCCATGATGTTTCAGCTTCAACTTTTCTCAGTATCCTTAACCAGTTATTAAAGACCCAGTGTCTCCAAATCTCTTTAAAACACTAAGTAATGGGGGCACCTGGGTGGCTCACTGGGTTAAATCCTCTGTCTTTGGCTCAGGTCATGATCCCAGCGTCCTGGGATCCAGCCCCACATTGCGCTCTCTGCTCAGCAGGGAGTCTGCTTCTCCCTCTCTCTCTGCCTGCCTCTCTGCCTACTTGTGATCTCTGTCTGTCAAATAAATAAATAAAATAAAATAAAAAAACACTAAGTAATGGATCATCTCCTAACTTATTGTGAGATGGGGAAGAAATATCATTTTGCCTTTACAGATGGAATATTTGAAATGTAAAATAGTGTATCCAAGGCCAGACAGGAACTCAGCACCATGATTAAATAAAAACTCTGAGTTCCCAACATCTAAGCCTTGGCAAAGGAATTTGTCACATTGCCTTTTTATAGAGAGAGCATGGAAACCCAGGGGGGATGCATAAGAAAGAACTATGAATTTTAAAGCAGTATGGAAATCTATTTAATTTAGGCTGAAGTTAATAGGTAATCAGCTCAATTCCTCCCTCTCCTGCCCATATATAGCTGGCTGTCACGCCAGCAATTTAGGTAACTCAAAAGGACCTGGACAGGCTGAATAGTGACAGAAGTGAGCAAGAGGAAAAACTTCCATGCTGTATCTGTAACTTTCACAGAACTTAAAAGAAGTATTAGCACTAGCAAGACATTTACCTACTTTGGGTTATTCTATACGCTGAGAATAGAGTTTTATAACCCATGGTAGGATTTTATAACCGATTTAAAGAAGTTGTTCATCCAGGGAGGTCTTTTTTGCTCTGGGCTCCCTGATTCACATTCCTGGTAGCATGTGCTTATATTACACTGACTCTATTTAATGACTAATCAATGAAAAAGTAGGTGCATCCCACAGATCAGCATGGGACAAGAGTTTGCATCATGCTTGCCTCACAGAAGGCAAAGTTCATTTTATAAATTCATCATTGAGGGATCTGATTTCTGATACCAAGGACAGCCTCTATCCCCAGAAAGTAATTTGCCTTCGCACAGATATGTTCTGGCTTTAATAGCTGAGAATGGGGTAGTGGGATAAGGAGAGCACTGGCCATAAATGAAATGTTCCCTTCTTAGAGTTCCTCATTTGGACACTATTTGACCTTCAGTGGTTTCTGATTCTGTGAAATGAGGTGGAATCATTGCCTGCTGAGGGGCAGAGTGGAGAGTCTGAGAATGAGTCACAGTGGCTCTCTATTCAGGTGATTTGCAGTATCAGAAGCCAGGAAGCTGACTCTCCCAGAATCTCTCTCTCTTTCACCTACCTGCCCCCTTGATATACAATTATAGTCACTAAAGGGAAAAATGTCAAAGCTGTTGCCTCCAGGTGGCTAGGGGTAGTATGTTCAGGTGACTGTCTGACCCTTGCTGGCAGAATAAGGATGGCAAAAATAGGACTATGGTACTCACGTCTAAAAGCAGTATCATTTGCATAGCATTTTCCCATCCCCCTCACAAGCCTGTGGGGGTGGGGGAGCAGGGCAGGGCTTATCATCTCCCTGTGTTAGATGAAGAAAGTGAGACCCATTAGAATTCCATGACTTCTCCAGAGTAGTACAGTCAGTAAGTGGTCAAGCCAGGGTGGAACTTCAGAACTTCCCATGCCAAGTCCATCTTGTTCCTGTGCCCAGGCACCTGTCCTCCTCTCTTAATCAAAGCAAACTATATTCAACCCAGTGAGAGAGAGAGAGAAAGAGGGTAACTTCCCAGGATCTTTCCAGACCAGTTATCAATCACCTTATTGGTAATCATAGCCCTCTGAGAATCAACTGCAAAATTTAGGAAATGGATTTTCACAGCTTTTGCCGATCACATTGGAAGGAGCAATAACTATAGCCTTTTGATGGGAACCAGAACATCATACTCCATGAAGGATGATGAATTGCCATAATGCTAAATATTTATGTACTTATTCAAGTATTATGTGTCAGGAGCGAGCAGCTTACAATTCAACAGAGAAAACAAGCATTAAATGAGTTAGTGCACAATGACTTAGCAACAGCAGTGATATTTACTAAATGACAGTGCCCTGGACACTGGCTAATATGTGAAGAACTTCTTACCAATAAACAAACCACAAGTTGTAAGAGAAAATCACAGGAAATAAATAAAGCCACTTTTGTAGACAATATATTTGTGGAGTTGACCAAAAAAAAAAAAAATCGGAGAGACTGTAAGCTCTAGGGAACAAACAAATTAAAAAAAAAATGCTGAATAAAAGACTCTGTAGCCTCCATGCCACTTGCTCCTTAAGAAAGTAAAGATTTTTCCAGACCCTTCTGTCACTCTGGGCAGTTGACTGCCTTACAGCTCAGGTGTGCATTTGCCTGCTTAAATCTGCCTCTGTTCCAAACAGCTTGCTATGCTCTATATATAGAGATGACTTCACCCTCTGTTGGAATGCAGCAGCTGTTCAGCAGTGCAGATATGCTACAAAGACTCAGGCCATATCTAATTGAGCACTTCAGTGCTGCAGAGATAGGCGCCTTGGAAATATTTAGATAAAATGCCTGTGGCCAGATGGAAGCTGGCCAGCACACCAGGATAAAAATCTTCATCTCACAGGACTTGCCAGGGAGTCTTGGTGGGAGGCTCCATGAAGGGAGGTGGCGTGGGGAGGGATGCTGCTTTGCCCCATTCATCCCTCTTGCTGCAAGCATGACACAAAGAATAACAGGGAAGAGGAGAAATCAGCATTTTGCTGCTTCTTCCCTCTCCCATGGCAGACCAAACAGAGCCTTCCCTCTGTGAAAACAATCTGAATGGTAATGATGCCTACATGTCAGAAAGGCTCTGTTTTAAAATTCCTCCACAAAACTGTTTTTTCCTCTAGCTCCCAGACTTGCAGCCCTGGAAATCGGTTGGCAGGTATAGATAAAGCAGGCGTTGCCCTCCTACTATTGCTAGATGGGTTGGTTGCTCAAAAAACTTCTATAAACATATTATTAAAGCTTAACAATATCAGAAAACATTTCAAAAAGCGATAGATTACAATTACTTTTTAAAATGTGAAAGAAAGCCCTTCAAAGTTGACAAAAAATGATTGTTGGTCATTTTACTATCGTAAGCCAAAAATAAAGTTGTAAAATTTCCCAGACACTTCTTTCTCACAGCTCCTAAATTGTCTGATAAATTGTTGTTCAAAGAAACAAGGAAACACTGCACAATGAAGAACAGGAACAGAGATAAATGTCATCTATAAGTAAATGCTGAAAGTCATGCAGAAGAGCAAAACCCCATGAATGTTAATAAAAACACAGTGAACTTAATTATATTAAAAAGGTGAAAAGTGTTATTGACACTAGAGAAAGTGGACATTTATTCTATCAGGAATTACCCTGATTTTAGGTAAGACAAAAATAACTAAGATTGGATTCTTCAGCTTTTAGGAGCAGATTTTTTTGTTCATATAGCCTCATGTATTATTTTTCAGTTCTCACCAAAACACTGTGTGTGCTATCAGCTCCATTTTAAAGGCAAGGAAAAAAAAAATCCTTAGAAAGGTTAACTTGCTTATTCAATGTCTTAACATTTATTATAGAGTCCAGTTTTGATTCCAGGTTACCCTATCCTAATATCCATCTGACCACTGCCTATTTTTGTACGGCCTATTACACTAGGTGTTTTTTTTTTCCATAATTGAAAAAAACTCACAACAGGAATAATAGTCCGTGACACAAGAGAGTCATATGAAAGTCAAAGTTCAACATTTGTAAATGTTTTATGAAATTTGTAAATGGTTTTATTGAAACACAACCACATTGTCAATGATTGCTTTTACATCAAGGCAGAATTAAGCACTTGTGATAGATATTGAAAAATACGTGAAAAAATAAAGCAAATAACCATATTCAAGGCTGAAATAAATATAACATTCAAAAAATGCATTATTAGGTCTTTTAAGGAAGGAACAGTAAATGAAATCTAGAATACTTTGAGTATGATAACAAAAATGAATTCCATGTTCAAAACTTGGCCATTGGTTGTTATAAGAGGGAAATTCCTTAAAGAAGATGCATATACCAAAATACAACATTCCCTATTTTAAGTAGGTAGACTGGTGTGATTCACTACAGCCATATTATCTTATATCAGCCAAAGATTTAGAAACTTAATTTTTCCAAACAAAAATTCATGGTTCAAGTTTGAATATGACATGAAAACATCAAGATTAGTATAAACTCTAAAAATTTAAGAACTATACTCATTTATTATTACCTATTTTCATTTTGCAAATATTTATAATGTTAGGCTCAAGGTACTGTGTTAGACAAGGCATCAGATTACAGAATGTGTGCTGTCCCATGCTAAGAGGTTTGGTTTTATCTGATGGTGATGGAGAGCCACCAAAGACTTTCAGATATGGGAGGGACTTGGGGATTCTAATAGGGAAGTAGTCAATGGGTAAAGAGCAGTCCACAAAATGAGAGGTATATAGGTAGAAGAGGAGAATAAAAATGTCACCAAAGATAAAGGACTAGAAAGTTCAAGAGGAAGGATATATTTGTAGTGTCAAATGCAAAGAAAAGTGTATAAGGCAGGATTTAAGAATATCCACTGAACTGGTCAATTAGAAAATCACTGGTAGCTCCAGTTTCAGAGGAATGGTAAAGCCAAACATACTGCAGTGGATTAAAGAGTGAATTTAGAAGAAATTATAGATTATTTTTACCAGAGATTTGGAGGACCAAAGAAGAGAGATTGGACAGTCAGTAAGGAAAATCAAAAGACAAGGTTGTTTTGTTGTCGTGGTTGTTGTTCATTTTCCTTTCTTTTTCCTATTTCAGATAAGAAATGCTCAAACATGTTTATTGACTGAGAAGAATGAGCCAGGAAAAATATTAACAAAATAGGGTTAAAGATATCCACTGACAAAGCCGAACGTCTACTGGAGCAAGTCTTGGCAGAGGGGGAGGAGATGGGGCCATAAACACTGACAGAATTTAAACAAAAAGTGGGGTATCCTTCCTTCAGGTACTAGAAGGATGAGATTGATGATAAATATAAACCAGCCTGCAAGGCTGAATGTTGAGAGGGACTCAGAGTCTATCATAGCTATGGCCTTGGATTTCTAGATGAAGGAGGAGACAGGTTCATGGACTGAAAATGAGAAGCAGGAGGTGAATGGGGGTTTGAGAAGACCAGGGATGTTTTTGTAAAACATACATACTCAATGAGCTCCTGCAGGCATTTCCTTCCTCTGTTCTCTTGTCACTATTATTTATACATTAGGTAGGCACCCTAGAATCTGCAAAGGGACTTTCTCCAAATGATCTTAAATACCTGGCCCCACTCTATCTGATGCCTCTTCATGACTTCCTTTTGTTTAGTCTTCTCTTACATTATTTTCCACCTTCTGTTCATCATATGTTGTTGTTACCAACATTATATAACTTTGAGGAAGTATTTTGTGCATGTAATTCAGTCACCAACCTCAATCATTGTGTAATTCCCTTTGGACATTCTGTTTGGGATTATCATCATTTTACAAGTGTCTTTTTGTGGTTAGAGAGGTTTTTTTTTTTTTTCAGTTTTATGTGAAGTTCAGATTTAAGGACCTTGTTTTTAAGATCTTATCTTGGAAAAGTCTTTCATTTTTAACATTATACTGACCTCTAGAGTAGAAAACTTGAACATCACCAACAAAAAAAAATGAGATAGCTGTCATAAAAAGGCTTATTTTTAAAACTCCAGTAATCCTCATTAAGGGATTATGCATTTAGAGAAATATATTTTTACTTAAATACAAAATTAAAATAAATAATTGAATTTTCATACCTGGTCATCAAAAGAATCTCTACCACAATATAATATTTTTGGAATAAGATTGCCTTAGAATCAAGTAGTCATAGCATTCTATTTCTTATTTACACAGTGTTTTTTTCTCCAAAGGAAGACAAAATCTTAAATAACAAAACAAGAAAAAAAAAGTGTCCAATTTTTAGAAAGATATAAAGAAGGGAAGAAAAATGAGATAGGGCAGTCAAGTAAAATCAAGACTGAACAAAATGGAGTCAGAGAGCTAAAGAATAGCATGGAGAACATTCTTTGTCTCCATTTCCCTCCATCCCTAATTTTATAACTAAGAAATTAGAGGTGCCAAGAAGCTCTCTGAGCTTTGTAAACTCGGATCTCCCACCTTCTAGTTCAGTGTCTTCACTGCCTAATGCAGCTTCTCTTGCTGCAGAGAACTGGTGGAAAAGCCACTGAGCTTTCCACCAACAGCAAGAGGTTGTCTCAGTGACAGTGAGATGGTGTACAAGATGACTAGCATGTTTCATGGTGCTCCATGAAAATTCCACCCAAAGACAGAAGTAGGGCCGATCTTATGCTTCCTGAACTCACTTGCCTGGCAAAGCCCTTTTTCCAGGGAACCCTCAGGTCCTGAGGAGACCACAGAACTGACTAAATACACTTCTATACCAGATGACCCTGGGATTGGTCAGAACACTTCCAAGTGCCATTTAGCCAAAAGGGCAAGAACATATTACCTTAGTAACATATTTACATACTCACCTAATTTAGTCTTTTCAACAATCAGAAAAGTTAAGTATTAATATTCCTGTTTAACAAACACAAGTTTAAAGTAGTTAAACAATATAGGCTTCACACCAATTTGAAATGGAAAAAAAAACTGGCATCTGAACCCATGTTGTCTCATTTTAAGACTCATGCACACACTTTCCTTTAGCAGTGAATACCTCTCAGTGAGATGACTCCAACCATCAGGCAAGGCTTATGACTAGTGATGATTTGTTTAGAGGTGGATTTTGTTTCTTTTCTTAACTATCCTTCATTTACTAGATTTGAAATGCACCAGTAGAAGGATTCTTAAGCCACTGGGGTCATTTATTAGTCTTGGTGGAATACAGGGATAACTATTAATATGAAGCCATTTCCCATGGGTATACACCAAGGCTGTTCCAGAATTTGGCAATAGGAGGCCAGTATTTCAAAATGATGTCAGGCTCAAAGTGAGGCCTATGTCAGTAAAGTAACAGACTAATTCTCCTTTTCTTTCTCTACAGCCACCAGATACTACACAATTCATATTCTTGCACGCAGAATGTCGTTTCCTCCCTCCCACATGTGTACCTTGAAATCGCTTATGACATAGTCGCTTTTGGTGATGAGGGACGCAGAACAAACCTCAGGCATGACCATGTTTGTTTCAACTCTCTACCACCTACATTTTCTCTCCTTTCCCCCATATGGGTATTGTGCAAGTTCTTGTAAACCAATGCATTCTGACCCTGACCCCTATAAAGACATCTTACAGAAGTTTCAATTAATGCTAAAATAAATGAAACAAGATGGGATTGGGAGGGAGACAAACCATAAGTGACTCTTAATCTCACAAAACAAACTGAGGGTTGATGGGGGGAGGGGGGATTGGGGGGGTGGGGTTATGGACATTGGGGAGGGTATGTGCTTTGGTGAGTGCTGTGAAGTGTGTAAACCTGGAGATTCACAGACCTGTACCCCTGGGGATAAAAATATATGTTTATAAAAAATAAAAAATTAAAAAAAAATTTTTAAAAAACATGTAAATGGCTGACAACAATATCAACTACTGCTCAACTCAAAAGAATCTATATTTTATAGATGTCAGGTCTTTCAATCAAAAGAAAAACAATCCATCATGGTGATTGTGGCTTTTCTATGGAGATGAAAAATCTTACTGATACCTCTATAGGCAGACTCTCTCCCATCATTTCACTGGGGCACAAGGGCACAACACCAAAAATGTTCAGAAGGGTAAAAGATCTTATTTTCTAAGCTGAAAAAAGGTAAGTATCCCCTACTCTTCCCCTATGTACTTCAGGAAAGAGAACAATCCAATATTATTGAGTGTAAGTCATTCACTATAATAAGTCTCTCATATATGCTGATTTATCTCATTTTAATCTTCCCTAAGATCGTATGATAGAGGCATTTTATCTTCATTGTAATTTTTCAGAACCAAGCAGGTTTTGCATGTCAGAGCTGGAAGTAGAACTCAAAATTGTAAAGTCAACCACATTTTCACTAATGAACCTGTATCTTTATAAGGGAACCATTGGTTTTTTCTGTTAATATTCTTGCTTCTGATAATCTTTCTTAGAACTACCTCCCTGGGTCCTGGTTCTCGATTCAAACTGCCTGGGTTCAATACCCAGCTATATTGGCATGACTATGGTCAAGCTACTCAACCTCTCTAAGCCCCAGGCTTCTCATTTGTTAGAACGAAACAATAATCATACCTACCTTATAGGGTGTTGTGAGGATTAATTGAGATACACCATGTGAAATGCTTAGCACAGTGACTCAGTAGCTAAATATGACCTTTATCCTCTAGGTCAGACAGTCACAGAGTTTGTGGTTTTGCTTGCTTGCTTGTTTGTTTGTTATTTTTCCTCATATGCCACTCTAATTTGAATTGCTATAGGAACACTATGGCAAAAATTTAGAAGAGGCCTCTGGAGAAAGAATGCTGTGCCTGATTCTGCCCTAGGACCATGATTAGGGAGAAAGACACCAAGTGTGCAGCAAGTAGGCCATTCTAAACCTAGGTCATAACAAGTCGCCCTAGCATTTTGTGCAAAATGGTTCTTTAAAAGATGAATGATTGAAGTAAATAGATAAATGAATTAAGGAGTCAATATTAAGCCTACCCAGGGGGCATCTAGGTGGCTCAGTGAGTTAAGCATCTGCCTTTGGCTCTGGTCATGATCTTAGGGTTCTGGGATTAAGCGCCATATTGGGTTCCCTGCTCAGTGGGGAGCCTGCTTCTCCTTCTTCCTCTGTAGCTCCCCCTTCCTTGTTCCCTCTGTCAAACAAATAAACAAAAATCTTAAAAAAAAAAAAATGCCTACTTAGTAGGCATTAACTGAACCAAGTCTCAAATTTTCTGACTTCTCTTTCTTAGCCTCCTAATCACAGCTCACAATAGATGCTTTCTCTAAAACTTCAGTAGACTTCAGAAGAAAGCTATTAAAAATATGTAACACCTTACTTGATATATAGTGTAATAGGCCAAGTGGATTTGCAGGTCTAAAATCCTTTGACTCTAAGATTGGAACATGATCTACTTCAATCAGATGCCACAAGTGGAGTCTGTTTGTGGAATGTTAGAAGTGGTATCGTGCATAGAAGCAGAACTATGTAGTTCACCCTTAGAACATCAAACACATGGATTATCCACAGCAAGTTTAAGCCAGAGTTTTCAATATCAAAAAATGAAAAACATCTTTTCCAGCCTTCAAGCTTTGTTCTCAACCTCTGGGAGGTTGCTACATTAATTTTAGAAGCAGACATATATTTCTCAAAAGAGACAAAAGATTTTTACCCAAAAGATATATAACTTTAAGGCTCATGATGTAAAGACCTTAGGTTGAAGGGACTTGGGAAAATAAAGGAAGTTAGAAAAGTCTCTTATGCGCTACTTTACAGAAGATGACTGAAAAGTTATATATAAAAAAGAATCCAGCAATAAATTGGGTTGTTTGGATAAAAAACAAATTAATAGATTACAGCTTTAGTTGCTCTTTTTACTTATTTTTCCAAGACTAGGAAAAACCAAAGTGTATAATATCCATTATCACCCCTTGCACCATGTGCATGTACTTAGAGGAGGAAGCAGCCATGGGATGAGGCTGAGGTTCAAGAGAGAAGAATGCAAAAGAATAAACAGGGATGCAAGGGACCCATCCAGGAAAGACATATACTTTTGAAATCAGAGCTGAGTACAAAGAGATCAGAGTAAGACATATTGTGTGAGCATGAGTCTTATAAAAGAGAAAATTAGGAGCCATGTTTTGGTATTAACAGAGAGGACCATCTACTAAGACTCAGTGACTATTATGAAATAAATAAATGTGCCCCAAAATACCTAAAACCCGCTTTTCAGAGAAAAGTTATAGCCTTAGATTTCCAAGAGACACACTTTGGGAACCACTGGTAAATTGCTATATGAATATGATATTGAATTTCTAGTCATATGTGAGTGTAACTACTATTTATATACTTGTTATGGTTTGCCATTCATTTTCATGTGTTTTTGCTCATTTAATTCTCAAAATTACCTTATTCAATATTAAAATATTCATTTCAAAGATGGAGAAACAAAGAATAAGAAAGATTAAATAACTTGCCCAAAGTCTCACAAGTAATTATAGACAGATCCAGGACTCAGGTCCAGAGCTTTAGGCTTAAATGCCATACTGTTCCCAGCAGTGATGACAGTAGCTAAGCAGGAAAAGGTTTAGGGCATATACAGCAGCTTTCTTCCAAGGAGTCTAACGATGTTACAGGCACAGTCTCATTAAACTCTGAGCATTTTAGAAGGGAGGCAAGAAATCATTGAATTTCCATTTTTCAACAATAGTTATTCCACAACCCCAAACAATTTTTGTCATTCCTTTAAGAATGTACAGTCTACAGAACCAAGTAAACTGAATGATCCTTTTGTCTACCACTTATAGATAGAAATCCTGAATGGCTGAAATCCTCTAGAAGGCTGAAGCATGCAGTGGACAAATTGGAGCCTCGTGCTGATGTTATTGACAGCATTCCCCTACTGAAGGGATGGAGCCCTGACCTGCTTTAATTAAGGGAGTAAGATCCTGCCTCTGTTGTCAAGGTTCTCCAGGAGGAGAAAAAGATCAGTGAGCTAAGTTTTAAATGATTTTAATAAGAACATCTAATAAGAACAACAACTGCAGTCCTTTAAAGATCAGCAATGAAGTAAAGATCCTTAGGAAAATATAACCAGAACAGAACTGGTTCACAAACATTTGAGGATTCAGCCTCAGATAGCCACATGTGCAACAAAAGGCAGTGAGCTTGATCTGTGTATTTGGGCAAGCTGCTTCTCATCCCTGGACCTAGTCTCCCTCTCTTTAAAATAGGGATTCTTTTTTTTTTTTTTTTTTAAAGATTTTATTTATTTATTTGACAGAGAGAGATCACAAGTAGGCAGAGAGGCAGGCAGAGAGAGAGAGAGGAGGAAGCAGGCTCCCTGCCGAGCAGAGAGCCCGATGCGGGACTCGATCCCAGGACCCTGAGATCATGACCTGAGCCGAAGGCAGCGGCTTAACCCACTGAGCCACCCAGGCGCCCCTAAAATAGGGATTCTGATCATTATTTCCCTTGCAGAGCTGTGAAGATTGAGAATATATGTAGTACCAAGTAAATGTCAGGACCCCCTTTATTTCATGTTTCTCCATACTTAGGCTCAACATCTGAGATATTGTCCCTGAATTTCAGCTAAATGCCTGATATGATGATGCATTTTGATTTCAATAGCAGCTGAATGAACTAAAACTCTTCACATTGGAGGTAGTAGAGGCCATAGTGATGATGATACTTTTTCATTCTCATTTTTGGAATTGAGACTGTGGCCTCTGAAAAGATTTTATAATCCCTCAGGGCTTTCTGTCTACGATTTTTTAGGTCTCTGAAAGCCATGAGTGTTTATATCTAAATAAGAATCTGAAGCTAGCCTAGAGAGTCTGAAGCTTAAGAAATCAGTTTTCTTCTGTTTAGTCTCCAGTGGGAACAGAGGAGCCCAGCAAACTTTTGCAGAATATTCTCTTTCCCTGATAGCGCAAAAAGAGCCAGAAAAATCAGTAACATGATCCTGAAACCTGAACAATGACCTTCAGAAAATGTCAAGGTGAAAGTGGCATAGTCATTGAGGAAAGAGGGGTACTATTTTGAGTAGGGTTATTTTTCCCTGAAAGTATACTTTGAAACATGAGTTAAAGCAACGACTTTGTGATCATAAAAATTTTATGCCAAGAGCATAGCATTCAAGGCTAAATGTGCTGAGAATGAAAGAAAGTTTAAAATAGAATTATGTGTTTGTTAGGTGTCAAGATACATAAGCCTCCATCTGATCACATAGATGGTACAATTTCAAAATGTCTATGAGATGGATTCTATACCGTTTATTTCCAAACTTCAGAATTTTATATTTTTATTAAGCAGTGAGGTTGTATATGAAAAGAAGAAACAAGTATGATTGTGGGTCTTGCTGTGACATGTCATATATATTTATCTCACCTTTTCTAAACAGCAAGTGTCTCAATTCAAAGGAATTGGGTCCAAAACAGATCCTATAGCATAGTATACTCTATTCCTTTGCTAATATTGGGAATACTTAGAACTAATGTCTAAAGATTTCTTTTTATTTATATATTAAGTTTTCAAAGATCAAGCAAACTTCTTTATCCCTTATGAATGATATTTAAAATGTTAGAAAATATTTCAAAATATATAAATACAGGTGGTGTCCATTTGTAGGGTGATTGCTTCAGTGGGAACAAACTTCACTTAAACCTCAAGAGGCAGGATATCTCATTCCTGACTGAAGTCCCTGGCAATTAAATAGTGTGACTCCCTGAAGGGGAAGAGCAAGTATAAAGGGCCTTCAAACTCAGGAGGGAAGGGGGGAGAGTGTAATACCCATATATCCCTGTTTCATTTTAAATTCCATTCCTGTTTGATCAAAAGTCAAAGACATTTTTCTTACACATTTACTGTTTCTAAAATGAAGGAGATAAATTATCCTTCCTTTAATTATAATAGCATAAAACTGCACATTCACTGTGATCTTTATATGGTCAGAAGTCAGAGAAAGCACTTTGGATGCAGGAGTATTTAATGGAAGCAAATTTTAAGTCTTATTTCTGTGGACACTGTGGGTTAAAAGAATTTCAAACCAGTAAATGCACCTATCCCTAATTAAAAATTAAAATTGGGGTACCTGGGGGGCTCAGTGGGTTAAAGCCTCTGCCTTTGGCTCAGGTCATGAACTCAGGGTCCTGGAATCGAGTCCTACCTTGAGCTCTCTGCTCGGCGGGAAGCCTGCTTCCCCCTCTCTCTCTCTCTGCCTGTCTCTCTACCTACTTGTGATCTCTCTGTCAAATAAATAAATAAATAAAATATTTTTTAAAAAATTAAAATTAATCAGAATAATGAGCTGGCTGTCCTTGAGCACATCACAGAACTTCTCTAATTCTTAGTTTCTCTATCTATAAAAAGATTTCTCACTGGGTTGTTGTAAGTGCTCAAGTGACTGCCCCGTTTCAGGCTACCACCAGTAAAGTAGGAACTGAAGTCACTCTGTCCTCACAGCACTTGGTAATGTCAAATGTGGTGGTTGTTAGCCATTCTAATAGGTGTGGATTGGTTTCATAGTGTGATTTTAATTGGTGCTTCCCTAATGAATTATAATGATGAGTATCTTTAGGTGCTTATTTGCCTTACTTCCATCTTCCTTGTTGAAGTATCTATTTAAGTCTTTCATCCATTTTTAGATTGAAGTGCTTGTTTTCCTATTATTGAATTTTAAGCTTCCTGATATCTACCTCCTCATAACTTCTGCTCAGTGTTCTGTAATGTGGTTTTATTTTTAATTGAGTACAAGGAATTCATTAGATATTCCAAGTACTAAAATCTTTAAATATCTTTTTTTATGTGATTTTTTTTCATGTTTATAAGATATATTTTGATGCAGTTGAAAAAATAAGTGAATTTATCAGTTTTTTCCTTTGTGGTTTATAGTTTTTTGTGTAACATTAAGAACTATTTTTTCTACCCCAAATCAAAATTTTTTTCTTATAAAAGTTTGAGCTGTTTTTTTTTTTTTCTTATCATTTAAATCAGCTAGTTTTTTTGTTGTATTTTTTTTTTTTGGAAGGTAGAAAAAGAATTATATCTTTTTTTTTCCATATGAATAACCAGTTTTCACAAACTCTATTCATTTAACTCTATTCACAACTGACCTCCTATCCTATCTTTGTCCTATGTCCTATGTCATTTCTTTTGTCCTTTGTCCTTTGTCCTATGTCATTTCCAGGTTCTCTCTTCTGATCTACTGTTTACATTTTCTATGACTATTTCAAAATTACTTAGTCTTAATTGCTTGGATAATGTCTTTTAATATCCCTCCTATCCTTAAAATTATACTGGTTTCAGTGATCTTAAGAAAAGAATGTTTCCTTGAATATTTTATTATAGATGAAATTGCCTAAGGTTAAATTGTTTATCTTGGATATTAGTGTTTAAACTTTTAATTGTGAGATATTTTTATATTCACAGAAATTTGCAAAATTAGTACAAAGAATTTCCAGAAGTTCACTCCTATTCTCCAAATGCTAACATTTGCCATGTTATCTCTCTTCTGCTTGCTCTTCATGTGTATATATAATCTCCACAAATACACACACTAATTTCTCAACTATTTAAGGCATAATGCATAATTATACCTAAATGTTTCAGTGTTTCTTTCTAAAAGCAACAATACATGCTATTATCTAGCCACAGGACACATCAAAATTAAAAATTAATATTAATACAGTACAATTATTTCATACTTTGTTTTCCATACTTTGTTCAAATTTTGCCAAATGTTTCATTAGTACATTTTATGGAACAATGTATTAATGTGTGAAATACACTCCACTTTTTTGGTAAAGATTTTATTTATTTATTTCACAGAGAGAGAGATCACAAGTAGGCAGAGAAGCAGCAGAGAGAGGGGGAAAACAGTCTCCCCACTGACCAGAGAGCCCAATGAAGGGCTCAATCCCAGGACCCTGTGATCATGACCTGAGCTGAAGGCAGAGACTTAAACCATGGAGCCACCCAGGCACCTCACATTCGACTTTTTTTTGGATATGGTATCTAATGCATTTAGTTATTGTATCTCTTTATTCTTTCATAAGTACAATTTGTATATATTTTTGGTCTTCTATAATTTCTCTCAGAAGTACCCTATAATTATCAGTGAAAAGGTTGTGCATGTTTTTTATTAAAATTATTCCTAAGAATTTCATGGGTTTTTTAATGGTATTTTAAATATATATATATATATATATATATATATATATTTTATTATTATGTTCAGTTAGCCACTGTATCATTAGTTTTTGATGTAAGATTCCATGATTCATTAGTTAAACATATTATAATAACTTATTTTTGCATATTCCCTTGTATCCTATGACCTTGTTAAGTTCATTTATTAGTTCTAGTAGCTGTTTTGCAGATTCTTGAGAACTTTCTACCTAAACATCTTGTCATCTTCAGGAAGATAGTTTTACTCATTCTTTCCTCTCCTTTATGACCTTAACTGTTTTGGTTGTCTTATTGAAATGACTAGCATCTCAAGCTCCATCCAAATGAGAGAAATGAAAACAGAAATCTTTGCCCTGTTTTCAAACTTAGGAAGAAAGCATTTATCATTTCCAGGTAAGTTTAATCTTAGCTCTGGGTTTTTGCTGATATCCTTTATCAGAATAAGGAATTTCACTCCTATCCTTAATTTTCTAAGTGTTTTTCCCACAAATTTTGAATTTTAGCAAATACTCTTTCCTGCATCAATTGAAATACTCATATGGATTTTCTCCTTTATTCTGTTAATATCTTGAATTACATTTATTGATTTTCACCATGACAAACTATTTTTTGCATTCATGTGATAAAAGTCACATGATGTATTAAAATTAGTACCCTATTGCTGCTCATTAAATTTTGTTAAGAATGTTAAGAATTTTTGTAGCTAAGGTCAGGAGAGATATTGTTCTGTAGTTTTCATTTCTTATAATGTCTTTGCTTGGTTTTGGTTGATACCATCTTACTGCCCCTTATGTAGAATTGGAATTATTTGTTCATTAATGTTTATTTGAATTCACCAGAATTACCTAGGCTATACTTTACTTTGTCAGAAAGTTTATAGCTATTAATTCAATTTATTTAATACTTATAGAGCTATACTATCTACTATTCAATTTATTTCTTCCTGAGTGAGCTAAGGCAATCTGTGTCCTTCAAGGAATCTTCCCATTTCATCTAAGGTCTCAAATTTGATGTTATAAAGCTGCTCAAAATATTCACATATTACCCTTGTAATAGCTAGAAGTTCTATTATCATTTTTATTTGAAATATTTTCTATATCCCCTTGAGATTTATTTCTTGACTCATGGATTATTATGTTGCTTTATTTCCAAATATTTAATGCTTCCTAAATATTATATTATTGATTTCTAATTTAATTTCCTTGAATTAGAGAATTATGATCTTTATGATCTCAATCCATTTCAATTTATTGAGACTTATTTTATAGCCCAACTTGTGGTTTTTCTTGGTGAATGTACCATGGATTTTTCTAGAGTTATTGAGTACTGTATTGTATAGATATCAATAAAGTCAAGACGGTTGATAGTGTTGCTCAAGTCCTCCAAAATTTTACTAATATTTTTGTCTAGTTTTTCTGCAAGTTTCTGAAATAAAGGGTTTAGGTTTCTTTAATTCTGTCATTTTTTTCCTTTTTAGGTTTTAAGACTCTGTTATCAGGGCCATACACATTTATGACTCCTAGAATTCCTAATAAATTGACCCATTCACATTATGAAGTATTCTTTATATTAGAAATACTTTTGTGTTAGTATTATTCTGTATTCAAGTCTATTTCATTTCATGTTAATAAAGCTACACCAGTCCTCTATATTCTTAGTTTTTTGTTTTGTTTTATTTTTTTCACTTTTGTGCAATTTTTTCCATCCATTACTGTTAACCTATTTATTTATATCGAAGTAATTCTCTGGTAGAAATAACTGGATGTTGCCTTTTTTTTTTTCCTTTGATAATTTCTGCCTTTAACTGGAGCATTTATTCTATCTATATTGAAATCGGTTAGTTAGATTTAGTTCTACCATTTTATTTGTTTGCTGTGTGCCCTTTTTCTTTCTCTGATTCCTCATTCTTGCCTCCCTTTGGTTTATTTATGTGTGTTTTAGAATTCAGTTTGTTAGTTTTACCTCCTTTGCATTATTTTGAAAGGTTACTCTAGGAATTATAATGTGCAGTCAAGTTTCCTCAGTTTACTTAGAGTTAATAGTGTAGAAACTTTGCAAAAGTATATATCCAGTTATCCACGCACACACCCTCTACTATCTTTTATGTAATTTCAACATCTGGGTCATCTCTAATGTGTCATCCATTGTTTGTTTGTTTGTTTGTTTTTTAGATGTGGTCACACTTTCCTCCATGTGTACGTGTGATGTAATTTTGGTTGGTATTCTGGAAATTGTGAATGTTATGTTGTACACTCTGGATTCTGTTATATATTGTTTTAAAGAACGTTGATTTTGTTTCAGAAAGCAGTTAACTTGGTTAGAATCATATTGTAAATTCTGATGGGTCGGGTAAATGTTAGCTTAGGTCTCAGATCAATTCTCTAGCTTTAAGATGCAAGCTGCTTTCAGTTTGCTCTATGCATAACTGGCTCAGGAATTAATGGGAGTCAGGCTGAGTTCCAACATAAGATCTAGGGTTTCCTGGGGCACCTGGGTGGCTCATTGGGTTAAAGCCTCTGCCTTCAGCTCAGGTCATGACCCCAGGGTCCTGGAATCGAGCCCCGTATCCGGCTCTCTGCTGAGCCGGGAGCCTGTTTCCTCCCCTCTCTCTCTCTCTCTCTCTCTGCCTACCTCTCTGCCTACCTGTGATCTGTCTGTCAAATAAATAAATAAAATCTTAAAAAAAAAAAAAAGATTTAGGGTTTCCTTTCTCTAGAACTTTCCTTTCCCATACCTCCCCTTTTTCTGGTCTCCCTGATTGTCTTGTCTTCATTTGCAAGCATCTCTGGCCAGAAGAATGGCAGCCTCTTAATCACAGCTTTGCTGTTTTTGCTCTGCCAAGACATCAGCTGTGACCATCCTCAGAGCAAAGCAACAAAATCCAGGGAGTTCACTCCATGCCAGTCACTTGCTACTGGTTTCTACTCCAATCCAAAATCTATCTGCCATTATTCAGTCTCCAGAGCCCTCAGTTAATTAGTTTTATTGTGTTCAAATGTTAAAAGTGTTATTTGTAAGAGGTTTTAAACTTGTTAGGCACTTACTCCTCTAAACCAGAAACCCAAAATCTCATTAATTGCTCCAATTTTCTCTCTTCTTGAAGGAAGGGCCTTAGAACACTTGACTCTGCTTTTCTACTTCCAGAAGTGTATGTCAATAAATCATGCATTTTAATTATCTCTATGTTTTAGACTTCACAATGAATTGTTCTTATTGCTTTATAAACTTAATATTAATTCACATTTACCTTCTTATTTATTCCTTTTAATGCATTACATTCCTTACTACATTTCTGAATTTCTATTTAGGATTATTTTCTTTCTACCTAAAGAAAATTTCTTAGTTTTCTATAAAATTTCTTCAGTAATTTCTTCAGTGTTTGGTATACTGACAAATTTTCTCATATTTTTTTTAAATGTCTTCCTTTTACTCTCACTCTTAAAGAATATCATCAATAAAGTATAACTCTACGTTAGCAATTGATAGCGTTCCCTCGTTTCCAGTCTTCATTAGTTCTGTTGAAAATTCAGCTATCATACTGATTATTGCTTCTTGAAAATAATATATATTTATTCTTCTGGTTTATATTAAAACTATCACTTTGAGTTTGATTTTGAAAAGTATTACTGTCATGACCCTCTATTTTTTGTTATTGTTATTTGCTATTGTTGTTGTTTTTAAGTTTCCTACTTGGGATTTATAGGATTTCTAAACTCTATAACTCAACAACTTTCTTCAATTTTAGAAAATTCTCAATTATTATCTTCTTAAATTATCTTAAATATTGTTTCTGCTCTATTCTCTCTCTTTTCATTCTGGGACTAAATTATACATAAATAGACCTATGTATTATCTTTTCTATTTTTTTCTCTTATTGATGTTTCCTTTGTTTTTTAGCTAAACCAGCTAAACAATTCTTTTTGGCTGTTCTGCTGTTAATTCCACATATTGTTCCTAATTTTGGTTATGTATGCTTTTTAGTTATAGAATTACTATGTGCTTCTTCCCCAATTACCTACATAGCCTACTTTTACAACAAATATCCTTATCCATAAATTGTTATGATTTGCTAACAGTTTGCTCTGAGATTTTTCTGTTAGAAAAAAATGGTTTTGTAATTACTTGAAAAAGTCAGCAAATCTCCATTACTTTATTCTATTTCATTAATTTCTATTTTAATCTTTACTTTCATCCTCTATTGTTCTGTAAATTTGACTTATTTTTCTAACTTTCGGTTTTAAACACTTGGTTCACATATTTTTGCTGTTTTTTATTTTAAAAAGAAGTTTAAGGCCACAAATTTGTCATGATTATATTATACCCATGTTGTTAATCCTAAAATAATCACATTATATATCTTATTTTTATGCTAATTTCCAAATACTCTACAATTACCATTTTGTTTTGCTTACTCTTTAACCTGAGTTTAGGTTACATTTTGAGTGTATTTTTCAGACTCAACCAAAACATACAAATTAGTTGCAATTTTTGATGGGCTATTAAAAATAATGTTCTTCATATTCTGACACTCCTGACCAAGGACTACACACAATAGGAATGAGACTTGGGATTAATATCTAGAAGTAAAATGTATCATTTTGGCTAGAGGGTAAAATGTTTCATTCAACTTTTAACCGGCAAGAGCTGTTTTTAATTTTTTCTTTTATACTGCTTGCTCTTGGGAAAGCCAGTTGCCATGCCAGTGAATGAGCTTAGAAGTGGATCTGAGATCTGCCAATAGCTATATGAGTGAGCTCAGAAGTAGATCTTTCTACAGCTGAACCTTGAGATGACTGCAGACCCGGCCAGCACTTTGACCATAACCTTGTCCAGTACCCTGAACAAGAACCACCCAGCTAAGCCATTCCAGGATTACTGACCCACACAATCTATGAGATAATAAATGTTGCTTTAAGCCACTAAACTTTAAAATAATTTGTTAGCACAAAAATAGATAACTGGTATGCCTCCCATTTCTTTTTAACCAACATCAAATAATAAAGCAAAATCCCAATGGAAAAGGTAGTATAACTGAAAAAGACAATCTGACTAAACCAAGTTAAAACAAAATTATGGTCAAGACTCATTTGTCTATAAGTAGAGAAATGGAAGTAGGACTAGGAGATCCAAAGATGGGGACCAGAGGAGATGAATGGCATATAGTTTCTAGGCTATGAGCACCTCCAAATACTGCTCTACACATAAACCAAATTCATGGTCATGGCTTCATCTTCACAGTCCAGCACCTCAGTGAGCTGTGTCACAGAAGTATCTCTGACTTACTTGCAGACTGCTGATCGACATCTGCTCGACAATTGAGCTTTAGGGTCATGGTACTGCTGTGTATCCCAATCTGTTCTGTCCTTACATGTATTTAGCACAAGGAATTATGGTTTTAATTGGATCCGAAAGCTAAAATTTCTGTGTAGGATATTTATTTAAAACCACATAAAAATGCTATGCTCTATCAAATCCTTTGGGAAGAATTCTCAAGAGAATTACATTTCCTGCTGTGTGCTTTATCTCTTTCACCATATAAAAAATGGGACTTTTCCTTCTGGAGTGTTTTAAGATCTCTGACATCTAGTTTAGAAAGTGATGAACGTGCAACTTCAGTAATATCTTGCTTTAGTCGCAGGAAACATCAATTGACGGAGCTATGCCTGTGATGTTCATACAAGTGCACTCCATCATAGCCACATTTTTCTGTTAAAATTTGGATTTGGTCCTGTCACTTGACTTGTGGAGAATGGGCTATCTTGTTTCAAAAATATCTTTTCCAACTATCAGTCATCATTAGTGGAAACGTCTTTTTTTCTTCCTGCCTCATCCTGTCTAATAATTCAATAAGCATACTTTCTCAATCACATCTTTGTTGTCTTTTCTCCACTTATTCTGCTTCGCTCCAATTTTTCATTTTAGTCTAGCTGCTCCCAATTCTGCTGCCTTTTGAAAAAACTGACATAAAGCTTCCTTCTCTCTATGCTTTCATTCTCTTCACTTGGCAAGCCAAGGATCCTGAAACCTAGAACAGACACTTTCTATTCCATTTGGGAAAGGCCACCTATGAATACCTATGTAAGTGTCATTATAAGTAAGAGAGGCATTTGGGGACATGCCCATTAGCCAAGTTGCTCTTGTAAAGCAGTACACCATGCTACAAAAGGGCTCAGGCTTTGACACAGGTGGACCTGGTTCCCACCCCAATTTGGCTATTTAAGTGTG
Source organism: Mustela erminea (assembly GCF_009829155.1). Taxonomy (NCBI): domain Eukaryota; kingdom Metazoa; phylum Chordata; class Mammalia; order Carnivora; family Mustelidae; genus Mustela; species Mustela erminea. Next base: position 119,142,719 of record NC_045614.1, on the reverse strand, counting down.
TAGCTTTAAGTTAAGTTTTATATGCTTTTTTGGTATCAGATTCCTTACATATGAAACAGTATTTACCTAAGCTAATGCTTTGAGTTTGAAATATTATAATGTAAGCCAAGTGCTTTTAAAAGAGCATGGAGCACGGGGTGTGGTGCAAAAATAATGAATACTGTTATGCTGGAAATAAAAATTAAAAAAAAAAAAAGAGCATAGAATATAATAAATGCTAAGTATTAGCCCCACCTCCTCCAAAAAATGATTTATTGACTATGTTGTAATATTATAGACTTTTCTATAATATTGCAGTAGACATTTTCCCATCATTAAATATATGAGGAAATTTAGCCTGCAAGACAACCATAGGGAATTATCCAGCCTTTTTAACAGAGTTTACTTCAGATATTTGTGGACACAGAGTTGACTGATAAATAATGTAATAACCATATATAGCGAAATGTGTGCTCTATATCAAGAAATGTATAATGGCCATTAGATGGCAAGTCAATAGATACATAGGTAGATGACTGGTTAGGTAGATAGATAAATGATAGAATCATAATATCACAGAATTTGATAAATGAAAAAAGACCTTAAATAATTTTTATGTAACCTTTAACCTGACAGATGAGAGAGGGGAGAAATGAAGCTGATTTTATAAGAAGACAGTTCTTCCAGATTTCACTCTTCTGCTATTTCCACTATACTAGGAGCTACGCAGTCAAATTACACCAAAGAATCTACCATCCTTTGCAACTATGCATACAACACTAAACACTTAAAGAATTTGAATTAGGAAATCTTTGTATAGAAGGTCATTGCAGACTTGTGGCTTTTTTGATACAGCAAAGCATTTTGCTTTAACTATGTACACACCTGCATTTGACTCCCTTTTTATCATTGTGAGTTGGACAATAAATGACCTTTAGAGGTAAAAATGGATTTCCTACTTAAAACCATTCAAGCACACACAATGAACACGTGTTGAAAGTAATAAATACACTTATTGGGTAAAATTCCTGAAGTATATATCCTTCTGTAGGCCAGTATGTTATATCTTCTGGCAAAGTTTATTAACATTCTTAAAGCACTAGAAGGAAAAAAAAAAACCTCCCTGATTTCAGATTCATCTAAAATGTACTGAATATCAACTGTTTCAGGGACTGTACTTTCACATATAAACTTAATTAATTTCATAACTCTGAAGGGCTTGTGGAATTTACATTTAACTGATGGTGAAATTAATGTTCACAAATTAGACCACTTATTTAGAAGCATATATCTATATCTGTATCTATATATCTATATATGAGAGCACTGGATTTCTAGCCTGAGTCTCAATTTCGAGTGAAATACATTATACTGTAATTGCCTCAGAAAGCCTCTTGGGCTCTTTGTTTATGAGTTTGTTTTTTACCAAGAAAAAAAGCAATATTAAAGAAGGTTCAGCAAAATGGATATAAACCAAATATAATCCTATTACTTTGGCATCAGATTTTTTGTTTTTGTGTGTGTGTGTGTGCATTTCCCAGTGATATTTATCTAAAAGCATCCATAATTTTATACGGGTCTAATCCTAGTGTCTACTATCCTTTATTATCATTTTGATTTGTTAAACATGTTACCATGTTTTTACAAATGTTTTTTACTATTCTTGTGAATGCATGATATTTAATCACTTTGTTAGACAATGATTTATTCTATATTTCATTAATATTAGAAATATAATACAATAATAAATAATTTTAATGGCTTCTTTTGTTTTGTTTAAATATTTTTTATGACACATTTCCACTAATTAGACTCCTGAGTTAAAACTATGGATTTTTTTTTCTCCTTATATGTACTGACATACTGCTTTCAAAAAGGATTATGTAAATTTGCACTATATGATTGATCTTGCTCTAACGTTTACAACACTGGGAGAATATTTTTAAACATACCCTAATACAACAGTATTGTAGTTTAATTTGAATTATTTGACTTGTGATAAGTTTATATGTTGCTCCTTGTGTAGATGTCTTCATCTACTCTAGTTTTAATTCAAATAGACAAAGCAACAGCAGAGAGCAACAGAATGATATCCAAAGTATAGAAGGTATTTGTGAGCAAATTGTGGACATTCTTCTTTTTTACAATTAAATAGAGCAATGGTCCTTCCCTAACTTTGATTCAAGGAAGAGCTGAACTCTATTCAGTATATTTCATTTAATTATTAATATTTGCATGGGTAAACTGTGATGTAAGTGCTGAAAAAACTTTTCATTCTGGGAAAAATCTGTTAAACCGGTAGAGTACTTTACCAAAGGTCCTTAAGCATTAATTTTATTCATCAAATATGAACTTATTTGATGGCACAGGACACTTTCTTCATTTTTTAATAGGCTTGTGACATAATGCTATTATCATAGTTATCTATATGCATATATTTCCTTTATATTATTCTATCATTTCTTAGACCAGAGACTCTACAATGTTCATTATTACCATAATTAAATTTTTCACAAATAGTAGTGGAAAATTTGTTAATAAATTATTATTTATTGGTCATGACCAATCACACAGTGGAAAAGTCCATTCATGAATGTGCTTGATGATCATAAATCCTATGGGAGGAATAATAAGAGTTTATCCCCAATCACTCATTTTGGGTCAAAATTCGTGTATAAACTAGAAACCATCTGAACATCATATATAACTTAAAATACATAATATTTAAAAGTAGATCTTACATGATACCATAGAAAATATTTTATAAAACATAATTTGAGACATCATGCTAAAAATATATCTATCATATCTGATTTCGACATACATTATAACAATTATAATTATAATATTATTATGTGTATTAGAGGATAAAAAGACATTGGAGGAAATGCAACAACTTGGTAATGCATTTAAAGTATGAGAGTTCAGAGGATTTATGGTATTCTACACCTGTACATTTAAAATTCTTTTAATAAACTATTTTCTGATTAGGAAACTAGAAATGCAAATTTAGAAAAGTAAAATGAATAAAAACTAGCATGTATCTTGAGAATTATGATAAAAAATATTATTAAGTCCATATAAACATTAGTTTTATATTTATGTTTGGTGATACTGTCTTTCTACCTTTCCCAAATTTTTAAACCCCATTATAACACCCTATTATTTCTATTTTAATTTTAAGAAGCAGTACACTTACTAGGAAGTGCAAACTATCTTTGATTTTTTTATTAAAATGGGTTTCAATTTTGTTTTAAGAATTCCCCTGGGGCTAAAAATATATTATATGTATATAAAAAAATTTAAAATTATAAAAAAATATTCCATGTCACCCTCTTTGAGCTTCTAGATAAGGGAGGTTCTCAAACTTTTTGTTTTTAAGACTTGTGACATTCTTAAAAACTGAGTGCTCCAAAGAGCATTTTCTTTTTATTTTTTTTTTAAATCTTATTTATTTATTTTAGAGCTAGAGTGAGCAAGAGAGAGAGAGCACATGAGCAGGGGCAGAGATTTAGGGAGAAGCAAGCTCCCTTGCTAAGCAAGGAGCCTGATGCGAGACTTCATCCTAGGACCCTGGGATCATGGCCTGAGACTAATGCAGATGCTTAACCAACTGAGCCATCCAGACATCCTCCAAAGAACATTTTCTTATATGAGTCATATCCATTGGATTATTGCTATTTCAAATTAAAACAGAAATTATTAAATTTTTAATTTATGAATAATTAAAAAATAAGAATCCAAGTCCATTTATATTAGCATAAATAGTATAATTTTAAAATAAATATTTTTCAAAAATATTCAACACAGTGAAATTATTTTGTATTTTTGTAATTCTTTTTAATTAAGTTTGGCATAATAGGAAATACCTGGATTCTGATATCTGCTTCTGCAATCAATGTACTGTGATATGATGTTTTTGTTAAAGTATATGTAGAAAGTCCAGCTTCACACAGGTATGTAAGTTGAAGAAAGGAAAAATATTTCCACAGTCTTTTCTGGTTACTGTGAATATTTTTCTTTTGTCCTGCACCAAAATCAGTGAGTGATAGTTTATTAAAAACTAGTTGCTATATGGACTCTGAAACCATAGCAACAAACTTTTTGTTTTCTGTTGACATTAAATACATTGGTCTATTTACCACTTTGACTGGGTATTTTACTCATTCATAGTTATGCATTGATCATTTGAAAAATATCAGTTCACAGCTTGAGCAAATCTCCCAAATGTTGACACATTTCATTATGCAATATAAACAGTTCACATTCATTAGTATCATAACTAATCACATAAAAGTCTTCAAGCAGGTTTGGCTTTATGTGAGATCCCACACTCCAAAAGTTCCCTGGTTTGGTTTAATAGTGTCCTGCTGTAACTGTCTTGAAATTTTTAGAAATTTTTGAACTTGTGTTTTCTAAGTGAAGCCCAACGGGATAATAAGGCAAAAGAGACATGTGCAGGATGCAGCATGCCAGCCATTCCTTGGTGCCTCATTTACCTACAGTGTGCACAGCACTCCACAGCCACAAAGTTCCTGTGTACCCACAGCATGGGAATTCAGTGAAATTCAAAGTGCAATGTAAGCTTGTTAAACCTATGATGAAGGTGGGGTGCTAACGGCCCTGAAAAACCACACTCTGTAATCAAACCAGAATTTGCTTTGAATGCAGAAAGAAAGCAGCATTTTCTAAGAAAGATGAAGCACCTAGGAACTCTATCATATCCTTTGTCATTGGTGTTCGTTTCCTGTAATAGCCAATCATTTTCCCTGAAACTGACGACAGTAAGAAAATGAAAGATCAAGCAGCCCCTACAATCCCTTTTCTTTTCAGTCCTTCCTTAGTCATAAATAAGCTGAAGATGGTAATCACAGAATGTACAATTGCCCAGAAATAAAATAAAAACTGTTGCTTATAGTTGAACATCATGTCTGCTCTTCTGGTAAGAACAAATAATATGCCCACATCAACTACGACGTTCGAATTGTGCAATTGTTGTGATTTTGCATATGAATCAAATGTTCTCATATTGGTATATAAAACTGCATAATATAAATAGTAAAACTCATGTTAATAACTTAAAATTTCCATTTCCTTGCTTAGAAAAATATTAAGTAGCAAATAAAAAAACACCATCACAAACCAAAAAAGAGAAACTATGAAAGAAGGAAAAAGGCTTTTTATTTTAGAAAACTTAACAGCGCTTTTTTTTTTTTTTTTTTTTTGGCTTTTTGAACAAGGAGCCCCACATTTTCATTTCGCACTGAGGTCTGTATTGAAAAGCTGTCAAGTTTGTGGTGGCAGATACATGTTTTTAAAATTCTGATTTTTAGCTTGAAAACTCAAATTTTATCATTGGCCACAAATACTGTCAGTTGTTTTCCTTGAAGTGATAGGCTCACTTCATTCCTTCTTGAGAAAATTTCTGCCAAATACTCAAGTCTGAATAACTATAATTTCTTTCAAATGAAAATGGTATTTCATCTTGAAAAAGAGGCAAGTTTGGCTCTCAATCACCGTACAATGCAACAGCACTGCCCTTTGCTATGTAGCAGAAGTACTTTATGCATACTTTGTCACATAGATTTTAAAAAATTTATTAAGGAATTGAGATTAAGTAAAATTAATTATTGTTACTGCTCCACCCAAAGCATTTGTGAGAAATTTCCCCCCATTCCTGTACATGCATAGCAATGAACAATACAATCTCTACCATAAGTTTATTGCCACTGCTTTGATTCATGGCAGAGCTCTGGTGGTTTGTCTCCATGGTATATCCATCATCTGTGCAAAGGTAGACACAGTTAAAAAATAAAAAAGAATAATTTCTTAGTATTGTTAAAAAATATTTTCATCTTATGGACCTCTAGAAAGGGTCTCTGGGACCCTAGGAGTTCACTGACTACACTTTGAGAATCACTGCACTAGCTGATTCATTGTGATGAGCAAAATAGCATAAATTCTCCGAAATGTAATTTCTATTTAAAACAAATCAAGAATTTAAGCTTTACTAATATTTTATATACAAATGAACACCAGTATCCTCATTGTGGCACGTCAAATGATTATGTATTATACATTACACAATATATCCTAAGGGAATAATGAGAATTCCTCAACCCAAAGAGATTGACTATGGTGACCTTACTCCTTTGTTCATTTATATTTTGATTTTTTTATGTCAAGTGGATTTACCAATTATATTATGCATTTTAACTAGGTTAATCCCCACAAAAAGGCTCAAATGACTTTTAAATATTTCTGCCAAGAAATAAGATGTTAAAAATAATACAGAAAACATAAGTAAACTTTAAAAGACAGAGCTGACACTTCTACTCCCAAAGTGAGTTCATCGTCAGTCATACTATTAGATTAAAATCAGTGATGAACTAATCAGATATGACAAGAAATCAGTCACAAATGTTCAAAAGTATCAAAAAGACAACTTGATAATAAATGATGAATCTAACCCTAAAAGTGTATATTATATTTGACACTTTACAGATAGCAACACCTGATATACATGCATTAATGAGTGTTATTAATTATTAAAAATTAAACTATGTAAATGAAAATAAAAAGACTATCGATGATGATAGTTCATTCGGAACTATGGTTTTTATTAATCCAATTCTATACACATGAGGTTCATAAAGAAGAAAGAAGGGTACTCCTAGCAAATAATAACCAAAAGAAAATGAAAAGCTGGTGTAGCATAATATTAGGCAAAACAGAATTTAAGGAAATTAGTAGGAATAAAGAGGAAGATAAAATCATGATAAAAAAAAGCAACCCACCAAGAAGATATAATATCATAAATGTATGTCACTGAAAACTTACTCTGGAAAATTTTTTCCATGCCCTTTTTTTTTTTTTTCTTGAAACTGATAGATAAAACAAGCTAAAAATAATTAGGGACATGGGCAAAGTAAACAATTCTACTAATAAGCAAATGTTAGTAAATTTTGTAATATGTAATAAAACTAGACATATTCATATCTTTCTACCCAGTACTCTCAATTATAAGTATTCTTTTAAATACAATCAACAAAAATAGAAGCAACCTGAATTTTCACTAAAAAGAGTAACAAAAAGCATACATGCAGTTCTCAAAAAGGACACTTATACTGTTACTATATTTTTAAGAAAAAAATAGAGAAAACAATTCATATAGTTTAATTTGTGTATGCAAAAAGAATCACATACATACGTATCAATGAAATGTGTTTAAAAGTGGGTTTATAAAAGATGTTCTAACTAAACAGTTGAGAGCAGTTACCTTGAGAAAAAATAAGGAAAAAGATTTATGTTTCAGTCACATACATATAAACTGTTCAAAAAATTTTTAAGATAAGATATTTAAATATTGCTTATATAATAGAGATACAGAGAGAAGGAGAACATAAACCAGTCCCAAGGTAGTGGCAGGCTGCTACAGCAGTAACAGGTAGGAAGCTCTGTATTGGCAAGAGTGTGGAGAAAGGTATTTTTATCAACTGTGGAAGTGTGACAATGTAATATAAAGAAATGTGCTAGGACTGAGGATACCTGACTTATGATCTAAATATTCTCTGGGGAATGTTGCATGAGGAGCTATGTTAGGTCAAACACATTTGTTATACACACAAAAGTAAAAATCAATTCATGAAAGACCAAAATTGATGAGAGTAAAACAAAGAGAGTTTGTACAATTACTAAGCATATGTAAGTATAACATAAATGAGTTTTGAGGGAGTAGGGTAGGGAAGTGTCCTGAGAAATAAAATGCCTCAGATACCATAATATACAAATATGATGAAATTTGGAACTGATTCTGCTTTTCTTTGCAATAAATCTTCTTTTAGCAGGAATTACTCATTGTTCTGAAGATGCCCAAATAAATTACAAAAAATAGTGTTTTACTTTCAGTTGATTAAATGTACAAGAATAATTTTGAACGTTTGAATGGTTAATATAAGAAGAGACGATTATTAATGGCAACATCTTCAACAAGTATTTACTAGGAAAAGGAGAAATGTTTCTCATTCAATGGGATAGGGTATTTGGTATTAAATTCAAAATATTCTTATAAAGAAACACACGTTTCCCTGTAATATACAACATGAAAACAATCATCTGAAAAGCTGCCACAAAGAGTGATCCAGAGAAAATTATATTATCATTTTCAATATTTACTTGACTTCAATTCAGTATTATCTAATTTAAAAATCTAACAAACCAGCAGCAAAGCCTAGGTAATTAATCAGTTATTATTACACCAAAATAACTACTTGTAATTGTTTATATCTGTGTTTGAGGACTAAGAAGATATAATCTTGAAGAAAACATCAAAGGTATTTTACAGAAAGGATTGAAGAGTATGATAAAGTGAAATGATTATTTGTTTCTATATACAGACCAGTAACAAACATTAATGAAACCTCCAGAAGGAAAAGAAAATAGTAAGTTTTAGTGCACCAGTATAAGCAAAAGTCATTCTTCAAAGGACATTCCTAGACCAATTATCACTGTTAGTAAAACAATAAAACATATTATAATTGGCATATGAAAAAAGAAACACTATTTTCTAAATAGAAAAAAAAATGTCAGTGTTATCCCAATAGATCGGTTTAGGAAACAAAATTTGTGAGTTTTTACAATAAAAATATGAAAAAGAAAATCTCAAATAATTGTTAGAAAAATCTATTTTATATTATTGATGGGATATGCTAACATAAAAACTCCATTTCTAGGAAACAGATTTTTATTTCATGCATGGATGCTTTGAAAAATATTGATAGTTCACAAATGGTTACTTGACTAAATTAGTCCTTTCTTTAATTGAACTAAGTGAATCAACTCATTAAAGTAGCCCAACTAGGTTTTGCCTACTGAAAAAGAGGATTCTCAATATATAAATGGAAGAATGCAAAAATGGGTGAGGGATGGGGGTTGATATATCCTAAGGTTCAATTGGAAATATAGATATAGTCACTAAAATTTGTGAAATTCTTAAAAATAAAATGGGAAATAATAATGAGTAATAATTAAAAACAAATACATTTCTCTAAAATAATCCCCATACAAGAACCAAAATATAATTTGAAACAGAAAGATGATGCAGGGTACTGAGGAAGGAAGTAAATAATAAAGGAAAATGAAAGAATTGATTTAAATATAAGGGGACCAAAAACCATAAGATACCTAGGAATAAACCTAACCAAAGAGGGAAAGATTCTGTACTCAGAAAACTACAGAACATTCATGAAAGAAATTGAGGAAGACACAAAGAAATTGAATGTTCCATGTTCATGGATTTGAAGAATAAATATTGCAAAAATGTCTATGCTACCTAGAACAATATATAAATTCAATGTAATCCCTATCAAATACCATCAACTTTTTTCACGGAGCTGGAACAAATAATCCTAAAATTTGTATGGAACTAGAAAAGACCCCAAAGAGTCAAAGGTATGTTGAAAGAGAAAACCAAAGCTGGTGGCATCACAATTCCAGACTTCAAGCTCTATTACAAAGCTGTCATCATTAAGACAGTATGGTACTGGCACAAAAACAGACACATAGGTCAATGGAACAGAATAGAGAACCCAGAAATGGACCCTCAACAATACAGTCAACTAATCTTTGACAAAGGAGGAAAGAATATCCAATAGAAAAAAGACAATCTCAACAAATGGTGTTGGGAAAATTGGACAGCCACATGCAGAATAATGAAACTGGACCATTTCCTTACACCATACAAAGAAAAAAAATAGACTCAAATGGATGAAAGACCTCAGTGTGAAATAGGAATCCATCAAAATCCTAGAGGAGAAATAGGCAGCAACCTCTGGGACCTCGGCTGCAGCAACTTCTTGCTAGATATGTCTCCAAAGGCAAGGGAAACAAAGGCAAAAATAAACTATTGGGACTTCATCAAGATAAAAAGCTTTTGTACAGCAAAGGAAACAGTTGACAAAACCAAAAGACAACCAACCGAATGGGAGAAGATAATAGAAAAAGTCTTATCAGATAAAGGACCAGTATCCAAAAACCTATAAAAAACTTAACAAACTTAACACCCAAAGAATAAATAATGCAAACAAGAAATGGGCAGAAGACATGAACAGACATTTCTCCAAAGAAGACATACAAATGGCAAAAAAACACATGAAAAAATGGTCAATATCACTCAGCATTAAGGAAGTATAAATCAAAACCAGAATGAGATACCACCTCACACTGGTAAGAATAACTAAAATTAACAAGTTGGGAAATGACAGATGTTGGTGAGGATGTGAAGAAATGGGAGCTCTCTTACACTGTTGGTGGAAATGCAAGCTGGCGCAGCCACTCTGGAAAACAATATGGAGGTTACTCAAAAAGTTGAAAATAGAGCTGCCCAATGACCCAGCAATAGCACAACTGGATATTTACCCCAAAGAGACAAATGTAATGATCTGAAGAGACACCAGCACCCCAATGTTTATAACACCGATGTCCACAATAGCCAAACTGTGGAATGAGTCCAGATGTCCGTTGACAGATGAATGGACAAAGAAGATGTGGTATTTACATACAATGAAATATTACTCAGCCATAAAAAGTGAAATATTGCCAATTGCAATGACATGGATAAAACTAAAGTATATTATGCTGAGAGAAATAAGTCAATCAGAGAAAGAAAATTATCATATGATTTCACTCATGTGGAATTTAAGAAACAAAACAGAGGAACACAGGGGAAGGGAGGGAAAAATAAAACAAGATGAAACCAGAGAAGGAGATAAACCATAAGAGACTCAATTAATCATAGGAAACAAACTGAGGGTTGTTGGGGTTGGGATGGGGCAACTGGGTGATAGACATTAAAGAGGGCATGTGACATAATGAGCACTGGGTGTTACATAAGACTGATGAATCACTGAACTCTACCTCTGAAACTAATAATATGCTATTTGTTAATTAATTGAATTTACATGTAAAATATTTCTTTAAAATATACTAAATATAAATAAATAAGGAAATAAATAAGGAAAGTAATAGGTATTACACAAATAAAGGGAGCCAAGTTTTTAGTCAACTCAGACATATTTCTTCTTGATTTGAATTTATTTGAATTAATGGAGAGTTAGGGCTTCTGATGCAATAACTGATGAACACAGATCAAGCAAGATATATAAGTAATGGGGCAGGGGCTGACAGCCCAAGATGGCAGCTGAATAGCACAGAAATGTCAAAAGGGCAAAGATCAAATTTCTTGTATCTTGAAATGGCTGAATGTTTCCTTCTCAGCATGAGCATGTTTAGACTGTCTGACAATTTATTTCACAGATAGAAACATTACCCTCTTTATTCAGTCAGCATTACACTAAAGAGAGTCCTTTATGTAGGGCCAATTTTATTATTTTTTTTTAATCTCGAGGCAATGTCTTAATTATTTCCTGTAAATTAGTTAATTTTTTTAAGTATCATGTAACAGTGTGTGGCACAATAAGCTAGAAGCTGAGAAGAGTGAATGGGTCGCTGGCATGTTACCAATGAAAGAAGAAAACCTGTGGCTCCAAGTCCTTAGACTTCATTTAGCTCAAGCCTGAGATACTGTTTTTAAAAAACATCATGGAAGCATAGAAGCTATGGAGCATATTCAGGGAGGATAGTCATGATACATACGATACTGGTTAAGTTTTTTTTTTTTTTTAGTTTTAGAAGAAAGAATAACATATACACTATGATTACAAAAGTGCAGAGCACATAAATCTAAAAAAAAAGACTAGAAAGAAATATAGAAAATTGTTAATAAATGAGTGTGATTAGCGAGATCATGTTATTTTTTTCAGGACTTAAACTTTTTTTGTGGTATAATTTTTTTTTTTTTAGTTATATGAAAAAGACATTTTAAATCTAAGATCACTTAAACTGAAGGAGACTATTTATTTAGATGCACACACATACACACACAAACACCAGTGTGCAACTTGAATTCTAAAAGACATCACATTTAAAAAAATATATTTATTTGTTTATTTGAGAAAGAGAGCGAGCATGGCAGGGGAGGGTCAGAGGGAGAAGCAGACTCCCTGCTGATCAGAGAGGCCCATGTGGGACTCCATCCTGGGACTCCAAGATCATGACCTGAGCTGTAAGCAGTCACTTCACCAACTGAGCCACCCAGGCACCCCTAAAAGACTTCACATTTAAAGATAGACAAAAGTAACATGTATGTGTTTCCAATTATTTAATGATGGAATCTTTAATTTCTAACTTTTGTTCATGTTGTCTGTATTACAATATAGTCAATAGAGTTATAGCTGTTTGCTTTGGTTTTGGTTTTTCTCTTACTATGAAGCTAGATATGTTAGATAAACTGGTAAACACTATAATTTCTATCCATATGGGGATATTAGGGAGAATAAAATTTGTAAAATAATAGCAAACAATATGCTGACTCTTGTAGTACCAAGAGAGATTGCACAGTAGCCATGTGTCTTTCACAAACCTTCTCCCTATATACTTCCATAGGCAGGAAGAGATCTGAATGCCAGGGCAACTGTGTCCATCACATACAGATTCCTATCTCATTGGACCTAATTGTTTTCATCTGCCTATTTATTTTACCTCCCCTTGCTTGCTGTGCTTGAGCTTATTTTGGAGGACATGTCACAAGCATTATTAACTTTTTTATATATCATGAGTTTTTTAGAGGCAGTAAAGTATTGTTATAGACTGAAGTTATAGACTGCAGTAGAAGATTACTGAGACTACTGTTAAGATTTCATAAAAGGAGTTCTGAATATAGTCTTTCAGACAACTACCTACCTACAATAGGAGGACCTGATTCTATAGCAGTTATTCATACAAAAGACAGAGAAAAGTAAGATATAGTCTGGGGAGTGTGGAAGATACAAAAAGTAGAAAATAAAGCTAGAAAGAAGTTAAAGTCACATATGAGTTAAATTCACATTTACCCTCACAAGGGTAATGGCAGAGGAGGACAATCAAGCAGTGGGAAATCTATTTGAGAGCACATGGAGCTTTGTCTTTAGAAGTCTTAGTGACATGACTTGAAATGTGGATGAAATAAAATGGAACCTTCTTAAGGATAAAAATGAAAAGTTTGGTTATAGTCACACTAACGTTTTCTGGTTTTTTTTTTTTTAAGTTGTAAGGGTTTCTTTAAAGGTTTTATTTATTCCTTTGAAAGAAAGAGAGAGAACATGAGGAAGACCAAGGGAGAGGGAGAAGCAGACTCCCAGATGAGCAGAGAACCAGACATGGGGCTCAATCCCAGGACCCTGAGATCATGATCTAAGCCAAAGGCCAATGTTTAACCAACTGAGCCACCTAGGCACCTTGAAGTTTTCAGTTTTGAAGATTTCCAAAGAAACTTTCCTATAGATTATTGGAACTGAAGGGTTGCACCTTGAAAGAGAAATTTGGTAAAAGATTAGGATTTAGGAACAAATGATTTATAGGTGAATATTTAAAACAGAAAAAGAGGAGAGTAGCTTCTAGAAAATAAATAAAGTTTAAGAACAAAGGACCAGAAAAAATGTTTGGGGATTTCCCATGGATGAAAGACTGTAGGAGAAAAAGGAGCTGGTGACTGAAGGGAAAAGACCCACAAGAGAAATGGGAACTACTGTAGATGAGTGAGCAAAAAGGCAAAGGAGAGTTTGGGAAGAGGCTGAAGTCATCGATAGAACACCTGTCACTGAAATATCAGGAATAAGGGGGCTGGGGAGGTTTTAAATCTGATTAAGAAGGGTATCTTAATGCTAATGAAAAAGTGGATCTAATTTGATGGTAGGTGTAGAAGCAGAAGGACCACGTGGTCAGAAAGTGGATTGAGGCTGCCAAGAGAATAGTAATACAAGGTAAGTAAATGGCTACAGAGCACATCCCAGTTAGTAATGAGTCTGTTTTTATTTAGATGGGGGATTTGAATTTTAATATATAAGCACTGAGAACAGGAAACAACAAAGAAAGATTGATGGTTATTGAGAGGAAAATAAGTATGACTGTAATGTCCTTGAGAGAGAGAGAGAGAGAGAGAGACAGATGGGGGGGCAGTTGAAAGAGCATGAACAAAATAGTTGCCTTTAGAGCAAAATGGGTATAGAAAAAAGACATAACATGTAAGGGAGATTGGAAAAAGACTGTTTTTTTAAGTGAACAGCAGTTATCCAACATGAATTATGATGAAGATACAATATAGGTACATATAATATGAAGATGAATAAAATGGAAGGTCTACGCAAAAGGTCACACAAAAAATCTGTCAAGTAGCTCTAATGAAGTTTGGCTACATTGACTCTTCAAAGACCAAATTTATATCTTGTTTCACCTAGGAAGAAAGGAAAAGTAGAATGGGGAACAAGTATATAGACAGGCATGAGGTGTGATAAAGCCAGTGTTTAAGGTAAGATAAGAAATTCAATGTGACTAGAGCATAAGGTGTCTGTCAGAAAATGATGTATGTAGGGAAAAAGCAAAGACACCTTCCTTAAAAATGATTCTAAGTTAATAAGGGGAGTCACGTCTGTCACTCACCTTAGTAAACAGTTTCTTGAGAGCTAAATCGCCTCATATGCCCCAAAACATAGACCCACATTCCTCACCAGGCAACCCCTTGCTCTCCACTGCTTGTACTTAATATGTATGTTGACAGTAATTAAGTAAAATTGAATCTTGGCACAGCTGGTTGGATATCAGAGCACTTTCCATTATGCAAACTTCTCCCATTATGCCAGTGTTTACCCATTCAATGTAAATTGAAGAACTAGTTAGACACTCCTGTGAAGAGGAGGAAAAGTCAACCAATGCAATTCTAAGTCTTTTTTTTTTTAAATATGTTTTTTAAGAAAAGGAGATGGCCATATTTTAATTGTTTTGAGAACTATTCGTTCTTATACCTTTTTTTCAATATATAATAAAGCATCAGAGAGTCTTCTTTTACAGATAAAATCAGTGCTTTTAAGATTATTATATGTTATAAGATATTACATGTAGAGTTTTTAAAATTTTCTGTGAATACAATTTGAAATTACTGATAGTTGGTAGAAATTTTTAGTCTACCAAGTCTTTTTCCAGTTTATATTTATTCATATTCATATGTATATATTTATTCAACAACATTTTATTATGTACTTATTTAAGTACCTGGAAACATGCTGTATACCTGAGACAATAATGAAAACAGACACAATCCCTAGTTTAATTGAGCTCAGAGTCATATCACAAGCACAAATAAAATAGCTAAAAGCTGAAGTAAGTGTTGCATAGGAAAGAAAAATATCATGATACTATAAAAGTATAATACTCAAAAAAATTAACCTGGATTGGAGACTAGTGAAGACTTTTTTGAAAACGTAACACAAATTAAAAATCTAAATATTCAGTAGGCATTTAACTAAAAGGATAGATGACTCTTTAACCAAAGAATATTGGGAATTTGGGAAGAGAAAAGATTTAAGGTGCTCTCATCACACACACACAAATTATAACTAGGGAACTCATGATGTCAAATTACATTACAAAGCTGTAATAATCAGAACTGTACTGTATTAGCACAAAAACAGACACATAGATCAATGGACTGGAATAGACACATAGATCAATGGACTGGAATAGGCCCAGATATAAGCATATACAGACATACTGCATATACATGCATATACATGCATATGCAGACAACTAATTTACAAGAAAAAAACCACGAATATACAATGGCAAGGAGGACAATCACTTCAATAAATGGCGTTGGGAAAACCAGACAGTCACATGAAAATGAATGAAACTGAACTACTGTCTTACACCATACACAAAAACTAACTTAAAATGGATTAAAGACTTGAACATAAAACCTGAAGTCATAAATCTCCTAGAAGAAAATATAGGCGGTAAGTTTTTTTTTTTTTTTTTAAGATTTTATTTATTTATTTGACAGAGAGAGAGAGATCACAAGCAGGCAGAGAGGCAGACAGAGAGGCAGGCAGAGAGAGGAGGAAGCAGGTTCAACGCTGAGCAGAGAGGCCAATGCGGGGCTCGATCCCGGGACCGAGATCATGACCTGAGCTGAAGGCAGAGGCTTAACCCACTGAGCCACCCAGGTGCCCCAGGCGGTAAGTTTCTTAACATCAGTGTAATGAATTTTGGATCTGACAAAAACAGAAAAAAAAAAAAAAAGCAAACACAAATAATTGGGATCAAACTAAAAAGCTTCTGTACAGCAAAGGAAACCATCAAGAAAATGAAAAGGCAACCTATCAAATGGGAAAAATCATATATCATTACAAATCATATATCTGATAAGAGATTAATATCTAAAATATACTTAAAAATTCGTACAGCTTAGCAAAAACAAAACAAAAACAAAAAATAACCAATCTGCTTTAAAAATAGGCATAAGATCTGAATATTTTTTTTTCTGAAGAAGATATATAGATGGCCAATGGTACATGAAAAGATGCTCAACATCTTTAATCAGGGAAATATAAATCAAAACCCCAATGAAATATCACCTCACACCTGTTAGAATGGCTACTATCAAAAAAGATAAGAAATAGTAAGTATTGGTGAATACATAGGGAAAAAGGAACCTTTATGCACTGTTGGTGGGACTATAAATTGGCACAGCCAGGATGGAAAATAGTATGGAGGTTTCTCAAAAATTAAAAATAGAACTACTATATGATCTAGTGGTTCTACTTCTGGGTATTTATCTGAAGAAAACAAAAATACTAATTTAAAAGACTTATGCATCCCCATGTTCATTCCAGTGTTATTTGCAATAAACAAGATACAAAAACAACTTTAGTGTCCTTTTATGGATAAATGGTTTAAGAAGATACATATATATATAATATATTATATATATAAGGAGAGTCACATCTGTCACTCACCTTAGTAAAAAGTTTCCTAAGAGCTAAGTCACCTCATATGCCCCAAGACATAGCCCCACATTCCTCACCAGGCAACCCCTTGCTTTCCATTGCTTGCACTTGATATGTATGTTGTTTGTATATATATGTATATGTATGTATATACATACATGTATATATATGTATATGTATGTATATACATACATATACATATATATATGATATGAAATACTATTCAGCCATAAGAAATGTGAAATCTTACCATTTGTGACAAAACAGATGGACCTTGAGGGCATTACACTAAATGAAATAAATCAGAGAAAGAAAAAGACTATATGATCTCACGTATATGTGGAATCTAAAAAAAAAAAAAAACAAATAAGCTGCTAAGAACAAATTGGAGGTTGCTAAGCAGAGGCCAGTGCGCAGGTGTAGGTAAAATGGGTATAATGAATTGAAAGGTACAGATTTCCAGGTACAAAATAAATAAATAAATAAGTTATGGGGATGTAATGCACAGCATGGTGACTATACTTAATAATACTGTATACCATAGAGTAAATATTAAAAGTTCTCATCACAAGAAAGTAATTTTTTTGCAGCTATGTACAGTGATAGATGTTAACTAGACTTACTGTCATGATCATTTTGCAGTGTATACAAATATCAAAGTCTTATATTGTATTGAAACTAATGTAATCTTCTGCCAATTATACCTTAGTTTAAGTAATGGTAACTATTTGAGAAAATGATACACTAATTAGCATGATGGTGGCAATCATTTCACTATATATATCTATAAAATCATCATGTTGTACAATACATATATATAGTTGACTCTTGAACAATATGGGGTTTAGGGGTACTGACCCCCATATAGTTGAAAATCATTGTACAACTTTTAATTTCCCTAAAATGAAACTACTAATAACCTACTGTTGGCCAGAAGCATTACTGATAGCATAGCAAATTAACATGGGTTCTGTATTTTCTATGCATTATATACTATATTCTGACAAAATGGAAGCTAGAGAAAAGAGAATCTAAGAAAGAGAAAATAAATATATGGCACTGTACTATAAGAAAGCAGGGTACAAGTGGACCCACACAGGTCAAACCCATAGATACACACACACATACATACAATTTTTATTAAAAACAATAAAAAGGGTAAGCAGGAACACCATGTGGCCACAGGGAGCCAGCAGAGTCACCTTTACATACCTGTCCTCATTATACGTCCATGTAACTGGAGGAGTGAGGAGAGATATGATAGAGCCCCCCATGGTCTGCTAAGAAGTGTTATAAAACAGAGGTAACAGGATAAATAGATTTCACCTTGAGAGAAGAGATCATTTCTGTCAGGAGATCAAAAGTGAATTATCTTTCTTTAAGAAATACCGTAGTGACTGACATTCTACCTACTTGTTTCCCTCAAGGTCTTCATTCTCAATAAAGGAATTAATCCAGCAAAGGTCTCCAAAGAGGACATAGAAAGCAGGAAGATTTCTTTGGTATTTCCCAAAAAGGAAACTACTAGATTGGTAGTAGGGACCATATCAAATCACTGGCTTTAAGCCTTTTTTTTTTTTTTTTAAGATTTTATTTATTTGACAGATCACAAGCAGGCAGAGAGAGAGGAAGGGAGGTAGGCTCCCTGCTGAGCAGAGTCTGATGCAGGGCTTGATCCCAGGACCCTGAGATCATGACCTGAGCAGAAGACAAAGGCTTTAACCCACTGAGCCACCCACACACCCCACTGTCTTTAAGCCTTTTTAAAAAAAACCTTGTCATAGAGTAAATAGGAATAGGGCAATATAAAGCAGTAAAAACACCTAACTTTCTCAGGCTTATGAATGAAGGCTCAAAGGAAGAGAGGTAAGGAATAGCACAAAGATGTATTCTATTCTAGGTCTTTTATGCTAAGAGGACTCTGGCGCAAAGAAACACATTACCCTTTCCTTCAGAGAATGACAGAGAATGATATTTCCTGACATTGTATTGAATTTATTTCACTTTCTTAATGTAGTATCTCTCAGTATGGGGTTTCACATTTGTTTATGCTCATGTAGCCCACTGTGCATTGCTACAAAAAGGAATCTGAGGTCTAAAAGAGAAACAGCATTTTTTTTTCACCAAAATGTAAATTCCTGAACAAATCACTCTTCCCTGAAATATAAAATTTGAATAACAATTTTTAACGTTTTGTTAAAGTCTTGTAGTACTATCTCTCAAGCAGCCATACAAAACAGAGTTCTGTGTATGATCAAATCACTTTGATGAGCTGAGCAGAGAAGCAGAAATGTCAGTAGTCACTATCCTTTCATCTCCAGTCCTGTTTTGATGGGCTCAAGAAACAGTAGATCAAAGTACTCTACAAAATCTCATCAAAGAAAATCAATTGAATATGGTAGCCAAAATGGTATTACAGAATCCATGTTTGCAGTTTTCTTAAAGTTTACAAAAAGCCTTTCCAAATCCAGACTTACTGTTACCTAAATTGTGAATTGTACAAGTGCGATTATATATAAGAGCATGCAGGCATACAGATTGAAAGCCTAAAAGAGCCACATTTCCTATGATAAGTAGTCCCATGGATTCGTAAATGAAGGTAAATAAGGATTTGTGTTGCTGTATCTGTGGCCCCAAACTGCTATTGCATGGGTACCTCCCATAGATTTGAATCTTGTAGCAATCAATTCACCTAGTAGACCAGAGTGATGCATTATATTATTTCTCAGACTTTTCTTCTTCTTGCTCATATTTTTTAGACTATTTTCTTATACTGAGAGATTTCCCTTCATTAATAGCTCACATTGAACTCTAGCGCTCACAGTAGTAAAGATCCTCTTGCAACAAAGCTGTTAAAAGAGGGTATAGCATGCACCAGGCAATGCTTGCTTCATTCCCTGTGAGCATCAAACAACTGTCATTCAACTAAATGAGTTGTCATTAGCAAGCAGATTTTCACTCCAGCCTTCCAGAGCCCCACAACGAAATCTAACTGATGTAATAACTGCTGGAGGAGGCCCTGATAGAGTTGGGAGGCTTATGGGTCTCCTTCCCCCATTAATGCATTAAATGAACTTTTTTCAGTTGGGGGGGATATTTGGCTTGGGTCTGATGACTTAAAATTTCCTTTGAAATCTGCCACAGTATCTCATCACTATCATGAATATTCTCTCCTCTCAGCCAGCATTACTTGTAGGCATGCCATGCATTGCCAAGTATTTAACCAGAGATAGGAATAATGGATAAGTTAGGGTGTGTTGCAAATAGTAATGGTTTCTCTTAGTCAGTTTAGAATTTCCATGGGAAACTATGGGCTCAGCAATCTACCTTTTTGTCTACCTTTTTAGTTTTCCTATGGTAATCTCAATACAGATTTCAATACAAATTCAGACCTTATCATACTAATGGATTTGCAACCCCAAACTCAGTCTTTCTTTCACAAAAATAGTGCATCTTCATGTGACCTATATTCCATTTTCTCATATCAAAATTTGTCTTTCTGTGATTTAGTGCTTTTCCATAGAACTCCTAAATTTGCACTAAATGAAGAAGTAGTCATACTTGTGAAGGGATTAAACTTTTCTAGAGTTAAAAGGAAATTGTTTCATTGATTTAAAAAATTAACTAATTAGATTCCCATTGGACGCCTGGGTGGCTCAGTGGGTTAAGCCTCTGCCTTCGGCTCAGGTCATGCTCTCAGGGTCCTGGGATCCAGCCCCACATTGGGCTCTCTGCTCAGCGGGAGGCCTGCTTCCCCCTTTCGCTCTGCCTGCCTCTCTGCCTACTTGTGATCTCTCTCTGTGTCAAATAAATAAATAAAACCTTTAAAAAAAAATCATAAATGGATTCCCATGAGAGAAGTTGTCCCCAATGTGAAATCCCTCATTTCTTAGGGGCTCACAAATATATTAATGAAAATCTTCTAATTGTTTTAAATATTTCAAAAATTAAAATAGTAATCAGATATTTGTCTCAAATGATATATAGGCTAACTAAATAGTCAAGTTTCCTTGCTTTGGCTGGAGGGATATTGTATCTATGGCATTCCCAAGGTAATTCTTCCAATCCATGGATATGTTATATGATATAATATCTTCTGATATGCTGCATATTATAACTCAAGATATAGCCTTACATATCCTTAATTAATTTATGAATACTTCTTTATAGCTATTAGCATAAATTCCCTCACATCCCCCAATAAACTCTAAACTTCACTGCATAGCATAGTTAGGATTATAACATTAACCTTGAATATAGATGATTTTGTGATAAGACAAAGTGTGTAATTCCTTTACAAGACTCATCAACTGATAAACAGCAAGGAGCAGCAGTGCTGCCTGGACAGTCACCTAGGCTCCCCTACCAGCCCCTTCATCAGTAACCTCACAACATTCCTCCAAGTACAAATCTGGGCAAAATGACTGTCACCACATCATATACCTCCACAAATGTTTTTCCCAGACTGAGGATAAGCTTTTATTGGTAAATACATTTTTTAAAAGAAAATGAGGAATTAGGCTAAATAAATATAACTTGTCAAACAAAATTTTTCAAAATATAAAGTCTGTTGTTGATGAGGGATGGAGAACAACACAAGGGGTCTTCGAAGGTGAACAGTATGAGATTTTGCATTCTAACCTATTTCTTAAGGATCATTTTCATCTTTAATTTTGTTCTTGATAGGATGGGAAAAACAGAGAAAAGAACAGAGGGAAAAATATAACAACCTATACATAAACCTTCCCTGGATGAATAAATCTTATATTTTGTCACTTTTTGCATAGTTTATTTTATAAAAGAAACAAAGTGTTTTGGTTAATATTGAACCCTCCTTGAGCTCTTCCCCAATCCAAGTTCCCATACCTCCTCCAGACACAACTAGTACCATGAATTTTATATTTTCCTAATCCATGCTTTAATTCTTTTGTTTCCATAAATGGCTTGATTATTGTTTTGTGTGAATTTTCAAATTTATACAAATGCTGTCATACTCAGACATAACTTGGTACCTTGCTTTCTTAACCTTAACACTGTTTTTTTTTAAAATCCTTTAGATTCATTTAGTCTTATTTTACTATTGAATAGTTTTCTTTTATGTAACCAAACCACATTTGACTTGACGTCCTTACTAGTGGACATTAAAGTTATGTACTTTTTTTGTGATTACCAACAATAGTGGACTGAACATAGTTACGTATGATTCCTGACACAAGGATATAAAAGACAAGATTCTTGAGTAAAAATGCAACAAATTAAAGGTGGTGCTAGGGAAGGTCTATAATAGGGCTTAAAAAATAAGATTTCATTAAAACAAGTATGGGAGAGGAACAAACGGGATCAATTTTGGGTGTTGACAAAACACTTTGTTGAAGAGGAGGCTAATATGTTTTAAATGGGATTTTTCCAAAATATATTTAAGTAGAGCTAAGAAAAATCACATATAATTCCTGATTGTAGAATGAGTACTCTCTTTGAAAGAAAACTATTCAAAGGAGGGAACATAATTATAGACATATTTAGTTTCTGACAAGATAATGTCCTCATACCTACCTAGATCTGACCTAGGTCTTGTCAGATCTTGATTTCAATAACATCAGCTCCCTAGCACAGTCCCTCCACTCTAGCCAAACTCCTTACTCACCATTCTGTGAACCCAACTTACGTGTTTACTTTTCTATTACTCTGCTTCTGCCGTGCCCAGCCTAGAAAGAGCCTACTCTGGTTCATGGAATTCCTTCCCTCCTCCTAATTCTTGTCATACCTAGTTTAAGAACCTCACTCATACTTAATCACTGGCATCCTTGGCACAAGTGACAAGTGCTGTAATACAATGCAAACCTAGCTCTTTAAGACTCAACGAAGCAATTTTCAGATGCTGTTGCCTCCAAGTCCCAAGCTTTCTGCAACAATGACGGAAGAATTTAGATACAGTTAGCCTCGTTTCTTTTGTTAGACTTGCAGCTTTTCCTTTGTGAGTCATAACAATAGTACCCATGTTAATTATTATAATTAAAAATTATTATAATTAAAATTATTATAATTAAAAATGTCCAACATTTATGAACTGTTTACTATGGGCCAGGGCCTGCATTAGCTACTTGATAAGTATCATCTCAGTTAATCCTTACAATGACTGTGAAGAAATGAAAGGCACAGAAAGATTAAATGAGTTGGTTAGGGCACAAAGCTGGTAGGCAGCTGAGTCAGGCTTCAAACACAGGTCTGTCTCAGTTCAGAGCTGACCACATTAAATTGTCTTCTATGTTAATAACCAGAGAAATATGTACCTTTTGTCTATAAGAAGGTAATAAAAACCACCCTGTTTTCATCCATGGGAGAAAAGAAAGGCAATAGGGAAGGGTATAAAGAGTGTCAACTCTGGACCCACTCCAACTTGAGTTCAAATCCCAGCTCTATCATTTACTAGAAGTGTGGTGAGTTATTAATTGTTTACAACACTAGTTTAAGATAGATCCTGGGATCTTTGTCTTTTGATACTCAAATGATGATCTCCAGATTTTCTTTTTCTGTATTAAACAGTGTTTGGTGTACATCTCTGTTTCAGCTGCTACTTTTATTATGCTTTTATATATTTATTCATAATATCCCTTCATTAGTCAACTGCTTGATATGCAAGACCCTATTCCAGATGAAGGGACACAGTTATAAAATTCACACAATAACCCTTCCCTCATGGAATTTAGATCCCAATAGAGAAAGAGAATCAATAAAATAAATATCTATATAAAAATATAAAGCTAGATAAATGTATACAAAGAGCTAAGATGGGCTATTAAGTAGCAAACTGGTAGCTATTTTAGATTGAGGAATTAAGAAATGCTTCTCTAACAGATGGAAGTTTAAGCTGCTATACAAATCACAAAAAGGAACCCAGCCTTGCAAATACTGGAAAGGCGGTCCCAGGCAGATGGAAGAGCTAATGTGAAGAACTCGGGTTTTCTCCTTACTAGAGCCACCCAGAACAATTTTTGTGTTTCTGATTACTTCCGTGTGGATGATTTTAACTTGTTGTCTATTCCTTATGTTGAGTCATTGATCCTAGAATGCTGTGTAACAAATCACGCAATTTATCTGCTTAAATTCCTTCAGTGACTTCTGATTAGACATGGAATAAAATCCAAACTCTCAAGTGAAATCTTCATGAAGAAGAGTCACATACGTCTGGCTTGCCCTGTGTCTCTAGTACTTGTTTGGCTTCCTGACCAATGCTATATTGGTAGAATATTAATAAAGGAATGCATTAATGAACCTGGGCTCTCTATCCTAGCCCTTCATTTCCTTCAAGGGATTATAACTCACTGTCTCCTTCATATTTTAAACCATTTTCTTACTAGTACTGGCCCTTTGGCATTCAGCACATGCTTTTTCCTACCTAAAGAACAAAAACAACTAATAGCAACAACAGAAAACCCTTCCTTTGATTCTTCCGCTGCCAACCTTTTTCCCCTTTGACACACTTGTTATTCATACTTCAAATGTCACTTCTACCTACTATAAACTAAAATTTGTAAATCACTCATAACATATATAATTGTCAGTCAATAGACATATTTTATCCTCATCTTACTAGACTATTGGACTTCCTTTGGGGCCATGAATCTCATTTTCCTCTAAGTATTCCATATAGCACTGCTTCTGATTTAAAAAAAAAAAAAAAAAAAAAAAACACCTTACCTCACAGTAAAAGAAATGTGGCGAATGGAATGATGCTCATGGGATTCACGGGTCTTACTATGGTCTCTACCATTCTGAAGCAATCAGCTTGATAGAATGACAAAATGACCTTTATTAGACTCAATTATAGCACTAGCTAGATGACAGTTCCTTGCAAGGCTGGAGAAAGGTTCTCTCGAGAGTTCTTAATGCTTTGGAATCAGCATCTAATATATGGTGTGGACTCTCCAATAGCCAGGATTCAGGGGTCCAGGAATCAAGGTGGAAATGGAAGTGGCACCATTCACTGTTACCTATGATTACCTACTAGCAAAATTTTTATTTTCTGTTTTTGTCACCTAATGTTCTGCTTGTCTAGAGGACTTGGTTCCATAGAAAGTAATAGTTCTACCAAGAGACACAATGATTCTACTGAATTGAAAGTTAAGATTGCCACCCAGCTTCTTAGGGCTTCCAAAGCATCTGAATCAATAGGCAACGGCAACTGTGGTGTTGGCTTGGGAAACTGGTCCTGACTACCAAGGAGAAATTGGACTGCTACTCCACAATGGAAATAGAGAGGAGTATGTCTGGAATATAAGCCTTCTCCTAGTATTACCATCCCTGTGACTAAGGTCAATGGAAACTGAAACAACCAAATCCTGGCAGGACTACTAACAGTCCAGACCCTTTAAGAATGAAAATTTGAATCACCCTGTTAGATAAAGAAATGACCAGTTAAGGTGCTTGCCAAAGGCAAAGAGAACACAGAATGGGTAGTAGAAGAAGGTAGTTATAAATACCAGCTAAGACCACATGACCAGATACAGAATTAAGAACTGTGATTGCCATGAGTATTTTTTATTTTGTTCTGAATATATCTGTGTGTATATATACATATATTAAATCTGTCTTTGTTTCTTTATGATGTAACATGAGATGTATTGGCATTTTATCAGTATTTAAGTATTGTTAATTTTACATTTAAGTTTTTAAGTTATGGGATATCAGGAGAAGAATAAACACCTGAAAGGATTTTACCTCCGATGTAAGGAAAGGATTAGTGCATTTTCAGCTGTATGCAGAAGAGTTTTCTCATGTTAGAATTATGACCTTGTTAATTATCATTATTTAGATATTAAGTATTGTTTAATTTGACAAATACAGGTGCCAGTTGACAAGCGGTGGACTGTGAAGGCTAATTTTATTTGTCAACTTGATTGGGCTAAGGAATAGCTGGTAAAACATTATTTCTGGGTCTATGAGGGTGTTTCCAGAAGAGATTAGCTTTTGAATAAGGAGACTGAGTAAAGATCATCTTTGTTCACATAGGCAGACATCATTCAATCCACTGAGGACCTGAATAGAACAAAAAGGTGGTGGAAGAGCTAATACGTTCTTTTCGCTTGAGCTGGGACATCTCTCTCATCCTGTTCTTACACATCACCTTTTTTTTTTTTTTTTTTTTTTTTTTTTTTTCTGGTCAGAGAGAGAGAGCACAAGCAGGAAGAGTGGCAGGCAGAGGCAGAAGGAGAAGCAGGCTCCCTGCCAAGCAAGGAGCCCAACGTGGGACTCAATTCCAGGACCCTTGGATCATGACCTGAGCCAAAGGCAGCTGCTGAACCAACTGAGCCACCCAAACATCCCAGATGTAACCATCCTTAATTATTAAGCCTTCCAACTCAAACCAGTATTCATGCCATCAGCTCACAGATTATCAGGCCTTGGGAATCAGACTTACAATATTGGCTCCTCTGGTTCTCAGGTCTTTGAGCTCAAACTAAATGACACTGTCAGCTTTCGTACTTCTGCAGCCTGCAGAGGGCAGACAATGGGAATTGCTGGCCTCTAGAATCACATAAGCCAATTCCTATAATAAATGCCCTCGCGTGTATTTAGTTCTTTCAATACCCTAATATATTCCCTCTTCCCTATGCTTCTGGTTTTCTATTTCTCCAGCCATCCCTTGATCTTTTTCATGGACTATTTCTTCCTCATTCTTCTACCCTAAATGGTTCATCCTCTGTTCTTTTTATTTTATGCATAATCCATGAAGAAATAAACCTAAATTCATGTCAATAACATATATATATACATATATATATGACTATGATACTCATGTCTGATCATTATCCTAAATATACCCCAAGCATCACAGACTTATATAATTATGATTACTTATTGCCTGCTTATTACAATACAGGAACGGAGTTTAGAACTTTACAAATGTTTAACTTGCTCCTCCAAAATCTTGAAGTACATAATTATTTTCATTATACAGAGGAAGAAACAAAGGCTTAGACAGGTTAAGTGAATTATCCAAGGCCACACAAACAGTGGCAAATCTAGGATTTGAATCCAAGTTGCCTGACTCAAGTTTGTGATTTTAAATATTATGTTATACTGCTTCATATTCAACGGTTATTGTAGTTAATTACTTTCAAGCATCTTAAATGCAAATTATGTTACATATAATACATCAGGATCCAAACTGAATTTTATGTATTAAACAGGAAGCTTTTCCTAAAAAATATGCTTTCTGCCTAGAATCGTTATGTCTTACTGCTCCATTTGTTTTAAAATTATTTATCTTTACCTCTCTTCATGAAGATTCTTTTGGATGAGGAACCGTCAGGATAAACATTAAAACACAGAATGTATATGCTTTATACAAGACTACAATTTCCAGCCTGAATTTTTTTGTTTAGCTTTGTTTTACTTTGATTTTGGTTAGTGTTCTAGTGGGCTATTCACACCAGGAAATGGTAGATAACTGGTTTCTTAATGTCTAAATTTTTTTTGTGTGTGTGTGTGTGTAAGAGATTAGGTGACACAGGCATATGAAAAAGATATGCTATTAGACAAATGGATCAAACATTAAATGTCTAAAGGCCAGGGGCAAAAAGTTGAAGCAGGTGATGGTTAAGGACATGAGTCTGCAGACAGATGATTGATGTTCTATACCCACCTCACAACTTGGCCACTGGAAAAGCACTTAAACAGACTAGCCTCTTATTTTTCACTTATAAAATAGAAATAATAATAATACCTACTTCTTGAGATTCTTGTGGGTGGTGAGAATATCTGCTATGGAAACGACAGTGCCTTATACATAGTATTCAACCAGAGTTGACTAAATTATTATTCTGTATGATTTCTTCATGTCCACTGGTTCCACATTCTCTACTAGAAGATCATATCCTGGAAATTCATGGTTGCAGTCCATAACATTGTAGAGCATTCTACCAGGCATGCTGATCTCATTTAGATAAAGACATCAGTGTGTTTCTAATCCCACCATACACAAAGAAGCATGTTAGTGAGCCATGAGTACTTAAGGAAAGGAACACCACTTGAAACTCATACACACTTGGCTGGGTGCCGCAACATCTACCAGTTTGTGTGGAATAGAGAGAAATTAGATTTAACTACATCTTGGGTCAGTCCCGTATGTGACTTAATCCAAGTATCTGAATATGTAAACTATAAGAAGATTGAGAGGCAAGTTCAGAGGAACCTAGAACATTATTTTATATTTTTCCATAGAGTATTTAAGGCTTTGAGAAAATTGGATGAGACAGATCCTCTACCTAGCTGTTTTTAGAGTGTGTTACAAGTAACCTACATTATGGAAATTAATTAGATGCTTAAGGGAGATGCATTAACACTTTCAAATTCTAATTTAGTGGGGTGTGGTAGCATGGCAATTCAAAATCACATAAATAATAATATTTATGTATTTACTGTGTATGGAGATTTTTTGTACGTGCTAGCTAATTTGATCCTAAAAAATTCCATTGATTAAAAAAGCTCCTTTTTACCTACCACCATTTCACATATTCTAAATATTGCCACTTTTGGAAAGCTGGGTTCATAGTGTGCCACAAATAGCACCCATCCCAAAGCTGTCTCATTTAAGAGACTATGACTTTCTCTCAGAGAATATTCATGTTTTATAAAATCCTAATGTGTAGATCTACCCATTTACTCTATGAGAATGAGTATGACAATGTGAGGTTATACAAATCTTAAATCTGCCCATTATGGGGAGTGAGGACTTATTTTTCCATAGTGTTTACAGTCAACAGCCCCAGAGCAGCTTTAGTTAGGAGATTCATTATTACAATGTGGTCCTCTAGAAAGAAGGAAGGGGTAACTGCTGCTGGCTCAGGGGAAAAAATTATCTAACATTCCTCCCTTTATTTTGTGCCATTCTTTCTCATTTTGTATATTTTCCACAGAGAACTTCACCTGGCAGCATTATAGCTCCCCTTCTAGACCTCATCCCTATTTAGCTGAAATATAAGATGCCCCAGAGTAAACATCAACGATGTGCACATAATTCTGTGAAAACAACTGACTAGGGACCATTTGGCAGAATTCTTAAAGGTGCTCTCAGCAACATGTTTAGTATTTTGCCTCTGCACTCATAGATGGATCTCTCTGGATGTGACATCCCTTCTTGAATGCGACTTCAGTTTTTTCCGTCGCCTCACGCGAGACGGTTCCTCATGACCATCTGTTCATTCGGTGCTTCCCTGACCTGGACCTTATCGACGAGTGAACCTATCTTGCATCCCTGATTACATCCAAGTTCCACAGCCACCTGCACAGGATCATGATGGGAACTCTCCCTTTGCACATTTTGAACAAAAGTAGAACACTCAACTGTACATAGTAAAAATAATGCAAATCTTCCTTATATCTAATAAATGCAAATCTTTCTCAACCTAACATACCTATATTTGAGAGAAGTAAATTCATCCAAATGGAAGTTTATCTTAAAAATCACTTAATGAATATGTAAAGCTACTCTTTCCCCATACATAGTCTAATAAATGCCATCTATGGTTAATATTTATCAATGTCATTTTGAGTTCAAGTTGACTGATCTACTCTTTTACATTAAAACTCACAGAGGCTCATTCTGACAAGGTTGGAGTACTTCTTTTATAGAATAATCATATTTAGATAAGGAAAAAGAAAACATCAGAATGACATTTTTCCCTCTACTAGAAGCATGACTTTTCATATACTTGTATGTGACTGTCTCCTTTTTAGGGTCAATGCAAGATTTCACATGATTCACACACAAAAGAAGTATAGCAAGGTTCAATTAAGATGTGTTAAAATTAACACTTTTTTTTCTTTATTTCACTCCATGTGATAAGATCCTAATGAGTGACCTTGTGGGCTTGTAAAGAAACCTTCCCATTTCTGATAGCCTCTCTGCTATTACTACTGCATTCACTATGTAAGTGTGGAAGTAAATGGAAGTGGAAATCCTCAGTAGGGAGATGCCATTCTCCCTCTGGCTTCCAGGACAAGTCCATACAAGGCATCAACTTTTTTTTTTTTTTTAAGATTTTATTTATTTATTTGACAGAGAGAGATCACAAGTAGAGAGGCAGGCAGAGAGAGAGGAAGGGAATCAGGCTCCCTGTTGAGCAGAGAAAACCCGATGCGGGGCTCAGTCCCAGGACCCAGAGACCATGACCTGAGCTGAAGGCAGAGGCTTTAACCCACTGAGCCATCTAGGTGCCCCAAGTATCAACTTTTGATTCCCTAATAGTGTCATCATGGCCTTTGCCTATGGGAAGGCAATGCCGAATCATCACCCAAGGAGCACCCCTAACCTTAATTAATAAAACTAGCACATGTATAGCACTCTTATTTAGAAATATTTTTCACCTCGTTATTTGAAAACTCTCTCAAACCCCACAAAGTGAATACTTGAAAAACCAAAATCTCTTACTTTACGGTCAAGAAAGTTAACTTTAGAAAGATGATTTATCAGGTCAGATAGCACATTAGTGTTAGAGATGGAATTCAAAACCATTCAGACTAGAGGAAAGTTCATTTTGCTAAAGGCCTGGTCCTTTAGAGTAGCATATACCTGAATACAGCCTATATATCATTATACTCAATCACTACCTACATGCATGCCTGTGAATTAGTAGGTCATCAGATCTTTATACAGAGAGCAATATAGAACCACACGCTATTTGGGTAGAAGAAATGATGCCCCTGAATGGATACAATGTACATATGCAGACACATATCACACAAAACTCCATCCAGAATTTACTTCCTAAGCAGAAGCTTACTTGCAAATTATTATTTGTATTATTATGCAATGTTTTTACTGAATTTTGAACAAATATAATCCTTCATGCCAAGTTAATGCTAAGGAAGCACCATCAGTGTGTGTGGATGCCTCTTCATACACCACCTTTCCACTAGGTACAGCAACCCAGTTAAAGAGTGTGTTGAATGAAACTGAATTAAATGCAATCGGAAGGGGAAGAAGACTTTTTATATTTCTCAGATTGCTACAACGTTTTCATTGTTTCCACAGGGAAAGAAGAGAGAGTTTGTTCAACACTTTCTAATACAAACAACCCAAAGTATCTGGTTCAATCTCCCTACTCACCAATAAAATTAAAAGGTGGTTTGTTGTTGTTGTTGTTGTTGTTGTTGTTGTTGTTGTCCTTGTTCTTGTTCTTGTTCTTGTTCTTGTTGTTTTAATACCCATTTCTCAAATGAAGGTTCCCAAAGCTCAAGGATGCTAAATAACAGGTTCAGGGTCCTCACAAGCATAGGTGCCACAATCAGAATCCCCAAACAGGCATCCACTTGAGCCAACGTGACTTCCTTCCTACCACATCACATACCCAGAGGATCCCTTTAAGGGGCACCAGGCTAGGAAGGTGGGCAAAAGGGATGGGGGAACGCAAGCTTGGATCTTGAAAATCCAGAGCCAGGGCAGAAAGTTGACTCCTGGATTCTCATTTCCTTTGTTGAGCTGTCTTTGTCTCTCCCACCCTTGTCATAAAACTGGAGAAAAGCAGATCCTGGAGAAGGAATAAATGGAGAAGAAGCAGCAGCTTTCAAGAAGGCTCTCTCAGATCATTTAATATCTGGAATGAAGGCATGAGTAGAGCAGAAGTCTAGCTAAGGTGGCCTTAATTTAACTGTTACAGTAACTCATATCATGTCATTCCCTCAATAAAGATACAGTCAGTTCTGGGGCTCCTGTGTGGTTCAGTCGGTTAAGCGTCCAACTCTTGATTTGGGCTCAGGTCATGATCTCAGAGTCATGAGATAGAGCCTCATGTTGGGCTCCCTGTTCACCTGGGGGTCTACTTAGGGTTCTGTTTCTCCCTCTTCTTCTGCCCCTCCCCTCCAATGCTCTCCATCCTCTCTCTCTCTCAAAAGAATAAAAACAAAAACAAAAACAAAGAAGATACAATCGGTTCTAAGTAGAAAGTTTGCTTTAATGAAAGCACAGCTTCAACACAACCCCCCAGACATATTCTTCTTTCAATTCTTTCAACCAGATTATCACCCTTAAACTTCTCCATATAGAAATTTTGAGACTGTCACTGTTACTTTTCATTGCAGCTAATTCATCTTCACTTCCTGGGGAAGGGTCTCCTTTCATCCTAGAACAGTCAACAATATGCCACTTGAGTAGTTATGAGTTACTGTAAGGTAGAGACCCGATTCTCAGTAATGGACAAAGGAAACCTTATACAGAAATGAGAGCAAGAAGTTGAGATGGGAAAAGGGCAGACGAGAGTTGGACAAGTCATGGAGTATTAATAGAAAGTACTCCCAATAAAACTGAAAACAGATATACAAGGTCAAATTCCAGAAGGAAAAACTTCACTAGGAAAAATAAATCATTGTGGGGGGAAAATTTTTAAAATGGCCTCATTACAGTGACAATTTGGGGCCAAAAAAAAAAAAAATCAGAAATGGAAAGAGCTAGCAGGTCTTCACACACTTCAAAGCCTAAATTAGCCTTCAGTTTTGGAGAAAGTGCACGAACAGATGCCAGGTTCAACAGAACCGCCTCTGGCAATGGCAGGAACACTAACACAAGCAGCCCACAGCTGAGAAACAAACTGCCCTGTCATTAAACAAAGTAGCGCACATCCTCCAGCACCAGCACACTAAACAAGACCAATGTCTGTGCACTGGGATGTTGCCGGAACTTTCCACAGGAAATGTTCCTTCGTGAGATACATGGAGCTGCCACAAACCAAACCTCTGCTCTGGGTCCTCGAACTATAAACAGAATAAAAATAAAGTCTATATAATACTTGAAGCTACCTAGACAAGATTTAAGCAGGTTAAATTCATTTAACTTGTTCTAGAATGATTTTTCCCACACATTTCAAGGAATACGGGCATATGGACAAAAACAATTTCTTTTACGAAAACATGACCTACTTTTCTTTTGTTAAAATGATCATAAAAAGATCTAAAATGCCTCATTAATTCACTTTTGCCTTCAAACATTTAATAAGCACCTATTACATACTTAGTGAACTCTGTGCTATGCACTGGGAATACAAAGAGAAATATATTCGATTTTTAAAGTGATTCCTCTCACTATACTCTATGTGGATTGAATCTGATTCAGAATTTGCATTTGGTTCAGAGCTCCAGATTCTGATAAACCAGAAAGGAAACAGGAAAAGTTCTGAGAATAGCACCGTGGGTGGAGCAGTTGCAGCTCGGAAATCCTTCAGGCGCTTGCTCTTTTCAAACATTTAAAGAGCTCTCTTGTCAAAGAGAGTGTAGATGTGTGCTATGAAGACTCCAGGAGATAGAACCACTGAAGTTATAGTCAGAGATACTTTGACCTAATAAAAACAAGCAGAATGGACTCCCTAAGAAAAGTATGAGCTTCTTCACTCTGGTAATAGTCAAATAGAGCCTGAACTTAGAACTGGTTAGAGTTCTCCCAATGGGGTCTTCAGCTCTTATATCAAATTAGATTAAATCTATTAATCTGAGTGTTTTCAGAGAAATTAATCTTGTTTTTATATTGGAAAGTCATGAAGTTAGCATTTTACAGTTTTAAAATTATGTTATCTATACTGGGAATTGTTTTTAATGGTGAGGTTATGAGAATGCAAATCCATAACACACAATAAATATGACCACCTTTGGGTTTAGGGTAGAATAGGTCTCTTTAGTTCCTTAAAATCCTAATAAAGTCTTCGTCCCAGGTATTTTTTGAAAGTCCATTTCTCCTACCTGTGCTAAAAATTTCATTCTGAACAAACAGCAAAGGCAATGATGGTGAATCCCCAAGTACAGGTCTGGGCCTCCTTACACATTAGGTACCATATGGTTACTGGTGGTACATTCCTTTTTTCAGACAGAAATAGCTCATTACCACTGGTCACAAAATATAAGGTTGGAGTACCTTATGTCCGACTATATCGTTTGTATGAATGTTACCTATTTTAATTGAATGTCTTGCCAGCCAGTAGTTATTTTGGTCCTGGGTATTACAAGACAGCTTTATGTAGGCTATCAAATTGCTTTCCAAATCTGTTGAAGTGGCAGTTGTTATAGGATTAACTGGATCAACAGAGTCTAGAGAATCTGAAGTTGAATCAGAATTGGATTCCTCTGCTAGATATTCTTTATCCTTTTTTGAAATCATCCACAAAAATCTCTGGTACTTCAGCTTCTCCTTCTGACAAGAGCTAGTTCTTTAACACTAAGACCTTTTGATTGTTATTTTCTGATATTTTAGTTTCTTTCCATAATTGGATAAAAAGTACTAAAACACACACAAAAAATGAGTGATGCAGTGTAGATAGTATCTATCCTATATTAGTATAGTTTATAACTATAATATGTTTACAGTGTGGTACTGAGCATGCAAACAGACAGTTCTGAAACAGAAGCATGCTGAAGAACTTAGAATGTAATCCAGAAAATATCCCAATGAACGGTATTGAGAAAACTGGTTATTTGGGAAGAAAAATTCAGATTCCTACTTTTTACCATTATAAATTCCACCAGGTTAAGATAATTATATAAAGAGCATAAAGCATACTAAGAGTAGGAAAAAATATGTGTTTACTTTATATGACATCATGGTGAAGAAAATCTTTCCAGGCATGACACAGAAAGCAGAAACCAAAAGTTAAATACTGATTAATGCAAATAACCTAAAAGAGCACCCCCTATAACAAAGGAAATAATCAGTGAAATGCAAGCAAAAACTGCTTAAAATATTTCCAATACATATGATGTGAAAACGTAAATAGTTCCTAAAAGATTATTAAAAAGACACAAAAGCATCCCTTAAAATGGTCTTGGGACATGAAGAAGAACCAGTAAAGAAGAAGTAAAAATGGCCAGTGAGCATTTTTAATGCTTAGAACTGTTAATAATCAAAGAAATAAAAATTATAAAGCTAAGAAAATTTAATATTGATCTAGGTTGTAGAAAAAAAAAGATACCTAATGTCCAACAGATGAAGAAATAAGAATTTTCATGCTCTGCTGGTAGGAGTATAAATTATTAAAATATCACTCAAACAATTAAATGTTTCAAAACCTTTCTGGTACACAGAATAAAAAATATATTCAATCAATTAATACATCTATACCCTTTGACACAGTAACTGTCTTTCAAGTTTATCCTAAGGAAAAAAATTAGACATACATAAAAACATAAAATGAAATAGCATCCATTAAGGATTACAAATGTAAGTGTACATGATTTTTATGAAAGACATTTATGTGCTCTCCAACAATTTCCTATTTTAAAAGATACCTTAATAAATTTGTCTCTATATAAACTGGTATATTTTGGCATACACACACACACACACACACACACACACGTATATTTATTTACAAAGAGTGAGTTTCTTCATTAGGTAAGATTAGTCATCTCATGCCCTGACCTTTTCTCTATATAGATGTCTCATTTGCCTTATACAAATTCCAGATGTTCTTCACTTTGATCTGTCACTGAGGAATTCTAACTACCTATCTATCTACCTATCTATCTATCTAGGGATCTGGAATTAATAGTTCGATTAGTATACTAACCAGTGCCTACCCTGAGCTTCAACCATCAGATGAAGAGCCAGCAGAATGGTATTAGCATCTGGACCAACTAACCATTTCAAGCACCTGTGTAACACCTCAACCATCAGGTCTGCCATCACTTTGGACCATTTAAAGGACATGTTAAGAACATAGCTCCATCCCCCCATCTAAATAATCAACGATTAGTGATTTCTAGGTGGCTTCTGCAATTTCTTATATGAAGACACCTTAAGATTTTAAAACATCAGTCCCTTAATGCTTTATCTTCAGATATAACTCTTAACCAATAATTATTTTCATCTGTCACTGATGGAGGGACTTGGAAGATTTGAGGAAGGTTTAAAAAGAGGAGAATGGTGACCAAAAAAAAGTTTATTTACCTTCCCACACTATCCATAAAATATCTTGGTACCTAGGATTTAGTTTAATGACTCCCCCCTTTCTTCACCTCTAACCTCTGCTTTACTAACCTAAGTCTAGCTGTACACAGGTATTGATAACTTCTATACATTCAGTGCCTTCCCCTCTTCTCATTAATCTTCTCTTTTATCAACTCTACCAAATCCCTTAATTAATCACCTTGTGTATTCTTTGATTATGGAGTCCTGTCTCTTAGAGCTGCCTTCCTAGCTGGCCCCCAAAATCTATATCTTACCATTATGAAGAATTTTAGGGTAAGCCAAGTTTAAGGGTAAGGAGATACCTAAGATAGATGATAATCTCAGGCATCCTACCATTGGTAATGAGTTTCACCATCAGAAAACCAAGTGTGAGGACAAAATGGAAAGTCTCTGGGATGTCTTCTTTAACAAAGGGTCATGATAAAGTATACAAGTGAGTTATACATATATCTTAATCCTAAAGCTCAGCAGCTGGGGTCTTCCTTCCTGTGACCTCATCCAGTTGAAATTCTCCTCTGAGTTTCTCCTTCTCTGAAGTCCTTATTCTACTCTTCAGTGAGAATTCTAGTCACATTTGTCAGGTAAGTCCCTATGCAGAGCCTTGGCATGCAATATGTACTTGGTAACAATTGGTGGATGAATTAATGTGAAGGGATAAGCTTCCTCTATTCTCTTGGGTCCTCATGAGAAGATAAAGATCCAATTCTGTATAATTATAAAACGTATACATCTAGTAAGGAGCTCAGCTGAATCTAGAACCCATTTTTCTTTCCCTAAACAGTGAAAGACTATGTATCAGAACGTCACCCACGTGTTGTCTAAGTACATTAGACCCTTCAGGTAGTCTCAAAGATAATAAAAAAATACAGTCTGTGTTGAGGAGTAGATGCTAAGACACAAGCAGTATACAGACACATATATGACACAGACAAAATAAATAAAAGAAGAACATACAGAAATAGGAGTGTTCAGTCTTAAAAGGAAGTTGTTAGAATGACCAGGGAAGCTGGTAACTAGCAGGCTAGAGAGAGAATCCACACTGTGCACAACTCTGGGCCCTGCTCCTTGGCTATTTTCCACTGCAATTAGTTATCTGGCAACCTTGCAAGTTCTTAATAAAAATAACTCATAAGCTTTAGTCACATCAGAAAGGCCATCAAAGTGAGTGATCACAAATGTTTGGAAAGGGTCATAAGCTAAGTCAGCATTTAGGATATGCTTTTTAAAAATTACCTTATCTCTTTTATCTCCAAAGAAAACACCAGAAGGATATTGTCACAACTCTGACAATCTCACACCTTCCCCCCAAATCTATTAAAATCACATTGTAAGGTTTGTGCCATTGTCAGGAGTCCAATAAAATCCCATAGCATTTCTTTCTTGTTTTCCTTTCTCAGAGTTACAAATTTTTTTTCTAATCTTCTTACACACATTCCCACACTTTCTAATGTAGTTCATATTAGACATATTTTTTACCTGTAATTACTCTAGTTTTCATGACCTGAAAGACTTTAAAAGGACATAATCACACTATTTATATAAATAATTATGCTCAAGAGATCATGTAAAGCGTCTCACAGTTCACAAAACCCATTTACACTTAGTTGTCATTTTAAACTTAAAAACTACCCTATGACTTGTTTGGACAGCTTATGGAGGATTTTTTTTTCCCCATTTTAGGGGAGAAAATTGAAGTTTAGAAAGGTTAAGGGAAATTCTCAAGGTTAACATCACATAAGTGGTAAAGCAATTCTTGATAACCATGGGTCTGCCTCTAAAACTGTAATAACCCTGTACCTTTTTAAGAGATATGCAGCTGGGAAAAAGGGAGAGAGGTCGGAGTCTTTCCAAGTGCCCCCCCAGAGGATGGTCTGGAGGTCAAATGATTTACTAAATTCAACATACCATCATGCCAAGAAATCCATTAATTATCTCTGCCTTGTTATTCTACGTTTTCTCACTAGAAAATGGCACTTCTCAGTTAAGACCAGTTACATAATGCTCAGGAACCAATGCCCTGCTCTTAGCGTCTTCTGATAATTTGAAATCTAAATTTGAAAATTTAAAAGGAAATTAAAATATGCTTTCCTGAGATTTTATTATTAATACTTTAAGTATCCTTTTTTATTTTTTAGATAATTCTGTTAACCTCATACCCCCCCCACACTTCCAGGGTTTTCTTATTCTCTCACTATGCAGGGCAATCCACCTGACCTATCCTCTCTGGGAAGAACCCTACATACCTGCTTTTTGCCATCTTTCCCATGACATTAGAAAGAGGCAAATAAATGAGTTCACAATAAGGCATTAATGGTAATAATTTGATGAAGGGATTTCTTCTCCGATGGCAAAGACAATTCTTTCGTGAATCTCTAATAGGGTCACTTCAGACATCAGTGACAAGCTATGACGGGGGAAAGGGGAATTATTTGGAAAGAGTCTTGCTAGCCACTCCTAGCACTAAACCTCACCATAAATATTAATCTGGATATTTTCAAGTCTACAGCCCTGGGTCTACATAAATCATTCATCTATATTGTTTTAAGATAAAGAATTACATTTCTAGGATGTTTAGACTGTTATACTGAAATATCATTGTATTGAAAATACTAAACCATTATCCACAACTAATTACTTTTACTTTCAACTTGTTGAAAGA
Source organism: Mustela erminea (assembly GCF_009829155.1). Taxonomy (NCBI): domain Eukaryota; kingdom Metazoa; phylum Chordata; class Mammalia; order Carnivora; family Mustelidae; genus Mustela; species Mustela erminea. The sequence goes on along the minus strand of NC_045614.1, from coordinate 119,104,258 downwards.
GAAAACTGAAAAAGAAAAAGAAAAGGGATTGCATTCTATGGAAGTTCCCAGGGGATCTCCCAAGAGAAATAAAATGACTCCCTTCTCTGAGCCATTTTAAGCCTGATTACATTAACTTTTAGAAAATGTACAGAGAAGGCCATGAAATTAGCATATTTCTTGGAACTCTGGTACCTCACGGATGACAGCATATGTCACTGTTAACCTTGCGTTGTTTCTGAACCAGTGTCCAGCACAGCCTCTGAGGCCATCTGCTTTCTGTGGTTGTCAGCCCTGAAAACCTGAGATGCTGAATCCCTGGGACAAATTCTTCCTACTGCTTTGATTAGAAAAGCACTTCCACCCTAATCAATCTTTCTGTTTTAACTCAAGCATGCATTTGACAAACTTCCTGGGTTTGATTCCTCGATATACATGGTAGATTTTGAATTCCCAGGTGATACTTGACGTTGGGGAAGTCCCAGTGCACGTGCGATAGAATGCTATAAAGTCGCATACGCTTTGCTCCCTATTCATGGGGAAAAGGACATGTATGGAATAAAACCACAAGGGCAGGGATATTAGGAAGACTTTGTGCTGGTATTTTCCTTAAATTAATGCTTTCAGCATCCTCCTTACTCATTTAGATAATTCTGGTTATAGAATTTTCCTATATACCATCCATTATGTTTTCTTGCCTCTTTATTTTTTTTTAAGATTTTATTTATTTCTTGCCTCTTTAGATAGCTCTTTGTGGTTCTGCTGATTGTCTGATGGTTGAGGCACAGCATCTAAAATGTACTCAAATGGTGAAAACGGAACATTGAAACAACACAGAACTATTCCACACAGATTTATGATTCAAAAGGGTCATCTTTGTCCCAATTAAGCAAGCTTACTTGAAGAAAGATGGCTGAAGCATTGTTCTCATAAAGAGACTTTTTTTTAAAGGTCTCAAAGCTAAAAGAAAAAGAACATAGGGGAGATACAGGAAGAATATTACTAAGTCATTGCCTTTGGAAATCTTGGAGACACGTATTGAATTGCTTTGTTTCTAAACTGGATGGTGCTCTGTGGAAATCCTCCTGCGACTTCTTTCATTGCCTTCATCCAATTTTATATTATTTTGAAGGTCCAGGCAGAGAGGATATGTAATTGGACATTTGGTGAATGCAGAGGAGTGAAATTGTGTCCAAAGTTATTAGCTTATCTTCGTGTGAAGAGCAAGGAGAACATTTTATTTCATCTAACTTTTTATAGCAATCAATTAATCCTTTGCTTTAAGGATGACAACAGAATGCCTTTACTCATTCTCATGGAAACATTGACATCTAGTGGGTCACTGCATTAATGCAGGACAGTGCAAAGGCTGAGAAAAATGCTCAGATTTGGGGGATATGCAATATGGTGTGTTCTTTGTGATTAATTTGGCCCGCTGATTTGTTTAGCCTCTGCTTGTAATTGTGGATAAGAAATCATAATTCAAAGGAAGTTGTAGAAAACAGACTTAGCATACCTAACCAATAGCTTTCACATACCCTGTAAATAAATTTTTAATGATTATTTTTGGTTGAAGATTCAATTATTATTTGTAGGAAACAAAATGAGTAATGGTTCACAGAGTTTTAGTAATGATAGACACTAACTCTTCATGTTTGGAGCCCTATATGTCTGGCACAGTCGTCCTTAAACATTTTAATTTCAGAGATGACTTTGATGAACAGTATGAGCATGCTGCCAAGAAATCCTATACAGGGGCAGCTGCATTAGATTCTGTGTACAATTTCAAGGGGGTTCCAACCAGTGAGCCTTGGGCTGATGAAGAACTCCTGCCTACTGATAATGATAGAAAACTCTTACAGCACTTTTACTATGTGTCAGACACCGTTCCACCTGCTCTTCATGTATTTTTTTTTTAAGATTTTATTTATTTATTTGACAGAGAGAAATCACAAGTAGGCAGAGAGGCAGGCAGAGAGAGAGAGAGAGGAGGAAGCAGGCTCCCTGCTGAGCAGAGAGCCCGATGCGCGACTCGATCCCAGGACCCTGAGATCATGACCTGAGCCGAAGGCAGCGGCTCAACCCACTGAGCCGTCCAGGCGCCCCCTGCTCTTCATGTATTAACTCATTTAATTATCACAATTTGTATATGTAGACATTCTTATTAACCCATTTCACAGAAAAATGAAACTGAAACACAGAGAGATGAAAATATTTGCCCAGAGTCACAATACTAGCAGGTTGAACTAAGAGTAAAACCCAGATAAGTTGACCAGAAAGACTGTGCTCTGTTACAACTGTCTGGTGCCTCTCAGAGAAGAAACGTGGCAGAGACAGACAGACTGGATGATAGACCCTTACATACTGCTCTCAGCATGACCAATTTCCCTAAGCAATCTCTTCAGACTAATTGTTGTCCATGCCTCAGTTATCCGGACCAGTATCACAACAGATAAATATGCATTACCTAATTGGAAAAGGAGACAGCTGTAAAAAATAAGGCAATATGCTTTGAAGCCTTTAAATGGGAGCTTTGATGCAAGTCTGAGTTATCAGGACCTTCAAGTTCTATAGCACTGGGCTGGTAGCCGTTGGGAGTACAAAAGACTAAAACAAAAACAAAAACATTAAACTTGAGTTGATAATGTCAGTTCTTTGGAATAAGAGATATGACAGATCTTCTCTATTTTGTTTAATGTTTACCTTTAATATTTTACCTTTGTACCCTGTACTTCATGAAGCTTCTTCAAAACAAACTTCTTGGATTGACTTTCCTATGGTCACACTGGGAGAGAAAATTTATAATGTCTTCTCCCTGACATGCAGTTCTCCTGGAGGGCAATGAAACAAGGCTAAGAAACATGCTGCATGGACTGGGTTACCAACCCCCACAGATGTCCCTTAGTCCAGCACTAGACTGTCCTCCCTGCATCCTTCCCAGAGGTTACTAGGAGATGAGGGAAAGAGGTTGTTGGACAGCAGTAAGCCTTTCTCAGAGGAGCCTTCCCCAAACCCCAAAGCCACAACTATGAGAGAACAATGTCCTTTGGAATCCACTTCTAGCTAGAAAAAAAGGAGAACTTTGAAAAGCTCTGCTTATTTCCAGTGCTTCCTTTATAAACACAAGCATTCTACCTTTTACCCTGCCATGCATCTTTCCTTCTAAATGAATACAATGAAGGCTTTAAAAGTTTTATCTCCTTTTCTAGGGATTTTCCCTTCCTCATCCTCAACTCAAATACTTAACCAACCTAGAAATAGTGATTGCTGTCGCCCAAATGCAGCTGGGTTTGTTAACATAGAACTTCTGATACAGGTAAAGAGGAACAGACGTGAAGATCTATAGATGGTAAAATGCTTTCTCCAGAGTATCCTGATGAATCTAAAAGAGAGGCACATGTGTTTTCCAATTAAGAAAATGCCTGCCAAGCAATGGGTAATGCCATATGTCTGAGCCTCTTAAATGGAAATGAACAGCCAAAAGCTTTTTGCTAAAAAAGAAAATAATTATTTGTATTTGTGGCATCGTATTCTGAACTTCCAAAATATCATCCCTGCTTTTCCATTATCTCTAATATTATCTTAGGTATGCTTGGACTTTTTGATGGTGATGTTGTAATTCTAAATCTAGAAAAAATTTCCATTCTCTACTGTCTTCAAAAACACCATATTCTCATTTAAGAGGAGAACTCAGTGGATTCCCAATATAGTTTTAAGTGATTTGTGATATTCAGTGATGAAGATCTGTGCCTCATACCTCACTACTTCATCAGTTTCACCTCAAAAACCCTTATGGGATCAAATAAAAGAAAGCTCTCATAAAATCAGAATAAACTCCATATGCTTTTTCACCTTATTCTTCTCTGAGCAATGTGAAAGACTTGCTCTATAAATGTTAAATAAATAATAAAGGTCAGAGAAAGGTCATCATTTCTTTTGAAAGGGGTACATTTCTTTTGAAAGAGGTACATTTTCTTAAGCTCATCACACAGAATTTTCTAACTGCTGGGGAAATGTGCAGCTCTATTAGGAGAGAATTCTGCTTTCATTTTTCTACTCAGACTACAGAATAATGTTCTCCTAATCTAGATATCTACACAGAACCATACTAAAAGGATTCTTTGACGTAATACCTTGTACAAATAGTAGAGTTCACTACAAAGAACTAAAACTTGCAATATGAGAACGAGCCATAGTTTATAACACATAGAACTAGACAAAGAATATTAAGTTGGTTCTAAGATTGTGTAACTCTTTGCTAAGGACCAATGGAGATTTTTTTACCAATGAGATTGAGGAACTGAGTTCTGCTTCTGTCTTATTCCAATTCTGTGGGTGTCATGTAGCTGTCGCTTTAAAATTCAGACTTGAGAGATGCCTGGGTGGCTTAGTCGGTTAAGTATCTGACTCTTGATTTCAGCTCAGGTGATGATCTCGGGTCCTAGGATGGAGTCCTACATCAGGCCCCACACTCAGAAGGGAGTCTGGTTGAGATTCTCTCTTTCTCTCCCTTCTCCTTCTGCCCCTTCCTTCTCTTATGCTCCCTCTCTCTCATAGATAGATAAATCTTTAATATAAATAAATAAGTAAAATTCAGATGAAGTTTGCCTAGGTACTTGTTGAAACAATAAAAATCATCCCTAATGTCACAGTATACATATGTAATTTTATAATAACTGTAAAATAAATGCACAATTTTCAGTACTGGTAAATGCTCAGTGAAATGGATGATTTCATACACTTAGTACCATTCTGAAAAGTAGTTTGATATCATGATTCAAGAACCTTAAAGTTGTGAATTTTTAATCTCTTATTTCCTTTTATAAGAAATTATTCTAATAGAATGGTGAGATGTGTATAAAAAGATTCATATACAAGAATGTTCTTAGAACATGGTGACGAGTTTCAAACAACTTATATATTCATCAATATTGTGTTACCATATACACTTGCTATATTACACACCTGTTAAAATCACATTTTATACAAATTATAATGAAAAGGGAAATTTTCCAAAATATATAGTTAAATGAAAGAAAGTCTGTTTATAAAACATATAATATAAATCCAGTTTAAACATATATATACATAAACATGTATACATGGGGGAGTATATCCTATAAAAATATAAGGTTTTAAACAAACTGATACTTCTCTGGGTGAAATGATAAAGAATGGTTTCTTTAAAGTATTGCACAGAAAAATATTATCTTAATAATTAGAAAAAGCCAATATTATTTTTAAAATTAGGAGCAGAGAAGACATCTCTGCTTATATCTTTAGCTATTATTATTTGTGTCACATTATTTGTACCAGATCTTACTGAGTGATGCTTGGATGTGAATTTTCCTTAAAAAATACATACAAACAAACAAACAAACACTATTTCAGATCATCTTCAGGAAATTTCTCAACTCTAAAATAAAGCCAAAAGTATTCCCTAGGAGGGCTTAACTATTATTAAAATATTATTAATGCATCAACTTTGTGTTAAGGCAGGTAGTTACATAAAAAAGCAACTGTGTACACAAACAGTGCTGAAGCCTAATTAAAAGTTAAAGTACCAATAAGAGTAATGATATAGTAAAAGGCACTGAGATTGTTCATGTTGTTATTTATAGGCATCAGCCATGGGATTTGTTAATAAAAGTTTGCCTTAGCCAGAGAGAACTACGACATCGTAGGTTCAAGTTCCTCGCTTGGCAGAAAAACGAGAATCAGGCTGGTAATCTAGGTCAGGAATTCATTTCAGACAAATCACAATTTTCTGCGTGTGATTTGCCAAGTAATTTTTCAGTTTCTTTTTCATGGTTTTCTGAGAAAAGTCCTAAAGCCATGATTTAGTTACATTACTTGAATTGGCAACAAAACTAGTCATGCAAGAGAAAAATCATTACTAATGTGTTTAAACACCCTTAAAACTGTTTCTATTTCACTTCTCCCATATTATGAGGACAATCAGCTCCACTCTAGTTTTCCAGTGCTTCTAAGAAGGGTTCAATTCCCAAAAGCAAATGAAAGTCAGGTCTCCTTCAATTATCAAGAGATCTTCCACTTGGGTCTCCTGATGCTACTTACCCAAAAATGTATCAGCACCAAGCATAGTAATGCTTGCAAGCCCACTTTATTTCTTAACTGATGTTTCTTTTTTTTTTTAATATTTATTTATTTATTTGAGAGAGAGAAAGTGAGACAGAGCATGAACGAGGAGAAGGTCAGAGAGAGAAGCAGACTCCCCATGGAGCTGAGAGCCCGATGCGGGACTCGATCCCAGGACTCCAGGATCATGACCTGAGCCGAAGGCAGTCGTCCAACCAACTGAGCCACCCAGGCGTCCCTTAACTGATGTTTCTTGATCAGCTAAGTATCTTGATATCAGTATCTATCGATCCAAAATATATTGTGGTAGATTTCTGCTTAAAAATAAATGGGAAGGAGATTTTGGCAGACCAATGCTTCCACTGAGAACAGAAAGGAAAACCAAGATAAAATATGTTAATCATCAGTTTGAAGTCAGTAGACTGTGGCAGTGGCAAAGAGAATTGGAAGGGCCATACTCCAGAGAGAAAGAATGTAGCAGAAATAAACAGACTTCTGCAGTTACTTAACAAAAACCCTAGGGCAATTGTTAATTTTGTGAATGGGCATAAGGATGAGAATCTAAGTTTTGAAGCCAGAAAGGGATGCTACTAGAAGATGCAGAAAGGAAAAAAACTAAGCTTTTAATAGGTATATGGGGAGCCTCAGACATATTACTGGTTTTGTCTCACAACAGTTACCAAGTTCTGAAATAGTAGCAAGCAGGAAACCAAAACCTAAACAGAAAGTTTAAAAGACTGAGAAATGCTTTAGCAGTCTTGTAAATAGACACCATTAAGAAAAGGCAACCCACAAAGTGAGAGAAAATATTTGCAATATACTCAACAAAGATGTATAACTAGAATATACAAAGAACTTCTACAAATCAATAAGAATGCGTAATATGATCCAATTGAAAACAAATGAGCAAATGATATGAACAGGTGCTTCACAAAAGAACATACCATTTGGTCAATAATAATGAAGAAAGGTGCCCCCTTCATTAATCATCAGGATAGTGAGAATTTAAAACACAAAGCAATTACCACGACACATACCAAAACGTTAAAATTTAAAAATATAACAATCTCAAGTGTTGAGGAAAATGTAGAACAACTGGAATTCTCATTCACTGCTGGTAGAACTATAAACTGGAAAAATGTTCGGCAGAGCATATGCATATCCTTGTAAACTCTGTAGAAATATAGAAATATATGCCCCAAAAGACATGCGAAGGAATGTTTATAATGATGCTGTTCATAACATCTCCAAACTGGAAGCAACTCAATCATCTAACAACAGCAGACTATATATAAATAAATAGGGGTATTTATGTAATAAATACTATTCAGCAGTGAGAACAAACAATATATACAATATACAATATTGTATACAATATATATTGTATATATAACAATGCACATAAATCTGATGGAGAGCAAAAGAAGTTAGACTCAGAAGACTGCATATGTTACAGTTTTATTGATGAAAGTTCCTAAACAGACAAAATTAGGCTAAGGTGTTAAAAGTCAGGAGAGTTCTTACTCTTAGAGGTCTAACAATCATAAAGGGACAAAAGAGGACTTTTGGGATCTGGGTGGTGTTCTGTTTGTAAAATGGGTGCTGGTCACAAAGGTTTACTTTGTGAAATTCATTCTGCTACATTTTATTTATACAATTTTGTGTATGTATTAAATTAAAAGTTTGCTTATGTATCGAGAGAGAGAAGCTTCCCAAGATAACTGTCAGACTGAGATCATTATCAAAATCTCAGTGTGCTATCAATTTATCTGTTAGACAGATACAATTGAGTTCTACATTCGTGTCCATCAAACTACTGAACAAATATTAATTAAATACCTAATTGCTATACTAGTGGAAAAAACTTAAGTAGAAGATATGATCTCCAATTTCATAGTGTTTACAAAGTATTTACAATCTGTTTGGGGAAATAAGATTAGAGACAAGATTAGCCAATAGAATTTGAAGTTGAAGTCTGAGCTCCTTTCTTGACACTTAGGGAGTTTTGAGTTGATAGACATTGGAAAATTGTTCCAGCCACCAAAATACCCTATGAGGATATTTTCTGCTCACAAAAATATGATATTTATTTTCAAGGATTTTTGCATTTGTGCTCATGAAGAATATTGAAGATTGTAGTTTTTTTTGTAATGTCTCTGGGTAATACTGGTCTCATAAATGTGGAAGGATTCCTCCTTTTTCAATTACCTGGAGAAATTTTTGTAGCATATAAACATTTGGTTAATTTATCAGTGATGCCATCTCATTTAGAATTTACTTTGTGTTCAGGTTATCTTAAGTAGACCATTTAAGTTATTTGAGTCTTGAATTAACTTTGGTAGATTGTGACCTTCTAGAAATTTGTTCATTTAATCTGTCATCAAATTGACTGAAATAAATGTGTTAATAATATTTACTTTTTAATATCCTCAAGGTCTGTATAATATATACGGATTTCCTTTCTTTCCTGATATTTGTCATCTGTATCTAGAAGTTTATCAATTTGTTATTTTCAAAGAACCAGCATTTGGTTTCACTTATTTTCTCTATTTTCTTGTTTTGAATTAAACTTGTAAGTTTATTATATCTATCCTTATATTTGCTTTGGATTTAGTTTGCTTTTGTTTTGCTGCTATCTTAAATTGATAGATTAATTAGATAAATTGATATCTAGATAAATTAGATAAGTTGATAAATTAGATTTTTTTCAGTTCAGATATTTCTCTCTTCTCATATTTCTCATATTTCTTTTCTTTTCTCATATTTCTATCAATATATAAATTGATACATATATAGTATATAGATCACTATAGATTTCTCTATAAGTGATGCATTAACTGTATACTATAAAGTTTAATATGCTGTGCTTTTTCATTAAATTAAAACTATTTTCAAATGATTCTCACAATTTCCCCTTTGATACAAGTTATTTCAAAATATATGGTTTAATTTTCAAACATACAAGAATTTTTATATATTTTTATTACTTATTTCTAGCATAGGCTAATTATTGAGAATATGTTCTACATCAGTAAGTGTTGTGCATGGATTTGCAAGGAATGTGTGTTGTGATGTTATTAAATGGGTTATTCTCTAAGTGTCAATTACATTAGGCAGTTGATGGTACTTCTCATGTGTTCTCTAGTCTTACTATAGATTTTGGATAATTGTTATAGGTTTTTCTGATTTTCTGTTTTTCCATTCATTATTGACAGAGGAATGTTGACATCTTTGGCTATTTTTGTAGATTTTTCTGTTATTATTTTGAGACTTCTATCAATTTTTAAAATGTAACTCCATATATAAACACTTAAGATTGTTGTATCTTCTTGAATTGACGGCCCTTGAGGCTTAAGACTTTTGTTTCAGATAGAAGGATCTAGTGAAGTAAGTATAGTTTTTTTTGTTTCAGGTTTTTTGTTTTGTTTTGTTTTTTGCCTGTCAGCCACTGGCATCCAGTAACTTCTGTACATCCATCCCATCATAGGTCTGGAGTGGGGAAGGACCATCTTGCTCTGCACCCACTCTCCGTGAACACTTGATGACACTCATGGAGAAGAGTCTGAGTGAGGCTGAACTCCCCTGTGCCTGGGGCTTTCTGTTTTTCTAAACTGAAATCTTTATCTACTTTTGGCTTTTAAGAAGTAATTACAATATTAACTGATATTTTTTTTCTTATATGCTCCTATGGCAGCCACATATTTTTCCTGCACTTTGGCAAAGGTTTGTGTCTGCCCTCTTCCTGTCAAGGAATCTGTATCTTTAGAGAATTCAGTTTTCTTGGTTGTCTTGTGACCTTACCACTCTGATGGCTTTAAGGTAAATGGTAATTTTGTAAGTATCTGGCTTTCTGTTATTGTTAGGATGGGAGCAACATTATTTTGTAGCTTTCAGAAGCAGAACTTAATTGATAGAATTTTGATTGGGATTACAATCTACAGATCAATTTTGGAGGAGTTTTCATCTGAGTCTTTAAGTCCATATATTATTTATTATAAACTTGTTTTTTAAAGATTTTATTTATTTATTTGACAGACAGAGATCACAAGTAGTCAGAGAGGCAGGCAGAGAGAGAGGAGGAAGAAGGCTCCCTGCTGAGCAGAGAGCCCAATGCAGTGCTTCATCCCAGGACCCTGGGATCATGACCTGAGCTGAAGGCAGAGGCTTTAACCCACTGAGCCACCCACATGCCGCTATTATAAACTTTTTGAGTGATTAAGAATAATTATTGTTTTTATGTTTTATTATTGTTTTATATTAATATAGTATTATAAGTACACACATTGACTAATGTTGGAGAAAACTGCCTTAATTAAATCTAGGTTTCCTCAGGGGTGATAAAGTGGCAAAAGTAGGGATCAATTATGGGGCTGGAAAAAAAGTGATATTCTCTTTTTTCTCTTTTCATATGACATCATAACGCCTGTTCAAAGTCAAATAGCTCTGGTTAATTGCAGATATAGGACTAGAACACTGGTCATATTGACCTTCAGTTGGGGTCTTTCCACTACACATTACATATACTGATGTGCTTTGCAAAGATCCCTTGAGGGGCGCCTGGGTGGCTCAGTGGGTTAAGCCTCTGCCTTCGGCTCAGGTCATGATCCCAGGGTACTGTGATCGAGTCCTACATCGGGCTCTCTGCTCAGCGGAGAGCCTGCTTCCCCCTCTCTCTCTGTCTGCCTCTCTGCTTACTTGTGATTTCTCTCTCTGTGTGTCAAACAAATAAATAAAATCTTTAAAAAAAAAGAAAGAAAGAAAAGCTCCCTTGAGTTCTTTCTCTTTTTTTAAAGAAATATAATCACATACTCACACAAATTTTTCAGAATGTCAGACACGTCGGGGCACCTGGGTGGCTCAGGTCATGATCTCAGGGTCCTGGAATCAAGCCCCACATGGGGCTCTCTGCTCAGGAAAGAGCCTGCTTCCCCCCTCTCTCTGCTTGCCTCTTTGCCTAGTTGTGATCTCTGTCTGTCAAATAAATAAATAAAATCTTAAAAATAAATAAATAAATAAATAAACAACAAACATTTTCCCAGTTACTGCTTTCTTTCAACATAGCAAATGAAAGTTTTTCTATTCTTCATTTAAATTTATGGATTTCTAAAGGACTTCTTGAAGGAAAGGAAGGGCTGAACAGAATATAATAGTAAAAAATAACAATTTAAAAACCCCTTAGTAATTTGCCAAAAAATAGTTAGTTATGGGACAAGGTTTCAATCAGGTTGTCTGACTCTATAGAAGGGTTTAGCAAAAGATAGCCCACAGACTAAATCTGATCTCCCACTTAGGTTTGTAAAGTCATATTGAGGCACAGCCATGTCTACTCTATCCTGCAAGTATATCGACAGAGATATTTTAAGCCTCAAATTTAATTTATACTTGCTTACTAAAAACTTCCCAAAACCTTTCTGTTGCTCCAAAATCCTTTATATGGTAATATAAACTATTCAAAATATGGCCCCTGCTCACTTAAGCAGATTGTACATTTTTCACTATTTCTTATATTTTGTATTTATTTCTTATATTCTGTATTTCAGTTATTCATTTACTTTATTTATTCTCTTGCCTCTGGGACTTTGCATATACTCTTCTCTTTGGTCTCATCTGACTCATTCTTCCTCATCCTTTTGGTCCTATCACATAACTCATCCTTGGGAAAGACAGACACCCAAGAGTTCCAGGTGCTCCCATAAAATCCAGAAAATCTACTGCCACCAATAATAATGCTATTATTTTGTCTTGTAAATCAGTATTTAGTAAACTATAACCCATAGGTCAAATCCATACTTCTGTTTGAATGGCCCATGACTTAAGAATAGTTTTTACATTTTTAAATAGTCTTAACTCAAAAGAAAAGTGATATTTCATGAAATACCAAAAAATTATATGAAAATCAAATTTTATGGTTTATAAATACAATTTTATTGGAACGCAGCCACACTCATTGTTTATATATTATTGCACGCTGGGGAAGGTATGATAGAGAAAATACCATCCCATGTCTCTACAGACTTCAGTATCCACAATACCTTCCCCAGTGTATGGCACAAAGAAAATACTACTTATTTATGACATGAATAATGTGTAAATAAGTTCAACTGTTTTGTCCAAAAATCAGTTATAATTAAGCATTAAGCATAGAAGCCAGCCAGATTTTCTGTTCCTAGCCAAGTACTCTTTGCTACTAGATTAGGCCTCTTTCCTTATGATTTTAGAGCACATTATTCTTAGAGGAATCATGGAATTAAAATTCCTTCCAGTTTCTACATAGGAAGAAATGTCCCTGACATGGTCCCTACATTGCAAGCTCCAATATGCTGAAGTGTTCATAAGAAACCTCCCCTGTTATGCCCACAAAGAGTAAATAATGATAGACAAGCACTTCTGCTAAAACCGCTGCTTTAAAATAACATTTTGCTAAGTTCAGGCACACATCAAAAACACAGTTTATGAAAAAAGTGTATCAAAGCAAGCACCGTGATTAACCATATCCAGATGGGAGAAAAACATGTTGACATTTCAGCAAGAATGGTTTCAATTCAAGCCTCCCCCCCCAAAATCCCCATTTATACTTTCTAGTCAGCCAAAATTTCCAGCTGCATGGATTCTCTAGTGAACAGACAGGCCAGCACATAGAATAAGGTCACTAAAGAATGTGCCAGTAATCACAAACTGTAATTAAGTGGTAATGGCCTCAACCTGAAGCTTTCTTCAGGATTAATGAGTACCTGAGAAGCTAGTAGCCTGAGGCAGCACTCATTCTGTCCAGGATGCCCTGGGATAATGTGAGTGCTATAAACAAATGTGTTTCCAACTTAAATCATCCCCTAAAATTACCTTTTCCACCTCTATATCAGAGTTAGATTTTTTTTATGGTATTCATTGTGGGGAAAAAAAAGTTTAAATAAGAAAAGAGAATAGAAGGATTAAAATGGGAAAACGGTAAGGTATATCTTTCTGGGGGTAAATGTGAATTATATTTAGAATATCCAAATTTTAATTTTCAGATTTGCTATGAAAATAAGGATAAGAAACTGTTAGAGTCATTATTACTATGACTTTTAATGCCTTGGCTTTAGTAATGGAAGAGAGGGAGCAAACAGAGCATCAGTTTAGTAAGTTAGGCAACCATCAAAATATTAGCCATCATTTATTTGCTGCCTACTCTAACACAGGCAATTAATGTCTCATCCCTTGTAGGCTGAGCATCATTATCTCCTTTTTATAGGTAAAGAATCTGGGAATCAGGGAGGTTAAGTAACTTGTCCTAGGTTGTCTTAATCAGTGTAGGGGTTAGGATTCAAGCCTAGGTTTCTCTGACTTTAAGACTTAAACCCTAAATCACTATTTACTCTGACCTCACTGATCTGAAAGGCCTCTGTCAATCATATAGAAGTAATGAGATCGATTTTTCAGGGTGAGATTTCCAAAAGAGAAATGGAGCTAGTGGTAGATGATCAAATGGTAGATGTGGTAGCAAGTGGTAGGTGATCCCTACATGCTTTTAAGGGAAACTGTTACATATATCAGGAAACGTAAATGGAAAAAGCTCAGGAGTGATAGAGATTTTTAAGGTAGGAGTCTGCTGTGTGCCATCCTTAAGGCTTGGTATTGCTTCCATCTCTTGAGATGAATGTAGAAGCCTTAAACAACCATAGTTTCCATAATATACCCCATGCTCCCACTAGCCCCATCTGACTCCATGATGTCTGAAATTTCTTTAATAAAACTCTAAAGTTTAATTTTTTTTTAATTTTTTATTTTTTATAAACATACATTTTTATCCCCAGGGGTACAGGTCTGTGAATCGCCAGGTTTACACACTTCACAGCACTCACCAAAGCACATACCCTCCCCAATGTCCATAATCCCACCCCCTTCTCCCAACCCCCCTCCCCCCAGCAACCCTCAGTTTGTTTTGTGAGATTAAGAGTCACTTATGGTTTGTCTCCCTCCCAATCCCATCTTGTTTCATTGATTCTTCTCCTACCCACTTAAGCCCCCATGTTGCATCACCACTTCCTCATATCAGGGAGATATGATAGTTGTCTTTCTCCGCTTGACTTATTTCGCTAAGCATGATACGCTCTAGTTCCATCCATGTTGTCGCAAATGGCAAGATTTCATTTCTTTTGATGGCTGCATAGTATTCCATTGTGTATATATACCACATCTTCTTGATCCATTCATCTGTTGATGGACATCTAGGTTCTTTCCATAGTGTTTGGCTATTGTGGACATTGCTGCTATAAACATTCGGGTGCACATGCCCCTTTGGATCACTATGTTTGTATCTTTAGGGTAAATACCCAGTAGTGCAATTGCTGGGTCATAGGGCAGTTCTATTTTCAACATTTTGAGGAACCTCCATGCTGTTTTCCAGAGTGGTTGCACCAGCTTGCATTCCCACAAACAGTGTAGGAGGGTTCCCCTTTCTCCACATCCTCGCCAGCATCTGTCATTTCCTGACTTGTTGATTTTAGCCATTCTGACTGGTGTGAGGTGATATCTCATTGTGGTTTTGATCTGTATTTCCCTGATGCCAAGTGATATGGAGCACTTTTTCATGTGTCTGTTGGCCATCTGGATGTCTTCTTTGCAGGAATGTCTGTTCATGTCCTCTGCCCATTTCTTGATTGGATTATTTGTTCTTTGGGTGTTGAGTTTGCTAAGTTCTTTATAGATTTTGGACACTAGTCCTTTATCTGATATGTCGTTTGCACATATCTTCTCTCATTCTGTCTGTTGTCTTTTGATTTTGTTAACTGTTTCCTTTGCTGTGCAAAAGCTTTTGATCTTGATAAAATCCCAATAGTTCATTTTTGCCCTTGCTTCCCTTGCCTTTGGCGATGTTCCTAGGAAGATGTTGCTGCGGCTGAGGTCGAACAGGTTGCTGCCTGTGTTCTCCTCAAGGATGTTGATAGATTCCTTTCGCACATTGAGGTCCTTCATCTATTTTGAGTCTATTTTTGTGTGTGGTGTAAGGAAATGGTCCAATTTCATTTTTCTGCATGTGGCTGTCCAATTTTCCCAACGCCATTTATTGAAGAGGCTGTCTTTTTTCCATTGGACATTCTTTCCTGCTTTGTCGAAGATTAGTTGACCATAGAGTTGAGGGTCTATTTCTGGGCTCTCTATTCTGTTCCATTGATCTAGGTGTCTGTTTTTGTGCCAGTACCATGCTGTCTTGATGATGACAGCTTTGTAATAGAGCTTGAAGTCCGGAATTGTGATGCCACCAACTTTGGCTTTCTTTTTCAATATCCCTTTGGCTATTCGAGGTCTTTTCTGGTTCCATATAAATCTTAGAATTATTTGTTCCATTTCTTTGAAAAAGATGGATGGTACTTTGATAGGAATTGCATTAAATGTGTAGATTGCTTTAGGTAGCATAGACATTTTCACAATATTTATTCTTCCAATACAGGAGTATGGAACATTTTTCCATTTCTTTGTGTCTTCCTCAATTTCTTTCATGAGTACTTTATAGTTTTCTGAGTATAGATTCTGTGCCTCTTTGGTTAGGTTTATTCCTAGGTATCTTATGGTTTGGGGTGCAATTGTAAATGGGATTGACTCCTTAATTTCTCTTTCTTCTGTCTTGTTGTTGGTGTAGAGAAATGCAACTGATTTCTGTGCATTGATTTTATATCCTGACACTTTACTGAATTCCTGTACAAGTTCGAGCAGTTTTGGAGTGGAGTCTTTTGGGTTTTCCACATATAGTATCATATCATCTGCGAAGAGTGATAATTTGACTTCTTCTTTGCTGATTTGGATGCCTTTAATTTCCTTTTGTTGTCTTATTGCTGAGGCTAGGACTTCTAGTACTATGTTGAATAGCAGTGGTGATAATGGACATCCCTGCCGTGTTCCTGACCTTAGCGGAAAAGCTTTTGGTTTTTCTCCATTGAGAATGATATTTGCGGTGGGTTTTTCATAGATGGCTTTGATGATATTGAGGTATGTGCCCTCTATCCCTACACTTTGAAGAGTTTTGATCAGGAAGGGATGCTGTATAAAGTTTAATTTTTAAATGAGAGGTTTAATATGTAAACATGCCTGAGAGAAGTACCTGTTGTGTCTTAAATTCATCCTGAGATGGGAGAAACTGCTATTAGCACCTTTCTTAAAGGAAAGTACAGGAGGCTTGTTTGCAGCCTGAGGAATTAAGTACTGGATTATAAAAAAAAAATCCTTTGTACTCTAAAATAAAGAAGGGGAGTGGTGGGGAAGGACTATATCCTTCTTTGCTGCAGAAAAACAAGGAAAAGATAGAGTAGCCAGATATCTGCTTCCCTATTCTTTTATCTCTGGTCCCAGAGTGGGTGGCCAGGCATTCCTTCTTCCTTAGAGTGATTAGTCTGATGACAGCAGGGACATGAGATATTCTTTGGGCAACTAGCTGACTGCACTGAGTCTTTATTTTCAGATATGTCTTATCCTTTTAGGGGGAGTGACAGGTTACAGTAGGGTCTCCGAGTCTCCTCCAAAGACAAAAATCTGAGGAGTCCATTCTACCTCCAAACTTCCTCTGACCCTCTTTCTCTATGTGAGAAACAGACCAAATACAAGCAATCCCTTTCTCCCAGGGTTTTTGCATTACTATCTCAACTGATGCAGCTTACCTAGAAAGACAACCCTTGGCAGTGTTCAAGCAAAGAAAACCTTTTCTAGACAGGTCTCAAATACTAGAGTATAATTATGTTTGGACTATGGTATGTTTTGTAAGCCAAAACATACTCAGGTTCTAAATTAAACTTGATAGGACCTCTGCCTTTCTTCTTCCAAGGGGAGAAGATCTGAGAGGAGATTATCAATACAGCTGAGCCTGCTTCACCTATCTTCTTTTTCAAAGTCAGATAACCACAAACAAAACTAGAACAATCTTCTAGTCAGACATGAATTACCGAATTAGCAGAGTAAAGCATAGTGATCAGAGAGAAGGGTAAAGAAGTTATGGCCATGGGTGACTAACTTTACCTACCTAAAAATGAAGTCTTGCAGAGTTTTTCAAAGCAGATTATTATCTTCCTTTTCAAGTACAATGGCCAAGATGGCAGGACAGAAGAGTGGCAACTCTTTTGGAATGATTAAAGCCTATTTGGAAAACTGATACTGAGGCAATAATGAGAAAAGAGGGGAGGTGGGAGGTGGGAGGAGGGAGAAAGAGAGAAAGAGAGAAAAAGAATTATTAAAGACTTTAATTAAAGAGTCACTGAATTTCATATCTTTGCTAAATTATAAACCAGTACAATCTAAGGTCAGACCTCACTTCTAGTCCAGAAGTCATCTCACCCTCCAAGGCTGGGATTCCAATGGTATAAGATGAGTATTGAAGGAGGAAGAGAAAGGAGATAAGAAAATCCATTCTCAGAATCTGATTGTAGAATATAAGAAAAAGGGGCACAGTGATTCTGTGTCAGCAATATCCATTTTAGGTAGCCACTCCACTGACACAGTTACCTAAAGAGAACTCTCCTTGGCCACACCTGCCAAGTTGTCAGTCCTGGATATAATAAAAGATCCCAGGTGGAAATTCATCATCTGGTTTCCCAGGGGATTCAGGAAATAAAACTGCCATCTTTACAATTGTAGACAATTGTAGACAACCCTTAACTTTCTTCTCCAAACTATTTCTAATTTGATGATTCTCAACAAATCTCAAAACTGCCATCTTTACAATTGTAGACAATTGTAGACAACCCTTAACTTTCTTCTCCAAACTATTTTTAACTTGATGAGTCTCAACAAGAGATAAGCTTTGAACTCCCTGTGAAACTTCAAAAAAAAAAAAAAATGCATATTGTTTCTTATTCCAGATCTAAGGAATAGGAATCCTTAGGAGTTGGGTGCCTGGGTGGCTCAGTGGGTTAAAGCCTCTGACTTTGGCTTAGGTCATGATCCCAGGGTCCTGGGATAGAGCCCCACATTGGGATCTCTGCTCAGCAGGGAGCCTGCTTCCCCGTCTCTCTCTGTCTGCTTCTCTGCCTACTTGTGATCTCTGTCTGTTAAATAAATAAATATAATCTTAAAAAAAAAAGAATCCTTAGGAGTAGGGATATTTTTATATGTACTAAAAACAAAATAAAACAAAAAAACCCTCAAATACTCTGAAGCACATGCCAACTTAAGAACCATTACTCTAATTTCCTTATTACTTCTTTTTTTTAATTTTTAATTTTTTATTTTTTATAAACATATATTTTTATCCCCAGGGGTACAGGTCTGTGAATCAGCACGTTTACACACTTCACAGCACTCACCAAAGCACATACCCTCCCCAATGTCCATAATCCCACCCCCTTCTCCCAACCCCCCTCCCCCCAGCAACCCTCAGTTTGTTTTGTAAGATTAAAAGTCACTTATGGTTTGTCTCCCTCCCAATTCCATCTTGTTTCATTGATTCTTCTTCTACCCACTTAAGCTCCCATGTTGCATCACCACTTCCTCATATCAGGGAGATCATATGATAGTTGTCTTTCTCCACTTGACTTATTTCACTAAGCATGATACGCTCTAGTTCTTTGATTGATAAAATCCAAAATTTCCTCTCCATCTCAGCTATTCTTTAGGATATATTGATTTTCGATCTTGCTTTTAAAATAATGGCACCTGGTATGGAACATAAAACTCCAAACAACAGAAAACTGAAGTACCACCTCCCTATTCTATTAATGGAGTCTAACATAGCATTTCTTCTCCTTTCAGCATTAGCAAAACCTTTGTAGGCTTTTATATATCTTTTTCAGTTGTTTGATCCTGTACTGCTTTATGGAATGAGGTTCTCCCAGAGAGGTCCTGCAATACCTTCTGCAGTAGCTCACAGAGCTTACTGCTGAAGACCAAGCTGCCTACTGCAGTGACCTATCTGCTCCCCTTCTTTTACTTGCCTCATGACTTCTGGTCTGCCACAAACTCTTATTTCCAAGTCTGGCTGTCATTTATGGTTTATTCTTATATCTTTTCTGTGCCTTTGGTGAAAAATAAGGAAACTGCATCATGATTCCAATCTACTGAGATCAACTTGGATCGAGATTCCAGAGTGTTCACAGTATTCTCCAAATCCATTCTATTTGCATATTAATCAGTCTGTCATAAATCTCTTGATTCATAATCTTGATTAAAATGTTGAAGGTATGTTATTATCAAGCCTATTTCAGATCAATAATTGCCTAACACCTCACCACTTTCCAAAATGTGATCTCAATAAAAGAATTCACAGGAAAAAAATAGACATCATTAACTTGGATACTCCACAGGTCGAAATTACAGAATCACCTTATCTTCTATGATATGTCCTCTTGATGTATAATGTTTCTCCTTTGTAAAAAGTCATGCTAGAAAGATTTTATAGGTCTTGAAGAAAATAGTTATGAGATACTATCATAAACCAGTATCATAAACCAGCTCTGTTGAAACTATAGGTAAATAATTTATTATTGAATTAAAGTAAAAATGATGCCACAGACCTTAACATGTGCCCAGCCATCCATTCATTCAATTAATGGATACTTACAGAATACTGCATCAGACAGGCATTATGCTAAGCATGGAAAATACAATGATGACCAAGACAGATCTAGTCCCTTACCCCAAAGATCTAAGAGTCCACCAGGGAAGAGAGACATCAATGGAGAAATGATAAAAAATTATCCTATATACACTAATGAGGAGTCTTTCTACTACATTATACTGCATCAGTATGAAATCATATGAGGAGAAGTATATACACTGTCAGATTTCAAAATGCTTGTGGATACACACATTTAAGAGGGATATAGAGAAACTAGAATTTTATAAGAGAGCACAACCTGGATGCTAAGGTGACATGAAATAATGCTATATGAGGACTAATAAAAAGAATGGAGATGATTAGTTTAAAGAGGGATGAACATTTTTGACACCAGACCTCGGATGGTTGGAATGTGACAAAGGGAGATGATCTGGTTTGTAGGGTCTTACAGAATTGAACAGAGGACAATGAGTAGTAACCAGGAGAGAGCAGATTCCATCTCAAAAGAAGAAATGTTTTTATATCTGAATTGTATCAAGATTGAGTGGGTTTCTCATGAAACGATGAGATTTCCATTAGTGGACTGTTTCATCACACATTGTCTCATCTCTTACAAGGATATTTCAAATTATTTTCAACTAAAAAATCCACAGTAGGATTAAAGGGTAAAAAACCTCCCAGACCTGAGGTCTTACAAATCATACCTTACATACTTTAAACTATTAGATATATAGAGTCTAAAACATGTCTAAACATATATAGAGTTCTGAAACATGTTTACTACCCCTTAATTATAATGCCAAATTTCTGTTATTTCCTTTTAATTGACTATTCAGTCTTATGTTGTTATTTTACACTGTAAGCGTTTACATTTTAAATTATAAATTATAAATTAAGACCTAATAATTCATTTTAACGTGAAATTATGTGACCATTTTAAACATATTTTAAAAATAGGAAAAGTTGATGATTAAGAGTCCCTTATGGTGGCTCAGAGGAAGCAAGATGGTGGAGGAGTAGGAGACTGAAATATCATTAGGTCCCAGGAGTTCAGCTACATAGTTATCAAACCATTCTGAACACCTACAAACTCAACAGGAGATAGAAAAGAAGAAGAGCAGCAGTTCTAGGAGAAAAAAAAAAAAAAAAAAACATTAGCCACTTTCCAGAAGGTAGGACATGCAGAGAAGTGAATCTGAAGCAACAGGAAGGTAGCCTGTCAGGGGAGGGGTGGCTCCTGGCAAGTGAGAAAGCAGTGTAGCACAAAATCGGAACTTTTAGAATCTGTTCCACTGAGGGATGTCACTCCAGAGGTTAAGCGGGGAGGGGGGGGCATTGTGGGGACAGTGTGATCTCAGGACCCACAGGGACACAGAAAGACCTGGGGTGTCTGACTGTGGCAGAGCTCCCAGGTATTGGAGAAGGGAAGTCAGCTACAGAGAAGGAGCCAAGGAGTGGGATTAATTGGGATTACCTTACCAATTTGGAATTACCTTAAACCATGATCCAAGTCACATTGGGCCACTATTCTTCAAGCAGGGACCCTACAAGTGGCGGATACGGAGAGCCCCCCCCCCCACTCCTCCTCTGGGAGGAACAGTGTGACAGCACACTGCAGGAATCTGCTGGGTTTGAAGATTCCATGTGGGGTCATACACCAGAGATAGAAATGCTCAGTCAGAGGCTGTGTGAGTTCAGAGTGTAGCCAGAGACCAGGGAGATGGGAGGGATTGACTTCTTTTCTCTGAGGGCACACTGAGGAGTGGGGCCCTGAGTGTATGGCTCCTATAGGGCCGGATATTGGGAGGTCACCATTTTCATTCCCATCCTCCAAAGCTCTACAGAAATCATTCAGGGAACAAAAGCTACCAAGAGTGAACCCAAGCCAATTACTGGTCCCTGGCAAGGGCAGTGCATTTCTGCCTTGGGCAAAGACATTTGAGAATCACTGCAAGAGGACCCTCCCACAGAAGAGCAGCAAGAACATCCACCCAAGAACCAAGTTCACTAATCAATGAGAACTGTGAACTCCAGAGCAAGGGGAAAGCAACACATAAAATTCATGGCTTTTTTCCCCATGATTCTTTAGTCTTTTAAAGTTAAATTTTTTAAGGGTTTTTTTTTCTTATTCTATTTTTGTTTTATTTTCCTCTTTCCTATTTTAACATTTTTAAACTATTTTACCAATACTTTTTAAAAAAAACTTTTAAAATTTTCACCATTATAGTCATATTTCATCCCTTTATTGTATTTGACCTTATTTTTTGTATACATATAAGGGGTTTTTTTCTTTAAAATTTTGGGATACATGGGCACCTGGGTGGCTCAGTGGGTTAAAGCTTCTGCCTTTGGCTCAGGTTATGATCCCAGAGTCCTGGGATCGAGCCCGCATTGGGCTCTCTGCTCAGCAGGGAGCCTGCTTCCCTTCATCTCTCTCTGCCTGCCTCCCTGCCTACTTGTGATCTCTGTCTGTCAAATAAATAAATAAAAGTCTTTAAAGAAAATTTGGGGATACAGTTTCTTTTAATAGAGCAAAACATAACTTAAATCTAGTATGTGGCTCTTTTCTACTCTTCAGCCTGATCACATTCTTTCTTCTTTTTTCTGTTTTTAGCCAACTTCCTATCTTATCAATTCCTTTTTTAGAATCTTTTTAGTTTTCATCTTTACAGTCATATTCCATCACTTCATTGTGTTTACCCTTATTTTTGTATCTGTATAAGTTTTTCTTTCCTTAAAATTTAGGGAGGAATTTTTTTCTAAGAGACCAGAATACAACCAAAATCAAGTATGTGGCTCTGTTCTATTCCCCAGTGTAATTGTGTGTGTGTGTGTGTGTGTGTGTGTGTGTGTGTGTGTGTGTATACATACATATGTATATATGTATGGTTTTGGGTCTCTTCTGATTTGGTTAGCATATTTTTTTCTGGGGTCTTTGCCACCATTTTAGTATTTTGTTCTCTCATTCATCTATTCTTATCTGGATAAAATGACAAGGTGGAAAAACTCACCACAAAAAAAAGAACAAGAGGCAGTACCAACGGCTAGGGACCTAATCAATAAGGACATCAGTAATATGTCAGAATGAGAGTTCAGAATGATGATTATCAAGTTGCTAGCTGGGTTTGAAAAAAGCATGGAAGATATTAGAGAATCCCTTTTTGGAGAAACAAAATGCCTTTCTGGAGAAATAAAAGAACTAAAATCTAACTAAGTTGAAATTTTAAAAAGCTTTTAATGAGGTGCAATAAAAAATGGAGGCTCTCATTGCTAGGATAAATGAGGCAGAAGAGATAATTAGTGATATAGAAGACCAAATGATGGAGAACAAATAACCTGAGAAAAAGAGAGACAAACAACTATGGAATCATGAGGGGAGAATTCGAGAGATAAGTGACACCTAAGATGTAACAATATTAGAATACTTGGGATCCCAGAAGAAGAAGAAAGAGAGAGGGGCAGAAGGTACATTGGAGCAAATCATAGTAGAGAATTTCCCTAATATGGCAAAATATCTAATAGTAAAACTTATGAGTCTTAGTGACAAAGAGAAAATCCTGAAAGCAGCTCTGGACAAGAGGTCTATAACATCCAATGGTATGAATATTAGATTGGCAACAGACCTATCCACAGAGACCTAGCAGGCCAGAAAGGACTGGCATGATGTATTCAGAGAATTAAATGAGAAAAATATGCAGCCAAGAATACTATTTCCAGCTAGGCTGTCACTGAAAATAGAAGGAGAAATTTAAAAAAACAAACAAACAAACAAACAAACAAACAAAACAACTTCCAGGACAAACAAAAATTAAAAGAATTTGCAAACACCAAACCATCTCTACAGGAAATATTGAAAGGGGTCCTCTAAGCATAGAAAGAGCCTAAAAGTAACAAACCTCAAAGGAACAGAGACAACATACAGTAATAGTCACCTTACAGGCAATACAATGACATCAAGTTCATATCTTTCAATAGTTACCCTGAATGTAAATGGGCTAAATGCCCCAACCAAAAGACACAGAATATCAAAATGGAAAAAACAAAAACAAACAAACAAACAAACAAAAAAAAAACAAGAACCATCAATATGCTATCTATAAGAAACTCATCTTAGTCCCAAAGACACCTCCAGATTTAAAGTGAAGTGGTGGAAAACAATTTACCACACTAATAGACATCAAAAGAAAGCTGGGGTGGCAATCCTTATATCAGATAAATTAGATTTTAAGCCAAAAACTATAATAAGAGATGAAGAAGGACACTATATCATAATTAAAGGGTCTATCCAACAAGAAGATCTAACAATTTTAGATATCTATGCCCCTAACATGGGAGCAGCCAATTATATAAACCAATTAATAACAAAATCAAAGAAATGCATTGACAATAATACAATAGTAGTAGGGGACTTTAACAGCCTTTCACTGAAATAAAGCAAAAGATCAACAAGGAAATAAAGGCTTTAAATGATATACTAGACCAGATGGACATCACAGATATATTTAGAATATTCTATCCCAAAGCAACAGAATACACATTCTTCTCCAGTGCACATGGAATATTCCCCAGAATAGATCACATCCTGGATCACAAATCAGGTCTCAACTGGTACCAAAAGATTGGGATCATTCCCTGCATATTTTCAGACCACAATTCTTTGAAGTTAGAACTCAGTCACAAGAGGAATATTGGAAAGAACCCATATACATGGAAGCTAAAGAGCATCTTACTAAAGAATAAATGGGTCAACCAGGAAATTAAAGAAGAATTTCAAAAATTCATGGAAACAAATGAAAATGAAAACACAACTATTCAAAATATTTGAGACACAGCAAAGGCAGTACTGAGAGGAAAGTATATAGCAATACAGGCTTTCTCAAGAAACAAGAACGGTCTCAAGTACACAACCTAACCCTACCCCTGAAAGAGCTGGAGAAAGAAGAGCAAAGAAAGTCCAAACCCAGCAGGAGAAGAGAAATAATAAAGATCAGAGCAGAAATCAATAAAATAGAAACCCAAAGAACAGGTGAACAAATCAACAAGACTAGGAGCTTGTTCTTTGAAAAAATTTCTAAGATTGATAGACCCCTGGCCAGATACATCAAAAAGAGAAGAGAAAAGACCCAAATTAATAAAATCATGAGTGAAAGAGAAGAGATCAAAACCAAAACCAAAGAAGTACAAACAATTATAAGAATATATTATGAACAACTATACACCAGCAAATTAGGCAAACTGGAAGAAATGGATGCATTTCTAGAGACATTTAAACTACCAAAACTGAACCATGAAGAAATAGAAAACGTTACAGACCCACATCCAGTAAAGATATTGAAGCAGTCAACAAAAATCTCCCAAAAAAGAACCCATGGCCAGATGGCTTCTCAAGGGAATTCTACCAAATATTTAAAGAAGAATTAATACCTATTCTCCTGCAACTGTTTCCAAAAAAAAAAAAGAAGAAGAAGAAGAAGAATGAATGAAATGGAAAGAAAACTTCCCAACTCATTTTATGAGCCAGGATTACCTTGATCCCAAAACCACACAAAGACTCCATAAAAAAGGAGAATTACAGACCAATATCCTTGATGAACATGGATGCAAAAATTCTCACCAAAATACTAGCCAATAGGATCCAATACATTAAAAGGATTATTCACCATGACCAAGTGGGATTTATTCCTGGGCTTCAAGTTTGGTTCAACATCTGCAAATCAATCAATGCAATCAATCAATCTGCAAATCAAATCAATACATTAATAAAAGAAAGAACAAGAACCATATGATACTCTCAGTAGATGCTGAGAAAGCATTTGACAAAGTACAGTATCCTTTCTTGATCAAAACTCTTCACAGTGTAGGGATAGAGGGTACCTACCTCAATATCATAAAAGCCATCTATGAAAAACTCAGAGCAAATATCATTCTCAATGGGGAAAAACTGAAAGCTTTTCCCTGAAGGTCAGGAACACAACAGGGATGTCCACCATCACCACTGCTATTCAACATAATACTAGAAGTTCTAGCCTCAGCAATCAGAAAACAGTAAGAAATAAAAGGCATCCAAATTGACAAAGAAGTCAAACTCTCACTCTTTGCAGATGATATGACACTTTATGTGGAAAACCCAAAAGACTCCACTCCAAAACTGCTAGAACTTATACAGGAATTCGGTAAAGTGTCAGGATATAAAATCAAGGCATGGAAATCAGTTGCATTTCTATACACCAACAGCAAGAAAGAAGAAAGAGAAATTAAGGAGTCAATCCCATTTACAACTGTACCCAAAACCATAAGATACCTAAGAATAAACCTAACCAAAGAGGCAAAGAATCCGTACTCAGAAAACTATAAAGTACTCATGAAAGAAATGGAGGAAGACACAAAGAATTGGAAAAGCTCATGGATTGGAAGAACAAATATTGTGAAAATGTCTATGCTACTGAAAGCAATCTACACATTTAATGCAATCCCTATCAAAATGCCATCACCTTTTTTCAAAGAAATGGAACAAATAATCCTAAAATTTTTATGAAGCCAAAAAAAGACCATGAATAGCCAGAGGAATGTTGAAAAAGAAAACCAAAGTTGGCAGCATCACTATTCCAGAGTTCAAGCTGTATTACAAAGCTGTAATCAAGATAGTACAGTACTGTCACAAAAACAGGCACATAGATCAATGGAACAGAATAGAGAGCTCAGAAATGGACCCTCAACTCTATGGTCAACTAATCTTCAAGAAAGCAAGAAGGAATGTCCAATGGGGGGGAAAAAAAAAACAACAGTTTTGAGGTGCCTGGCTGACTCAGTAGGTTAAAGCCTCTGCCTTCAGCTCAGGTCATGATCTCAGGGTCCTGGGATCAAGCTCTGCATTGGGTTCTCTACTCAGCAGGGAGTCTGCCTCCCCCTCTCTCTCTGCCTGCCTCTCTGCCTACTTGTGATCTCTGTCTGTCAAATAAATAAGTAAAATCTTTAAAAAGAAAAAAAAGGAAAAAAAAACAGTATCTTTAACAAATGGTGTTGGGAAAATTGTACAGCCACATGCAGAAGAAGGAAACTGGACCATTTCCTTACACCACACACAAAAATAGACTCAAAATGGATGAAAGATCTCAATGTGAGACAGGAACCCATCAAAATTCTTGATGATAATACAGACAGAAGCCTCTTTGACCTCAGCTGCAGCAAGTTTTTCTTCCTAGGAACATCACTAAAGGCAAGGGAAGCAAGTTCAAAAGTGAACTATTGGGACTTCATGGAGATAAAAAGCTTTTGCACAGTAAAGGTAACAGTCAACAAAACCAAAAGACAACTGACAGAATAGGAGAATATATTCACAAATGACATATCAAGTAAACAGCTAGTATCAAAAATCTATAAAGAACTTCTCAGTACAACACCCAAAGAACAAATAATCCAATCAAGAAATGGGCAGAGGACATGAACAGACATTTTTGCAAAGAAGACATCCAAATGGCCAACAGACACATGAAAAAGTGCTCCACATCACTCAGCATCAGGGAAATACAAATCAAAACCACAATGAGATACCACCTCACACCAGTCAGAATGGTTAAAATTAACAAGTCAGGAAATGACATATGTTAGCAAGAATACAGAGAAAGGGGAACCCTCCTACACTATTGGTGGGAATGCAGGCTGGTGCAGCCACTCTGGAAAACAGAGTGGAGGTTCCTCAAAAAAGTTGAAAATAGAGCTACCCTATGACCCAGCAATCCCACTAGTGGGTATTTACCCTAAATATACAAATGTAGTGATCTGAAGGGGCACATGCACCTGAATGTTTATAGCAGCAATGTCCACGATAGCCAAACTATGGAAAGAACCTAGATGTCCATCAAGAGATGAATGGATAAAGAAAATGTGGTGTATATATATATACAATGGAATACTATGCAGCCATCAAAGGAAACAAAATCTTGCCATTTGCAATAATGTGGATGGAACTAAAGGGTATTATGCTGAGAGAAGTAAGTCAATCAGAGAAAGACAATTATCATACGGTCTCTCTGATATGAGGAATTTGAGAGGCAGAGTGGGGGTCATGGGGTTAGGGAAGGAAAAATGAAACAAGATGGGATTGGGAGGGAGACAAACATAAGAGACTCTTAATCTCATGAAACAAACCGAGGATTGCTGGGTGGTGGGGAGGGACGGGTAGGTTGATTGGGTTATGGACATTGGGGAGGGTATGTGCTATGGTGAGTGCTGTAAAATATGTAAGCCTAATGATTCACAGACCAGCACCCCTAGAGCAAATAATACATTATATGTTAATTAAAAAAATAGAAAAATAGTGACAACATTTCTAATGAGAAGAAGGTAAAAGCTGAATTTCTTAGATCATTGTTGGGGTTTAAAGCAACTGGTTTACCTTGAAAAAAATTATGTAGTTTGAAAAAAGGTCCTGTGACTTGGCAGAAGAAAATTTGAAGAAAGACATATCTGTGTAAAGCTGTTCGAGTCTTTAACACCACCCTGTGACAATGACAGCCAGGCTTAGGAGAACATTAAGAAGCTGGAGAAGAATACAACGTTCTATAGCCAGTGTATGTCATGAATAGCCAGGAGAACTTAGATATTGGGAGCTATTAATCAGGAAAGCTAGATTAGTAAAGCAGTAGAAATGACTCAGCAGGTAGAAAATCTGAAGAGAGTGCATGCCAAAAAGCACACTGAACTAGAAGAGCCAAAACAGGTTCTTTTGCAAAATGAAGTCATTAACTTTCTTATAAATAAGATGACTGCCAAGTTTTTAAAAAATTTTCCAAATACCATGCATTTTCTCTTCAAAGAGTGACCACTGCCTCTCTACCCAGAAACATAAGAAATGTAGGAATGGTGGCTGGGATGGTCATGCAGTTGGCATATTATGGGGTCATAGAAAAGTAAACACCACATGGATTTATGAGTACCTATTCCTAGTCAGATACTGAAGAAGAAAAATGTGAACTAAAGACTAAAGGAGAGTTGGAACCATCTGGAAAATAAATAGTATAAAAGACAAAAATGTCAAACCAAATTTTTCTGAAGATAAATTATCAAAATGTTATGTCTCTTTGATTTAGGCATGGTAGTCTCCTGGACAAGACTTCTGCCAGAAAGTCTACTAAGGCACTCTGGCTTTCTCTTGTATCCACTGTACTATATGTAGCTTTGATGAGCTTCCTCATAGGCCAATTTCCCCAGATGTCTCTGGGTGCCACTCCCACACAGGACAGGTTCCCCTGGATGTCTCTAGAATGTATTTTGTAGACAGTTTTCAGACTTCAACCCAATGAGCCAGCATCTATGTGACTATAGGACATCCTGATATGCGTAACTTGATTTTTCAAGTTTCAGTATATGAACTCTGTAAGTTAGTAACTTTCATCTGAGAAATTATAACATGGAACCAGAGGTTCTCAGAATTGCTGCAAGAAATTTTATATTTCCTTTTTTTTTTTTAGATTGTTTATTTATTTATTTGACAGACAGAGATCACAAATAGGCAGAGAGGCAGGCAGAGAGAGAGGAAAAGAAGCAGGCTCCCTGCTGAGCAGAGTGCCCAATGCAGGACTTGATTCGGGGCTCGATCCGAGGACCCTGGGATCATGACCTGAGCTGAAGGCAAAGGCTTCAACCCAGTGAGCCACCCAGGTGCTTATTTTTTTATTTTTATTTTTTTTTTGAGATTACTTCCCCAGTTAAAATACAGTAAGGGGGAAAAAGCCTGCCTGTGACTTTTTTTCTGCCTCTGATCTTTTTTTTTTTTTTAAGATTTTATTTATTTATTTGACAGACAGAGATCACAAGTAGGCAGAGAGGCAGGCGGAGAAAAAGGGGGAAGCAGACTCCCTGCCAAGCAGAAAGCCGGATGTGGGACTCAATTGCAGGGCCCTGAGATCATGACCTGAGCTGAAGGCAGAGGCTTTAACGCACTGAACCACCCAGGTGCCCTGCCTCTAATCTTTTAATAAGCTTTCTGAGGAAGAGATATATAAGATGTATATTGTTTGTTAAAACTTATTGAAATAAAGAACCAATGAAATCTTTTAAAAAAGGAAAGGTCTCTTAAAACATGTGTCAACAGGAATCCATCAGAATCCTAGAGGAGGGGAGCACCTTGGTGGCTCAGTGGATTGAGCCGCTGCCTTCGGCTCAGGTCGTGGTCTCAGTGTCCTGGAATCAAGCCCCACGTTGGGCTCTCTGCTCAGCAGGGAGCCTGCTTCCTCCTTTCTCTCTGCCTGCTTGTGATCTCTCTCTCTGTCAAGTAAATAAATAAAATGTTAAAAAAAAAAAAAAAGAATCCTAGAGAAGAACATAGGCAGTAACCTCTTTGATATCAGCCACAGCAACTTGTTTCAAGATATGTCTCCAAAGGCAAAGGAAACGAAAGCAAAAATGAACTTTCAGTACTTCAAGATCAAAAGCTTCTGCACAGCAAAGGAAACAGTCAACAAAACAAAGAGGTAACCCATGGAATAAGAGAAGATATTTGCAAATGACAGTACAGACAAAAGGTTGATATCCAGGATCAATAAAGAACTTCTCAAACTCAACACACACACAAAAGATAATCCTATCAAAAAATGGGCAGAAGATATGAACAGACACTTCTCCAATGAAGACATATAAATGGCTATCAGACACATGAAAAAATGTTCATCATCACTAGCCATCAGGGAGATTCAAATTAAAACCACATTAAGATACCATTTTATACCAGTTAGAATGGCCAAAATTAACAAGACAGGAAACAACGTGTGTTGGAGAGGATGTGGAGAAAGGGGAACCCTCTTACACTGTGGGTGGGAATGCAAGTTGGTGCAACCTCTTTGGAGAACAGTGTGGAGATTCCTCAAGAAATTAAAAATAGAGCTCACCTATGACCCTACAATTGCACTACTGGGTATTTACCCCCAAAATACAGATGTAGTGAAAAGAAGGGCCATCTGTACCCCAATGTTTATAGCAGCAATGGCCACAATCGCCAAACTGTGGAAAGAACCAAGATGCCCTTCAACGGACGAATGGATAAGGAAGATGTGGTCCATATATACTATGGAGTATTAGGCCTCCATCAGAAAGGATGAATACTCAACTTTTGTAGCAACATGGACGGGACTGGGAGAGATTATGCTGAGTGAAATAAGTCAAGCAGAGAGAGTCAGTTATCATATGGCTTCACTTATTTGTGGAGCATAACAAATAACATGGAGAACATGAGGAGATGGAGAGGAGAAGGGAGTTCAGGGAAACTGGAAGGGGAGGTGAACCATGAGAGACGATGGACTCTGAAAAACAACCTGAGGGTTTTGAAGGGGGTGGAGTGGGAGGTTGGGAGAGCCAGGTGGTGGGTATTAAGGAGGTCATGTATTGCATGGAGCACTTGGTGTGGTACAAAAACAATGAATACTGTTCTGCTGAAAAGAAATTTTAAAAAATACTGTAAAAAGAAAAGAAATGTGTCAAATCTATACAAGTTAACTCTACCTCTTCCTTTGAGAAAATACACTAAGTTACCATACTCAATTTCTGAAACTTCTATTTAGAAATTACCTCCAATAGCCTGTAGCACATTCTGTTGAATATCTTCAGCTATACTAAATTATAATCCTCTGAGGTGCATGTTTTGAAATAGCCAAAAGTCATTCAAAGTAACTTCTAAGAAATAATATTAATAAATCATAATCATCAGATTAATCATCAGATTAATAAATATTATATGATTATAAAAATATAATCATCAGATTAATAAATCATAACCTATTTTCCCAACCTTAAATTTCATTTATTCTTTCTATATAATTCCCATGTAATTCTCTTCCTATGGCTATATTTTTGCCTTCTCCAAGGAAAAGAGTCCTTGTCTTTCTATACAATATAATCCAAATGTTTTGTTAATACTTCATTTCAGGAATTGTTCAATGTTTTATAGCATTCAAATACTTAGGATGTATCTAAATCACCCTAGGGCCTTAAAATATAATTGGGGATCTCAGTAGATCCTGGGAAAGCTGCTTCTAATCATTATGATACTTGACTGAGGGACTCTGCTCTATCACCTTATTCCAACCACACTTTTGTCCTTATCTCATTACTATTATGACAACAGATTTCTGTAAGGAAGAAGCACAGAATTTCAAATACTGAATATATGGATTTAAATCCAAGATCCATATTTAACTAGCCAACCATAGGCAAGTGAAAACATCTTTGAGGCTCTTCTCAACAGGAATATATTAATAGTTAATCTGAAGGACTATTGTAAGAATCAAAGTAGATTATGTATGTAAAGCACCTAGCATTGTCACTGGCACATAGGAGTTTTAACAAACAGCAGAAATTATTGTCAATTTCTCATTGCTATTCAACTCTACACATGTTAAACATTATTTCTCTAATAATTTATTAAATTATCATTACACTTGAGGGCACCACAGTTATCCATAGAGACTTAAAGTTCTTGTCATCATTTTTAACAAACATGGGCTCCCATCTAAGTGAACTTGGTCCCTTGAAAATAATTGGGTAATTGTTAGGAAGTATGAGAATATCATGCTCACACAGGACAAAAAGGGAAACTTTAGCAGATAAATAGCTTATTTTAACTTACAAAAAGCATGAGAAAAATATTGAGGTTTGAATTAATAGAAAACAGTTTCACAACCTAACTTTCATCTTATTCCTTCTGAATATGATCTTTAAGTTCCAAAATTATCTTTCTTTAAAGGAAAGGGTGCAATTAATGCTATGAAACCTAAATTTGGAACTTCCATTCCTTTAATCCTATGAGGATAAATTTTTCAAAAGAAAACTTAATGCTTATGCTTCTGACTCTCCTTAAATAAATATCAAGAATGAGTACCAGAGTTCAGAAATTTCTAATATGGGTTTTCTTTTAAAAACTTCAACCTAGGGGCACCTGGGTGGCTCAATGGGTTAAGCCGCTGCCTTCGGCTCAGGTCATGATCTCAGGGTCCTGGGATCGAGTCCGCATCAGGCTCTCTGCTCAGTGGGGAGCCTGCTTCCTCCTCTCTCTGCCTGCCTCTCTGCCTACTTGTGATCTCTCTGTCAAATAAATAAATAAAATCTTAAAAAAAAAAAAAAAAAACAAACTTCAACCTAATCAAAAAAAGTTGCTTTTTGTGTGGTTGGTTTTTGTTTTGGTTGTTTGTTTTTGTTTTGTTTTATTTTTTGGTCTAACTCTGCCAGAAATCTGACTGTAGAACAAACAAGAATGTATATGATTGGCCATAATTTCAGCCATAGCTTTCCTGCTGGATACTTGCAATCCTTTTTCTTATGAGTTGCTCCTATCAGGGCTTCTCGTTAACACCCAACTTAGAATATTGTGTTTAATTAATATCTACCGAATCTATAAATGAGTAAATGACGGTCATAGAAACATAAAGAACAGGTATTTAACACAAACTGTAAAAGGGAAAGAAAATCTTCGGGAAGAGATTAAATAAGAGTTGAGTCTTGTGCGCCGTGGTGGCTCAGTCAGTTAGGCATCCTCCTTCAGCTCGGGTCACGATACAAGTGTCCTTGGACTAAGTCCCACATGGGGCTCCCCACTCATCATGGAACCTGCTTCTCCCTCTCCCCTTGCTCTTCCCCTGGTCATTCTCTCTTCCTCTCTCTCTCTCTCTCTCTCTTTTTCTCTGTCAAATAAAATCTTTGAAAAAGAAAAAAAAAGTTGAGTCTTTAGTGATTAATGGAAGTTTGTTGGGGAAATGTGGGATGTTGTGGAGAAATAGCCAAGCAGAGAGAACCATAAAAATTAAATGAAGAGAAGAAAGAACATCTTTAATATAAGAACCTGCAAGCAATTTTTCAAAGCATTAGTTGGAGATAAACCTGAAGAACTAGACAGGATCCAAGTTATAAATGATTTTGATGTCACATTAAGAGGTTTAAACTTGACCCTGTAGTAGATGGGTAGTCACTTAATATGGTAGGAATGGAGTAATTTGATCAAATAAATCAAATATATACTTAGTTTTTTAATGGATCACTCTGTTAGATATGTGTAGGATAGCTTCAAGAATAGGAAATGACAAACCATAAGTGACTCTTAATCTCACAAAACAAACTGAGGGTTGCTGGGGGGAGGGGGTTGGGAGAAGGGGGGTGGGGTTATGGACATTGGGGAGGGTATGTGCTTTGGTGAGTGCTGTGAAGTGTGTAAACCTGGTGATTCACAGACCTGTACCCCTGGGGATAAAAATATATTATATGTTTATAAAAAATAAAAAAATAGAAATAATAAAAATTAAAAAAAAAAAAGAAGTACCCAGCTATGATGCTGCCAGATTTCTGGCCCACAGAAACTGGATCCAACAATAAATGTGCACTGGCTTAAGAAAAAAAAAAAAACAATAGGGAATGAGAAAAATATAGGAAAATATTCAATATATATCTGTTGAAATAATTATGGTGAAAAGAGGATACTAGTAATATTAATACTTACCAGCATAATATAAAGAACTTATACAACTTAACATCCAAAAAACAACAACAACAACAAATAATAATCCAAATTAAAAATGGGCAGAACCTGTGAACAGACATTTCTCCAAAGAAGACATACAGATGGCTAACAGACACATGAAAAGATACTCAACCTCATTCATCATCAAGTAAATTCAAATCAAAACTGAGGTGAGATATCACCTCACACCTGTCAGAATGGCTAAAATCAAAACACAAGAAAAAAGTTGGTGAGGATATGGAAAAAAAAGGAAATCTCAAGCACTGTTGGTGGAAATGCAAACTGCTACAGCCACTGTGGAAAACAGTATGAAGAGTCTTCAAAAAATTAAATATAGAATACCATATGATTCAGTAATTCCACTACTGGGCATTTACCCAAAGAATAAAAAACACTAATTCAAAAAGGTGTAAACATCTCTATGTTTATTATAACATTATTTACAATAGCCAAAGTATGGAAACAAACCAAGTAGCCATTGACAGATGAATGGATAAAGAAGAGGTGGTAAATGTATACCATGGACTATTACTCAGCCATAAAAAAGATGAAATCTTGCCATTTGCAATAATATGGATGGATCTAGAGCGTATAATGCTAAGTGAAATAAATCAGTCAGAAAGACAAATACCATTGATTTGACTCATATGTAGAATTTAAGAAACAAAACAAAGGAACAAAAAAACAGACAAACAAAACAACAGACTCTTAAATATAGAGAACAAACTGGTGGTTATCAGAGGGGAGGTGAGTGGAGGGGTAGGTGAAATAGTTGCAGGGGATTGAGAGTACACATATCGTGATGAGCATTCTATAATGTACAGAATTGTCAAATCACTATATTGTAGACCTGAAACTAATATAATGCTGATGTTAACTACACTGAATTTTTTTTAAAAAGTTCATCAAAATTTTTTAAATTTAAAAATGAAATTCCTAAATAAATTATGATATTAGACAATATTAAAATTACAATTTAGTGAAAGTATATTAGAAGGTATCAAGTTTAAAACACAAATTATGCAGAATTAAAAAATACAAAAGCTATAAGGAATGATTTCATATCATTCACCTGCATGAAAAGATTGATTTTCTTCTTTTCTGAAGAATTTCTTTATTAATTTGAAAGGCAGAGAGAGAGATTGAGCAGAAAGAAAGGAAGAGGGAGAGGGAGAAGCAGACTTCCCACTGAGCAGGGAGCCTGATGCTGGGCTCAATCCGAGGACCCTGAGATCCTGACCTGAGCCAAAGGCAGACACTTAACCAACTGAGGTATCCAGTCACTACAAAGACTGATTTTTCTAACAACAAACTTAATAAACTGAATATATTTTCATTCTAAAATGTGATAATTATTGGGATATTAAAAAAAAACTTTTTCTAAAGTATATGTATTTCAGATTTTGGATTCTCACTTGCTCTTTCAGAAGCTAAAAAAGTAGTTGAAGAAAAAGTTTTGATTAAAAAAATACCAGAATAATTATGATAATGATGATTATATACCTAATATCAATAGAAACCTTTATATTCATCAAGCCTTATGCTGAACACATTATTTTATTGCCCCTTTAATTATCACATCAGACCTATGTATTATTTCATTTTACAGTAAGGAAACTGGGGCTCAAAGAAGTTTTTTAAAAATGTGTCTTGTCACCCCTGTGGTATTTTTCCCCCAAAATACATAACCTCAGTCCAAACAGAGTGTATCAGATAAACCCAGATTGAGGCTAATTCTACAAAATACCTGACTAGTACTTTTCAAAAGTGTCATGTTCATGAAAGATAAGGAAAGATGAAAGAAATAGCTAGTTTTGCTTAAACAATTGGTTATATAAGATGTTAACGTCAGGAAAAGCTGGGTGCAGGCTGAAGAGGAATTCTCCATTATCTTTGTAAATCTTTTGTAAGCATATAAAGAGCTCAAAATAAAAAAGCTTTTGAAACTTCTTTGTGTCTACAGAACATGGCAGGTAAAATATAAGATGAGCCTAAAGTATTTTGTAGCGCTAGAAAGTAAGGTAGTAAAACACACACACACACACACACACACACACACACACACACACACTTGCACAAGCATGCACACACACACATACAAAATACAGGAGACATTCTGAAAGAACTCTCAACAGCCTGAAACAATTTGAGCAACACAATAAATAACAATGATGATGGATTAAAGCCATCGATTAAAATAAATATCTATGAGTCCATACTAATGTAAAGAAATGATTGAATAAATTGCTAACTGGGGTTTAAGAGACAAAATTTCTTTATAGAAGAATTCTAAATAATAAATGTAAATTAAATGGGGAAAATAGAAAATCAGCATTGGAGTACCGTATGGTAAATGCTACAGACAAATACTAAAATCACTGGGTAAAACTATAAGGAGAAACAAGATATTTTCATATCTGCAAAGTATCTCTATAAAAATCCTTTTCAATTACTGTGGTGGTTTTAACATATATCCACTAACTCTTTTATACTTTCCCTCCAACAGGTGAAATGTTATTCTCCTTCCCTTGGGTGTGGGCTGAACTCTGTGACTCACTTTTAACATATGGCAGGGGAGGGGAGTAATTTTATAGCAGACGGACCTGGCAGAAACTGCCTTAGCCAAGTGATTAAGGTTAACATCACCACTTATAAGTCATGTTGTTATGATACAATGAGAAGGCATTTCAGCTCTGAAGTATTTTTCCAAAAATTTATAGCCCAGTCTAATCATGAGAAAGTATCAGAAAAACTCAGATCAAGAGGCATCTTACAAAGCAAAGCACCTAAGCAGTATACTTCAAAAGTGTCAAGGTCATGAAAAAGAAAGACAAATTCAGAAACAATTAAAGATTGGAACAGATTAAGAAGACATGACAATTAAATGTAATGCGGCATTCTGAATTATCTTTTGAAATGGAAAATAATAATATTAGGAGGAAAACTGGCAGAATCTGAAAAAAAATCTATATTCAATGAACAGTATTGTACCGAAGTTAAATTCTTAGTTTCAGTAAATGTACCATGGTAATGTGAAATGCTAACTTGTAGAAAGCTAAGCATAAGGTAGATGGAAACACTCTGCACTACCTTCACAACTCTTGTGTATGTCTATAGTTTTTTTTTTTTAAGACTTTATTTATTTATTTGACAGAGCAAGAGAGATCACAAATAGGCAGAGAGGCAGGCAGAAAGAGAGGGAGAAGGAGACTCCCTGCTGAGCAGAGAGCCCAATTTGGGGCTTGATCCCAGAACCCTGAGATCATGACCTGAGCCTAAGGCAGAGGCTTAACCCACTGAGCCACCCAGGTGCCCCTGTATGTCTATAGTTTTAAAAAAGAGAAAATAATTTTAAGTACCTAAAGTTGAAAGACATTAATAAACTGTTCACAGAAAATAAAAGAAAAAGGCCAGTGGTCCTTAAAGGGTTAACATCACTCAAAATAACAGAAACTCAGAATTACACAGAGATATCATTAGTTAATTATCAGACTGGCAGAAATCCAAGAGTTTGAAAATACCCCTTTGTTAGTGAGTTTATAGAGAAACAGGACTTCTTATACATCAACGGTAAATATAAGGGACTAGCAACATGTGCATAAGGTCCCATTTATAATAAGAAAATTTTATTTAATTCTAATTAATAAGGGATATTAACAAGGGATATATTGAATAAACAGTGGTGCAACAGTAGAACTATGCTATAGAATCATGAAAAGGAGCAAGGAAAATTTGTATGCACTGAGATGGATGCACAGGAAATATTGAGTGAATAAAAAGCAAGACACATCAGTTTATTCTTACATAAAAGTTAGTATACTCTGAGTTTTATTTGTTTGTTTGTTTATGTTTTGGGGGGGACAGAGAAAGAAGGAGAGAGAATCTTAAGCAGGCCCCATGAGAGCTCGAGACACGTGAGCTCAATTTCACAACCCTGAGATCATGACCTGAGCTAAAGTCAGATGTTTAACTGAGTCACCCAGTTACCCCTAGTATACTCTGAGTTTTATATAGACACTAAATTTTGTGTAAGAATAAAACTGAAATAAGAATTAATCTACCTATCTATATGCATATTTGGCTAATTTTTCTAAAAAATGCAGAAAAGATAAACCAGAAAGTAATGAAATTTGCTACTGAGTATGGAAATGGGGTAGAGCAAATAGGGATGGAATCAACATTTCTTTACGTATAACTTAATTTAGTTTTACTTTAAAACCAAAAAATATATTGTTATATATATTATGAAAATATGAAAAGCAAAAAAGGATAGCAAACCATAAAATTAATAATAAAGAGAAACAAATCTATGAGTCAAATTGATAACATAATGACACAGAAAAGTATGACATCAGATGACTTTCAAATGACTTTCAGGTACGTGCTCTACATATCCATCCTTAACAGGATATTACCTCCAGACCAAAAAAGAAATTGCAGAGAAATTTTTAAAATTCATAGTTATATTTTTTCAATGATAATATACTGATATAATTTGCAACTATTTATGGATGTAGAGGTATAAAACATTTAAATGAGTATATTGTTACTAGGAAACAAGATTTTCCATGTAAAAGGAAAAACATAAAAAGATAAAAAGAAGTTATAAAAATAACTCTGGGTATTAAATCTGAGTTAGAAATATCAACATGAATTCATGGTTTTTAACAGTGTGTTTTCTATCTCTATCTACTGAAGTGTCCTAGAAGCAGTGACACCCTAGTAGGAACAAACACACATGCACTTAGATCTTGATTTCAAGATGCTAATCTTCTCTAAAAGGAAGTAGGTCTTTGAAAAAAAAATGGCTGAGTCCATGTCTAGAGTTCACGAAAATATAAGGTGAACCTGGGGTATTTTGTTGAGAAAAAAAGGGGTGTGCTCAAAAGATGCTCTGCTTTCAGTGGGAGCGATTATGTTGTTTCAGTCAAACCACATGGCAAGTGTAACTCGAAAAATGGGACAAAATACAATAATCAATTTGAAAATATTGGAGAACTATTAATACAGTAAGAAATTGCAGAGTCAAGGTAAGATGAAATAAGCAAAACCAGTGAGCCTGTGATGTGGCAATGCTTTCCTCTTCAGTGTGTCTGCTGATTCCTAAAGCCAAGGCTAAAAGTCTGAGAAGCTGAGAAGAACTTTCAGCAAAATCACTGAGCTAGCGAGAGGAAACAGGGTTCAGGTTTTACACCAAGAGAGGAGACTAGTATACATTCCAGGATTTTCTAGAAACATCAAAGGAAAGCATTCTAGAAATACATGCAAACTGAAAATAGTCCCTTTGAGGACTAAAAGGTAGGTTCTAATTATCTCATTTCTTGAGTGGAATAAGGTATGCTCCTGCCAAGCTGTCTACCATAGCAAAACAAATCCTCTCAAGAGAAAAAAACATCACACATAGCCTCAAGTAGTCTCTAAAATTTGTCTTGTAAAATGTCTGTTCCTCAATAAAAATATAATCGGATATGTAAGAGTAAAATGTTTGGCAAAAACAGAAGGATGGAGGGCGTGGAACCAGCAAAATTGAAATGGATGCATAGGACAATGGAGGTATCAGACAAGGTGGGAAAAACTGTGATTAATAAGTTCAGGAAATTAAAGAAGAAATGAAAAATAGTCACAAAAAATAGTAGAGGATATCCATATGGAAATTCAAGACTAAAAAAATAATGGAAATTAAGTACTCAGTGTAGTGATTTAAAAATAGATTAGAAGCAGATGGAGAGAATTTGCAAACTGAACAGGTAAGTCAAATAAATTAGCCATACTGAAACAGGGAGAAAAAAATGAAAATTAAAGAAAAGAGCTTAAGAATACATATCACAATGAAAAATATTTTACATAATTATAATGGGAATTCCAGAAAAAGAAATAAGAGAAAATGAGGCAGAAAGTATTGAAAGGAATACTGACCAAGAATTTCCCAAAACCAGTGAAAAATAAGAAATCTGCTGAAAGATCTTACATATTCCAGGCAGGACTAAAAACAAAATACTGAACAAGAAACAAACCACAGATGAAAACCAAAGAGAAAAGACAAAGGTTGAAAAATACACAGAGGATTATAATACATGATCCTAGAGGAGCAACAGTTAACATTGGCAGCTTGTTGCTCACCAAAAAACAATGGAATCTAGAACATAAAAGTACTGGAAGAAAAATAATTGCTAACCTAGAATTCTACTCCCAGAAAAAAAGAATGAAGGCAAAATAAAGACATTGTCAGAGAAACAAAATGGAGAGATTCTATTACCAATGAAAGCACTCTAAAGAAAATCACATGGGCTTTTTTCAGGCAGAAGGAAATGAATTCAGATACAAGTTCAAAAATATAGATTGAATGAATGAAGCATGAAGATCAACAGAGACCATAAATATACTGGTAAATTAACATAATACTTTATTGAATTAAAATCACATAAACTGTATGACTGAATGAGAAGATCACCATTGACAACCCCACTGTAGTAAGTATTTCACCCAAGGGTCATTGATGGTTGCAAAATAATCAATAAAGGTTACTGAGGAACAAGATAGTCACATGGTGCCAAAGTATTACCCCATAGATACTATTTTAAAAAGGAAAATAAGACTTTATCATGGAAAGTCACTCAAATGTTCAAATTTAGCATCCTTACTAATGCATCTATCTCACATAGTATATATATCTCTATGTTATATGACATGAACAACATACCTATGAAATATTTTGCCCAAGTGTTTCATTTCAATCTAATCAAGAGCAAATTTAACTTCCAATTTACTGAGGATACAGAAGACAGAGGTGCTAATTAATTGGCACAATCATGAAATAATCAGACAATTTCAGAACTTGGGGCATTCTAAGAAACAACTGATTGGACTCAAAAACTCCATGTGATAGCAGACGAAGTGAGTTGACTGTTTTAGCTTAAAAGAATCTAAAGAGACAGATCCCCAAAAAATGCAATGTGAGCTTTGTGACTCCTAGTTTGTTTGGTTTTTAATAGCTTAAGAGGATATTTTTAGTATAATTTGAGTAATGTGTATAAGGACTATACATTAAAATTATGAAATTAGTGTTATTTTTCCGAGGTTAGATAGTTGTATTATAATTGAGGAGATTGTCATTATTTGGGTGAGTTTCCTGATGAACTACTTAGGGGTTAAGTCACTTGATGACTGCCACTTAATATAAAATGGTTATGCAAAAGAAAGAGAGAAATAATCAAATTTGTAAAATGTTAACAATCATGAACCAAGATACTGGATATTTGGAATTTTTTGTAGTATGTTTTTCACTTTCTCCATGTATTTGAAATTTTTCAAAATAAAAAGTTGGGGGAAAATAGACTAAAACTGACTCTAATCTATACAAGGGTTTGGAAGAATAAAAATGAAGGTCCTAATCATGTTTAAAACGTGATAATTACAAATCAAGCTAGCAAAATGTTAAATGAAATATTGCCTACCCTCCAACCTTAACAAATGGATCTTCATTTATTTCCAGGGCCAGGTTTGTATTTTTTAATTCTTTAGCTCTTTGGAGTTGTGCACCTAAAATCAAGTAGCCTCTGCCTCTGACCGCCAACTCCCTGGCTCACCCCCTTTCTCTTTTCATTCCAGAATTCCACTGCAAGGGGAGGTGGTCAGGGGGCCTCCCACAAGTATACACTAACATTCTAGCCCAGTCCAACTAGCTACCATACCTCTCACAAACAGCCACTCCTGACCACCACTTTAGGCCCACTCAGGGGTGCTAGGAAGAGACCCACATGAGTGCTGGAAGCAAGCTCAGAGACATTTAGAAAAAGAATTTAGTCATTCTAGGAAACTGGAACATGGTCTAAAAGTGGAGACAGAGGTCAGAACACTTACCTTTGGCCTTGTGATATCATCATCCAGGAGCAAAATTCTCATTTTATGCTGGGTCTATCCAATTTTCAACAGTTACCAGGCTAGGAGTGAGATCCCCAACTTTGTAGGAGGCCAAGCAACCTCACACATTCACTGTTTTGCTTCCATGGAGTTCAAACACTCTCAGCACTGTCATGGGCCTCACCTAATTTCCAAGTATTACCACAAATTTTGTTTCCCTTTTTACTGAGATGTGTCAAAGCATCCCCACATGGAAATGACTGGGGGAGGTGGCTTTTACCTTATGAACATAAACATACTTCTGCAATTCTTAAATCTTTAAGGGTTACCATCTTTTGTGGTGATGTATAGAGTTGCACCCACTAACCCAGACAACTGACCCACTTCTTCTTCTTCTTTTTTTTTTTTATTATTATTTTTTTTTATTAAAGATTTTTATTTATTTATTTAACAGACAGAGATCACAAGTAGGCAGAGAGGCAGGCAGAGAGAGAGAGGAGGAAGCAGGCTCCCTGCTGAGCAGAGAGCCCAATGCGGGACTCGATCCCAGGACCCTGAGATCATGACCTGAGCCGAAGGCAGCGGCTTAACCCACTGAGCCACCCAGGCGCCCCTGACCCACTTCTTCTTGTCCACTTTCCATGATCTTAAACCTGGGTACCACATTCACACCCAACCTTTTCTCTGTCTTCCACTAACAAGAAGGCTAAAGGCTCCCATGCATAATAAAGGAAGCAAATGGACCAGTTTCTTTACGGATAAATAAAATCCATCAATTGATTGGTCTTTGGGAGATGAGGGAGATAGATAATTTAGAATCTAAAAATAAAATAAAATAAATATAAAAATGTAATGACTACATCATTTCTATAATTTTTTCATTTATTTTCAGTGTAACAAAACATTTTGACAGTCTTTCTGTTTAAAAATTACATGCACAGTGTTATTTAAAAAAAAAAAAAAAAAAAAAAAAAAAAAACAGGCCCAAAAGG
This sequence comes from Mustela erminea, assembly GCF_009829155.1. Lineage (NCBI taxonomy): Eukaryota > Metazoa > Chordata > Mammalia > Carnivora > Mustelidae > Mustela > Mustela erminea. Next base: position 119,061,309 of record NC_045614.1, on the reverse strand, counting down.
GAACACTTAGACCAAGTCACTGAATTAAGGCTTAACATCTAACCTAACCGCACTTTTAACCAACCTTGTCAGAAATGTGGTCTTAACTTGTGAGGAATTTTGCAAACAGCACCAATGAAGTAATCTGTCACGTAGGCTCTCCAACACCCAAAGGAAGATGAAGTATTCACCTAATAATTCCCCCGCTAAGAGAAGGTGATCTCACCTGAAATATTCCTTTCTTTTCCTTTGCTAATAACTTTTTGCCCCACTCTCCATCTCGTAAAACCTTTCCACTTTGTAAAACTCCTTGGAGCACCCCCTACTTGCTAAATGGAATGCTGCCCAATTCATGACTGCTTAATAAGGCCCATTAGATCTTCAAATTTACTAGGTTGAATTTTGTTTTTTACTAACAGGGATAAATCTACAACAAAAATATCATTTCCTCTTCAGAAGTTAAAACACTGCCTTTTCATCTTATTACATATGGATGGAGATATCAAAGACACAAATAATTTCAAAACAGTGAAACCCTGCCTGGGTAACTTATTCTCAGGACCAACCACTTTGCCTATATGATCTTTTTTTCCCCAGGCCTTACAGCCAGAAATTGCTATAAAAGTGGGCTTTTAAAACAGTTGTCTATTTCATAACTTGTTGAAAAACCAAAGAAAAAGAAATCCAGCAGTGGCTAAAACCAGCAGCAGATGACATGTGCATGATCCCTCTACCACTCTACACAATTCAGAGATGTCGATATGCTATTATCCCCACACACTGCATACTTTGTTGGTGCACCAGTATATGATGTGCTTTACTTAGGCAGCGGGGGAAAACTTGATTTCAGTATGTCTTGGGCTTAAGTAAGCGTTTCAAGATCTAGAGAGTGTGTGTGTCTTTGACTCCTTTATGCTAACACAGGTTGTAAATTAGGGGAAGATGTCAGAGGAGGAGGCCTGTCCCTGCTCTCTCTGTTGCCACTAGCACAGGTCTTCAGGGCACATCTTCTCTCTTGGGTTTCTGTGTTTGTTTTACTGACTGTTTTCCTATTATGCTTAACGCAGTTTTATGAATAAGCCAGAAAATGCTCAACACGGAAGCTTCCCAACTACCAGAAACAATGAACTTTAGCTTTGAACATCACACAGATACAGGTAGGTAATTTTTTTTAAATGATTACTAGAGCTATTTTTTAAAAGAAGTAATGTTACTGTATTATAAGGTATTCCTACTGGGATACTAGGCTAACTTTTCCTACTTCCCAAAAGGAAAATAGGACTTAACCGTAGTATCCAAACAAAAAATGGTTTGTGAGCATTTGGTAAAGTGTTTTTTCCCCCTTTCTTTATGCAGAAAAGTTAAAAGTATAAGAAAACTTAAAAGTAATCAAATTTGTTAATTATTTATATCCCAAACTTACAAGTTAGCCATTTAACATTTTACTTACTGTTTATAAGTAAAATGTTAGGAGATTATATTTGATTTTTTAAAAAGTCGCTTTTTTAGTCCAAGGTCTTGCTTAGAAGGTATTCCATTAATATCAGGAACAATTGGGTGGTAGAATCAAAATGAACCCATGATTTTAAGGAAGTGCTACCTATTATAGCAAAAAATGTCAAAACATGACAAATTTCAGAATAGACTTCCTTGAGCAATCTTGATTTAAAATTATTGTCCTCTGATTTATCTTGAATAATATTTGAAACAGTATTGAGAAACTAATGAAACAAATGAAAAATAGAGATAAATTAAGCCCAAACCAAAATTACAACTTTCTTTCAAGTTGCACGATAATATGAACTTAAAGTAAGAGCACGGCTCAGAACATATGAAAAGGCTCTGATTCAAGTAGTCCAGGGGAATAGAGAACACCTCTGTTATCAACCTCACCATAAAAGGCAGCAGGTGAACAAACAGAACGGCCATGGAGGAAGAGGAAACACTCAAAGAAAATGTGTATGGATGAAATGCATATGCATAATGAAAATGAAAATGTATAGCCTGGAGTTCCCTCCAGGCTCCTGATGATTCATGGCCAGTACACTGCTGGCAATATTTGTGCAAGTTTTCTTGTGAAATGAGGTGATGAAATGGGTCAAATTTGAATGGTTTATTTTCAGGCGCACACTTCCTCTGCCTTAAATCCCCCAGTTTTGTTTATTTTCATCTGTATTTTTTGATTTAAATAAGTGAAGCAAAAATAAGTCATTGCTCTCACTTTCCCTCAAGTTCTTAGGGAAGAATGCAAGAGGCGACACCATGGTGCAGTCTGGTAACCACTGAAGAAAAGGCATCAGGAAAGAGCAGACACCTGTATTTGCTTAAGGAAAGCTGACACTGATAAACAATATGAGTTATTTCATAGATCTGAAATCCTACTTAAGTGCTATAAAAATCAATATACATTCTACCCAGCATGTTTGTTGTAATAACATAGCATACATTTTTGACCATACACCATCACTTTCTTTTGCCTGCAGTGCTTATTTTAAACACGTGTACATTTCTTCCTGAGCACTAAATAACAGAGTCATTACCATCATAATAATCAGTTTAGGATTTGCTATGTTTAACTTGAATTATTTGATGATAAGTTTTGCTGGAAATTTTAACTACTCTTTAGCAGAGTGCATTCTTCTCTCTGAAATATTCATTTTTATCATCAGAGCTTGCAGTCCCTACTGTGCATCTTAATCATGAAAATTAATATGTACATAAAGGATCAGAAGGAATCTTCTAACAAACACAGATTTTGTTTCTGTGTCTGGAGATGGATACTAAGGAGTATAAAACAAAATCTGTTCTGTTTAAGAGTCTGAGACTTAGTTGGAGGAACTGAGGAAAGTACACAGGTAACAGTGAAGTGACAAGCAATGATCAATACCAAAATAAGGGGCGCCTGGGTGGCTCAGTGGGTTAAAGCCCCTGCCTTTGGCTCAGGTCATGAACCCAGGGTCTTGGGATCAAGCCCCGCATGGCGCTCTCTGCTCAGCAGGGAGCCTGCTTCCCTTCCTCTCTCTCTTCCTGCCTCTCTGCCTGCTTGTGATCTCTCTCTGCCAAATAAATAAATAAAATCTTTTTTAAAAATACCAAAATAAAAAATAAAAACAATAATTTCCAAGGGAGTTATGAAAGGTGATAAAGGTAGGTTGACACCTCAGTGGAGGCCTCAGGTATGCCTGAATAGGATCTGGGAAGATCCAGAGGAAGAAGATCAGTTCAAATGTCACCTCCACTTTCTGGGCTTTCCTGCCTGCCTTGAACATAGCAATGGCTTATGTTTCATTAAATGCTTCCCAAGCAGAGGCACTTGTTGCAATGCTTGATAATTAATTGTTTATTTGTCCTCCTTCCTTACTCCCCTCTCAGCAGCTAAAGGCAAACCAGGAGCTTCTGCATTTTTATATCCCTCTTGCCTTGAAAGCGCTCAATAAATGTGCGGTGAATATATTTTTCAATAATCAGAAAGCAACTTAAGCAAAGTTACAAGGTGAAATAAGCACTGTGTGTCCAGGTTTTATGCAACCTGGCTGTGTAGAAGAAAGAGCTTTACATTGAAGACAGTAAAAGATCAGTTTAAATGATTAGGGAGAAGTCCTAAGAAGACCTTGTTTGTCTAGGTGGGCAGGATCTTCTCTTGGCTGGACTCAGAATCCAGGTTTCTCTTGGTCAGCTAGGTCTATAATTGCCCAGCCTACTGTGATCAAGAGACAGCAGTAACCAGACTTGAGATCTTTCAGGGTTGGCCAACTTAGTCTTCATTCTACCCAATACTGAGCCACTGGAGAGTTTTGTGACACACACAGAATGAATGTTACAAGGCTAATCCAGCTCAGTATAGGGTGAATTGAAAAACCACAAGGCGATTGCAAAAGTCCCATCTAGAAAAAGGTAGCAGTGGAGGCCTAAAGGAAATGACTATGAGAAATGATGGAAAGAAATTGGTGTTGATAAGCTGTGAGGGAAAATGCTGACAGAAGGGTAAGAGTTAAATAGGTCTCTGTGAGAGGATCACTGCACTGTTGAGAGAAGTAAACCTAGAGAGTTTTATTACAGTTTTATTAAAAGGAAAACACAGTTGGCTCATAAAAGACATGATGGGAGTGATGGCACAATATACAAAGATAGTGGGAATGTCAAAGAAATAGGGGAGAGAACTTCTCAAAGTAGAAATGGCAAGCTAAAAGCAGTGAGATGTGATGCTATGGGTGTGAGTAAGATTTAAAGGCAGAAGAGAGGAACCGGGAATAATTCCTGGACCAGAAATTATAAAAGCATGAATATCTTTGTGTAAGTCACTCAATCTCTTTTTTTCTAGAAAAGAAACCTAATATTTTACTGTTTATCTCAATAAGAATATATAAGGAATCTTACGTATAAAGAAGGAAATCCAAAGATAACTAATAATCTGTGAAAATGACTCTGGAACACGTGGGAAATAATAACCTAGCATCTAAGGCAACCAACTGAAAAAGAAAGGAAACCACGCACCTAGTTGTCCTGAATCAATGGGATAACAATAATGACTCCTAGAGCAATAAAAGCACTTTAAGTCTCCAACATTGGAATACACCCCAGAAGATTAAATTAGTTACCATGAAAATAGACTAATTATGATGTCGCTAAAAGGTAAAAAATTTAAAAGAAAAAAAAGAGCCAAACCAGATAAATAGCTTTTATGAGAATAAAATTAGAGAAAACAGAATAAGACTAATGAGGAAAATCATACCTTTGAACATCCTCTTCCAAAATAATTAGAAAGATGATTTTGGACAAATTTATAGTAGTGTTAACTATAGCTTCATAAAGACCATAGGTAAGCAGGACACTCCTAATTGTCCATGAAAAATGGAACTCAAATGTGCAAGGTGCAATGAAAGCTTTTGTTACAAATGTTTGGGTCTTAAAATTAGAACCACTTGGCAGTGAAACTATTCGTTTCACTGTAAGATACAGTAATGTTCAATATGTGTCATTATACATTTGTCAAAACCCACAGAATGTACACCACCAGGAATGAACCCTAATGTAAACTATAGACTTTAGTTAAAATAATGTAACAATACCAGTTTTAATGAGTGTACCACACTAAGGCAAGGTGTTAAAAATATGAGAAATTAATGGGCAGCGACATAGAGGAACGCTGTACTTTCCAGTCATTTCTCTGTCGCTGTAAAACTGCTCTCAGATATGAAGTCTATTAATTAAAATTTAAAAATTAGGGCCATTTTAAGGTTGCTATAAACACCAAGGCTATATCTCACATTTAATAAAATTTCTATTAAAATGTCCCCATTTCCAACAGTAAATATTATTTTTATATTTCAAATATTACATTTGATATATATTTGAAAATATTTTCAATATAAAAATACTGCATAATATTTTTATAATTTTGCTTTTTAAATTACTTGAGCATGGCTAACCCCTCTAATTTATGATCACCAATTATCTATCAATCATGGCACATACTCAAGATTTCTTGTGATATGAGCACATTTGACCCACAAATTACTCAAATACAATAAAATATTTATTAATATTGATTAACTACGGACCAAGTTTATATAATGTTATGTTTTGATACAGGTACATATTTTTAAGTTTAATTTTACCATGATTTTCTTATCTAGGAGCCAGTGTATTTTATCATTCAACTACCAAACATTTTTGTAGATCTGAAAAAGCCATTAATATCTGGCATTATCTCTATATATCCATACTTCTGTATAAAATGGAACTACTTCAAAAATATATATCTATATAGATTTTTTTAAATGAAGCTAAGTTACAGGGGTTGATAAACAAGTATATTTCTTTTTGTATTTATTACCTTACCTATTTATATTTATTATATTTATCATATTTCATTTTAATACTTTAACCGATCTCAGTAACAAATTCTCGATCTTGCATTTATTGCAGCTTTTTTCCCCTATGTTATATCACATTTTTAAACACAGATTTGATCTTTCGTCATCTACATAACTCTGCAAAGGGATAATATGATACATATAATGAGATTGTCATATTGCTTCTTTCCTATACAAACTGTCAAGAATTAAAGAGTTTAAAGTGCTCATTTAAAAAAAAAATACTAAATAAGATGAAATGACGTGGAACAAAATAAGAAAGGCAACCATTTCATATTTTCCACAAAGTACAATGTCAGTAACCTTTCCTCCAGCCTTCCCAGATAGATTTCTTCCAGAAGCCTAAGAAGGAGACTCTAATGAGAAGGGAATTTGATCTAACTATAACTAGGCTGAGTCACACCTCATTACACATCTGAGCAGACTTTGTGAAGGAGGAGCTTTTCTCAAGGAAATACCTTATTTAAAGTATGAAGACATTCGAGTTTGAATACTTTAAAATAGTGTTTTCGGTTTAACCTGAAAAGCCAATTCTCATAAGACACCCAGGAAATCAGTGTGGAGGCAGGCATCCAAATCAAGCCATCAACCTTCTTTTCTTTTCTTTCTAGTTATTTCATTTTGCTCCAAACTCTTAGCAAAAATGGAACAACAACAACAAAAAACAACGATGGCTTGTCTGGATTAATGTTTCTATCAAGCTCATACTAAAACCCTGTAAGATGACATTAGGATAAAGGCTAAGTATTCGACATAGGCAAATGATAACAACTCAATTAATAGATATTCATGCATTTATTGTACAATGATGGTTGGAACATGCTCTGTTCTTGACTCCCAGATGCAGAGATGGTAAGTGAACAAACACCTCTGCCCTTTAGAAGCTAAAAATCAAGTAAATGACTATGAATAAATCATTTGTAAATGCAAATCAATGTATTACAATAGAGTGTGATAAATATGAAGCAGAAGCATGTACAAAGTAGAATCGTAGAACAAAGGAGAGAGATGAATAGAGATTAGCCACATATGCAGAGTCAAGAGAGAATTGCTATAAAGGTGATATTTGTGCTGGATTTTTAAAGATGAGTAAAGCTTTGCTCCATTGCAGAAAGTTCATTTCAGGCAAAAAATAATGATGAGGAAGTGCAAAGGCATGAAAGTTGAAACTAAACCCATGTATTTGAGCAGCTTATAGGTACCTTAGGACCCTCAAAGCTAGGGATACATGTGTCTGTTGAGCCTCTGAAGTGTATATACTGTCAAATGTCAAAATGACAATATTCTGGGTTACCTCTTGTTGTTGGAGGATTGGTTTGGTTGGTTGGTTGTTTTTCCTATTTTAATGTGGCTACTAGAAAATTTAAAATTACATACTTCTTAGGACAACGCTGTCCTGGAGTGTTGAAAACAAAGAATCAATTATGAGAGTTAAGGCTGGATAAATCATTGGGAGCAAAATAATGAAGAATCTTCTGTGACCTACAAAATAGTCTCAAATTGCTCTTTAGGGGAAAAAAAAAAAAAAAACCCACATAATAACTAAAGACCAGTCCTGGGAGGTAACATGGTAGCAACTATAAGGGACATGGTAGGGATAGAAAAAAGTAAGAGAGGAAAAGGGTTAGGAACCTCGTGGGGAAGAGAAAGAGAACACTGAGATGAGAGTTCAAAGCTAACTGGAATCCGAAGCTACTGAGAAAAAGCCATTCCACACCTAGAGCAATATAGCCAAAACACAGAGCTGGACCAAAGAGCAATGTAATGATGCAGGTGGTCAGATCTGCATTCATAAGAGGAAGATAGTCTGGGCAGGGCCACCAACAGCCCAGAGCACAGCTCACAGTTTACGGTAGCTTGCATCACAAGCTCCCATCAACCAATTATTAGAATGTGGTGTTTCCCAAAGGAGACCAGAAATAGTGCCTGACTGCACTCTACATTGTAAATATAAGCTACACTGGTCCTGGCAACGTGGCAGTATGACTTCACTTAATGAACACTTTTCAGTCATTTAATACTCAACCTGGGAGCAGATCCTATTTGATTTGTTAGCTTGATCATGTTCCCTGGAAATAAGCAGGAAATTGCAGGAAGTAATGTTTTCAAAGCAGCAGATGGCACTCTTTCCTATGCATCAGATCTAAAGGTTTTATGATATGAGAGGTTGTCTTTTACCGAGGATCAAAGATTTTAAGGAATACAGCACTTTGCAGGAAAGTTGGAACTTTAATTCTAAAGTTCAATCTACATTAAAAAGTTCATATCCAATTCTAAAAATTTATCCTAAGGAAATAGTTCAAGAAAAGGAGGAAAGAGAATATATATGTATAAAGATGGACACTGCAGCATGATTTATAAAATGAGAAGCAACCTGATGTTCATAGGGAGGAGGATGGAAATTATTTTCTGTCCATCCAATCTACAGATTATAATTCAACCATCAAAATGACAGATGTGGGAAAATGTTTCTGAGCTAAGATGCAGTACAAACAGTATACAAAAGTATTTCCATAATACAGCCTTTGCCATAAACACACACACACACACATACACACACACACACATGAACATTAGACTGGTAATTTTTGCAAAAGAAAATAAAGATATTGTTTTGGGGGGCTAGGATTATTAATGCCTTTACTTGTATTTCCCATTTTAAGTAATTTCGTAATTGCCTAACAATGATATGACAGCTTCCCCTCCTAAGATAGACTTACCTAGAAAGTATCTGGATAGTTATGCTTTGGGTGATTTTAAAATAGTGAAAGAGGGTTAAAGATTCCCTGAAGTTCTGGTGGATGGTCTGGCTTTAGGGAAATTTACCTACTCCTACTTCAGAGCCTGAGTTTTTCAACATTTCCCTCTTGAGTTGTTGTTGGAGCTAACACAGCATTTCGTATTTTCCTGGTGGGACCTCTAAAGCGAGGTGCTGGTGCTTGAGTTATTGGCTTCCACTGAAAGCACATGGTGTTGTAGTGATGGGCAACTGTTGGAATAACTGGAATAAACTTTGTTCTCTATGGCCCCTGTGGAAAGAGCTAGGGTTCTGCAATAGGTAGAGAGATGGATTGCCTTTTGTTCTCCAAGTCTGCTGTGGGACTCAGAAGAAAGAACTGACTACAACTGAAAGAGGGATGTGACACAGTTGCCAAGATGCCATCAAGGCATTTCTGCAAGATTCGCCCCTTTAGGAGATGCAAGACAAGGCTGAATATGCAAGATACAACTACTTTTTACTGCACCCCCATAATTAACTGGCCTTTGCTCTGAGTGTTCTAGGCATGTTCTCTCCCTTACCTTCATAGAAACTCTAGGCAAATGTGACTGCCCCATTTTACAGAGGACAAAACTGAGGCCCAGAGAAATTGGGTATTTTATCCTAGGTTTCTCAGTATGAAAATTGCTGACATGGAATCAAATCCAGCCATCTGACTCTAAGCTATTTCCACTATCCAATATGAATGCAGATGGTCTCCTTTCTAGACCTAGTACACAGTGACGGTCAGTAAAACTTCTTAACTGACACCGTGAAAATGTAGGGAAAGGAGAGCACAACAGAACCCAATAGTTGGAGTTTCCCAGAACTCCCTCAGGAAATCTTTGTTTTACAGAAGTAGAAAGTGAAAATCAAGTAGATAAGATCCAGTTTCAAAACAGTATTTGTGGGGTGCCTGGGTGGCTCAATCAGTTGAGCATATGACTGTTGCTTTTAGCTCCTGTCATGGTCTCAGGGTCGTAGGATAGAGCCCCATATGGGGCTCAGTACTGAACGCAGAGTCTGCTTGAGATTTCCTCTCCCACTCTCCCTATGCCGGTCCCTGCTCAGTCTCTAAATAAATAAATAAATCTTAAAAAATAAATAAGTAAAATTACAAGAAATAAAAATAAAATAATATCTGTACAGTGCTTTAAGCACAACTGTTATGGGCCGAATTGTCTCTCCTTAAAATTCATATATTTAAGCCCTAATTCCCAGTATCCAAGAATCTGACTGCATTTGAAGATAGGGTCTTGAAAAAAGTAAGTTAAAATGAGACCATTAGGGACGTCTGGGTGGCTCAGTTGGTTGGACGACTGGTTTCAACTCAGGTTCAAGTCATGATCCCGGAGTTCCGGAATCGAGTCCCGCATCAGGCTCCCAGCTCCACGGGGAGTCTACTTCTCCCTCTGACCTTCTCCTCACTCATGCTCTCTCTCACCTCCTCTCTCTCAAATAAATAAATAAAATCTTTAAAAAGAAAAAAAAAATGAAACCATTAGGGTAGGCTCTAATCCAAAATGACTGGTATCCTTGGAGTAGGAGAAATTTGGACACAGACAGCTACAGAGGAAAGACCTTATGAAGACAGAGAGGTGGCATCTACAAGTCAAGAGAGAGAGGCCTCAGAAGGAAGCAACCCTGAAGACACGTGGTTAAGCTACCCAGTCTGTGGTTCCTGGTCAGAGTAGCTATAGGAAACGAAGACAACTATTCCCTCTTCTCTAGTGTCCCTTAAAATAATTCTAGAAGAAAAGTTGGCATCATTATTATTGTTTTACTGATGCAGAAATTGTGGTTTAGAAAGAAAAGGCAAAATTACTTGAGAGTCCCAAAAACATTTAGGTTAGTTTTTATAAAACAGGAGAGTTATATGATGTCATCCAAGAGACCTGTGTTCTAAGTGTGATTTTTTTTTCCTCTTTGCTGAGTCTAACCTAAGAAAACTATTGTTTAGGTAGAATCAAGGAATATTAGAGAATGCTTTTTGAGATTATCCTCTCATTTTATAGAGGAATAAATAGAAGTCCAAAGAGAAAGTCCTCCTTGTACCTACTGTACCAGGATGCATTCCCTCCTGCTATGAAACGGAGAGGACTAGAAACCAACAATTGGCAGCCAAAGAGTGAATTGCTTTTAGTACAGCTCTCATGCTTTTAGTTGTACACAGGACATTTTCAAGTTTTCTTTACTTAAAAAAGAAATACTAGTATCAATATATTATTCTTGTGTCGCAGTAAAATTCTTTGTCTATTTCCAATTCATTCAAAGCACAAGGATTTATAAGATCTTTACGGGACCCTCAGGAATATATATATATATATATATATATATATATTCTTTCTTTCTTTTTTTTTTTTAACATGTTATGTTTTTGGATGATGCTTTATTTTGTAAGTAGTGCCCATCTCCTCTTAGTTTGCTTCAAACACTGAAGAAAAAAAAAAACCTTCAAATCGTAGCTCTTACCTGGGCACTTTGCTGAATTTATGATGATAAAAAGCAGATCTTGAAGATCTGTTAGACTGCTTAATGATAAATATTCAGACTTGTACTCCCTTTGTCTCATAATAGGCAGCATCATTACCAATGGAAGAGAATGTCTATTACTTCCTGTTGGCAATATTCTAATTAGACCCACTATTTTGACTGGTTTTGGTCAGACAAAAAATGCCGGCTTCATATAATTATGCCGCCCATAGCTCTCCCTACGCTGTCATTTGTGTCTAGATCTCCCTCTTCTATTTTTTTTTTAATCTTATATATCTTTATATATACATATATATAGTGCTTTAAGCTTCTAGAGCAAATTTTTCCTATTATGTCCAGTAGGTGGCACGACGTGAAGCACACAAAACAAGAGAACCCTGAAAAGGCGGGAATGCTTGGGACAGGGATCTGTGGCTCTGAAATCTTGGTTTTCAGACCAGCAGCATCAGCATCACCTGGGAACTTGTCAGAAATGCAGTTTCCTGGGTCTTATGCAAGATGAGCTGAGTCATAATCTCTAGGCGCGGGGCCCAGTAATCTGTTTTAACAAGCCATCCAAGTAATTCTGTTGCATACTAAAATGTAAATAAATAAATAAATAAATAATAAAAATAATAAAGATTATTCATAGAAAACCGGGTTGGCATGAAAGACAGGCAATCATTTTCAATATTGAGGCAACAGGACATGTACAACATTACAGATGTCATGTCCTAATAAACACAATGCTGTCTTTTCAGAACTGATAGCATGGGCAAATCTCATCAATTACCATTGCTATGTGCCTCATTATTAATTACCTACTATAAATCTAGCACTTCACAAGCACGCACTCAATCTCCAGGACAGCTTCTCATGGAAAATACTCTTATCTCCCGCTCCCTTTTTTAATTTTTATTTTCGAAGATAGACAAGAAAACAGATTCTGGAGTCTTAATACTTCAGTAAGGACAAGCCAGGACTCAAAGTCAGCTCAGTTTTGATGCCAAAGCCTAGGCTTTTTTTTTTTTTTTTCCCTTTATTGCCTACTTAAGGCTGTCATTTTTTTTTTTTTTAAGGCTGTCATGTTTAATAAAAGAATAGGATGCCTAGTTAAATTCAAATTTCTGCTTAACAACAGGGTTTGGGGTTGGGGGGGGCGTGTTTCTTGTTTTGTTTTGTTTTGTTTTCGGGTTTTTTTTTAGTATAAGTATAGCCCATGCAATATTTGAGACATATTTGTTGTTTATCTGAAATTCAATTTACTTAGGTGTCCTCTATTTACACCTGGCAACCTGATCTTGGTGTCCTTCAGCCTGCTTTCCAATCTGTTGAAGAAAAAGAGGCTGGGAAGGGGTCTTTCCTCAGTGTCATTCAGAATAACCCTGAGCTTGGGTCTTACTCCAGGAGCTGCGTTTTAACACCATCCCTAGGTGACTTATATGAATATTACTATTCAAGGAGCACTAGGCTAGAATAGTTACTATCCAGAATGACTTCAGGTCCTTCCAGGCCTGAGATTCTAGGATCTTATGAGGGAAGAAAATGTGAGACAGGTTATCAGGGTTTTTTTATTTTATTATTTTTTTTTTTTACTTTTTTGCTTTTTCTAGAAATACTGATAAAAATCTGTATGGGGCAATGAGAAATATTAAAAAATTGATAAATATTTCATTTACAGAATTACAATTATTTATGAGGTTTCTGAAGATAACATGGAACAGAATTTTATAGTTAGTAAAGTATCACAAAAAATGCCTTTAATATTGGATTTCAAATCCCTTATTCAAGTCACTAACAGAATATTCACAGCAGAAGAAAGGCTACTCGTTTACAAATAAGAATACATTTTTAAAGACATAACATCAAATATGAGATACAGAGGGAAGAAAATATTTCCCAAATGATATATAAAGTCACTTAATTAGTGTTTATTAAAACACCTTTCTCCTGTTATGATGGACAGACACAATTTGTATGAGATGTCATAACATCCCCTTATGCAAAATTTTAGATGACCTTTTTGGGGAGACAGTCTCAAGATGACTAAGATGGGAATGCCATCCAATTGCTCTTCTTACTGTGCCTATAAAAATCATTATAGCTCAAATAAATATATGAATTGGCTCATTCAGCAAACAAAGATTTATATCCTACCTTGTGCCAGCTGGAAGGATGGGGTGTCTGTGTAAGAAAAAGGGTATAGGGAAATCCAGACATGCGCAATGACTCAGAATAATGAGTGATAGCACTGTCTAGACCAGGTCCTTGAAATGGAGAGACAGAGCTTGGGGGTATGTATGAGGGTGCAAGTGGTCTGCTCTAAGGCCAGGAAGGCAGGCTGGGGGATCCTATCAGAAACCCCCCATAGTCTCCAACATTGAACTTATCATCATTGACCTGTGTCCACTCACAATTAAACAAAATGTACTTAATAATTGATACATTTCCATCTATCTGGTTTTAAGTTACTCAAAAGTTTTTCCAGTTTAATAAACATTTATCTGCAATATTATTTACTCTGACATTAATTTACACCTTAGAAGAATATACTTCATTAAATATTAACTTAAGAAGTAACACTTAAGAAATTTGGGATTTCCAAATTATTAATAATACTAAACAAATATATGCCTCTCTTCATATTTGGCCCACAAAGCTTCAAATTATGAAAAGAATTTTAGTGACTTATTTGATCTCAGATCCCCAGATGCTATTTTTCATAAATTCCTAGAAACAGTCCACACTTCAGATAATGAACAAATGTATGTTACATTATTTCAATGAGTACATAGGATTATTAAAACATGTGTTTATTCCCCAAATGCTAATGTAAATTCAAGCATTTGAATAAGAACCCTTCAGGGACCTCTCTTTCCTTTGTGCAATGGGAAGCATCTGCAAGTGGGGGTGAGTTAGCAGGTGTTCATGGCCAGAAGGAAGGGACAGGAGCTTATGCTAAGTAATGGGGGAATTTTGCAGTCATTTTCTGGTGTGCTGCCTGGACTTTTCAACAACAGTGGGCTCTCTGTGTCTTAAGCATTATCTGGAAAAATTCAAAACCATCCAAAGCAACATGGAGAGGGTGGGGGGTACCTAGGGGCGACTCAAGCCATCTAACTCTCCTTTCTCTACCACATTATTAACCATAATAGTACCCCATTCTGGGCTGAGCTCTGGACTAGATACTCAACATTTTGTCATTTTACCCTTACAAGCCTAGATAAAAGTATGTGTGTTGATCTCCGCTTAACAAAGGAAAACAAAACCCAAGGACAATGAGCTAATGAATGGTAAGGGATATCTAACCCAGATTTGTCTTAACTGAAGCCAGTTTTGTGTTCACTAAGAGGCATTACTTTCCAACGCCATGTAGAATGTGGTATTAAAACTAATAATAATAATAGTAAATAGCAAAAGCACACTTTGAAGGCAAAGGAGAGGACGGTGGCATATAGACTTTAGGCCTGAATGTGGAGCAGGGGAAAGCTCAGTGCAAAGTCAAGCAGCCAGGCTCACCTACAGACTACGTACATATTAAATGTATTCATACCAGCATTGGTTAATCTCCATTTGTACCAGATGGGAGGAAATTCTCCATGGTATTTCTATGAGACTTGTGACAGCTTTGGTTCAGAACGATCTTTTCAAAGATGTGTACACAGCAAACAGCCTTGGAAAGTAGAGATAATGTCCGCCTCCCAGGCTGAGAAATTCATTTCCTGATTAGGGTAGTGTACACTTTGTCCCCAGAGGACAAAGTTTGGGCATGTTTGCTAGCATCTCTCTGAGGGGTTTCCTAAACTCACTATTCCTCAGTGATGGCACAACTCACTGTATACAGTATCCAACTGGACTCCTCTCTATAGCCCCCGTGGAATTTGGGGGTCATGGGAACTGATGCAGACATGCAGTTAATGCTGCCTGTTGTGCTAAGTAATCAACTGTCTAAATCTATCTAGGTTTGTTGAGTCCTTACTGAGTGAATCTATGCAATTGTCTAGAGCTGACCTAACAGCCGACTGCTACTGCTCAGGGACTGTTTCACTGCACCACCTACTCCCTCCTCCCATCCATTCTCCACACATCACAATCCTTTGTTGAACCCCATTTCTAACAACTACACCCCTGGCCTTCCTTGCCTCTGACTCTCTGGTTAGAATTGGACAATGGGAGGGGCGAGGGGAGGTTGAAGACCAAGAATTAGAGTATTTACTCCTCTTGCTCCTTCTCTGCCTTTGTGGCAACAGCTTCTGTTGACAGTCCCTCTTTCATAGTCACTTTGGCCCTCACCTCTCCTTGTCAGACCCGGGGAGGAAAAGAACAGGCACTCTTGTGTCTGTCGTCATCTTTCATTGGCTCCTTTGAGCCCAACCAAATCTCCATAGCAGTCTTCAGGAAGACTGCACTGAAACTTTTTTGATTGTGTCACCTTTCTTTGAAAGATACTTTAAGGCACTGTTTTGTGTATGTGGAACATTGGTTATACACATATACATGGAGGGCAGCTTTTAAAATCTTAAATTATCTCTTCTTCCTCACCTTACCAACTCAATACTGCCATCCTAAACTTACTGCAGCACAGGGGACTCCATAGGTAAAGAACTTTGCCTTGACTTCTGGTACTCTAGGGATGGGTCCAAGTGAACTGTGTTGCAAACATGTTTTCCCTTGCTTCTAGCTCTATTGTTTTGATTACAGAAGTACGGTGGATGGGCGTGTTTGTGGACGCTACAAAGATGTCTTTCTTGCCAGTATGCAGTTCACTACACCTCCTCTGGAACTAGTTCTAATTCCCAGTGTGCAAATAATATGCTCTAAGTCTTGGTTTAGTTAAATAAATACATAGAAAATTAAATAAAGGCCACAGCACAAAACAATTTTACATAAAACAGACCATTTGGGGGAATTTAGAATCAGTTTTTAGTCGGAAGAGTTTTAATAAAACGCTTTCATTTTATAATTCATTCAATTCTAGAAAAATTAATATTACATAAATTCATTTTAGTCTCTAGCAAAACAATTTCATTTTTCCTTTCTTTAATATTATTCCTACAATTCACCAGAAAAAAAAAAATCTACAAGAATAGTTCTAAAATTTCAGAATGATGCGGAAACATATTATCCCAGTACCACATAAGGGAAAACTCAAGTGAAATGTTTCCTTTTATTAGTAATAATGATGACAGTGTGTGAAGTAGGAGATGATGTCCATGTTCTGTCTTAAAGGATGGGCTGGCATTGGCAGGAGGATGGGGCCCAGGAGGATTGGACCACACAAGGGTAACTCAAGCAGAGGAGACAACCCAGGCAAAAGACTGGAGGTGAGAAAGAAAAGAATGTGCCCTGGGAGTTTTAGATAGCTCAGAATTATAGGAGCATAAAGGGCGACGAGAATTAAGGAAAACAGAAGGAGCGAAGGTGAATGCCCCTGATGTCCTCCATTTGAGATTATCTGCTTGTAACCACACAGCCCAGCTCTTCTCACTGCAAATTCCTGCCAGATCTGGGCTGGAGAATAGCCATAATCAATGACATCTAGGTTCTCAACTGACCAACCAATCATGCTCAACAATCTGGCTATCCCTATCTCCAATGGGTCAAGTGTTACTTAGCATTTGTCATGCTCTCTAAGCATACCAAGAAGTGATCTTATAAAAATGCAAAGTAATTTTAACTCCAATTAAGGGATCATTATGAACCAAAGTCAGTTCATCTACTGAACAGTCTCTACCTGCTTGTCCCTTCCAAGAACTGGTTTTTGATTCTCTTCCAGGACGTCTGAGTCCACCTAGCATCTACATCAGTGTGGTTCAATGAAAAATGTAGTCTCTACATTGATGAATGTAACTCCAAACAAGAGGTGGTTTATAGATGATTTTATCCCCTCCATAATCTATGTCAGTAACTCCCCACAATGTTCTCCCCCAAATAACCATACAAATATGAAATAAAATGCTTGTTAAACTAATGCAGCTTTAAGACAGGTCACCTACCACTTAACACTTCCCCGACACCAGATTATCTTCTTTAAGCTTTATCTGTGTAGAAATGTGACCTAAGTAGGATTTCTGCCTAAAGTGTTCCTTTATTTCTAATGAGGAAGTTTTGAGGAAGGGGAAATAGTCCCAGAATTTAAGATAAAAGAAAGAAAAGAATGTATTTTGTTTCTGTGAATCAAGAGTTATAGTCCAACTAGGTTGATAAGTATTTTTAAAAGTACTTAATCGGAGACAGAGAGCCCATGCTTAGAAGAACCCTGCTCTTGCTTTAATGTCTTGCTATTGCCATTTTGAAGTTCTTAATGATTTTTGAACAAAGGGTTCAATTCATTTTATACTAGGCCCTGAAAATTATTGTTCCTGCTTTTGCCTACAAGTGACATGAAGTTCTCAGATGGGTGGTCATTGAGTGGCAGGCAGTAAGGGGAAAAAAATGAAGGAGACAGACATATACCAGGCTTTGAACAATATGTAGGAGTTAGATAATTCAAAGAAAGACAGGGGGCTTAAAATTCTACATTAGTATACTTTCTGGGAAAACACTAAATAAATAAGTGATGTCAAAAAATTAAAATTAAATTCTGAAATAATCTCCCAAAAGGGCTCCAAAATTCAAATTAATCTCCTTTTGCTCTGTCCATTCTTTTTACTTAAGTAGCTAATACATCCCCCTCAACCTATATCACTGCTTCAGCCTCCAGAAAAGACGTGGTAATATATACAAAGCACCAAGTAAGCTCCTCCTTGTCAGAGAATTCCACAAGGTGTCAGCCTTGGGCTAAAATGATAAATCCAATAATGGGATATAGTTCTCATTTAAAAATAAATAAATAAATGAAGAGTCCTAGCCTCCATTTTGGAACCTACAGTTCTGGATCTATAGTCACATAGAAGGTCCCAATTGTTGACTGCCTAGTATGTAGTAGGCATTTAATACACACTATTTATAATCCTTAAAATAACACTCTATTAATTTATATTCCCATTTTACTGTTGAAAAAGCCAAGATCCAATGAAGTTAAGTCAGCTTCCCAAGGCAGCCAATAAGAGACAGAGTTAGTATTCAAAGACAGAACTATCTGAGCTCAAATTTTGTGCTATTTCTGAAGACATCAAAGAAAATAGGCAAAAGAGGCAAAAGAGTTCAAAGAGTGGACACAAAAACCCTGGGATCTCTCCTGTCCAGGCTCTATGTGAGTTTAGGGATGGCCAGAGTGCCTCATGAGGTTCAATAAGCATCAAACTGGCAGCTGTGCTAAGTTTGTGAAAACAACAGAACACCCACCAAGGTCATTCCCAAGGATATCTAAGTCCAGCAAAAGGACATTCCCATAAAACTCTATTGTTTTTGATCATCATCTATTATTACTGTTATATAGTATTAGTGTCAAAGTTCATGACCAGAATAAGTCACGGACATCAATCCTGCTTCCTGTCAGATATTCCTGACATCCTCTGAAAGATTTCCTGCTCTCAGGAACCTCTCTGTATCTGTAATTTCTTAACCAGACCTACAAACTCGCACCCCCTCCAAGGCTCTGGGGTCACTTTTCACTCATTTAGGAGGGGATTCAACATTAAGTTACCTTGCTGCCTATTCTGGTCAGCATTGTAACTGAGTCTTATTCCCAAGACAAAACCCCTTTTTGTACCCCTTTTTGCCGGTTGTATTTATTGTCTTGTTGTCTTGTTGTCCCTGTTGTCCTGAATCTCTACCTTGGAAAAGCAACAAAAAGCAGGAGGATTAATATATCAGGCTCTGAGTTTGAGTCCTGGTACCATCACTTTTAAGGTAATCAACCCATTCTGATTTGCCTGGGACTTTTCTGCCTTCAGTTTTGAGAATCCACAGTCACAGAAAATCTATAAATTGAGGGCACACTCAGATAGCTAGTCACCCTAAATTCACTTCCTAATTCTGCAACTGTAAAAACAATGCCTGATATGTAAAATGGGCAAAATCTTAATATTTACCCTACTAGATCATTTTGAAGATTAAATGAGGCATATGCATGCTTTTTAGCATAGAATACGCACACAATATACTTTAGCTAATATTATTACCTTTGACAACTCAGCCCATAATTCTTCCAGAGTAGCCAGGACCGGAAGACAGCTTTGTTCTTGCCAATCCCTTCTCCAAGAGAGAAACCCCACCACAAACCCTGAGATGGAGTCCTTCCAGACCTCTACCTTTCCTGGCATTTCCTATATTGCTTATTTGTATGCCATCAGCCTTCCTACTTAAGAAACCCTTTAGATCTCTGTGTTTTTGACCATCAATAAGTATTCTGAGAGTTCACACTCCCAAAAGCCTCAGTGACTATGTATGAGAATGTCCCTCTCGAGGAGGCATAGCCAGTGATCATGGGGGACAGTAAGGAAGGTGTACCACCAACTTCAAATCTGAGTGTGGCTGAAAATGTGTATCTCCACTTCATTCACTGCTACAACATAGATCTAGCCTCAAAAATAATTTTGTTGACTTGGCCAATAATTCTTCTCAATCCAACTGTATCTAATGTCCTGTGTAATTAAAGATCTTTCTCCAACCAAGCGTTTAATGGCTGTCATGTTTGACTACACTTTGACAAATATATCTTCATCATCATTGCAAATATTGCTTTTCTCTACTTTATAGAAACACAATGCATAATTAGATTCTATTTCATCTTATGAAATATAATTATTTTCTTTGCAACAAGAAAAAGGAAAACCTGGCTAAAAGTGATACCTGTTTTATTTTCTTTTTCCATCTTGTGTACACTCATATTTATGTCCAAACACATTAAAAATATATGTACATACTGCCTCTCTTAGGAAATCTTGCCAAGATATTTTGACTATGTTTTCTACTATGCATGAAATAATAACCAAGAGTCTATAACTGAAAATAGTATGCTTTATTTCTATCTTCTAAAGAGATACTCAGAGGTTATATTTCCTTTTCATAGGATACTGTTTTCTACTAAATTTTTAGACTTTGTCATTTTAAGTAAAATCAATACTTTGGGATAGTAATATCTATATTTCATCCTTTGTCGTCTCATCCAAAATGTCTAAGTCATGAGCTGAATGCGTGATTTGCACAGCAGAGCCAGTGTGGATGATTTTCCATGCCGAGTTCTGTATAGCTCAAGTCTACCTTTTTGACAAGACTTGACTGAAGATCTCATATCACTACACAGTAGATTTTATTCTCCCTACTCTCTAATCCCTTTCTGAGAGGAGGATATAAGACAGTTCCTTTGAGATCTGCAGTCCCTGCTGACTCTGGGAGAGAGACTCATCTATCAGGCCTGTTCTCCCAGCTAGCTGCAGGTAGTCAGTCCAAGGAGCATCTGAGGGTGGGGTTTTTGTTAGTTCATTTGGGGAGGCTTTTACTGAAGTATGTGCTTCTGTGGAGACATCTGCATCTGGATCCCTAATCTACATGCTATATGACTTATGGCTCATTTGTCAAGCATCTGCCTTTGGCTCAGGTCACGATCCCATGGTCCTGGGATTGAGCCCTGCATGAGGCTCGCTGCTCGGCAGGAAGTCTTCTTCCCCTCCCACTCCCCCTGCTTGTGTTCACTCTCTTGCTGTGTCTCTCTGTCAAACAAATAAAATCTTAAAAAAACAAAAAAAAAGACTGAACAGAAACTCTTAGAGAGTTAAGGTATCACAATAGATCTGCCTACTAACTGACAACCTCCGGATTTTATGACCCTGTGATTTAAATTGAGTGGACCCAACTACTGAGTCATTGTAATCTATAACAACCAATAGATTTGTAATAGTGCCTTCGTTTGACAAGGAGGCTCTGGTTTCTGCAAGAGTCAATCAGGAAACTGCATAGTGGAGATGACGATGGCAGGTGCTTGAGGGTGGGATGAGAAAGAGAACTTCAAGCGACTTTCCTTGGACATGTTCCACGTTGATTGTGTCAGCATTACTCAGTCATGGAGATTGTCAATACACTGTCAGGAGCACCAGAGGCAACAGAAAGCACCCACTTAATGGAAGGATGTAGTCTGATAGTCTTATTCTTAAGTCAATCGATCAAAGACTCCTTGGTCTTATTAAGTGAATGTGTCCCCATCACCCAATGCATATCTTCCTTGTGAACATGTGTTCTTCAGGTATCCCTGCAAATCAAGCTGCATGGGACATAGAATCCTAGACCAACTCATCTGTCCAGCTTTCCCACTTTATAGATGAGAAAACTGTCCAAATTATGAAGATGAGTTTATCCAGATAGGCCTTAACCTCTCCAGCAGAATTTTAGGAATATGAGTTTGCACTATCAGAAAGAAGGGAGGTGAGAAATTATAGGTTCTATACATAATCATCATTGGTTAAAAAAAAAAAATCCCCATTTCTCTCGATCTCTGAATTCTTGGGCCAATTCCAATTAACCAAGGTGGGCATTACGTTTGAACCTAAACCCAAAAGAGAGAAAGAAAGCTATATGATCTCAGAAAGAAAAATACATGGGAAATTTTCCAGCTCACCATCCATGAGTTTTTTGTACCATCATACATTTATAATGCCCAATTTTACTTCTGTCACCTTTATCAGCATACTCCATTTGAAGTGACTCTTATTATCATCTTAGACCCAGCAAAAAGTTCTAAGATACCCTTATTTCTGGAGGACATGAAAACTCTCTGAGAGTCAGAAAGTCCGTTCAATCTCAGATTGGTCCATTAACATCATTGTTTCAACATTAGGGAGATGGATTCAGGCAATTTAAGGTGTTTGTGTATACAAATAGCTCCCTAACTGTCCCTTTGACCATCTAGAATGGAAGAATCATTGATTTATTGCCTAGCACCATCTTATCAATATACAAAGGACCTTCAATTTCTTTAAACTATCGTCCACAAAGTATTAGCACCTGTTTGTTATTTTTCTTCTGACACAGCTCTATTCCATTCACTAAGAAATTCAGACACTTCCATTAACTTATTTAATCTTAAACTTATTAAGTTTAAGATTAAACTTATTTAATCTTAAACTCGACTACTTACCACAAAAATGAGTTGATGACTCTAAGGAGCAGCTTAAAGGTCTGGCAATACTGACTGTAGCAGGTATCCCAAACTTTAACTCTGTTGATTAATCAAGATGAAACACAATCCCATCTGGACAACATGTAACTAAGAATGATATAATGATGCTCCTGACCTTATTCCACTTTCAGATTTTCTTTAAGATGTATTTCCAAATCAGAAGATTGTCTCTACCCCCAGATTTGAAGTTGACAGCTTCCAAAGTAAACAGGAACATTAAAAAAAAAAAAGATAAGAAAGAAAGAAAGAAAGAAAGAAAGAAAGAAAGAAAGAAAGAAAGAAAGAAAGAAAGAAAGAAAGAAAGAAAGACAAACAATCTGGGTCCTTCAAGGGTATTAGGATGTTAATGGAATGATAAGTTCACCAAGAGTAGAACAAAATTTGCCAGGCTGCAAACCTCATGTCACTTACAGAGAATCCTTCCTCTAAGGTTCCACTTATTCATTATTTAATTCATCGAACAAACTTTTAGTGAGCATCTACTCTATGTCAGACTCTAGGCCAATAGTGGGGATTCAGAGACAAATAAGCTATCCCTTCTCTCAAGGAGCCCATCATCAACTAGTTGGGTTAACAATAATTTAATGGCTTTACTATCATCTATACCTGTAGTAAATGCCTACATAGTTGATGAGCAGACTCCCCAAATAAACTTCCAGCTCTTTCTGTACTTAGTGAATCGGTATTATCATCTCTGCACATCTTCTCAAAGCCTAGCAACTTCACATGTTAGATGATTCTTCCAATAGCTCCTATCCTTATACTAAAATAGTCAGTTCCTTCCAAAGGTGCCCCAAGTTACTGACCATCCAATTTTCACACCTTATACAAATGTATAATGCCCCTACATGCGCACATACATACACACATGTATATACCTGTAGCCTTTGTCTCACAGCCTGCCTAGTGAGTGAATATCAAGTGCTTTAGGTTTCCTCAGCCTTCAGATTCCATACAAAGAGTAGAAATAGGCAATGAGTCGACTTACCACCTAATACTCCTGAAACACTTCAAGAACATCAGGTAGTCCTGATGACATCAGGATGATGGACAGTGGCCAAACCAAAACCCAGCCATAGGACTGGGGGTTAGAGGCACAAATCTACTTGCAGAGATGTTAAAAGGTCTAGAAAACAGTTATTATTACTGAGTTCTTACCATGTCCCAGGCACCATGTTAAGTATTTAAAAGGTATTCTTTAATCCTCACAAAAATGCTATTTTTCTCACTTTAGAAGTAAACCAGCTGAGGCCAAATAACTTGCCCAAGACTACATAGTGATAAATGGTGAGATCCTGATCAAAACCTTAACAGTCTGACTTCAAAACCCACTGTATAAGACATAGTTAGAGAAACTGTCAACCCAAGTGACACCTGGATATTAAACTAAATTTTATATTATCCTGGAGAACAATATTTTGGTGAATATTTTCATGTCATGGAAAATGTCATTTAGCCACACAATTTTGCCTCTATCTTAGTAGAGCCTGATTTGCACAGTCTGCTTCCACATTCTGTTTCTGCCATACTATGATGCTTGTTTATAAAGCTTATCTGTGGTATTGATGTAGAAGATATAGAAGACAGTCAAGAGTTCTGAAAGTATCAGATCAGACTCTAAAACATAGATACTCAAGTTTCATCATCATTGGCTTATTGAAGGTGACCAATTTTTATCGGGTAGGTAGAATGGCCAGTTGCACAGGAAGAACATTTTTATGATATTATCTATTATATTTTTTATATTATACCATTATAATTATATTAGGCTTATTAATGAGAAGACTGCTTTCAGTAGTCTTATGTTCAAGCTAATATGGGGGTCCCCACTCACTGCTGGAGCTTCCAGTAAAGTAGAGCACAGAGCCTACCATCTTTAACATCTACAAACAAGCCTCAGAGACACATAGGGGTATGTCCAGTTGAGAGCTGTATGGTAGACAGCTACAGCACCCCACCATGATTAATGATGCCAATATGAAGTCCTACGTCTGCCATCTGGGGACAATGTTTGTGATGATGGCATAATCTTCCTTTCAATTCTCATTTTCTTCTTAAGGAAGACTGCTATTTATATCCTGTGAGGATGCTCCTAACAAGATGGATGTACCATTTTACATTTAAGGAGGGGGAAGAAAAAGCAATTGCAGGAGTTCAAGAAAAAAATGAAGGCTGAATCATCCTCGGTAATCTCCCAAATTTATATCTCTCAGTATCACAAACTGAATTATCTCTATAAACATTCGTTTGGAAAAACAACTTTCCACTTACAGCTGCATGGTGAAGAACCACATCACATCCATACAGTAAAGATTTTATTTCCAATCTAATGTACCAATGGCAGTTTCCAATAAGAAAAAGCAATTTGCTAGTCTAGCCAATTATGATTTGTCCTTGGATGAAGATGACAGCAAAGTCTGTACCTCTGGTTCATTGAAAACATCAGAAAGAGATCCCTAATACTCAGTCTGTTTCTCTGTGAAGTTAAACATTAAGGAGGTGATTAAAATTCAGCTTAACTTTGGTACCAAATCAAAGGAAAATCATTGCTATCTGATGCTAGGAACAGGTTTTCAGAGTTGTCCAAAGCAGCAATGTTATGCATTTTAATTACAAGCTCTATGAAGCTCAGTGCCTCCAGATATACCCTCACCAGAAAGCCTCTCTTCTGTACCTTTGAGGTGTGGGGTTACTTGAGGCATCTTCGCTACCATACACAGATCTATTTAAATATGTAGCCCCTGCTTCATTTGATACCTCTCTTACCACAAGATGACACATAGCTGTGAATGAGAGGTTTGGGAAAGAATGACTCCTGATTATGTATCTTATTTCCAGTGTCATGAGAAGAAAACCATTTTGCCTCTTTTTGCCCAAGTTACGTTAGAATACATCAAAGAGCTGATTTGTGAGCTTGCTATGATGATAGGATCAGATAAAAAGATCAGAAATATTTACTGTGTTAATAACCTTTTAAAGATGGGTAAATTGATGGCTCCTGAATAGTTGCCCAAGAATACTTTTGAAGTTAATATACCACTATCAATGCAACACTGGATTGTTAATGTGAGGATATAAGAAATTTTGCTTGATAATTAAAGGCGGTTCCTATATCACGGCTTTAAAAGGATGAACGGGGGCACCTGGGTGGCTCAGTGGGTGGCTTTCTGCTCAGTAGGGAGCCTGCTTCCCCCTCTCTCTCTGCCTGCCTCTCCGCCTACTTGTGATCTCTATCAAATAAATAAATAAAATCTCTAAAAAATAATAATAATAAAAGGATGAACAGGAAATTAAGCTTAAGTTATTTCCTCTAATTCAAGCATCAGACAAAAGTCTTAGGGACATACATGACCTAGTCATTCATTTATTAATTTAGCAAACCTTCATGGAATGTTTACTCCTCATCTGAACTAGAGGCACAAAGATGAGTAAGACTTGGCTCCTGCCTCAAAGGATTTATAGAAGCATGAAGGGCACCCAGCTGTTCTCCATGTCCTAGCCACTGGTGCCCATGTTTAGATGCTCAGACTTTCCATGTGCTTGCCTACTGTTCTGTGCTAGTTTGTCTGGGAGGACACATTCTACTCCATTCTTCACCTAATTAACTCCTACTCATCACTCAGATTTTACCTTCATGCCTCGCCCATGGTATTTGCTCAATAAATATTATTGAATTTATTATAATACAATATGAGAAGTTTTCAAAGAGAAGAGGAAACAAATATCTCTGGGGACACTAGGATCAGAGTAAGGCTGTCAAAGATGTAATGAGGATGCAGTGTTTGCAGTGTATGCAAGCTTGGGATGACCAAAATGTAGAGCACATTGAGGACAGTATAGACTGAAAGGTACATTTTATAGAGGCAAGTGAACCTAATTACCAAAATATAGTTAATTTTTACATGAGTATGTGTTTATTTCTTTACACACAGCAGATGCTTTGTAGATACTATATGTGCAAAATAACAAAGTGTTTTTATTAAAGTATGCAGGCATAAATAAAAAAAAAAAAGAAAGGTTCATTTTAGCTGGATGTTGAAGGGATTACATGCTGTAGTTACAAGTATGGATTTTTTTCCCAAGGTGATAGAAGTTGCAGGTATATCAATTGAAATTCAGAGGCAAACTAAACAAATGAAAATAAGTAAATGCTCTAGCTTAAGGGAAAAAAATTTATTAAAGGATATTAAGTAGTTCAGAGACACTCCAGCAGGGATAGAGTCCAGGCTTGCAGGTTCTAGCAAAAACCACTGTCACCTCCACTGAGCATAGACTCACCAATGATCCTGGGCATTAGTTGACAAAACCTCACCAATCCTTCCAAGAATGCCATTTCTATCACCCTAGACAGAACTGAATTCCACACACCACTTCTTCCTCACATTGCTATCTTCCAAACCAAAGTCTTAAACACTTTCTTCTGACTGGTAGAGCCAAAGTCTCATGCCAGCACCACAGCTGCAATGGAGGTTAGAAATGTGAGTTTCTAGCCTTGACATAGGCAGAGAGAACCCATAATGTAGGAAATCCCTGAGATAGGAAAGATATTCTAAAGGGGAAAGAAGCCAAAGATCATGGAACTGTACACTCTTACCACAGGAAAGAAACAAAACCAAATTTACATCATGAAAAGATCTCTTTGGCAATATTATAGGAAATGGATTGGAGAAGAGGGAAATTGAGGGATAGAGAGATGGATTTAGGAGGTTAGAACAGGCAAGAGGGAAAAAGGGCATGGACTTCAGTGCTACAGTGGACACATCCCAAAATTCAACACGAAACAAGAATATAAAATCCTAGGAAGCATGGACTTGATCTTTTTCACCGCAGGAACAATAATGAATCCTTCCACACAGAAGGTGCTCAATAAATTCTTCCTTTTTTAAAATGAAGGAGTAACTTATAGTAAAATTCACCTTGTTTGTAATTGTGACAACTGTTTACTGTAGTGCAACCACTACCACAAGCACAATGTAGAATGGTTTTATCATATGTTAAGTGTCCTTATGCTGCCCTTTTATAGTCAATCTCTCAACTCCAACCTCTGGCAACCATATACATATGGTATGCAACCTTTTGAGTCTGAGACACCTGTGCTGTTGTGTGTACCGGTAGCTCATTTTGTTTTATTGCTGAGTGGTATTCCTTGGCACCAAAGCTTATCCATACCTCTAGTGAAAGACATTAAGGTTTTCTCTGGTTTGGGGGATTATAGATCAACCACATTGTGGTGTGAACATGATTTTTCATTTCATTTGGGTAAATACCCGAGTTAATACCTTCTCAAAGAGAACAGGAAACATATCTTGGGGGCACTAGGACCAGGGTAAGGCTGCCAAGGGAAACTTCAGGTACTGAGTCATATGGTAAGCATATGCTTAACTTAACAAAACTAGAAAACTATTTCCCAAAGTCTTATTCCATTCTACATCCTCACTAACATTGTATGAGAACTCAGATTGCTTCACATTCTCACAAGCATGTGGCATTGCCATTTTTTAAGCCATTCTAATAGGTGTCTAATGGCAACTTATTGTAGTTTAATATTCAATTTCCTAAGGGCTAGTGATGTTCAACACTTTTGCATACTCTTATTTGCCTTTAATATATCTTTTCTGGTAAAATCTTAAAATATCTTTTCCACAAATATTTAATGAATTTATAAATAAACTGATTCTAGAGATATTTAGAAAAATAAAATTATTTTTACCAGATATAATTGAACAGTGGTAATGAGAGAGAAGGGAAGAAATGGAGGATGATGCCAAAGTTTTTGGATGAATGTTGATTAAGAGAGTTTAACTGAATGATTTACTAATTATGACCAAAAGGTGGCTATTCCAATGTGTTCAACTTAATTGTCATTCAATAGTCTGTAGCCAAATCTAAAATATATGGAACAGTATAGCTTAATGATCCTTTCCTGAAGTTTTCTGCATTTGCAAAAACAGATGAACCTCAATTAGTTTTTTAACTCCTGCTTATAAGAAAAATAAATAGGGTGCCTGGGTGGCTCAGTTGGTTGGGTGACTGCCTTTGGCTCAGGTCATGATCTCGGAGTCCCAGGATCGAGTCCCAAATCGGGCTCCCAGCTCCATGGGGAGTCTGCTTCTCCCTCTGACCTTCTCAGCTCTCATTCTCTCTCTCATGCTGTCTCTCAAATGAATAAATAAAATCTTTTTTTTTTTTAAAGAGAGAAATAAATAAATCCCAAAAGATAATTCCATATCAAATCCCAGAAAACCCTGGCAGTGGATAACTTTGTGCCCTCCAAAAGAGTACTAAATCAAACACTAAATCAGAAGAAAGAAGAATGTGAAACAGAGCTGAAGGCCCTGGAAGTTAATTAAAGGCTGATTCTTCTTAATTATCTTCCCTGAAGTGAAGGATGCTGAAAAGGGAGGTCAGGAGATTATACTTTTTTGCCTCCTGAATCATTGAAGAACCAAAGGTTCCTGGACAGTAGGGGGTAGCTGGTAGCTGATGAAGGAAGAATTTCTTTCTTTACATGGAACTCCCTGATTGTGAAAGTAACACTGCGAGTTGCCTCTGAGCCAAGACAAATCAACACTCCATGGGGCCTCTTGTTGTAGAGGGGATGAAGCTTCCAGAATGGCCAGAGCACTCGACAGTCCAGAGAAGCAAGAGCCAAAGAACAAACATGGGTCTGCCAGGATTTAGGGGCTTCATTAAGATCAACTAACCATAGTGCCCAGTTCACACACTTCTGGTAGAACATGAGACACCAGGGCCAATCGAGAGAAGAAAACAAAATGTGAAATAGGCACTATATTCTCACTATGGAGAAAAAAAAAATTAGTTGAAAAAATACACTATGCCTTGATTCTGCTCATGCAATATCATGAAAAGCCTGGTGGGGGTGGATTCTCTCCATTGTCAGCTGATTCTTCCGCTGGGAGAAAACAGCAGTGCTGGGACCTCAAAGATATTGATTCCAGCCTCCACTCTCCACCCTCTCAATAATACAAATGATAGAAGGCCCTAGGAGAGTTTTATGACTCCCCTGACCATTGGAAGTTATTTAGTGACATCCCTGGAATTAGAACTTAGCTCTGATTTGCTACTCAGTCACTCCGCCAGAAATGTCAGCTCAAAAGAATGCAGCCTCAGCGGAGGGTCAGTGACTGGCACTTGCTAAAATTTTGCATAGGGTTTTTGATTTGGTTTTGTTTTACCCCAGCTCCATCTAAGCTTCAAAAAAATAAAAAAGTTCTTAAAGAACTTATTTAATAGTTACTAAAATGCATTTTATACTTAGTATAATGAGCTTTCTATTTAGTGGTAAAGCAAAGGAGGGGAAAGAAAAGAAACAAAATTAATAGAGAAGAATATCTACAGTGCAGACCAGTGGAAATAACTGCTCGTGTTTATATCCCAGATTTGTCACATGTTAGTCCATTAATTTAGACAAATTATCTAATACTTCCAAGGCTCAGCTGGTTTGTTTCTGAAATTGACATAATCATACCTTTCTTCTAGGACTATTGTTTGATTGTTCTCCAAATCTTCAAGATTTGCACATCCTAGGCATAAAATTAGAAGCCACAGAGAGAAAGCTCCCTCTTCTTAGAACATCTGTTTTAGTCTGTATTAAAGAATTTTAATTATTATTTACCTATTAATATAAACATACATATAATGGGTAAACATGCAAAATCCAGAAGAATTTTTAATATAAATTTGAGGATTTTCAAAAATTTGGCAATTACAAGTTCCTTTGCCTATGCCCTCAAACACATTTTCTCTACTAAAAACAAAAAAATCACACTCCTGTGAAGTGGTGGTCGTCGTTCAGCGAAAGGGTTCTGGACAGGAAACTCTGCTCAGCACACAGCATCACAACAGTTTCTGCCCTTCCTCTGGCCAGTTGTTTCTAAAGTGGGAGACTGAAATGTACATACTGACACTGCTTGAAAATAATACACTATAACTCATCAAAATTTCAAAGTAACAGCCCAAATGGAATCACAAGCCATGAGAGGGCCATAGAAAGCGAATGGGTGCAACATTCAGGTGTGTTTCAAGCTGTTCTAAGACTAGGACAGGGACAGGAGTACATACAGAGAGAAGCCCATACTCGGTCGGGCTTGGTTTACAGCAGAAATGACAGTTTAAAGATCTACAACAGTCCCCTCTTACTGAGAGGGCACAGTTTTCATATCCACAAGGGCTTGTCCCTGAACTAGAAAACTGCCCACGTTATTCTTCTTCAGTAAATCAAAGCCATCAATTACCCCCTCTTAGTGTGACTGCTTCAGGTGCTGGAGGATAGACAGGGCTGAAAAGGAAAATCATTGGCAGTGCATGGCTCCTTCCAGAGTTGTTTGCTGCCAATAAGAGTGTCGGACAACTGCTGAAGGCATTGTGTAATTCCAGCCCCACACTAGCTCGAAGCCCAACCCAGTGCTGCCCACGGCCTGGCATTCATCACTCGACCACATACATCTGAAACTCAAAGACCTCTGGACAGTCTTCATGGAGGTGTGGAAACGTGATTCCAAAGTTAAAGCTTCATTCTCCACAGCTCTCCTCCTATTCATCTCTTGGTTTTAGTGATACTGCTAACACAGCTGGTATAATGACCAAACTGAGAGTAAAAGTGCTCCCATGAACCACAAAGAATTCAGATTAAGCTAGTAATTTTTATGAGATAGTGATTCAATGAAGGATTTTTCAAAACCAATTTTTTTAAAACAGGAGTGAATTATTTTCAAACAGTTGGGGATAATTATCAGAAATCATTCATTCAGACATTAACTATTGGGTGCTCCTTTGAGCTAGGCACTGTTCTAGCCTATACGCAATACTCTTGGATAGTTGTGCATGTGGGTCATATCTAAAACAATCAACAGTGCTTTGGAAGTAAACAATTAATTCATGGTTGTAAAAAGTAAGTTCAAATACTTGAGAAAAAGGAAAGTATTCCGCTTTCCCATGACCACTGCTTCCATCTCACTATCAGTAATCTGTTTAATTCTCCAGTCAATTCTGTGTGTGTGTGTTCACACTTGATCTTAGCCAAAAGGCCAAGAAGCGATGTGTGTGTGTGTGTGTTTAAATATCAACTGCTAAGTAGCATTTTTTTGCTTTTGACAATATGTTATTATACACACACAGTTCTGTAACATAATTTTTTCACTTAATAACATATCATGGACATTTGCCTGTAAATTATATGTATTTTTAAATAATTTTAACAGCTATATTGATGTTAATCTGAATTAATTTGGCATATTTGATTCCATGATTTCTTCTATCAGTACATATTTAGACTGGTTCCAAGTTTTGCCTTTTACAAATAAGACATCCCTGAGCACCCGTGTATCTCTGATGGTTTAGAAGTGAAGTCATTGACACCATATATACGTGCAATTTTAAATTATTTTTAAATGTTATACAAATAGTACTACCTTGTCCCCCCAAATACTATACCAATTTACACTCTGCCCATTATTATATGGGAAGACTCAAGTCCTCACACCCATATTAACATTGGACATTATCTATTTTTTAAAGCTTTTTCCAGTCTAAAATTTTTAAACAACTGATCTCTTAACAAGCATTTTGTTTTCCTAAGTAACATTTTCTAAGCACTGTTGGAGGTTCATCATTCTTACATTTGTAGGACATTTTTATGTTTCTTTTATAAGTTGCCAATCCACATCATTTACTTGGCTTTTTCACAAGGCTGAACTTCAGAAGACAAAGCTTTATCTTTTCACATTGATTTGTAGAGCTATGTGTTGTAGGAGATAGTTAACCCATAGTCTTCCAGTTTGGGTTTTTTTCCCTAGTTATTTTCTTATGTCTTATTCTCTGTCTTCCACAATGGAGGCTTTCGATAATACCCGATTATCCTTGGCTGTCTATTCTTACTTAAATGTGAAGCATTTAAAAGCCAGTTGAAATTCTGGGTGTAGAGATAGGACCTGCAAATGGTGGACTTATGTGAGATCCTACAGAAAGCTGATCTTTCCTTGGAAAATCCCAAAGTATCAATACTTACACACCCTTCCCTGAAGCTGTCCAGTTTTCCCAGAAAACAATCTGTCTCAGCCTAAAAGAACTGGTGAGGTCAAAGATTTTCACAGATACCCTGGAAGCTTATAAGGGGAAGTAGGTTTGAGATTTCACTTTTTAGTACTCAGACTTTCACCTAAGTCCTTGTTTTCAGCCTGGGATCTTACCACCTCTTGATCTCTCTGAGACAAGAAGATCTCTGGTCAAATTTCTCCAAAGTATAAGCCCACTGTGTCCTGCAGAGGTGGTCAGGGGTATCCACCTGGCTTCATAAATTAAGGGTGGGACCTGGGGGTCTAACTATCCTCTTAGGGCCCTTCAATCAAATCTCTAGGATTCAGCCCAGACCTCACTTTAACCCTCCTTGGTCTCTGGTGCTTCTATGCCTGACTCCTTATCACATTTTTCAGGATGAATTACTGTGCCTGTCATTGGCATCCTATTCTTTTTTTTTTTTTTTAAAGATTTTATTTTTTTATTTGACAGAGAGAAATCACAAGTAGATGGAGAGGCAGGCAGAGAGAGAGAGAGGGAAGCAGGCTCCCTGCTGAGCAGAGAGCCCGATGCGGGACTCTATCCCAGGACCCTGAGATCATGACCTGAGCCGAAGGCAGTGGCTTAACCCACTGAGCCACCCAGGAGCCCTTGGCATCCTATTCTTAAAGTACTTAGGTTTTTGCCATTCTCCCAGCTGTCTCCTTTCTGTCTTTTAGACACTTTATAGAGCCTCATGCCCACTGTTCCTCTTTTATTCATTTTGCCCTCATGGGTTTATGCTTTTTAAAATCTTTCACTTGCTTTCATGAAATGAGGTAGGCAAAGAAGTGAAAGTTCCAAGTCTGATCTTCCATTTGTAACTGGAAGACTTTCTCATGACTTGTCCTAAATGAAGATGTCCCTGAGAGTCTCTATTGTAAAGGAATTATTGGAAATTCTCTTTAATTATCACATTAATCTATCCGACAAGGAGTCTTTATAAATGGGCAGGGAAATGTTGAGACCAATAGGAAAAACTGAACTGGAATCAGGATACAGTCTTCAGAATCTACCACTGATTAGCCCATTTTCTGGAGAACGTCTCAGAGACAGAATCTTCATCAGCAAAATGAGAGGTTAAACTATGGGAGTAAGAAGGTTTGTTCCTCATTTTAAAAGGTGATGGATTTTTTTTACAAAAGATTTTTAGACCGGTGGCAAGAAGGTTCTAGAACATGGGGCATGCCTGAAAGAAACAAAGCAGTCACATACCACGGCAGTTTAGTTTGTCACTTCACAAGGAGGAAGAACAGTGCAGCAGAAATTGGGGATCTAGAATCAGGGAGCCCTGTGCTCACATCCTCAGTGCATAAAATACAGCTGCGTAATGGCTCCGTAACTCATGACATCCTCATTCTCCTCACCAGTAAAATGCAATTTTATAGGACTATTATATAGATTAAGGAGTATAATACCTGCACACAGGATATAATTCATACTCTTTGTTTTCAATGTGTCCTTGCTAATTGCCATCTGGAATGCTCCCTACAGATACTTCTGAACAACTTTCCTGGAGCACCCTTACTTTCTGAAGTGTGTGATTCTACCTCCATACTCTGATGCACTAGACCCCAACATAACTCAGGGTGGACACTGGGCTATAAGGTATGTAGGATTTATTAAAATGTTTGTGCTGCTGGAAAATGTGGGGGGAACTGCCAGTGAGTGGGCTTAGAGCTAAAGAGATGGATCTGATGGGGGAACTTCCCCCTAAGGGTTAGCATCTAAAGGCTTGGGCCAATGTGATTGCTGTCAACATCAAGAGGCCCAATTCAATAGGTGGGCCCAACCCCAGAGGCACAGACAATGCAAGAGCCATAAACCATGCAGCAGATTGTGCAAAGATTCAGAGCAGACAGGGCCCTTTGCAGCATGAACAGTCCTTTGCCTAATCTGCTGACTAGGAATTTAAAAATTAAATCCCTGGAGAGCAAGCAGGAACAAGACAGAAGGCCAGGTCCCAGCCAAGGGGGCTGAAGCTACAAGGACAGGGCCATGATTGTGGCAGCAACCTAGAGGTCCAATAAAAGAAACTGAGGCAGAAGTTCAGCCAATCATGGTGAGCTTCCATAACTGGGCTAAGAGAAGGCCTTGTACATTTCGCTTCCAGGTGTCCAAGGCCCCCACCAAATTCATCTCACTGGGGGCAGGCAGCCAGGACTAAAGCCAGCTTCCTTCTGCTTCCACAACACCACACACCTTGCCGTAGAATGGTTCAAAAGCTGTGTGCAGAGCTACACGTGCAGGGCCATCGCTGTGCTGTGCTGGGCTTGGCCCCGCAAAGCACAGACAGAACTGTTACATACAACTTGTCTCTGCTGTTCAAAGAGAGCACGAACTGAATTTTAGCTGAAGTGAGAGAAGATCCTGAGAGAGGACTGTGACTCTTACAGGTGATACACCATCTACTTAAAAGAAAGAAAAATTGTTAGAGGAGACTGCTTCGTTGTTCATCTTTTACTTGGCAATTATTTTCTCTGAAAGGGAAGTGGCTAAGAAAATAGCTGGCTGGATGTGTTGAATATGAAAATTTCAAAATATGAAACTAGGAGAACTTTTTGGAGGAGTGGGATCCCGGATGTGTAAATTCACTGAGGCTGGGCATTGAAGCAGCTCATCTCTCTGGGACTTAATCAGAGACCCCAAATGTTTGGTTTGGGTGTCTCTTTCAAGGGAGATAGGAAAGGGCATTTTTTTAAAAGAAATTTTCTTTTAATGTTGATAATCAAGTTTATTAACATTCTTGAAGTTCATTTAAAAATGAAATTTCAAACAGCTGCTCCTTTTCAATTACTCAAGCTGAAAGGCCCATTTTTGACGTGTCACTTCTGATGGATTAGGTTGGTCAAACTGCATTAGATGGTAAGTGCCACACAGCACAGCATTAGTCATGTAATTGAACAGGATGCACAGAGTGGTGAGGAGTATACCAGAGATGCTGTTTTCTGAAAGGCCTACACATCCAAATACCTATTTCTCATTTCTGGTTATTTTTTTCAAACTTTATTGTCTCTCAGCTTTGTCTTTTCTCATCTCTCTCTTGGTCTCTTAAATGCCTTTCCTGTATACTTGACCCCCTCTAGTTTGCCCATTCCTCAGAGGGAACTGATTAGTGAAAAAGCTTTCTTTCCTAGCTTGCCTCGCTCAGGGCGAATGCTGCAGGACACCTATGTGAACAACTTGGCTTTCCTTGTTCAAACTCAACTAGTATGCCTGGGGTTTCCAGAGCTTCTACTGCTGACCCCAATTCATTGGCAGTTATTTCCCTTGAAACCACAAAAACTGTTTCAGGCTATCTTTTTAAAAAAATCTAATGGCATCATATAGGGAAACTCACAGCACTAAAGAGACAACTGAAGAAATGGTCTTTAAAAAGGACAAAACATCTCTTGAGGTCTACATTGTGGGGAACAGTCATTCTCAAAGGCACTCCATAATCTGGAGGGGGGGGTGTGTGATTTCTACTCTACCTACCTATTCCATGGAGAGAGGTCTGGTAGGCCTCACTGGATCTTTTCCCACCATTTGGCTGAGGAAGAAGAGTTTCTTGATTCATTGTTCTACCAAGTCTATACTCACTGGAGGATGGGTGATTACCAAAGCAAGAGAGATGAAAACCCCTACATATCCACTTAGCTCAAAAGGAGCAGGTTACCATGAGGCTAGATCTGAACAGTATAGGGCTAGTAGATAAAATGGTGTGCTAAAATCTCAGTAGTGTTAGGTCCCACATGAAATCAAGTAGGGTAAATCCACTATTAGAAGTGCTAAGTGATAGGAGAGACTGGGAATGAGCACCCAGTCACAAACACCGAAGTCAAGGGACCCTAGAATCACCAGTTATAACAGAGTAGGTAAGCACTTAGGTCACAGACTCAGAGAAATATGGGACTATAACTTCACCTTTTTAATTATGTTTCCTAATCTGTAAAATGATGATGGTAATAATACCTACTTTTATAGTGTGAGGGTTACATGAGATAAGACAGCAAGGTGCATACTATCACCCAGTACTTTGTAAGCGGTTGATAGGTGTTATCCTACTTGACATGGTCCCAAGATTGTCAAGTGGACATTACTTCACCACAGGTTATTCTTTTCAAATATTCATATTTTTGCCTCTCTGCCATGGAAGTTTTTCTGCCTAAGTGAAGCTGAGTTCAGAAGCCACTGTCAGACATTTGCATGCTTAGCGTTCAAGTACAAAGAAACAAAATGGTTCCCTTCCCTGCCCCCGTACTAAACCTGACCATCGCCACACTAAGCATACTTCCCTCCTGTCTTGCTGTTACTCTGGGCTTCAGGGCACCATATAGAATAAAAATTTAGAATAAAAGTCTGGCTGAGGAAGAGGGGAAGGAAAGGAAGTGAAGAAAAGGAGATGATAACTGGGAGGACATACATGATGAAAGTTCTTTGAGAGTTTGCAGATTCTCAAAAGCCAAGAGGAAAATTAAACCTCCTCACCTATGACCTGCTCCTTCAGTAGCACGCATGCTATGGCCAGGGCCCTTTAAGGGATGATGGTCACGGGAGGCACCTGATTTATAGGATTATAAACAAAGGACCAAAACATATGGAGCTTCCCAGCTGCCCTGTTTCAGCCTAAGAACTCCAGAGAAATACTTAGTTCCTCAGCCTCAATTAGTTTCAGGCTGTTACAATTCCACTTTTGCTGATTGGAGAATTGCTGACAACTTTCTCTTCTCCAAAGGCCATTTAAGCTTTTAGGAGGTTGTACCTCTACCAGGTCAATACTAATTGGAGCTGGTGCTGACATCTGTAGATATTGGAGAGATAGGCATCACATTGACTCCTGGTCTTCCTTCTGATCTCATCTAGAAACATCTCTTTCCCTCGTGGCTAACACATCTCC
Source organism: Mustela erminea (assembly GCF_009829155.1). Taxonomy (NCBI): domain Eukaryota; kingdom Metazoa; phylum Chordata; class Mammalia; order Carnivora; family Mustelidae; genus Mustela; species Mustela erminea. The sequence goes on along the minus strand of NC_045614.1, from coordinate 119,024,212 downwards.
TCTTCTCTTTCTCCATCACACTGGAGACTGCTTATAAAATTTAGCTCATTAATTGTGTTATATGGTGTTATAAAATATCTGGGGAGAAAGTTCACATTAAAACTGGTCTGAAACCCAAAGAATATAAAGGATTCTTATTGGCATAGGAGATAAAATTATAGTGAATTCAGGAGTTAGTGTGTTTTTCACAGTCTAGGGAAAGAATATAATCTTAGGCTTTATGAAATTTTAATTAGATGAATATATAGACTCAAGTAACATATAGGAGACTCAACAGATAGACTGCAATTGTTCTCCAGTGTTTCTCTATTTTTCAGATGCCAAAAAAAAACCTACTTGACAGATAGGCTATCTTTGCAGTACATTATGCTGATACCCTCAATTTGTTTCACATACTATAGGATAGATGAATCTGAAACTTCAGTTGTAATACATAACTGAAGATGCATGTATTTACATAAACAATATATTCAGGGGTGCCTGAATAGCTCAGTTGGTTAAGTATATGACTCTTAGTTTCAGTTTAGGTCATGATCTCATGGTCATGAGATCCAGCCCCATGTCAGGCTCCACACTCAGTGTGGAATCTGCTCAAGATTCACTCTTTCCTTTCCCTTTGTATCTTCTCTTTTTCTCTTGAATGAATGAATGAATGAATAAATAAATAAATAAATAAAACATTTTTTAAAAGCCACAATATATTCATATAATCAAAAAAGCCCTAAATATAAGAGTTTTTAGACCTAAGTTCCTTAAATGTCCAGGATTTAATTTATAACTTAAGTTTAATTTATAACCCATGCTCTTTGGGCACACAACTGACAACCTATTTTGTGGGTTATCTCTTGTTACTAAATTATAGAAATCAAAGTTTGGCAGCCATTATTTCTCAGTGGGATCTATAAATGGGGATTAATACCACTACCAATGAGAAAGCTAAATCCTTCCCAAGTTGGTGTAGTCTACCTGAAGGCTTACAAAGGAGTAACTTTAAAAGTTAATTAGACATCATGAAGACAACACAGTCTACACAGCAACAAGACTCAACTCTGCTAACAGTGAAGATTTTAAGATGTTGCTACATATCATTAACCTTCCTTTTTGAAAAAATGAAGGATGCATCCGTGTGTTTTACAGCCCTATTTGCTTCCAAATAGAGGTTTATGAGAGAAATATCTGGATAATTGACTAAAATTTTCACTTTATTGTTTAAATATTTTGATACTAGGAAGGTAGCCTCACATGACCTACTCTGCCTCCACACTACCTCATTTCAGAAGGCATTTAGTGAGTGGCATATGAGGTCTTAGGAAAGATACCAAGGTGACTAAGAGTATTTCAGACTTCAAGGAGATTGAATAATGCCTCCTGCAGCTGTGCAATGTAGCAGCCTTGAGGGTAGCCAGCCCACGACTTAGAGGGGGAGGTCCTGAGTCTGATTCCCAGACCCAACAGGGACACTTGGTATGACTTAGGCAAACTACCCACAATATCTGGATCTCCATGTCCTCAACTGTAAAATGGAAGTGATAATTTCTCTTCACAACATTGCCACATAATTGAGATCATGCCAAGCTGTTAGTTGAATCTGAAGTGCATGGCGATAAAATTCTGAAATGGAATTTATTGCTCATTTAAAACATCATTTAGTAGTTATTACTGATTTGATTTTATGAGTAATTGAGAAGTTTTTAAAGATTTATTTATTTGAGTGTGTGTGTATGTTTATGTGCAAGCAGGGGAAGGGGTAGAAGGAGAAGGAGAGAGAATCCCAAGCCGACTTCGCACTGAACACAAAGCCCAAATTGAGGTTCATCCCAGGACCCTGAGATCAGGACTTGAGCCAAAACCAAGAGTCAGAAGCTCATATGACTGAGCCACACAGGTGCCCCTTTAAGAATAGTTTTAAAAGGGATTGAGGAGCCACTGGAAACTTTGATGAATACTAAATAAACATGTAGGATTGTAAAGATGCTTGTTTACAGTTAAATGTAAACCAAAGATATCCAAATATTCAAATGCCCTCTTTTTACCAAAAAATGTAACATGGGAATATATTTTTTTCAATAATGTTAACTTTATGATCTAGTTTTTAGTAAGTCCAAATATAAGATATTCAATGACATGAAAATACCAGTCAATATTATTTCATTTTGGATAATTAATGTAACAATATTTTTTTTTCTTTTGCATATCTACCTAATACATGCACCTGTAGGTATTCATTCTGTCCTGGGAACAACTACTATTGGTGCAATGTTTGCTCTTGAAAATTTTTTAATTACTCTGTACATTCTTTTCAGTTCCACTGTCACTTTGCATTGGAAGATTACTATTTTGGGGTCTTTTTAAAGTTTTTATTTAAATTCCAGTTAGGTAATATACAATGTAAGATTAGTGTTTGATACAACAAAAATATAATTTTAAATGTTGGATGAAAAGTCACCAAATAACTTCATATTCAGCTTACACAATACTGCAACAAAAATAGGAGTTAAGCTCCCAGGTACTTTAAAGAAACAGCATGTGAGAGTAGAAATTTAAAGATACAAAGCAATTCACATGAGGTACCTAGAACAGTCAAACTGATACAGCCAGAAAATAGAATACTGGTTACCAAGAGTTGAGGGGAGAAAGGAAAGGAGCTACTATTTAATGAGGACAGAGTTTCAGCTTGGAATTTTGAAATAAGGGTGGATGGTTGCAATGGATCCACAATGATGTGAATGTACTTAATGTCACTGAACTGTAGACTTAGAAGTGTTAAGATGGTAAATTTTGTTATGCCTTTTTTAGCACTATGAAAAAAAATACTAAAGGTGTATAAAGCAGCTTTTAATAATTCCCACTGCTCTTATATAATCCTGATTTCCTTTGTTGGTTTGCATATTTCAGTTCACTGGGGATAGAAGGAGGTATTAAAAATAAAAGATAATGTTAAAATTATAGTGGTATCTGCAAGAGCACTTCAATATTGAAGAAAGTTCTTTAGAGATCATACAGATGACTGAAAATCTGATACTCTATCCATGGATACCTGGCTTCAGAGAATAATTCCAAAAGGGAGGAATTTATATTTATTAAGCATCAGCTAAGTGCTTGGCATTGTACTAGATGCTTCTGCTGGCTTTGTCTCATTATATTCTCACAGTAACTTAGTGAGATTTATTATTCCCATTTTACTATTTATTATTCCCATTCTATTCTCACAGAATTAATGAGATTGATCATTCCCATCTTACAGAAGAGGGAATGAGGACTTCAGATTTGTGTTCCAAGTAATGCATAAACTTGGTCATTTGAATCCCTGTCTCCGAAATAGAAAATCAAGGCCTTTGATTTCCTCCTAATGAAGTGTTAACAAATATACATTTGGGGCCATTTCCCTATGTCAATGGCTAATAGTTTTGGCAATATTTAACCATTCCTAGGTAACATAAATGATGTGCTACAGCAGGAGGAGTATTTGACCAGGAATTTGGAGCAACACTACAGTTCCTTTGGATGGATCAATAAACTCTATCTAGGCCCTGCTTCCCTCAGCTGTGAAGGGAAATAAGGACCCCTCCCCTATTTCCCTGAGTTATGCTATAAGGGAGGAAGTGATCAAGGATGGAAAAGCACCTGACAGATACAAAGGGCCATAAAACATGTGAACCTAGCATTTGCAGCCACAATTGCTAGTTGCTGCAAAGATCTAAATTATCTAGCCACTCTGTCACCATGCAATAAAGTAAAGCCCTTTGGTTTGAAAAGCTTTTATAGTCCTTCATTTTTTCAAGATGATCTCTCCGACCTTCCTGGTATGGCTAATCAATAGAATTCTGACATTATCTGGCATGAACACAGTGTATAAAGTTTTATGAGGCTGAGAAGCTTGTCTCCCAAATAACACTGACTTCTTGTCTTGCTCCTCTGGGCCTTTGCCATTCCCCATCTCAAATAGAACCTCATGACCCTCAAAGAGGGTCTGTCAAAGAGACAGAGCTCTGTCAAAGAGACAGAGCTCTCAGTGCCCATGCAATGGTTCAGGAGTCACAATCATATTATGTATCAATACGACTTGTCTAGACATAAAACTGTCTTGATTGCTTGGAACTGTCTTGGAGATGGTACATGGAGCACCTTCTGGACAGGTGGTAGGTGTTAATGAATGAGGTAGTTGTCACACAAATAAACTAGGCTGGCAGAGAGAACAATTAAAATGATGTTGCCACAATGCCAGTGTTATTTTTAAAATTTAATCATGCTGTCTGGTGGCTTAATGGGAATTTCTTTTCTATAATAAAGAAACCAAGCCAGAAGCTGATGCTATAAATGAGGTCCTATCCACACAACACAAAGCAAAATGCTGTTTTGATGACAAATCAAGTTAATTCAGAAATGGGGTAAATTGGGTGGGGGGAGACGATGCATGACAGACTGTGGACTCTGAGAAACAAACTGAAGGTTTTGAAGGGGAGGGTGGGTGGGAGGTTGGGTGAGCCTGGTGATGGGTATTGGAGAGGGCATGTATCACATGCAGCACTGGGTGTGGTGCATAACAATGAATCCTGGAACACTGGGGAAAAAAATGTAGACAGTATAGTAGCATAATTCAGAACTTAAGGGTGGGTTTCCCCCTCTGATTTATTCCATTGAGTCTGTACTCCAGCAAAACCAACTTAGCAATTACAAAATATCTTCAATTTTACTATACAGATTCAGATTGAAGACGCTTATACCATCATTAAGAGTGAAAGAAAAAAACACTCAGGAAAAGTATAAGAATCCAATTGTTCCAACTTTCAAGCCCAAAGAAAGCTGTTCTAATAAATAGTATCTTCTGATCATAGTAATTTACTTGGTCATAAATAAAATAAGAAGAAGTTAACTTTATTTGGTAATACCATTAATATGAAACACGCCTTTGATTTCTCACATTTTGGTATGTGCAAGTCAGAGGAAGCATAAAGGCTAAGACCTTACCCTACACAATAGGAGCTGGCAATGCATATCCCGAGGGCCCAGTGTGGTCCACTGTTGCTTTTTATTCAGCCCACAAGCTAAGAACATTCATTATATCTTTAATGTTTTTTTTTAATCAAAAAACAATATTTTGTGACAGATGAAAAGATAAAATTCAAATTTCAGTGTGTATACTAAAGGTTTATTGGAACATAGCCATTCATTTATGTGTTACCTATGGCTGCTTTTGGACTACAACTACAGAGTAGCTACAACAGAGAGTATATGGCCTCAAAGCCCAAAATATGTACTATCTGACCCTTTATAGAAAACATTTGCTAAATCAGTGCCCTAAAATCATCCTGCTTAGGTTCAAACCTGCTCTACCACTTTACTAGCAGAGTGTTAGGCAAGGTAGCCTTCCTATGCTTCAGTTCCCTCGTCTGTAAAATGAGAATGACACCATCAACTACCTAGGCTAGCTGAGGGAACTAAGTAAATGAAATGGGTTTAATATGCTTAAACCAGTCCCTGGACCATAATAACAACTCTATGTTAGTTATCATTATTATTATACTTTGTCTTCTAAAAGGTTCCAAGGTTATATCTTATGCTGGTTTGGGAAACTATAAAGAAAAGTTTTTACTAAATAAAAAATAATTTAGAATATAAAAATTGATTATAATCATGTTGTTTTATGTAAATTCAGCAAATAAAATGTCATGGGGAAAAAGTATTATACATGTGTTTATTATTCATCCCATCACCTGCCATGCTTTTGTTGTTGTTATTTTTTTAAAGATATCATTTGTTTATTTACCTGTCAGAGAGAGAGAGAGAGCACAAGCAGGCAGAGTGGCAGGCAGAGGCAGAGAGAGAATCAGGCTTCCCGCTGATCAGGGAGCCCAATGGGGGACTCGATCCCAGGACCCTGGAATCACAACCCGAGCCAAAGGCAGTGGCTTAACCAACTGAGCAATCCAGGCCTCCCTCCATCACCTGCCACGTTTTTAACCAAAAAGTTTTGTGTAATTTTTTTTAATAATATGTTATTAATTTTATTCAGTATTCCATCAATTTTGTTGAAAACAAAGAATTTAAATCCAACTGACTTTCCAAACAAGTTTAAACAGTCTCTAAAGTCCTTCCTGTTTTCAACATCCACACCAGTGTTTCTTATTTATTTATTTATTTATTTATTTGTAAACATATAATATATTTGTATCCCCAGGGGTACAGGTCTGTGAATTGCCAGGTTTACACACTTCACAGCACTCACCAAAGCACACACCCTCCCCAATGTCCATAATCCCACCCCCTTCTCCCAACGCCCCCTCAAGCCAGCAATCCTCAGTTTGTTTTGTGAGATTAAGAGTCACTTATGGTTTGTCTTCCACCCAATCCCATCTTGTTTCATTTATTCTTCTCCTACCCCCTTAAGCCCCCATGTTGCATCACCACTTCCTCATATCAGGGAGATCATATGATAGTTGTCTTTCTCTGCTTGACTTATTTCGCTAAGCATGATACGCGCTAGTTCCATCCACGTTGTCGCAAATGGCAAGATTTCATTTCTTTTGATGGCTGCATAGTATTCCATTGTGTATATATACCACATCTTCTTGATCCATTCATCTGTTGATGGACATCTAGGTTCTTTCCATAGTTTGGCTATTGTAGACATTGCTGCTATAAACATTCGGGTGCATGTGCTCCTTCAGATCACTACGTTTGTATCTTTAGGGTAAATACCCAGTAGTGCAATTGCTGGGTCATAGGGCAGTTCTATTTTCAACATTTTGAGGAACCTCCATGCTGTTTTCCAGAGTGGTTGCACCGGCTTGCATTCACACCAACAGTGTAGGAGGGTTCCCCTTTCTCCACATCCTCTCCAGCATCTGTCATTCCCTGACTTGTTAATTTTAGCCATTCTGACTGGTGTGAGGTGTTATCTCATTGTGGTTTTGATTTGTATTTCCCTGATGCTGAGTGATATGGAGCACTTTTTCATGTGTCTGTTGGCCATCTGGATGTCTTCTTTGCAGAAATGGCTGTTCATGTCCTCTGCCCATTTCTTCATTGGATTATTTGTTCTTTGGGTGTTGAGTTTGCTAAGTTCTTTATAGATTTTGGACACTAGTCCTTTATCTGATATGTCGTTTGCAAATATCTTCTCCAATTCTGTCAGTTGTCTTTTGGTTTTGTTAACTGTTTCCTTTGCTGTGCAAAAGCTTTTCATCTTGATAAAATCCCAATAGTTCATTTTTGCCCTTGCTTCCCTTGCCTTTGGCGATGTTCCTAGAAAGATGTTGCTGCGGCTGAGGTCGAAGAGGTTGCTGCCTGTGTTCTCCTCAAGGATTTTGATGGATTCCTTTCTCATGTTGAGATCCTTCATCCATTTTGAGTCTATTTTTGTGTGTGGTGTAAGGAAATGGTCCAATTTCATTTTTCTGCATGTGGCTGTCCAATTTTCCCAACACCATTTATTGAAGAGGCTGTCTTTTTTCCATTGGACATTCTTTCCTGCTTTGTCAAAGATTAGTTGACCATAGAGTTGAGGGTCTATTTCTGGGCTTTCTATTCTGTTCCATTGATCTATGTGTCTGTTTTTGTGCCAGTACCATGCTGTCTTGATGATGACATCTTTGTAATAGAGCTTGAAGTCCAGAATTGTGATGCCACCAACTTTGGCTTTTTTTTTCAATACCCCTTTGGCTATTTGAGGTCTTTTCTGGTTCCATATAAATTTTAGAATTATTTGTTCCATTTCTTTGAAAAAGATGGATGGTGCTTTGATAGGAATTGCATTAAATGTGTAGATTGCTTTAGGTAGCATAGACATTTTCACAATATTTATTCTTCCAATCCAGGAGCATGGAACATTTTTCCATTTCTTTGTGTCTTCCTCAATTTCTTTCATGAGTACTTTATAGTTTTCTGAGTATAGATTCTGTGCCTCTTTGGTTAGGTTTATTCCTAGGTATCTTATGGTTTTGGGTGCAATTGTAAATGAGATTGACTCCTTAATTTCTCTTTCTTCTGTCTTGTTGTTGGTGTAGAGAAATGCAACTGATTTCTGTGCATTGATTTTATATCCTGACACTTTACTGAATTCCTGTACAAGTTCTAGCAGTTTTGGAGTTGAGTCTTTTGGGTTTTCCACATATAGTATGATATCATCTGTAAAGAGTGATAGTTTGACTTCTTTGCCGATTTGGATGCCTTTAATTTCCTTTTGTTGTCTGATTGCTGAGGCTAGGACTTCTAGTACTATGTTGAATAGCAGTGGTGATAATGGACATCCCTGCCGTGTTCCTGATCTTAGCGGAAAAGCTTTCAGTTTTTCTCCATTGAGAATGATATTTGTGGTGGGTTTTTCATAAATGGCTTTGATAATATTGAGGTATGTGTCCTCTATCCCTACACTTTGAAGAGTTTTGATCAGGAAGGGATGCTGTACTTTGTCAAATGCTTTTTTAACATCTATTGAGAGTATCATATGGTTCTTGCTCTTTCTTTTATTGATGTGTTGTATCACATTGATTGATTTGCAGATGTTGAACCAACCTTGCAGCCCTGGAATAAATCCCACTTGGTCGTGGTGAATAATCCTTTTAATGTACTGTTGAATCCTATTGGCTAGTATTTTGGTGAGAATTTTCGCATCTGTGTTCATCAAGGATATTGGTCTATAGCTTTCTTTTTTGATGGGATCCTTGTCTGGTTTGGGGATCAAGGTGATGCTGGCCTCATAAAATGAGTTTGGAAGTTTTCCTTCCATTTCTATTTTTTGGACCAGTTTCAGGAGAATAGGAATTAGTTCTTCTTTAAATGTTTGGTAGAATTCCCCCGGGAGCCGTCTGGCCCTGGGCTTTTGTTTGTTTGGAGATTTTTAATGACTGTTTCAATCTCCTTACTGATTATGGGTCTGTTCAGGCTTTCTATTTCTTCCTGGTTCTGCTGTGGTAGTTTATATGTTTCTAGGAATGCATCCATTTCTTCTAGATTGTCAAATTTGTTGGCGTAGAGTTGCTCATAGTATGTTCTTATAATTGTTTGTATTTCTTTGGTGTTAGTTGTGATCTCTCTCTTTCATTCATGATTTTATTTATTTGGGTCCTTTCTCTTTTCTTTTTGATAAGTCTGGCCAGGGGTTTATCAATTTTATTAATTCTTTCAAAGAACCAGCTCCTAGTTTCGTTGATTTGTTCTATTGTTTTTTTGGTTTCTATTTCATTGATTTCTGCTCTGATCTTTATGATTTCTCTTCTCCTGCTGGGTTTAGGGTTTCTTTCTTTTTCTTTCTCCAGCTCCTTTAGGTGTAGGGTTAGGTTGTGTACTTGAGACCTTTCTTGTTTCTTGAGAAAGGCTTGTACCGCTATATATTTTCCTCTCAGGACTGCCTTTGTTGTGTCCCACAGATTTTGAACTGTTGTGTTTTCATTATCATTTGTTTCCATGATTTTTTTCAATTCTTCTTTAATTTCCTGGTTGACCCATTCATTTTTTAGAAGGATGCTGTGTAGTCTACATGTATTTGGGTTCTTTCCAAACTTCCTCTTGTGGTTGAGTTCTAGCTTCAGAGCATTGTGGTCTGAAAATATGCAGGGAATGATCCCAATCTTTTGATACCAGTTGAGTCCTGATTTAGGACCAAGGATGTGATCTATTCTGGAGAATGTTCCAGGTGCACTAGAGAAGAATGTTTATTCTGTTGCTTTTGGATGAAATGTTCTGAATATATCTGTGATGTCCATCTGGTCCAGTGTGTCATTTAAGGCCTTTATTTCCTTGGTGATCTTTTGCTTGGATGCTCTGTCCATTTCAGTGAGGGGAGTGTTAAAGTCCCCTACTATTATTGTATTATTGTTTATGTGTTTCTTTAATTTTGTTATCAATTGGTTTATATAGTTGGCTGCTCCCACATTGGGGGCATAGATATTTAAAATTGTTAGATCTTCTTGTTGGACAGACCCTTTGAGTATGATATAGTGTCCTTCCTCATCTCTTATTATAGTCTTTGGCTTAAAATCTAATTGATCTGATATAAGGATTGCCACTCCTGCTTTCTTCTGATGTCCATTAGCATGGTAAATGCTTTTCCACCCCCTCACTTTAAATCTGGAGGTGTCTTTGGGCTTAAAATGAGTTCCTTGTAGGCAACATATAGATGGGTTTTGGTTTTTTTATCCATTCTGATACCCTGTGTCTTTTGATTGGGGCATTTAGCCCATTAACATTCAGGGTAACTATTGAGAGATATGAATTTAGTGCCATTGTATTGCCTGTAAGGTGACTGTTACTGTATATTGTCTCTGTTCCTTTCTGATATACCATTTGTAGGCTCTCTCTTTGCTTAGAGGACCCCTTTCAATATTTCCTGTAGAGCTGGTTTGGTGTTTGCAAATTCTTTCAGTTTTTGTTTGTCCTGGAAGCTTTTAATCTCTCCTTCTATTTTCAATGATAGACTAGCTGGATATAGTATTCTTGGATGCATGTTCTTCTCGTTAATGCTCTAAATATATGATGCCAGTTCTTTCTGGCCTGCCCGGTCTCTGTGGATAAGTCTGCTGCCAATCTAATATTTTTACCATTGTATATTACAGATGTCTTTTCCCGGGCTGCTTTCAGGATTTTCTCTTTGTCACTAAGACTTGTAAATTTTACTATTAGGTGACGGGGTCTGGGCCTATTCTTATTGATTTTGAGGGGCATTCTCTGAACCTCCTGAATTTTGATGTATGTTCCCTTTGCCGAATTGGGGAAATTCTCCCCAATAATTATCTCCAGTATATCTTCTGCTCCCCTCTCTCTTTCTTCTTCTTCTGGAATCCCAATGATTCTAATGTTGTTTCGTCTTATGGTGTCACTTATCTCTCGAATTCTCCCCTCGTGGTCCAGTAGCTGTTTGTCCCTCTTTTGCTCAGCTTCTTTATTCTCTGTCATTTGGTCTTCTATATTGCTAATTCTTTCATCTGTCTCATTTATCCTAGCAGTGAGAGCCTCCATTTTTGATTGCACCTCATTAATAGCTTTTTTGATTTCAACTTGGTTAGATTTTAGTTCTTTTATTTCTCCCGAAAGGGCTTTTATATCTCCCGAGAGGGTTTCTCTAATATCTTCCATGCCTTTTTTGAGCCCGGCTAGAACCTTGAGAATCGTAATTCTGAACTCTAGATCTGACCTATTACCAATGTCTGTATTGATTAGGTCCCTAGCCTTCGGTACTGCCTCTTGTTCTTTTTTTTGTGGTGAAATTTTCCACCTTGTCATTTTGTCCAGATAAGAGTATATGAAGGAGCAAGTAAAATACTAAAAGGGTGGCAACAACCCCAGGAAAATATGCTTTAACCAAATCAGAAGAGATCCCAAATCGTGAGAGGGGAGAAATGGGATAAAAAGAGGTTCAGAAAGAAAGAAAGAGGAAAAAAAAGAAAAAGAAAAAAAAAAGAAAGGAAAAAAAATAAAAACAAGAATTAAAAAAAGAAAACGAATAAAGAAGTATAAAAAAGAAAAATATATGTATATATTAGATAAACTGGTTAAAAAAACATTAAAAAAGAAAAGGGTAAAAGTTAAAAAATTTTAGCAGAAGAATAGAAAAAAAAGAAAAAAAAATTAAATTAACTGCAAGACTAAAGAATCATAGGGAGAAAGCCATGAGTTCCGTGCTTTGCTTTCTCTTCCTCTGGAATTCTGCTGCTCTCCTTGGTATTGCAACTGCACTCCTTGGTAGGTGAACTTGGTCTTGGCTGGATTTCTTGTTGATCTTCTGGGGGAGGGGCCTGTTGTAGTGATTCTCAAGCGTCCTTGCCTCAGGCGGAATTGCACCACCCTTACAAGAGGCCGGGCTGAGTAATCCGCTTGGGTTTGCTTTCGGGAGCTTTTGTTCCCTGAGCACTTTCCATAGAGTTCTGGAGGACAGGAACACAAATGGCGGCCTCCTGGTCTTTGGCCCGGAGGAGCCAAGAGCCCAGGGCCTTACTCCTCAGTGTGCCCTCAGAGAATAGTGCCCAATAACTCCCATCTGTCTGCCTGACCTCTGGCCGTGCTCCGAGCTCACCGAGCCTGCGACCGGTTCAAGGTAACCCCAAGCTGAGAGCTCACTGTCGGCTCTGTCTCTGTAGCCGGCTTCCCCATTCTAATACCTGTAAGCTCTGCGGCACTCAGACACCCCCAATCCTTCTATGACCCTGTGGGACCTGAGGCCATGCTGACCCCGTGTGGGTTTCGCCCCGGTTTAGCCTCTGGAGCGATGTCTAGAATTGCTGTTCTTCTTCTCTTCGATCTGCTGATGGATTTGTAGGTGTTTGCAATCTTCAGTTAAGCTATCTAGCTGATCTCCTGCTAGCTGAAGTAGTCTCAGCCTGCTACTTCTCCGGCATCTTGACTCCTCCCAAGGTTTGTGTAATTTTGAAGCCCATTAGTCAAGAATGAAAATATAGTTATGTAAAACCAGTTGGATTGTCACATAGGCCATATTATGTAAAGATAGGATTAAGCCTCCTGAAATTATTCATCTAATAAAATACATAATTAGATATTGATTGTCCTACTAAAACACCAGCTACAATTTAAACAGTTATGACCAATTGTGTCAGCTCACCATGTTACCTTAAATATTATAAAATATAAGACAAATGCCTAAAAAGCTAAGGATATTTTAATTTCAATATTTTGCTTTAGAGACTTTTAAGTAAACTCTGTCTTCCATCTTGAAGAAAATTTTAATCTGGGTTGAAAATATAGACATTTAAGGAAAAATAACAAAGAAAAGATGATGGGATATAATCCCCAACATAAAAAGTTCTTTGAAATTATTAATGTGTAAATGTAAAAATGGGAGGAAATATGAATATAAGTTTTAAGAATGAAAATGTTAAGCCCAGAAAGAGGACAAATGAAAAATATTTTTAACGATTAAATTAATTTAGATTAACATAAGATATATTTTTTATAAACTGACAAAGATTTTTTTCCTAAATGATAATGCTGGTAAGGGTAGAATAATCATAGCAAAGATTATTAAGATGTTTACTTTGGGCCATGTTCTTTTCTAAGGGCTTTACACAGGGTATACAGGCTATATATCAACTTGGGTCATCTTCAGAACAACCTCAATTCAATATTATTATTAGAAGCATTCTAATAACATTCTGTTAAAAAAAAAAAGAAACTAGTGTCCTAAATCATTCACTTAGTTGGAGGTACAACTGGCATTTGAACCCAAGCTTTCTGGTTCATGCAATTACTGCTTCCCACTACTATGCTGTTGGTACAATTATATGGACATACTCATACTGGGCTTGTTTCAGAGAAAACAATACACATTATGAGCTGATGGCAGGTAAAAAAGGGGAAAGATGATCTTCATTGATGGTCTCTCCATCTTAACTTCTTCCAAGAGAATATATTTCCTTTTTCCACACCTTGTCCTAATCTAATGGTAAATATATTTTCAATGATATTTTAAAGACAAAATAGAAATCTTGCCAAGGCTCATAAGAGCAGTTTTTGTCAAGTCAGAACTACTACACAGATACATGGTGGTTGTTCCCTGGTTTAGGGTCAGAAGAGAAATCACAAATTTACAGATGGGGTTTTTGTGTTGATATACAAGAGAAGGGAGGGACAAGTATATACTGAGGATCTGCCAAGTTCTAAGAGCTTTATACGTGTTGACTCATACTGACCTCTTAAATCTGTAAGCTGAGTTATTATCTCCACTTAACAGAAGACATCTCTAGGTCACATCAGCTGGGTTATTTAAATTTAACCAAGCTCACACAGCCAAAAAGTGTTATACCCTGGTATTGACTTAAGTTTATCTAATTCCAAGATTTCTGTTCCTTCCAGTACACAGCACTGCCTCCTATCTAAGAAGTTGTTACCAGGTTTTATCTCTATACCATGAGGAAGCAGAATTCTGATATGTGCTATTGGGGACTAGGGTACAAAATCAGGAGGATGTAGAAGAAGGAACAAATATAAGAGCAGGAGAGGACACTTGAACAGAAAAGTAGGAGGACTGCCTGCCTGGGATCAGGAACTAGAGCTCACAACTGGCTTTACGTGCTCCTTTATCATGACATTTGAGGAGGGCAGATCAAAGGGTTGAAGACAAGACACATTTTGCCTAAAATTCATCATTGATATGTAGGGAAGCACATTAAAATATGTAGAGTAATCCACATCATGTGAGCAACTCACAACTGAGACCTGATAGAAATATACATTAAAAATGCCTATTATTAAAGAGAATGTAAATCAATACCTGGCCACCAGGTAGAGCCACAAAGAGGAAAAGAATGCAGATTCCCAGAAAGGGGCAGGATTATCTCTTGTGATGAGAGCTAGCAGCATTGGGAAGTCAAGCTAATGATAAGACCCCACCTATTCAGTCTAGCTGGGAGATAGACTAAGCCAACATTCAGTGATAGGGTCTGCCATGAGCAGACAGGGTCCTAGGATAGCAAGAACTTGGATCCAGAGGAGCAGAACGAGATCCAGGTAGGGGTAAAATGAATTTCCATGCTAATTTTTATGGCACTCTTAAAATGCTTCATCAAGCTCTGTCCTTATATGATGATAAAGATGAACACATCTCTCCCAATAGACTAGGAACTCCTTGAGGGCAGGTGTTATGTTTTAGCCATCTGTAAATACCCAGACCCTAACATTATAAATTGTAAATAAACATTTAATGGAAGATGGATAGATGAATGAAAAGAGCTTATTTATGAGTTTGATGGAAATTCACTTATTATGGTTGGGTCGCAGGACCCCAGAATAGACTCTACAGTCAGTTTGACTTGCTGCTAAATCACAAGAGCTACCAAACTAGTGTTCCTAGGATTCTACCAATCAAGGTCATCACTGTCCCAAAGGCCCTTCAAGGCAAGATCCTCAGGTTGGGCTCCTAAGGAACACAGCAGTGAGACAGGATGGATATAAAGGCAGGGGGTGAGCTGCGTTAACTCAGTGTGTAGAATTTTATCAGTGCAAAGTCATTGCTATTGACTACAGACTAGGCAAATTGGAGCATGTCCAGAGAAGTAAGGGAAGAGTGTGAGGGGACAGGAATTTATAGAATTAGAATAATTATAGAATTATGAAGGTAGAATTATGAAAAGTCTGGGGTTCTATCACTAGAAGAGATCAGACTTATCAACACCCAGTGCTCATCATATCATGTGTGTATTATATGCAACTGATGAATCATTGAACACTACATTTGAAACTAATGATGTACTGTATGTGGGCTAATTGAATTTAGATTAAAAAAGAAGAAGAAGAGATCAGACTTCATAGGGCCAGGACAGCTCACCTCAAGCAGTTTTTTGTCTGTTTGTTGTTTTTTTCCTGTGTAATATTCTAGGGCAAAACCGAAACCAATGAGTGGAGAGTAGGCAGGTGGACTTCATTTGCTAGTAGCATGGATAAGCCCATGGCAGGGAAACAACAGGAGTCACTCTTAACAGACTAGAATTGGTGAGATTAAAGCGTGGAACCACATGACCTCAACAGTCATTTCTTTTCATCTGTTCTATCTCAGAAGTTTTGAGGAAACTCATCACAAAAGTCATGCTTAGGAATATCCAGGGAGAGAAATGGAGAGAAAGAATGAGCAAGAGAGGGAAAGAGAGAGAAAAGGAGGAATGTATATGGCACCCTGAGCTGGTATGTTTTTGTGTAGCTTATATGTATATTAGTAACGTTCTCCTTCTAGACAGCTCAACCTTATCAAGGCTCTGTGGTACTTCATTCAGTAAAGTAATGAGCTGGTGGTTGTCCTGTCCTTCATGCTACTCTTTATCCCAAGGATCCCGAATCTCAAATTTCATCCATGCCTAGTTTTGCTTCCACTTTTGAAATATTAACTAATTTTCTTTAATGATTACACTCATTACCCCTTACTTCTATGAAATAGTATGTCATACAAATTAATTAGTTCATCCTCCCATGACAAATATCACCACCTCCCCCCAATTTCAAAGCTAATTTTAATTCTCCAGAGTCATAGTATGAGTCAGCAACAGACCCAAAACATGAACAGTCCAAAATGGATGCCCTGATCTTTAAATGTAAGGATGATTCCCTTGGCCCCCTGACAGCATGTGGTGACTTCATGACTTATTTCCTTTAGCTAATGAAACTGTATGAATTACCAACACTCTCCAGCTTAGCCATTCATTCATTCCTTCACCACTATGCAGAACAAGAGCAAAATAGGCTAAGGCCCAACCCTTCCAAAGCCCATAAGCCTTTTCCAATCTTTGCTTGTTTGTTTATTTGTTTTAAACTGTGATAGTAGGTTGAAAAGTGAGTAAAAAGCAGTCTTTTTGAGGTGGGAAAAGATCTGGCATATAACTAGATCCATTTGACAGAAATATCCAACGAGAATCAGAAGGCACTGCGACAAGGGTAAATGAGACGAGATGGACAACTGAGTTAGTTGGCCGGCATATTCTGAATCACTAATAATGGAAGTGCTTTTAAGCTGCACGGGATCAGAAATTCTTAAGCCTTAATTGACACAACTTTCTGGTTCAAACTTGTTTTGGGTTTTTGCTATGTGCCAGGCAAATTTTCAGGTGTCACTAAATCCCCAAATAACCCATGAGGGATGAATATTCAAGGAATGCCTAAGATTCTAAGAAGCAAGTACAAAATGGCAGAGATAGGACTAGATCCCAGGATTCTGGGGCTTCAGAGTCCATGTTTTTTATTCCCCCCACTCAAATTACCCTCCTTACATTACAATAGGTGAACAACAATTACAGGGTAAGCGGTTAGGTGGGAGGTTTACCTCTCATAAACTACTTGAGTAAAAGGCTGCCTGGTTTTATCAGTTAGTGCAGTTAATTCTAGAGGCCCATTGGGAGGGTGCTCAGGGCCTCAGAGACACTAGGGGAGTATATCTATGTGCCATTAACCCAGCAACCAGGTTCTACCTAGGGTTGGAGGAGACAGAGACGAGGAGGATACAGACTTTTTTTACTGATACATGGGAGACTGAAACATCCAACATCTTTACAGTAACCCACATTCAGAAGGCATGTGTTTTATCTGACACCTTTGAGTTTTCTAAAGTAGCATGAGCCTGTGGAAAGAGTGGGAGTGGCTCAAGAGGAGCAACATAAGCCAACAGTTAATGACCCGGTTTGAGTCAGGATCTGATGCCAACCACCTGGGGCTATTCCTTATACCTGTGCTGCTGTTTAGGGAGGAGATGTCACCACACTAGACTTCAGGTTGCACAATGGTCTCAACTGCCCAGGAATGATCTGATGGCATCTTAAAATAAACTATGCAAAAAGTGCTGTACAAACCCTAATGCAGTATTTTTCTCTTTTCATATTTTAAGACTGTCTATGAAAACTAAGGCTCATTAAGATGTCTGCTTGGGAAGGTCACTTATATATTCCAGATCTAGGCATATGCTATACTCTGTGTTGCAGCCCACCCATCTACTTCCAAATATGCAAAGCTCATAACTAAGAATAAGACTTAGTTATCAGTATTTTCCATCTGACTGCATAATTATAAGAATTGATTAGAAAGTCTCTTTTTAGCTCATTCATATCTCCAGGGTAGTTGCAGAATTAGGCAGCCTTAATTGCAGAGGCTGGAGAAACTGTAAGCTTTGAATTGGTATATATAAAACAAAAGAAAAAAAACACACACACCTTAAAGTTGTCCAGTTAAATTAGTGTGAGTTTTTATTCACAAATTTCTGGTTCTCTATTATAGCTCTGGGGGCTCATAAACAAATTTTCAGGTAGTTTATTTTTTCCCTTTCTCTCCATACACATATTAGTACATTTTGACATAAGGGTAAATTCCCACAAATCAAGTTAATCTCCTAATATATGTCTATTTCTAATGTAGTAACTGGCTGGAACACTAGAAGATTATTTTTGAGTCATACAGTGAGATCAAGTTAATATGCAAAGACCTAAATCATGCAGAAATGGAATCTTAACATCAGAAACTTCTCTGGAGATGAAGCTGTAAGATTGAAATGTGGCTCAAGAAGCATACAGTCCTAAGAATATGGCAGAATTTGACCTTATTTTATTTTTGCTCACACTTCGTAGATTAAAATATTATTTTCACTTGAAATAAACAAATACATTTATCTTTATTATTTCTCCCCATCCCCCAAAAGATAAGAGCAAAATAAAGTTATCTTTAGTTTGCAGCTGCTACGGGAAACATCAAGAGTTAGCCCTGGGAAATAATGTAGCGACACAAAAAGCTTTGAAGCCCACAAAGATATTCTTTCTTTGCTAGGGGTGGGGCAATAGTACTAAGTAAACAAAGACAAACAGTAAAGCCCATGATTCCTACTGACAGTCTTTGCCCATCACAAGATTCTTTGAAATATAAATCTCATTTTTCAGGTCACCCCATTCACAAAGAAATGATTAATTGAGCAAACACATGGGAGTCTTTACTGGGAACTAGGCAAGTGTGTCTTTATAGCAATATGAACACAGAGAAAGTACATGCATCTGTCTAGGTAAATTAGGAAAGGTTTTTTGAAGGAAGTGGTATTTCATTTCAGCCGGGCCATCAAGTTAATGAATGTGGATACATATTCTAAACAAAGGGGACAATACAAGCAAAGTATTGAAGATACACAAGTACATGGAAGACTAAAGTCATGGTTAAAACACTCCAGTATAGCTGGAACTTAGCAGAGATGGGTAGGAGATGGGTCTGGAAAAATATATGGGGACAGATTGCAAAACTCATATTGAAAACTAAGGAATTTGAACTTTAAAGCTGTGGAGATCTGGAGATTCTAGGAAGGAGAATAAAATGATCAAAACAGTAGGAGTTCTACTTTGTTGGTTTTACAGATTTTGTTGGATTATAATATAAACAGAAGATAGAAGTCATGTATAACTTATTGAATTTCACAAAGTCAACACAGCCATGTAATACCATATCAGTAACCACTAACCATCCAAACAAGGACCAGGTCAAGAAACAACATTACCAGCTCCCCAGGAGACTCCTCATGCTCCTTTCCTGTCATTGACAGCTCTCCACCCTTGCCAGTAAAGGTAACCATTATCCTGACTTCCAATGCTATTGAATAATTTTATCTGGTTTTGAACTTCCTATGAATGGAACACAATGCTATCTGTGTTGGTGTTTGGTTTCTTTTGTTCATTACCATGTTTGTGAGATTAAAACATATTGTGGTAGAGTTACATTTCTTTCATTCCTGTTGCTAAATAGTATCCCATTGTATGAATATACCACACTTCATCAGTTCTGTGATGGATGTGGATATTTGGGCTATTTCCAGATTTGGGTTGTTAACACACGATATTGTTATGAATGTCCCATACAAGTCTTTTGGTGAGTATGTGTATTCAGTTTTGTTGCATATAGTGGAAGTGGATTTGTTGCATCGAAGGGTAAGCTGATGTTCAACTTTAGTGCACATGCTAAACATTTCTGTAGGACCTGTTGCAATGCACATCCCCACCAGCAGTCTAAGAAGTTCCAGTTACTCCACATCCTTGACAACCTTGGTACTGTCACCTTCATTAAAGCCCTTATCCAGGTATATGGTGTTTTAAGGCAGGTTTCAGAAAGTTGACAGGCCATGCAATTCAGAGCACCATTTCTGACAGCCCGGTCTGTGGCAAGTCAGGAAAGTTGTATGTCCTTGGGTTATAGCCTAGGCTCTCAATCCAGAGAGAAGCAGCCCCCACCCCCATCCATTTAGCACCAACCCCTACCTGTACCTTGAAAGCAAGTCCTGCTAGGGCAGCTCTCTTTACCACCCACACAAGCACAATCCTGAGTTGTTCTCTGAAGTTAAGCGTCCTGCAGGGTGGGATTCTTTGGAAGGTCTCAATGCCTAGTGGATTAGAATTGGAATTGCAAATTTTATAAGAGGTCTTTCTTTACCAGGCCATCTTACGGAACTGGAGGGTGTTCTTTTCTTGATGCAAGAAAGCTCTCTCTCTTCCTCCCCGCCTTTTTTTGTTGTTAATTTCCTTTTTCAAATCTCTGTTCAACAGTGTTTTTAGCCTCCCTTCTGATTCCTAAGTAATTTGGATTCTGAAATCTGTACTTTAATTCCCTAAGTGAAGCATTCCCTTTCTCAGACCTACTATTTCTCCTTAGGGCTGCATTTCTTAGCTCTACTAATAACATCATTGAGACTATCAGTCATGATTTCAGAAACTTGAGAGCACCTTTGACTTCTGCTCCTGCCCTCACCCACCCCCACGTACTCTATTGAAGTTCTGTCACTTTCATCTCTCACACCACCCTACATTTTACTTTCCCACTTCTGCCATCTTGGCTCAGATCCCTTGCTTAGACTGCTCATTTCCTGTGTTGCTATTCTGATGTGTCCCATATTGCACTGAAAGGTCAACTTACTCAAGCATAAATACATATACATAATATATGTATGGCTTTTATTTCCAAGTTCTTATATTTTTAAATGTCCAAGGTGGCCCAATGTCTCCAGAATAAAAACGCAAACTTTTTAGATGGGCATTCAAAGCCTTCTGTGTAAACTCCACAACTATCCTTCCAACATTCTTCCACTCCTCCTCATCAGTACTTTACATTCTGGTCCAGTAGATCTCAAATTGTACTTTCGGGAGCCCCAGTGTTGGAAATGCTATAGAATCCATGTCAGGGACTAATGGTAGAGAAGGAGATGCTGAACAAGTAAGCCTCTGTTCCTAATTTTATTTATTTTATTTAAATTTACAGTGAATATTTATATATTTAACGTATAAATTTACTATATTTTGATCTTTTGTACTAAAGTTCCACTGTTTAAAAAATAGCAGTGGGTTTTAAGTCCTCTGTCTCCTTGTAACTGAAAGCTCTTCTGAGCTCTGAACATTGATCTCATATCCCTATCTTCTGCTACTGTGTTCTCCAATGCACTGAACTATTCCTTCTTTCTTCCCACCCATTTCCACATTTTCAGATGCAGCATCTCTTTTGAAACCACCTTATCCTTTGGTGTTGCTCCTCTTTCATTCACGATTTTATTTATGTGGGTCCTTTCTCATTTTGATAAGTCTGGCTAAGGATTTATTGATCTTATTAATTCTTTCACAGAAATAGTTCTGTTGATCTGTTCTCCTGTTTTTTTATTTTTTTTATTTCAATATCATTGATTTCTACTCTAAATTTTATCATTTCTTTTCTCCTGCTGGATTTGGGCTTTACTTGCTGTTCTTTTTCCAGCACCTTTAGATGTAAGGTTAGGTTGTATATTTGAGACTTTTTTTGCTTCTTGAGAAAGGCCTTTGTTGCTATAGACTTCCCTCTTAGGACCACTTTTGCTGTATCCCAAAGGTTCTGAACTGTCATATTTTCATTTTCATTTGCTTCCATGTGTTTTTCTAACTCTTCTTTAATTTCCTGGTTAACCCATTCATCCTTTAGTAGGATGTTCTTTAACCTCCATGTATTTGTGGTCCTTCCAAATTTTTCTTGTGATTGAATTCGTGTTTTAAAGCATTGTGGTCTTCAAATACATATGGTATAATCTTGGTTTTTTTGTACCAGTCGACACCTGATTTGTGACTCAGTATGTGATCTATTCTGGAGGATGTCCCACACTTAAGAAGAATGTGTGTGTTCTGTTGCTTTAGGATAAAAAGCTCTGAATATATCTCTTAAGTCTATCTGGCCCAATGTGTCATCCAAAGCCCTTATTTCCTTGTCAATCTTCTGCTGAGACAATCTGTCCATTGCTGTGAGAGGGGTGTTAAATCAATGTTGTGGATGGAGCTAGAGGGTATTATGCTAAATGAAGTCAGTCCAAAAAAGACAAATACCATATGATTTCACTCATATGGGGAGTTGAAGAAACAAAACAGATAAACATAGGGGAAGGGGAGGAAAAATAAAATAGGATGAAAACGGAGGGAGGCCAGGGAGACAAACCATAAGATTCTTAACTATAGGAAATGAACTGAGGGTTGCTAGAGGGGAGCTGATGGGAGGATGGAGTAACTGAGTGATGGGCATTAAGGAGGGAACTTAATATAATGAGCACTGGGTATTATATGCAAATGATGAATCACTAAATTCTACCTCAAACTAAAAAAAAAAAAAAGAGAGAGAGAGAGATTGAGACAGAGAGAGACATATCCCATCACTAATCTCAGAGAGCCCCTCTTTGGCTCCACCCTGATGGAAAGATCTGTAGTTGGCAGAGCATTTTGACTAGCAGGTTTCCATTGTGTTGCACATGTGGATCAGGGCAAGCAGGTGGGAGAACCCCCAAAGTGACAAAAATGAATTAATTAAAAAGTAAGGACCTCTTTGAGGCCATCTGCTTCTCATTTAGGCTTTCCTACCTCATTCAAAGGAAATGTTTACGCTTGCCAAGAGGCAAATCAAGAAACTACAGTGATAAGGTCACTTATGTAGCCATTTAAGAAACAGATTTCCTATTCTTCTCCTACCCCCAAACCCCCCATGCTACATCTCCACTTCCTCATATCAGGGAGATCATGTGATAGTTGTCTTTCTCTGATTAACTTATTTCACTAAGCACGACACCCTCTAGTTTCAGCCACGTCGTCGCAAATGGCAAGATTTCATTTCTTTTGACGGCTGCATAGTATTCCATTGTGTATATATACCACATCTTCTTGATCCATTCATCTGTTGATGGACATCTAGGTTCTTTCCATAGCTTGGCTATTGTAGACATTGCTGCTATAAACATTCGGGTGCACGTGCTCCTTCAGATCACTACGTTTGTATCTTTAGGGTAAATACCCAGTAGTGCAATTGCTGGGTCATAGGGCAGTTCTATTTTCAACATTTTGAGGAACCTCCATGCTGTTTTCCAGACTGGTTGCACCAGCTTGCATTCCCACCAAGAGTGTAGGAGGCTTCCCCTTTCTCCGCATCCTCGCCAGCATCTGTCATTTCCTGACTTGTTAATTTTAGCCATTCTGACTGGTGTGAGGTGGTATCTCATTGTGGTTTTGATTTGTATTTCCCTGATGCCAAGTGATTTGGAGCACTTTTTCATGTGTCTGTTGGCCATCTGTATATCTTCTTTGCAGAAATGTCTGTTCGTGTCCTCTGCCCATTTCTTGATTGGATTATTTGTTCTTTGGGTGTTGAGTTTGCTAAGTTCTTTATAGATTTTGGACACTAGCCCTTTATCTGATATGTCGTTTGCAAATATTTTCTCCCATTCTGTCAGTTGTCTTTTTGCTGTGCAAAAGCTTTTGATCTTGATGAAATACCAACAGTTCATTTTTGCCCTTGCTTCCCTTGCCTTTGGCGATGTTTCTAGGAAGATGTTGCTGTGGCTGAGGTTGAAGAGGTTGCTGCCTGTGTTCTCCTCAAGGATTTTGATGGATTCCTTTCTCACATTGAGGTCCTTCAACCGTTTTGAATCTATTTTTGTGTGTGGTGTAAGGAAATGGTCCAATTTCATTTTTCTGCATGTGGCCGTCCAATTTTCCCAACACCAAAAACCATAAGTGACTCTTAATCTCACAAAACAAACTGAGGGTTGCTGGAGGGAGGGGGGTAAGAGAGGGGGGTGGGGTTATGGGCGTTGGAGAGAGTTATGTGCTATGGTGAGTGCTCTGAAGTGTGTAAACCTGGCGATTCACAGACCTGTACCCCTGGGGATAAAAATACATTATATGTTTATAAAATAATAATAATAATGATAATAATAATTAATTAATTAATTAAAAAAAGAGAGAGAGACAGATTTGCAAGCAATCACCTTGATTTCTATTCCTCACCCTGCTTCAGCTCCTTATACCCCCATCACCCCTTTGGGAAGATCTCCCTTAAAAGTGATTCTTGCCTCCATTACACACTTTCCCTGTGGGTGTTCTTAACTTTGGCTCCCTCTGCTCTTACCCTTCAATCTTTTTCACCTACCTTTTATCTTCCAGAAATTTACTAAACCCTTCCTCTCAGTGTCTTGAACTCACATGTAACCGAATTCATATTTGTGGTGGAGTAAGTTCAACGACCTAGGCATTGTTTGGATTAGAGAAGATATATGAAGTCCCAACTGGCCAAAAGTTAAGGAAGTTCAACAAGATGAAAAGGATTGAGCAGGAAACTCAATAAAGGACTAAGAGGAAATAAGTCAAATTTAAAGTGTTGGACAAAACTGAAGAAAAAGCAAGTAAAAGGCCTCAAATGCAGACATTCTGGCAGCTGAAACAGTAGCATGAATTAGGAATGACACAAAGATCTGTCCTTGCTGTTAAATTAGAGGCAGCCTAGGCTCACTCTTTCTTATTGTTTCTCTGGGGATTAGCAGTCCTTACAAACACAAGTTAAAAGGAATGTCAGAGCCTTCACCTGTGGAGTGACCCAAAATGTAGCAGAAGGAAGATCTACAGTTTTCACACTAAATAGAAAAAAAAAAAAAAAAATTCCCATAGAGGCAGTATATGAGGTCACTAACTTACTTCATTCAGAAGGATTGTGTTTAGATTCTATTGATACTCTTTTTTTTTTAAAGATTTTATTTATTTATTTGACAGACAGAGATCACAAGTAGGCAGAGAAGTAGGCAGAGAGAGAGGAGGAAGCAGGCTCCCTGCTGAGCAGAGAGCCTGATGCAGGGCTCGATCCCAGGACCCTGAGATCATGACCCGAGCCAAAGGCAGAGGCTTTAAACCACTGAGCCACCCAGGTGCCCCTATTGATACTCTTTATACATGAAAACAATGAGAAAGACAAAAGTATTTTTAACATGCAACTTAAGTTTTGTCCATATTCTCCAAGCCAGTATTCTAGTGATAAATCAAACGAAGCTGGAATAAGGGCTGGGGAATGATCATTTCACTTAGCAAGCACAAACTGATCAGTTTAGTGACTCATTAAGAAATAATCAATGGTCAAGTCAGTATAAGAAAAAAAAAAAAAAGTTGAAATTATGTCTATGTGTGTACATGTATGTACTCAACCAAAAACAGCAGATATCAATAAAAGAATGAGTCCTTGGTTATCATGGCCTACCAGAATACACTTAGATATTCATGCTCTATGACTTTTTTTTTTTTAAGATTTTATTTATTTATTTTGGAGGGGGAAGAGAGAGAGTATGTGCCGGGGGGTGGGGGCAGAAGGAGGAGGAGACGCCCCAGTGAGCAGGGAGCCTGATGTGGGACTTGATCCCAGGACACTAGGATCATAACCTGAGCCAAATGCAGATGCTTAACTGACTAAGCCACCCAGGTGCCCTGAGCTCTATGACTTCTAATGAACCTTGGCCTTAAAAACAATTAAGCAAAGATTTATTTCCATATCTACTTTTTGGAACGATCAGTGAAAACAACACGGTCTGAAAAAGATAAAATACTCTTTGTACTATGTGTGTGTGCTTGTCCCGATGGGGGTAGCAGACACAGAAGCTCAGAAATGAATCATCACCTACAGAACCAAAGTACTGGCAGCCTTTGGGTCTAACTTCATTTCTGTGGAAATGAGGCAGTTCAGTCATGTACAGAAATCAAAATGTATGGTGGGGGGGGCAGTGCTAAACAAAATATGAATTGTAATGAAATCTAAAATGCCAGTGGTTCTATTATTATGTGCTTTATGTGATCATGAGGCAAAACAGCTTGGGTAATGAGAGGTCATGATGGCTAAAAATCGGAGCACTAATGGCTCTAACCCACTGGTGAGAAGCGGTGATCTCAATAAAATGCAACACTAATGGAAATAGCCCCTTTGGGAAAAGCTGACATCTGTATTATAGGAAAATGGAGAGAAACAGAGAAGCATTCTCAATCCACCTAAAAATCTATTGTTTCAACAAATAACGCCTTTTTAAATCAGTTGGGAAATTTCTCCTGGAAGTGCTTGCTTTTAATGCTTCTTCTACCTAGATTCCAATCTTCTAACTTTCCCTTGAGTGGGTGAATCAGTCAGCTGTATCTGTACTGTTTTAAGGAATATTCTTGGATTTGGTGACTATGATCAATATGGCCATGATATGAGAAGCCTGTAGTCAAGAAATGGGCAGAGAAGACTGCCGAGGCAGAAAGGGATGGCTCACCAGGTGCAGCCAAATGTTACATGAGGCTTAAAAATGTTCAATCTGCCCCTGAGCTCTCACCATATCCAAAATGAAGTCAGGAAAGACCCTCCCTGCTTCTACAGCCTCTGCTGGAAGATAACCTTTCCTTCAAAACTACCTTTTTTGTTTGTTTGTCTGGGGGCTGCTTTTTACCTGGTTTTCATTAAAAGAAGAAAAAAAGTGGCAAAAGGTACACCCTTGTGATTTGAAAATATCATCCAAACTTACTGCACATCACTCTGTTTGCCCTAGAAATAAACCGGATGTTTTCATAGTGTCATGAGGAATGAATGATAAAGAAATGAGCTTAATACTTGCCTCTCTTCATGATTCCAGATGACAGAATCTGAGGAGATGGAAGAATCCATTCTCCCTTTTTTTCCCTAAAGAAACTTTCTTTTTCTTTAAGATTTTTTTATTTGTAAGAAATCTCTATATCTGACTTGGGGCTCAAACTCACAACCCCCAGATCAAGAGTTGCATGCTCTGCCGACTAAGCCTGCCAGACAGTTTTCTTCCTAACCACATTTTTTTCTTCTCTCTTCTCTGTGCACCTAGATGTATATTTTACCATCTTTTAAAATTTCCTATCCCCCTTTTGTTTTTCAGTTTACCAAAATATGAAATTAAAACTATGTATTTCAGCAATTTCAATAAATGATGAGGTTTTATATTCAATTTGCAATCTTTCTCCAGTAAATAAGAGTTACAAGGGATGATTTTTTCTTTTTTTTGATTTGGACTTTTATAAAAGTCTCCAGTGTCCTCTGCACAACATAGCTTCCTTTCCCTATTACCACGCTGTCCTATCAATGTGTCCACCGTTATTTAAGACCTAGTTCAAATTACAAATCTTTGAAGAAGTATCTCTAATTCTTTAAGTCAAAATTAATCTTTTCTTCTCATAATTTGCATAGCACTTCAGACTCATATTTTTTATTCCCTCTTTCATTCAATCAGTCATCCACTTGCTCACTGTCATGGACTGAACTGAGTCCCCTGCCACATCTTCAGATTCATATGTGGAGGACTTAACTCTCAATATGACTGTATTTGGAGATAAGGTCTTTAAGGAGGTAATTAAGGCCATGAGGTACAGGATTAGGGTAAGTTTGAGTTAGGTCAATTTGAATGATATTTTCACATGAGAGTTTCACATAAAGAGAAATTTCATTTATCATTTTAATATTCAAATGGTTATTACTAAAGTGGATGAAGAGGCAGAAAGAAGGAAGAGAAAGAGGAGATGAAGAGATAAAGGGATTCCTAAGAAAAGACTATAAAGACTCATCACGTAATGAGGTATAAGGATAGGACCCCAATCCAATAGGTCAGGTGTCCTCGTAAAAAGAAGAGGAGACACCCGAGGTATGTGCACACAGAGAAAAGGCCATGCGAGCACCTAGCAAGAAGGTATCTATTGACAAGCCAAGGAGAGAGGCTTCCAGAGAAACCAAACCTGCTGACACTTTGATCGTGGAGAAAATAAATTGTGTTGTCTAAGCCATCTAGTGTGTGGCATCCTGTTATGGCAGTCCTAGTTGACTAATACACTTAACAAACTTGCACTGCAAGCTTACTATACAGTGAGCATCTTGATCATGGCCCCTATATGGCAAAGCCTGCTCTGCAGCCATTATACTGATGCAGGAGGCTTCGCTCCTCCAACCAAAGGGAAGCTCTTTGTGGACAGATCCAGCTCAGGGCTGAGCATAGGACTTCAGCAGACGATAATCGTACTCATCTGCTGAACTAAAATCAAACTGTGTTCAAGCTATGCCTTCACCCTGGGGAAGGGGAAGGCATTAGCAGTTTGACAGATGGCATTCCCTCTTCTCAGGGCATATTACAGCTCCTCCTCTGAGCAGTGACGCTGCACACTTTTCCCTCTCATTTCCTGCCTGCACCCTCCTGACAACACCTGAACTAAGCAGCTTCCAGTGTCAGGGAGTACAGTTCATTATGAGGCTTCTGACCATGCCCTCAGCAACTGGGTGCCCCCACCATCCAGACCAGCATCTGCCTAAGAAAGGCAACTGTGCTGGATACCCACTCCTCTTCTCTCATGTGCACCCTGATTTTCTTTGTACTAACAATTCATTTTGTTTTCACATTTAAAAAGAACAAATGAGATGCATAAAACCCCCCTCTCTCTCCACCCCTTTGGCTTTTTTACAGTTGACTGCAAAAGACTGTCCAGGTTCAGGAAAATTGATTTCTGCCATTTAAATAATCTAATCCTCACAAACCTTTTAGCACCCAAACAAAACCATTTAAGGCACAGCAAGATAATTAATATTGAAAATAGTCGCCGCAGGGGATCTGTATACCTGCCTGCCCACATTTTCCATTTGGAGGAAGTATCTGGTTTGTAGTTTATGGAAAGGTTTACCGCACCAAACACGGATTCTATTTTAATAGGCTTTTCCTTTCACATATTTTACAAATTGATTAACTTAACTGGCCAAATACTAATTAAAAATGCATTAGGAGGTGGTTTGTATTCAATAGCTTCACTAATATTCATGTTGATGTTTTTGAAGCCCATTGAGCCAGAAAGTCAGTGCCATGGAGTCTACTTCTCTGCCATAGCGTCAGACATTGTACAGACACACTGGTGTAGATGGGAACCACACTGGGAGGAGAGAGTTGCCAGGAGAAGGAGAGAGTTATTATCTAAAGGCCAAATGCCACTATTAGCATTGCAAGCAAATTCAAGATGCAATGTCCCATCCCCTATTATTCATTTTGACTTTTGTGAATTGAGAGCATGCAATGGAGCTGGGGGAAGACTGATAACCTTGCCTCGTGAAAACTCCCAGCCTCCCACAATCCTGCAAACACCGCTCATTCTCAACCTTTCCCTTGCTGCAAAACCCTTCCTGTTCCTGAGAGCCAGTTCCAATCACAACTGTCCCTAAAGTAGGATTTCTTACTCTGAAATTCTCAAAGAGGCTTCTGGAAATCTGTGAACTTCCTGAACTGGAAACCTATGTGCATGTTTCTGGAGAGAAGACGCATAGCTTTCAACAGATCTTTAAAGACGTCCATGATCCCCAAAACATCAGCATCAAGTATTATCTTTTCATCCCACTGGATTTCATTCTCCCTGGTAACTATGCTCCAGGTACACCACCTTTCTTGCCTTTCTGCAGCAGGGCAGTGCCTCTCCACCTCAAGTCTCTGCACGTTTTATGTCCTCTACCCAGAGTACTCCCCACCTCCACTGCCTTACTCTTCCTTTGGATGTTGGATTCAGTATCACTCTAACTATGCACTCCTCCAGACTGCTCCCTCTAAAAATTTCTTTTCAAGGCACTCATAATCATTTATAATTAATATCATGCAATTATGATATTTTATTTCACATTAGATTGTAAGCTCCATTAGGATACAAACCATGTCTGTCTTTCAGAACCTGAAACATTGTATACAAGTTATTATATTTGCTGTGTGGCTAGAAAGTGAATGAATAATAAGTGAATTATTTTGTTTCACAAAAACTACTTTTCATGAAGCCTCCTACAACTAAACTGGCTTATATAGTTATCTTAATTTTCTAAAATTCGTAATTTTCAAGCATATACAGAATACCGCCACTCATTTGGGCACTGTTTCTTATTACCTGACTATTTCACTTAAGCAATTCTTGTGTATTCAACTGACTAAAGAGATCTTTGTTTTAGGGATGGCTCCCATCTCACTTGGTTCATTCTCAAGTAAATATTATAAAATAATCAGTGCCATCTAATACCCTGAAATGCATCAGCCAACTTTAGCTTGGTCTGTTCCATACTAATTTACAATAATTGATAAGGTATTAAGTATGTGACCTGCCTCCCAAATTAATCATCAGCTCCATGAAAGCCTGGATTTTCCTTCTCCCCCAGAATAAACAGGGAGGTGCTGGATGGTTGGCAGATTCAGTTAGCTTTATAGCTGACCATAACATGCAGCTCAGAGTTAAGTAATATAGCTCAGTCTCCCTTGAGACTTGAAAAAAATAAATGTATAAATGGGAAAATGTTATGACTGTCTGAGTTTTCTTATCTCCTTTGCTTTCCATAAGTTGTAAATTCCCCACCATAGAGGACTAAGAACATCAAACTTACCACCCCAGACAATCTAAGTGGGCATCCATTAGGGCTCCTATCCCTACTCTTACAGCCATATTTTGATGAGTCACTTTATATCACTTCATCCTGATGTCCCAGAAACATTTTCTTCTCAGTTAGAAACCTGCAATATTAACTACAAGATTGTTCCATATCTGTTTCATTTACTTCCCAACAGCTATTCACCTTCAGCACAAGCCCATATGCTTAATCAGGCATTAACCTGACTGATGGGTAAATTTTGGACAGGGTAGGAAGAGGAGGATCAAGATGGATGACTGTGTCAGGGTGCCCAGAAGCTGAGGCAATGGGCATATTTCATAACTCAATCAACAAAAACCTGAAGGCAACATTTGCCGTGTATCATTATTTATGATCAAGAATGAAGGAGCAAAATGCATGGAACTTATGAACCAGAAGAGATCCTGTTTAATATCCTGGAAAGAAGCAATGTTATAGCAACAATAAAACTGGTATTGCTCTTGTGCCTTAGGATGCACCATGCTTTCATGGCAATGGTACAACTCCTTTGGGGAGGTCATGAAATTAAGTTGCGTATCTTTATACTAAGGTAAGCCACAACTGTATCTAGAAGAGCAAATAACAGCACACATCAAGAATCTCCAGGTATGGGGTGCCTGGGTGGCTCAGTGGGTTAAGCCACTGCCTTCGGCTCGGGTCATGATCTCAGGGTCCTGGGATCGAGTCCCATATCGGGCTCTCTGCTCAGCGGGGAGCCTGCTTCTCCCTCTCTCTCTGTCTGCCTCTCTGCCTACTTGTGATCTCTCTCTATCAAATAAATAAATAAAAATCTTTAAAAAAAAAAAAAAGAATCTCCAGGTAGAACAGTGTGCATTGTCAAAAGCTGCCCTACTGTAAATGCCTTGTCTGAGTTTGCTGGGGCTAACATAACTACTTATGTTACTGGGTGATTTTTACAAAAGCTATTGGGTGATTTTTACAAAAGAAATGTATTTTCTCAAAGGTCTAGAGAAACTAAAGCTAGAAGTCCAAGATCAAGGTGTCCACAGATTTGGCTTGGTGAGGCCTCTCTTCTAGAGCTGATGATGACATGATGTGAGGACGTGGTCATCCCTCACTCTATGTGTTGTCAGTATTGAGTCTCTTCTTTAAAGACACCATTCATATTGGATTAGGGCTCACCCATATGACCTCATTTTACTTTATTACCATTTTTAAAGGTCTGGTCTCCAAAGAGTCATATTCTGAGGCCCTAGGGGTTCAAACTTCAACAAATGAGTTTGGGAGACATGGAGTTCAGCCCAAAACACCCCTGTTCCTGGACTAACACATTCTCTACCTAACCAGTCTTTCCACATTCCAGTACTTTTTCCATCTGAATCATGCCATGGTAAGACAGCCTTCCTAAACACAGTTCTGACCCTGGCATCCTTCCACTTAAAAACAAACTTTCAGTGGCCTGTAGATTATAGAATGAAGTCCACATTCTAGTTGGCCACACAAAGCTCTCCACTTCCAGGATTATGTGTCTCTCCCCATTTCCCAATTAATTGAACCCCTCCTTCTGTAGAGGTTTCTCACTTTCCAGACTGCAAGCATTAGACCACAAGCTTCCTTCTGCCTGGAGCCCATGACCCATCTCCACCTCCCTCCCAGAGACATCTACCTCCACCACTCCCCACCCACCACCACTCTCCAGCACCATAGCCATCAGTTCTTTCTTTATAAATCTGAATCCTCTTCATTTTTAAGAGAATTCTCAAGTCCTTCTTCCTCTAGTAAATAGACCCACTATCTCTAGCAGAATGCAATCTCTTCTTCTTCCAAACTCCTAATCTAACTTAAGGCAACAATATCATGTAGAAAGAAACATGTTCTGCTTGGAGAGAGGATCTATATTAGTTTCCTGAGGCTACTGTAACAAATTACTACAAATGTGATAACATAAGCAACATAAATTCATTCTGTCAGAGCTCTGGAGATCAAGGTGTTGGCAGGGCCACACTCCCTCTTGAGGTTCCAGGGTAGAATTTATTTCTTTCCTCTTTTAACATCTGGTAGCTGTCAACATTCCTTGACTTGCGGCCACATCACGCCAATCTCTGCTTCCTCTATGGTCACACTGCCTCTACTTCTGAGTCAAATCCTTCTCTGCCTTTCTCATGTCAAGACACGTACTGGATTCAGAGCCCACCTGAATAACCTGGGGTTATTTCCTCATCTTCAGATTCTTCCTTTATTTGGAAAAAATATTTTGGCAAATACAATTAATATCACAGGTTTTGGGAGTTAGGATATAGACATTTCTTGGGAAGCGGGGGGCACTGTTCAACCTACTACAGAATTCTCAAGTCTGAGCTCTCTCTATATGCTTGCCACATCTTACATAGTGGGTGTGTGACAAAGTTGTGGAAGGGATGAATAACCAGTAATGTTCATTTGACCCTAACCATTCACAGATTATTCACTGAATGAAAAGACTGTTAGTCTGAAATAACACAGTCAGTGGATGGTTCGGTGTTGCCAAGATAAAGCCCTTAAGCATTGCTGATGCAAAAAGGCAAAGGAAACAACTGGTGGATTTCTGATATAAACCTCTAAACCAGATAAACTGAGTTGATACTTCTCACATCCTTTTAAACTCTTTATTTAGACACTTTCTGCTTTTCAATCGAAGAGAAGTTTTTGTATGTTTCCATGAAGGTTCTTCTCCCAGTTTCAGTGTTCTAAATCCTGCAAAGCCAGGAATGCTGGAGCGCCTCATAGCATTAGTCTTATACAAAATAAAATCAAGTGGGCTCATATTAAGTTTTAATTCTATAGGCTTGTGAGAATCTCTTGCAAAGCAACAGATCTGTGTATTTCTGATAATAAATTGTAGATCATTATTTAATGTATCACTGGGAAATGAGCAAAATGGTTGAAGAAGAGTAGGAGTATAGGTGTCCAGTTATGGAATGAGTAAATCATGGGGATGGAAAGTACAGCATAGGGAATAGAGTCAGTGATACTGTAATAGCATTGTATGGTGACAGATGGGAGGTACGCTTGCCACTGAGCACAGTGTAATCTATAGAGATGTGGAATCACTATGATGTTCACCTGGAACTAATGCAACGTTGTGTGTCAACTACATACTTCAAAAAAAAATTAAATTTTAAATTAAAAAATAAAAAGGAATAAAATATACCACCATTTGGCATGAAATCATTTATTTTGTAGGCAGAGGTTGTAAATAGCATATATTGCAACTTATAGTAGGTATTTTTTAAAAAACTTTTTTCAAATACTACTTTTATTTTTGCATAAGTACACCTTTGCAAATAGGAAAGGCCTGTTTAAATAATACCTTAAGAGTGGTCAGCCCTTTATACTCCAAACTGTATTCTCATGCTGCATTATCTCATTAAACCACATAATAACTCTGGAAAGAAAGTAAAACCTACTTTATTCAAATATCTAATCCCTGACAGGGTTCTTTTCAGAACGTGTTCTTGCAATGATCAATAAAATCCCTTTCACGAAGAACAAATATTCATCAGGACCAATAAAGATAAAGAGGGTTTTGTTTTATTTTTTTTCCTACAGAGCTTATTAACATCCAAGTTCTCTCCATTCTGCCTCAAGATAAAAAGACATGTGACCTAGATAGAAAAAAAGCCATGGAAAAAAACCTATCTTTGAAATAACTGAATAATGACTTTAGAATTGGAAAGTCTTAGAAACCCGGCAGGGGTTGGATTTAGTTGAGTCTCAGAGAGGTTAAGTGGGACTTTTCCAAAGTCGCGGGGTTCCTGGAAAGACAGAATGAGGACCCTGGTCTCCTGTTTCTCAGTCCTGTGAAGACATGATGATAGTCAGGGATGTTGAGGTACATAGCTAGAGGGTGCAGAGCAGCCCAGGTGGCAGGTGGCAAGAACCTCTGGTCTAGGGTTTCACCTGGGCTCAGGAAGAAGCAAGCCCCAGTGGTGGGCTGGAGGCAGCAGTTACAGCCAGCAAAGCCCTTTATGACTACCTCTTCTCAGCAATGTGCTCTCTGCTGTCAGCTGATAGTTGCAGTGGCCAGGCTGGGAGAATTTATACCATGGACGTGAGCAAATGCTACAGATTAGGGCCTTCCAGGGCATGGGGTGGAAGGGAGAGGGCAGCAGTAAGGACAGTCCGTTGTTAAACATTCACCAGTGTGCCACTGGTGAAACCCTCCCCCTCCCTCCTCAGTAAGAACAATGTTCACCTTCTATTTCCCAGACAGAGCAGAAAGGAACAAACCTAAAACATTATTTTTCATTCTCTACAGCTTGGATAGGAAATAGAATAACATGGTCATATGCTCACCATGTGCCAAACACTATTAGACTCAGGGCTTTACTCTTCACATGCCTTACTACTCTGTAAGTCTGGGTAACAGCTCTTTAAGGTATGTATGCTTATTATCCCATTTTATAAGGAAGTAATCTAAAGCCCAGAGTTGGTATGTAATTTACCCATTTTTGCTGATAATAAGTGGAAGAACCAGAACTGAAAACTGGATGCTGGTGCTCCAAAGCCTCTGTTCTATCCCCAGTATCATGCCGCCTCTGAACGTAGCCCTGTAATTATTAGCTGCAGAGTGTCTAGTAATACCAGATGTTGTGCTAGACCATGCAGAAACACACATAATCATTTTGCAGAGTGTGTGCTATTCCTGTCTTGCACAGTGCTGATCCCTAAACTGAAGATCAGAAAGATTAAATGATTAGCTCTCAGTCAGAAAGCAGGAAGTGATGGGATGGGGTTCACATCAGGCCTGCCCATCCCAGATGCCTCTTCCCAAGTTGCCTTGCTCAGCCTTGTAAATGGACAGCAACAAAATGGGATGACATTTGGTAAATGTGACTAAGATGCCAGAGTTGATGTCTCTCCCAAAGTGTCACCTTTTGGTTTTTGTTTTCCATGTCACAGTCCATTTTGATGGATTTTAGATGCTTACAAGACTGAGGAAGTTAATAACACATGTAATCAAGAGGTGCTGAAATAAAAGAGCTGAACAGATTGACCAATGACCATGACATTTACAACCCAAGGCTCCTAAAAACCATCACTGTCATGGGTAGACCTTTATTTTCAACTGGAATTATCATTTAAAAAAACCTTTTCCTCTTACCTATTTAAAACAACCTTCAGCTACTATACCAAGAATGAGAATGATTTTAAATTCTTAGGCTACCAAATGGCTTTTGAGGTCTGAGTTGCATACTGATGGAGAAAATGCTTCAAACAAGAAGGGAGAAATAAACTTTATGCTTGTTACCTGTCAACAGTTCCTACTTTACTCCATACTTTTTGCTGCTGACAATATTTTTAAAGTAAGATGAAAGCTCCAAACCCACATAAACTATACTAAGAAATACCAAAAAAATGATTGTGGTTGGTTTTAAAAGAAAAATCATGATAAACCATGAAAACTGATATGACTGGCTAGAATGCAAATCAGGCCCTACCACTTTTAAAACTCAATAAAAGGTATTAGTTATCCAGTGGAACTCAAATCCACCTCTGTAAACTATTTGAAGCACCTGCACAATTTGCATGCCTATATTTAACTCCACATTGTGCCCCAGTATGATGCTAGGTACCAGGAAACTTCCCATAACAACTTATTATCTACCTGAAGAGATAAAGCCAACATCTACGAAACCATCAGAATAAATACACACAGGGATAATCCTGACTGTAAATGCCTTAGTGGAAGAAGTCTGTGTGTGTAGTCAGTTTGGGCTGGAGTACACTGGAAATGTTGAGAGAAAAGAAGCAGAGGTAAAAGTGGGCAAGAAATGGACCCAACTGGATCTTTCATGATGAATGTCTATTCCATAAATAATGAAGAAGCCAGGGCATGGGGCTGTATACATATACCCTGTAAATATCACCACCATGTCAAGAAAGGTTGGATGGCAAGCATATTAAATGTGTATTTCCCCGCACCAAACCATGAGCCCTGAGAAGGCAAGGGCATGGGAGTCTCCTCCCTGTGGTGTTGGTACCTCACACATGTAAAGGACAAATGCTTCCAAAGGAACCAATGAGAAGAGACTTTATAGGGCAGTAGGGGACCCATTTTACACACTGTGCTCTGCTCCACTCCAGTGTCCAGGAGATAAGAAATGGCATGAAACAGTCTATGCTTGCTTCTAGGTTTACATTTATCACACTGAATGATAATTTAATTATCTGTCATGTTAAATTGTAATCTTCCTGGGGTTCAGAACCGTGTCCTATTCATTTCTGTGCTCCCAGGCCCAACTCAATACCTCACCTCAGGATGGGTCCTGAGCCATCAGGGGCTCTGTGTGGAGGGCCATTCTCCACCTCCTGCCACCATCACGCCCTTACTCCCACATACCCAGGGAAATAGAAGGAGAAGGATTGGGAGGTTTTGAGGTAGAGAGGGGTAATAGGGATTGACTAAAATGTCAAAAGCCCTCAGAAAGGAGACCTGGGCACACCCCTGAGGTATAAACTCCAAGGACAGAGGTCCTCTTAACTATAGCCAGCATCTGGAAGCTTCTATTTGATTTTAAGAAGAAAACCACATCTTGGAGAAGGTATCTGCTAACTCCAAAAATTCAGGCTTCCACTGAGCACTGGGACAGGAGGGTGGCACAAGAGGAGGGGGAAATCTGAGACATCATCTAACAAAGAAGAATATTTGGCTCATCTCCCGACTTCAAGACATACAAAACTCTATCAGCCTAAAGAAACATTAGGAGTTTATGATGCAGAAACAAGTAGCTTGTGCGTGATGCATTTCCAACTTATGGCAAGGCAGCTATTAGAATGGAATGCTCTCCAATGGATGGCACCAGATTAGACTGCGTTGCTACCAGCTAAACACGACTCGGGAAAATTGGCAATTGCATGCAAATGGGAAGTGATTAGTATTACCTCTGCTGTTAGACTCTTCCCAATGGGAAGGTGACAGAGCACTCATTTGCAACTGACTATTAGAAAAAGCAGACATGTGTCTGGGTTGTCTTTTAAAGATGTTGCTTTGTCTCTGCATCTTTCCCTGAATACTGTTAAATTATTTACGCACTCATTGATTCAGCAACATAGATCGAGCATCTCCTTGTGCCAAGCAAAGTGCTCGGCCTTGCAATTCAAATATAAGTAAGAAGACACTTACCCTCAAGGAGTTTATATACTAGCAGGGAGAAGGGTAAACAAACAATTAAAATTACAGTAATGAAGACATGCTCAGATGCCAGAGAGGGAAAAAAAAATAGGGCCAGCTAAATAAGACTTCATTTTCTTTGGGAGTGGGAAATAAGGAGCCTGGCAGGTTTTCTGGTGGAATCTGTTGTTACTGTGAATCCTAAGAGTTGGCCAGCTACTGGTTGGGGTACGAAGGCATGAAGGTAAAACAGAAGGTCATGCTGCTGCAGGAGCCACCGCTCTTCACAAAGGATGCGGGAGCAACAGAGGCACTGGGGGATGGTGAGACAGAGATGGTGAGTTGGCTCAATAACCCAGCTCAGGGCAGACCTTAAGGGGT
Source organism: Mustela erminea (assembly GCF_009829155.1). Taxonomy (NCBI): domain Eukaryota; kingdom Metazoa; phylum Chordata; class Mammalia; order Carnivora; family Mustelidae; genus Mustela; species Mustela erminea. The sequence continues at coordinate 118,986,552 of NC_045614.1, read as the reverse complement.
CCTGTTAAGATTTCTTTCATACTTAAGGACAAAATACGAGCTTAATGTATTTGTTAATAACTCATTAACAATCTAACCATCTGAATGTAGAATTTGTATCTGGGTTATAGTCTTATTTTTGTTTGTCTTTACTGGGGATAAGGGAGGTGGATAGATAACACTTTCAGTCCCTTTAAGTATCAGTGATTCTAATCTCATAGATAGCAGAGCTGCAAGAGACCTTAAAGATTATTTAATTCAATCCCTTTATTTTACAGATGAGGAAACTGATCTCTACAAAGGCTAAATGACTTGCTCAAGGTCACGTTAAATAATGAAAGCAATGGAAACTTCTCTTTAATTCCAAGTCCTCTGAGGATGTGAGAGAAATTTAGGAACCAACTTGGCTCTCTCTACATGCATTACTTCTCGGAAACCTAACCTTTCCCATCAAATCTCAATTTATTAGCTTTCACTTTCAGAGCCATGCTTCCTAACCACTTCTCCATATTCCAGAGTTATAGACCTTTTATTGGCCCTGAAACACATACTTCCTACTCCCACCCCACCCCACTGGACCCCTTTGGCATATGCAAAGCCTAGAAACAAATCCTTGCCCATCCAGGCATGGCTCAAAGTCGCAGTCTGCAAAGATGTAGGAATGTTATGGCTATGTGTGCTCAGTCCTTATTAAAGCATTTTGCTGAGCTTTTGTTTTGTTTTTTAATATTTAGGTAATTGTCTCTGACTTAAACATTCCCTGGAAATATGTGATTAACAGACTCCAGAAGATCTCTGAACCATCCCCAGTACCAGCCAGAGATCTCAGCCTTCACCCTTCTCTGTAGCTCCTGCAGCTCTCCCTTCTCTCAATCTAGGAATTCAGTGTAGCAAAGCTTGCCCGTATTTCTTGATCTGGCTCTCTTCATTTTACCACTTTGGGGACAGCCTTACTCTACCTTGTAAAATTTGGCATTCTACCATGGTCTTCATTAAGAGGATGTCAAAATATTGTTTTTTCAATTTTGTAAACTATATTTTAAGTAAGTGAGTCAGATAATGGAGAGCTTTAGCCAGGCTGGCTTCCTTTGACAAATCTCATATCAGAACCATGTTCAGGAATAGAGCCTAGCAGAAGCCCTCCTCCTGGGCTGATGGGAAAGTGTCCTTGTTGCCCTCGAGAAAAATCAGCAGAACTGTAGTATGTGCTCACTCGTAAGACAGCAGCTGTGGACTTGACCACCAAAACCTGAGCACTGCCTCCTCCGTATCCCAGTGAGTGAAGGACCGAGCAGGTTTAACAGTCATCCCGGTCCATGCGGCCAGTTGGGTTGTTTCGTCAGGTGTTATCTCACACACAGCGAGTAATCAAAGATTGTTTGTAGAGTAAATGAAGAGTAAAAAGGAGACTTGCCAAGCTTGCATTCTCCTGGCACGGAGGTATACTTATAAGCCTAGCATTACAAATGTGTTCCTCGGAGACTATAGTTCTGCAAAACATGTCTCTTGAGATCAGGGTATAAAATTGTTGCTCTGGACTTCTTAGCTATATTCCCATCAGATGCAAGAGTCAAAAATCTGTGATGGAAATTACATAGATGTTGTTTTCAGGCCTACTGCCTCCAGTGGCCCTACAGGAGAAAATGTTTTCCTGAGGGTCCATTTGTTCATGTTCTTCACCACTGAGACTTCAATCCCAACTTTTTAGAAAATCCTCCAAGAAAAACATTTGCCAGCAATTCGGATTGGTTAATAAAATGGAGTTCTTTAGTCTTTTCCCTCAAACACTATGCTCAAGAAACCAGGGACTGCTTAGAGAGTTTTTTTAGAAATGTGACTCCCCAAAATTTTCAATGAGGAAGAACTCCCTTGCCTGGAAGATGTTAACCTTTTTTCTACAGATGCCTTGATTTAAGTCTCAGCCAAGATCTAGGCTTGCTACGAAGATAGAGACACTCTCAGGTCATCGTAGAATTCAAATAATGCAACTGTGAAGGGGCATCCAGAAAAATGTAAGTAATACAGGGTAGCACTGAGTACAGTTTATTATGCCATGGAGTACAGATGTGTATGTATTATGGGGTGGGGTGGGGACAATGGTGAAGGATGAGGCAGAAGGATTCGGCTGGTACAAGATCACAAGGACAAAGATCACAAATGTCCCATACAAAATTTGGGATGAACTACCCCTGCCTTCAAACTGTCCCTTTCCTTAGACAATGCCATCAGAGTATCTGCAACACTTTCATTACTCATTTGTCTTTCCTACTAGGCAGTAAGCAATAGGAAAGCAGAGCCTATGCCCAAGCCATCTTTTGTTCTCCTGTGCTAATGAAGTGAGCAAGGTAACCATTTCACAAATACTAGCTGGTAATCATTACTGTCAAGACTCAAAACAATGGTAGTTTCTGAATAGAAGCTACAGTGAATGAATGAAGAGTCTGATTATCTCATGGGGTGGGACAGATTTAAGTGTTTCTCATAGCACTGTACATCAATCTGTAAGAGTAAACCAGAAAGGGAAATGTCACTGACCTCTGTCACCATAAGTAGTTTGCTTCAGTCACATAGGATGTACAGCAAAATTCCATATAGTTAACAGCATTTGCTCATCGACTGTTACATTACAATTAGATTAAAATGGGAGTTAATGGATTTTGCTGTGCTGCTTGTACGGACTGGCTCTGGGGAGAGTATTAATGAGGTTGATTAATCCTATGGGTCAGTATAAATTTAACCCATATAATATTTTAAATCAAATTTTACTCTATATACTGATACAGGATTCTCTTCTACCTTAGGAAATAAAAGCAAATCTATAGACTCTCTCTCTACAGGAAATGTTTCATTTCCAACCCAGCCAAAACAGAAATAGCCAAGTACTATGATTTTCCCTTATTTGGGATTTTTGTTATCTAATAACAATTAATAATCATAACAACAATAATATAATAAAAATCACCACCACTTATGAGCATCTGTTATGTAGTAGAAATTTTGCTAGGTGCTGTTGAGTAAGAATATTATTCCTATTTTCCATATGGGAAAGCTGAGTCTCAAAAAATTTAGAGTATTTGTGTAAGACAAGCTAGTAAATGATAGAGCCAAATGTAAATCCCTTGATCTGTCTAGTTCTACGGCTTGAATTCTTCTTTATGGCACTTCCTTTTTTATATACTTTAAGTCTTTTCTAACAATGGAATCTATTCAAGTCAACGAATGTGGCCAGTATTTATTATGGATCAAATCCCATTTAGGATACAGGGAAGTTCACAGGCTCCTGGTAGCAAAGATTTTAGTATGACTGTGACAGTGAGCTTGTTTGGGGTGATATCATTATAACGTTACATGAGTCATTTGGCTAAATTAAGTTTAAAGGAGAGCTGTAGTTTGAGAAAAACAAACACATGGAAACAGAACAGGTGCTTTCTTCTCTCCTGCTTACCATTTACAAAAGATTACAATCTCATCAAAAGGAAAAATAAACAAGTCTGCCAGTAGGTACAAGATAAATGGCAACCTGAGAATATGTGTTTCTTGTGACCAGTTCTAATATACCACCCCCAAAGGAGAGAGAATAGGAGCTGGATACAGGACAGGAGGAAAGGGGTGCATGAGTGAGAGAATGAGTATGAATGGGGAAGAGGGTTCTGTGTATGTGTTTGTCCCCATGAACAATAAGTACAAAGAGCATGTCATCTATGAAAATCCTATCAGTGGAGGGTTTCAGGCAAGCACCAGATCTTTGTAAATTAAGAAGCTCACCCACAATAAAACCTTATGTTTCTCCAAAATGTTGCTTTTTTTTAGTATTCCTTCAATTTTCTTGCCATTAGAACCCATTGGCTCGTATTCATATTTAAATATTTGTAGGGATTCCTGAGTGGTTCAGTTGGTTAAACCTCTGCCTTCAGCACAGAGCCTGATCTTGGGGTCCTGGGATCAAGCCCTGTCTACCTCGGGCTCCCTGCTTCTTCCTCTCCTTCTGAGCCTCCCCTCTGCTTATGCACATGCTCACTCTAATAAATAAAATCTTTTAAAAAAATAAAAAGTAAATTGTTTCTGAGTAATTTAACCCAAAAATATAATTTTTGGGGAAAAAAAAAAGCACTGAATGTAGACTAAAGAGCTTAGAACAGAAGGTCAAGAAATTTAGATCCAAGTTCTTCTCCAAAACATGGTAGAGATGGGCTTTTGGGCAGTTAACTTAACCCCTGTACCCATAATTTTCTTCCTTTCTAAAATAAGTCTTTTGTAGAGTGTGATAGGCTCCTAGTTGATTAAATAAATGAAAAGATAATCAAATAAAGCAAACCTATTAGTCCACATTTTTCTATTATAAACTACTAAACAACATTATGGGACTTTTTAAAAATTTACTGTTTAATATGGAAGATTGTAATCATGCCCATTTGGAAATATCTCTCATTCAATAAAAGGATTTAAATAATGCTATAAATCATTCATGAGAATTTCAACTGGGTTTTCCATATCATTAGAACATTAGCCAAAAAGGCAGTATAAAAGCATGTCTAGTTTACTGGCACATTATATTTTAGAAATTCTTCTCTCACCCACGATCCCTGAAAAAGTAGGGTAGGTTATAGTTATTTCTAATGGAACTCTTAAGATACTTATCAAGTAGTGGTCAGAATTTTGATTTAAATACAAAAAAAATTTGAATTTTCATTCAATTTCTTTAATAGGAAAACTTTTAACTATAGGTTAGCAACTGAATTCCTTTAGTTTTTTAAATGTCTAAATGGAATGAGCTTTGAAAGGGAGATAGTCTAGGGTGATATTTAAGGCATAGAATTTGAAGGTTATAAATAAAGTCTCAACCATCCATCTATCCTCATCCAAATTTTCTCTTCTGCTAACTTTTTACTGTCAGAAAGTCATTATTTTTCACTGAATATTATACTCCCCCATAGTCTTTTGCATAGGTAAAAATCTCTAGAAGGGCCTCACATGATAGTTCAGTAAGGGGAGCTGGAAAGAGCCAACCGATCCTTCCACAGGGATGAAAACCTGCATTTAATTTATCATTTGGAAATACTGCCTAGAGCCCCATATTAAAAAGGACAAGGAAACTGGACTGTGGTCCCGTGAGCACTATAGCCATGCCCAATCCACACCATCTAGCATGGATGCTGGACAAGGGTAGCAATGCACTTGCTGAGTGCTGCTGCCCCTGTTCCAACCACTCATCTGGCAGGTGAGAACCCCTCAGCTCAGACTAACAGTGGTTTGCCCAATGCCACTCAACCAGTCTAGAAGTTGGGCAATGGCATGAGAAGCAAAGAATATCCAGTTTTCTAGGCTGCAAGCACGTTCTTCTCTCCCCCTAATGTTTTCATCCACATCACAATTTGTGATTTCATTTTATCAGACCACTTTTAGCTGTAACCATGTGAAAGTGGGGGGGAGAGGGGATGTAAAACCGGTGATATTTTCACCAAAGTGATTTTGTCTAGGATAGTTGAACCAATTAGTTATCACATACTTTCCTTTAAAAAAAGAGACAATGAAACTCCAAAATACCACACCCTAAGACAGCCATATAAAAACTACGGATTCCTATAGAAAGAACTTCATATCATGAAACAATGGAGCAATTTGTTGAAGCAATTTAAGTAAATACAGAGAAACATCCTTATGGCATTTCCCAGGCAACTGATCTATGTGATAAGCCAGAAAATAAGTGAGAAAGAGTGCAGACCTCTGGCTGTGTTGTATGTTGTCAATGGTGGAATGTGTTATGAGCAAAAGAAGAGGAACCCTGATATCTGTGTCTCATAAAAATGACTTATTATTGATGTACACATAAAGATTTCATATCTAACTTCTGTGCATGATTAGGTACATTAGCTGATTTTGTAAGCTAGACTCCTGTATCTCATTGATGGGAATCAGTTTGCTGGTCCTAGTTATTTAACAATAGCAGTCCACTTAATCACCTACAGGTGTGATGCAGAGCTCTTGTAAGTGACACACATTTATTCTGCCTATGAAAATCAAAAGTCCCCAGTTTTCAAACAGTGTTTTATTTGCCTCCCAGAACCATTCCTAAGACCTGCTAGCAAGAAAAACTGTCCCCTGGGGAGATGTTTGACTCAGATATTATATCAACCAAGAGTAATAAGTGGCACAGGAAGAGGGGCCCTTTGAATGCCCTTATAGAGGAGATGCCCTGTGCTCGGCATGTCTAAGTCACCTAAAGTTAACTGCCTCACTTAACTACATGAAGGCAGCCTTTAAAAGGGCAAACATTGGATTAACTGGAAGAAAATAAATTATCATATGCAATGTCACATACAATCATTTAGCATTTAAGCATAAGCACAGCAAACAACAAGAGCCCAACACAAATATTTGTTAATTTGAAATGTTAGGTGAAGAATAAATTACAAATAAGATAATATCATAGCATGGTAAGCTTTTATAGTAAAACATGGATTTGAACCCAGGTTCAGTCACTAACTAGCTGTGTGAGTATAGAGACATGGCTCAACTTCCATGAGACTATTTTTGCTGGATACCTACCACATGAAGTAGTTTTAAGTGTAGAAATAGTATATATATAATGTGTAGCTCACAGCAGGTACTAAATGAACAGACAGTATTGTCATTATGATCACAGTGGGATGCCAGCATTTGGGTCCACTCCTAGGAGAGAGGGGAGGGTCTGTATTGGCCTGGATAGGGAAAGACCACTTTATTCTTTTCTGTTTCAGCTCCGTTCCTCCTTGAGTTGAATGGACTCTTTCTCAGCTTTGATCTCATATAGTTCGTAGTTCAGCCTTTAGAGTTAAGCAATGTTTGACTTCAAATGTAAAACTGCATTTCTATTTTCAAAAACTTTTAGCTATAGGTATAGTCTCAAACAAAATCTCAGTAATGTAAAGCAGAGCAGAGCACAGCTGTTCTGTGGGTGTCTCCACAGCCCCAACTCGCTTTCCGCAGTGTTCGCTAAAACACACGCCAAACCCCTAGCACTATTTGAAGTATGCTGTGGTTCTCAGCTAAGTTGGTGATGACCTTCAAGGGACCTTTGGAACTACACGTGGGCTATTATGGCTGAAAGAGTGGTGGGCAGGGACACTACTAGAAATAGGAGGGGAACAGGGAAGACAAACATCTTACAAAGAGAGGGATACTCCCTCACCTCAGAAGACTATCACTCCCCAAATGCCACTAAGACCCCAGTGAAAAGCGTAGAGCTCTTGTTCCTGTTTGTTCTTGCCTGAGGTAGATGAATCACTCCTGTGATGCCTTCCACGTGATGCCCTCTCCTTAGCTCTGCTTTAGTGTGAGAACTGTTGTATATCTCATCCGCTTTAGCCTGGAACAAAAGTCTATCCCCTATGTCGAATACCATCTGTAAAACACTTGTAGCCTCAAAATTGTGATTGCCATACCAGGGCTGAGCAAAAGTCTGAGGCTGAGAGAAATTAAGTCTTTCCCAAGGTGACACACATAAGACAGGGGAGCTGGATCTAATGGACTCCAAAGAGCATTTTTCCACATTCCAACAAACTGCTTTTCAAGCAAGTGATACGAATCTCCATTTCATCAACAGATACTTCATGCAAAACGCTGTGGAAAATCCAAAATGAAATGAAGGCAGAGTCTGTGCTCACACACTTACAATCTTAGGGCTATGAGACTAAGATTCTGACAGCATTTCTGATGTTTGGGCTTTTTTTTGCCTTCCACCAAGCAATAGGTGGGGGTGTCCTATAATACAACTTAATTCTGACACTACCAGGAGATAGCACCAAACTCCACAGGTTAAGGGAGTCAGTCCCAGGAGATTGCCCCCAACCTTGACTTCAGACACCAGTTGCAAATCCAGGTTGTCAACTGTACTTCTGAATAATGGGCTATAAATTAGAGGTACAATTCCCCTCCTCCAGTTCCTTGGGTTTGATTAATTTGCTATAGTGCCTCACCCTCAGAGAAACATTTACTTACTACATTATCAGTTTATTATAAATGGATATGACTCAGGAATATAATATAATAATAATAATATATAATATAACAGCCAGATGGAAGAGATACGTAGGTCAAGATATGGGGAAAGGGGACAGAGCTTCCAGTTCTCTGAGTATGCTGCTCTCCAAAATGTCCACATGTTCACCATTTTGGAAGCACTCCAACTCCACTCTTTGGAGTTTTCATAGAGGCTTCATTACACAGACAAAACTGTGCAATTAAATCATTGCCTGTTGGCAATTAACTCAGTCTTCAACCCTCTTTCCCTGAGATTGGGTGGAGGGCTGAAATTCCAACTTTCTAATCATCTGGTTGGATCCTCTGGCAATCAGCTCCTAGGGAACCTAGGGGCTTTCCAAAGTCAAAACAAAAAACATCTTGATTCTTTATCACTTGGAGACTTCGAAGATTTTAGAAGCTCTGAGAAATAGATAAAAACCAAATAGATGCATATATTTTTATTTTATATGTATTATATATTATATATATATATTTCTTATTATAAATCACAATTTCACAGGGACACAGACCTTGGAAGCACAAATTCCAGCACAGGAAAACTGCTATGTGCCTTATGACTTTAAAGATCGTAAAGATCAGTCTGAGTAGGAAGCATCCAGAAAACGTCAAGAGAAAGGCCATACGTTTCCTACTACAAAAGAAGGGTTGGATGAAAGAGCCAGCAAACTTTTTCTGCAAAGAACCAGACAGTCAATATTTTAGGTTTTGTGGGCTACACAGTATCTTGGCAACTACTCAGTTCTGCAGAACTGACCATAATAACCGCCACTGACTACACGTAAGATAAAGGGCATGGCTGTATTCCAATAAAACTTTATCTAGAGTAACAGATGGCAGGCTGGATTTGACCTGCATGCTATACTTAGTCAATTCTTGGTTTAGACTATAGATTTAATTACAACCCTTTTAGTCTGGTTTCAAGACCTTTCCAATTGGATTGAAATCTACCTTTTCAATATCTCTGTACTTCTCAATAGGTAAAAGATATTGAAAAAGGGTTTCGCTTGAGTTCTATGCCCTACATAGAGAAAAATCAGCTTGGCTAGAAGAGAGGATTCTGTTGCAGAGTACAGAGACTGAAACATAAATTTGGGTCCAATGGCAAAGTGCCTTAAGTCTAAAAAGTAGAGGATTTCTATCTTAACCTGGTCATGGAGAACATTCAAGGTATTTAAGCAGGAGAGATATTTTTATAAGGTTAGTATTTTCTTTCAGATCAAGTTTTTGTTTTCTTTTTTAACCTCAGAGAGGTCAGTAATACTTACTACATTTGTGATAGACATGGAGATGGACCACCCAGACACCCCTTCATAGAAGGATTTGCTATCCAGATGGGGGTTATAATCTACAGCCAGGCTTCAGCTGTCAGTTCCTGCAGAGCCTGCATTTATTCAGAAGATGGTTTATCCAAAGAAAGCCCTTCCCAGGAAACCTATACCTGATAACTGAGAGAGGCAGGGTAAAAAGTCCTTTCAGAGGGATTTGCTGAAGGGCAATATTTGTTGTGAAGTTTGCTGCCAGATTGTCTCAGGTTTTGTGGGACCTGCATGGTGATTTAACCTCTTCCTGTGCCCAGTCCTGTTTCTTCTACCTTTCCCTTAGATGTATATATTTTGTACCCTTGATGGGTTGGATTGAGTACCCTCAAAGTTCATATGTTGAAGCCCTAACCCTTAGTACCTCAGAATGTGACTTTATCTGGAAACAGAATCATTGCTGATGTAACTAGATATGATGGGGTCATACTGAAGTAAGGTGGGCCTTAATCCAAATGACTGGAGGACTTATACAAGGGAAAATGTGGACACAGAGACATGCATCAGGAGAATGGTATGTGAACCTGAAGACAGAAATTGGGGTCATAGCCAAGGAATGCCAACATTGCAAGAAAACTACCAGAAGCTGGGAGAGCAGCCTCGAACAGATCCTTCCCTCAGCCTCCGAAGGAACCAGCCCTGCCACACCTTTATCTCAGACTCTGAGGTTCCAGAACTGTGAGACAATACGTTTCTATTGCCTTAGCCACCCAGTTTTTGGTATTTTGTCATGACAGCCCTAGGAAATGGATACATATCCCAAACTTGATCTCAGCATTTATGTCAGAGAAGCCAACTTGTGACAGTATTTTCATACAAGAGGAACTTGAAAATATTAAATGGGAATGTGGCATGCCCTAAAAGAAAGAGTAAAAACAATCTTAAGGAAAGTTTTCAATAGACTTTTACTTTCATATATCAAGTACAAAAAGTCTCAAACTATTTTCATTTATATTATGGAAGGGGTGTGTGTGTGTGTGTGTGTGTGTGTGTGTGTTTTAAAGAAAACAAGTAAAACAAAAACAGAGGCCAGAGCAAAAGAAGCAGAGTCAAGAATGTAGGAGGATAATTAGCAGCAATAATAAGAGTATTTCCTAAAACATCAAAAGTATGGGTTAATCAAGTAACATGAAATTGTTGATTATACTGAGTAGCTATAACATAAAGAGAACATAAATGTTCCAGGTGAGAAATTTTGTGTTGGTCTATCTTCAGATAGAAATCATGGTATTCCAAATTGTTTAGAAATCATGGACTTCCTACTAAGTTCATTCTTCTAGGGGCAGTAGTGGAAGATGCCCTCTTTGTTCTAAAAGATATCTAGATTAAACCCAATGTAATAAACTTTTTTCCCTATAACAAGACAATGTCTGCAAAAATTTTATTCATGACATGTACTTCTGCTACATGGCAGGGATCAAGTTTGGTAATACCATGGCTTCAAATGCCTGAGTTCACCGATATGGTCATTCAGATCAAGTATTAACATGGATGAAAAAGTGGGCTATAGAGTACAGCAAATTAAATACGGCTGTCTAAATTCTATCCCATACCTTAGATGAGTGTGTGGCCTTGAGTAAATTACTTCCTCTCTCTGATGTACTTCATCTCATCTGGAAAATTGAAGCTTGAATCAGATAAACTCTAAATTTGGGTGGTTCTAAGATTCTGAAACTCTGGACAATGGCAAAAGAAAGCCTTTAAAAACATGTGTATAGGATTTAAGATAAAGGCTTTTAGAGCAGCAGCATACAGCTGGAAACCATGGCCCTCTGCAGCCCATCACAAGCCCCCATGCTCTGGCTGAGGAGCACCACCATCAGCATGTACAGAATGAGTTAGATCACTAATCACACAACAATTATCCCTTCTTTTTTTTTTTAAGATTTTATTTATTTATTTGACAGAGAAAAATCACAAGTAGACGTAGAGGCAGGCAGAGAGAAAGAGAGGGAAGCAGGCTCCCCGCTGAGCAGAGAGCCCGATGCGGGACTTCATCCCAGAACCCTAAGATCATGACCCAAGCTGAAGGCAGCGGCTTAACCCACCGAGCCACCCAGGCGCCCCCAACAATTATCCCTTCTTGACCTCCCATAATAATGTTCTCTCCTTTGAAGGAACATAATGATAACATGTTCTTTTAAACAAAATAGATTTGAGCTCATGTAGTATTTTTACCTTAAACAAAAGGTTCTCAAGAGCATATAAGATAAATTCTATAAGTTATTTTTATCCTTGCTGATAAAAGGAAGATGAAAATGTGAATTATATCTCAGTAAAGCTGATTAGAAAAAGTAGAAGGCAATGTCTACCTAAAAAGGACATCGTGAAAAGCAGTAATGAGAGGTGTAGAGAATTTGCATTTAAGAGGTACTCGACAAACCAGCAGCAACTAATAGTCTCCTCATGAGAACATATGTTGATGTGAGCATTCTAGAGTTTTCAATTCTTTTACTAGCACTTGCTTCTTTAATTTTCTCAACAGAATTAATGAGTCTAGGAAGCAAATAATAAAGCTAGGGAGACTTCTAAGAATATACTCACAGAGCACATAAAACCATGAAAAGTATCTTATCTTTCCCCCCTCATGCCTCAGCTGATTGGGAAAATAAATGAATCTTTAGTAAACATTCTTGGCATCAGATGATATTTCCAAGCATTGTATTATGCCTCCAAATGTCTGTGTAAATTAATTATCTTTATGAATATTGGTAATTATTTAGAAAGTGTGCTTCGGATTCTACTCATAGCATTACCAAGGACTCAATCAGGAGGGCAAGTCTATTTGCACTCAAAGAGGATCTGAAACAAGTTATCTGCTATACGTGTACCTTAGTCTTTCACATGAAAAAAGTGTGGTTGGTAGGGAGTACAAGTTCATGTTAGTGAAGGATTTTGAGGCCTTTTAAAATATCATTGAGTAGGGACACCTGGGTGGCTCAGTAGATTAAGTGTCTACCTTCGGCTCATGTCATGATCCCAGGACCGTGGGATGGAGCCCCACATCCGGCTCCCTGCTCTGCTTCTCCTTCCTGACTGTGCTCTCTCTCACTATCTCTGTTGCTATCTGTCTCTCCCTCAAAATAAATAAATAAATAAATAAATAAATAAATAAATAAATAAAATATCAATGAGTATTAGATCTGGAAGAAAATTTAGACTAACAGTAATTTAGTCTACTGCTCATTTTTATTGAAATAAGTGGGATCAGGGAGATTAAATGATTTACCCAAGGCCACAGCTTTATAGTGTTGCAACTCAGACTAAAATCTGTATGACCTACCTTCCAGAATAGTGTCCTTTTCACATATCACCCTGCTTCAGCATGGCAAAAAAAAAAAAAAAAAAGATAGGAAAAAAATAATTATACACATTTTTTCATGTTTGGGGACCACATTAAAATGTGGATATATAATCTTATCATATAACTATATATATTTCCTTTCATCCCCACCTTGGTGCTAAAGAAAATTAGAACAAGCCAGAAGATGTAGGCATGCCCTAAAGAACCACGTGATAGCATGTGAAGAACATGGGCTTTGGCTCCAGAAAGAAATGAGCTTCAATGACAGTTCCATGTAACTATGAGCTAGTTCCTCAGCCACTATGATCCTGTGGTTCCAATGCAATGGAGAAATATCTATCCTTAGGATTTAACAGAGGGAGCAAAGGTCACACAGGTAAGGGTCCTAGAACATGGTAGGTATTCAATAAATGTCACAGTTATTATCATCTCTGAGGCCCATTCTTGGTTCAGCCGTTTGGTTCCCTGGTGCCCCCAGAAAACAATGTGCAGAGCACTGAGAGTATAAGATTGAGAAAAGGCTTGGGCTCAGGTCTAACTACCACCAGCTGCCACATTTAAGAGACCTTGGCCTTGCTCTTGGCTTGGCTCCTGTCTCCATCAGGCTGTGAGCTACTCTGCGGATACTTTAATTTCCCCACTGCCTTTTCTCGGGGCTTAAAGGAGCCTCAGATCAGTCCATGAGGGATAAAAGAACACAAGACAGAGGAGTCTAGAATAAGGGACACCCGTCTGCCCTGTCCCTCCATTCTGTCCCTGCAAGGCTCCTCCAGGAGGCATTCTCCTAACTACCCTGCAGATGCCTGCTCTGAGAGGTCAGGAATTTTACTGTCCTCATGCGCTCTATCTCCAACACATGCATGCTGTGCAGAATTCCACAGCCCTCACGGGCCCAATTTCACCTGAAAAAGCCGCATTTTCACAAGAAAACAAAGATATTCATGTGCTTACACACACACACAAAAATACCTTACTTGTTCACTCATTTCCTCAAAACCCAGATTTGCATGCCTTGGTATGATTTGAAAAAAGCTGTGTTTAACAACGCCTCCCCTGCCATCTCTTCATTCAAAATACAGCATGACATTACCAAACAAAAAGACATCTGTCGTCTGGTGAAGTCCTATTTTTACTGCCCAGAAAACCAAAATATTAATTACCTTAAAATAGGACCACCTTTTTTTCCCACTGATCCTTTCCTCCTTTGTAAGTTTCTCCCAAATATTGCTGCTTGTCAGAATCTCTGTCTGCAGAGTATTTGAAACTAAGCGAAGGTCACCCAAACAAAAATGGCCATGGGTACTCCTGCAATTTAAATTGTCACCCAACTGTATAAATAAAGTCCCAAGACATGTATTTAGAGATTCAGAAAATAAATGATAAATGCAGTGTCTAGATTTACATAGAATGGGTTTTCAAATGTCAGTGCTGCTATTACCGAGTTTGAACGGTGAAGCTTTCAGTTATCTTGTGCTTTTGAAAAAATATGACAATTAACACAGTGAAAAACTTTAAACCTTTCCTATCCTAGGAGGGAAAATTTCCTTTTACAAGTAAGGATTTGAGTTCTCCGAAACAGGATAAACCCCGCCTGCTGAAAAATAGCATCTTCAAGCTTCTCCATCATAACTTGCTAATTACCATTTATAAAAAAAATCATTTATCTCAAATCATACTAGAGATTTACCTGTGGTAACTTATGTATTTCTCTTAATATTTTTTAATTTATTTGAGAGAGAGAGAGCTCGCACAGAGGGAGAGCAAAAGAGAGAAGCAGGCTCCCCGCTGAGCAGGGAGCCCAATGTGCAGCTCAATCCCAGGACCCTGGGGTCAGGACCTGAGCTGAAGACAGAAGCTTAACTGACTGAGCCACCCAGGTACCCCAGGACTTGTTGAATTTTAATGATAACTCTACAAAGGAGATAAAGTCAACCTAGGTCATAAGTGGGGAAACTGAGGCACAGAGCAGCTCATTCCCCAGTCACAAATCTAGAACATGGCAGAGCCATAATTTAGATTCAAGTGAGCGTGGTTCCCAAGCTCGTGCTCTCACCCTTACCATATGCCTCACTGAGGTCTTGATGTCTCTGACTGATGGACTATAGAGTCTAGACTCAAAAATTAAGCTATCAGTTAAAATATCCATAATTCATCTATTAATTTAAAAAACTAATAAAATCATGAGGCACTGTGGAAATCATAACATTTTAAAACAGACAATTAAATCATGACATTAATAAACTTGTTGAGAGTCTAAGGTTTGAAAAAATTAACAATCTGTGCTTTTTAAGCTCACTGCTCAGAGGGGAGTCTGCTCTAACTGTCAGGGGCTGGAGGTTTCCTGCAGCTGACGTTTGCCAACACCCCAGTCAGCCTGCTTAGGAACATGTTGACAACACTGATGACAGCTGAATGTACTCATGGAAAGATAAATATTAAAAACAGGCAGGAGGAAAGGAGGGGGGGTTTTTTTTCTTTCTTTGGTTGGTTGGTTGGTTTTGGTTTTGGTTTTTTGTTTTTGTTTTTTTAAACACATGCTATTAGACAGACAAATGATGCAGTTTTTGTTGTTGTTTATTTCTGAACCAAAAATGCTGGTGGATGGAGAGGATCATATCTTTGAGACCCTTTCGGAGACAGGAAGAGATCACTGAAATCCTCAACAGGCACCAAATGTTTCACTCGAATGACACAAGCAAAACATTTGGAGACAAGGCTATAGTAAAGTTTTTTTGTTTCCCTTGGATCAAACTTACTACGAAAAGAGAGTTACAGAGTCAAAGAAGACACATTTATGTATTACAGCCTTGAAAACTACAAGTACTAGCTTCGCTTGGCTCTTCATTATTAAATGAATATGGGGTAATATGAAAATTTCACTCATTAAACTTTTGGACCATTCCAACAGAGGAAGCCTGTAGCAGGTTACTGAAGAGGGGACTGTGCTCTTCGTGCTGATTCTGTCTCCATCATGGGCCCTCAGGAAACTGGTCCAAGCCAAAGAATAGAAAATGGTAGAGCTGAGCATGAAGGAATTGAGCATCTTAAAGTTGAAAGGGACTTAATACAGCTCTTCCCCTGTAGGTGACTAAAGGAAAGCCTCTGCCTAGGTGTTACTGGCAAAGACTTCTTCCTTATAGTTCACTGGAAGCTCTAAAAATTCAGCTTCAAATATAATTCTCTGTGAATCTGTTGGGTACACACAATGGAATGCACAAATTTGGAGGATCCTTCTTCAGGCTAAATACTGGGCTTTTTTTAAATTTAAACCTATTTCCATAGATTTTATACTAATGTACTATCTTCATTCCTTCCTTCATTTAATCATTCAATAAATATTTATTGAGCAGACACATGTGCCAGGGACCCTTCTAGGTAATGAAAATACAAAGATGAATAAGATTTTATCCGTACCTTCAAGAGGCTCACATTCTAATTCTATCTGGTGTGATTAATGAGCCTTTAACAAAGAAATGTGCAAGACGCAGCAGAGGCAAGCACAGAGGATGTGCCTCTATCCAGGAAGGTCACAAAGGGCTTCCCACAGCAGTGAGGCTTCAGCTGAGGCCAAAGAATGAGGAGCAGTTGGGCAGGCAGACAAAAGGGAACAGGGGTCCGGGAAGGGAGGGAGCTTTGACCAGACAGGTGGGGCAATGCACAGCACCCTTCTGTGGGGTTAACTTGCAGAAAGACTAACACAAGAGATGATAGGGGCTGAAAGCTAGAGGGTCTTACAAGATTTTAAATATGACTAAACCACTCACAAATACTTTTTTAATAAAGGGTTTTAAGATGGTTGGGGCTATAGAATTAACCTTTTAGATAACTGTTCTGTCTCATTTGTAAATCATCTCTAAGGCTCCCATCAGAAATCGTAAAGCTGCCTTAACCCTCTTCAAAGGTGATGAGGGTTAAGTGTCTGAAATAGGTATATACAGGTGTTCCATCAGAGACGAAATCCTGAGCTAAGTAGTCCACAGGGCTCTGAAGACGAGGCATCCCAATGTGGCCTGTGCAGTTATTCCTGTGAGAGGAGCTGCCCCTGTGGGTTCCGCTCCATGCCACCTTCCTGCCGGGCCCTGCAGCACTCGGCTGGCTTTCTAACTGCAGCCGCATTGCTGACTCATAGACCATCTGAGAACTACCCAGGACCTCTCACTCTCTTCCTGCATCCTCACACACAGCCAGGGCTTTCCCCCAGAACTCTGGGCACACTCGGGCCCTCTCCTTATCCTACGTCTACCTCTGCTCTCAGGCAGACACAACTATATTGTGTCTATTTCTGATCTCATTTCTAAATCACCGAGGTCACTTTGAATTCTGAACCTATCTTTTGTGAAGAGAGTAAAACCCAGTTTAGGCAATCTCGTCATCAGCATAAATAACTTAATAGTCTCATTGGAGTATTTACTGTGTCATTGATTAAAGTGTGACTTACCCTGGTCCCAGTACTTCTTCCTACTGAACATCGTTTGTTACATCCCTGGACTACCGTTTATTTTCAAGACTCATTTTCAGACTGTGACTCTGGTCAGATGTTAGAAACATATTGGGGAACTGTGCCTGTTCTTAGCCATAATTCCATAAAAGTTGATACTGCATTACAAAGATCAATTTAAAAACATTACCAAGGTCAAGGGAAAGGACATCTATAAGAAATAAAACTGTTCTCTTGCCTTAAATGAGATTAAGTTTTTCGATGAGAGCTTGATATTGATAAACAGTAACCATAATGCTAACCAGAATATGTACTTTAGAGCATTAGAAAGACCTTCACATAACTGAAATTTCATGGTAACTCTGTGAGATCCCATTTAATAGAGGAGAGACCAGAAGTTGAGAGGCTTGCTGTAATTTGGGAAAAAGTAAGCAGCAAAACTCAGATTTGAAGGCAGATATTCCTAGGCTAAATTTTATATGAGTACTATGGTTCTGGAAAAATGAATTTTATAATAATTTCCTCTTAAAGTTAGAGTTACAGGCCTATAATTTCCCATTTTTTCTCACTCATGTTCCCAGACTTTTAATAATTCCCATTAATTGGGCTAATATCTCATCTACAACAGGTGCCTATGATAGTGTCCCAGAATATAAGTCAGCACAACGTTTTAGACAAGAAACATAACCAGAGAATGATCTTTGAAAATAATGATAGCCTAGGAATGTATCAAGTAATGATCAGTAGAATGAAGTCTTGTGACTAGGGTAACATTTGAATCAATGACGTCTCAAAGAGGTCAGTCAAGAAATGTGTCAAATTTTTCAAATCTTTCTTTGGGTCCATCTTTACTCCATTTTGGTTTCTGCCGTTTAGTTGGCTTTCTCTGTTCTTTTCTGAAGAACGGGTCTGTATTTCTTTTTATTATTTTCAGCTTTTAGTGTATTGGTTATAGTACACTAAGTACTTGTAATTGAAAAAGACAATATGAGAACGAGATGTAAAAAATTTTTTTTTAAATATTTAATTCATTTATTTGACAGAGAGAGATCACAAGTAGACAGAGAGGCAGGCAGAGAGAGAGAGATAGAGGGAAGCAGGCTCCCTGCTGAGCAGAGAGCCCGATGCGGGACACGATCCTAGGACTCTGAGATCATGACCTGAGCCGAAGGCAGCGGCTTAACCCACTGAGCCACCCAGGTGCCCCTAAAAATTTTTTTTAATTAAATTTTAAATTTAAAAAATTTTAGGAAAGAACGAAAAGCATTTTATTAAGATTTTAAGTCTACATTTTGATGATTTTGAAATGAATTCATGGTTTCTTGTATTCCCCCTGAAATCAATTATGGTTTTGGGTACAGTCATATAGTAAACATAATTCAGTTGCCTGCTGAAGGTCTTTTTCAAATTTCATCCTTTCAACCTTTTTCTGAAGCCAGTTTCTGGATGGTTACATCAATTTCAAGTGTTCCTATATGATGGCTGCTGGGTAATTTTTCCCTAATGGTTCAACTTCCACTTGTCCTATTTTACTTAGTTCTACAGAGACATTAGCAAATACCAGATGCCACTGGATGCTGTAACCATAGCTTCCAGACATCATGTTGCCAACCACCTTGCCATCACTCTAATAGACCTTGAATCTTTTTTTCAGATTAAAGAAACAAATTAGCCTCTAATACTTTGGGGGAACTACAATCAGTTGGCATAAAATTAATTAGAGGTCTTAGACAAAAAAATGCCTGTCCTAGATGATGAAGAGAGCAGTATAAGGTCCCAATAAAAGTCCTGTATGCCAAATTTTCCAGCAGAGAGGTGAATAATTCAATCTCTAAGCTGCTTTTGATTATCCCAAAAAAAGGTACAGCAGTAATTGCTATTTGAAGACTTTGGGGAAATTAGTAAAGCAAGTAGTAGATGTGGGACTCTCAAATGGAAGCAAAATTTGAAGTTTTCTAAGTCTTTCTAGATGTTGTCAGAGAGATAGTGCTTAATTGATAAACCATCCCTCCACAAATGGAAGGCCTGCAGGCAAATTTTGAAGCCCAGAAGAATATGCAGAAAGTGGGGAAGCTGAAGCAACTTCCTAAAAGCCATATAGGTCTCCTGAAAACCAGGTGAATTCTTGTATCAAGGAGGGCAAGAGTGTGATATTCCTTTGGAATTACTCTATAAAGTTCTTACATAGATGCCTGATTTGGTCAGATGCATTCTGTAATATATGAATGTGAGGATTCCCATTTAGTTTCAGAACTAAAGAGAGTCAGGGACTAGTTCTGTATAAGAATGCTCCAATTATTTTTTTTGCCTTTTTTTTTTTTTTTTTTTGGTAACCTGCATATTTCCATCTTTTGAAAGATTCCTAAAATCTTGGTTAGGCACAGAAGGCAAATCACTTTCATACTCTCTTTTGGAATCCTGAATATAGTTTGTGTGACAAATCATTTTTCTAATGGTCTTTAAATGTAAAAACTTAATATCATATGACCTATATGGGTACATTGGATATATCAAAGTGAGCAGAAACGACTTCAACAGCTTTCTTCTACCTAGTGTTCCACATTTTATCAAATGTCCTCTTATTTTGTTCTCACAACACTTTCTGAGGTGGCCATGATATATTAGTATTTCCACATGACAGACAGGAAAGCTGAATGTGCACAACTTTTCCAAGGAACCATAGTTAAAAAATGGTAGCCATGCCAATGAAAAATAGATTTTCCAACTATAAATCCAATGCTCTTACATCTAAACTAGCCTTCTACAGAAGAATTACTGAAAGTTTCCTATTAGAGTATTCTCTACCACTGTTTTCCTGTACTCTTTGAGGACTCACCAGAGTAGATACAAGTTCAAATTATGGTAGCAGATCAGTCAAGCTATATGTCTCTACTGAGCATCTGCTAATTTCTAAGAACTTGTCACTTGTATTGATAAATGAGGTTGCACAGTTAAGTGATGTATCTAATCCAACTCCACCTCTCAGTAAAAGAGATAGAAACAACTACAATTAAAGGATGCACATAATAAAATACAGATATTAGTAGAAGAGGAAATCCTGGGGCACCTGGGTGGCTCAGTGGGTTAAGCCTCTGCCTTCAGCTCAGGTCATGATCCCAGAGTCCTGGGATTGAGCCCTGCATCAGGCTCTCTGCTTAGCAAAGAGTCTGCTTCCCTCTCTCTCTCTGCCTGCCTCTCTGCCTACTTGGGATCTCTGTCTGTCAAATAAATAAATAAAATCTTAAAAAAAAAAAAAAGAAGAAGAAGAAGAAGAGGAAATTCTAACTCATTCTGGATAGACTCAGCAGAGCCCTGAGAACCTGGTACTTGACATGAGTTTTGAAGATATAGGACTATGATGTTTATTTCCATGTGGCACATTTTACACATCCAAATAAACTGGACAACTGAGAATGAATTACAGGGATTAAAAATTGTGCAAGTTGACTGAAATTAGAAGAAAGCAATTAAACCTAAGCTACTAATTCCCAAGCATTATAACTATTCTCCATTCCCCTTAGAGTAGTAGTATCTGGAGCAGATGTTTTGAGGAATGGTCAGTCAAACCATAAACCGTCTGATATAACTAATGACCAGACAGATAAAGGGGATGGCAGAGTCATGTTTACAGGAGAACAAGAAAATCCTGTACACCTGGGCTGTGCTGGCAGATGGCAGAAGTTAGAATTTAAAAAAAAAAAAAAAAAAAAATCCTACAAGCAGCAGCAATTCTAACAGCTGCAGAGTCAAGCTCACCAAATAAACTTCTCTGAATCCATTCAAGATTAATATCCCCCTAGACAATCTCAGGAAATGCAGTTCAAGTACTAAGGTGGTATATGCCACAAGGTGTATATGCTCAAGGAGTCATCAGCCAAGGAAGGCTTCCCAGCAGGACACTAGAAAATCCATATGAAACACCATCTGCAAGGTAAAGACATCTTCTGGGTCACTTAACAGAACTTCTGAAACATTTCTTCTGCCCCTGCTCTGACTCCCCACACTGTCATCACACAATGGCCAAAGGAATGAATAATTTTGCAGATATGGACACCATTGGCAGTTCTGGAAGTGGAACGTAAGTAAAATGCATTCACAGCATCATTCAGCAATTGCGTGTGTGGGTCATAAAACAAAAGTCATCTTATCTGCAAAGGCATAGGTTTTGTCATCATTGTGAATGGGCCTCTTCGCAGAAGTTACCCCCATCACTGTCACTAAGGAGAACAAAAACAAAGGAAGCTAAACAATGGAATCCACAGTATTCATGGACTCATCTCTTCATTCAGGAGTTCAGTTAACTTTATTGCACATGAGGACTTGCTCAGGTGAAAATGAAAGAGGCATGAGCAGGCACAAAAGGCAAAAAGGACAGCATGGCTTTACTTTTTTTTTTTTTTTTTGGTATATTCTGTCTATCCAATTTTTAGAGTACTTTCAATCACTTAAAATAAGATCCCCTGTTAAAACATTTAAAAATATTCCCCTGGATTTCTAATAATTTTTGTTTTATGAATTTGCTCATTTATGTTTTATACTTGATAAGAGAGTAGATGCAGGTTTATGACAATTATTCCTTCAGGAATTATCATTTTATCATGATATAATGTTTTGTTTTATCCTGTATAATGTTTTTAAGTTTCAATACATTGACTTTCATTCATATTGCCCCCCCCACTTTCCTTCAGCTTGTATGCGCTTGATATCTCTTTTTCTACCTCTTCATTTTCAGTCTTTATCACTTAAATTTTATTTTCCTATAAATAGTATATACATGAGTTGAATTTGTTTTTAACCCAATCTGATTGTTTCAGTCTTTTAAAGGAAAAGTTCTATTTACAAATAATAAAATAACCAGTACACTAAATTTTATGTCTTCCTTTCCACTTTATCTTATTTATTTAATTTTTTTTTCTTTTTCCAATTTTTGCTAGTTTACTCATGCTGTTATCTAGAGTGATGGACTTTTATTGTTGTTTGGGAGTTTTACTGTACTATTCCATTCCATCAATGACTATCTTGCCTTTCCACACTCACTATTTTTAAATACTAAATATTTTCCCATCAGAACATTCTGTTTCAACAACAGAGATGCTATGTTCCTCATCAACTTGTCTCCTTCCCTGTCCTCTGCAATAGGAGATTTAAAATACTTGACTCTCTCCTCCTTTCCCCAAGGAGTCCTCCAGAACGCTTCTACTTATCCTCTCTTTCCCTCTCCATTCCAGGCTTTCCTCAGAATTCCTTTCCACATGACCATTCTGTTTCAAGTGTCCTCACAGGGCTCTTTGGCAATGTATTGCCAGTCAGCCTTTCCCTATCCTATTGTGTGGGTATGTTTGTGCAAGTGTGATTGTGCACATCAACTGTCACTATGCACCATGTCTTCTTTCCCTGCCTCCATTGATCATTTGGTTCTTTCAATACATATCATTTATTAAAGGAAGATCCACTGGGGAACTACTATTTTAAGACAATCATGAGAAAATACTGTGAGTTTTGCCTGCAACAGATTTCAAATCTTTCTTCTGCTCAAGGAAAACAATTTCTTGATACTTTAAAAAAAATTATTGTCTCTTTTTTGACTTTTCCATTTTCTGCCCCTGTAACCCTTGTTTTTAAACCTCTTTAATTTTCTAGTTTAAGTTCCCAAGTCTTACATCTATGTTTATTTTTTTCTGTGCTTTGAATATATCTTGCACCCAAGTCTTATATCTGTTTTTTTTTCTGTGTTTTGAATATATCTTTCACTTGATTTTCCATTATAATAGTGACCAGCCAAGCCTCTTCAATATCCAGGAAAATAGTTCAGATTGAAAATCATGTATTTAGTGTGCTCTTGCTCATGTACCTCTCTTTCTTCGAATAAATATATTATCATTTGTCTCCTCTGGAAGCTCTATTTTATTCATCATTATTCAGTTTGTTTGAAATTATCTCTTTCTCTCTAACTGCTAAATTCCCTTAGGGATTTGTTATTCTCTCTACTGGCCAACTGGGGCTTACACATGATCTTTTGAGAATCCAAGTAACAGCACTCCTGGGCAGGTGGTCTCTACTCCCATAGGCCTTCGGTATAGGAAGTGGGCAGGGAGTGCCTCCTTAGGCGCCTGAAAGAGACATCCTTGCTTTGAAATAACTTTGTACTCAGGGCCAAAGAGGGGTCAACTCCCATGTTCTGTTGTTCCTTCCTTTGGAATACAAAAGACAAACATTCCAACAAGGACCTTCCTTAGGCGTTCATAGGTCCCATGGGTCATGCCTTCCAGGACATGCTGTTTTCTTGTCCCCACCCTGTGACATCTAGACGCCAGTTTCCATTCCTTGGAGTTTTCTCCACAGGACATCCAACAGAGCTTAAAGTCCTACCTGTACAGAGCTAATTAGTTGACTGGACAAAGGAATGCAGCAGAAGTGAATTGCACTCATTTCCCATATAAAGTCTTA
The DNA here is from genome assembly GCF_009829155.1 of Mustela erminea. Classification (NCBI taxonomy): domain Eukaryota; kingdom Metazoa; phylum Chordata; class Mammalia; order Carnivora; family Mustelidae; genus Mustela; species Mustela erminea. Next base: position 118,963,046 of record NC_045614.1, on the reverse strand, counting down.
GAATCTCCTCTTCAGCCTCACATTTTTATACTTGTTACTGTTTTTGCTAAACACTTTGCTAGCTAAATATTTGCTCATTATGTATTTTATCATTAAGTAATTTTCAAATCAATATCACAGATATTACTATCACAAATAATAAAGTATCAAATAAAAACAAATAATTATTAACATCCAAGTTAATCATGAAAATATAAGGAAAAGAATAGAGCTCACTATATACAAAAATTAACTCAAAATGGATTAAAGACTTGAATGTAAAACCTAAAACCATAAAACAACTAGAAGAAAACATAGATGGTAACCTCCTTGACATTGATCTTGGCAATGATTTTTTTGGATTTGACACCAAAAGCAAAGGTGACCAATGCAAAAATAAACAAGTGAGACTCCATTAAACTAAAAAGTTTTCACACAAGAAAGAAAATCATCAACAAAATGCAAAGGCAACCTACTTAATGGGTGAAGATATTTATAAATCATGTATCTGATAAGGGGTTAATATCCAAAGTATATAAAGAACTCCTACCATTCAATAACAAAAACAATCCAATTTAAAAATGGGCAGAGGGCTTGAAAAGACATTTTTCAAAAAAAGACATAGAGATGGCCAATAGGCACATGAAAAGATGTTCAACATCACTCATCATCAGGGAAATACAAATCAAAACCACAATGAAGTATCCATCACCTTTTAACTGTTAGAAGAGCTATCTAAAAGGTAAGAAATAACAAATAGTGAATATGTGGAGAAAAAGGAGTAATTCTGCACTGTTTTGGGGAATGTAAATTGGTACAACCACTGTGATGGTTCCTCAAAAGACAGAACCATCATACAATCCAGCAATTCCACTTCTATGTATTTTTCAGAAGAAAATGAAAATATTAACTCAAAAAGATATACACACCCCCCTGTTCATTGTAGCAATACTTACAATAGCCGAGATATGGAAACAACCTAAGTGTTCACTGATGGATGAATATATGAAGAAAATGTGGTATGTACCAATGGAATACTACTTGGCCATAAAAAAGAATCAATTTTTGCCATTTGTGACAACATGGATGAACCTCAAGGGCATTATATGCTAAGTGAATAGGCCAGCAGAGAAATACAAATGCCATATAATTCACTTACATGTGGAATCTAAAAACAAAAATAGTCAAGCTTATAGATAACACCCTGATAGTTGCTAGAGGTAGGGGGAGGGGTATGTGCAAAAATTGGTAAATGAGTTGAAAGGTACAAACTTCTAGTTATAAAAGAAGTCATGGGTATGGAAAGTACAGCATAGCAACTACTTTTATTAATATAGTATTGCATATTTGAAAGTTGCTAGGAAAGTAGATCTTAAAAAAAATTTAAAAAAAAATTCTTTAACTATGTATCATGACAGTTATAAACTAGTCTTACTTTGGTAATCATTTTGCAATATACAAATATTGAATCATATTGTACACTTGAAACTAATATAATATTGTATGTCAATTACAACCTGATTTTTTATTAAAAAAAAAACAGTAGGGTTAATCTCATTCTTTTTAGACACAAATTCTGCAACATTATATTTCCTATGCTACATATTCTTGGTTCAGATATACAAAGCCACCATATGTGGTCATGCTAGGTTTCTACTCTATGATCATGGGTGTACCATTCGTATCATAGAAATGCTCAGTTATTTTTTTTTTCTACTTATCAGTACAATTTTCTAGTAGGTTGTTCACAAATGAAGGGGTAGGGTTTTTTCTAATTTTCACAAATAGCCATGTGGCTGTGTCCATAGTTAAAATTTTACCAAATTATCTTCTAACCCATGAGCTTCATCCTCCAAAGAAAATGGAAAAGATAATGTTTTGAACTTCAAGATAACATCAAGCACTTTTGAATGGCTTGCTTGATTTTTACAATGCAATGCATTATAGTAAATCTAACCAAGACTTCGCTTTTAGGTTACAAATTTCTGGGGAGTTTTTCCTTCTAAACTTGTATGATTGGTATTTAAATTTCCCTGCCAAAGTGATGACTTTATAGAATGCTTACCCAGTGTTGTCTTGCACAAGAGAATGGTCATTTTCCATCTCCATAGTAATAAACCAATGTTTTAAACAAGGATTTATGTATTCTATACTTTTGTTTTGACTGACTGACTGACTTTTTATTATACATTTACCAGACATAGTTGGGTAATGTTATCAGCCTTGTCCCTATCGAATGCTTTGTGGTGAGCTTTAGGGATGTAGGCTCTGACACATGTCTCAATGATTTTGGGTTATTCTGAATTTCCTTCCTTATCTTGTATACTTTCTGATATTTCAGGCTCACTTAAAAAGAATATATACCCTGTTTAACCACCAGTCCGTGATCCTAATTGAAAACAATTTTAGAATTAGTATACTTTTTAAAAGACAAATTAGGAATAGCATTAAAATCTATCTACCACCACACCCCATACACACACAATCTGAGTTACTTCAGTGGCAGGAATTAAAATATGAACTCCTGCATAAGTTAAGATTTGATTGAACGGAATTTTGGCAGGATGTTGATCTGATTTGTATGAGAGACACGTAAGAACTACCGAATTCTTAGAAAGGTAACAAACTCCATTTTCATATAACAAGCAACAAAATTCTCCTTTTACTTACCAAGAAATCATATGCTCCCATCTTTCTGTATTAGCATCGCTTGTTCTCACAAAGGGTATGGTCTCTGTTCATTTTGACAAATGCCTCAAGAGTTCCTTGAAGACAAAGAAAGTTCCAGATTTCCACTGATTTCCACTTCATAAAAATATTGTGTATGCTGAACTTATCTAAAAAATTCCAGGTTTAATGATGTTGGAAAAGCAATTCTACTTATTTATACCTGTGCTAAAAACTTTACAGAACATGAAAATTCAAAACTCCTGCCTCCAAAATCTTTAAGCAAATTGATTTTCAGAAAGTCACACCAGATTTAAATTGTGGATTTGTGACTACAACAGCATCTCCTGGAGGTAGGAATATCCTAGGCTTTAAAGGCTACCGCTGGGAAGAGATTCTGCTCTGAGCAGTAAGAACAACATGAATGGAAGCCCTAGACGTCGCAAGAATTCCTCACTTTCCCTCCCTACCCCCATGATGAGAATAAAAACATTTCCACTTCAGGAAATTGAAACAAAAATTCTCACATTAATAACCCTCTTCCTTGCCTCCTTCCTTTTCCCTCTTTTCACCGGGCTCCTGACTTCCACTTCAGTCTCACAAGCAAAATGAAGGGGAAATAAACTTCTCTGTGTGAAAAAGAGAAGAACAAAGTCCCCTCTTCGCACCACAAGGACTACCCTGCCATGGGGAGGGCGTGCCGTGGTGGAACCTTGAAAATGGTACAACTTTGAAGAGAGCAGCTTAGCAACACACCAAGAGCCTTTGAAATGTTCAGACATTTCAGGCCAATGATACAGATGTGGAAATCTGTCCTAAATACATATAACCAGAGATGTAGCCTAAGACTTACATAAAAAGGCTGTCCGTAAAGCATTATGTTAAAGAAAAAACAAATAACTTGTATGTTCAATAACAGGTTTTTTTTAAAATAAGAGAAGATCCATATGACAAAATAGTATGCATCCCTTAAAAAAAATTTGAAGATTTAAAAATAACATTGAAAATGTTATAAACTGAAGGAGAAAATTAACATGCAAATGCACATATGCAACATAATCTTGGTTTTTTAACTATTAGTAGAAATCACCTGTGGATTATAGGATCACAGGACACTTTTGTTTATAATTTCTATATACTCCAATTTTGCAATCACAAGCGTATGTCCTTTTTTAAATCATCATCAGAGTCATCAGAACTGAACAGTGTTTTGTATGTAAGGAGAAGAGGGGGACATGCAGTGAAGCCACTGTCATATCTAAACTTGTTATGACATCCTTGATAAAAGTAACTTCACAAATACATTTCAGTATACAAATGTATTTGTTGAGATCCATTTTGCTGATTCTTAGTCAAAGTAAATTATGGAACGTGGAAATATTTATTAGAAGTTTCCTAGTCTAACACCGAGCAAGCATTTAGAAATTTTCCAGCTAGAAAAGGTGTAATAGATTTATCAGGATTTTGCTGTGGTTCTGTAAAATAGGACCTTTTACAGTCAAATGTTCAAGTGTTTTTTTAAGGCTTTCTTTCCCCACGGTAAGAATCTAGCCACATGAAGTGAGTTGTTAAAATATACAAATGAGTATAAACATCAACATACATGCAAATCTTTGTCCTTTGTACTGAATCTTGGAGTCTTCTGCATAAAAGGGATGTGTTTGTCTCATTTGGTTTTTAAGACAGAGGTTTTCCAATTAACTTACACTGAAAGCAGGAGGTATTGCACCTAATGCTATACGGTGTACATACTACTGCAGCGCCGTAAGTCGTAATGATAATAATAATGATAATCACAGCAAGTAGCGATCATCTTCTCATTGGTTGCACACAGATCCACTAAGCCCTGAGTGTTACCATGCTATGGTACCTGTTTCCAGTAAGCAGGAAAATTACAGCTAGGCCCTGGGAAGTAGGAAAATCCAAATGAAATAAAACTCCAATTGTCAATGTTCTATTTTATGGTTTATTTTTAAGCTGATTTATGTCCAATACTCTGACAGCCTTCAGAAGGATAGAAATGCAGCCCCAGTAAGCTGTCTGGCAAATCCAACAGCTCAGCCAAAGAATGATGGCTTCAGAAAGTTGGCAAAACTAGCTTGTGCCAGTGCTCTCTCGTGGGCATCCAGGCGAGGCTCAAGCATCTCTATCTGTGTTTGCTAGGAGGGGCATGGTAGAGAGAATTTTTTCTCCTATTCTGAAAATTCAAACAAATTCACTGAGGCACATATATTATATAATCTTCTAGCTCCTCTTCCCATTTCAACTACAAGCATAAAGAATGGCCATTTATGGGAATCTGGAAAAAGGACTAAGCGATGACAAAAGGGGATAGGAGTTTTTGCAGGACTTTCTCTAATTTTTAAGTAGACAGAAATGCAGTCAAAAAATTCAGAAAGATAGGGGCGCCTGGGTGGCTCAGTGGATTAAGCCTCTGCCTTTGGCTCAGGTCATGATCTCAGGGTCCTAGGATCCAGCTGAGCTGGGCATCTGGCTCTCTGCTCAGCATGGGGCCTGCTTCCCCCACCCCTCTCTCTCTCTGCCTGCCTCTCTGCCTACTTGTGATCTCTGTCTGTCAAATAAATAAAAATAAAATCTTTTTTAAAAATTTCAGAAAAATAACCCAAATCATGGCCTTACTAGGTAGATTTGTGATTCTAGACTCATAGATCAGAGAGTCCTGTTTGACTGCTGCTGACATTAACAAGTAATTAGAGTCAGTGTCCATTCTGTAGTTGGCAGACTTGTAGAAATCTATAGTTTATCTTTTTAAAAGGTTTACCAACTCTACCTTAAAATCATAAAGAGCCACAAAACAAAGCAAAACCAAAAAAGTGAAAAACACGGCATGAATATATGCCAGAAAGAAAAAAAATAATATGGCAGAAGCTCCAATTTATATTTTATAAAGGTTAAAAAGATTCTTCTGGTGCTTATATTTCTGAATATTTCAGGACAAATATTCGGAGCTAGGTATAAACTTCCATGAAATAAAAATTGTCTGGATTGTGCATTAGAAGACCTACTTACAGGCGAAGTCATCTTAGGGAAATCATTTGACCTACCTCACCCTCAGTCGCTCCAGATGGAAATGGGACAATTCATATTTGCCCTGCCTCTCACTAACTTTGTTCTGACTGATCAAATATGAGGTCTGTGAATATTTATAAATGTAAAGTTTTAGAAACTATCATTTCCTTACTGAATTTTTTTTTTTTTTAGCCTCTAATCAAAAGGAAAATCTTCATGAAGAGTGAGGTAGACCAAGGCAAGACATTTCACTGTCTTGGAAATCAGACGTGTGCTTTAAATGTCAGATTGTCTTCAATTTTTTTCTTGTCATGATTTTCTAGGGCCAAAATTTCATGTTTATACTAGAGAGTGCCTCTTTCAAGGATCTAAACTTGGACTTCAGTGTGAGTCAGCTTCAGCATTCACAGAAATATAACAGGAAGGAAGTGGTTTCTACAGTAACTTTCCTGTTGTTCCTAGAAAAGTAGTCACAACAAAGGAAAAGCAGTTACTCAGAGCATGAATTATATACTCCAAAATATAATTAGCTCTTGTATCTGGAACAGATAGCTACACTTTCTTGTTACGTATCTATCAATTTTTTTATTTTAATAGTGATGACTCATAATGAAATTATGCATTCATCGTTCCATTCATTAAATGGTTTCACTTGCAGGCTGTGCACGTAAACTGCAAATTCTCTGCCTATGTGAACACATCACTCACCCAGGCTCCGGTTCTCCACCTAATATTTGTTAACATACACAAATTCTTTCCAGACAAGTTTTTTTTTTTTTTTTTTTTTTTTTTTTTTAATGTGCAGTCAGAGAGCAGATGCCGTTGAAAATGTTATCAAGTTACAGATGCACAGGGTACTCCGGCTAAATGTGTTTGGCAATATAGCTCTGAAATATCACTTCAGTTCCTGCCTTCTGTTGTCCCAAACTTCATCCTCCAGGGAACCATCCAAAACAGCAATGCTAAGAATGACTAAATTCAATCCTCAGATCAGCTGTTTCCAAAATGGTAGAACATGCTTTTCAACAAATTCAGCATCAGTTTTTCCCTTGTTGAAAAAGGTGTGAGCTCCAAACACTTTATTATCTGAAACTTTTTTACAGGGGGAGAACTAAAATGCATGTGGCATGTGATCCAGAAAACAAAGCAAGCAAGAAATTCTATCTTCTGTGATTGCAGAGGAGAACTTCTCTTCTACACCGCCCTCTCTCTTCCTAGTGGCACCTCCTTCTCTCCTTCTCTTCTCGCCCTTGCCCTCCCTTCGGCCCTCCTCTTTCCCATTGGACCACCTCCCTCCTCATGGCCCCCTCTCTCACTGCTCGGGTCTGAACTAGCACTGATCTCAGCAATCAGTTTGCAAAGAACTAGGCTCCTCATCATGGTCACTCCAGTCTTACAATAGCACTTTTACCCTCTCATTTTACACTAGACGCCAAATGGGCTCACAGAACCAAGGGTCAAAATCAAGCCTCCTTATTTCAAAGTCTGTGTCCTCTTCTGACACCAGCCCACCTCAAGAAATCCCCTTCCTCCCTCATAGCTCCCTCTCCTTTTTCTTTCCATCCCTTCAACTTCCTTTCCTTATTCTCTGCTCCTCCTCTATGACCCCCAACAAACCACCTTCCACCCAAGGCCACTCCCATCTGATGGGTGCTTTCAGTAACCCCCCTCATCTTTAGAGAGGTCATGTAATCTTTTCCCTGCCAGGGACAGAGCCTCCCTGAAGCAGCACTAACCATCTCCACCCCAAACCTGCCCTCTCCCTCCATCCTAGGATCCAAATCTCATCCATTTGTCTCCTGTAAGAGTAGCAACTACTTCTTGAACTAACCATGCATAGGGCTGCAGGGAAATATCCAAATGGGGAGTTTTTTGACACTCTCTCTCCCTAACCCCCTCCATCTCCCTCTCTCCCTTTCTCTCAGCACAAATGATACATGGTGTTGCTAATTGTTTTTGTCATGTTAAGTACTTTTTAACATTTAAAGAAAATATTTGAGATATTCAATTTATACTACTACTCTCTCATCATTGTTAAAGAGCATGTCATAAATCCTTTCCCTGAGGAATAATCCTTTCATTACAAATTATTGGATGATATGCCTGCATATATAAAAAGAGGATTTTCACAATATCCTGAAGAATTGTCTCCCAACAATTTTATTTTGGAGTTTTTGTGTTCTCCCTTCAGTGGTGTCAGTTACTCCAATTAAAAACTGAGGCACTAAAGACAATAATTTTGTATTCTCCAGACTCCTTACAACTGTGAAACTTTAATTACTCTGGTAGGAAATAGTTTCTTTTGAATGATCATGAGGCTAGTGGAAGGTTTCAGACATGGAGTACCAAAAATAAATAAATAAATAAAAAATAAATTTTAAAAATACCCCCCATTTGAGGAACAACAGATGTGAAAAGTGGAAAAAAAAAATCTTCTCTGTCCTACCAACATAATGGGAACAGAATTTTTTATTAAAATTCAAATTACAGTATTTTGTGATTTTGGTTTTGGCTCCGAGAAACCAGTACAAGGACGTTCGTTCAGAATGAAACATGGTTATGGTTCGTGATACAAGATTTTCCCACTAAATCACACTTTATTCCTGAGAAGAAATTGTGACCAGTTAAGTAATAACTAAAATTCACATACAATCAAGGCATATTCAACTGACAACCAGGAATTAAAAAAAAAAAAAAAGAAAGCAAACAAACAAAAAACAAAACAAACAAAAAAAGTCTTTCTTTTATCAGACATGTAAGCAATTCAGATACTCAGTTCTTACATACAATCAAATAATGAAACTGTGACCATAATACTACTTCCAGATAACAAAACCATTGGTAATTAAATAATGGTGATTTACAATCATTCCCCTTGGGCTTTTGTTTTGTAGTAGGTTTTGTGTGTTCATTAATCACTCCCAGGTTTAAATTCCATAAATTTAAATTTAAACTATACATTTCAGTCCCTCTTCCATCTGCCACCCTTCCTCAGCCCCTCTGCTGGAGCGACCACTCAGTTTCCATAGCAACTACTACATAACTATTGCTCCCGGGATAGCAGGAGGGGTGAAAGAACAGTAGGGGGAAAAGTACAAAATCTGGGTATTTGAAGCAGAACACATTCTCTACATTACTGTGAACTACCAAGAACTTTTTTCTGTTCCCTATTTGGAAAAGTACTTAGCAACTTGCCTGAGTAGCACTTCCAGCCTCATCTCTGACCAGTGGTAAGAAATCCTTCTTCCATCTTCCATGGTCATGACTGCCTAGCATGGATCACCCCCTCCCCTTCCACCCACCTTTAGTTCTTTGCACTTTGTCAGCAGGGCACACACGATTGCTACAAAGTGGACCACAAAGCTCTATAAGCATGAAATAATGAATGTGTCCATTAATCCACTCAGCCCATTTGATACATCATTTGAGATTTTGCATACAGGCATACTCTGAATCCTACCTCAGTAATCATAAGGAACGTTTTCTTACCGGGATTGATTCTCTTGTCTAACTCCAGAGAACACTCATTTTTGTAACTGGGGAGAGCAGGAGTCCCTTGCTGGGAAGAATTGTCTGGGGAGCCCTAAAGTGTTTATTCCCAACTTCAGTTTCCACGGAAAAATACCATTTGCACAAGGAATTCTTCCTCCTGTAGTTGTAGAGGATCTGGAAATCCGATCCAGTAGGCAGGGTGGTGTCCGCCTCTGTCTCCTAAGGAAGTCTGAGCCCTCTCTCCCTTTTTAATATGAGAATTCGAAAGCAGTGGGAAGTGATGTTGGACCTATCACAGCATTGCTAACAGACAGCCTATTACAGTATTTAATAAAAACAGAAACAGCATGCCTATCATAGGCTAATAAATTCTACCTCCTGCACGCTTTAAAAACAGTATGAAGCAGCTTTAACGGAGCTTCTGATAACTAATTTCAAGCATGGCTGTCTAGCGTGCCTGTCACTCCTATTGTCCTCCCAAACTCTTTCAGACATTTTGAGCAGAGAGTATTAAAGCTATGAGTTAGCAAGGGTTGTGACATTAATGGTCCAGAAAGGCTTTAGGCACGCGAGGCAATGATGATTACCGGTGGCTACTTGGAGGACTGCACTGGATCGCTGTCATTAAAAATTAAGCGTGGCTTTTGAGGAAGATGTGACAACTACCGGAGGTAGGATTTGCATGTAAAACAAAGGAATCTGTTGCTGTTTCGGGCTTTTGTTTGCTGTGTGCCTTGTGGGTTGTGAATTGCAGGCAGGTGCGGAGTGAGAGCAGGAAGGGGAGAGAGGGGAGTGGGGGACAGATCAGCTTAAAGCAAAACACAGTGGATAGTATTATATTTTATGGCAGAAATGCCTCGAGGACAAACTGGCTCCAGGCTCGTAGCCTGCTGAGTGTGCATTCCACGTTGCTTTTCCCTTGGAGTAGAATGCTTAGAGGTCACGGAAAAAACAGTTTGCTTCTTATCTGTGGTGCCAGCTGGGCTGTTGGTGGGGTTGGGTGAAGACTTTGTAGGTGGGAAGCATAAAGGTCTAAGAAAATTTAAGAAGAGGAAGTGGTCGTTAAGACTTGAAACCTGTTAGATAAATATTTTATTCTCATGGTCAACGCGCTTTGATAGCCAGAGTCTAATTTTTAAAGGGGGAAATTGAAAGATTACAACGAATTTCCCTGATAAAGAAGTACTTCAGATTTCATTTATTATCAAAGAAAATTGGGTACCTTCGTCCATTTTGCATATTGAAAGGCTGATCCACACTGTTTGTATTAACGGTTTTGTTAAAGCAGAGCAGGAGTTTTAGATTAAAAGAAGGGGCTTTCTCTCTGTTCCTGCTCCTGCTTTTAGATTAGACTATGGCCAGGCTGCAGATAGAAATAGTGATTCGTTAGAGGTTATGGACTTGACGTTGTACCTTTTTCTTTGCTTCTCCTTTTTTTAATGAATACCATAAAAGCACAATTCTCCTTGAAAGATGAGAGGGCAGTTGGGTTCCAAAGTCGTGCAGCTAACGAGTGGATTTGCAGAGGAACTTACACTGCTTTGTACTTTATTATGGGATTGGTATAGCTTGATCAGAAAAGGCAATGTCAGGAAATCATAAGTTGAGATTTTTAAAGCAAAAATGCAATGGTCAGAAACTAATGTTTCCCCAACTTGACCTATGGTGCAAGTTTCAGCATTTGTCATTGCATATGACCCTCACGAGAAGTGCCAGAAACGTAGTGAGTGAATTTCTCAGTGCTATTGCGTTATTTCCCCCGATGGACTTCCCAAACTCCCAAATGTAAAGATGTTGCTTTAGATTTTGAAAAACCCTAGGTTCTGATGCACTGATTTGATTATAACAAATAATAAAGATTCATTGAATAATTGTATATTTATAAAAGGATGTAATATTCTTCTAAAACTTTGATATTAATGCAGTATTAACCAGGAAAAAAGTGAGAGACAGTTATGTTATGCTTGTTTTCGCTAAATATTGGAGTTAAAGCTAAGTAGGGCTTTTTCTCTTGTCTAATGCAGTTGAGTTTGCACACTTGTGAGCGTCTGTATATATACTGCCATTCACAAAGTGAAATCATTGCCCTGTAGGGTATGGCATCTACGCTTAAAGTTGTATGTCACATTTTTTCTAATAGTATGATTAATATTATGGAACCAGACCAACTCTCCTGTCTAGTTGTTTATGTGACCAAGAGTACATGTCCATGAAACGACTGTATAAAATTTCTGATGCAACTGATGACTGTGACATAGTTTTCTGCCTCTATGTGGCCAGTGCAACGTGTGACCTTGACCTTGTAAAGTCCCATCCTCTAGCCAATTGTGCTCACCAGTCCAGAACCCATATATAACGAGAGCTTGTGATACACAAACAGAAATACACACACACACTTTACATGCTGCTGTGAGAAGTTTACAGCTGAATATTATTTCTACTGTTTTCATTAATTATATTGATTTGAAAGAGATTTTCACGGCTCTTGTCTTGCCAATATCTTCTGAATCTAATCTCACCATTTATGTTAGAATCAGTCTGTGCCATAAAGTTGTCAACAGGAGAAATTATTTTGCTATCATCATGCTCATAACACTTTACTGATAAACTAAAATAACTTTTCACAATTTTCACAGATTTATGGAAAAATTTGTACATTAAATCTTCAAGGTATATATGTCTAGACTGGACCCCACAATATGAAAAATACAGGGGGAATATGGAATTTATTTTCTTTGTAAGATGTGGGGAAAACAAAACTAAGTAATTTAGTCAAAACAACCTACCTGGTATCACAAACTAATTTCATGACTTCTTTATATTGGTAGATATCAACCAAAGCACTTACACATACTTTTCCCTTTCAGTTTGTGCTATCATCTAGTAGTGAAAAACCAGCAATTCTCCAGCTATCCAAAAAACAAGTCCAGAATCACCCTGGCATAAAAAAAAAAAAAAAAAATAAGCAAAGCTTTAGTCAGCCTTGTTTTCTCAGTCCCCACGAGGAACACAGCCAACGTATCAGTCACCAAGACACAATTTACCAAGTCCACAATCACCCTTATTCTCTGTCTCTCTCATACACACACACACACACACACACACACACACACATCATTCTACTTTAGTGGCTGATATTGGACCAGACATTTCTCAAGCTAACACAATCTACTCTTCGATCAGCTTTTTCCTCTTCTCAAAAGATGGTAACAAACGAATCTTCCAAAAATAGTCTTGCTATTATATCAAATTTTAAAAGACTGTAATAATGTATATAAAATATAATCCTAGTTTTTATACATATGTGTGTACAAAAAAAAACTAGAGAAAACTATATCAAAATGTTAGAAGTTCTCTTAGTGTGTATTATGGATGCATTTTATTCTCTTTATTCATTTATAGTTACTAACTTTTTTTCAAAAACCTGGTATTAATAGTCACAAGGAGACTTCAACAGTTTTATTTCCTTTTGCGACCAGGTTGCCCTCTCTTCCCCATTATCATGCTTCGTATCTTTACTTCAAATTCACCCCAAATTCTAAAGGCATTTGTTGGTCTGAGCAAGATTGGGCAGAAAGGCTATTCTCCTATCAGAGCCTCTTTGTCCTTGGGTTTCTTGGTTAGCACATCACAAAAAACTTGGCATCATCCTCTCTAGTAGACTGATACCTCCTAATTCTTAACCCAGTTTTACCAGAAAAGGAGTGAATATGTGCACACGTGTGTTTGCGTGTGTGTGTGTGTAAAATTCCCCTACTTTATAGGTAGAGAATTTTTCAATCTCCTTTGCTGGCTCCTAATTGTCTTCTAAATCTTCAAGTGTTGGAGTGCTCCATGGCTCAACTGGAAATCTCTTTTTTATCTACACTTACTCCCTAAATGACTCCAACCTCATCTCAAGATCTTAGAAACTATCCATAGACAGAGAGCTCACAAATTCTAATCCCGAAGCTGGAATTTTCCCCTATCCTCCAAACTTATAAATTCAACTACCCATATAACATTTCCACATAAATGTCTTATACGCACTTCACACAATATGTTCAAAGCTGAACTTCTGAATTCCCACACAAAATGTCCTCCTGCCCTATTTACCTTTATGTGTAAATGGACACGTCACTCTTCCACTTGCTCAGAAGATAAATTCTGGAATCCTCTTTGAATCTTTTCTCTCCGTCACACAGAACAGAAAATTCCATTGCTTCTACCTTCAAACTGTACCTAGAATTTGATTATTATTCCCACTGCTACGACTCTGGGCAAGTCAGCACCAACCCTCAGATTATAGCAGTATGTTCACCATTCATTGAGCTTTTGCTTCTGTCTCCCCTGCTTCCACACACACACATTCTATTCTGTATCCAACACCAGTGGCTGTTTCAGTGTTGAAGTTAAATCATAGTATCTTTTGCTTGAAAGCCTCCAACATCTTCCCATCTGACTACAGATAAGGGCAAGATCCCCACAGTGGTCCACAGGCTATGTGTGATCAGTCCAGGGTTCTTTCCTCACCTCCTTGCTTTCCATTCTCCCTTCAGCCCTTAACTTCAGCCACACTGGCTTTCTGACTCTTCCTCAAACCTTCCATGTACTCTCAAACCTCAACGCCTATGTCCACTATCTCGAAAAATTTTCCCTTACACAGCCACATGACTCAGTCTCCTGCTTTCTTCAGTTCTTTGCCAAATGTCCCTTGAACAGAGAAGACTTCCCTAAAACTCTTAAATCATACCCTCTTGCATGCTTCCTATTCCAAGTCACTGCTTTTTCTCCATGTATAAAAACAACTATATGTTGTTTTTAATTGTCTGTGTCTCTCCTGCTAGAATGTAAACTCTATGAGAACAGTGACTTTGTTATGTTCCCAGATTTATCTATAGCATCAGTTGTCAAATGAATAAACTGATGAATATAGGAACTGAATGTTCGTCCCCATCAAAACCCATCAGTAACATTAGGCTCCAAGCATAAGTTTATCAACCTGAGGGTCAAAGCTGTGTCAAAATGCCCTGTTGCTTTTTCCAAAGAGAAAGATATTGAACACCTTGAGGAAAGTCAAGGAGATTTATCAAGATGATTTTCTTTCTCCTCTCTACACAGGAGGGAAAAAAAATATCACATCACTGATTCCAATCTATGTCAAAGCAAATAAAAATTCAATTTGCCTGAATTTGATCTTATCCAAAGATGACTTCTTTTTCAAAAAGACATCTCACAGATCTGTACAAATAACTACGGACATAAACCGGTTCTGTATTTTTTCTTCTCTCTGTTAGGGACGAGAGAAGGGATGGCAAAACCAGGTTGGAAGATACAACTGGGCTGAATACCCCCTTCTGAGCATACAAGCCCCAGTAATTTATTTGGCTATAGGAATCAACTAACAATAACTAACAATAATACTAGTCATTTACATTCCATTTATTGCTCTCAAAATCAGGATGGTTAGTTTCATGGTCTTGTTAATCGTGAACTCTCTAACATTCATTAAAGTACATGTCTTCAAATAATTAAGGTATAATTAAATGATCTTATTGTCCAAATTGGTTACAAATAATAGAGTCCAATATTTCTAGAAGGTTCCATAGTCTAGAAAGGAAGTCTGATGTGAAAAGGACACAGCGTCTAAGACAAGCACAAGCTGTAGGAAAAGATAGGCTTGATCTGACTCTCACCTTCTCTACTTCATATTTATGTGACTAGGGGCAAATTTTTAAAATCTTACAGTTCAATTACCTCACGGGTACCTCTTTGGGTTAGAGATTAAATGTGATCATGTGAATCAGTGCCTTGTTAGAGTACTTGGCACAGAGGAGATGCTTAAAAAAAAAAAAAAAAAAAAAGTAATAGTGTCCTTATTGTTATTGTCATTTTATCCTCACAGTATGCCTGAATCCTAGATACCATACTTAACCATTGAACAGCTAGGAAAACTAAGATGTAAAAGTTACTCAAACTCCGCAAGGTCAAAGAACTAGTAAACTATCGAAATTTACTCTCCCTTCAGCCATAGAGACTCCTCACAGATAGAATGACAGACTAACCTTCTTTAACGTATCTAGTGACTAAATGCTGCCAGTGATTAGAGGAATTTTTTTTAAAAGACAGAATCTGAAGAAAAGATTTTTCTTTCCTTTACGAACAATGTATTGTTCATACAGGGTGCTGCCAAACAAAAATGAGACTTAAACTACTGTCAAACAAGTTACATGAACACTAATTTACTAAGAAAACCTCAGTCTTTAGACATGCAGTCTAAGGGAGTGCTTGAACCCCAGCTTCACAGCCCTGAACACTGAATCCCACTTCTGTCCATTGCCAGTTGTCAAAACCTCCCTGAGCCTCCTCTGCTTCAGCAGAAACATAGGTAGAAATAGTGCATTTTTCATGGGGTTGTGAGGATTAAATGGGATAGTCTGTGCATAGCTGTTAGCACCATGTGTGTGCATAACACATAGTATCTATTGTAAATGAAACTTTTAAAAATATGTATATATTATTTATGTAACATAATTTATATAATATATGTTATTATAGATGTTATATATATATTTATATATTATATATCATACCACTGAGAGATTTAATTTCAAGTAAGTCCTTTAGGTCTTATTTCTTGGCATTGCATACTGCTAAAGTCATCTAGAAATATTTAAGAACCACGTACGCATTAAGGTATCACATAAAACTCAAGGTGTTTGAGCACCTAGCCAGCACCAGAAACAGAATTTCTGGAAATGTTTCACATTTGTTCATTTCTGAATAGATCCAAGATGCAAGAAGCAATCCTGGAAACATCAAGAAAATATCAGCTTTTCTAAGATACCAAACCCAATTTTACAGATTTGTGTTTAAAGAACCTTATCTGGCGTGCCTGAGTTGGGGGGCTCAGTCAATTAAGTGTCTGTCTTCAGTTCAGGTCATGATCCCAGAGTCCTGGACTCTAGCCCCACATCAGGCTTCTTGGTCAGTGGAGAGTCTGCTTCTCACTTTGCCTGCTGCTTCCCCTGCTTGCACGCACTCTCTCTCTGACAAATTAATAAAATCTTAAAAAAAAAGAACTTCATCTGAGTGCCTCCCCTTACCTCTGTCAGGCTCCATTTTCAATATCTCCTGTCTCCACTCCAACTGTGGCTACCTGGGCTTTATTATTTCTAAACTGATCTGATGAACACATCATGTAATAGGACTTCAGTGTGAGACATGCATGAAATTGGCAATTACCACCGTCAATTATTCTAGATTTAACATTACCAATTTCTTAGTGCAAAGGAATTCAATTTCCTTTCATTGCCTAATAAAAATTAGCACTTCCAATTAAACTATTGGAAGACATTCTCAAATACGAACCTACTACATAAGCGAAATTTTCTTTTATCAGTTCTGAACGTCATCTGACACCAAACAACTTCTCCAATTTCAGATTCTTGAAGGTCGGTTTGTATCACTAATGAACACATTTGTGCATTTGCGTTTCCTTCAATATTGTGTCATTTCTCAAATTCACCTCTGTAAGTGCAACTGGTCCCAAGAGTAGTGCCTCTCTCCAACAGCGTGGGTATGCCACTGTCAAAAAATGTCACAGATATTCAAGGTTTGATTTTTTGTTTTAAATCTTCACAGGCTATCGCTCCTTTTTGCTCTAAGAATATTCTGCGCATGGTTCTGCCATGGCCCTTAACACACTGTGCCATGCTCTAATCTAATTTGCTCCCCTCTTCCCCAGTAAAATTTTAAGTCCCTGCAGGTTAAGGACTGGGTCATAGTCATCTCAGTACTTCCAGGGCCTGGCAGAGTCCTTCGCAAGTAGCTGATGCTCTGTAAGTATTCTTGAATAAATGAATGAATAAGGTCTATCCTAGATTTCTTAGTGTCTAGTTTGACCTAAGGAGGGTAAATGACCAAGTGGATAGATAAATCCTGCACCTCAGAAAGGAGTGGGCATGGAACTATTTTCTAATGAGATAGCCCTGGCCCTGCCCTGTGCTTGCTAACTTCTCATTCTCCTGTCCTCTCGTCTCCTCTCTTCATATTCTCCAGCTTATATTGTCTTTCTTTGTTTCCCCGCCCCCTCCTTCGCGCCTCTGTCGGCCCACAGCGGCTACCCTGGCTTTCTCAAGAGTGTGGTGGAGCCTTTCATTTGAAGCCAACTTCAAGTCTGACAGCCTCAGACAGCAAACACCTAAACCCCCTCCTCATCAAAGCCGGGGTGACAGATGAGCCTGGGTGAGAATTTCAGCTCAGGGGGAGGGGAAAAATAAATCAGCTGTCAAAATGTCAAGACTGCTGACTTCCTGGGAAAGAGAGAGAAGATGCTTATACCACCAGACAGCAGGGCTTTGCTTTACATTTGCCAGCATTTGTACTAAATAGGGAAAATGTCAGATGAATCCCACGTGCAGGTTCCTTGTCACTTTGGTGTTTTCCTGAGTGTGAAATTAAACCTCCAGAATGTTTTGGACATGGAAGCTCATTTTCGGTTTTCAACAAATCCATTCGATGTGTAAATAAGAATAGTTAGGCAAGTAGTAAAATATACAACTCATTTTTAAAGTATAATTTCTAGCCCAGATAATTAGTTTGTAAACTCCTTGAGAGCTGACAAGATATTTTTATAATTCTTACATGAACAGAACTGTATTAAAAATATATGATTTTTTTAAAAAATAACTTTTTGATTGATACACACTCTTCTCTTCATCCTATCCCCTGAGGTAGAGTCATAGTACAGAAATCAGGTAAATGATTTATCATTATTTACCAGGCTGCTTGACTGGAGATGTAGGGTCTAGAAACCACACAAATCTTAATTGCACTGAATCCCCTTTGTGCACTCTGGTGCAGACAGGGCTCTTACGGAAGAGGATGGAGAAGTGGGGTTGTGAGCTCTGATGTTGCCTGTTTATCCATAGAATTTTATTGTTTGCAGACATCTCTGTCATTGGAAATAATTTATAAAACCAATCCACGTAGGTAGCCTTCTACCAAAGGAGGATTCAATTTGGACTTTGTCAAAATAAAGCCCTTAGAAGACTACATGTGTCTGGGGAATTCCATTGTACTTTGTGACATAGTTTAGGATTTTAAAAATAATGAGTTTGGTTAGACTTTTTCTTTTTTAAGTCTTTTAATTATTATATTTTTCCACTGGAAAGCTAGCAAAGGTCAAGTATCTGATGCCATAAATCTTATCTACAAAACTAAACTCTCTTTCAAAATGAAACTCTTAGGAAGTTAAAAAAAAAAAAAGGCAATTCAAATGCAAATCTAGAATCTTTGTTTTTTTCTCCTAGATGCAGAGGTTCATTCTGGCTGTGCTACATACAGCACTTTATGAGGTTGAGAGAAGCCTTAGTAAATCTTTTTTTTTTTTTTTTTTAAGAATTTATTTATTTGAGAGAGAGAGAGCATGAGCAGGGGGAGGGGAGGGGGAGAAGACTCCCCACTGAACAGGAGCCCAGTGATGTTGGAAGGTCCATCCTAGGACCACAAGATCATGACCTGAACCAAAGGCAGATACTTAACCATCTACTAACTGAGCCACCCAGGCACCCCACACTTGGTAAATCTTGCCCATGAGATAATTCTTGAATGTTCTGAGTTTGGTTTTGTACAATCATTTGAAAACTTCTGACCATGTGAAGTATTTGTAGCTCCATCAAAGTGAACTGGAATTTCCTCAGAGGGATTGTATTTCTGTAGTAAATCTGGAGCCACTGGTTGTCTTTGGATTTTTTTTTTTTTTTCATTTCCTGGTATATTCCAAATGAAGAAATTAAGGGGGGAAAATACAACCTGACATCTGGGAGACAATAATTCCTAACTTTAGAGGCAAAACTCTAACAGGATTGATCCAGTTTCTTCCTCTCTGTGGGAATAACCAATGACTGCTTTAACCTCACTTCCTAGCAGTTTTATTTGATCCTGTGTGGTGCTTGGCAACAGTCATGTGGGGCTTCTGTGTAGACAACTCAAGGTAACTATTTGCTTTAAAAACATAAAAATAGAACAGTATAGGACACAATTCTCTGTTGGAATGAATAAAAAAAAAAAGTCGAGAGAGGGAAAGTTCATATCTAAAGCAGAAGGAAGGCTTAGATAATATGTTACCAAATTTGAGAAGATCTCTTTGGATGTATAAAAGATAACAATAGCCATGGTAAATAGAATGTCTGTTACAGAGGAGCCTGGATGGCTCAGTCGGTTAAGCATCTGTCTTTGGTTCAGGTTGTGATCTTGGGGTCCTGGGATCAAGACCCATGGACCAGCTCCGTGCTCTGTGGGGAGTCTGCTTCTCTCTCTGCCTGCCACTTCCCCTGCTTGTGCTCACTCTCTATCAAATAAATAAATAAAACATTAAAAAAAAAGTAAACAAAGAATGTCTATTACAGCCTGCTTTTCAGTCTTCTAGGCCTATTTCCCCCTGACAAGTGGATCTAGTGTCTGCTGAAGTGAAACTGTTAAAAAAAATGGTATAAAAATAGGAGATATGCTCTGATTTATATGCCTATAGGAAAAGTTGCCTTGCATGTAATTTTGATTTCATATGGTATTTAGCTTGTTTACTGGAAGAAAATTCTTACCCTAGACTGATGTGTTCAATTGTCCACATTAAAAAATCTATATCTATTCTCCATTTTGCTAGCCTTTAATTGATCAGTCCTCATTCTATGTCTGCATTCATTCAATTACTCATTCATTTATTCAATGAATATTTACTGAGTATCCACTATGGAGTAGGCACTATGATGGGCATTGAGGTTACAATGTTAAGCCAACTCACAAATGACCCCATCCCCAACCACGGAAGTTACAGTCCTGGATCAGAAAGATATTTTTCTAATGGTCACTCGAATAAATGTAAAATTACAAATGTAATAAGTGGTAAGAGATTAATTAGAGACATTAGTGTAGTCAAGAATGTCAGGGAAAGTGTCTCTGAAGTAGAAAGGACTAAGATGCTAAAGGAAGAAGCATGAAAATGAAAAAAAGAAAGAGAAAGAAAAAGCAAGTGTAAAAGCCGCAGGAATTAGAGGAAAAGCTTTCTGGGCAGGGAAAAAGCACATGCAAGGCTGAAGTATGGCATCGTCACTTATTCAGTGTTTATCAAGTGTCACACCTATAGTGGGAAAGGGTGGGCGGCGGTGGGAGAGGGTGGGAATTTCCTGCTCTGATGGGGCTTGCACTCTAGTGAAAGACATCAGGTTTTGTTTGTTTGTTTGTTTGTTTGTTTGTTTGTTTTTTAATTAATGAATGATGAGTGCCTGGGTAGCTCAGTCATGAAGTTTCCTCCTTCAGCTCAGGTCATGATCCCAGGATCCTGGGCTCCAGCCAGCATCAGGCTCCCGGCTCAGCGGGAAGCCTACTTCTTCTTCTCCCACTCCCCCTGCTTCTGTTCCCTCTCTTGCCATCTCTCTGTCTCTGTCAAATAAACAAATAAAATCTAAATAAATAAATAAAATTAATGAATGAGATAAAAAGGAAGCCTGTTACAGAGAGTAAATGGGAACTATCCTCTGAGAAAGGGCCAGTGTGGCTAGAGAGCGGGATCAAGCAGCATGTGGTTAAAGATGAGGCTGAAGAGGCAAAAAAGCATCTGGCTAGGTGAGCCCTTACAGGTCCTGTGAAGAAGTTTGCTTGTTATGTGAAGAGCAATGGAAGTCATCCATGGTATTAAGCATGAGGTTGAGAAGATATCTGTGCTTTGCAAAGGTATCTCTGCCATTGTTCTGCTGCAATGTGGTGATCAAAATGGAGGTGAGCAAATGGATACAGAGAGGTTAATGGAAAGGCTACTGTAATAATGCAGATGAAGGTAGCTTAGACTGGGTGGCAGTGAAATGGCAGACAAGTGGCCATTTGGAGGAGCCATGTTCAAGAAGTCCTATTAGAGAGTTAGTGATGGGCTAAATCTGAGAGGATGTGGGTAAGGAAGAAGGAGGTGTCAAGGACAAGTTTAGATTTCTGGCTTGAGTAACTGGATAGATGGTGAGGTTATGAACCCTCAAACATGACTAGAGTTCTCTTTGATCAAAAAACATCTTGAAATCATAGTCTATATTTACACCTCCAATTCCTTGCTCTCCATCTTTTTAAAACACTGGTGTATGAATTCTGACAATACTGGTTTCCTATGATTGCAGAAAAAGTCACCCAATCTGGCTTGTCACAACCCTCATGACCCTCAATCATTCTATATATATGTACATATATGATATATGATACATATACGATATATATATGATACACACACAGAGAATGATTGGATTTTTTTTCTTGAAATCCTCTCTTTCCTTGATTTTAATTGTGTTTCATTTCCCAGGTGCCTCCCTACTTTACAGCTCTTTCCTATCTTTCCGCTTTGCTAGATCCTCTTTTTCCTTTCTTGATTTTTTGTTATACTTTTCAGTAATTGAAAATACTGTGTCAGGGGCCCTGGATGGCTCAGTCCATTAAGCATCCACCTTCAGCTGAAGTTATCATACCAGGGTCCTGGAATGGAGCCCTGCATCAGGTTCCCTGCTCAGCAAGGAGTCTGCTCCTTTCTCTCCCTCTGCTCCTCCCCCTGCTCATCTTCTCTCTCCCAAATAAAATCTTAAAAAACAAAAACAAACAAACAAAAACTATCTCTACTTTCATTACAAACCATCTCTTCAATTGTGGCCTTGCTCCCCAACCCAAGTCCCACACTGCCTGCCACCTAGTAGACATTTCCCTATGGCTGTTGTCTTCACTTCCAAACTCACTTGGCAGAAATGAACTTATGGTAAGACCTAATAAGTCTACTCTGCCTCAGGTTTTTATTCATTGGGCTACTAACAGCCCAGCCTCTAAAGCCAACTATTCTTTGAATCCTTCCCCAACTATACACCCAAGTGCCTGAGTCCTATCGAGTCTTCCTTCAAAAATCTTATGTGTCTGCATCTTTATTCCTCTCTATACAAATAAACCCCCTTTGTTCTCATACCTTGGTTGTTATGATAGTTTGCTTGCCAACTTCCTTGCCCCTAGTCTGAATTTTTTCTTTTTAAGTGCTATCCTTAAATTTCTGGCATAAGAATTACCTGGGGGGGGGGGGGTTAAAAATATCAATTCATGTGGCCTGTATTCAATCAGAATCTTTTTGGGCAAGGCTTGCAACTTTAATAAACACTCTAGCTAGATCTCTCACATATAAATTCGGAAGGAAAAAAAAAAAAAACTGTTTTAATATCTTCCCACCCTGTTTTCTCCCTCTAGCCTTTCCCAATGAGTAGCTCCAAAGCATGACCTTGATCATGGAACTTCTGTCATCACAACTCTTCAGTGGCTCTTGCTTAGCCAAGCAAATCAAGCCTTATCCAACAAGATAGGTCATCACAGTCCTCCAAATTTTGGTGTCCAGATAAATTTCCAGCCTAATCTTTACCTCCCCTTTCTCACCTTATATTACAATTGAACTGTACACTTGCCACCCCTCAAACATATCTATCACAACATCTTCATGCCTCTGTCCCTTGGCCCAATGCACTTCAAACACCCAGGAAATGTCTCCCTCCCACTCTTCATTTCCACCTGTCCAAGTCCTACCAACTCTCCAGTGGTTCCTTCTGGATAGAACCTTCTCTCAACTCTTCCCATTTTCCCCTCTTCCTTTCCCTTCATCATCCCCCAAGTTAGAGGGGACCTCTCTGGAGGTTGAGCTCTTTCAGCAGGTTTTACATTTTGCTACTTACTTACCACATAGTTATATACGTACATAATTTTTCTTTCTTTTTTTTTTTTTTTAAATTCTACTTCCAAATTTCATGAAGAGACACATTTATAAAAAGATGCTTTTATGGAATAGAAAGAAACTTGACCTAGGTTCAAAAATCCATCTCATGCATGCCCTTGGGAAAATCATTTAACTTCTCCAAGCTTCATCTCTGTTAAGTGGGATAGTGTCACTTACATTATAGGCTTTGGGTCACTATGAGTTGAGGGGTTTTATTAAAAGCTAAACCATATGAAATTGCTTAGATTCAGTTATTTTCACCTACAAAAATCGAAATTTCATTATATCTAACAGTCCTCCTATATTTTAGTACATTTTCCTTTAAAGTACTATTGTGTCCCACGCTGTGTTTTTCCTCTACTTCATACATCAGCCCCTTTGTGCAATATGTATGTGTATATTTATATAATATTATGTACATATTATATTCATTATGTATTCATTATATTCATATAAGTATAATCTTAGAGAGAAAAGAGATCAAGAAAACGTTACACCAATACCAAGTAGACAAACTCTATCTACCTCCACGCTTACTCTTGCCTGTTCCTTTTCAAAGCAGGTGAACAAACAACAATTTTAACAATAAGCTAAAGCAAGCTCTTTTCTAATAAGAAAGTTCCCTTAAATAAAGGTCAGCAGGAAATGTAACAACACTCATTGTCTCTTGTTTATGGTCCTTCGGGGCATGACACAAACTAGCTCAAATTCCTCCCCTGAGCATTACCTTACCTAGAGTTTATCTAACTCACATTATACCTCCCCTGGCTGGGCTCTTTTGTCATCAATTAGAACAGCAATGAGACTTTCAAATGCAACTTCTAAACAAAGTGTGCACAACTGGACCCTTCCCTTCTGCTGTGTTTCTCTACCCTTGCAACAGTATGGAGAAAAACCTCTTGATCAACTCACCCTAAGAGAACTCTGAGCCTGAGAAAGCCAGTGTTACATTGTTTATAAAAGAACCAGGAATAAATTGATGTTTTCATGTTCCTATTTAGTGTTCATTCTTCAGATTTATCAGTCCAAAGAAAGATTTTTGTCTAATGTTCCTTTTTTTTAAAGATAATTTGTCCCAACAAAGCATTTTGCTTAAAAGTGTCCTCAAAGAGACTATAGGTTCTATATCACATTCCAGGGGTTAGGAGTGAAACAGATGCCACAAGAAAGGTACACAGTGCTTGGGTATTTTCATAGAAAAAGATTACAAATTGAAGCTAAGAAAAGGATAAAGTTCCAAGAAGAAGCATCAGTATTAACAGGGCTCTAATCCACCTCCTTTTTTTCTTCTCTTTGACACTTATGTGGCAGTTCTGTGACATTGAGCAAGTTAATTACCATCTCTATTCCTCAGTTGCCTCCTAAACAAAACAAGCCCTTCACATCTGTCACCCAGAGGTAGGTGGCTAGCACAGGGCAGCAAGAAGTATGTTGCCCGTGGTTATGATTAAGGTGGAGGGAGGGGGTAATCATGTCAAATGTTACAGACAGTTCAACTGGGAAGGGCTTTGGTTTGTGATATGGATCTTACTGATTCATTGGTGAAATGAGAGATTGCTTTCCAAAACAAGGTTAAGCATCAAAATTAAGTTCAATATCATTAAAAGAGCGAGCAGATGGTGAGGAAGCAGGCCATTCTTTAAAAGAATTATTCCTCAAAAAGTGAAGCAAGAGTGAGGGCTGTTGATAAAGAGCCCACAGGGATGCAGGAATGGTCTAGATACCCTTTCTTTTGAGAGGAGGATCCTGAGGGCCTCTTGTGGGTGAATTTGTGTCTTACCTCATTTTGTATGTTACATATAGAATTCACATGGAATTAATCTGAGTCCCACAACTCAGTATAGGGGACATCATCAGAAAATGGAGGTTTTTAAGACCGGAAAACTGAAAAATAAATAAATAAATAAAATAAAAAATAAAATTTAACTTAATTTTAGACTGGAAATTGAATTTAATTTAAGACTGGAAAACTGAAGCTCAAAGACACTAAAAGTCCTGTCCCAAGTCCCACAGCAAGTAATGGCAGAGCCAGGCTTCCATCCAGTTCCTCTGACTCCAGACCCCAGGCCACACTGCCTCACCTCACTATGAACAACACAACCATCTCTGCTTCTGGAGACTGTTTCACCTAGACATGGACATTGCCAGAGAGGATTTGGGAGCAACAACCATGGAGAAATAGATGCTTATTTTTGATATGGTCTCTGCTAACAAGACCTTTATTCAGTACTTTGTAAATGATAGGCATTTTACATAATGATATCATCTGTAGCCTGTGAACCCCTAACAAGGTTAAGGCATGATGCCAGGTATTTGCTAAGCATTTTCTCATTTGCAGCTCAGAACAGACCCAAGTGCTCCTGTTACTCCTGTTTTATACTTGAGAAAACTGAGGCTCAGAAAGAATACTGAGTTTGCCCAAGGCAAAACAACTTGTAGGTAGCAAAGCCGGGATTCAAACTGACACCAGACTGACTCCCAAATTTTCAAGCACTATATTTGACACCTGCCGGCCATTTGACATACTTTCTTCTCAGGCGTCTATCTGCATGGGCCCCAGCTGCACAGGTGTGGACTGTGAGGTCCTAAGAGGGTCATGCCCAGAGCCCCAGGAAACAGAGGGAAGCACATGACTCATGGGCAAAAGTCTGACCGGGAACAATCTGCTTCCCTGTGGATTAACATCTATCTCTGCTCTCTCTTTACCCACTAAGTAAACCCCTAAATGCATGGTGCTGGCCCTCATCCAGATGCTGAGCAACGTTTACGATATAATTCTAAATGGTGACTATGAAAGAATGATTTGACAGTATTCCCCCACACGCTTCCACACTGAGAAGGACAAAAGGGAAGGGAGAGTTAAGCAAATGAGCACAATGTTTTGTAAAGACCTCACATATTTTCCTTAACATCTCATCAAATTATTTTTCTATTTTCCTACAGTCTTATCTTTTGAATAACAAAACCAAAAAAAGTGATTCCATTCTTCTGCCACCAATCTCTAAGATAATTCAGGCTGACAACCCATTTCAGAAAAAATATAAATTATGTCCCAATTCTCTTTGCATAATACCTTCCATAAGCTGATACAGATCCGTGGCATTATAAGCTTTATTTCCTTTCCACCTCATTTTCCCCAAATCAGCCTTGATCTCATCAATGTAGTACATGGGCTGTTTTCCTATAAGATCACCTTTCCTCAGTCTAGGTAGAATTTGGATCACAGGTCCTCCCATTTCTATAAGTTTTTGTTGGTGCTGCTGTTGTTTTGTTGTTGTCTGTAACTATTTTTACTCTAGCAAATATAACAATTTTCCTGGCTCTTGCTTCCCTTAAATTGTAGATATTCAAATACTCTATTACCCTGAAATTATTACAATTTGTATTTGGAAGCAATGACCTAATAAGTTACACATTTTATGCCTCAGTAGTCCGCTAGATTTGTAAATAAATACCAGTCAATTCTGACAGCACCTTTAACGGTGTTCAGATTTCTTTCTTCTTTCCTAGGTAGTGCAGTTGGATGTTATCCATGCTTCAAAGGCATAATAAGAGCTAAGGAGTTTCTTACTGGTAGTTCTTTAATATAAATAAGCAAAACAAAACAAAACTGCCCTATGCCAAAGTGTTATCTTGGCTGGATTTTTATCACAGTTTGTGAAAAAGCTTCCACTAAAATGACATCGAATTAATTCATAAATATGAAAATCATTTCATGATGGTAATCAAATCATTTTAATAAAAATTTAAAGTGAAATTCAAACTGAATCTTCACCTGAAACTTGAACTTCTAAATTGCTGTTCATCTAAAGTCAGTTAAGATTTATGACAGAGACAGAAGATATGAGGAAGAAAACAGATTTCTTTTATTAAAAGGGAGAAAGAGAGAAAGAAAGAAAGAAAGAAAAAGATGGAGAGAGAAAAAAAACAAAAAACAAAAACAAGAGGTCCAGTTTGGGGCTAGTCTTGGTCTAGATGTACTTACAGGGTTTGATGGAAAAAATCATACAAGATGAACTAGATATTGTCCAGTGCAGACTTTTAGGAAGACCTGTTGAAAACAAAATAAAAATAACAGAGGTATGGGCAAGTAATATTAATTACTCTGATGCAAGTAATGATGAGACAGTGCCTCAGAGACAGAAAGGGAAAGATTTATTGGCTGAGGATAGGAATGAGGATTCTCTGGTCAGCTTCAGAGATTCTTTTGGGACTGAGAATTGTTCAAATTGGTTTACCCCAAAATGAAAACTTGAGACAGAGTAATAGTAGGTGGGAAAAAAGAGTAGATAATTAGAAGAAATCATTGAAAAGGAATATTCAGAGCCAAACTGGTTTATCAGAAACTATTACAATTAGTAATGACTAACATTTTTTATTTCCTTTTTTTTAAAGATTTTATTCATTTATTTGACAGACAGAGATCACAAGTAGGCAGAGAGGTAGGCAGAAAGAGAGAGGAAGGGAAGCAGGCTCCCTGCTGAGCAGAGAGCCTGATGCAGGGTTCAATCCCAGGACCCCAGGATCATGACCCAAACCGAAGGCAGAGGCTTTAACCCACTGAACCACCCAGGCGCCCCCATTTTTTGATTTCTTAATCATGAGTCAAGCACTATACTCTGTCATCTCATCCTGTTGACAAACTTATGAATAGTTTTTATTATCTCTCTTTTTCAGCTAAAGAAACAGGCACAAAGAGGTCTGGCAACTTGTCCAAAGCTACACAATTATTATTATAACCTTGATTCAACCTCAGATGATTCAATCCTGATTCCAGAGTCTATACTCTTAATCAAAAATAACAACTTTCAGGGGTTCCTGGGTGGCTCAGTGGGTTAAGTGTCTGCCTTTGGCTCAGGTCATGATCTCAGGATCCCTGGGATCAAGGCCCACGTTGGGCTCTCTGCTTAGTGGGGAGCCTGCTTCCCCCTCTCTCTCTGCCTGGTGCTCTACCTACTTGTGATCTCTCTCTCTCTGTGTCAAATAAATAAATAAAATCCTTAAAAAAAAAAAAATAAAGTAACAACTTCCAGAACATTATGGTCATAGGTAAATTTAAATGAACTTCTAATAAGAATTCAAACCTGAAATGTTTATCAGAGGCAGATCTTGAAACTAAATTGATACCAAAGCACCATGCCTTTTCCTCATCTGTTGTTGCAAAATAGAACTTGAAATCCTGGTAAGATTTGGAGAGTATAAAAAAAATTTATGTTTAAAGAAAAAACAATTTTTTCTTATCAGGCCTCATAGAACCTTATTAGAAAAAAACAATCCCTTCCTTTTCCTCTGATTTAGAAGTGACCCCACTGCAAATCAATTTAATTCAGTTCTTGAGCATAATCAGTTATTGGGCTCTTTTCGAAAGGAAGCACTTGTAGTTTTGCTTCTCCTTAAAAATAAAGAACTCAAAAAAAAAAAAAAAAAGAACTCAAATTCACACTATTGCCATGAAATAAGTATACTTCAGAGTCAGTAGCCTAGGAAGATATAATGATTAATAAAAAGCCTGGGTTGCCTGCTGGGCGGGAGGCCTGCTTCTCCTTCTCCCATTCCCTCTGCTTGTGTTCCCTCTCTCACTGTGTTTCTCTCTGTCAAATAAATAAAATCTAAAAAAAAAAAAAAAAGAAAAAAAAAGTGAGAAGGGAGAATAGATGTCTTAAAAATGACAGAGAGAAGAAAGGCTCAATTTGGGGATTCGTGGAATATGCAGAGCGAGTAAGAGAGAGAAACATGACTGATAACCAGAATTTTTAAGCCCAGAAAACTGGGAAGACAGTGTTGGTTGAGGGATCACAGAGAAGGAATAGAAGAGGATGAGCTAAGTTTGGAACATGTTGAGTTTGAAATGGAGGGAAGACATCCATATAAGAAAGTCTCCTCGTGAGATATAAATTGCAACTCAGAAAAGGGATGTAGATTTCAGAGCTATTTTCACAAATGTGATCATTTAAACTTAGGCAATCACTTTAAGGAAAGAACAAATCAAGAATTTATAAGCAACTAGGATAAAACCAAGAAGCAGCTACACTTCAGGGCCACTTTATAGGTACAATTTTAAAGGAACCTTTGGGGACCTGAGAAAGAAACCAAGAGAATTCAGAATCATAGAAGCCAAGGGAAGACAGAATTTCAGAGACAATGATGATCAGGAAGGTCAGGCCCTGCAGAGAGCCTGGGGACGGTGAAGACAGAGGGACTATTTTGGCCATTGTGGTGACCTCAAAGAAAGCTATTTCAGGAATGACCCCAGAGCAGAACAATTGAGAGGGTAAAGTGGAAGGAATGGTAATGCATGGAATCATAGCTTCAGGGACAAGAGAAGGTGTTTTATTAAGATAACAGAAGGCTGAGCACATTTGCAGACTGACGGGAAGGAGCCAGTAAAATGGATTACAGCTGAAGAATAAACAAAGGCTAATTAATGATGCAAGACCCTGGAGCACTCATTATCAACCCTTTCTGAACATTAAACTCACTTAGGACCCTTGCAATAATAACTCTGATCTTCAGAGATTCTGATTAAATTGTTTTGGGGTAGGATGGGCACCTATATTACTTTTTAGTTCTTCCAGGTGATTCTAATATGTATCCATATAGAAGAACCACCAACTCAGAAGAACAGGACTTTGGATTAAGGCCACAATAAAGGTTGCTTTGGGATGTCAAAGGGGTTCTTCTTCCTCCAAAATGGATTATGGTTGTATTGGAGTAGAGGCGGAAGGAAAGGATGAATTAAGAATAGAAACATTTTGAAAGAAGAACACTGAAAGAAATAATGTATGGTTTCAGTCTGATGAAGTAGAATGCAAGACACTTGGAGGAAGAAGGAGTGATGTTGTCATGAAAGAAACTTCAAATCCCAAACAACCATAGAATTCTACCAGGGAAAAATGAGGTAACTATCTACTTACTGCCTTATTCTATCTATCTTTTTGGGTTGGTGACCTCCTGACAAAAAAAAAAAAGGCATTACTGTCTTTCCCATCCCTCTGAGGAAAAGGAGAAGAAAAAAGAAAATTCATGGACAGGAAAGGTCTGGGGCGCCTGGGTGGCTCAGTGGGTTAAGCCTCCGCCTTCCGCTCAGGTCATGGTCTCAGGGTCCTGGGATGGAGCTCCACATTGAGCTCTCTGCTCAACAGGGAATCTACTTCCCTTCCTCTCTCTCTGCCTACTTGTGATTTCTTACTCTGTCGAATAAATAAAATCTTTTTTTTTTAAGATTTTATTTATTTATTTGACAGATCACAAGTAGGCAGAGTGGCAGGCAGAGAGAGAGAGGGGAAGCAGGCTCCTTGCTGAGCAGAGAGCCCGATGTGGGACTCGATCCCAGGACCCCGATATCACGACCTGAGCCGAAGGCAGAGGCTTAACCCACTGAGCCACCCAGGCGCCCGAATAAATAAAATCTTTAAGAAAAAAACAAAAACAGGAAAGATCTGGAAGAATAGAAAAGTTCCAGAACTTTAAGGAAGACTTGTTTAAGCAGGGGTATTAAATGGGAAAAAATAAAAGCTGTGGACTCTAATGTCAGGGAAATCACAGAATCTGCCCATAAGGCATCTTGGAAATCACCTTACCCAACTCCTCCCATTTAAATGACAAGTCGCTGGAGATTCAGAAAGATTCTGTGACTCAACTAGATCAAACAGCAGGTTGGTACCATGAAGGGACCCCGAAACAGAGTCCTCTGTTTCCATACCAGCACTTGCTGTTCCTTTACACACTCTAACTCACGACCTCTGTGGTTGAGGTCCTCAGTGAGGAAAATGGCTGCAGCTCTTCTGGGAGGATTAATAAGAAAATCTGTAAATTGTATTTAGCTCATTGCAAGAGTGGGGAAAAAATGTTCAATTTCTTCTTTATTGCTATTATTATGTGAACCAGATTGAATTGCTGGGTGTCTTAAGAGTTTCTTATGACTCGTGTGAAGTTTCCCATTTTAACCCAAGTCAATTTTAAATTGCCCATAGAATACAAAGATAACTGTAATAATTCAGTTGCCACATTCAGTACCTTGTTTGAAATACAATCGAAGAGGAGGAAGAAAACTCGGAAGCCTAGAGACGTCTCAAAATAAAGCCTGCAAAACTGTAAAAAGATATATTCCATGTAATTAAGAAGGGGCAATGTGTGCTAAAAAGGCCAGCGGGTACCCTGCACTGCATGACCTCAGTGTGTGGACAGTGGCCAGAACACTTAAGCCCTAGGGTTTTTCATCTATAAAATGAGAAGACCGAATTCAGTCACCTCTCAAGTCCCTCCCATTTCTAACTATATTTTCATTGTCACCATCATCCTCCAGAAAAAAAAAAAAAAAAAACAACTCTGAAATAGTTTAAAACAAGATACATAGAATTTCTCATGGATCATAGTTCTGGTTATATATATATATATATATAATTTTTAAAAAATTAATCTAGTTAAAGGTAAGTCTCAACTTCCGTTCTTTTCTGTGTAAAGCAGAAAAGCACTGGAGCAAATATGGCTCCCTCTCAGCTCTGTGAATCAGTAGACTTTTCACTACCTTTGCTCAGCTCTGCCAGGCACTAGGCTAGTTGCTATTTACCCTGCACGGCTGAATGCTCTCTTCCCACATGCTGCACAGCCAGGGAGGGGCCTGACCAATGAACACAAACATCCCAGAGCACCTTTCTCTTTTCCTCCTTTTCTTTTAACCTATCCAAGTGTGCAGTGTGCTCTTGGGTCATCTCAGGAGCCCTGTGGGCATGTTGGAAAAAACTGAGGGAGCAGAGTGCTGTGACTGACTGACATGCACTGTAGGTAAGCTAGAATCTCCCAGAGAACTGTGTTTGTTTTGCATTCATCCTCCTGAGTTAGGAGAGGAATTGGTGATGGTTACTATGCAGAAAGAAGCTACAATTAAAGAGAAGAGTATTAGTTTGGATGTGTCAGAGAATGGCTAGGGGATGGAAAACTAGAAAATACGATGCTTTCTGGCTTTGGAACAATCTGTAGGACCAAAAATTCTGGAGTGTAGGAAGCTGATTTTTTTTTTTTTCTTTAAGATAGATTTATTTATATATTTATTTGTTTCACAGAAAGAAAGAGAGAGATCACAAATAGGCAGGCAGAGAGGGGGAAGCAGGCTTCCTGCTGAGCAGACAGCCCGATGCAGGGCTCAATCCCAGGACCCTGAGACCATGAACTAAGCCTAAGGCAGAGGCCTAACCCACTGAGCCACCCAGGTGCCCCAGGAGCTGATATTCTTTATTCTAGTGTATATTTTCTCATATTTTAAAAAACGGTGTGGGGTTCATTCACAAGTTGCCGGTTTCAACTCTAATATAATGGAGCTGTAGGATTTTTCTCAGCCTTTCAAATGCTCAATTACTTTTACTACCAGAATTTTCTATTAGATCAATTTTCTGCAAGAAGCTCTGTCTAGACATGCAAACTGAATTGGAGAATGGACACAAACATTCAGGAAACTCTAGAAAAAGTATCCCACTTGACTGCTTAAGGCAACACGTCTTTGATCTTTACCAGTATTAATTATCCAAGTCTGTGTTGATATCTCTAATTCTGCATACATACAAATGGTCTCACACAAACATATTTGACAATAGTATTACTTTACAGGAGATTTTCTTCCTCTACAAACTAGATAACAGTAATTTTAGTGATAAGAAAATATATATAAATTCAAACTGACAGCAATTCACAGATCCCTAATATTCCAATGTGCTCTGGTATTTGTCACCAGCTTTGCAAAATTATTATTAATAGCCTGACTACAAAGTTGTTTAGGAAACATCTCATTTCAAATTAGGCATAATCTTCTTCCTTCAGATTATACAGATGCATTTTTAAAGCCATTTTCCTTTCCTGTATTTGGTTTATTTTCCCTGTTTAGGGAAAAAAAAAAATGAAAAGACGAGGGAGGGGCTTCTGGGTGGCTCAGTTGGTTGAGTGCATGACTCTTGTTCTCTGCTCAAGTCATGATCTCAGGATCATGGGATCCAGCGTCGTCAGACTCTGCACTCAGCAGAGTCAGCTTGTCTCCCCTTCCTCTGCTCCTCTCCCCACTCCTGTTTGTTCTCTTTCTCTCTCCCTCTCACTCTCAAATAAATAAATAATGCCTCAAAAGTTAAAAAAATAAATAAATAAATAAAGGAGAAAATGTATATAATGAGAACTAAACTCAGAAGGAAGCAAGATAGGGCAAGTAATTAGGAAATTTAGGAAGTTCATTGGACTATCTTAGATTACCAAACAGAATGCTTCAAGTCTTTCCAAAGTACTTTGTATGATTTGGTTCAAATGTATTCCTCTGAGTGGCTGATTTATTAGCAACAACAGAGGGTGTTCAAGATAAGGGTGGGAACACGGGTAACTGACAACCAATCAGGAGGCCTTTGTCTGAGAACCTGAAGTGAACAGAAAATGCTGAGGTCTTTCTGGAGGACACGTCTCACAAAAACAAATAATTCAAAATTAAATTGAAGATAAAGCCCCAGTGAGGTGATAGCTCTTCCCAACTTTACTCTTAGGAGCCTTCCTCAAGACTTGAGATTGCTATTGTGGTCAAATGGGCTATGATGACCCACACAAACGGACCTCAACCACCCATCAACCAGTAGTCAATCAACCAATCATATCTAAATATTTCAGACCCATAGCCCAAGTTTCCCTTCCCTAAATGTGTTGAGAGATTTGGTTTTTCTAACATGCTTTAAAGAAAGTGACTTTATTGGCACAAAATAATAAAGATTGTAAGCATCTGCTAACATTTTTCTTTCTTTCTTTTCTAAATTTCCTGACTGAGGAGCCCTGGTTTTAATGGCTGTCAAAGTCTCTCATAGTCTGTGGTTTACTCCCATTGGAGTGTAAATGGACAGAACTGCAAAAACCTTTAATTGCTTGAAAGATACTACCACCTATGGCATCCATCATAAAGGCCCAAAAGCAATCGTCCACAATTCACCAAGGACAGGGCTCTCCTGCCATAGCTCTCCAACTTGACGCCACCCACGCAAGTGATGCCATCAGTAGGCTTTTTGAGCAATGTATGTCAGGCATGTGCTAAGTGATTTCGGTCTTGTCTTTTAACAGAATCTTGGAAATAACCCTAAGAAGTAAGTGTTATTTTTGTCCCCAGAGGAGGACAATGAGACTCAACTAAGATAGCAGAGCTAATACATAAAAGAACCAAGGTGCAAACCCAACCCGACCTTATCTTTAGTCTGTGCTTTTACCAGTTCACCATCCTACTGCCTTAGAGACAACAGTACACTACTCTCTGGATATCTCTGGGTACTCAACACCCAGTATAGAATATTAGCTCTCTGAGGTTAAAAGTCATGCGATATATTGCCAAATATAATGCTAGGCACACAGTAGGCACTTGAAAAATATCTACTGATTAATTCACAAATAAAAACTCTTTGTTCTAATGCTTTATCCTCTCACTGTGCTATGAAATGGAGTATATTTCCATAAAATTTTAGTCATAAGGATAATGTTATTTGAACAGAACAAGATGGCATTATGAATAATAGATTTCAATCTATTAAGCATAGAGCTATAATCAGTTTAACAGGATAATGTAAGGATTATTATAAAATCTGGAGAGATTACTGTAAGTGCTACATGATCCCTTTCACTATCAATCAACTCAAAACAATGCTGAGAAGGAGGTTTTCTTGTTTGTTTTTATATGAAAGCAGTATGGACTTACACAACTAGACTGGTTAGAATGGCCTAGTTCTATTAGTTCAGAAAGTAGAGGGTTTCGTGGCTCTCTGCAAAGGCTGATCCCTTCCCGTCTAAACCTCCTCAGGGTTAAAAGTAGGGAAGGATCAGATTAGATGATAGATAAGGTCTTTTGGCTCTAAAATCCTGTCATTCTTTAATATTGTTACATCAGATTCCAGTGTTAGAGTAGCTGGAAATGCTTACTTTGTGATTTTTTTCACTTTTTGTAAGATGCTCTGTCAGGAAACTCAAAGACACTTCATGGTAAAACTCAGTAGAGAAAGGAATACAGCAGCCTTTTAGCCACAAGTTGGGATGCAGCAACTATGGTCTGTGTGTAAGGGGAGATGAAATTCAGTGATCCGCTCTGGTGTAGACAAGGGCAAATCTAAAATGGTATCACCAGGACTTTCTGCACTTAGGATTACTGATGACTCCTACATAAATTCAGAGTTTCTAGTAAGATCATATATAGGACAATTTAATCTATACAGACCAGCTGGCGTCAGAGATCTACCTTCCTGTTAGTTACTTGTGCTGTCTTAGTTGCCTTTCCAGATCTGGGTTTCTCCATCTGTAGGAAGAGAGCACTGGATTGGACGTGTTGCCTAGCTCTAACACAAGCGATCCTCTTGTAGTAAGAAAACATACGCTTGGCTTTGGCAGTCACTCGCTGCCTTCTTTGGAAAGTAGTTTCTGATCAGCAGAGACTGAGAGGATGACAGTGAGACCACCAGCTTTGGCAGAGACAGCCCAGGAGTAAGTTGCTCTGTGTTATTAAGGAAAGAGATTGAGAAGCCCCTGAGAGAGGACTCTGGGAAAGGACGCAGATGGCAGTCAAGTTATGTGCTGGGGCTAAAAGAAGGGAATGGGGAGATAGGAAACCCTCAGAGCTGTCAGCACATGGGACGAGACCTGAAGGGAAATGCCGGGCTTTAAACCCTCCTTTGCCTCCATCTCTCAACTGTCGAGAAAGAGTATACTCTTCCATAATGACTTGGTGCCCGTAAATTCTTTATTCCGATGGGAAAATGATCAACTCCAGCCTCAGAAGCTGTGTGGAGGAATGGCTGATCTATGGGTTAAAGATGCACGACAAGGAAATATGTTGCAAGAGGGAGAACTCTGCATCTGCAATATTGATGGAAGGAAGGATTCTTTCTACTGAGCTGTGGCCAAACCGCATCTCAGTTCCGTTCTGGATAGGACATTTCAGCAAGGGTCCCAAATGCAGACAGCTTCAGTGGCCACGCTGAGTGAAGCCAGGACTAAAACAAAAGGTGCTCATAGAAACTTGGAACTGGAGAATGCATATCCTAAAGAAAGGTATTCCATTTTCTCTTGCTTTCCCCTTTTAGTTAAAAACAAAATAAATAAAAAAGACATCGTGCCCAGCAAAACACATCTGTGGGCCAGAACCAGACAGCTTGCAATCTCTGAAAGAGTCATTAACAAATCAGAGGACATTCAGAGGAGAGCGGTCAGGATATAAAATAACTCTGAATCGTGTGGTATGTGAAACAACTGAGTGAACTGGAATTCTTTAATTTGAAAAAGAGTAGGCCCTGGGGAACCTGGTGATTGTCTTCAAAGTATCTGAAGGTTGTTTTACAAAGAAGGTATTAGAAATGTTTTATCTTTCCTTAAGTGTTGGAACCAGGAAAATAGGGACAGCCAGTAAGGATTAAATAAGTTAATATTTATATATAAAGCAGAACAGAACAGTGTCTGCACAAAGTAAGGAATGCAGAAGTGTTTGCCAAGATAAGTAAGACGGACTTGATATAGTGGCATCTTAAATAAGCTTGAGCTTAAACGAGCTCGGTGGTGGGTGATTGGACAATGGGTACCTCATGGGGATAACTCGGCAGCAGTGTTCTGACAGAAAGTCCACCGAGACTTATAGATTATAGATTACCAGGTGTCCAGGTCTGGATGGTTCTCTAAGGCAACTTGTAAACTTGGATTTAGTTGCATGTGCATTTAAAAAAAAAAAAAACAAGAAGTGAAACATACGTCTCCTCTACCAAATGGTCATGCCTCGCATCATCTCATTTACACAAGATTCATCCAGCTTTGAAGTAAGAATCAACTAAAGTACAGGGGAGGTATCACAATCCTATCAGTGGAAGTGTGGGGACTTTGGAAAAGAACCACCAGAATGCCCCAGAGTCCTCCAACAAAAAAGCAGCAGAATTTAAGATCTGCAAAACTCTCAAACCCTCCTTTATGACTTTTTGTCAGACCAAACAGATGCGAGCCTTCCATGTTTTATCATTCAAAACAGAACTCCATGTCTCAAAACTCCAAATCACATGGAAATAAAGAGGTATAACAAAAGACTTAGAAGACATTTGCAAAGTACTTTTGAAATACTGAAATTCTGATTACAATAGGCACCATGTGTTACAGAAGTATAATGACCAATATAAAGACAACAGTGACCAGAACTTCCTCTTACTGAGTTAACAAACTCAGTACTAAGGTAGATGTGAGTGCCGGAGTGCCGGGAACACTGTGTATAATCCAGGTGGAAAAAAATGATTCATTTAATAATTGTTTCATTGTTGCTTTGTATAACATAGAGCAATTGAAGAAAATAAAGATTTATCAAGAATCCAGTTTTGGTCAGGCATAGTGTTAAGATGCTTTATCTGTGTTATATCTAATTCTCAGGTTAACCTTAAGAAAAAGGTAATTCAGTCCCATTTTATACAAAAGAAAATTAGAGTTCAATCTAATAAACTCTTTCGACTCTTATATACACTTTTGAGGGATTATAAATCAATAAAAACTTTTTGAAGAGTAATTCAGCAGAATCTATCAAAAATTTCAAGGAGCAAAATTACTACCTCAGCAATTCCATTTGTAGCCATTTATTCCCCAGAAATACTTTCACAAGTGCACAAGGATATTATGTGCAATTGTCTTCACTGTAGCATTATTAGTAATGTTGAAAATCTGGGGACAACCTAAAGGTTCTTCAGTAAAATAATTTATAATGCCACTATATTCTAGAACACTTTAAATGCAATAAAAAGAATGAAGTAGACGAAGTTAAACTCATTCAGAAGGATATCTTAGAAATATTTTTAAGTGTAAATATCAAGATATGAAATATATGCTGCAAAGTCAACTTTCTATTAATAAAATATACATACATCTGTATGTACACAGTGGAAAGTCTGGAATAATACATATTGAGTGATTGATAGTAGTTATATCTAGAGAATGAGAATGAGGAGCTAGAGTAGAAAGAACCACTTTCTACTTTCTGCTCTTCTGTATTATTTAAACTATTTTAAACAAATATGTGCTGTTCCATTTTTAAGAAGATGAAAAGTCATAATGAGCCTAAAGTCACACATGCAGCAGCTGGCAGTCAGAATTCAGCACAATGCTTCCTCCAGAATCTACTTCTAAGTTTGCAGTTTGAGAATTCTCCCTTCCTAAAATGAGTTTACTCTGCCTAGGGGGTGGGAAATGGCACAAAATAGAACTACCTGAGAGAAAAAAAAAATGAAAACTTTCTAGGGAAAATCAATTTGAGCGTGGATGGAAGCCATTGCAGCAACTATAAATGTACTTCCCTGGCAAAGAATGCACACTTCTGGACATGGAGGTCAGTACTCGACAGCATTGTGTCACGTCAGCTGGTTTCTCTGAGGAGCTCTTTACAGAAGTTCCAACTGTTCTATGAAGGTACCCCAGCAGACATGGTCAGATACACTAGCTCTCCCTGCTTATACCACTTCTACACACTCTATTCAAGCCATTTATATCTCCAAATGTAAATCTTCATCATCTCCTCTGACTTTTCTTGGACAGCATCAAGCTGAAAATCAGGATTCTAGTAAATCACATCCTCATAGCATACATTCCATGGCAGGCAAAAGGACTGGATTTTAAGAAACACCACAATATTTAACAACACTGATGGTTGTAAATATTAATGAGGTGTAGATCCGTGAAACAACAGAGCCAGGACAGAGTAGAACATGAATTCAAACACTTGAAAATATTTCTGAAGTTTCAAAGATACTGCAAGTGGACAAATAAAACAAAATGATAGCGAATAATCTCTCCAGAGTAGGGTAGGCTCTTATTAACAGGGAAGTATCATGAGAATGATTATATTATAAAAATCATTCCATCATGAGAACCACTGTTCAGTTCAAATATAAACTGAAGTCACATCTGGAGAGTTCAATGGTTGCAACATTCGGGTAGGTTGCAGCAACATCACACAAAAATGCACATGCATGCTGTACACATGTACACACATACATACCTACCTGGCAATTTCGGCTTAGAGAAAACTCTGAGACTAATATATAAGTCACCTAAAAAATATGTGTATCCAAACCCAAAAGAAAATGAACAGGTCAGCCCATCTGGCTAATATATCTTTTCTCCTTCCAGAAAACCACTGTATCTCTGTTTTCTATTTTGTTGTTGTTGTTTTTAAGTAATCTCTCACCCAACATGGGGCTCAAACACGACCCTGAGATCAATAGTCACATGTCCTACCGACTGAGCTAGCCAAGCACACCTCTATTTTCTATTTTTAACCCAATGTCAGAGAGGAGCAGAGTATTGAATAATTTTTTAAAAAGAGACAGAGAAAGAGACAAACATCAAAATCCATGCCCTTGACTTACATTTAGATAAGAGTGTAAACATCAAGAAAATTTCGTATGAATATTCCTCAGGTGGGGTATCTCAGCAAAAATTATTTCACTAAAGATCATTTACCATGCCAACTGCAAATGTTATCAAGCAGACTTGTGCTTTAAAATGTGCACCTATATTCTACAGATTAACCACCTGATGGCTCCACAGGAAAAATTACACCAAAACACACTGGTGTTAGAATAATTGAGAAGCATTCAGTTGAAGATAAATTTCCTACCTCTTGTAGCTCTAGGTACTGATGATGCATAATAACAAGTAATCACATGAATTAATAAGGTGCCTTCAAACCTTTCAGCACTTAATGGAAGTAGTTAAGTCATTTTCCAACCAGGACATCATAACGTTATCAAAAGTGTTCTTGGCATATCACCAATCTGGGTTTTCTCATCCCATCTTTACCCTTGCCAATATTTGACCAGAGGTAGAAGGTCAATGTAAATAATCAGAGCTTATGAGTGTGCATAT
The DNA here is from genome assembly GCF_009829155.1 of Mustela erminea. Taxonomy (NCBI): domain Eukaryota; kingdom Metazoa; phylum Chordata; class Mammalia; order Carnivora; family Mustelidae; genus Mustela; species Mustela erminea. The sequence continues at coordinate 118,923,244 of NC_045614.1, read as the reverse complement.
ATGTGAATATATGTCTATGTAGCTCACCATTTACCCATTAGTCAATATTGTCTGTTTGAAATTTACCTAAGACCTAGAAAATAAGCAGGAAAAGTCTTGTACAGCCAAAAGAAAGCTCTAAGAGTGAGGATAAAGTAGACCACATATGTAATACATATAGTGACTTATAGAAGATATTCAATAAATGGTCACCATATTACCACATTATCGTCATTGTCTCCACTGGCTACAGAGTACCTGGGATCAGTTATCCTAAAAAAATGTACTCAAATTCGAAGCAGCTAAGAAGCAATAAACTGAAATTGAAGACACATTTTGCTTCTGCCAAAGCTACTTAAAATAGTAAAGAGTTACAGTTAGCATTCTGACAATAAGGGATAAAATAGAGAAAATTATAAATGTCAGACATAAATCAACAGGAAAAAGTGTGAGGCCATTTACACCAGGAAATATAGTTTAAAGGATCTGAAGCCAGGAATATCATCATTTAATCTTTGCAAAGCACACACTTTAAGTTCTTAATGATGACACTGTGATAAGAATAGTAGCCACAGAGTCAGATCTGAGTTCAAGTCCCAGCTCTACCTCCCTGTGGTTTTGTGATCTTGGTTAAGTTAGTTAACCATTCTGATCCTCCGTTTACTCCTCTATTAAGTAAAGATTGTATCTATTCCATGATAGGTCTAAATGAGATATTAAGTATAAACGGCTAACAAAGGGATCATCACATGGAATCAGCTTATTAAATGGTAGCTATAAGGGTGCCTGGATGTCTCAGTCAGAAGAAAATGCAGTGCTTCATCTCGGGGTCAAGAGTTTGACCCCCATGGTGGGTGTAAAGATTACTTAAGTAAATATTTTTTAAAATGGTACCTATATTATTATTACACTTTGCTTTGAAAAAAACATGGAAATGTATAATTAACTTTTAAAGATCCCTTTCAAATACTTTAATGCTATAAATCAATTTTGACATGGAAGGGGATAATTTTCAGTTATCTAAAAAATAAACATATGGAAAGCCTATTCCTACATGATGCTGCCATGAATACAAAAAGTTGTTTTATAATCAAACATAGGTGAAGGAGAAGATATGTAACCAAAAGGCAGAAAGAAAGAACAGTGTCTTTTTTTTCCCCTTTATCTGGGTCAAAATAAGTTCACAAATGTCTTAGACTTAAAAGGCTGTTGAAAAATTTTGGAACTATAAGTGTAACTATCCTATCTTGGAAGTATATTTCCAGTGTTTCATCCACGACATTTCTGTTTGTCCATTAGAAATCATTGCTAAAAATGTGAATTCCTCCAAATATACTCATAAGCCAGTGGTATCTTGAGCATCTACAATGGCAGAGGAAAGTATTCCTCTTTGGAAGAGTACAAAACATTCTGATGCCATTCACGCTATGATCTTGGGCACATTAAGTTTAATAGTCATAGTATTCCACAGCTTTTAAGTATGGTAAAAAGAAAGAGAGAGAAGTATGGAATAACCAGTGCCTCTTTAGCACTTGAAAGACACTCAAGAAATCCCTGTTGAACTAGTAAATACATCTATCCTAACTAGAATGTACAGAGAAATCTTTAAGATGATAGATACATAAATTAGGACTTGGTTCAAAAGAACTGAGTCTATTTTTCAGAACTATGGATATAAATGACAAAACACAGCTCAAATACAACCAAACAAATATAAAATGTATTGGATCATATAAGTAAAAATGTCAGAAGTTGACTACTTTTAGAATTGCTAGATCTGCTGCTCAAAAATGTCCTCTGTTCTTTTCTTGGCTTCTTGTCTTTTGGATTGGCTGCATTTTCCAGAAATTTCTCTCCATGTGTTAAGAGTAGATAGTCACCAGCAACTTCTGACTTACATCGACTTTGCACTCAGAAAGACAGAAAGGCTCTCCAACACTGAAGTAATTACTAAGAAAGGGACTCCATATGAACCTGCTTGGATTTGACTGGCCCTGTACTGATCATGGCATTCTGATTTGCCACCTTGGTTCATGTGACCACATCTGGAGTTGGAGACAGGAGGTGGGAGCATGGGAGGGGGGCAGGCAGTAATCTGCGATTGATAGCCCTACCAGAAAAATATGGTGAAAGAAAGGGACAATTTCCAAAAGAAGGATGTACTAAAGACAAAATGGTAGATGCCAACTAGAGTTCCCTACAGTAAATTTCTTTAATATCCTCTGTATTCTTTTAACCTCTGTAATATTGATAGTCAGTGGTTTACATGCCCCAGACCTCACCAAGATTTAAGCTTTCTCAGGGTAGAGGATGTGTTTTCCTCACAATGTGATTCATTAGACAGCATGAGCACTAATTTAAAGAGATAACTTACACAAAATTTTATATTATAAAGAATTATACAGTTGTATATTTGTATACATTTAAACTATAAATGATCAAGAATTATACAAATGTAAATATTTAGAGCCATGTACTTGTCTTTGACCTTCTCATGGAGTTAAATACATCAGAACCTCTATCTTATAATTCAGTGATTTTAGGAGATGATGCAAGACTGCTTCTGACAATGGCTTCGGCACCTATGCTTCCTTCAACTTGTATCTTTGTATCGCATGCCATTTTTTCTCATTCACATCATAAGGGGGCTGAAGATAAAATATGAAGTTATACAAGTTATATTTCCAGGTAATCGTACCCATTGTAATACTGTTTCCCTGTTCCTGGCATTGAACAAGATACCTGAAATGTAGCCACATCTGTTTTCCTTTTTGTTAGTTATCATGTCTAGGCTGGTTTGCATTGCTTCTTTCTCCTTTGGATGATGTTTCCCTTAACACTCAAAGTGAAGTGGTTTGTGGCCACTCAATATATTTTCAGCTCTTTACAAGTCATCACTATCTTGAAAGTTGGATCTCTCACCAATTTTTCTAAAATTACATATCTAAGCTTTTCTCTCAAGGTTTTCTGGTTTTCATGTATTTATAATTATGTTAGAAAAAAAATTATAAACTTGTAAAGGAAGACCATGTTTTAATAATCATTTTTTCATCTCCAAAAAGCACAGTCCTAAAAGTACATTTGTATTTAGTCTGAAAAAAGAAAAAGTGAGTGGAGAAAATGTGAAAATATTTCAGTAAAGATAAGACTAGAAAGTCAAGTCTCATTAAAATGAACACTGCTTTAATAGAATTTCGCTATAATTAAAATATTCCCAAGCTCTCTCTGGACAGTGACTAGTAGTAATGATGTCTTCTTGCTCTTGCTAAAATAAAAGTTTCTTTTTTTAATAACTCAAAATAACAAAAGCTTTATCCCTTGGTTCCTAATTGTCACTAGCTATTGTGGAAGGGAAAAAGCCTGAATACTTGATTCTTGAACAAAATGTGGAAAGAGGAACAGAAAACACCAACTAATACAGCAAAATCTCCTCACAAAGAAATGACTATGTATCAGTTTTCTTTTTTTACAAAAAGAGAAGAAAATGAGTAATAGAATCCATGGACTCTATCAAGAAGAAAAGGATATTTGACTAAAAATGTAGGCTATCTTACATTATAATTTACACAAAAGTTTTTACCTATATCACCTCATAGAATGTAACTATTCAACAAAGTTTTGTAGTAAATATTATATTATCACTTTGCTGATTAGGAAACTGTAATTCAGAGTACAAGTGTTTTCCCCAAGAGAGGAAACCAGCCATCTTCTCATTTAAACATTTTGTTCTGTTTCCATAAAACCACATCTGCCTCTGTTGGTTCAATAAATTAACCATATACTTTATAAATACTGAGGCCCTATATGCTCTTTGAAAAAAATCTCTAATTCATTATAGTTTCATTCTTTCTACTTCTTAGTTGTCTCACATATATATGCCTAGATTATAGTTTTACTTCTCATTTTTTTCTATACCTCCCCTTTTAAATAGAACAGTCTAAAATGTAGATGATACCTAATAATTCATATATTGAGAATTAGATTAGATATAAATTATGGTTATGCAATAAAACAACCCATCTTTTCTTATGAGAACTATTTAGTAGTACTGTATAATAATTTTTAAAAGTATGCTATACAGTGAAATATTTCAGCATTGCCTACAACTAGGTGATATCAATATAATACAATTTTATCAACAATTTGCAGCATGGATGAAAAATAAGTGCAGAAAGAAAAATCTGTGTAAATGTACATGAAAAGCCTTATTGAGCTTACATTCTAATTATAAAGACAAGAAGAGAAAGATCCACTTAAAACCCTCAGCTAAATAGATCTCCCCATACAAGTTCACGTAACTAGTGAAAAAATGGCCTCAAAACACAAGTTCCATTATTTCAATTATTTTTATAAGTTTATTCTCAACCTGTACTAAATTCAGTACATTGGACAGCATCTTGACTTTAAAAAAAAAAAAAAAATAGAGAGCCATCTTCTGGCCAGGAACCTGAGCAATCTTGATATATTAAGTTGGAGTTTTAAGCCCTCAGATTCTAAGATAAAAAGGAAAAAGACATTATCTTGTGATCCTTTCTCTGTGGACAAATTTTTTTCACTATAGTGGGGTCTATGGGTACTCATTCCAGTTCTCTCAAACAGGACAGCCAGTTCCTACAACCCTGAGTAGTTAACAGAGCTCAACAATGCTCTTTCCTTGGGCTCTAATCATGTCTGTATCATCCTGCCATAGTAATTACTTTTTGGATAAAGAGAGCATAAAAAATAGCCAAGCTTTTGAGTTTTCCAGAGTTTCAGATGCTTTGAAGTTCCAATTCTAATATTGCTAATCTATCTTCCCAAACAACCTATAATAATATGTTCAATAAATATTTGGTAATTGAATATTTGTAAGTGAGGTGAACTATGGGAATATGTGAATCTATATTTTCCCTATGGATATAATTTCATAGCCTAAATGAGCCAGTTAAATGAACAAGTGAAATGATTCCACTCAAAATTCTCTTTCCTCTGTACTAAATTATTATTCCTTAAAATTTTTAATTAAAAATAAACCATGTGCACTGACACAACCACACTTCCTTAGTATATATTCCATGAGGCTAATCTTGGAAAATGTCCTATTTGCTTGGAGAAATAATCATTGTGTAACACTCATAATGGTAAAATTTCCAATTCAGGCACCATCCGTTCATAAAAATAAATTCTTACGTATGCATTACAGAGCGAAAAACAGAACAGAGAGGGGTGAGCCTGGAGATAAAAAGTTTCTGGAGTAGATGTATGTAAACATTTTGAAGAAAGCTTCTCTAATAACAACTTGGGATCTCTTGCTGTTGGCATTCCTCCAGGACTCCTTGTTTGGAAAATATGTATAAATTAAGCACTTTGTACTTATATTGTCTCAACAGATTCTCATAGTAATCTTATAGTTAAGGCAGGAATTTGTTACCCCATTTTAAGGATGATGATCCTTAAATTGACGATCAGAGATATCAATTAACTTTTCAAAGTTACATGACTAACATATGTTAGAATTCAGTCTCAAACCCAATTCTTTTGATTCAAGCTCTATTCTACACCACTACTCCTCATGTACCTATGGACACACATATTGGAAACACCACTTCCATGAAGGTGGATAATAATCCACTTGTCTCTCTTTTCACTTGTGTTCATGCATTCTTCAATGCACCTATATTTTCCTTTGAAGTAAAGAACAAAATAGGCAGGTAGACACCTAGGCATAATGTGCTTTTTGGAGGGGTATTTAGCCATGTGCTTAAACTTGTTTTAGCCAATAATTTCTGAAATTTAAAACAGCTGTATGTGTGAAGAATAGGAATAACAATTGATAGTAAAATATTATTTTACTTTCAATTGCTGCTTTCAAATGCTATAACAATATGTATGTATAGTCTTGAGATATCATTTCACTATCTTAATCTTACTTCCCTCAAATTTTATTTCATATAGTTAAACTCTAGCCTTCACCCCTCCCTTCTATGGCTCCCTACTATCCCCACAATAAAGGACAGATTCCTTAGGATGATGTTACAAGCCATCCATTATCTACTTTTCCTTTCCTCTCCAAACTCTTTCCCCAACACGCTATCTTCTCTTTCTAGCTAAAGTGAACAACTGTGCAGTTACCCAGTAAGGCCCGTATCATTTTACATTACTATGTCTTTGCCCATAATCTCCCTTCTTTCTTAAAGGTCTACATATGGTTTTCTATCTGAAAACTCCATTCTTTCTTCAACTTAGTTCAAGTATTAGTCCATAAAACTCCTTGAGCAGCCCTCCTACTCCCTTACAAAGCAGAGTTGTTGACCCTTTTTTTGGTGCACATCTCAGTTATAGTAAATTATCAGGTTCTACTTTGGTGCCTACCGCAAGATTTTGTAGTCAGTTGTTTGTGTGTCTCCTTCCATGTTTTAACTCACTGCCTCTGTTCCTAGCACAGTGCCTACCAAGATTCTGCAGGTGCTCAATAAACATTTACTGAATGATCAGTGAATGCATAAGTATCCTGTTTAACAGAGTAGCTAAGGAAACAGAAATTCGCTGACTTTTTTTTCAAGGGCAGAATCATCCAAACACCAAATGGCATCTTGTCTGATCTTTCCTATGTCCTAGTCTAACTAATATTTATGTAAAAGTACCAAGGATCTGAAACATATGACTTTAGCATATAATAATACAGTTGCTTAGAACCTTATATCTAGTGAGAACAGAAAGGGAGAATTTATTTATTTTAAGCAAAATTCTAGTGCTATCACTACTGCCGTTGAGGAAAAATTGTAATCTTGTGCACTTCTGTTGTTGGTTTGCTTTTATTCTTCCCTCTTCAGTTCTGAATACTTAAAAACAAAATAGCAAAATGAAACAAAAGGAAATTCTATGATTTTTGAGGCAAATGTGGATCCCATGGATAATATATTCACTGCAGACTCCATCCTCTGAATGCCACTTGCATAATAGGAAAAGCAATCACCAAATCTGAAGAACCTTGTGGAGACATAATATGAAAAGTTATAATCTTGAAGAATAAAAATCTAAACAAAGCCTTGAATTAACTAAAAGAAATGGCTCTGGAACTAAGTTTACTAATTTTATAGTTGGATGTCTACTTTAAATATACTTTTTGATCCTTTATTTACAAATCCCTATACCAATTATTTATGGAACATTGTCCAGAAACTGTTGTGGACTCTGTGGATTATAATATATCACAAATATAATTTTTTAATATTGATATACAAATATCTTTGAGGAAATAAATACTTCAAATAACTCCACAGTGTATAAGTTAAGGTCTAATTCATTAGGGATAGAGAAGTTCATGGAATCAGAGTTCATGGACTCAAAATATATTCGGTCTTAAAACCAGTTCAATATTTGAGCAAAGATTTTATTTAGCATCAACATTATAGGTGGAAATGATACTAAATACTGTAAGGGATGAAATAAACAGGATATAGTCTCTGCCTTCTAGACACTTAGTATTTAGTAACAAAGAGAAGGCATTTACACAAATAAGCCTGTGATATATGCTAAAAGAGATTAAAGTGACAACAAAGTACAGAAGAGAGAAATTTCCCACCTAGAAGAAATCCAGAACCACTTCACAGAGAAGAGTTGCTGTCAGGCAAAACGGCAAAATATACATTAAAGCGCTCCATAAACTGTAAAATCCTGTTCTATCATTAGATGTTTTTCCTAAGAGCAGAACGGAACATGTTGCATTCTAAATTAGACATCAAGAAGGATATTTGGATTAGGCACTTTTAGATGTAAAAACAGAGGCCTACCAAGGGCACAGAAACCAAGGAAGCATATTAAAACACAGATGAGGAGATGCCAGACAGAGGAGGTCCTCGTGGAGGAAGAGCTGGAAACTGAAGCTTATTTAGAAATCAAGGTAGCTCTGAGGACCCCATCAGCAGGGCTTGTGCCTTTTCACTCCTTGTCTCCACCACTTTAACTTAGTTCTTCATGGGGCTTCTCCTCCTCTTGCTACAGAAACACATTAGTTTCCTTTCTCCCTTGCATTTATCTTTTCTTGCTCTGCTTCGTGAGCATTTCTCCTTCAGATTCTACTTGTCTTTACCTACCTTGGCCCTGGACTCTACCTTAGGGCTCCACTATATACATTTATCTTTTCCCAACCAGGCCATATTAGATATCCCTGTGGAGCTTAAGGATTGCTACCCCTACTTCCCCCCTTGATGCAGGTATCAACCATTCATTGTCCAGTAGGTTTTGATCAAGGGGAAAGGACTATGGTTCCAAGGTGACCATGTAGTTGTCCTCTTTCATTCACACCTATATTCATTCAGTCTCCTGTTGTCTTATGCACTAGATGGTACAAAGTAGACAAGATTTTTTTGTTACAGACTTTGTCCTCATGACACTTTCATTCTAGTTGGGAGTGATAATAGTAAAATTAAGAAAATAAATAAGCAAGACCAATTCAGCAGGTGATAAATACTGTATAAGTAGTAGAATGTATAATAAAAATGATCAGGAGTGGGGAGGGGGAAGAGATGCTAACTTTGGTAGGATGGTTACAGAAGGAAGGGGTACCCTGTGAGAAGGAGTCGAGTCTCTAGTAGTAGTAGTCAGTAATGAGTTATGTAGTTAATACTATAAGGAAAGTATATCAAGACTGCTAAGCTACTATACCAGTCCCCCTCCCAACCAAGTTCAAAATTAACTTATCAAGTTTAAATTATATATACTAGCTATTATGAGCTATGAAGAATCAGCTTCTAAGTAGGTAGAAGCACAAATACAGTACAATAAAGTGACCATCCAGTGATAGATTCCTTTTTAGAAATTATGATAAATCAGGTGGGATTCCTACTCCATAGGATTATTGATAGGGTAAAAGCCAATAAAAGATAAAAGATGTAAAAGCAATTTTAGATATAAGAGATCATGATCTTACTATTATCAAGTAGAAAGGAAGGAAGGGCATTGAGTCCCAAGCCAGGTTGGCGTCAATCAATCCCACTTTTTGGAAATTGTGAGTCATCCAAAAATGCTTGCAATATGCACCAATGGTGTTCAATGGAGAGAACATTCCCAAGTCTAAATTTAACTAGGAAAAACACTTTATGTGTGTCTATTTATGTCATCCCTTTTAGGAACATGATTTAATATCAAAGTCCCTTCATGTTACCATTTATTTAGCCTAAGTACACTACAATTTCCACACCTATATCTCACAAAAATATAAATTTTTTTGTCAGAAGTTTTTTTCTCAATTTGAAGGTTACATTTTCAGATCCTGGTATCTTTATACATCATCCTGTATTCATATTAAAACAGGTAAGTAGCATGACTAAAATACTTTGTTTTTTATTATAAGCAGGATCATGTAATTACTAACCATGGCTTGTCTAATTTTACAAATACTAGTAGAAATTGTTCAATAGGCCACTTTTTTTGACTGACCTTTTCCTACATCCATCACTAATCCCCCTTCACCAATTAGTTTACAATGAGCTTTCCTCTGAAGAATGATCTCTTTTTTCTACATCCATTCATTAGACCTTCCAGAAATAAGACTGTTTAAATGATTTGGTTTGTATGTACATTTATAAGAATTAAGCAATAATTTCTCTTGGGAAACAGCATGATACAGAGAAAAGACCTGCATTAAATATTTTTGCCATAAATAGTTGAGTGACTATAAGCAAATTATTTAACTTTTCTGAAGCTCAGCTCCTTAGTGGTAAAGCTCATGATGAAAAGAGATGGTGTATGTAAAATCTGAGGCACAAGATAAGAACTTAGTGAAGTTAGTCCTCTTTAGAGGCAGCATAATATTCTATATGTCCAATTGATTATAGGAGGAAAAATAATGTACTTTGAGTTCAGTTTAACACATGGTTTAGAACTCAACATGAATGGTCTTAGAGTGCACATTATTTACTTTGTGGATAAAATGGCTACCTTATACACATTAATATGTATCAAAATGCATGTTTCCGAAATATAGAAATTACTATAAACATTGCTATAATATATGTATAGGATACGTGGCTGTTTAAATATAATCCATCTGCTATTTGCATTTCACCAAAGTAACATAAGCAATTACATTATCTTCTTTGGCTAATTTTATACTACTCATTGTCTAAACTTCATTTGCTCATTGAAACCAGAATCAAGTTATATAAAGAAGAAACTCAATAATGCAAAGTTTCAGTCTCTTTTTGGCTGAGAAGTTACCAAAAACATTATTTAATGCAGTAGAGACAATGTGTTGTGATCAAAAATACTCAGTTCAGAAATCTGAACTATTTTCCAATATGACAGAGTCACAAAATGTTAAAACAATAATGATTTGCCTTTGATTGGCTCTCTCAGCATGATGAGCTCAGGAGGCTAGAATTTGGAAGCAGAAGATGAATTCCCTTCTCGAGGCTAAAATTTACTAGCTGTGTGATCCTTGAAAGTTACCTAACCTTTCTGAGGAGCAGAACTCTCATGTGTAAGACTGGAAATAATGTCTACTCCACTTTCTTCACAGCTATTTTGAGGAACAAATGAGATACTGCAGATTAAAAACACTCAGAAAACTCAAACACTGAAACAGGATGGAAGAAACTGGGCAGAGTAGTGGCTCCTTTCTTTTTGTTCCCATAGCAGGCTTTTCATTGCACTCCCCAGTATTATAATTATCCGTTCTCATGCCTGAAATGTGATACAGTAGCAGAAGGAGTAGAAACCTGAGGTCTGGGAATCTCCAGATGAAACCATCTGCTGCCAGAAGCCAGGAAAACCTAGGTTCAAATCACTTATTTTACCGAAAACAGTGTTATCTTTGGGATATTTGGCAATGCCCAGTTTCTGCAAGGGGACTCCCAAAGGACATTATAGAAAACAAAAGGCAGCTACCTAAGAGGCTGTCCTGGCTGATGGCGTTGGCATCTCTGCTTCTACAAAGTGAGGAAAGGTGTGGCTCATGGGACTCATGTCCCAATCAACAGATAAGTTCAGTGGCTCCAGAGTAGCATACTGTCCACTATAAAAATCTCTGAGCAAGAATAAGAAATTGGTCCAAGGTTTGAGTATTAGAGGATTTTACATTTCCGGGCCAAGATAAATGGGAGAGATTGCAGGGTACTTTACCCTGAGGCAATAGTAGTTCTGATGTTACAGGAGAAAGCCTGCTCAATCTTACAGCTTCCCTCTCTCCCTTACCCTTCAAAAGCCAAAGTCTGTACCTTAAAAAAAAAAAAAAAAATCCCTAATTCATGATTTTGAACCAAATGGTCAGATTTCTACTATATTAATATCAATTAAACAAGACGCACTCAAATGCACTCTCCTGACGGAAAGGCGAATTGATTTTTACACCTGATTTCTTCCACCATCGGAAAACTGCAATCCTCCCTCCCCAATCCTCCTCAAAAACACAAACAGAAACCATCTGAGCCAGAGCCACTGTTTGTGTATTGTATTTGTGTTCACCCATCTACAATGTTCTTACTTCTATTAGGGAATGTTTGCCGACATTTTCGGATTTAGCAGCAAGGCTCTTCCTGACAGACTAGGAAAGGGGTCTGCAGAGGAAAATTCATCATCTGATTAAGGCTTTTAGGCCAATTAAAACTCTCTGGACAGGATACTCTTTCCTTCACTTAGATTTCAGTGAACAGAGAGTAGATTATCTCTCCAGGCAATTATCAACTCTAAAAGTGCTTGTGGTTTCAAGATTTTGGCAGAACGTGTTGAAAATAGCATCATCAAAATACACTTGTACAAACACTAAATTCAATGGCTCTTTTGTCCCACATGATGTATGATCAAATTTATAAAGGTCTGTTTTTTTCCCTCAGGGTTTGTTTTTTGTTTTTTGTTTTTTTTTTTTCTTCCCCACAGAACCAATCTGCATCACTTAAGTTCTAACTATTATATTAGCCATCCTTTTCACTAGACTAGAGAACTTCTTTTTAATTGTCCATATCATGGCCACCATGCATCAAAGGTAGGATCTTTATTTTCCACTTGTTTTCTCTCCTAAAGAATCAAATTCTTGTAGGGGAGTTTTTAGGGTTGGGAATAGGAAAGTGTCTGAGACGAGGACCAGACTCTATCGTCAGTAGTCTGATCCGGGTCTTTAAATATGCCAAGCCGGGGACACTTCATACAGTTCCGTATTTGGGCTTCAGTTGGACTTGTTTTCCTTGCATACATAGGGTAGACTGACTGGGACTTGATCCAGAGACTTGGGAATCTGATGGAAACTGCCTGAATAATTTTGCACTTTTATTATTAAAACAATATGCTAGTTTTCTGGGGTGCTGTAGTCTCACTTAAAACATGTATAAACTGCTTTGTTAGAGATTATAGCACTATTGGGAGAGAAAACAAAAGTGTTCCTTTATATGATAATGCAAACTGATAATTTGGGAATGATTCATTCTCATAAATACTCCAACACTGCTGTCTAAGTTTATTGCTTAGTATGTATGGTGGAACAGAAGTTCTATCCGGAAAGTGAAACCTTTTATAAAACGATCTTTAATTGATTTTTTTCTCTATATTGTAGAGTGGTATATAAAACTTGGTAAGATTTTAGGGTGTAAGGATTGTCACAGCTCTCCTTCCCACTATTTCTCTGCTCTGCTTCTCTGCCTCTTTAGACTAGGGCAGCTTCATGGACCAAAAGAGAATAATGGGAGGGGAGCCAAGTTTGTGATGGAGGAATTGACTAGACGAATTCTAAGTTTCCTTCCAACCCTGACTTTCTTCTGCCCTGAGAGGTAGAAATAATTTCCAGCTGCAAACACCAGTGGACATTCCAATTAAAAAGGAATTTTGTGATATGTCAATGGACAGTGGGGGGAAAAAGCAGGAAATGTGGTAACAATTTAAACAGGGAGTCTGAGGAAGGACTATTTTAGTCAACATTTTATTTCAGGTTAAAATAAATCCTGGGTCTCTAGAAATCAGTTTGTGAAGGCAGTGTCTTATATTACAATCTTTCTTAGAAGATGAGAAAGAGGTAAGGGATGGGAGGTTTTCTAGAAGCACGTGGGGGAAAAAGAGATGAAAAAAATAATCTCTCCTAATAAAAGAAATAGGACTGATACAATTGTGTGGTAAAATTGTATAGTGATTAAAAACCCTATCATACTTTTTCAGATAGATCAACAGCTAAATACAAATACATTCTCTCTAAACATTTTTCTTTTCAATGTTTCTCCAGTAGTCCAAGTAATCTATGACCACATGCCTTTTGCCTTACTTTTGCAAAAAGTAACCATGCTAACACGTTTTTTAATATTTTTCTACATTTATATATTTTACGTCACAGTTTTTATTTTTTTACAGGAAATATACCAATATCCTCCCTTAGAGTTTCCAGGTTTGATATCAAGATTAAAACATCATTCTTTTATACTTTTTCTAGGATAATATAGTTCTTTGTGTTTAGAATATTAATCAATATTTGTTTTGGATGATACCAGAGGAATATTCTTTTTTATTTTTCTCCAAAAGGGCCTAACAGTCTCCCCTTCCTTTCCTGTTTTACAATGCCACATTTAGCACATAAGCATAGTAGATGGGTTGGAGAGCATGATTTATACCCTATTCTGCTCCATTGGTCTATTTATCTATTTCTCTACTAATATCATATGGGTGTTAACTTCTTCAGTTTTTGTACATTTTTCTACCAGGAAAAATCTTCATTTAACTATTTGTTTTGAAGATTTTATTTATTCCTTTGAGAAAGAGAGACAGAGAGAGAACAAGCAGGGGGAGAGGTAGTGGGAGATGCAGACTCCCCACTGAGCTGGGAGCCCAAAATGGGCTTGATCCCAGGACCTGGACACCATGAGCAGAGCAGAAGGCAGACACTTAACCATTGGAGGCACCCCATTCATTTAACCATTTTTAATAAACAACTCATTACAAATTTTCCAATAGAGATAGATCATCCCAGTCTGAGCTAAGGCTTGGGAAGTGCCAGGAAATCCAGGATGGAAGAAAGAAACCCTAGATATTTCTTCCTCAACAAACAGAATTCTATGGGTTGACTCTATTTTCCAGTGATCTTTCTGTCCAAGGGTCCAGGTGACATTGCCACTAGGACATAACAGTAACAGAACACCTGCAGAAGCCAAGGAATATAATCTTCATCAAAATCAGTCCCTGCTTTTTAGTCAGTCAGAGCCTAGCGAGGAGGGGGGAGGCACCCAGATAGAAGAGGGGCTCATTCTAACTTGGAGTTGAATGAGAGGTTCAAATCCCTGCTACTATCATCTGAAGGAAAAACAGAAGACGTTCCCTGTGAGTGAATAATTCATTTTGCTAATGGGAGAGAGAAAGGATTTCCAGAAAACTTCGAGCAGGGAGATGATAGAAGGTACCTAAACTGTCCCCTAGGAGTGTATTGGCAAACAAAATGAAAGCTTCTTTGTTCACTTCTCACCACATATTCCTCTATGGAAGCAAACATCTTTGTAAAGAGAAGACCTTTGTTAAAATAATGATATTTATTAAATGTTTATTATGTACTAGACACACACATATATGTATGTGTGTATACATATAACTTTTAATATTTTAATTTATACATAATACAGTTTACATGTAATTTATATTTTAATATAATGTATGTATGTGTGTGTGTATCTTCATTTCTTCATGACAAGCACCTTGGAAGGAGCTATCATGATTTCATTTCACATTTGAAGACAGGGAGGCTGAGCTACCCCCAACATCACAGCACTCCTTCCAGGACTGTAAGCATCATTACACCACTCTCAGCCTCAGGCTCCTCATGGAGAAAACAGGAGGGTCCTGCAATGGACTACCATGAGTAATTTCTGACCTGATGGCTATGAAATAGGCACCGTAAGGCCTGGCTCCTGGAAAGTACTCAACAGCTAATAACCATTTGGGTCACACAACTGAGAGGCCTGATAGGTCTCTGTGCATAAAGTGATTCACCTCAGGCTCAAATCAAACACTAAATACTTATTAATTTGTTTTTTTTTATGGACCATCTTCTACAGCCTTTAAAAAAAGGCCCTTTATAAAAATAAAGGCAAGTTTATCTAAAAAGAAAATGATTTAAAATCAAAGCTTATTATAAACAAATGTAATAGGTTTTTACTCCAACATTCCAACCACTCAGCTCTCAACTTCCAAGCCCACCAGTCAGGTCAACAGCAGGTTTCTAGACCCCAGATTTCTGACAGAAGCCCTAAAAAGCATTTGGTTTCACCATCACATGTGGCTCTGTCTGGGTGAACATTCAAACCCTGAGGCTTGTGCTGATTCAATTGGATGCCGCTTACACAGCCCATGGATAATTCCTGTCCATAATCCCCAGTCAGAAACAGCCCCCGCATCACATGTGGGGACTCAGACCAGGGCCTTCATTCAGGGAGCCCAAGTAGGGTCTACTCCCATCTGAAAAAGGATTATGTGATGTCCTCTGAAAAGGCAGAGACCCATTTAGTTCAGTATTATGACGCTGGCCCAGAGAAGCCATTCCATAGATACTTCCTGGTTAATTGACCAAAATGGCAGGGCAAGGTGAAAGCCTGGTCATGGAACTCCCTTCTGCTGTTCTCTAAAATAAGAGGCCTGAAGAAAGTCCTAACATGTTAAATTGTTCATTATGAGCTAGAAACTTTTCAATAATCTTTTTATCTAAACTTATCCAGAGGTGAGATCAAGTCAGATCCGCTTCCATATCCATACACTCAAAATGGCCCACAATTGTGACAAAGGGGAGGGTAGGCCTGAGCTTAAAATGCCATCCCCTTAGATTTAAGCCTTGGGAATATTTAACCAGAAAAATTGCATGTCACCTTTCTCATTCTTTCTCTTATCCCCACTTCTCTCTTGTTTGGAGCTAAAAGGATATAGAGAAAGGAGAAGGGATATTTTCAAGAAGAGTGGGAGGGACAGTTTCACCTGTCCATTCACTTTATTCCCTTTTTTTCTCCCCTTCATAAGCACTATTACTTTTAAAAATTAAATACAAGTTTAGTTGACATTGAATTTGGGAAAGGGAGGAGCTTTCAAATTTTTCAGTTTTTCAAAAATAGGTATGTTTTGTTTTATGTTTATAACTTTAGATTTTATCATATCATATAACACATAATTGTATTAAAAATTCTTTGGAGAATTAAGGGAAAATATCACCCATTGTCCCATCACTCAGAACTAAGAATAGCTGACCACTTATTGAGAATTTTCTATGTGCCAGACACTTCACCAAGAGCTTTGTACATTACCTTGTTTTATCCTCACAACACCACTATAAAATAAGCACTATTGTTATCTTCTACCTGTATTTGAAATTAAGGTGCAGTGTAGCTGAGTTCGTAGCCAGAGCCACACAGCTTATAATTAATTTAAAAAGTACTTGAGGGACGCCTGGGTGACTCAGTGGTTAAGCCTCTGCCTTCGGCTCAGGTCATGATCCCAGGGTCCTGGGATCGAGCCCTGCATCGGGCTCTCTGCTCAGCAGGGAGCCTGCTTCCCCCCTCTCTCTGCCTGCCTCTCTGCCTACTTGTGATCTCTCTCTCTCTGTCAAATAAATAAATAAAGTCTTTAAAACAGCAACAACAACAAACAGTACTTGAGTCTGACTCCAAAGCTCTTGCCCTCCACCATCCTTCTTTCATCTAATACTTAAATCACTTTTAAAAATAAAGTTTACTCTTGAAAAAACCTGTCTCCATGGAGTTGAAAATCCACATATAAATTTTGACTCCTCAAAAACTCAATTACTAATAGCCTACTACTATTGATCAGAAGCCTAATAACATAAGCAATGACACATATTTTGCATGTCATATGTATCTAAACTGTATTCGTATGATAAAGCTAAAGAAAAGAAACTGTTAAGGAAATCAGAAGTAGTATACTCTATTTGTTGAAAAAAAAATCTATGTAGAATTGGATCTATGTGGTTCAAACCATGCTGTTCCAATGTCCACTGTAGAGTTAAATCATACTGCACTTATAGCTTGGGAACAGAACTAGTACACTCTTTTTCCCTCAAACAAGGTGATCTCCTGGTCTCTGTTTGAAGGGACCAAAAAGAAAAAAAAAAAAAAAAAAAGGCGAGTTTACTAACTTTATTTCAATGTGTTGAATGATGTTGCACAAACTACTAAAAAACAACCTCAGATTAGTGACTGAAAGCAAATGGCTTCAGGATTTTGAAGAGGAAACTTACAAAATATGTTTAGAATGTTCTAGTATGTTCTAGAATGGAGAGGAGGCTAATCTCTCTCATATACTCTTCTGAGGGGTTTTTATTTAAAGTGATTCCATCCATTCAATCAGCTCCACATACCTGAAAACTGCCAGAAGAAGATCTCACACTTCCCACATACAATCAATACACAATGCTAAAATAATAAAAACTCATTTGAGGGGTCAACATATATACAAATCTGCCTAAAGGAAGGGCTGCGTGTGATGTTTCACACCCCTTGTCTTCAAATTGCAAATATCACCAGGTTTTCACTGCTTTTTCCTTTTCCAGAGCTCATTCTGGTTGCAGAACCATAAACTCCACTCAGGGACTTTCAAGGTACGCACAAATGAGGAGCTTGCAGCTTCTTAGCCTTAGACCTTCCTAGCTGGGAAGGTAGCACTCCCATCTTCCTTCCTTTAGACCTGTTTCCCTGGAGAAACCCAGGAAATCCAGCAGCATTTAGCCAGCCCCTCTTATGAATACAAAGAGACTATCAGGATGAGTTGTTAAAATCTGTCTCAACCCTTTCCTGCTATGGGCAAATCCCTAGCTTCTTTGGTCAATCATTGCTCTCAAAAAAGAAGGCATGGACTCAAACAGTGCTCTTCTGTTGAAGCCCTAGGGTTCTGAGGTAGGATATCCAGTCCTACAGTCAGCTTGAGAAGATCAGGCCAGCCTCTCCCTGCATCCTGGCTTCATTCAGAGCAGCTCTGCCTTTATCTTTTTTATATTTGGGGGTTCTATATAAAACTTTGTTAGAAAAAAAGAGTCTGTAGCTACCTTTTTTTTTTTTTTTTGGTAAAAATCACTGGATTGGATGATTCCTAAAGTTTGCTTCAGTTCTATGCAATTTTTTTTTTATAATAACCCAGTTCAAGTTTGTATATTTCATGTGAAGCCAAAAGACTACATCCTCCTCACATCTGTAGTATACATTTGTTTCCTCAGGGTTTTTTGAGGGGGACTTACTCTCTTTACTGGCAATATTTATGAAAGATCTGAATTATCTTACTCACACCAGTACCTGCAGGTCACCTTCAAGCTACATATTGTGTGATCTTTCACTTAGTCGTCACACAGCATAGTTTGACCAAAGGCATAGTTTGACCACATTATTTGAGACTCTGGGAAACCGAGAGTTCTAGGTGGAACACAAGATTATACTGATCAGCTTCTGCCTCCCCCAAAGAAGGGACCACATCTAGTTTTCTGAAGACACCGGTTCATTGAAGACACTGACATTATTTAATGTTTATCTCACATTCTTTTGAGGAATGACACATATGTGAAATGGACCAAAATTAGGAGAGCTTGATACTCAAATTTCTGGAAAGGGACAGCTGGATTTATAATTATCATGTTACAATGGCATCAGCCACAAAGAGCGCTGTGAAGGCCTATGTGTATTTTCCATAACACGAGATGTTAGTAGAGAAGAGGTTTTTTCGTGTTTGCAGTATCAATCAGTCTAGCATCTGGGTAGTACTATGATCCTAGAAGGTCTATATATTTTGGTAAACTCATTGTTTGTGCCTGCATATTTTGTTTCATTTAAGCCACTTTCAAACCATAGTGCACAGGCCATCTATATTTGCATCATGGCGGAGAGGTATTTTTGAAAAGTGAAAATTTCTACTGACTCAGAATCTTACAAAATACTGTTAGCATGTTTTCCAGGGCTTCTAGTGCACATCAGTTCCTTTTCTTTTGTGTGTGCGATTTCTTTGCTGTAATAAAGCCTCAGAAAACATCATTTATATGTTCTGAATAATTAACCTCCAGTTATAAGGTCTGGCAAGTCTTCTTGCTACTCGATTTTTTTTTTTTCTTTTTAAATGAAGTAGTAACAATGGGGTCTCTGGGTGGGGTGGAGATGTTGTAGATGATCTCTAAAGTCCCTGCCAATTCGAACATGCTATTCCTGATGCTACTTGGGTTAACTTAAGCTTAAAGGTCAGAACAATTTATTACCTTAGGTACTTTTCAGTTATTACTAATATCTATTAAATGGCATATATTCAAACTGGAGAAACAGAAACTTTTAAAATATTTATGTAAATTATATGATGTGTGAAATGGAAAATGATACATCTGGGAACAAGTACCAGAAATGAAAAAAGTGTCTAATAAAATAAGAAACCAGGAAGAAGTCATCTATCACCTGACTCAGTTCTTCCTAGAAGGGCAATGGAATGGGATTTGCCTTGAAATCCACAATTAAATATACTACAGAATCTAGCCAGAGAACTTGGTTTCAAAAAACAGGACTTGGTCCTTTATAAGTCTGCTTTTTTGTTGAATTAAGTTTATGTTCCTAATTTCTAAGTAGTATTTTGGGTCATTGATCTGAATTCTTACCATTAAGACCTACTCTGAAAACCAGCTGATGACAAACTTTTATTTTATTGATTTTTGGACAAGGTTTACTTTTTTGACCAATGCTTATTTAATGTCTGTAGTATGTTGAGTTTTACTTCCTGAAATCCTATTGATCATATTCCCTACTCTTGAACATCACATACCAGACCACTTATTCCCTGACTAAGCCTATATCTTTGTATAGGGCTCACCACCACCACCCCCAACCAGAGGCACTGAAATTCCAATCATGCTAAGTTCTTTGAGGACCAAAACCCTGAAGATGCTGTTCTCTCCTTCTGGGATACCTCCTCCCTCCCTCTTTATGTACCCAATATTTGTGACATTTGATCTGAAGCAGAGAGGCCACTGAGGCAAGAGCAAAGTGAAGAGGAGAAGAATATTAGGAGATATGTGAGAGGCAGAAAATAGGACAGATCATGTAGGACTTTATACTCAAGTTAGATGGAATATAATTGAAAGAATCATAGCAAAGGAGTGGCATGATGTGTTTTGTACCTAACACAGGGCTCACTCTGGCTATTGTGGTGAGAATGGTCTGTGGCTATAGGGAAGTATGAGAAGAACAGGAGCAGAGAAATTAATTAGGATGAAACAGTCTGAGCAAGAAATTAGTTTGGAAACAGTGGAGATGGCAGAAAGTAGCCAGAGTCTGAATATATTTTGAAATTAAAGTCAATAGGATTTGCTGATGAATTCATGTAGGGTATGACAGAAAGTTGAAATCAAGGATGACCTCCAAGTAGGAAGTCAGAGAGCAACTGGAAAAATTGAGTAGCCATTTATTGAGATACAGCAGAAGGAACACATTTGCAGGGGATGGTAGCAAAGTAGAAGGTCAATCTTGGGGATATTGAATTTGAGATGGTTATTAGACCCTCAAGTGGAATTGTATTGTAGGAAGTTGGGATATAGAAATCTAGACTTTAATGGAGAGATTGCATCTAGAGAAATTAATTTGTAAGTTGTCAACTGTAGGCATTATTTATAAGTGAGTACAGATATAAAAGAGGAATGTTAACATAAAAATATTTTAAAAAGTGATATAAATGAATGATTCAATTATGCTGATTAAGATACCAACTTTCAGTGGGACACCTGGGTGGCTCAGTGGGTTGAGCCTCTGCCTTCGGCTCAGGTCATGATCTCAGGGTCCTAGGATCGAGCCCCGCGATGGGCTCTCTGCTCGGCAGGGAGCTTGCTTCCCCTCTCTGTCTCTGTCTGCCTACTTGTGACTCTCTCTCTCTCTCTCTGTCAAATAAATAAATAAATAAAACTTAAAAAAAAAAAGATACTGACTTGCAAAGGAAAGTAAATAATATAAAAGTCTCATAACAGTATCATTTAAGATATCTCATTCTTCATTCTCTTACACAAAACTTGTTGGCAATTCTCATTTCTAAGAACATACAACTAAAGAAGTTATTTATTAGACTATTCATTTCAGATATGGTGAATACAATTATAAGTTTAAACATAGAATTACTGGATCTTCTAATTCTATACCTCAGTGGTCATAGATTTGCAAGAAGAAACAAAAATCAACATATCATTATGATGAGGCCGTTGAGTTTTAGGTGGATATCACAGCCAAAAGAGGTGGTTGGGCACATTCAAAACTTCTCATATCCTCACACGATGGTTTATAGTTTACAATCTTCATCAGTTTACAGTTAAAACAAATGTTCGTGCCACTTCTACATGTCACCTCCCTGAGGAGCCCAAGGTCCACCGTTGGCTGCAGACCAATAAAACTTCCACAGGATGAGAAGCATTAGTCCTTTCCATTTCATAGTGAATACTGAAAGAAATAAATGGTCCTTACTGGCTACCATCCAGCAGGTCAGCAGCGCTCAAATCTGGGTTAAATCTCTGGAAACATCCTCAGGCATGCAAACTTGGGCCTTCCAAAGCAGCGCCATGGAAGAGAAAAATGTGCCTGAGAATGTGTCTGGACTCACCTTCCACTCAACCACCTCACCCTTTTGTCAAACCCTGCCACCTCTGTGCTTGGACCTTCAGATGTCAAGGCATACATTTGCTCCCCACTCAGATTTAACACCTCTCCATCATTAGCCTCCCATCTTGGATATCTTCCCTTTATGAACTAAGTGTCTGAGTCCTACTCACACACTCCCCTGAATCCAGATGCAGATGATCTATTTTAATAACCTCTCCTCAGCAACAACAGTGCAGACTAAGAATAAAGACCACTGATTTTCATACTTGCTACATACTTTGGCTTTCCCTCATGTTATCTATACTATACAATAATTCTAACCAGAAAGAGATTTTCTAAAAAAAAAAAAAAAAAAAAAATCCTCAGGAAGACATGACCTAATTCCTATGGTCACATAGCTGCTAGTAACTGGAAGAACTGAGATATGAACCCAAGTCTATATTAATCCAAAGTCCAAACTCTTTCCTTAATTCTGTATTACTACCTCCCCTCATCATGTCCTTGTCCCACTCTCCATGAGACAACATCAACACAGGTAAACTATAGTCTGCCCTCCTCCCCCCGGTGACGTTAACTGCTTCTTCATTCTCCTTCATAAGATCCCTTAGAATATTTCATGGTCTTCTCCCATCCTCTATCACTTTGCTCGTCACCCCGACCATCACCACCACCCTGGAGATGGTCAAAACTGTGTTATAACTACTGAAGTCCAGGAATGAATCATTTACTTTCAACAACAACCAAATTGAAAAGAACTTCCATGTGTCTAAAAGACAAAAGATCCAATTTTGTATCGGGCTCCAAATCTGTTTCTCAAATAGCTTCCATAAATCTGTACCAAAATCAAAAGGTATGATTTATAAGAGAACCTCTTCCAGTTAACACATCTACTCCACTGTTTGCTTCAAATCAAGGTTTCTATGTGGCTTATGGCTGGAGAGAAGAGAAGAGGGTCAGTGGGGTTTCCATCCTGAGGCTCAGGCTTCACAGGTATGCCTACTGTTCTTCTCTGCACAGTGCCAGACATCCTGTGGACACTTGACACTCATAAAGGAACAGGGTTATTCACACAGTCTCAAGCTACCTGCCCTAAAGAGGCATCATGGAGAGGAGTTTAGGTCACAAGCTGACATTCTTATGTCTCTTGCCCATAATGAATTTTTATCACATCATAAAGGAGGCTCCTCAGCCAGTTGGAAATCATTGCCTTGCTGAATCAATTATGATTGCAGGGCACTTTGAAATGTTATGTTGATTGTGATGTTAATAGGTACAAAGATACACAATGTGAAGCTCAATAACCATTCCATTAATGTCTAGTTTAAAGTTTGTTTCCAATATCATCATTATGACAGGGAAAATGACCCAGAGGACATACTACTGGAGAAAGTAAAGCTCACATATAAGTATTCCGGCATCTAAAAGCCAGTGGCCTCTCCCCAGCTTTATTCCTCATGAAATGTGCACAACATGGAGTTTGCACAGCTGGGCCCACAGAATAATCAAAGGGAAAATTTCGATTAGGATAAAATTGCCATGCAAAGCATGAAAGTGGAGACAGTCTCCATTGTCATTTCCATTACTAACATAGTCATACAACCAACACAGCATTCATCATGAATTGCATTAAGACTCCTGAAGCAGAAACCTTGGAGTTGCTGGAGTACCACCATGTCAGTAATTTCACATTAATGTATTTAAACGATGTGCCATTCACCCTTCATTTTCCAGACTGCCAGGAGTTGTCTTACATGGTTATAGGCAAGGTATTTTGGCACTCATTTTCATCTTTCCCTCCCTGACCAAGCTCTACGAGTAAAACACTGACCCTGTGTATAATTTCCTTGGCTGCAATTCCCTCCTTTGTGTTGGTTCTGTAATATTTCAAGTATTAAATTCTGGGAAGAGAAGAAATGCCACGGAAAGCAAAACATGAAGCTTTAATAAGAAATTAGATTTTTAAACTTTTGGAGGTAGGGTAATTTGATGACAAGGAATCTAGAAAAATACAGGAAAACAGATGAGATATACAGACCTTAAGTTTCTCATTAGACTCTAACACTAGTTCAAAAATCACTACAGAGTATACAGTCATGAGCTCAGATTACTCAACCTTTTAGCTACAGCATCTCCATCTGGACCCAGGGAGTAGTTCCAGTTAGGAAAGGGTCTGGTGGAATGAGCTTGGGATTTACAGAGGACCCTGGTTTTGAGTCCAGTCAAGTGATAACTACATAGCATCACTTTTCTGAGATGCAAATTATAGACCATAAAAGTCTGTAAAGCACTATAGAATTTGAATTGGTATATAAAGGTAAAGTGATCAGACTTTTTGGGAATCTGTAAGATATTCTATTTATTCATTTGTTCACTCATTCATTCATTCATTCATTCATTCTAGTAAGGAAAATTATCCCAAGGATACACATAAACAATAAGCCAGACAGTTAGTGAGGGAAAGATTAAAAGAAAAAGCTATAGTTGCGGTGGAGTTTATTCATTGATCAGTTGAGAGACAGAGGGAGGGAAGGGTGATGGAAGGGAGGAACCAACATGAAATTGGTGATAGCTGAACTGTTTTCAAGGAATGCCAATCTGTCAGGGGATAGAATGTAAAAGGCCAGAGTCAGAGGGAGCAGCCAAAGCAGGAAGAAGGAATTAGAGTGTACACATGCCCAGGAACTGCATGTGACCCAAGGCGCTCAGGGCTATGTTGAAGTTAAGCATAATTGGGGAAAGATCAGATTCTCAGAGTCTTGTGAGTTGTGTTAAGGAGTATATATACTTTCTTCTAAGTCAGTTGTTCTAAATTCTGGTTGCACATTACACTTGAGGAGCTTTGAAATATACTCAGATCCATCCTAAGAGATTCAATTTGGTTTGGGGAAGGTCCTGAAGTGGCAATTTTCAATTCTATCCAGGTACAGCTGGGGCTGAGCACCACACTACAGGGATAAAGTTATGCCAAGAATGTTTAAGCAAAGAAATGTCAAGGTCACTTCAGTGTTTTAGAAAGATAAGTCCAGCAGATGTGTGGAGAATTGGAGAGAGGTGGAAGCTAGGTAAAAACTATCTGTCTATTGGAGCAGGAGTGTTCAAATTGTGGTTCACTAAAACTCTAGGGTTTATGGAATTTTTGCAAAGACTATAAAACATTTTCCTTCAATTTGTTTTTAAAAATATTTGTTTAATTATTGTTAAAACAATAATTGACAAAAATTCCAATGTGACATAAATAAAATTTTAGCACATCAACAATGGTTGAATATATGTTTCAAATTTAATTCAGTATTCCCCTGAGATCCTTAATTGGTGAATCGCTTGGAATTATAAGGCAAGTTGTTTTAAAGGGGGATAGGGAAAGTCACCAGTCCATTCTCATACATTGACTTTCTTGTGCATTTACTTTTTTCGAAATTATAACAAAATACACATAAAATGAAAATTACCATCTTAATCATTTTAAGTGTACAGTTCAGTAGTGTTAAATCTATTCTTATTGTTGTATAACCAATCTCAGAACTTCTTCATTTTTCAACTGAAACTCTATTTGCATTAAACAATTACTCCCCATTACCTGTTACCCCTTAGCTCCTGGTAGTCACCATTCTGTATTTCTATGAATTTGACTACTATAGATGCCTCATATAAGTAGTATCATATAGTATTTTTCTTCTATCTTATTTCACTTAACATAATATCCCCAAGGTTTATCCATATTGTAGCATATGTCAGAATTTCCTACCTTTTTAAGGATGAATTATATTCCATTGTTCGTACATTCCACATTTGTTTATCTATTCACCTATTGATGAACATTTGGGTTGCTTCTACCTCTTGGATACTGTGAATAGTGTTGCTGTCAATGTGGGTGTGCAGATACCTCTTCAAGCCCCTGCTTTCAGTTCTTTGGGATACATGTTTTGAAGTAGGATTGTTGGATCATATGGCAATTCTATTTTTAATGTTTTGAGGAATACATTGACTTTTAGTAAGTAAAATCTACACACCCTTATAAAAAGCAGCTTTGTCTATTTTATAAAACAAAATTCTGCTTAAAAATTTATTTAGAAAAGTTAATTGGGGAGGAATCTGCTGCTTTGGTGGGGGGTGGGGGGGGGAGACAGACCACAAGGCAGAGATAGTAAGAATAGAGGAGCAGGAATAGATAAAAGGTGAAGAAGGTGACTGTGTCAAGGTCTTTTGGTGCCCCCTCCTCTTTAATGTTTGTGGCCATGTGGGGAATGAAAATAACACAAAACTCTATGGACTGAATAAATTTGGAGTCAATGAATGTCTGTCTACAGCTGACTCAGAAGGAAAGCTGCTATAAAGATTACAGAAAAGAGAAAACCTGCATTATTTCCCTAGCCTCTTCTCAGGAGGCCCCCCTATTTAGGTCACAAGGTAAAGAAAATATACATAAAGAGTCTTCATTCTATTTCACCTGGAGGCCTTTTCTCCTCCTCCCATATTCCAAAATTGATAACACCAATAGTAAATTCTGCACTGTGCTTTGAAAAGCAAGTTACCCAAATGTTACACATCAGTAGAGAAGGTTCCTATCAGAAGAAGTGGAGAACTAACAGTGGTGCTCTCAAGCAATTAGTTGGGGCCAGAAAAGAACAAAGGCAACAAAAGGAAAGCCATTATGCAAATATCTGGTCAGTAATTGCCTACCCACCTTGAGTAGCCTTGGCAAAGAATGGAGGAGAGTAGCTGACTTGAAGGGTTTCTGCCAGACTGAATCATTAGATGTCTCTATAATTAATAATAGGGTTCTGCATAAATTTTCCTCAGCAGGCTTCCTGAAGATCTTGATGTGGCTGGGAGTAGGACGATTAAGAAGGATAGACCTAAAATAACGCCCTGGCCACCAGCTCAGATGCCTTGGCCGATATGGCAAAGGCCTGGAATTCAGGGTAAAGTGCAGGTCCAGGGAGTCTGAAAAGATGGCCAATCTGAAACAGCTGTATGGCAGCATGAAGCCAGAGATACTGGGCTCATACCAAAATCAGTTGTCCAAAAATATTTCTTACAGGTCACCTACTATGTGCCTGGAATAATTATGGTTGCTGGGAGAGCGTCAGGGAATAGAACAAACATGGTCCAAATCCTCAGGGAGTTTCTAGAGGATGTGCCAGGCAAAATCAACAATTCCAGTAAATGGAGCCATTAAAAAAATAGATGTTGCCATAGACAGCTATGGGACACTTAAGCCAAGCTCCTAATGGAGCTCTGGGAGAAGTGGCATCTAAGTAGACCCTGAGACATGAGGAGGACTCAGCCAGGTGTACAGGAGGAGCGAGTTGCAGGCAAAGGAAGCAGCACATACAAAGGCCCTGTGGCAGGAGAGAGGCTGACAAGGTGATGGGTAAGGAATTCTGTAGGATGATCATGAAGTCCATCAGGCAATGAGGTTGATGGAGTTCTCACACTTTAGTGAGCACCATAGCCACAAGAGGGCTAATTAAAGCATAAACAGCTGGGTCCACTCCCAGAGTTTCTAATGTTTTAGCTCTAGAGAATTTGCAGTTCAACTAAGTCCCCAGGTGGTCTCGGGACCACATTTTGAGAATACTAATATAAAAAATATAGTGGAGCTGGCAGTTGGAGGGGGCTGGAAGCAAATCTCCCTAGAAGCTGTGACAGTAAGAAATGGTAGCAGCTTGGACCAGCAGTCCAAGTGATAATAGGCAGGTATGGAAACTGTAGAATTCACAGTTCTCAGTTACTAACTGTATATAAAGGTCAACAGGGTGTCCAGAGTATAGAGCTGGAGGATCATGTTATTCCCTTAGACAGGGGAAAAGGAAGAGCATGTCTGGGGGAGAAAATAGCATTTGGGTCTTAAGAGTGTTGCTTATGAGTTATATAAGTAGAAAGCAAGCAAATGGATGTTGTATCAAAGTTTTGTAAAGTGCAAAAACAAGGAATGCTGTTATGCTGAAAATAAAAAAAATTAAATTAAATTTTTAAAAAAGTTTTATAAAGTAGGTAGTCAAATGTATATTATTTGAGAGCTAAAAGAAATAGCAAAATGGGCTGGAGCACAGGCTCCTGGAAAAGAGTTCCTGGAAAGGTAAAACATAAGCACAGAGATAGAGATTGAAGCTGTAGACATGGCCCAGAGAGACCATGTAGATAAAAAGAGAACCCTTAGAACAAAACCCAGGGAAAAAAAAAAAAGAAAGAAAGAAAGAAAGAAAAAATGATAATTTCAGGAATGAACAAGAGGAAAACCAAAAAACAAGACTAAAATGGAGAGACAACCAGAACTACCCAGGAAATGCACCAGATAGAGAGCATTTCCAGGAGGGTGTGATCTACAAACGCAGAGAGGGCAAACAAGAGAGGGTCACCGCATCCACTGGCTTTGGAAACACCAAAGTGTGGTGACCTTGGGGAGGGCACTTTAGTTGAATGATAAGAGAGGAACTGGAGGCAGCAGCAGCATGATGATATTCTGTACCGTGGAAATCCTCTTGTGGGTTAGAAACTCTACTGCAGGTTCTCTTGCTTAACCACCTTAATTCTATATACAGAGACATTTGAAAATGTCATGTCTATGGCAAAACAAACTCGGAGGCTGGCAAATGAAACGGACATTGCACATATATTGGTCTGAAAGGAAAAGAATGCCTGCAACAGAGCTCAAAGCCCAGGAACAGGAGTTCTCATACCCAGGCGACCCAGAGCCATCCCACGGTGACCATGGCAGCCTTTTTCCAGTAGGGAAGTGAACAGCTACAGTTCTGCTCAATTTTCTCCCTCGTGGGCATCCTGCTTCTGCTCTCTTTCTCTCATCACATCCTCAGAACACCCTTCTCCCTGGCATCTCTGCCCAAGTTTGCCTGTTCTGGGCCACCCATCGGGAGTGCTGTTCTTTAACAGAAGGAATATAAAGTTTCTAGAGAGGTATTTATAATGTAAGTCTAATGCCAGCTTAGCTTTTTAATAATAAAAAAGTGCTAAAGCACTTCTATACACTGACTAGCACATATAATGCTTAATTTGGAAAGAAAAATTAACAAAGTTCCTTGGGCCAGCAGCAGATATGGTGTGTCCATTGCCGCAACAGACACAACACCAGAAGAGAAAAACCCAAATCCCAGGGCAAAAATATTCACAGAAGTAATGGCTGAAGGCTTCAGAATTTGACAGGCAAGGTTTAATCACAATCACTGCTGTGTGGGGACAAGAGTGAGAATTAACCACAGGATAGACAAACAGCTAGAATGGAGTGTGAGAGTAGCAAGGGAACAAGACTTACAAAGTCAGACATGATCAGGAGAAATTATGAAATGCATTCCCAGATAAGAAGGCTATGCCACAAACAAGTTAACTGAATAGTATGCAACACAGTAGCATGCTGAGAACCCATTAAACCTGGGGGAAAACCACATAAGCTGGAACCATGAGTCTTTTGTAGCATCCAACCAGGGCTTTGGAAGTGTTTGAAATCCCCATTACTATCTCCTCACAATCTAAGTGTCGCCTATTGTTTTAGTTCAAAACTAGAGTATGATTTTAAATGTTTTATGGATTTTTTTTAAGATTTTATTTATTTATTTGACAGAGGAAGATCACAGGTAGGCAGAGAAGCAGGCAGAGAGAGGGGGGGAAGCAAGCTCCCTGCCGAGCAAAGAGCCCAATGTGGGGCTCGATCCCAGGACCCTGAGATCATGACCTGAGCCGAAGGCAGCGGCTCAACCCACTGAGCCACCCAGGCGCCCCTGGATTTTTTTTTTTTAAATTAATGAAGTATAAATGTAATTCACAAGTTTGGGCTGACAAGGTTTAATTTTCGAACCCAGAATAATCCAGAAAATCTCATTTAACCAATACCAGTTAGCATTCCCTTTACTAAATCACTCCTTTGACTTGAGGGATTAATATTTATTTTGCAGTCATTTGGCTTATGTGAAAAAGCCCAGAATCTACCCTATTGTTTAACTTATTTGACAAAAACTAAAACTCTTCATCTATCAACTCCCTAGCAAGTAAAATTACTCAATTGTATTAGATGATTAGATGCTATCTAAGATACTGGTTTGCCTAAGAATACTGTCAACAGGACAGGGGATACTGAGGACTTTAATAGAACAGATTATGACCAACAGAATCACAGCTTGACAAAAGCTTAGACATTGATTAAACTCAACCTACTTGTTTTACGCATCTATAAAAAGAGACCCTACAAGATTTAATACCTTATCTACTGTCAAGTAGCTTCCTAGGACCAGATTCAGAGTCAGATTTAAGACCAGTACTATTCACAGTCTAATATATGCCCCTCAGCTTATACATTATTGAACACAGAAACTGAAAGACGAGTCAGGTGTAAGAAAAGGGACAGTAACAATGGTAAATGGGATATATCTCCTAGAATAAAGATCTTTGAGCTCAAAAGAACATGAAACATATGGTCAGCTGAGGGGAAGTGGATAATAAATAGTGAAACCAAAAGACAGGAAAGATTGGAAATTAGGTATGTTTCTGCCTGCTTGAAACCAGTGTGTTTGTTGTTTAAATGCCTTTGAATTTCTTCAAACCTCTGGTTACACCAGCCTAGTAGATTCTTATTCTTGGAGTGTCCAAACTTCAGGACTAAAATTAGAGCTGTGTGTTTCTCATTCTCAGCGATGGAGGTATTTTATTATAGTTGAGAATTTACATATACGATCACCGAGGTAGGGTATAAAGTAAATGTCATTATCACTTTAGTTCACATTGTTCCTTCAGAGTTCATGCAGAAAATGTCTGTGTTCACATGTTTCAGCTTTGTTAATTGATTTATCAGCAAATACGGAAGACAAAGAAATCATTCATAATTTCTGAGGCCAAACTACTGAATACCTAACATGAGAAATTTCCTTCTGTGCTCTGGTACCCTGTTAACACAATTCTTTAAGACTAGATTTTTTTTTTAAAGCTTTAATGAAAGGGTCAGTCAATGTGCGTGGGACCCATTTTCCTACTCAGCTTGCAGCAATGACATTTCTGTGGTAGCTCTAGGGTCCTCCTTTAAATAGAATTTTAATATGGATATGGTAGGAGACCCAGGGAACACAAACGGTTAGGAGAGCTTAAAAATTTGGGTCCATGTAATGAATCACTTGCAACACAAAATTATAGATAGTCATGGGATATAGATGATCAGAGGGAGGTAAGAGCAAAACAGAGGAGATAGGAAAATGAAATTCAAACTTCCAAAAGAAAACAACAGCATAAATGCTTTGGAAAAAGAAAGCAGAACTTCTCAAGACATTTTTAACCCAAGAAGGAAAGTGCATAAGGATGTATAGGGATTTACAGTTTCACCAACAGGCTGATAAATATCATTTGACCTGTCAGGACGTGGTGTGCGATTTGAAATGCTCAAATTGCCAGTTACTAAATTATTAAAACATTCCTAAAATATATGTGGGGTTGGTTTTATCATCCCCATTTCATAGATGGGAAAATCAATGAGCGTACACTTTCACGATATGCCTACAGAATCATGCCAAACCATTTGTAAAAATGGAAAATGGGATCTAGATATCTTATCTTCCAACCTATCCCTTCCTCCTTAGATCAGGATAAAATGGAATGACCAAAGAAATAATTCCATTTGCTTCCTTATAGAACTTCTAGTACTAGACAGACACCCATCTGTCTCACTGTGGAAATGTGGCAGAGAGCACCGGAGGCAGACATGTTTTATTTTTTGTTTGCTTAGATATTGGCTCTCTTTTGTCATCTTTATGGTGTGTTGTTTCTATGTTCCTTTTAGAATATAACAATTATCCAAATTCCTATGATGCACAACTAGCTATTACAAGGGTATTAAAATTTTTGCTTCTAATTGTGTTTTTAGTTTGTTTGTAAAAATCATTGTGTTTTCCTAAAGAAATGTTATCACCATTTTTTTAAAAGTTAAATTCTTTCAGAAAATACAAGAGTGAAATTTTTAATAACCTGAAGGAATACAGATTACTGAGAAGAAAGCATCCTTGACATTAAGAAAATACCATCCTTGGGACTTTTAAATATATACTAGTAGAAAAAAAATGAGACATTTTGATAAAATTACAATTATTTTATAGATGGTATTTTTAAAAGTAAATTTAATTTTATTTCTGATAGTTAATATGTAATCAAAAATGAGAAAAAAAACTTTAGCCAGTATCAAATTATGTTTCCACAAGTTCAAATTCTTAACTTTCCTCCATTTAAAAAGAAATCAACCCAGCGGTACCTGGGTGGCTCAGCTGGTTAAGCGCCTGACTCTTGGTTTTGGCTCAGATCACAGTCCGGGGTTGTGAGATGGAGCCCCGCATCTGCCTGCCACACATGGAGCCTGCTTATGATTCTCTCTCTCCCTCTCCTTCTGCTCCTCCTACCTCACCCCCCTCTAAAAAAATAAAAATAATAAATAAAATGGCAATAGGGTAAGAGATATATAAAGTAAAATGAAATCAGAAACTCAAGTTGTATATAATACCCATAACTTTTTACATGCCAAGTATGCCTCATAAGATGGTTTAAGAAAATTAGCCAAACTAAAAGTTTTTTGTTTTGTTTTGTTTAGCCTGTGTTTGTGGGGCTTTCCTTCCAGCCATCATTATCAATCATCATAATAAATATTGCTCTTGTTTAGGGCTCATGATGTTTCTGATACTGTGCTCAAGTGTTCTTCACATGAATTATGTGACCATAGATGTGCACTGAACCATCTTCCGAACACTCTCTAACCTTACCTGATTTCAGGAGAAGGACAGACCAAGTACGTAATTACCAGGACAGGCCTAGGGAGCCTCATTCTCGCGTTCAGGGAACAAGCATGGAGAGTTTTGACACTTTGTCACTCCCTTCATGCCTCCTTCTCACTTATGGCTCACAAGGGAGAACTAGGAAGGTTAAGAGAAGCTAATCTTTCTGACAAACAAGAACCTATTTTTATAAAATTAAAGTCACTAAAATAAAAATCAGAAAAGTGATTGGAAAAATCTCAGCATCCTTGCCATTTTCCAATCTTCCTACTTCTTTTTACAGCCTTTCCCTCACATTTTGCTCTCTTCTGAATGTCATCTTGGAGAGAAGAGAGGTAAAGAGAATTTAAAATTTAAATTGGGATGTCTCCTAAAGGAAAGCAAGTTCTTTGACTGTGAGTGTACGAAGCGGTAAGCCCGCTCACACATATTATCTCCTTAAGTTGTATGGCAACGTGAGAACTGTTTTCCCCACTATTTAGGTGAGAATCTGGGACAAGGGAAGATAAATGACCTGTCCAGGAGCACACAGATAAATGACCTCCAGTGATGGCTGGAGCTGGCATTAAAACCTAGCGCTGTTAGATCCTAAAGCCTATGTCCTAGAAAGGTTTCTCTACTGAGAGGAGGAAGCAATAGTCATTACTTCCCTTGGCCCATACTCATTGTGCAGCTACCATGTATTGGACACAGTTTAGGTTCGAAGATACAGGAGAGAGCATGACATGGCCTCTGGCTTCAGAATTTACAGTCCGGTGAAGGAAAGAAAGCAAGGTGCAAGAGCCTCCTACACTATCCTCCAACCACTACAGGGATTACAGGTGTACTTAAGATATTGGAACTGCTTGTCTCCTCTAAGAATAAAAGGCAGAAATCATATGGATGTTGAAATGCAGAAAACAGAAATATCCTCAAGTAGCCTGCTCAGCTGCACTGAAAGAAGAGAGAAGCACTCCAAGTCCTGAACGTGTAACTTGTAAAAAATGGCTGCCAGATGAAATTACCAAAGATTTCCAGGCTCTAAACACCAGGCAGGTGGGATTGCGCTTGGGCTTGCAATCAAGCTGGGAGTAATGGGATAAAGTAAGACATTTTATTATGAAGATTTATTAGAGTATCAAACAACGAGGCCCAAAGGTATTTCTGCTTGTAACAATGAAGCTAAAAAGTCTGAAGTCTAAAATCTACAATTATATGCAGAAATAAGGGCCACAGAAAACATAAGCAAACTTATTTGCTATCATCTTCAAATTACATTTTTAGTAAAACTTCCAACCTCCTTCCTTGACCCAACAAATTGCTAAAAATACAAATGTTCATTTCCTGGATAATTTTTACTGAGTCTAAGAGTGTTTTTCTTATGAGGGAATTGGAAGCCTTTTGGTTCTCAGAGGCAAAATTGTGAGTTCTTTCAGGGGCAGAGAGAAGCCCCTTCTATGGGAACATTCCCTCCCTCCCCAGTATGCGCTCTTTTCCTCAACTGAGAGCAGGTGAACCACGGGGTGATTTTCTGGCAAAATAAAAGGAACAACAATCATTATTTATTGAGTATCCATCATGTCCTAGGCATTGTTGAGAGGACTTTAATATATGTCTCAGTTAATCTTTACTACAAGGCTATGAAATAGGCCTTCTTTTTATGGATAAAGAAATTGGAGCTCCCTTCAGGGAATGGTTATCTATATTATGGTATATCCTACACTGGAATATTATGCAGCCCTTTAAATAACATTTTGAAAGAATTTTTATGGATGTGATATTATAAGGAAAACTACATAAGAATTAAGTTCTTAACCTCCACATGTGCAACTAGAAAAAAACATGGCAAAATGCCAACAATAGTCAGACTGGATAATAGAACTGTGGATGATTTTCTGTACTTTTCTACACGTAGGTTTACATTTAAAAAATGAATTTGTATTTCTGTGAATTTTTTAGAGGAAAAAATATATCCAGGAAATACAACCAAAAAACTATGGCATCTCAAAGATGAAGGCATAACTTCTGGCTGGCATGATGTAGGGTGGTTTCATGGAAAAAATAAATTTTTATAGTCCCGAAACTTATACAGGTCAGGATGGGAAACAAAGGGACAAGAGGGATGTATTCCATACTGCAGAGATTTTTCTGTTACCTAAAGACATAAATACAGAAAATGTGCTAGATTTTGTTTATAAATACAATCAAATCTTGACATAAAAAGAGAGAGAGAGAGAGAGATGCATTCCAGGCAGGGAAGAGTAGGGCAAGATTGCTAAGAGTTTGGGCATGTGAATGTAGTTGTGAGAGAGAACACCCAAAACACTAGAACCTAGAGTGGAGATACCCCTGAGTGCTTGGTGAAGGAGTTTGGAGTTGAGCTGATAAGGCAATGGCAAACCTTTGAAGGTTTCTTTATAGGGTATTACCATGATCAAAGAAATGCTTTAGGACCTTCAGCTGCCTTGGATAGGCACAATGAATGGAAGACGCACAAGAATAGAGACGGGAAGAATAATGAGAACATCATCCAAATAATTTAGGACTGAGATAATGGGGAACTAACCTGATGGCTGTGGGAATGACAAGAGAGCAACAAAGAAGTTCCCCCCTCACCTCTCTATCCTAACTTTCCACTCCTGTTTTCTCTTGCTCCATCTCTTTTAGCCACACGGACCTCCACTCTTTTCCTGGAAGGAATTAACAGCCTTCTCGCCCAGGTCCTTGTATAGGATGCTCACTCCACCCTGTTCTTTCAACACTTTTGTTCTTATTTCATCCTTTGGGTCTCAGCTTCAACGTTTCTTCCAGGAGTACTGGCCTGCCCCTCTCAGCCAGTCAAAACTGGGTCTTCCTGCTTTACTTCCTGTAGCACCTTGCACTTTTTCTCCATTCTACTTATCATAACCAACAGCTAAAAATGAACATTTATTATGCATTTGTGATATTGGTTTTATCTTTACAAGTACTATCTTCTCCTCAAAATGCCCCCATGAAGAAGGTAGTAATATTCTCCCCTTTTTTCTGGTAAAGGAACTAAAGATCAGAGAAGTAGATATCAATGGAATTTAGAAGTGACTGCTTTCACTACCAGATGTTCCAGAACACGTACAAGGGATAATCTGAAATAGTGATTATTAGTATCAACACAGAATTTAGAGCCAGACTGAATAAGTTCGTTTCTTGTCTCTACCACTTACTATCCGTGAGACCCCTTAGAATGTTGTTTAATCTCTTGGCCTCAGTTTCCTCATCTGTAAAATAGAATGACATTATTGGCTTTGTTCATAAAGTGATGGGAGGATTAAATAAGTTAAAGGCTTAGAATAAGAATGGCACATAATAAGTGTAATATATCTCAAAACTATTAGTTGAGTATCAATTTGTTTAAAACGTGCCTCCCCATCTATTCTGTAGGGGAAAATCCATCCATAAGAAGTAGAGGTTGTAGGGGTACCTGAAGGTCTCAGTCTGACTTAAGCATTTGACTTTTGATTTTAGCTCAGCTCATGATCTCAGGGTATAGGATTAAGCCCCCATGTCCAGCTCCATGCTCAGCTCAAAGTCTGCTTCTCCCTTTCCTTCTGTTCCTCCCTGTACTCTCTCTCTCTCTCTCTCTCTCTTGCTTTCTCTCTCCCTTTCTCACTCCTCAAAATTTTTTTTAAAGTAGAGATTGTAGTTACTACTGTATTGTCTAGTGCCTAGCATAGCACCTAGACATAGCATGCATTCGGTAAATATTTGAATGAATAAATGAAAGGCTAGCTTCAGATAGCTTACCACCTAACACCACTATCATGCACAGAGAACTTTAAATCTTATGATGCATATTTCATTATTATTTTGTTTAATTCTAACCACAAACTCAAAGGCAGGAAAGGAATTTTTATCTCCATTTTACCTTTGAGAATGTTGTAGTTCAGAAAGTTGTTTGCTCAAGGACATACAGCTAATAAATGGTAAAGCCCTGACTGCATGAGGCC
Source organism: Mustela erminea (assembly GCF_009829155.1). Taxonomy (NCBI): domain Eukaryota; kingdom Metazoa; phylum Chordata; class Mammalia; order Carnivora; family Mustelidae; genus Mustela; species Mustela erminea. The sequence goes on along the minus strand of NC_045614.1, from coordinate 118,887,001 downwards.
ATGGAGTGCCTTAAAGAAAACCCTGGTGAAAATTACCACCCATAGGGTTAAACCATGTACTGTTGACGGTGCTCTCCTGAGTTGCCCAAGGTCTGAGCCCTGGTCTTGCCCTGACTGCAAAAGCCTCAGCTTTACTCTGTATCTTCTTCTGAGGTATCTGCAGGGCCCTCCTTATCCAAACATGCCTTACTGACCCCACTGCTCACTTCAAATCTGAGCACAGCGTCACAGACCAAGCCTGACACTAAAGAGTGCTTTGATTGTCTCATAACAAGGTAGGGCATTTTTTCTTTCTTGGTTGGAGAAAAGAAATAAATTAATGAATTAACTAAAGAATTAACAGGTTATAAGCCTGGTTAACTGGAAGAATGGTGGCCATGGTAACACAGATAGCCAGTATAAGAGGAACACAGAATCAGCTCAACAATAAACATGTCAAGTTTGGAATGCCAGTAAGGATTCTATGTGAACAATGCATAACTAGCAATTGGAAGTGGGATTAGCATCTGGGAGAGATGTCAAGACAGAATTGTAGGAATCGTCTATGCCAAAGGAATGCCTGAAGCCAAATAACCCAAATCCTGCACAATATCATTTAGTGTGGAGCTTTTCAAACCATGCTTCCATGGTGTGCTGGTTTTCCTTAGAGGGGGATCAGAGATCATCCATTGCCAGGACTTGGGGCCTCAGGGCCTGCTTCCAACAGCATAGGACCACATTTATCTGACTTACATTGATTTCCAGTGTCATTTTGGGAAGGAAGCGAGAGAGAAAAAAAAAATTGTAGCAAAAAGAAAGTGTTTGAAGCACTGATTTAGTAGGTATCCCCTCTCCCCGTTTTATTACCAAGGTGTCTAGTAGCACAATGTCCCCGCACAGACACATGGCAAGGAAAACCTGTGAACTTGAATTTTAGTTCTCATAGAATAGTGAGCAAGCCCTGGCACCAGGAACTCTAACTGAATTATATTCAATGACTCATTTGTAATTTAGAAAATATTTTGATATTCTAATCTGGTTCCAGTTTAATGAATCAGTTACAGGTTCAAACCAGTCCACTGGGGTTTAATAAGAAAAAGTTTTATCTCTTAGTTCAGTAGAAAATAAAAATAATGTATGGATTTAAGATTCAGCAAGTGTATTTAATTTATTTCAGTTTTTCTTTCATAGTTTGCCTCTGTGCCAACTCCTGTTTTGCAAAAAAAAAAAGGCCTATAGATGTCTATAAATCAATAACGGTAGACTATATTCAAGGCCTCCATTTAAAACGTTATGTCAGAGCCATCTATGATGTCATGGGAGTCAACCCCAGCTAGCCCTTGCCTTGAGTCCTGGGAAAATATAGGTCTAATCTCATAGGGACGACACCTGCCCAAAAGCTCTTCTGAGACAAGATCTCACATCACAGACTACTCACAGGACAATAGTACCACAGAGATGAGAAATTACATCAGATACAGCTGCCCACTTTAAAGCTTCAGGTTTCAGGTAGGTTAGTACCTACTTGTTATTTCTGTCTGGGCCCAATTCCCAGAGCTGTTGGCTCACCTGAGGCCCCTCATCCATAGGAGACTTGAACCATGCTAGGGCAAATTTAAACTGCCACAAGCATTCAAGTAAAGGCAGATCCCAGCTTTCCTTTAATGAAGTCTCAAAGAAAACAAAAACAAAATAAAACAAAACAAAAAAAACTTATTTCTGGTGTACCTATTTCTATTTATCCTTGATTCGTTGACACCCAACCCATGAAAGCTCAGTGTTTTAAAAAAATGTTTCTCATTATTGCCTTGAATTTTTAAAAACACATAAATTCATTTTCACAGCTGCAAATTGCCTGCACTAAAATGTCTTGACTAAAGAAAATAGCTGAATTCCACTGTGGAAAACGTGTGATGTTGCCTAAGGTCAATTTCTCCGTTTTAAACATACTCATTGAGGCAATACATCCTTTATTCAGGGCGATCCATTTGACCTCTATGTTAGCAACTTGCATAATACCTTGATTTTGGGGTCTCTCAGGAGAATCTGAGTAGCTTCCCATCTTCTAACCTATACTAATGGTTCTATCAGGAGAAAAAACAGAGTTTGCCACAAGGAAGTTGTGCATTCGGAGGCCTAGAGCAGTGTGCAGTAGGGGAGATAAGGGGGGACCTAGAGTCAGACAGCCTTGGGTTCAAATCCCAACTCTTTACCTACTTCGTGGTGAACTGGGGCAAGTCACTTAGTGTTTTTGAACCTGCTTCCCCTCTGCAAAATGACCTGTCATGAGGATCAAAGGAGATACTGTGCCTACAAACCTGGCACCTAGTATATGCTCAATACACAACTATTAACTTTTCCACCTCTCTCAGATACATCAGGCATCATCTGTGCATGTCCCTCAAAATGTATTAACCACCAATGGTAAAACCTTGACATGACCTACCCTACAAAGTGAGACTGGATTTGACCTTAGGAGACCATGAAGGAAAGTGGGCAATAGTGGGAAGTCCTTCTGTAAATGTCTATTCCTGGCAATAGTCGCTCAATAAAAGATACAGGAAAAAAAACAACAAAGGAAACCTAGAGTCAGAGAGACTTGAATGTGAACACCAGTTCTGCCACTGGATAAATGTCAGACCTGAACAAGTTACTTAACGTTTCTGAGATTTGTCCTTCATTTATAAGGTGAAAGTTAAAATAAAGTCTGCCATGAACAGCTGTGGGAAGGATTAAATAATGTAAGTGCCTGGCATGTGCTGAATACTCAACAACTGATCATTATTACTAACACTATGCTACCTTACACTGACCAATGATAAAATCCAAGATTAGAAAAGCAATTTAAAAATGCTTAGGGGTCCATTTTAAATTAAGTACTCATAATATCATCCTATCGATTTCCTCTCTGAGATCTAGAGCTTGAGTTAGCTAGATTACTTACAAACTTTGAGATTTGTTTCACTCTCTGTTAAAAGCCTAAACTTCTGAGGTGACAGAAGTTTCTTTCAACTGAGAAAAGTTGAAATTATTTATGTTCATTATTACCCTATCTGTTGGTTATGAGGCAGTGGTTTCCTTAAAGGTAGAACTACACAAAAAAAAAAGTAAAATCAATTTATGCTATATCATTTCATTAAGCTTTCCTTTGAAACTAGATTGAAGTCAGATTGTGTGACTTTGAATATCTGTTTAGGGAGTTATAATAAAAAATCCTAGGAGGCTAATTTTATGTCTGGTCAGTAGCTTCATCACTAGAGTGATGCAGAAACCCAAAACCCTTAGTCCTGTTTAAAGGAACTTTCACATTTGTTCTAAGAGCATCTCATTTTGACTTATTTCATTTTTATAATAACATTCTCTAGGTAACAACTTTTCCCCCAAATGTTCAGATATCTCAGCTTTGCCCCTGAAAACCATTTGTTAATTTTCTTTCATCAGGGTAACCATTTGATTTACAGTCACAGGTGGAAAAGAACACACCTACAGTTGCTGATTATGCTTCTCTATCTCCACCTGTATTTCAGGAGCCATTTCAACCCTGACTAGGCTAACCTGATAACATAGTATTTGAATAGGTTGCTGCTTCTCAAAAACTAAGAATGACATTATGAGAATCATACCCCAGTGCAAGCAAATATTCTGCTCATATTTCGGTCACTGATTTTCCAAAGAAAAGCCAAGAATATAAATTTTGACAAAGGCAGAAAATGAAACTTGAACATTCAGAAAGTGCTAAAGAGGCCAGCTATAATTGTGTGGAAACAGCTAGTGTGAACCTCTAGCCATGAGTGTAAACTAACCATTTAGCTAGTTTTAATTAAAATGACAGCTTAGCCCCAAATTAATTATATAAGATCTTCCTTCATATTTGTAATGCTTTCAAAATACACTCGAACTCATACTTCTAATGTGAGTGATTTTTAGATCTAGACTATTATGTTTCTTATATGGAACTCTCCCCTGGTGCTGCCCCCACTCTTCCTCAAGACCTTCCTCCTTAATTCTTCTCTCTTGGATTCTATGCCAGTGCATAATGCTAACAGGAGTGAATAGGAGAAGTAAAGAGCATTTGGCTTTCCTCTGTTAATAGCAGGCTCTATTCTCAGTTCATCTCGTAAACAACTATTTTTTGAAAGGGAAACCTGTGAGCAACAACAACAACAAAACAATGATTCTGGTTTCTGTCCTTTAAAGTGCATTGATCATATAACTTTCTATAACAGAACATAAATCATAGAATAGATGTGGTTAAATGCTGGAGAATTACATTAATCACCAATCTAAGATTAGAGGATGAGATTTGATTATTGTGAGCTAGCAATATTCTCGGGGAATTACAATATAAAACTATAGAAAAAACTAGGAGTTTTTTAAGTGCCCAGTTCAGGTTATGGCTCAAATGAATTGAAGCATCATTATTAGGAGATACAACTGCAATAGACCATTTAGGAGCGTATATAATAGATCTCCCTCAGGGGAGGCCATTTTCTAATTTCTGTATTAAGGAACACCATATGGTCTCCTGGGATCTGGGAAAAGGGAAAATCATACTAGGGAAAGGGAGATGCTCAAATGCTTAAGTTTTTTGAAGAATTTTAGTTGGGTTGCCCTGGACAGAATACTTCCAACTATGTGTATTTTTTAACCATTATATTTATATCTAAGGAAACATTCCCAGTTTTAAACTGCTCATGGCTCCAAAATAATAACTACTTCCACCATAAGATCTCAGTCAGCTTAAACACCTTCTTTTAATCTTTATCTCAACAACAGTGTTTACTTTATTAACTAGAATAAATTTAATTAGTAACATTTAATGTATGTAAAGAATATTTTCACTCAGATCACTCCTTATCTCTATTATTTTAAATGACTTCTAGTTATCTATATCACAACCCCAAATTCCTTACTCCAAACCCCAGTTGGCTTTCCGAACTTCTTTGACTCCCTTCCTGTATTTTTGGCACCAGACATATTGAGTTACTCACTGTTCTCTAAAGATGGTCCTAAATTTTCTTACATTTGTACTTCTGTTCACACTACTTTTTCCCTCTGAATTTATCATAACTGGTAGGTTCTGTGGTAGAGCAAATAAAGGTGAACTGAAAGCAATTCTATAGGAAAAATTACCATGGGCAGAATGGCTCATCTCTCCTGGGAAGGAAGACAGTGACAAATACTGTCTCAAAATTCTGGCAGACTGCATCAAATTCAAGAGCAATAAAAGTGCCAGGCCTGACTGTCAGGTTGATTTGGGTAGAGTGAGTATGGGAGTTCAGGAAGCATAAGAAACATTGAAATTACGCTGGGACTCTCGGTCACAAATCGGAAAAGTTTAGACCCACATAAACAGGGTCCTACTCTGAGGAATAAGACTACCAATAATCTGAGAGCACAGTCATCTTTGTACATTTTTATATAACATTTACTGAGTACCTGCTACATGAACAGCTTTATGATAGACACTGACAGGTATACAAAGATCAATAAGAAACTCCTCAACCTCAAAGAAATATGGAATGAACACAAATAATCAAGAAGTTGGACTTGTGACAGCATGATACTGGCATAAAAACAGACACATAGACCAGTGGAACAGAGTAGAGAGCCCAGATATGGACCCTCAACTCTATGGTCAAATAATCTTTGACAAAGCAGGAAAAAATATACAGTGTAAAAAAGACAGTCTCTTCAATAAATGGTGCTGGGAAAATTGGACAGCTACATGTAGAAGAATGAAACTCAACCATTCTCTTACACTGTACAAAAAGATAAACTCAAAATGGATAAAAGACCTCAACGTGAGACAGGAATCCATCAGAATCATAGACAAGAACATAGGCAGTAACTTCTTCGATATCAGCCACAGCAACTTCTTTCAAGATATGTCTCCAAAGGCAAAGAAAACAAAAGCAAAAATGAACTTTTGGGACTTCATCAAGATCAAAAGCTTCTGCGCAGCAAAGGAAACAGTCAACAAAACAAAGAGGCAACCCACAGAATGGGAGAAGATATTTGCAAATGACTAGGCTAGTATCCAGGATCTACAAAGAACTCCTCAAACTCAACACACACAAAAAAGATAATTATGTCAAAAAATGGGCAGAAGACATGAACAGACACTTCTCCAATGAAGACATACAAATGGCTATCAGAACATGAAAAAATGTTCATCATCACTAGCCATCAGGGAGATTCAAATTAAAACCACATTGAGATACCACCTTACACCAGTTAGAATGGCCAAAATTAGCAAGACAGGAAACAACATGTGTTGGAGGGGATGTGGAGAAAGGGGAATCCTATTACACTCTTGGTGGGAATGCAAGTTGGTGCAGCCACTTTGGAAAACAGTGTGGAGATTCCGCAAGAAATTAAAAATAGAGCTTCCCTATGACCCTGCCATTACACTACTGGGTATTTACCCCAAAGATACTGATGTAGTGAAAAGAAGGGCCATCTGTACCCCAGTGTTTATAGCAGCAATGGCCACAGTTGCCAAACTGTGGAAAGAACCAAGATGCCCTTCAACGGATGAATGGATAAGGAAGATGTGGTCCATATACACTATGGAGTATTATGCCTCCATCAGAAAGGATGAATACCCAACTTTTATAGCAACATGGACAGGACTGGAAATGTTTATGCTGAGTGAAGTAAGTCAAGCAGAGAGAGTCAATTATCATATGGTTTCACTTATTTGTGGAGCATAAGAAATAACACAGAGGACATGGGGAGATGGAGAGGAGAAGGGAGTTGGGGGAAATTGGAGGGGGAGATGAACCATAAGAGACCATGGACTCTGAAAAACAATCTGAGGGTTCTGAAGGGGTGGGGGGTGGGAGTTTGGGGAAGCCAGGTGGTGGATATTATGGAGGGCATGTATTGCATGGAGCATTGGGTGTGGTGCATAAACAATGAATTCTGTTACACTGAAAAGAAATTAAATTTTAAAAAGAAGAAGAAGAAGAAGTTGGACTTGTGGAAATAGCCAACATGTAATTCCAAAGTGAACCTCCTCATTAAGTTTGGGCCCATGTAGAGTAAGGCAAAATACTCTATATACCTCTGTGCTCTACAAGGGTAGTTCTGCATTATAAGCCAGTTCTGAGATATCTAGAACGAGAAGATAACATTTAATATACTCCCAGTGTTACCAGGCATTACTAATAGATTTCCATCTATAGTTTATACCAAGTACAATTCTGAATCTCCAATGCTAAGAAAAGATCTCATCCTATCCCAGTGTCCACCATATTGTTTCTCTCCTGCTCTTATTTCCATGTGTGAATGACCACAATGTCTGCTTCTCTAAAGTTGCTTTTAAGAGACTACCTACTACCATTGAACCATTCGTGTTCATGTGAAGACCATGACAAGAAAGGCAGTGTCCCAGAATGGCTCGGGTGGGCTTCAGTTCCCTCCCTCCCTGAAAATTTCCAGCAAAATTCTCCTAGAACGCACTGCCAACTAAACCTACAATCTAAATTAAGATGTGTGTGTGAACATAAAATCGGTTTCAAAAGAAGTATCCTAGCACTCCAAAGACTGCCACCCCATCTAATCTCCCTTGTAAAACCACTATTAATTCCAAGAGCATGGACCATTTTTGAGCTATATTGATTTCCAGTCCCAGAAATAGCAACCCTTTCTAAAGTCTTTGCCATGTTTTGTAGCAAAGACCCTAATCAAGCTTTGGTTGGTTCTAGAATATCACAAATTCTTTCTTAAAAACATTTGTGCCCATTTTGGGGTCCTGATAACTCTCTTACGGAGAAAAGAGCAATTCTAGCCACTGCTTCATGTCACGCATGGTTTCCAGCTTTGCCTGGAAAAGGTTTTTATTTAAAATAAAAATATGGCCTATTTAGTTTGCATTCACTACAACAGGTTGACAGTGCAACAGGTTTGGGAGCAATTTAATTGAAATCATAAATTATTCTGCATCATCTGGGAGGCAAGACTCTGTCATTCTAAGCTTTTGTTTCCTTTGGAAACAAAGCAGCAGGATGCCTTGGGAAATGTACACACCTCAAAACAGAGGCTGAAAGCACAGGGCCTGCTCTGACTGCTGGGTGTGTCCCTCTGCCTTTATTTTCATAATAAAGAAGAATTTTGCTGCACAAAAAGAGCTTAGATTGAGGGCAAAGGCAGCACACAGCGTAGCTCTTAACTCCTGGGAGCCCACCAGAGACCTACAGTTTGGTCCAAAGCTGTGTAACCCAACACTAGACTCCTAAAGAGGCAAAATGAACAGCTGCCATCTTTCTGATCTGAGGTCCAAGGGAGAAATGTTGAGGAACATTTGAGAGAGAAAGGGAGCAACTGAGATTCAATTTATGGAGTCTCTGGGGCTCTGCAAACCTCTCTTTGTCTGATAGTCCTTTGAGGTGGCAGATCCTGGTCTCACCAATCCTGTGTGAAATCAGAGATGGGAGGCAGTAGAAGATGTGGTGGCACAAGTCTGAGCCCAGTGGAGGGGAAAAGCTTCCCCTTTCCTGCCCCCTGTAAAATATATTGATGCTTTTGGACTTGGGGATCAAAGGGAATGGATCTTTGGTGTGTAATTATTCAGCTTTGGGATACAGCAGGAGGCAGCAGTCTACACACAGTAGTGCTCTTCTGTGGTCGAAAGCCTGGAGGAAGGCCCTCAGTGCCCACTGGACAAAGACTTGATTGCGCAAGTGCTCGCCAGCCTGGGAAATGAGCCAAAATACCTGCTTAGAGAGGGTACTTTGCCAGTGTGCTCAAACTGGGGAGAGCAAACAGCCAGCACTATTTGGATATAACATACTGATTTGTCTTCTCCCTACCGACAGGCTGGTGAGGACTGGGGACAAACAGGTTACTAAGACAAGTCTCCAACAAACCTGGTATTCTGGTTTTTAATTGTTAAAATCTCCCTTAACAGGTACATACACAAAAACATATACAGATGTTACCCAACTTACAATAGTTCAACTTTTTTTTTTTTAACTTTATGATGGTACAAAGCCACACACTTTCAGTAGAAACTTTACTTTGAATTTTTATCTTTTTTCAGGCTAGCAATAATGTAGTATGATACTCATAAATGCTGGGCTATACTCAATACTCAATGATACTCAATAATGCAGCAAGACACAGCTCCCAGTCAGCCTAGCCATTAGGTGGATAAGCAATCAGTGCCCTCACCAATTGTACCCATACAACCATTCAGTTTTCACTTTCGTTACTGTATTCAATACATTTCATGAGATATTTGGCACTTTATTATAAAATTGGCTTTTGGCTAGAGGATCTTACCTAAATAACTGTAGGCTAATGTAAGTGTCCTGAGTGTGTTTAAGGTAGGCCAGGCAAAGCTACAATGTTAGCCAGGTTGGGTGTATTATATACATTGTTGACTTAAGATACTTTCAACTTACTATGGGTTTATCAGGATGTAACTGCCATCTTTAGTAGAAGGAGCTTTACACACACACACACACACACACACCCCTTCCTCATGATGAGCTAAGTTTTCATACCAGGCAGAGGGAAAGACAAAAGACAGCTTTAGACGTAGCTGCAGTGGACTAGCTCTGAGGAGCTCCCTTTCGCAGATTACCATAAATGAATAGAGGTATCATTTGGCAACCCATAATATTCTCCACACCAGGTTCTCACTGCTCATGACGCAGCTCTGCCCAGTATTCTACGTCAAATTCCTTCTTCACCCAGGCTGTGGGGTCAAGCCAGAGAGCTGGGAAACTTTACATCCGGATATATACGCCATTTCTCTTTCACACACCATTCACCCAGAGTCCATATGGCCACATTTAACCATTTATATTTTGGCAAAAATTGTTTTTCAGCTTATAATCATTGTAAAGATCACTGCATGCCAAATAAAAAAAATATTATAATTATAAAAACTCAGTACTTTAATTATTGCTCATCACCTAATTCACAGTCTTTAGCACTACAAATAATTGTTACTGCTAGAGTTTTATAATTTTGCTAACATCATTGTGAATGAGGCACAAAAAGAATATTACACCTGCACACTCCATAGAGTATATTGTTTGTTCATTTTTATCAAACTAAAGTAATTTTGGACTTAAAGGTTTAAAATTAGATATAGTTCATTGTTTGAGTATTAGATGTGGTTGGAATCTATGACTCCAACATGATAATAAGTGTCTTATTTCTTCCTAATTTTTCAACTCCAATCCAGGGATTTACAGCAAATTACTTCCCACACAAAACATCCCTTTGATTTCAGTGAATTATGTTTTCCAGAAATGTAAACAAAGGGACCCATGTCCTAATTGTGAGATTACTGCTTGTTGGGGACTTTTTTGTTTTGTTTTTAAAAATTTTAGTCCTTTATTTGAAAATAATGAGAAAGAGAATACAAGCACGGGGAATGGGCGAGAGAGAGGCAGGCTGTGGGGCTCAATCCCAGGACCCTGGGATCATGCCTGAGCCAAAGGCAGACGCTTAACCAACTGAGCCATCCAGGCGCCCCTGTTAGGGGCTTTTAAATCTAATCAGAAAGAGAAGTGCACTCCCTTAGCCTCTTGCTTCCTTGAAGCTTCCAGGGTTTTACTTATCTTAATGTGGAATATAGATGCACACTAGCCTAGCAAGTTGAACAAGCCAGCTGGAGTCTCCTTTTCAAGAATGATCTTTCTCTTTCAGTGGGATATCTTCTGAACATTGCTTTTTTTTTCTACTAAGGTCAAGAGTTTCTGGTGACTCAAGGGTGAGCAGACCTATCTTAGGATGCAGAGCAGCTTTGGAGATAGGTATCTCATGAAGCAGCAGAACTCCACTGGTAGAGAAGTCAGCAGACCCATCACTAATACTTAAAAACCTTGAGAGACTACTTAATTATATTGAGCCTTAGTCTTGTCATCGTTACAGTGAAATTGTAGAACAAGAATATTTCTGAAGTCTCATACCACCTAAATTTAATATTATATGAGTCAGTGAATATAAAGGATCTAGCATAAGTAAAATAAAGGTCATGCAGTTTACAGAAAAACCACTAACATCCTCATGGAGGGAAGCTGGAGAACTAGTCAGTCACAATGATGGTAGAAGAAACCCAAGGATCATAATCGCCCTTGCATATGCTGTTTATTTTCCATTTCTGATCAACTGTTCCCCATCTCCCATTTCCAACATCTTACTGGACCCTCCACTTGGAGGTGCTAAAGGTGAATTTCATTGTCATTAGGTCCCCAGTGATTTCAGTATTTGTCAATTCCACTTCTACTGTTTGTTTCTATCCAGGCTTCCCAGCATTCTCTTAGCCACACAGCCTTCAAATTCATCAGATTCCTCTCAGTCCCTTGGAAAATCATCCAAATAAGGTTTAGTATTGCCAAGTCTACTCCCACAATTTACTGCAAATATGTCCCTTTGACCACTGGCACCTCATTCCAGACCTCCTTGTGGATTTCCACAATACCTCATTGATCTCCTCACCTCTTCTCTCTCTCTTGCAGCCCAACCTGTAATTGGACACCAGAGTTATTCCCCAAAGGGCAGGTCAGAGCCTATTATTCTTAAACACATTCAATTGAACTCTTTAGCCTGCGCATAAGATTCAAATTCTCTAGACTGCTTTTGATTCCCACAACTCAATTTCAACCAAACTTTGTTTCTTTCTAATCTCTTTTCCGTGCACTTCTTACTCACTGCACTCCATCGTCCTTCCTTTATATTTTCTTGCTTTAATTCCCCTTCACTTTATCTCTTTAAGTCAATCTACTCTTGGGTCAAGGCGCCAATCAAATGCTACCCTTTCTCTAAAACTTTTCCACATCTCCCTGCCAGAAGAAATCTTTCCTACCTCCAATGCCTACATTATTTAAGGTACACTTCTCTTACTGCACTTCTCACTTCTTAGGTTAAAATATTTTTAAAAAACACTCTTGACAAGATTGCAAACTCCTTGTATAACTAATGTAGTGGCTTGTATATATTATGGTCCTAATTCAAATATGGATTTAAGGTATTGAATGTCTCATCAGAGGAAACAAATATGAATAAATTACATTTCAACCACAAGTATACTGGAAGGAACATATGGATTACAGGAGCAGTTTAGATATGCTGGTTTAGACTAACAAATTATGGTGAAATTCCTTCCACATAAGCCACCTAAAATAGTATCAGACAGTCATTTATTTATGTCCTTTCTAAGATTCAAGTTGCTGGTCAGATTTTTGTTTGTTTGTTTGATGTTTGTGAACCCAAACAGCATCTTAAAATATTGTTGGCTGTTCATGACAGAAACAAAGTCATGTTGGAATACTTCTAGCTGACGTGTATTGATCCTTTATTATGTACCATGTAATACATTAGAAGCTTGTCATTAATTACCTCGATTCTCACAGCAATCTGATAGGAGCATAGGATTTTCACTATTTTGCAGATGGGGATATTGAGGCACGGTTATGTTGAATAAATCCAGGATTAAGTAGCTAATGGAAATCCCAGAAAATGAACCAAAGTAACTTAACAATGGAATTTACCCACTTAACCATTATACCACACCACCCCTAAAAAAGAAGAATATTAACCTCAGTTAAACAAACATGTAACTCTGCCTCAGCTATTGCTATTAGTTGTGCGATCCTGAAAAAAATTACTTTTCCTGTCAGACTCCCTTCATTATCTATAAAATGCTTAAAATAATACCTACATGACAGAGTTCTTAATAGAAATAAGTAAAGTTCTGGGTGCCTGGGTGGCTCAGTGGGTTAAGCCTCCCCCTTTGGACCAGGTCATGATCTCAGGGTCCTGGGATCAAGCCCCGCATTGGGCTCTCTGCTCAGCAGGGAGCTTGCTTCCCCCTCTCTCTCTGCCTGCCTCTCTACCTACTTGTGATCTCTCTGTCAAATAAATAAATAAAATCTTAAAAAAAAAAAAAAAAGGAAAGAAGTGAAGTAGGCATGCTTGGTACCTGGTTAGGCATCTGACTCTTGATTTCATCTCAGGTGATGATTTCAGGTTATGAAATCAAGCCCTGCAACAGGCTGTATGCTGGGCATGGAGCCTGCTTAAAATTCTCTCTCCTTCTCTCTCCCTCTATCCCTTCTCTCTCCTCAAAAAATAAGAACTAAAATATAACAAAGAAATAAAATAATATCTCTCACTCAACCCCTCACTCTCAGGAGTAACTTTCCTCTTTGGGAAAAGAGGCTCTTCTCAACCTGATCCTTAGTTGTCCATTCTCCTGCTACACGTTCCTTCCTTTATTTCCACTTTCTCTGAGTCCACTAAGGCCTCCTGGAACATTAGGGGAAAAAAAAAAAGAGAGAGAGAGAGAGAAACCCATGATAGCACATTTACATCTCTATCTACTACTTCATTCTACAGAACATCAGAAAACCTTTGAAATTAAAAGTTTTCTCTATTTTTTGGTCAAATTCTTGATTTGTGTGTCCCACAGAACATTCTTCTATTACTTCTATATGGAATGAGGGATGGAATCAGTGAGTAGCTTGAGGATGTATGAACTCCACAGCTAAGAGTGGGAGAGAGTTCCTCTTGCAGTTATGTAATATAAGTGACTAGTACAGTGTCTGACACAGAATAGGTGTTCAGTAAATACAAGTTGACTTCCCTTGTCCCAGAGAGAAAATAGTGCCATGTAATATTGAAATATTAAAAATAAAAATAAACTCTCACACTCTTATGAACTTTATATATCACCACTTACTACAAATCCAATAAAATGGGCACAAGATTTAACTTCTATTGTTATCTCAAAATCTTGAAAAGTTTCCTCTTTTTGTTTATTCATGTTCAAAAATTCAGTTGGTTTAAAAATTTAATATTACAAAATATTGATTTCCAACTCATAGAGACAAAGTTCTCATTTTTAATAAAGACAAACATATTTTCTTGTCATCAATATGCCTTGATTGTCATAGCTAAACCCAAGGTCACTAAGGTTTTCTCCTAAGTTTTCTTCTAGAAGTTTTATAGTTTTGTGCATCTAAGTCTACAATCCATTTTGAGTTAATTTTTGTGAGAGATATAAAATCTGTGTCCAGGTTTGTTTGCATATTAATGTCCAATTGGTCCAACACTATTTGTTATAAAGACTACTATGTCTCCATTGAATATTCTTTTCTCCTTTGTCAAAGATAAGTTGACTTTATTTGTTTAAGCCTATTTCTGGGCTCTCAATTCTGTTCTATTAATCTTTGTATCTATTATTTTACCAATACCACACTGTCTTTATTAACTTTACAGTTAGTCTTAAAGCCAGGTAGTATGAATCCTATTCTTCTTCAGGAAGAACTTTGCCTTTCCTGATAAACTTCAAAATTGGTTGATCAATATCTACAAAGTAGCTTTCTGGGATTTTATCCTGGATTGTGTTAAATCTATGTATCATGTTAGGAAGAACAGACATCTTAACAATATTGAGTCTTCTAATCCATGAACATGGAATATCTATTTATTTTTTTAAAATTTCATCAAACTTTTGTGGTTTTCTATATGCAGATACTTGACATATTTTGTTAGATTTATACCGAATTATTTCTTGGGGGTAAAATTTTAGATAATACTTTTTTCTTTAATTTCAATTCTATTTGTTTATTGCTGACAAATAAGAAAACAATTGAATTTTGAATATTAATTTTGTATCTTTTGACCTTGCTATAATCACTTGTTACAGGACACCTTTTGTAAATTCTTTGGAATTTGCTTCATGGGCAATCCTATTATCTGTAAACAATGACAGTTTTATTTCTTCTTTCCCAAACTGTATGCTTTTATTTATTTATTTATCTTTTATTTATTTTTCTTATCTTATTACAGTAACTAGGACCTTCAGTATGATATTGATTAGAAGTAATGAGAAAAAATTCTTGCCTTGTTCCTAATCTTGGGAGAAAGCATGCAATTTCTAACCACTAAATATGGGGTAAACTGTAGGTTTTCTGTGTTCTTAATCAAGTTGAGGAAGTTTCCCCTTTATTCGTAGTTCTTTGAATTTTTATCATGAATGAAAAGATTTCATTTTTAAAGACTCAAACTTCCCTTTTACTTTTCATCACTGTGTGTTTCCAAATTGTGCTTATTTATCCATTTTATTTTTATACACTGGTTTTTTAAAATGGTATAATTATGCCATCTGGAGATTTTATAAGATTTACTAAACAGCTAGGATCTTGCTCCCAGGTAAAAATAAATTACTGCAATCATCTGTAATAACATACAGTAGTTTATTCTAAGTATCTCTAAGATTTGTTTGGGGAAAAACAATCAAGATAGAGCTTCTGGTTTTTTTTACAAACATGAATTTCAGCAAGTGCTTATTGTAGGAATACATACATGGGATACTCTGACTGAGATTTTGATAGACAAATGATGAAAATAGTGTCCAAGTCAAGAAAAAGATTTCTTGTTTTCTAAAAAGGGTTTGCTTATCCATGAGAAGTAGCAGTCTGATAGGATGAATGTGGAATGACAATCAGTTCTAGCCAGTTTCACTCATTAAGTAGTTTTCTTATCTTAGGCAAATCACCCGACCCTTCTGTAGTTTTGTGGTCTTATTTGACAAGTGCAATTACAGTAATACTCAGCGCCACCAGTGCTGTGGCATCCCCACATACCTCACAGTATTAATGCAGAAATAAACAAGATGATGGATATAAAACTGCCTTTTATAATTTTCCAGCAAATAGAAATGGAAAACACTATCACTATTGCATTATTACTACTACGTTAGGGGGAAAAAAGTTCTAACAATCAGATTTTTACAATTAAACTCCATCATCAATGTAATTTCATTTTCTGGGATTTCAAGTTTTAGTTGACCTTCATTGCCAGGGTAAAATCATCAAATTATCAAAACACAAAAGGCTGAATTCAAACATACCACCAGTTTCAAATCTGGCCAGAGCATACCAATGCAAATACAGTTGCTTTGTCAATTTGTCTTATTTAATCCAGTTCTTCATCCATCAAATGAAGAGACTGGTCATCTAGAGGGACTAAGGATAGTGGATTTGAATCAGCAGGTCATAAGACTTGGCTCTTCTAAATGGTATAGAAATAACCAAGTTCAGCTTTCCCCACTTATGCAAAATATTTGACACAGCAAGTTATCTGCAGAGTTAATTATTCTTTCATATAGCTCGTGCTGAGCTGTAACCATGTGCCAGGTGCCATGCAGGAAATAGAGAGATAAAAAAAGAAAGGTCCCTGTAGTACATACAATACCATAGCATACAACTCAGTATTAAAAAGAAAAAAAAATTAGTATAAACAACCTAGTGAACCTCAAGGAAATTCTGCTAAGTGAAAAAAGCCAATCTCCAAAAGGTATCTATGACATTATTTTATGTAAAATCCATGAAATTAAATAATTACAGAGATGGAAAATGGATTAGTGGGTGGCAGGAGTTAGAGATAAAAATAGAGTGGACGGAAAAGACTATGATGAGGTCATATAAGAGTCTTGTGATGGTGAACAGTACAGTTGAATATCTTGATTGGAAGAGTATTATACAAGGTTAAACATGTGATGAAGTTGTATAGCACTATGTAGCACACACATATGAGTGCATGAATCACTGACAACATCTGAATAAGTTCTAGTGATTATACCAATGTCAACTTCTTGGTTTTTTTATATTGTACTATAGCTGTATAAATGTTAACATTAGGAGAGACTGGGTGAAGGGTGCAGAGTATTTCCCTGTACATTTATTTGCAACTTCCTATGACTCTATTGTTATATCTAGAGCAGCGAGTTATACAGATGGACATCACATTCAGTAGGCCAGACTGAGGAGTCTTTATTAAAAAGCTGGCGGCTGCGAGGGAGCTTGTGCAGCCCTGAATGAGCTCAGGGGTAGACTTATAAAGACACAAACCCCATCCTGTTGCCAGTTTCTAAAATTGCCAACCACAGTACAGAAGCAAAAATGCTGGGTTAAGCAGACATTTAGGGTAGGGTATATTTCCTGAAATTGTTATGTCTGGAGTATTTTGCATTTTTTCAGTTAAGGTTGCAATAACACAGGTATAGTTACATAACTGTGTTACAAAATGCCCACCTTTTATAAAAATGGCGTGACTTATACTAAGTCCATTTCCTAGGTGTCTCACTATAATTATTTCAGAACGTAAAGTTCAGAAAAGACAAGGTCCCCCTTGAATATACAGCACCAAAAGTGAACCATAATGTGAACTATGGACTTGGAGTAACTACAGTGTGTTAATCTAAGTTCATCAGTTGTAATAAGGTAAACTCTCCAGTAGGGATGTTGATAACAGGGATAAGTGTGCACTTGTGGGGGTAGGAGATAGATAAAAAATCTTCGTATCTTTCCCTCAAAACGATTTTGTTGTGCATTAAGCAAGCTCATTTTATCAAGCATTCATTTACCCATCTATAAAAGAGAGACAAGAATCTTCCACATGGAGCTCTCATTAAGTGGAGAAATACATGGGAAAATGCCCTTCACAGATCTTCGCCCCCAATAGATATGCTCTTGGGTTTTGTCATTTTCTTATTTCTAATGGTAGTTCCCATCTCTTGTTCAGAATCCGGGATTCTCATGTGCTCTCTCACTGCCATTCATATTTGGAGTTCTCCTAAGGCAAACCCTGAAGCAATGACTCTAGCGCCAGTCCTTTCTTTGTGAGGGGAAAGAAACTCCTATAGGAAAAAGTGAATTAAGACCAGAAATTAAGACCTCCAGCCAGTGAAGGGACGACATAAAATCAGCTATTTCTTCAGGCCACTGATAGGGAATCCCAGCAGGAAAGCCATGGAAGCCAGTGTAGAAGGACATCAGAGAAAGCAGGATTTTTTTTTTTTTAATCCAGTCTCTAGTTAGGAGTGTTCCCTGGTGGAGCACAACCTCATCTCTTAATGGAACTTCTGTCTTGCTGAGCAGATCTGAGAAAACTTGCAGTCAAAAGATGCATAGTTACTTCTGGCAGGCATTTGAGAGTTGCACACAAGTGAAGGCAAAGCAAAGCACTAAGAATGAAAGGGTCTGGAAACCCATGTGTGGGTGTGTCTATATTTACCTTAAAACAAAAGAAAAAGTATTAGATATTGAACAATTTTAATAGAATTTCTGGCACCACTTGAGTGGGGAGACAGGTGTTTTATGGGGGTCCTCCAGAAACCACAGAAGGAAGACACTTATTTATTCCAGGCAGAAGGCAGGCTCTCCATTTCTGACATCCAACTGCATGCATTTCACTGAATTCCCAAAGTTATTGTTACTTTCAAGAGAGTTTCTGATATGAACACAAGAAAAGGTGATTTGTATCACAAAAGGTGACCATATCTAGAGAAGTAAGTCTGAGAACATTTGTTTGCTAAAGGTATCCATCCCCTACCTAATTGATCGTCCTAGGGAGACAGTTTCAAGATCACAGGGAAATGAAACAGCTGTAGGGCAGAGCCCCAGGCACATTACCACCTGTGCATGGCCGTAGACTATTAAAGGCTCTGGAAACAGGCAAGAATCTGGCAATGGTTCACTCTCTGTGACACAGGTTATAATTATAATCAGGCATGTTAATTTGTTTCCTCCAAATTATAAAGCTTGGTTTAACCTCTGCCATCATTTTGGCCCAGACTTAGCAAAATTTAACCGTGTAGGCCAGAAAAGAGTAGGCTAAATCTCTGAGGGGCAGATGACATCTGTTCTTCTGACTTAAAGATGCATACAAGTAAGAGTTGCAAGGCCGTGGATGTTGATGCTGTAACCCAGCAAACACGTGACGCCCTCTGGAAAGAAGTCAGGATCTATTGCTGTGAACACTGCTGAAGTCATTCCTTTAGGCCAGCAGATCTGAGAATTGGTCAGATAGGACTACAGAAGGGAGCATGGTAGAGGGCTCTCGGTAATCAGTCTCCAAAACCACAACTCTAGATAGTGAGTCAATAGTGCGTCATGCTCTTAATGAACTTGGTCTGGCCACGGTGACAAAGTTCATTAGAGACCATTTATCCTCCACTCAAGAAGGAGAAAAATGACTTCAATTAAAACGATGCCAGCACCACCGATATGTTATCTTTATTAAAAAGGCATTTTCAGCAGTAAAATTTATTACATATTCACATAATTAATCTGGATCCCACCCCTTCATACATCTCATTGTTAGATAAATGCTAGTACACTCTAAGGAAAAACAAATACGATCTTACAGCTCTCCTGTAACTGAAAGTAGATATAATAAAGAATTATAATATATGCTTATGAAGTAATCCAGTGGAATCAAACTCTCATCCAGCGAGATCAACATTAAGGGTTGGCCTGCTCCTGGTGAATCATTCTGGGATGCGTGTGTAATGATGAAGGTGGACGGATATGCCAAAGGGAAAATATTGCTCGTAGGCAGCCTAAGTTTGTTTCTTGTGCGCTTTCCCCATGTTTCCTTTTAAATATTCTAGAAATACGCCCACAGCAAAATTTGGAGACCAAAATAAATGAGAAAAAGAGTGTAGCTACTTTCTATCAGGATCTGGCCAAGTCCTGTAACTAAAAGACCTCTGCAATCAAACAACCTGAGTTAAAAGCCTAGTGCCGTCCTTTGTAAACCTAGAAGTTATCGAAACACTCTGAACTCAAGTTTTGTCATCTAAAAAGCACAAGCAAGAAAGCCTATGTCCCAGTGCTCAGAGGCCTAAGAATATGCACTACTTCCTATCACATATTAAGTGTCAAAAATGGTTAGGGAGCCTGTACTTCAGATTTTTGATAAGCAACTCAGTTTCATTGATTTATTTTAAAGATCTTTATTGAATAGGTATTATGGGCCAGTCATAATGTTTTAGGTTCTGGGGATATGAGAAATGAACAATACAGACATTATCTGACTGCCTTAAAATGGGGAAGATAATGATTAAATAAACATTGACTAACAATTCATGAAGAATAAGGTTCTTGTTTTAAGTCAAATGATAAAAGATATAGTGATTTATTATTATTTTCAAACAGAAAGCTTAGTAATGCCCCAATAGGTAAAAATCATTCATTTCATTTATAGAATACCTAGTTTTCCCTCCCCCGCTTTTCATTTTGACTTCAGGTTCACAAAACTGAATTAATCTTATTTCTCTGCGCACGACAGACTCTCACCACAAACGCATACAAGCCTCTGTTTTTTTGCCTGTCCTCTGCTAACGTTCCCATTTCTTTCCTCACCAGAGGCACTGACTTAAGTATTGAATAGATGTCCATTCACCTGCTTCCACATGTCCACTTACAGATATATTTATTCTTGAAATATATATATAGTACATACATATATATATATACTATATATATATGTATAGTACATACACAGTATTAGGTTAACAGTAAGTAGTTTCTTTGTCCTCATAACACTGTTCTTAAGTGAGGTAGTCCTGTTTTCATGTAAACCTAACTTACTTCCAAGCACTGCTTAGTATTCCTTGGTATACACAGATCACCTTTATCTGTTCTAGCAAGAGGCACCTAGTTGCTTTACATCCCACTGCTATAAACAATTTGACATATAAACCTCACACATGTATCCTTCTGAATCTTTTAAACAGGCTTTTTTTGGGTATACATACATATTGAAACATCAATATGTATGCATACTTAATTTCACTGACCTATTTCTGTACCATCTTTCAATTCCCCCTCTCTCTGCCAAGGCATGGCATTATTTGATGTACTAATATTTGCCATCTGGTGGCTATAAAGTGGTATTTCATTATTTAAATTAGCATTTCTCTAGATAAATGATATTGTGATATTGCTCATATCCTGCTACAATTACTAGGTTAATGATATTTCAGTTCATAGCATGTAGGCATCTTATCTTCTAAGTAATACTGTCCATTTCCCTCTTAGGTTTCCTGCCATTTCTCATTGATTTGTAATTCTATGGGTTAGATGTTATATGCTCTCTTTTATGCTCTGCAAATAACTTTTCTCTGTTTATAATTTCTAATAGTTTTACCTATACTTTCCTTCATCGAATATAATCTGTATTTTGAAGTAATTAAATCTTTCACCTTTACTCTTAATGCTTTAAGCTAGCTGGTCTTATTCAAGAAATTCTTCCCTATCTAAAAATTACAGATATTCCCAAACATAGCCTTCAATTTTCTATTTGGACTCTTCTCATTCAGACCTTATTTCAGTTACAGATATTTTACATATGATGTGTTGGTAGGGATCAACTCCACTCCCCCCATATAATGAGTTAATTCTCCCACTGTCATCTATAAAATAATCAGCCTTTTCTCCACTGGTTTGTGAAACTATTTATAACATGTAAATGCAACCTTGTTAATAGGTCTTAAATGTTTAGATTTAATGATATGTTTAATGTTGGGTAAGAAAACCCCCCTCTTTATTTTTTTTAAATTATCTGATTTCTCAACCTTTAGTTCCCCAGATACTATTTCGAGCCAACTTGTCAAGTTTCCTGGTATTTTCATTGAATATACATCAACAGATTAGAGGGACCCCTTTAAAACAACATCCCATCTATCAACATAGTACTATCACTCCATTTGCCCAGGTTTCTTTTCTATTTTTTAATAGGATTTTACACTTTATCCATAGTGACTCTATGCATCCTTTTTTAGAGTAAGTCCTTTGTGATTTGCATTCATAACCTTTGATAATATTACATTTTCTTTGCTTTTTTGATTTTTTTGCTAATACAAAAAATACTAAGTTATCCTTATACCCAGTAAATTTGCTAAACATTATTAGTTTTCATAGTTTATGTGTGTATTCTTATTTTCATTTTTGATATAAATGATCATGTCATTTTTTAAATAATAACACTTCTGTCTTCTCCCATTCAGTCCTTCCTCCTCTTATAACTTTTCTTATCACATAGCCAGGATCCTTTTGTGCTGTATCAAACAGAAGGAGAGATAGTGGTCATCCTTACGTTGTGTCTTGAAGCATATCCATTAAGTATGATGTTTGCCATAATCTTTTGGCATATGATTTTTTTATAGAATTAAGTCTGATTCTCTAAAAGATTTTTAGGTATCATAAATTTTTCACCATTCATTAACATATTGAATCACATTTATAAATTGTTCATGTCAAGTCATATTTATGGTTCTAGAATTAAGCCAAGATTATGACTTTTTTTTTTCTTTAACAGAGAGAGAGGGGTGTCACAGGTAGGCAGAGAGGCAGGCAGCAAGAGAGAAGAAGAAGTAGGGTCCCCGCTGACCCGGGAGCCCGACATGGGGCTTGATCCCAGGACCTTGAGATCATGACCCAAGCCAAAGACAGAGGCTTAACCCACTAACCCACCAAGCACCCCTGATTATGACTTTTTAATACACAATGTTGGATTTGGCTAACATTTCATCTGCCATTTTTACATCAATAATAATCAGTGAAATTGGCAAGTTTTGTGTGCTATACATATCTGTCTTGGGTCTCAGTGATAATAGCCTCACAAAATGAGTTAGACAATTCTCTCTTTTTCTGTATTCTAAAAACACATAAGATAAAAAACTACCTATTTCTTGGAAGTTGATTCTCATCTGTGAGATGGGCTGAACCTGGAGGCTTTAAGTTATAGAGCTGAATAACTCCCTTTCCTTTTATGCAAATTTTAACATTTTATTCATTTCTAAAAATATATCCATTTCATCTCATTCAAATTTTCTAGCATGCAATGATTTACTATTTTTGTGTGTGTGTTTCATTGTGTCTATTTTCTTATTTCATTCCAGACCTCAAGAATTCTCATCTTTTATTTTAATTAGTTTTGCCATAGGTTAGTTTATCCTTTGTGTCTCTTCAAAGCAGCAGTTTTTGGTTTTATTTATGAACACTTAAATACTTCAAGCTGAGGGGCAGTAAAAGCATCTTATGTCAACATGTGAAGGGCATCACTAAAATAGTAGTTATAGGAAAACATACTGTTTTGAATATATTTATCACAAAACAAGGAGAACCAAAAATTTCATCTGGGTATTCAACTCAAAGGAGCAATAGAGCAAACCCTCCAAAATAAGAGGAAATAATGCCCCCCCCAAAAAAAAAACCAAAAAAACAAACAAAAATAAAAAAACAAAGAGAGAGAGAGAGAGAAATAGCCAAAATTGACAATTTTTCTAAAATGCTTTTACATATAGGACTTTAAGCTGCAGACCAAAAGCATTTGTTTGCTTTCAGTGTTGCTTTAACAGTTTTGAGAGTCTGGTGAGAAAGATCACAGAGGCAACCTGCTTCAATGCACAAAAGGTAAAGTGGGGCTTTATTACTGTACTGATTGAAAGATGTTGTGATCCTTGTCAGAAGAGTAGCTCTGTATTCAACCTGCCAGATTCAGTGTTCAGGTCTGCCACTTCTTTGCTATATAATCTCACTCAGGTTCTCTAAACCTCGGTTTTCTCACTTGCAACGTGGGGAGCATAATGGTCTCTACCTCAGAGAGCAGTCATAAGAATGAAACAGATAAAGTCTATCATGTGCTTAACATAATGTTCAGTAAATGTTAGGTCTTGGTGTAGGGGGTTTAGTAATCTATTTTCTATTTACCCCCTTCCATGGAAGAGGAAATCTTGGACAAACTAAGAATGGATGCTTGAATATTAATTTTAATTCTCCCATAAATGGGACAGCACCGTGTAAAGAAGACGATACCCAACCCCAGACTGAAAGTGGTATAAGGCAGCTTCAGACCGCAGATGAGAAATTAAGTGACAAAGACCTGGTGCAGAAAGATCTCTGGGTTTTATCCACATGACGTAGGAAGTGGAATGGGGAAGAATACATCACAGCCCTAGTCCAGATGGAGTGCTGAGAAATTGGAAAGGGAAAGCTTTTTAGAGTAACTGTGAAAGAACCAAACACGTAACCAGGGCATGAAAGCCCCAACCTTGTTGATTTCCCCTGGAGCTTTTTTTCAGCCTTTTCTATCGAGTATTCTCAGAAAAACACAAAAAAAGACAGAGAGAAAATGCAGGGAGTGAGACAGCCCCACAGAAGCAAGGACGATACTGCTGCTTACTGATCTGAGGAATGGGGTTTCCAGAGAGGTCAGGAGGGTCCTCCAGGGGTGCCAGGTCAGAACACCCCTCCAAGCCCTCAGTTCTAGAAGCCACACTTCCAAAGCAGCTGCCATGGTCCTCTGAGGCTTTCCCCAAAGCCCCACATGGCAAAGTTATTTCTGTAAAGTGTGAGAGCTCCCCAGACTTCCTGAATTTCACAACCTGCCATCAGAATTCACTTTCCTCCCCAGGGAAAACAGGAGGTCTGTATCCCAGCAGCTGTCAGCCCCTTTAACAGGAGATGGAATGGTAATGAAACCAAGAGGGACTGGTACATTCTCAATAAAGGAGGTCCATAAAAAGCATGTAGTTACCTTTTGGAAAACGGCAGCAATGCTCTCGTATCCAGACATGCAAACATGATAAAAGCAGGCTTACATATAAACATGACCTAGCGTTTGCCAGCGAAGACCTCAATTTTGTTACGTTAATATAAATTGGGGATCTGTGTTTCATTTCTTCTGAGAGATCTTCGCAGTCTACTAAATGCAAATGAAACTCTATTTCTGACAACTAAACTCCAGCAGGAATAAAGGCCAGAAACTCGCAGGAAGGATTCTCTAAGAACAGTCAAGTTCTCTTTAGTAGGTTAATAAGCATGAATGGTGTTGAATGCTGCATTGAACTGATATTCTTATAAAGGGGAAATTATCACCTGAGAATTCATCTTGAGTAATGATATTATAGCATATGTCGGGAATGTGTTAATCGGTCTGATAGAAAAGGTGACAGGGTGTTCTTGCAACCATCTCAAGGAACGCTGAACTCGACTCCACCCATATTCTAAGTCTCATGTGTGAAGTTTAAATAGTATATATCAAAACGATTAAAATGTTCCTTCTTGGAGTGAAGGAGACAAGCAGCAGACTCTGTTGAAGGGAAATAAATAAATAAATAAATAAAAAGGTACTTGGTGAAACCCAAATGTAAAGTGGGCCTGTGAAGTTTCCCACCGACCAGGTGCTGGCCCTCTGCTTGCGAACTGTCCTCCGCGTCTCGGCTGTCACTACATCCCTGCAAAATGTTCAAAAAACAAGGCTCACAGGGTGGAAGCAATCTGCCCAAGACCACAGAGCCAGGGTATGGAGGAGGCATTTACTGATTCCAGAGCCCGTACACTTTGCCTCCTGCTACGTTGTCCCCAAGGCAGCCCCCACCGCAGAGGACAGGCCTCTGACTCCATTCGTTCGGGCTCATGGAGTCCACGCCGAATTGCTCGGCATCTGTGTAGAATGTAAGGCTCTGTCTTTAGAGGCAGGTTCTCAGTCACTCCAGCTTTGATTCCAGTCTCTCACTTTCAGCCTAGCGCTTAGACTTTGGAGGCGGAACAATTGGAAACAAACGCCACTCCTACTGCTCCGTGTGACTTTGATCAAGCTCTGTCACCTCTCTAAGCCTTGGGTTTTTAACCTGTGAAATGGGGACAGTTACCCCTACTTCGCAGAAGTCCATTTTAAAATGAGGTAACACCTAGCAAGCTTCCCATCGATGACTGGATTCTGCTGCCAGGACCATGGTCTGTCATCAGCAAGACTTGGGGCTCCATAATTAACGTTTTGCTCCACACTCTCCCAGGTTCTTGACCTTGGGCCAGCCCCTTTTTATCATTACTTCCGTCTTGCAACTGGCACTTTAGAACCCCAGCATGCATGGAAAGAGTCCAGGAAAGAGAACTAAGGAAAACAAGAGAGGAAGAAAAACAAGGGCATAGGAAGAAAGATAGCCACCACGGACCCCAAAATTTAAAATTTAAAATTTTGTCAAAGAGATGCCATTTTCCTAGCCCATTTCTCAAACCTCCCAAGTATGTGCTTTAAGAAACAAGTTTTCCTCGTGCTACCAGTGGTCCAGTAAGCACTAGGCTGCTCCTCACTGAGAAATTTAAGTCAAGACATCCGTTCATGAGTGACCAACAGACCTCCGTGATTGAATCACGGTAAAGTCACCTTCTTTATAGTTTTCTCTCCTTTCCTCGGGCACCCACCTAAATAACCTACCTTTTCAAATACTCCAAGAACACTTTTCTAGCCTCCGTGCTGATCTTTTTCTTTTGCCGTTCTCTCTTTGTTCTGAGCATCTGTGTCACATTCTCTAGCAGTAGTTGAAAAGCTGAACCTCTTCACTGACTGCTTGATGTGTGCTTAGTTGCCGCCCAGTCTAGATGGAATGCATGCCAACCAGTGGGGGGGGGGGGGGGGGGGCGGGAAGCCCAGGAAGCCATCTCTTCTCCTTCTGTTACTTCACCCCCAGCCTCCTGCAGAATGCCATAGAGTACACACACAGTGAATTACTCCATAATGACGCCCAAAACAATAAACTTAAAGGACCTCTCAGATAACAACACCGAAGCTTACCATACATCCAGAATGTTATCTTCCTGAATTAGGATATCCTCACTAAGTCTGCCAGGCATGCATAGTACCGAGTAAACAGGAATCACAGGCCAGGCAGACAGCTCCCACCCCACCAGCCTACATGAACACCAAAACACTTCTCTAGGCAAATGCCTGAGCTTGGGCCTCCACAGAAATCCCATAGTGAAGTGAAGTGAAGTGAAGAGGCATTCAAAAGACACACATTTCCTTCCAGCCCCTCCTGCTAAGGGAGTTCTTCAAAGCAACGGACGAAGGATGTTTTAACATTTCAAATAGCGAAGTCCATTCATGCATGAAGCACTCACTCTGGAATTCTGCGCATGTTTCCGGAATGGAGGCCAGATCTGATGTGACAACTGCCAGGTGAAAATCACAGAAGCATAATATTATGCAATTTGATTTCAAGGCAGAATGTTCTAAATCCTCAGTTGCCAGCCAGACAAAACATCTGCGAAGAACAAACCCACATTTAGACATGGGGCCTCACCTTTAGTTTTTAAATAAATGTTATGAGCTCCGAAAGTTAAAACTCTAACCAAGCTCCCGAAAACTCTAATTCTTAGAAGTTCGAATATCTCCAAATACTATTAGTCAAGTTTATTGTAAATTTCATAGAACCTTAAAATGTTAGTGCTCAGATACCCACAAAATATTATTTGGTGAAATTCCCTCTGTTTACAGTAAAGAAATGAGACTTAGAGGGATACATGATTTGCCTAACCTTACCCCATTTGCTAATATCAGAACCAAATGTGGCCCCAGAGTTGGTCAGCCCCTATGTTCCGTGGCTTAGTTTATCTGTCTACTCAGATCCATAACGGAAACCACACAGGTTTTTGTGAACAAGCTACTCAACTTCTCTTAAATGAGTAATTCCTAATTCATAGCAAGTTATTGTATTTAAATGAGACATATATATATGTATGTAGCACATGACCCATCATAGTACTTTATAAATGGAGCTGTTGCTAGGATCATTATCCTTACTGTTATGATTATGCCTCCTGCCCTCTAAGCTTCACACAATTTCCCACCTTATTAGTCAGGTTGACTGTGCTTTTAGCAGACCCCTTCTGAGCAATGAATGAAGCCTGAAACTGATGTTCCCACAAATAACTAGAATTCTGACAGGTCCGGTGTGAGCCCCTGAGCACTAATCTCTTTACCAAGCAGCAGCCTCCCCCTCTAGCTTATAGTATGGGAGTTTCATGACCAAGTAGAAAGAGTAGAGATATTGAATCAGTCAGTTTGGGTCTTCATGCAGCTCTGCCACTTACTACATGGTTGACCTCGGATTAATTACTTAATTACTTCAGTTTTCTACTTTCTTCGGAGAATAATATCTTCACTGCAGAGTTTGTAGAGAAGATTAAATAATGTAGTGACAGCACCAAGATGGCAAAATAGGTCATTCTTGACTTCCCTCCCCTTCACAAGAACAGCAACTATTCAAGAACAAGACACCTCTGAGAATCCCAGAACATGAGGGTGAGGCTGAAACAAGCCCCCCAACCCCCCGCCACACACAAACACACATCACAAAGACCAAGACAGATTGCATTAGAAGAGTAAGAGAAGCAGCTACACGTTGACCACATGGTCCCTCCTCTAGGCCAGCATGACACCCAAAGATGTTTCCCTTGAGCCTCCAGGTCTTCTAGTGAGAAAAAAAGAACCCAGGGAGACTAACAGTTCCCAAGCATTGGGGTCTTTTTGTGGGAGCCCCTATTTTGATCACACACCACTGGGATTGCAGAGGAATCTGCAAGATTCAACTACTGGGAATCAGACTCTGAGGGCAATGGGAAGGGCTTGCCACAACTAGTACAGGGATCTTGGCAGACCACATACAAACCAGCAGAGCCCAAATAGTGATCCCAGCCAGCAGCTGTGCCCATTTGAAGAACCAAGCTGGGGACACACTGACTGGGGAACCTACCAGGTACAGAACTACCTAATTCATATCTTCAAATGGGGAGTTTTGCTGACCCTACACCCAGTTTGCCCATGCCCAGGCAAGGAGCAGAGCCACTGCCTCACCTGTTGTAGAGAGTATTTTCCAGCCCCATCTGACAAGGAGAACTGGCAACAACTCCTGGAAGCTGTGTGACCCAGTAACACTGAAGCCGTAAGTAGGTGAGCAGAGCCGATCACCCCAGAGCAAACCCAATTATGGATGTGGAGGATTCCAGTGTTAGGCATAAGCAGAGGGATTAATTCATAGCCGAGGCTGAGGGTATCTCCTCTCTCTTTTCTCCCGCATTTGGAGATCCAGTTTGGAAAACTGAGAGTCGTCTGGAGTGGTCCCTCCCCTTCCTGCCCAGGCCTGGGAGCTAAGGCAGAGCCCCACCTGCTGTGGTTAGTAGCTTCTGGCCCCATCTGACCAGAAGGGCTGGTGACAACTCCTAGAAGATTTGGAACCCAGCAGTGCTCAACCCCCAGAGAAGGGCAGCAGAGCCAGTAGTTGGCAGAGCATAGACAGTGACCCTGTTCGGCCAAGAACCTTGGGGTACAGGAACTAGAGTTAAGACAACAAAGAGCTTTCCTGGCTTTAGAGCTACTTCTCCCACTGTGGCCAGGCAGAGAATCTAAGTCATAGGCCTGCTCATTGCTGAATACAGCCTTTAGGGCATCTAACCAGAGCATATAAGAAATCACATAGCCTATCCAATAGCTTTGTTTAAAGTGACACTTAACAGAGAGCCCCATGGTTCCCCCATCTACAGAGCAAAGCCAATTGCCTCACCTGACCAGGACATTTAGTACCCACTCTGGCCTCGTTTGGGCTCTCAAACAAGAAGTCGTGTAGGCCTTGGGTTTCAGCCTGCTTGGGTAGGAGGCCAATTTATAGCCCCATCTACTACTAAAGTCCCAACCATCTAGTAAGACCTACCAGAGAATACAGGCAACTGTGGAAGCTATAGCCTCATATGTGTAGGGAGCCAAGGACTCCCTACTGTCAGCAGTCCTATCCAACTGTTCTTCACCCCCATCCTTATCCTTAGAGCTCGAACAGTTCCCTTGCCTAAATAGTACATCTACCTGCCCAAAGACATTACCAGCAGACACACCCTGAATGGCAATAAACCCCTATTGTGGTAATTATTTCACAATATGTTTGATCAAACCATAGTGCCATGTCTTAAACTTATACAGTTGAAGTATGTCATTTATTTCTCATAAAACTGGGAAATACAAACTGAACAATGTTAAGTACTCAGTAAAATCACCATTGTTTCCCCAATCCTTGTGATAAGACTTCGATCTTAGGTTTTAAACTATTACCACCAGGACTGGAGTGCTAACATGAAACCCAGCCCAAATATCTGGGACCAAGCTTTCACCAGGGCCGTTTCCAAAGAAGACTGTGGTGGAACCCAGAAACAGCTACTCACTTTACTCCGAGCATCACAAAAGCTTTGAAATTCTGGTAGCCAGTCTTCTTACACCGGATAAGATTCTCTTTCTGGCCAGTGCTATATGGACAATGTGTCTTAGTCTGTTCATGCTGCTATTAAAAATACTACAGATTGGGTAGCTTATCAACAATAGACAGTTGTTTCTCACAGTTCTAGAAAATGGAAGTCTGAGCTCAAGGTGCCATATCATGATCAGATGAGGATGCTTTTCCAGGGTTCAGACTTCTTTTTGAGTTCTCAATATGGTAGAAGTGGCTAGGGAGCATTCTGGAGCCTCATTTATAAGGGCACTAATCCCTAATCATCTCCCAAAGGCCCTACCTTCCTACTATTATCACTTAGGGGTTAGGTTTCAACGTAAGAATTTAGGAGGACACATAGACCATAATATAGTTATTACCTACCGTAAAGCAGGTTAATGTTAAATGCTTTTTATATGAATTGGTTTAATGAATCTCATTTTACAGTGAGCAAACCAAGGCAAGAGAGGTTAAAATTACTTGCTCAAGGTCACAAAGATAGTAACTGGCAGCACCAGGACTCCAAATCTTGTTCATTTGTCATCCAGCCCTGTTGCTTCTTATACACAGGGCCTGACACTCACAAATCAAGTCCCACCTATTCCCAGCATCTGAGGACCCCGTGAGACCCATTGTAATAACCCAATTCCTCAGACAGATCCTTCCATCTCCCTCAACAGCATTACATTGCGCCCTCAAGGTGTTAGGAACTTACAGTACTCTGTGTTAAGGATTGACAGTCTTTTTCTATAAACAGCCAGATACTAAATATTTTAGGCTTAGGGGGCCATACAGCCTCTACTGTAACCACTCAACTTTGCCACCATAGTGTACAAGCAGACATCAACAGTACATGGACAAATGAACATGGCTGTGTTCCAGTAAAACTTGATTTATAAAAACAGGCAACTGCTGGATTTGGTCTGTGGGCCATAATTTACTAACTCCTGCATTCTATGTTTGCTACTCAAAGTGAGGTCATGGACTGTAAGCACCAGAATCATCAGGAGCTTGCTGAACAGCAGAATTTCAGATCTCACTCGAAATATGCTGACTCAAATCTGACTTTTCAGATGATCCCCAAGTGATCCATGCATGCATTAAAGTGTGAGAAACTCTGCTCTCTATATCTTCAATTCAGTGAACACATCTAATAATCCAAGCCCTGTTCCAGGCATAAAACACATCAATAATCTTTACAACATGCAAGATGGCTACTATCATTCTATGTTGCTGATGAGGAAACAGAAGTTCAGATATATAAACCAAGATGATAACTGATGGTGCCATCCAGGTGCCCCCTCTTCAAAACTTTTAAAAAGAATTTGAGGTAACTCAGAAACACATAAAATATAAGATAAAAAATGAAATAAACACTGAAGTAGATTAGGGAGAGCTATAAAAGATACCCAAGGATGACAACCATGTACAAAATTTATATTATAAAGTCTTATACTTTTGCTGTGGCATTTTACTCAAAAAGTGAAACCAAAGATTTATCATTTGTTACATAATGAAGAGAGGCCAAACTTGGAAAGCACTTGCTTGTCATGTATGTCATTTATTTTCTATTTGTTCACCTATGAAAAGTAGGTCATATATCAGAAATTGCATCAAATAAGAAATATGAAAACATTGTATTTCACCCCAAACTTCAGTGAAATAAAATTTTAATAGTTTAATTGCTATAATAGTTACTGATATATATATTGTCATAACAACTAATATTTATTAATCACTTATTATGCTAAGATCTCTGACTGGAGCCTCTCATTTGATCCACACAACAACCCTAAGTTACTAAAATTACCCCATTTAGAAATGACAAAATGAGTCTAAGAGAAGTTATGTAACTTGACTTTCCAGTGTATCAGTAGCTACTGCTACATACGCTACCCCAAAACACAATGATTTAAGAAACAATCATTTGTTGCCAATTTTTTTGGTCAGCAATTTAGGCTCTTTAACTGGGATGGTTCATCTCTGCTCCATGTGGTGCTGATTGAGCTCACTTTCATACCTGGAGGGGTTGGGATAGCAGGAATCTCTGTGTGTTCGCTCACCTTCAAGGAGGCTAGCCCAGATGCCTTCACTTAGTGGCAAAAGTGTTCTCAGTGAGAAGCAACAAAGGGAAAGCCCCAGTGAAGATGTACTCATCAAAATTGTTTGTGTCACATTACTAATGTCCCAAATTTAGGGTGAATGTGGGCAAGAACTCAAGGATTTGCATATAAGAGGCAAGAATCCTTGAGAGTCATCAACGATAAGCTATCTTACCCAGCACATAAATGAGTGTTCTAGGTGTAAACTAAGACATCGTGAATTCAGGTTCCATTCAGGTCTTAACTACTCTACCACACTTGCCTTCAAGAAAACTTCCTTAGTATTTTCTTTGTAGTGTCAGTTTCTCTTTTAATTCTTAAACTGCCACCTCCTGATACGGTGAGGACACTGCTAATCTCTTCTCCAAATGATTCCTTTTTGACTTAGAGCTACCATGGACCTCATTAGAAGGTTAACAGAATACAAATTAAAGACATTATTTTTCATTTTTAAAGTCATTCATATTATAAGACAGGACTTTACATAATTGCTCTCTAGGGACCTAGTTGACACCTAAAGTGTATTTTTATGTATTGAAGACACCTAAAGTGTCTTCAATACATAAAAATAATAACACTATACTTCACTTGGTATCATGCAGGACTTTCGAAGTGGAAGAGCATTTACACTACGGGCATCTGGAAATGCTAGTGATGGGGAAGAGGGTCAACACTGGAAAGCCACTCTGGAGACGGGATGGAGAGCTTTATATACCATACTAAGTAGTCAGGGTACTTTAGTGAGGGTAGAGAATAGGTAACATGATCCAATTGACATTTTAGGAAGATCTCTCAGGGCACAGAGGGAAGGTGGATTAGAAGAACAGAGACAGGTAGGGAGACCAATTGAGAGGCTTTTGCACTAGTCTGGGTGAAATGCTGTAAAAATCCAAGTCCAAGTGATAGACAGGATGGTTCCAAAGTGAAACCACCTGGCAATACATTCCCATTTCCTACAGGATGTTTTCCCTTTTCATCAAGAATGGCTGAATGGGGCCCTGGGTGGCTCAGTCCTTAAACATCTGCCTTCGGCTCAGGGGCTCAGGGCGTGATCCCAGGGTCCTGGGATTGAGCCCTGCGTCAAGCCCCAAGTGGGGATCCCTGCTTGGCTTCTCCCTCTCTCACTCCCCCTGCTTGTTTCCTCTCTTGCTGTGTCTCTCTCTGTCAAATAAATAAATAAAATCTTTTTTTAAAAATGGCTGAATAATAGAATAATAGGTAGTGGGGGCAGGGATGTAGGATATAAAGATTGGTCTATTTGCTCAACTCTCAGGGATCCTTTGTACCCAAAGGATTGAGAAAGGCCTTGCCATACCCTGGGATTTTTTTTCCTCTACTGCCCCTAATATAAATCTCCCACAATTAAAAGAAAACAAAAAGAAAGAAATTGCATTGTCATGTAAACAATAGTGGCTTCCTTCTTGGAGAAAATAATGGAAGAAAATTAATGTAGCATTAGATTAAGCTCTATTAGTATAATTATACAATGGCTGTCCTAAAGAGATATGTCATGCAGACAATCTTTATTGTTATAAAGAACAGTCTATACAAAAGAACAAAGGAAATGATTTTAATAAAACATTTTTCCCTGAGCAAGAAATGTGCTTCATGTATCATATATAGAACGGATAGCTATTTGATATAAAATGGAGCTGTGACCTTGCTATAACAGTGTTCAATACTTAATGCCACTGAAAGTAAATTAATGGACTCCCAAAAGGTATAAAATTCATTCTGCTTTGTGGCATTTGTTTGCTTACAGAGAAGTTTAAGAGGGATCTTATCATGTGATTATTTAAACAAATTCCTTCAAGGAATTCTCAGCCACCTTTCAGGTTTTGCCAAAGGGCATTTCTTGTAAGAAGGATTCACCTAAGAGGAAAAGCATACCTTTGAAAAAGATTTTTTAACAAGGGAAGCGAGGTTCATGGGTCACCCACAAAGTCAACAATTTATGCCTTCAAATATAGCTATAGTGATTTTATTTTCGATTTTTCTAATCAAATTCAACACTTTTTTTTTTTTTAAAGCTGAATTGTGAGTTGGCAACCCAGCAAATGAACAGATTCCTTTAAAGGTTTGATCTGTACTTCATCAAGTCTAAACTCCTTAAGTGACAGTAAAGCTCTTTATTATATAGTATCTCCTTATCTTGTTTCTTGTTATTCAAAACCACATACCTTATAGCTGCTTATCTTTACAAGCTACTTTATAGTTTATAAATTACCTTTACATCCCATTAAGATGTTCTCAATGACCTTGAGGTTAGGTAGAATATTGGTATTCTTATTAGACATAGGACCAATTTTAGCTTCAGAGTATCTAAGTGACTTGCTTAATATCAGAAATGTATCTAATTGTTAGCAACAGAACATCAAACAAAATGCAAAGTTCTTGCCCTCAGGGAGTTTGTCTCCTAGAGTGAGATCATACATCAATATATAAATAAATATGTAATCTAATGTCAAGAGAATAATGGAGAGATGGAGTCCATGCAAGTCATTTGTCTCGGATCTGAACTTTTCTTAGCGTCTTTCCATCAGTACAAGTATTATAGAATGGTTGTCCTAGGACAGTATTTCCCATTAAGCCTTTCAAGTATGACTCCAGCTAATCCTAATGGCCCATGGAGCAGCTGTGTAGATCTCTACACTTTAGTCCTCCTTCCTCTACTCAGTGTAAATGTTCATGTGTCTTTGGGGAACTGCAGACCAGAGAAGTAGAGGTCAGTGTTCCAGAAAGCTTACTTAAAAACGTGATTTGCAGACACGAGAGAACAGTAATTACTAGGCACCAGTATGGTTCACTGAGAACAAGTCACACATATCAGATCAACATTACTGGCATCTGCAACAAGGTCATGAAAGGGAGAAGTGAAGATGAAGCTCGAGACGTACTATGCCTACATTTTAAGAGCCACCTCGAGTCTTTTTTTTTATTTTATTTTAAGAATCAGGTGGCAAAAACCATCAATAAAAAATTCACAAAGCTCCTTAGTGAAATAAACATGTAAACAAACTATCTTTGTGGAGAAATGTGGCAATCTAGTTAGGTGGACTTTAAATTAGCTAAAGAAACCTACCTGAAAATCATGGTTCACTGTTCAAGTCACAGGAAGGCTGCACATAGGAAGGTCTCAATCCTTGATCATGTTTTGTTTTTAAGACTTTTACTTATTTATTTATTTGATAGAGAGAGCAAGCAAGCAGAGGGAGAAGGAGAAGCAGACTCTCCACTGAGCTAGGAGCCTGATGCAGAGATCTATCTCAGAACCCTGGGATCATGGCCTAAGCCAAATGCAGACACTTAGCAAACTAAGCCTCCCAGGTGCCCCTTGATCATGGATCACAGTATTTTCAATGATAATTTAAATAAGAAGTTAAAAAAATTGAGAAGTTCAGCAAAATGTTAATAAAATTCAAACATGAAAAAGAGGTTGAGAGAAAAAGCTCATGTATGTATTGGAGGGACATAAATGGAATCTCATTTCACTCTAAGTGGAAGCTAGAACTCACCTCCAAAACCTGTACTGAGTGCCCCATGACAATGAAGGCAGCGTGAAGAATGCCAAGGCAGGGCATCATCCCTGCCTCATAAGGGTTCCTCTGAGGAGTCACTGATGACCCCATTACCATCCTCTCAGGGGCTGAATTACATCCTCCCCAAAATTTATAGGCTGAAGTTATAACCTCTAGTACTTCAGAATGTGATGGCATTTG
Source organism: Mustela erminea (assembly GCF_009829155.1). Classification (NCBI taxonomy): domain Eukaryota; kingdom Metazoa; phylum Chordata; class Mammalia; order Carnivora; family Mustelidae; genus Mustela; species Mustela erminea. Next base: position 118,851,350 of record NC_045614.1, on the reverse strand, counting down.
GAGACAGGATAATTAATGAGGTAATTAAGTTAAAATAGGCCATTAGGGTGGGTCTTATTCAAGTTCATAGGTACCCTTATAATAAGAGGAAATTAACACACTGATACACACAGAGGGAAGACCACACGAAGACACAGGGAGAAGACAGCCATAGACAAGCCAAGGAGAGAAGCCTTAGAAGAAATGAACCCTGCTGGCATCTTGATTTCTGACTTCTATCCTCAAAAGCTGAGAAAATTAATTTCTGTTGTTTAAGCCCAGTCTGTGGTACTTTGTTATGAGAGCTAGAGCAAATTAATATAAACCTCTATCAGAACCTGTACTATCCCAGGACTTGGGCCCCCAAGACCCCACTCCAGAGTATCAACCTTCCTGCCCAAACTTCCATTCCTTTCCTGCTCCCCTAGGATTGCTGCTCCCCCCTGGCTGATAGAGCAGGAGCCTCCAGGGCAACAATTACTGTGAAAATTATTAAGAAAGAAGGTCCTCTTTTGCCACTGAGAGCTTTTAAGGAAGGAAAGGGTGTGTATTTTCAAATAAAGACAGTATTATACATGGGTCAGTCATGCAGACTTAAACTGACTTCTAAATATCCAGAACATAACCCATTCATAAGACACAGATCTTCCTTTGAAGTTACCAACTCTGTTGTCTATTCATTCACTGAACATTTACTTACTAAGTCCTTGCTTGGACTCAGCCTTCTGCCAGTCCTTTTCACATTTATCACCTCATAGAAGGAAGAATAAGGGCATATCAAGAGGAGATGGGAGGGTGGGGACAAGCAGAGCCTTCCAGGAAATGGAAAGCTGTTGTTGAGAAGGTCAAAGGCACCGAAGGGTCCACAGTGTCTTCAAAGAAAGGACAGCAGCTTGCCTTGGCTAGAATAAAATGTGTATTGAATACAGGAGTGGGAAAGAAGGTAAAAAGATATATAGGAGTGGAGTATAAGACCCTTTCTGCCACACTAAGGAGTTCTGGACCCCATGCTGTATGGAGTGGAGAATTGACAGGTGTTTTTTAAGGAAAAAAAAAAAACATGTGATTACCTTTAAAATCATAACCCTGGGAGAAGAAAGGTTAGATGGGGGTAGGGAAGGAGAATTGTCAGGCCGCTGGGTTCAGAAGTTCTTTAAAGACCTGAAATAGTGAATCCTACTACTCACAAGGTCCTGAAGTTATAAATCTGTGCAATCCATAGTATTGCTCCAATGTGTATGTCTGAATCACAATTCCAGCACATGTGTGTGAATGCTGCATACTTATGAACTGAACCAAATTTAATTTAATTCATCAGTGCTAAAAATAAAGCTACTATTACCATGTCTTCCAGTCGTCAATGCAAGAGATTAGAACATTAGATGGTTTATATATTACGGCGATAAAAAAAGAAATGCTTAAGACTTATAAAACACCATATTTCCATTACCACATCACAGGAGCAGAGGTTCCTTTTTCCTTTAGTAATGAAGTTCTCATCTTGAGATCCAATTCATAAAAAGACATTTCTGTAGCTTAGTGGGATTTTTCTCTCTCTTGCCTCTGCTTTTTTATGAGAAGAGAGAAGAAACTGGGAAGAAATCCAAATCAAATGGAAAATTAGAGCCAAGGCAAAAATAAAATTAAAATCCTCAATGATTGTAGTAGTGAGTAGGGTAGGTGGTATGATAGGAAAAAAAGGAAATCCCAAGAGCTTGTAGGAAACACCTCTTTCAAATATAAATGAAGATGGATGGACACCTGACCCACAGGGGACTACAGACCACTTCCTACTTTATAAATAGAAACTGCCGCTGTGTGCCGCATGCCTAAAATAGCTTGCACACCACTGAGGAGAGGAGAGAAGGAGGGGTAAGTGTGGAGGTTGTGAGAGTACTAACTAGGAACAAAGCGGGAATCCTGTGCAGGCTGGGGGATGTCACGGGCACCTGCAGTGACCAGTGGGAGTGGAACTTAGTCATGAGGACGATACTGTAATTCAACGACTATTGGCTAAGCCCTTGCTATGTACAACACAGTGTGCTAAATTCTATACAATTCAAAAAATTAGAAGAAATTCTTGTCTTTGAGGGACTTAACATGTAAGAGACATATGACTAGCAGGAACAGCAACACTTGTAATACCGGGCAGGATAGGAGATGGGTCGTGAGAAGTAAATCACTGGGCTCTGGGAGTCAAAGGGACAAAGGAAAACACTTGGAGGATTTAGAAAACCATCATGGAAAAAAAAATCACTTGTAAGTTCTTCCCTCCTTTAAGGATGAGTAGGAATTTAATGGGTGTGAAAGATGAGGGGATGTGCGGTAGAGGGGCCATCTCCCAAGTGGGGAATAAAGAGGCAACAATCCATAGAGATAAGGGCAAGAGAGCACAAGTGGATACAGCCTAGAGTCTTATCTGAGGGTGACCAGAGTAGATTTTTGCTGATTCTTCTAGACATTTTGAGCTTTCCCACTGGAAAGTTAACGGCATAAAATGGGTATTACTCCATCTCCACTCACAAAGAGCCAGAAGCATCACTGCTGTCAATACATGCATAGTTCGCAAAGAAAAAGAAAATGCATCTCCAAGAGATCCTCAAAGAAGCCTTTAAACTCCTTCCTGCTCCAGCAACCCTCAAGGGCAGGGTAATTCTTTGTCCATGGGAAAAATGTGTGTCCTGTGCATTATACAAAGTCTAGCAGCATCTCTGGACTCTACCCATTAGATAAAGGGAGTGGGGACTAAAGAAGCAAGGGATGTTAAAGAAAAGAGAATTTTAAGGTGGAAGCCACCTTGGAGGTATAACAACAAGTAACAACTGAATGCTACATGTCGGTGTCTAAGGGCTTTATAATATTGATGTTGGGTACATTTAAAATTAGCTGAATAAACTTACCTAAAGATCATGGCCCACTGATTGACTCATGGGAGGCTGCATAATGGAAAGCCTCAATCCTTAAAAACTAGATACAACTATTATCCCCATTTTACAGGTGAGAAAATTAAGAATCAAAGTCACGTGGTTCTTAAGTTTTGAATAAAAGATTTGAACCAGGTTATCGGACTCTTAGCCAAAAAGTAGAACCACTCTGCTGTATTGCTTCTACTGTAAGGCAGCTGATTCGCTAATCCTGCTAAGAAGGAATTGAGGCTTAGGAGGTAATGTAATTTTCTCAAAGTCACCCATTCATTGGGTAACTGCTCTGTGGCTAAAATTTAGGTCTTCTGACTCACCCTTCAGATGTTTTTCTGCCTAAAGATGTATACAAAGGAATAGCTTCCTTCTCCTGGAAGAACTGCACACAGAAGCAAATAACAGGTGACAACGGAATCACCTCTGGGATAGAAAGCTGTTTCAGACTCAATCTCATGCTTACATTAAAAGAATGGACTCCTGAAAGTCATCTCCCTGTCACATCCCTCTCTCACATACCATAAATGCATAGACTACAAAAAAACAGAATGGTTAGTTGATGTTGTCTTGAACCTGGAGAGATCTAAAGAGATCTAGAGAGTATGTAAAAGCACCCATACTGTTTCCCCCCAAAACTTCTACGCCCACTGAATGAAAACTTTTTTAGAATTCAAGTTTCCAATTCAGGGTAAATCTACTAAAATTCTAACTTCAGAGATAAAAAGAGACACTTTTCAGTTGCTCTGAAGTTTGACATAAGATGTTTGGACTCTCCCTTAATTGCAACCTTGTGGCATTTAGAAAGAGAGAGGGTCCAAATACACCACCACTGCCCAACCTCTAGAGAGGCGGTCTGCCCACACATGACAGGTGCTCCCATCTGCTAGACAGAGAAAATGAGCAGTCTAGTCTCATTATCTCAGCTCCCAGTGTCTCAGAGCCACAAGATCTGAGCTTAGGGAGAAAGTACAGAACACAGACAGAAGGTGAAATTGATGATCCACAGCACAGCTTTCTGGTCCATCAAAAGGATGGGGGGCTTAATATGGAGCAGAAAAAAGGCTACTGTGGCATGAGAAAACATGCATTTTAGCCCATTCACCTTGCTCTGGGTCTGTCCTTGTTTTCCTGAAAACAAAGTGTACAGGAATGTTTCTTTGAGTGTGCCTTTGTAAAACAGTTGTTTCTATGCTTACATATGAGCATTTCTCATATGTGTGCACTGTAGTTCAGTCAACATGTGATAAAATAACGATCACTGACAACACAGAAGCAGGACACATAGTACTGCTCAGTTCATTGAGTGGCTATGGAAACAGAGCCACTGCATTTCCTGGGCTATATGTATGGAGAGATGCACACCTTTGCCAAGAGATCATGAAGTCTGCTCTACTTGTTAAAAAATAAAAGAAAAAAAAAACAGAATTATTCTCTCATCATTTCTCACTGGGCTTGTTATCGGATCACTGGACACCAGTCAGCCTGCTTGCTGCCAATACCCGTTTTCTGTGAAAGACCATAGCTCAGGCTGGCTGATGTGGAAGTGTGCTGCTCTGGAAATAACCCAGTCAAACATGAAGTTTTATTGCCTTCATGCATCGGTAATGAAAGTTCACAAAGCGTATTCTGAGCACCGGGACTCGACTGAGCCCTTTACACGCAAAGCCTCATTGACTGACTCTTTACCACATCCCTATAAGAGGATGTTACTGTTGCCCCCATTTCACAGAAGAAGAAATGGGCTTAAGTGTCTCTTCCATGTGTATGTGGCTAACAAGAGGCAACTGGGATTAGAACTCAGTCATGTCGGACTTCAGAATTCATGTTATTAACCGTCCTATGCTACATATAATAAATACCTATTGTATACCCATTGAGCCACTACGCCAGCCTGAGGCTACTATGACAACTAATATCATCCTTGTTCTTAAAGCACTTATGGTTGGGTTAGAAAAACTGATATGTAAAAGAATGATTGCAATCTAACTGCTAGCCTAGAGGAACATAAAGATTGCTTAGGGAAATGCAGAGGAGAGCAACCTAACATTCACAAGGGTCTGTGCTAATGTTGATTACATGATTTCATATGCCCATAGTGAAATGCCATAGTGAGCAACATAAGATTTGTGCATGCTGAGGAAGATAATAATGTGTCTTAAATTAATGCTTTCAATATCTTTAACCTAGATGTGGGGAATTATTTAAATTCTTAGCAACTTTTTTTTTTTATTTCTTTTCAGTGTTTCAGAATTCATTGTTTATGCACCACACCCAGTGTTCCATGCAATACATGCCCTCCATAATACCCACCACTAGGCTCACCCAACCTCTCACCCCTCTTCCCTCTGAAACCCTCAATTTGCTTCTCAGAGTCCAGTCTCTCATGGTTCACCTTCCCCTCCAATTTCCCCCAACTCCCTTCTCCTCTCCATCTCCCCATGTCCTCTGTGTTATTCCTTACGCTCCACAAGTAAGTGAAAGCATATAATTGACTCTCCCTGCTTGACTTATTTCACTTAGCATAATCTCTTCCAGTCCTGTCCATGTTGATGCAAAAGTTGGGTATTCATCCTTTCTGATGGAGGCCTAATACTCCATAGTATATATGGACCACATCTTCCTTATCCATTTGCCCAATGAAGGGCATCTTAGTTCTTTCAACAGTTTGGCAACTGTGGCCATTGCTGCTATGAACATTGGGGTACAGATGGCCCTTCCTTTCACTACATTTGTGTCTTTGGGATAAATACCCAATAATGCAATTGCAGGGTCATAGGGTAGCTCTATATTTAATTTCTTAAGGAATCTCCACACTGTTTTCCAAAGTGGCTGCAACAGCTTGCATTCCCCCCAACAGTGTAAGAGGGTTCCCCTTTCTCCACATCCTCTCCAACACATGTTGTTTATTGTCTTGTTAATTTTGGCCATTCTAACTGGTGTTAGGTGGTGTCTCAGTAAGGTTTTGATATTCACATCGATGAGTCTTCCTTTTCAGTTTCTGAAACTCTTTCCCTACTACGATATGGTCCATCTTCCTATCTCAGCCACTGTTGCCGAGGGTCATACCTCCAGGCTTGTCCTTCCCCAAACCTGCAACATACCTGTCATCTAGATTTGAAGCATCCAACTCTCTGACCACCACCTCCCCTCTCCCTAGCTCATTTCCTCTCGTATCTTGCCAAAACCCACTGATGTCCCCAAGATCAACAAGGCACTGATCATGCCACCATTTTGTTGTTTCTGGCCTCCTTCGTGTCCTTATTTCACCTTCTTTCTTACCCAGTTTCAAGTCCGTAACCAATTATGTTTTTGTTTTTTTTTAATCATTCCTTGACATGCTTCCTCAATCCCATTGCCCATCTTCATCACACTTGGCAAAACCTTAACCCCAGTTTACCCCGGTTAAATTTAGCTTTCCACTTACTCTGCACTTCTACCTATGCAGTCGGAAATAGCTGAATACAAACATAGAACAACAGAAGATAGTCTTACTTATTCATGACCATAAACCTCAAGTGGGTGTCAGGGGAAGCAGATTATGTCTCCATAGTCTATAGTCAAGTGTGATCTTCTTCTATTCCTCAATAGAAGATCTATTCTGATCTTATTTCTCAAATCCCCAGCCCCTATGCCTGTTATCTTCACTCTCAGCTGATCTTAATCCCTACTCACTAAAAAAACAGAAGCAACCATAAGAGAACTTCCTCAAGTTCCCACCATCATACTTTCCCATCCATGCTCCCAAGTCCTGCCTTCCCTCCTCTTGCTACAGATGAGGTGTTTAGGCTTCTATGAGAGGCCAACCCCCAACCTTGGACACTAGATTCCATGTCCACCCAGAAAACTCTTCCACCACTATACCATTAAGTTTTCTTCTCCATGGAATCTTTACCATCAGCCTAAAAGTTTATTCTTCTCCAGTCTTTCAAGAAGCTTCCTTCCATTCCATTTCTCTATAGGAGAACATTACTATAAAATTCCTTTAAAAGTCTATCTGTATCCCCTCTCTCCAATTCTTTCCTTTCTTAAATGGACTTTAGACTTTGCCCACATAACGCCACCAATTGACCCTTGATCTATTTGTTTGATCAAAATATCAGGGGGCGCCTGGGTGGCTCAGTGGGTTAAGCTGCTGCCTTCGGCTCAGGTCATGATCTCAGGGTCCTGGGATCGAGTCCCACATCGGGCTCTCTGCTCAGCAGGGGGCCTGCTTCCCTTCCTCTCTCTCTGTGATCTCTTCCCTTTCTCTCTCCTACTGTGACCTCTCTCTGTCAAATAAATAAATAAAATATTAAAAAAAAAAAATATCAGGCCCCTGGGGCACCTGGATGGCTCAGTGGGTTAAAGCCTCTGCCTTTGGCTCAGGTCATGATCCCAAGGCCCTGGGATCGAGTCCCACATTGCTCCGTGGGGAGCTTGCTTCCTCCTCTCTCTCTGCGTGCCTCTCTGCGTACTTGTGGTATCTGTCAAATAAACAAAATCTTTAAAATATCAATTCTTGGGCCTAGCTTTACTTAGATGTCAAAACTATTTGACCATTATTTTCACCCCTCCCTCCTCCTTTCTTTTCTTACTAAAGAATACCATTCTCTCCTTATTTGTTCCACTGGCCACCCTTTCCCCATCTCCTTGATTTACTGCTCATCTCCCCTATCTCTCCTTCATCCTTTCTCCATCCACTACCTGGATTATTTAACCTAACATTGTGGCTTTACACATCTTTCATAAACTCATAGCTCCTTATTTTTCTACACTGGATTCCAGACTCCTAGATTCTACTGCCTACTCAACATCTCCACTTGGTATCTAATATGCATCTTAAACTTGACATTTTAAGGTGAATGCCTAATCTTCTGCAAACGTATTTCACCCTCACTCATTTCTGCTCAATAACTTCTTGGTTGCTCAAGCCAAAATCTAGGAGACATTCTTGACTCTTTACTCAGTTTCTACATCTAATCCATCAGCAAGTCTGGTTGATCTTACCTTCACACAAGAGCCAGAATGTGACATCACCACTTCTATCACACTAACCCAAACCACTCACATCTCTCACCTCTATTATTGCAGGGCTCCCTGCTTCTGCCCCACTACAGTCTATTCCCAACAAGACAGTCAGAGGGACCCAGTTTAAAGGCAAGTCAGCTCATGTCACTCCTCTTCTCTTCTCAAAACCCATCTCTACCAGAGTAGAAGCCCAAGTCCCTATATGGCCTCCCAGGCCCTTCACAATCTCTCTGTCACAGCATGACCTCAGCTACTGCTTTCTCCTTACTCAGGCCACTATAGTCACTATGGCTTCCTTCTATTCCTGGAATAAAGTGGGCATGCTCTGGCCTCAAGGCCTTTCTCACCTGCTGCTCACCTTGCCAAGAGTGCTCTTCTCTCAGAGTTCCACATGGCTCAACTGTTCTTGGTGAGACCACCACAATTATGACTGCCTGAAACTGCCTGAAACTGCCATCCCTCTTTTCCATTTAATGTGTGTCTTGAACAATTATCTTCCAATAAGACCTTTCTAATTGTACTAATTATTACAGTAGAAGAGAATCTCCACAAGGGAAGAGATTTTTATTGTTTTGAATCCTCAGCACCATGGGTCTGGCATGTGGTAGGTATTCAGCAAATATTTCTTAAATGTTGAATGAAGGATAATGGAAATTTAAAATATGATTGATAGATTTTAATTCATTCATCGTGTCCTATTATAAAAGTTATTATTATTTAAAAGCCTAATGAACCTTTTAATAAACACTGGTGAAAATGTTGGTGTATTAAATTACTAAGTAGTAAACACCAGCCAGACTTCTAGAACCTGATGAAGTTTAAAATAATGAAGTTTATTCTTCTAAGTTGAATTGAGCTAGGAACCAACTACCATGTTTCTGAGGGCACTCCAAGGAGATGAAGGTGAGGTTAAGTTTAGAAAGATGAACTGCCAGTTTCCCACAGGGATTGATTTCTGTAGATGTCAGAACTTCGGCCACACCTGCTCAGGTAGACTCAGGACAAAACCTGAGTAAGGGCAAGCGTGGGTAAGTATAAACTGCAAGTTAGCATCTGAGCATTTTTTCCCTTAGGTTTTTATTTTTTGAAGTGTTTGCTTTGATAAATATAAGTAATCTTTGATTAGTACTCACACATTTTCTTAGAAAAGTATATCTAAAAGTGGAACTGTCTGCTCTAGACCACTCCTTGGGACAAGAGGATGGACTCAGTTTTAGGCATTCCATGAATAGAGTTTTAGGCATACCAGAGCATAAATTAGAGAATCTACAGCATTATTACAAAGTGAAGACTGATATGAAAATTTCAGATCCAGTCAATGGAGGAGTCTCTGGCCTCCCGTCAGGCAGGTAGGAGCATCCTGGCTCTCAGAGGCTTCTCTATGTGGAATAACTATAATATTGACCATTTATTGACCACATAGTATGTGTCAAGTCTATTAGGTTCTTTACATGAATTAGCCTGCAAATGTTAAAACACACATATTATCCTCATTTTAAAGATAGGAAAACAGAGGCTCAGAAAGGATAATCACCCAGCTAGTATGTGAGAGGATCAGTATTCAAGCACATATCTTTTGATCCCAGACTCATGCAAGTGCTTCTATACTAGGCTGAGGTAAAAGTTTAGAGAACATACTTAGGCCTAGAAAGGGAGCAGGTTAAGGTAAGCAGGCTGGCATCATGGCAGGGCTCAGGCTCCAGGAAGGAACTAGAAGCCACTCAACGCATAAGGTCAACCCAAGAGTCCAGACATACTCGGATATGAATGAAAAGACCAGCCCAGTGGGCAATGTAGGACAAGGGATTACACCAGGCTTAGGGCTGCAGTCCAAATTTTGGACTTTCTGTCCACAGAGAAGTAGACAGACCTTGGAGACAGACACACACACAGAGGGATAAGTTTAGGACTAAGACTGATAACAGGACTACTTCATTGCTCTCCTTCCTTCCTAACATCCAAATTCTGCCTTCACATCCTCCTCACCCTCCCATTCTTTTCTCTCCAACTCCCACCATTCTCTCCAAGCTCACCTTTCTGCCTCTTCAAAACAAAAGTCCTGACATATTATTATTGATTGTACCACTTCACTCCTCCTGAGACCTTTCAGCTTCCTGATCCCATCAAATGTCCTACCCTGGGCCCCCCATCTTTTATTGACACCCAGGTAACAATAACCTATAAAGAGACAGAACATAACTCACTTGAGGGTAAAGTAACCTCTCACAACAAATGCCCTTAAGGTAATCAGTGAGGCCCAACACAGATCTAGGTAGCAGAGTCAATATGCTTACACTCTAGGCAACATTCTCAAGTTAACATTCTCACGGTTTGCCTGACGCTTTTATTCCTGACGTTCCAATGCCAGGGAAAGACAATGCCTCCATTTGTTTAGCATGTTACAAAACACTTCCAGCAGCATTACCTCACTGAATTCTCCCAAGAGTGATAGAGGCATTTCTTCTCATGTCAGATTCAGAGAAGGTAAGTGGCCTGCCCTGGGCCACAGATCTGGTCAGCATCAGGCAATGGTTAGACTCAAATGACTCCTTCATTATAGCCAAAAGAGAGAATGACCCAGCCTGTTAGGGAAAAGTAGGCTTCTTGAGCCTAATTTTCATTTCCTCATGATAGAAACTTTGCTCCCATTAATATACATAAAACCAAATTAAACAAAAACCGTTGATTCCCCACACCCCAAGGTCTGCCAAACTCTCCCATGCTGATATCAATTCACAGAGGGCTTCTTGGTGCAGAAATTTCTTTCCATCCTCTATTTACTTGTAGTTTTATAAATGATAGCACTTTTCCCATGAAAAACACTGGAAGACATTAAGAAGAACATTTACATAAAGCACAACTTTAGACTTTGAGCAATGAAAGAAAGCAGAAGAATGGGGACAATGGGATGGACAAGGGACAAAGAATGGGAAAGGGCTCCCACACAGAAACCCTGGCCCTGCAGGGAAGCTGGGCCATGACTTGGCCTGCTCTCTTCATACGCACCCTCTTTGTTGGCCCAGATGAAGCACCACAGCCTCAAGTCTTCTCCCCTGCCCATTGCCCCATGTGTTTTGTCTTCCCACCAGCAGCTCCATACTTTACTTCCCAGCGTCTTCCTGATAATCCTGGCCTTTAATCTGTACACCATGTAGACAGAACGAGAGTTATAAGAAATTAGCCAAAAAGGCAAAAGAAAGAAGGTAGGAGAGAGGAAAACCTAACAATACTAAAGAAAACAAATAGACTTTGTTTTGTTTATCTTCATGGAAGGTAGCATCTTAATGGGAATGGCTGAGCAAAAAAGCGTTGCCTTGGGAAATGTTTTATATAGGCTGATCACCTCATTTGTGACATATACTCAAACATTCAGAGCCACCAAGTATATGAAGACTCAGAAGACTGGCCCACCAGGGTTTCCTCTGACTGCCTGCATCAGAAGGAGAAAAGGAACACATGCAAACGTTTTTTATATTCTATGTGTCAGGCACTTGAGTGACTGAGGAAGAAGAGATGAACATGTCCTGGAAATAATGTGAGGACATGCGATGTCCTGTTGCCACAGGATTCTCTCAGTCACTAGCCTGATTGTGACTTTCTCATCACCTTACAGGACTCAATTTAAATGAGACCTAGAGAACTTTCCTGACACCCTTCCATTTCTCCACAATCCCAGCACTGTTTATGCCCGTCTTAACTCTTAATAAGCTGTTACTATTTTGTTCACTCAATTTGTTTCTCTGAAGGCTGCCTCCCTCAAAAGATATAGCTACATTAGCAGGTCTACTTTCATTACTACTATGAGAACATTATTAAGTAAGGGTTCAATTTTTATCATTGGAATGAATGAGCAAGTATTAAAATCTCCAGCATAGCAGCTGATATTCAGTAGATATTCCATAAACCCAACCTTCTGTTCTCAGAGCCTACAGTCTGAGTATAAGGACACACATGAAATATAATTTTATACAAGGAAGTCTGAACAGCATGCTGATTTAGATACCCACCCTGCCCCTCCCCCTGCCAAAAAAAGAAAAAAAAAAGAGAAAAAGGAAAAGAGCTGGTGGTGAAGGTGATGTCCAAGGAGACCTCAGGGATTGGCAGGCAAGACCACAATGCAGTTCAAGTTCTCTAGAAATAGGAGAGTTTATACCCAAGTTCATGCATGCCTAATCTGTCCCCTTTCATCTCTGGGGGGTTGACAGTTAAAGATGACCAAACAGTTTCTTTCCAACAAGGAACTGAGGCAGGGTGACTTAAAATGACCCCGTTCACAAGATGCTCTGTCCTTAGAAATGTCATCTAGAAACATCTTTCAGGCCTTTTCCCCCCAAGTGGTTGGAGGAGAGCACAAAGTCGGACCCTGGCACAAGACCACAGGGAAGTATAGCTAGGATCCACCCTAGACTGCAAGACCCCAAAGAGCCAGGAAGCTTCCCCCTGCGCACAAACTAGCAGCTGATTATTTCTGCCTCCCACTCCCACTTCTTTCTGAAGAAGACTGCCCATCTCTCCTAACCTCAATAAACTTGAGGCAAAGCCTGTGGGAGACAGATAAGATTAGAGGGAGATGGAGATAGAAGAAGGGTTGTGCCTTTTTAATCCAACTCTGCCAGTGCCTGCCTAGTGAGGCCCCAGAGGTCTCTTTAAGGCCTGTCTGGCTAGAAGCACACTTATTCCAGGACTGCCCATGTCCTCCAGCTGTGTTGACAGCTTCTCTACCTCCTAGCTGGGCTGTCTGGAGGCTAGCTGTCACTCACTTTGGCTGTTCTTTACCCAAAGCTTTTTTGTTTCCCCTTCTTTATTTTTGAGGAGCTTTTATCACTTGGGAAATCTAAAAGGCAGGAAAACAGAAACATAGCTAAAATACTTAATATTAAATTTAGCTGAAAAATATTAGAATCCAATTCTACCAGAAATTTCTAATTTCTTTTTGATTCCTGAAACTATCGCAGTTATGTCTCTGACATCTCCCCCTAGGGCTCTCTATTGGCATTTATATGTACCCAGTCTAGGCATCCAGAAAAGACCCACACTCACCTCATCTACCTTGCCTTTAATTCTCACCACCTCTATTCTCTCAGCAAAACATGTCTCAGTAAATAAAAAACAACAGACTTGGAGTCTGAAAAACTTATTAGACTAGCTCTCAGGCTCCCGGTGCCTTCAACAGAGGACACCAAAGAATATGTGAAGTATCTAAAGGGGTTTCACTGTAAGATTTTCAGGCTACCTGTGTGTTCCTGCGGTACAGGATTAGGACAATCAACAGAAGCTCCAGGAATAAGATTGAAACTGTTCTCACAGTCCAAGCTCCCAGGTGCCTCACAATACACTTGTCCCAAAGAGCTTGCCAGAGTGGTGATTGCTAAGCCTCAATACCTATTGTCATCTCCAGAAATTTTTCAAAATATGCATACCTGGGTCCTACTCCAAATACAAAAGGATCAGACTCTGGGAACTGAAGGCAAGGGCACAGAAACTTGTGTGAGAGAACCTAGATTTAAGGCCACCTGCTCATACATCCCAAGGGAGTTGCTAAAACTCAGAGCTTTGGTTTTCCTATTAGTAAAGTGATACTAACAATACCAACTTTACCAAGTTGCTATACAAAGAAAAATTAGTTATATATGCTTTATAACTATTACTTCTTAAAATAATTGACAGGGTCAATGGAATTCACTACTACCAGGTACTACTAGGAATGAGTCAGAAGCCTGATAACATTTGTAGATTTACCAAGGGATCCCAAAAAACAGTGGTCCTATATCTGTCTAACCCATTACTAGCTAATGAATGAATTTTCAAGTCAGTTATAGCACTTTACAATTCATAAGATGTATGCATATGGGTATTGGTTCTCCCTCATTTGGATTTGGTCCTCTTAACAACTATGAACAGATAATGGTATGCCAAATTTACAGATAAGAAAGTGGAGCATTAGAAGGGTTAAGTAATTTATACAAGGTTACACTAGTAGTTATCCAAAAGTCTTGGGTGAGAACCAACTTATACCTCCTACCTCCTAGACGGGTGCCATTATTTGCACTACCCTGAGGTTTGTTGACAGTTTTAGAGGCTTATTTCTTGCTTTCCTAAGTAGACAAGACTAGAGACTCTATTTTGTGGTTTGTTTTGCCCCTCATCCAGGTGGACAGTGTTTTACTACAGGGGGACCCCAATTCATGCGTGTTACTGTAATTAATTCATGCAATGGATTTTGAGGAGGTCGACACTTTTTCCATCATCAAAACCCCCAACTTGGGACTTGGAACTTTATTTCACTTCACTCTACATCTCCAGGGCTCTTGATCCTAAGGTTTACTTCAATCACCTTTTTCCTAACCATTTACAGTGGTCTCTTCTCAAAGGCTGCTAAGTTTTCTGCTGCTATGTTTTCTTCATGGTCCCCTTCTCCATAGTCATGACCCAGCAGCCCCTGCCATTCTTTTCCATCTCCCTGGTCAAGTGGAAGGACGTGGAATGGGTCTGAGTTTGGATCCTCAATCTTCTCCCACTGGGTTAGATAATTTGGGGCAAATTACTTAGCAGTTCTACCCTTCAATGTTCTCATCTTGAAACACAAACAATTACATACCAAGGTTGTTACAAGGATTAAGAAAGATAATGGACCAGTGTGACTGGCACATAGTGTATGCACAATGATGGTATCAGCCATCTCTTCCTCCACTCTCGTCTTCTCCCTGCATATTTTTCTACTCTGCAACAGTTATAAGAATACAACCTTCAAGTATAATTTTTATTTTATCACTTATATACTCAAATCTTCCCTTCAACATCTCTAAGAAATATCCCCCTCAAGTTCAAACTCTAAATCAACACTGTCTGGTAGAAATACAGTGCAGGCCACAAAGTTGAGCTATAGATATAATTTAAAGTTTTCTAATGGCCACATAAAAGCAAAGTAAAAAGAATAGCTAAAATCAATTTTGGTGATTTTAATATATCTAAAATGTTATCATTTTAACATGTTATCATGTAAACACTATTAATGTAATACATTATAATCTGTTTTATGTTAAGTATTAAAATTCAGGTGTGTATATTATAATTACAGAGCATCTTAATTTGGACTAGCCATATTTCAAGTACTAAATGGTCATATGTGATTAGTGACATATGGAGAAGCACAGCCTCAATCCCAGTTTAACCTTTACCCAACAACTACTTCTCATCAAACACTGATCAGAAACACTCATCTGCCATATTCTTCCTTTCTTACTTAAACAAATATATAAATCCTTCATCCATCTGGAAGACTAGCTTCTTCCTCTTATACTTCTTCAGAACTTTGAATGCTGGAGGACATTGCCTCTGCCTAATATCAACCGGTAGAATCACAGACTATCGAAGAGAGGTCTGTTACGTAACAGGTAGAGTAATCTTGGTGAAGAGCAAAGATTGTGATGTTAGTCAGGCCTGGGTTTATGTCCATGCCTAGGCTCTCTCACTAACTACCTTGACAGATGGGAGTGTGTATGGCCCTAAGATCAGTAGCTGGTAGTATTTTAAAAGCTCATTAAATAGGCCACAATAGCAATAATGATACTCTAGCCCAAGAAATCCACACTTGAGAATGCTTGTTTTAGTGGCTCTTTCATATACCCCATGTGTCTATTGTCTTGTAACTAAGTGGCTATTGTCTTTTAACATTGTAACATTGTAACATTGATGCATTGGGATAGTACCACAGTATTAGCCTGTCAGTTTAGTACCATCAAAAGGCAGTCAGGGATCAAGGCATCTATTGCTCATCCTTGCCAAATCAGCTAGCCATATCAATATTAGCTGTATTTTTAAATTAAAAAATTAATATTTAATACTTTAGTAACCTCGTTTATGCATAACATCTTCACACTGACTTGCAGAGCTATTGGCATGCAGGTGAGAAGACTTTTGTCATACAGTTACGAACTCTAATTTTTATCTCCTTACTATGAAGTTCATCAAGAATGTTCCCATAGTCTGCCAAGTGCTGCCTCCTTTAAACAGTATCAGTCTGAATGTATAAGCAATGACAGGTGAAAACTGAAAGAAGAAAACTTAATTAAGCATTTAATAGTGCCGTCAATATTTTCTGAGTAAATTATCCTTTACACTTTTAACTTAGAGATAAGTGCCACTCAAGTTACAAATTCTGGTTAAAGCAAAAACTCCCCCAAGCCTTGTGAAAAACCAGTAACTACCAGAACCACAGGTTCTTGTGAATTTATGATACATGGTTTAAAACACCATTTTTAAAACCTGTAACCCTAATTAGTATTCTATAATCCATCTCCATTTCATTATGTTAGAGAAAGAGAGAGACCTTGTTACTCCCACACTTCCACAAATAGGAAACTATCACCTTTTTTTTTTTAATTTTTTATTTTTTTATAAAAATGTATTTTTATCCCCAGGGGTACAGGTCTGTGAATCGCCAGGTTTACACACTTCACAGCACTCACCAAAGCACGTACCCTCCCCAATGTCCATAACCCCACCCCTCTTCTCCCAACCCCCCTCCCCACAGCAACCCTCAGTTTGTTTTGTAAGATTAAGAGTCACTTATGGTTTGTCTCCCTCCCAATCCCATCTTGTTTCATTGATTCTTCTCCTACCCACTTAAGCCCCCATGTTGCATCACCTCTGGAAAACAGCATGGAGGTTCCTCAAAATGTTGAAAAGAGAACTGCCCTATGACCCAGCAATTGCACTACTGGGTATTTACTCTAAAGAAACTATCACTTTTTAGTAATACCTTTTAATATATGTCCCCAGGTTCATATTTGCATAGGCTATATAATTTTAAACTTGTTCATTTCTAATTGAAAGAACTTTCCCAAAAACACAAAAAGAAAAATTTAGTTGCCAAGGAGACTGCCTGATGAATCAGAATGATAGCAAAACACAGTCTATCTGCTTAGTTCAGAAAACCTTCTCTTTAAAAGAGGAACAAATCACATCCCAGTCTATTCTGGATCGTGAATATCTACTGGCAGAAAGTACAGATAGCTTTTACTTTTTTTTTTTTTTTTAAACTACGGAAGTAAATTAGCAAGTGCCTCTTATAGGAAATCCGTGAACAGATTTAGATAGACAGAGAATATCTCTTGAGCATGCTTGATTTGCGAAAACAAATACCATCCAAGGACAAAATGGCCCAGTGGAGGAGATTAACCATAACACAAAGAGTTCCGCGTTTCCATCCAGGAATCTGCATGAGGATGCTCTTGGAAATAGGAACTAAAGAGGCTTTTATATCTTTGACTGCAACAGTGACTTTTTCCAAAATAATGGCAGTGTTACTAAAAAAGGGTTGATTCTTGATTTACCTCTCATGCTGAGAGTGAATTGCATTGGATAATTTGTAAAGTCAGATCAGATGTTTTGGTTCATGGCTTGATAAAAGAAAGATTAATATTCACATGCAAAAGTTTCTTCATTGATTCTCATCATATTTTTGTAATAAGCCTCATTTTGTGAGTATGGAGTTTCTATGTGGCTGTGCAATGGGAATCCAGTAGCTGTTGTTAAAGGAAGACTTCTACAGGGAGAACAGAAAAGGCAAGACATGTATCCAGTGGAATACTCAAATGCTGCTTGTGGAAATTAGAATAATGCCCAGGAGTCATGTGAGTAAAACAATTATAGGAGATACAAATAATATCACTGCAGGTCAGGGCGGAAGTTTCAAAAACTGTGGAAGTGACCATGGGTTTGTAATATAAAGTTTGACACAGAACCTCAATTTTTATTATTCAATTTGTTTGTTATTTTTTATTTTTATGACTGCTATCTCTGTTCCTGAGCAACCAATAGAATATTAGGAAAATGCTACAATTTTTAAAATCTCAGTATTTATCTTCATTTAGATTTTCAGAGAAGACAAAAATAATATAAAGAGAAAAACCCCAAAATCCTTGGAAACAGATTTCTAATAAACTGTCTATTTTTTAAAATTTTTTAAAGATTTTATTTATTTGACAGACTGAGATCACAAGTAGGCAGAGGCAGGCAGAGAGAGAGGGAGAGAGAAAAGCAGAGAGGGAAGCTGAGCAGAGAGCGTAATGCAGGGCTCAATCCCAGGACTCTGGTATCATGACCTAAGCTGAAGGCAGAGGCTTTAACCCACTGAGTCACTCAGGTACCCCTAAACTGTCTATTTTTAAATAGACTTTCTTCCTAAAGGTGAAACTACAGATGAATGTAATTGGAAGGAAAAATACCTTTGCCTGAAAACGTTGAAATCTTACTGAAAACCTCAGGTCTACTATTGCTAAGGTAACTATCAATTAAAGTCTGGGTAATATTCCTGAACTTATTAATGAAATAGAAGGGGAGAAAAGAGATTAGGTTTAGGGTGAGCAAAATTGGGAACTAAGAATCAAGTGGGCTACAACAACTCTCTCCTTTGCTTTTGGCAAAGGAGAGACAAAGTTTAGCAGTTTTGAAATCAAAGAAACTAATGAGATTTCTAGTACTCAGGTGAAAGACATTTTATAGGACAATAATGTGATGTTTAGTCTTACGACATAAATTTAGCTATTTCATCTCCAGAATAAAGCTGGTGGCTAGCCGTGAGAGCATGAATTTTTAAAATCCAATGATCATATTTTTCTGACAACTTTATAAGATTTGTCATCACATCTTATTGATCTGTCAGCTCGGGTTTCAAGTGAAAACACACTAATTATTTTAACAGAAAAGATGAATTTATAATGAGTACTCATAGAAATAGAATGCATGCAGCACAAAAACAACTCTGAGGCTGAAAACTCCCTAAGAATGCTTTTTCATTCATAACTTGCTATATTATACTTGGAGAGTATCTGTCTCAGAGGTAATGCAATTATCCTAAATGTTATTCCAGAGACAATAAAAGGAGAAGACCACAAAAAACAAACAAACAAACAAACAAACAAACAAAACCTAAGTGTGAATTTTGGAATGTTCATTTTTTTTAAACTACTGAACTTCCAGCTCAAATTTTACGTTTCCATAGATTTTTTTGTTTGTTTACACTTGTATATCCTTTCATTCTTGTTAAAGGAAAAAAGGAAGTTGGTGAATATGGAAAAAGAAAAAAAAAAACAAAACAGAGTCAGGCTTCAATAAATATGGTGAAGTCCCTCCATGTTCCGATCAAAAAATGTGAATACAAAGGTCTATCAGCTTTGTTATCAGTGCATATTCATATTTGAACAAATGTTTCCCTGTCTTTCACCTGTTTAAAAATAAAATACTCTAAGTATTAAAAATACAAGAAACAAAGAAATGAACTTTGAGCTTATCATCAGTTTTGGCTTAAACCAAACAAAAGTCTTCAGCGCATTAGCATGTGTCGTGAAATTTTAAATGAAGTAACATTCAGAAAATCCTAATATAAAGAAGATACTAAGTGTCATATGTTATCATGTAAATTTGTTGTTACAGTGAAGCTGTATCCTCTAAAAGGGTAATAAAAAAAATATAGAGTGACTTGATAATGCAAGCATCTTGGTCATTAGATTCTTATGATTATTTTCTCCCATTTTATTGTGCTTTAAGTATTGTTCAAAGATGAGATGTTTTACCAGGAATAACATACTGCTTTTATATAATATTTTAGAAGTTACAGAACGCAGTTATCTAAATGATCTCAATGGACACCCAAATACTCTGAGAAATACCTCTTTCCCCCTTCCTTTGTCTAAAGAAATATAGACTGGATGGTTAGTTGTCTATCCAAGGTCTTAAAGTTAGTGGAGTAGTAAGATGAGGACTTGATCTTGAGTCTTCTCCAGTCATACCCTTACCATCACTGCATAATATGTCTGCTGAAAAGATGAAATATTACTAAATATTACTAGAGAAACCTCACCAGGAACTCCAGCAGTGGTTATGTGTGGCTGGATTTCATAAAGAAAACTGAAATGTTAAACTAGTTTGGAAACATTCAAAGATTTTCATTGTTGCGTTCTTATAGGCTGTTGCACTTGTCATCTTTGAAGTGTTAAACTTGGCTAAACTGAGTTTCCATGAATGGAAATGGGAGCCTGTAGCACTCACTGTTGTGATTATATACTCCTTTTTAAATACTAAAACGGTTTCTAATCATTAATCAAATCATGTTGCCAGTGCAAAAAAATAAACTCCCAAAGTAAATAACTTTGGAAAAAAGATTAGATATGCTAAAATACTTTAAAGTAGGTCAGACAAGTACCAAGAAACAATGAGCTAGTGATTTAGGAGACAAATCTCTAAAAATAATGGGTAATTCTGCATGTAAATCTATAAAAGCATCTCTGGAAGAGGGGAGAAGAGAAAAAGGAGGAAAAGAGAAAGAAGAAAAAAAAGAGGAAAAGGAAAATGGGGAGAAAAAGAGAAATAAGAGGAGGAGAAAGAAAGAGGAAATGAGGGAGGAATTGTCATAATGGCTATAGATTTCTGTGATCCAGAAATACCGTCTCTTTTACATTTGTTAATGTGGGAAAATCAGCCTTCAGTTACTCAAATTATGTACTATGTAAAGTTTTAAGAACATACCAGCAACATAAAATAGGTTTCCCATTATAAAAAATGTGGTCATATTCAATACTGGAGATAGTTCGCCCACAGGAATATTCTCATGTGGTAGACAAAAGGTTGGAATGAAAGTTAAAGGTCACTGTTTCAACCAACTTAAAGGTAATATATGAATTTCTGAAACATATACCAAAAGTGACCAAGTGATCCAAGATCTAAACATTATTAAAGCTTTTGAGTTTGCTAAGTACTTTCATGTGCATAATCGCATTCAATCTTCATAATAATTCTGTGCAGATGCAGTTACATTAATTTTACAATGGGAAAACTAAAGCCCAGGAAGTTTGTATTGATTGCTTATGGATGCCAAACTGGGTAGAAAATCACTGGGTCTTTTGGCACACAATTCAGTATTTCTCTCCTATCAACTAAGGAATCCCACTTTAGGGGCACCTGGATGGCTCAGTCAGTTAAGTGTCTGCCTTCTGCTCAGGTCATGATCCCGGGGATTGAGCCTACATCAGGCTCCCTGCTCAGCAGGAAGCCTTCTTCTCCCTTTCCCACTCCCTTTGCTTGTACTCTCTTTTTCTGTCAAATGAATAAAATCTTAAAAAAAAAAAAATGCCACTTCACTGTCTAAAACATTTATCAAATTTCTTTAAAATTCTATTTTTGTACCTAACCTCTTAAGAAATAGACAAATATTGTGGAAAATGTATGGAAAGTTCTCTTCCAGTTTACTATCCCTTAACCAGGATGGTTAGTTAAATCATCTGAGCGCTAGTGAGCCCTCCAGTTTCTTAAAAGGACTTTTCAGACCATACAAAGCCAGCCCAATGCCCTTCCTTCTCTAAAGGGGAAACACGGATCCAAAGATGTGAAGAAATCTTCTGTGTCATTACATGGCTATTTCCTTCAAGAACATAAGAACTCTCGATATTTTTTCAATTCTAATGTAGCAGATTTAAAGAGACATGGAGGAGATGCTTCAGTCAACAGCACTAAATAAGAGAAATAACAGTGAATCTTTTTCCAACTCCTCCTCAACTACAAAATCCTCTTGAAGAGTAATGTTGAAAAAGGAACCTAAGAAATTTTTCATGTTTTTAAAGTACTCTTAAAATAGAGTCCAAAAGCTTAGAGAGTCTCGCTGGGCAAATGTGAAGTTGAGCCCCACGGATGTGTAAGAGCCAAAGGTCGTCCCCTTCTAAGATTTTACTAAAACAGTCAATCTAAACTCAATTAAAGCTGCTCACACTCTGGATTTTTTTTTTTTTCCCCAAAGCAAAAATAGAGTCTGGTGATTTTCTTTAAAATTCTAATAGCATCCACTTCTACATAACTACCAGTGCTGAAAACTGTTAAACAAAGAATAGGAACCTAGTCTGAGCCCATCACTGTCAAATCCTTGCTCACAGAAGCAATGGAGCTAGAGTACC
The DNA here is from genome assembly GCF_009829155.1 of Mustela erminea. Lineage (NCBI taxonomy): Eukaryota > Metazoa > Chordata > Mammalia > Carnivora > Mustelidae > Mustela > Mustela erminea. Next base: position 118,829,500 of record NC_045614.1, on the reverse strand, counting down.
CAGACCACACATTCCTTCCTTACTGCAGGTGTCTATTCCCATTGTGGGATATAAAGTAGATACTTAATATACTTCTTCCTTTACTCATGCTTAAGTACATCCAAGTGGTGTCAACTTTACCATCTTTTAAAATATATAAGATAAAGATATAGAGATGGGTTAGTTAGTAGGGAGGACTATTAGACTAAAGAAGGAAATCTAGACAAAGAAAGGAATGAAGGTTACTTAGTTAATTATTCATACAGCCTTATTCTTTTAAAGTTTTAAGATAGCTGAGAGGAATAGGAAAAGGATGACTACATTAACAGAGAAGAAATAAGGAGAAAAAAAGGAGGAAAACAAAAGTGGACAGAGGATCAGAAAATAAAGAGAATGTGAAGTCTGAGCAATAATATTTATAACCATTTATTAAGGGGCTCCCATTTGCTAGGTATTAAATCCTTGACATTTTCATTTCTAACAGAAAGTTATATTCTTGTTTTGTAGAAGAGGAAGGTGGAATTGAGCACAGCACTCCACAGAGCTGGAATGTCTTTGACGTTGAGATTTGCCTACATGCTTTCCACCATTCCACTATCCTAAAGCTTTCAGGAAAACAAGAGGATATTGGCTGGGGAGGAAGAAAAAAAAAAAACAAAAATAAAAATATAAAAGAGAGAGAGAGAACGAAGAGATATTTTAGTTCTCCATCTGTGCGCCTTTGGCTTCCAGCTGGTCCTTTCAGCCAGGTGGTCATATACAGACCCCAGGAAGTCCCTTTTCAGATGCCCAGGAAAAAAACAAAAACAGTAGCCTTTCAAGTCCATTATTCAGGTTAAAATTTATGAAGAATACAATTGGTTTAATCATGGGGGTAAAAATAAAAAATAAATTTTTTAAAAATACCCTTATACTTTAACTAATGATAATGAGTTAATGTTGGACCAAAAGTCATGGGGAAATATATACATAGCCTAAATGAGTCATGAAAGCTTTGAGAGTCACACGAACGGTATAAATGCTCTCCATGGGCCTTTTTCTGTGAGCATGTATCTGATTACATGAATGTGTATATCTTGGCTCTTCCATGTAGGCCACCACTAGGTATAGACCCAAGCTCTTTCTAAATACTGAATAATTCAAAAGGAATTAATCTGTGAGTAATTTCAAACATTTATTATAAGAGGTTAAAATGAGAAATTGCATGGTTTAAAGGATGGCATAAATCAATACAATTCCCAGAGTTTTAAAGGCCCAAGGAATATTCAGGAGGGAAGTCTAAGTTATATTTCTTGAACATAAAAGAAATGCTTTCCTTTATAGACCAATGAATGTCATGCCCTGGAGAAGAGAAACCTTTCAATTTATAATGCTGGAATTTGAGAAATACAGCTTTTGTAGTTGATGAAGTGGTTTTATGTCTAAATAATTTTATTTAAAATATCCATCCTCCATGGAAAACAATTAAGTTTCAAGTACCATGGTAAAAAATGGCATGCCCTATGTTTAATTTTCTATATAAATTACACTCTCAGACAATTATCTTCAATGGTTCCAAATAGTGTGGCAGCCCCCAGGGAGGAAGTTCATGTAATAAGAGATCATCTCTTCCCCGTTTTCTGCTGTCTGTAAAATGTTTTAGGCATCATCCAAAGGTGAGACTAAATTAATTTAATTACATTTTAAATTCTCTAGCCTAATCTCACTAGCCATATCTCAAGTGCTCAGTTTGAGCCTTTGGTGGCTGGTGGCTGCATACCTATCAGAGCAGGGTTATAGAACATCTGCATTATTTAAAAAAAAAAAAAAATTCCCCTGAACAGAGCTGTTCTAAACAAATATTCTCCTCTCATAAAGGTGAAAACTTTTATTTAAAAATACCTTATCAGACGGGAGAGCAGGAGAGCAATCACTTTTCCTCTCCTGCAATTTAAGAACATGAGATTCAACATGTAACTGGCTTTCTCAGTCATAATACCAGTTAATGAGAGAATCAAGACTCAGCTCTCTGCCTCCTTTCCATGTACTCAGTACCAGCCCATTCCCAGGAGCTTTTCACTTAAGGCTAGGAATAAAGGGGACATTTGAGTGGCTGCAGTATTTTCCAACCATCATCAGTTCCTGACTTCTAAAAAATGTTACTTCTGCAAGTCTCTAGCCTCTTCCATTTCTGTTCTCCCCTCTAGGACCAATCACCTCCACCCTTTCCCTTTCTTCAAATTCAAATCCAAGTTAGCACAGACTCTCCTTTGGCCACCTCTCCAAAGTCCTCTAAACCAAAACCCAGGTTCTTTCCCATGAATCCATGATCTCAGTCTCAGAGAACACCATGTTCCAAATCCTAGCCATCAAGTTGGGGTCCCAATCCAACCACTTCTGGGGAAATTGTCCACTGACTATATCCCTGTGCAACCCCTCTAGCAACTTGATCTGACTAAAGCAGAGACCTACTCAGAGTCCCTGGCCCTATCCTCTCAGTGGTATCCATGTAGGGATGTTTCCTTGGCCACAGTCCCAGGTGGTTACTTCTGAGTCATAAGCCTGTGACAACCATACTGTCTGTGCAACAACACGTGGGGGTGGGAGAAATTATTCAGCCTTTGCAGAGACCTGTCAGTAGTCAGGCCTGACTTGCCCCACAAGCTTCCCCATAGGTGGGACTGACCTAGAGAAGAACCCATATAAGATACTATGAATTGTAGATTCATTCATATGTCTTTGGTTACTTTCAAGTAATATAAATGAGGTCTTGTTTTCACAAAATTTATGATCACCAAAATGTTCAAACTAAAGTTTAATCACCCAGAAAGGAAGATCTAAAAATGAGTTCTGAATAAATACACCCACACAATGTGCACACACACCACAGAAGCGATATTTGTATTTGGGGGAAAACCAAAAATTTTTTTTAAATGCTTTTTATAGTTGTCTATAATCTTTTTTTCTAACTTTTTAAAATTATTCATTTCTATGCCTTTTGAACTGTTATTTAAATATATCATATCTGAAATAATTATTGTTAAAAGGAAACTCCAAACTTAGAGTCAAAACCATCTCCTCCAGGAAATAGAATGCCAAGTATCCCAGAATCAACATTGAGGAATAAAACTATCTGCTTCTTCCAAAAAGTGTTTGCATAGAAAAATAAATCCAGAAGAAGAAGGAGAAAAGTACCAACATGGAAGACAATTTTGGCCCTAGTCCTCACAAGTCTCCATTTCCACCACCCCTATGTCAGGCCACAGGAGACACCTTAAGTGTTTAGGGGGTAGGGGAAAACCTTAGCCCATCAGATCTCATGACCAGTTGTTGAAGGATCAATGTGAACATCCACTCTAAGACACATACTGGTTAACTTTCATTTTTCATGGGCCCCCATCTCTCTGCCTTTGGTGTCAAAAACTATAGACAGGAGGCATTTGCCTAGCTCTCAAATCACCAGCTGTTTGATCTTCAGCAAAAAACTTACAGTATTAGAGATTCAATATTATCTGTAGCAAGACCATAATAATTCTTTTTATTTTATTTTTTTAAAGATTTTATTTATTCATTTGACACAGAGAGATCACAAGTAGGCAGAGAGGCAGGCAGAGAGAGAGAGAGAGGAGGAAGCAGGCTCCCCGCGGAGCAGAGAACCCGATGCGAGACTCGATCCCAGGACCCTGAGATCATGACCTGAGCCGAAGGCAGCGGCTTAACCCACTGAGCCACCCAGGCGCCCATCAAGACCATAATAATTCTAATCTCATAGTATTTTTTTAGTAATTAAATGAGATAATGTATGCAAAGTGTCCAGCACAGAGTAGACCTTTCCCAAACAACGGCTGATGTTCTTTTTGTGGTTATACACTGCCCTTTGTATGTGCAAGGCCATGTTAGCTACGAGCAGAGCCATCTGCCACTTACTTAGCTGAAGACTCTGGGTAAATGAGTTAAATTTTTGATCATTAGTTTTCTCATCTGTGCAAAGGAGATAACAGGCCCATAAATTTTAGGGTTGTTGGGATGATTAAATGAGATGCATGAGAACCCCCTGGCACATAGTAAATTCCAAATAAATGATAGCAGTTACTGTCAGTATTAGTTTTACTACTAATACTACCACCTGCAAGATAAAAGGAATTGCTACCACTGCACTTGCTCCCCCGAAATGCTCAAGGCAGAGTTGACATAACAAGGGTAAGAACTTCATGACACCTCACAGATACTTTTGCCAATTTTGCAGTAAATATGATCAGTATCAACCCTAGGCTGTACATTGAAATCATCCCAGAGTTTCAAAAAATCCTGATGCCCAGGCTATATGCCCCATACCAATTGTCAGAATCTCTGGGAGGGGAACACAGACAGCAGTCATTTTTAAAGGGGATTCTAATGGGTAGCCAAGTGTGACAACCAGTTCCAACAGCTGTTTTAGGAGGATAACACCCTAACTGGGGCTTCTATAGCTTTCTGTTTATACCTTTGTTATCATTGTCCCCTTCCAGGTAATTACTTTTAAGTGTACTCCTGCAAATGCCTGGATCCCCCAGGAGACTACTCAAGTCCAAGGACCATGATTTATTCATCTTTGTAACTCCACTGCTAAGGTTATAGAAGGATAAAGATGATAGCCAACTTTCATAGAATGCTAATGCTATGTGCCTGGCATTGGGCTACACTCTTTGCATGTAGTCTTGCATTCCATTCTCACAAACCGTGGAGTAAAATGCTATTGCTAACCCCCTTTTAGACCTGAGAAAATCAAGGCATTGAGAGGTTAAAAACCTTGCTTGATCAGGTGGTCTGACTCCAGAGCCTATACGAGCTTCCATTAAGTTACAGACACCGCTGTTTCACAGCATGGACTTAGAGAACTTACCAACAATAATAAAGTAGCAGTAGCATCACCTACAATTTATTGAGCACTCCTTCTGTATCATGAACTATGTTGATCCCTCTACCTACTTTATTTCATTGTATTAAAAAAAAAAAAACCTATAAGGCAAGTCTTATTATTCCTTTTTATGAAGAGGAAATTGAAATTTGGAAAGAGGTTAAATAATTTCAGATGAGGTCATTCAGAGTGAAGTAGGAATTTGAACTCAGATGTATCTGATTTGTGACTATTACTAAACAGTACTGCATTTATTCGTTGATTCACTATTGGATGGATGAAAGAGCAAATGAATGAATCAGTGAATGATCTTTTGGAGTCTTTTTCTATTCTTGCCTTCTTTGTCAACAAGCATCCCTGGTTTAAAAGCAGCTTAGCTCTTCTTACAGGTTAAGGTGGGAAGGGGCACAGCGGTACATTAGTTCTGTTTGAAAGGGGAAGTCAACATGAAGGAAAGGAGTCTCTAAATTCCCCAAGATTCGGAGTTAAAGCCAATGTGTTAGTTTGCAAATAAAAGTGCAGCCCACTTTTCACTATGGAGTTTCATGCCTTTAAAATTTAAATGGGAGGTCTGACATCTGCTTCATGAATTGGAAAAACAAGAAGGCTTAGAACACTGAATAGAAGATGTACTGGATATTTTCAAATGTTTCTGGTTGCTAGGCAACATACTTCCTGCTTTCCAGGCATCTTAACTAAGTCACCTGCACTTCAGCTCTGAGGATGTCTTGAATTTAACTTCCAGCCATAGGTTGTGACACACAAAGTATTGAAACAGAAATACAGAACAGGGCGTTTGATTTTATACAGGTTTCCTGAGACATCACTAGCAGCTATCACAGTGCTAGATCAATAGCAAAAGACAAGTTAGCACAAAGTAGGTTTGTTTTGTTTTAGAAACTCTTTTTTTAATACAGTAGGACTATGTCAATTAAACATCAGAAAGGGCACTTCTGTAGGAAAAAGTATAAATTATGGGTTATTTCTAAATAATAGAATTCTGCTCATTTAGTTAAGTTCAGTAATTTCACTAAGAACTGACAGAATTATCAAGTAGAAATTCTGTTTTAGGGGAGGTGGAGAATTTTTTTTTTTTTAATTCATCGGTTTAAGGAAGTTCTGGTTCTTGCTTACTGGTCTTCCCAGGATTTTGTTTGTACTGTTCATCTAAGAAATTCTGTATGGATCTTATTTCATCTCACTGTAAATCTGGGGGAAAATATTTCCACCATTTTTACAGACATTGTAACAGCTTCTATGGATACAATACATCTTTCGAATTCATAGGTGAGTTTCAAAGATTTTCAGAGGAGCTGGGGTAGGGGGGGATTTCTGCCAGCATCTTGGCCCTTTCTGATCCTGCCTACACCAAGCTGCCTAAACCAGCCCCTAGGGCCCCTGTCTGTGCCTTGCACTTAGATTCCCCTGTCCTGGCAGGTGCCCCCAGGGACCTGAAGTAACACAGTTAACAATTCTACTGAATTTCATGGCACCCTCAGGCCACAGGAATCAAACAGTGTGCCGGCTCCAGCTCCTTCACAGACCAACGTGTTCCCAGAGCCCTCGATTTCAAATTCCAATCATTTCCAAACTTCTCATTTCTTCCTTTCCCATCATAGTCTCTTAACTAAGCACACCCATTGGAAGAGGAGATGCACCAGTCAGGCACTCCGGAGAGAAACTTCTCAGGATACAATTCTTCGGTGCCTCTTTCCAAATCTTAATAATCCTAGATTCTAGATTTGCATGCCAGCTAGAGGAAAGCAGATTGTGTTTCCCCCTTGCTTGTAGAGGGCTATAACTGGACCCAAATCCTGTAAACAAAGGTGTCTTCCGAGGGTTCCTAATTAGAAGAGAGGGAGGGAAGGCGTGGGGAGGGGGAGAGAGAAGTAGAGAGAGAGGGAGAGAGTCCAAAGAGAAACCATTTCTCATAAGAAAGGTATTCAAAACACTCAAATTCTTCTTGGGTATTAAGTAGGTAGAGAGCAAAGTTAGGAAAGATTTCAGTCTTCCTTGAGGATCTTGTTAATTTTATTTTAATACTAAACCATTTTCTAGCATCAGTATTATAATTCCCTAGGTTTCTGATGAGACCCAGGCCTTCAAATGCCTCCTATTACTTCCATTATGCACTCATTTATTCAACCCATATTTAATGTTTGTCGAATGCCTAGCATGCACAAAGAACTGGGGACACAGTGAGGAACTTAGTGGCCTTGAGCCCTGCCCTTACGGAAACTGCTATCAAGGGGACATTAATTGAGAGCCTACCATATCCTGTGAACTATGCTAATCCCTTTACATCATTAGCTTATTTTCTTTGCATTTCATCCTCACAACCACCACATGAAGTAGGTATTATCATTAACTTCTTCTCACACAAGAGAAAAGGGAGTTTCTGAGGGGTAAAGATATGGCACTTGCCATTATGGAATCAAAATTCAAACCCAGGTCTTCCAGAACACACACACTTTACCATCATGCCATAATGCCTCTACCTTAATTGCGCACATTTGCGTAGATTTTCACTATGAAGATTAAAGTTCACAATACAATGCCCTTGACATCATCAGCCCTTAACCTGGCATTCAGCTTGCAACAATTATTTTTTTCTCATTTCACACAGACAAAACCTAACTAATCCTAAATTCCCAAAATTCCTTTCATTGCCTGGTTCCTTTGGTAAGTGCCAGACAGTCTTCTTCTTGGCCTGGTCCTACCTCTTCCTTGAAAATGGATTCCCACTATCTTCTAAGAACCAAGAGGTCAGACTTTGTCATTCCTCATAGGAGCCAGAAGCCTGGTGCCTAGACCCTAGAAGACCTTATGCTGACTCTAAGAAGCCCAGAGGCCGTCTCTACCCCCAGCCTCTTTAGATTCAGTGTGTAAGGCCAGTCCCTGGGGTCTACCAGGTACAGTGTCATCCAAAGTCCTAGAATTTATTCATAAAACTTTAATTTGCATCAGAATTACCTACAGGTTTTTGGGGCGCATGGGTGGCTCAGTGGTTTAAGCCTCTGCCTTCAGCTCAGGTCATGATCTCAGGGTCCTGGGATCGAGCCCCACATCGGGCTCTCCCCTCAGCGGGGAGCCTGCTTCTCCCTCTCTCTCTGCCTGCCTCTCTGCCTACTTGTGATCTCTCTCTATCAAATAAATAAATAAAAATATTAAAAAAAAAAAAAAAGAATTACCTACAGGTTTTTTAAATGCAGACCTCCAGACCTAAGCCCTTAAGATTCTATTTCGGTAAACTGGTGCAAGGGGTGGGACAGGATACCAGGTTTCCATCAGGCATTCCACGGGCTCCTTGTGCAAGTTGTGGGAAGATCAAAGATACAGCCCAGCTACAAAATTAGCTTCCCTGGGCGCTGCAAGAAATCTTGCAGCCTATAAAGTCCTTTCTTCCAGGGAAACCAGTTTCACCCCCAAAAGCCAGAGAAGACTGAATCTTCAGAAAATGTTGAAAGTTCCACTTAAAATTAAAAATAGTCCTGGCATCATGTCCAATAACATCTCTGGCCAGTCAGAAGAAATAAAGTTACTTTTTAAATATTTGCCATGTACTGAAAATTTTATATGTGCCAGGCTTGATTCAACAGAGAAAGCACTGGTTTTGGAATAAGAGGACCTCTTTCCAAATCACGTTATATTTCCTTAGGCAAATTATGTAACTTCCCTGAACCTCCAATTCCACATCTGGAAAGTGGAACATGTAAAATGCAGTATCGTTATGAGGATTAGCGAAGATGCATTTCCTGGCCTACGGCGACCTGCAACAGGTGGTGGTTCCCTCACTTCCTCCCTCTCTCCATCAGACAAGACACTTGCCGATGTCACTGTGATCAGGAAGTATCCAAATAATCTATTTTTCACCTTGATGTTGGGAGCATAATTCATAATTCTTTTATTGTGCCGCTAAGTTTGGAAGTGGTCCTACCTTAGCATCCTTCTTCAAACCAGGAGATTAATAGTGTACCTGCTAGCTCCAGGCCACTCGACCCCAATAGGAAATAATAAGATTAGCATATTTATTAGGGGGCCTAACCACTCAGGTGCTGTAATATGTAGATGTTATGTATAATGGATGGAACTTGAGACTGATTAAAAATTCACCTGTTATTTTGGAAACCTACCCCAAGAGATTGTCGAGTATTAATTAATAACATGTACAGTCTAGGAGGAGGAGGCTGTGGTAATGTGAATGCCTGTGGGTGTTACATTGACTCAACAAATACTTATTAAATGTTTCTCAGGTGCCAGCCACTAGTCTGGGTGCGGAAGATGCTATATGGAAAAGGCAGAGACATTGCTCTCATGGCATTTTGACTTAGGGAGAAAATCCTGATAGCAGACCTTTGTACCATGCAATACTATAGGAGAGGTGCTGCAAGGTTAAGCATTTACATATATGTCATTTTCTTAAGACTCCATAGGCCTTAGCTGCTCTTCTCTCCATTTTACAGAAGGGGAATCTCAAGCACAGAGAGGTTAAGTAACTTACTCAAGGTCACATTTCATCACATCTATGAATTGGGAATAGCAGGTGGTTTTAAAAAACACAAACAAACAAAAAAACCACCATGTTTGAAATTGAAACCAAACAGAAAAGAAAGGCAGCCAGGTAAGCCAGGACGGAGTAGACACAAGAATTCATTTTTTTGTATTTTTTGTCCTTAGTATTCCTTTTACTATATATACATACATACATTCTGTTGGGAAAAGAAGGAAGCGGTTACTCAAATATGAATTGAGCCCATTGGTCTTGGACAAAGCCGAGTCTCCTCACTGTAAAATCAGGGTAAAATTACAGCCTGAGGATGATCATTGTAAGGACAGATGTACATAAAGCATATATAGTGATCAGTATATAACGATTACTCTGCAAATGTTAGAGCCTCTTCATCTTGGAGTCATAAACTTATATTATTATTCTTTCTTGTTGGATATTGGCAAATACTCAAGAAAAACTGTGTCTCATTCCCAGAAAGTTTCTGAAGTCAAGTCACTATTGATGATAAAATTACAAATTATAAAATTACAATACAAAATCAACTCCTATTATAAAGCGAGTCCACATAAATATTTAAAAAGCATCCAAAATAAGAAAAATAATATTGTGGCCAAAAATGAAGAAAAGGATTTACCTGCTCCTGAAGTCACCTACTCTTGGAGCAAAAACAGTCCTTAGAGATCACTTTAGCAATCTGGTGCAACAAATCTAGAAACCAAACCACAAACAGGAGTTGCCTTGTGCAAAGTTCCACATCCTGTTCACAACAAAATACTGGGGACCAGACGCCTGCTGTGCCACCGTCCCACCCCTCACCCTACCCCCAACTCTCCACCCCACCCTCAGGCACAGGATCCCTGCCACAGGGAATGATTTCCCTAAGGCTCTCAGGAATCCCCTTAGAAGCCGCCTGCGGAGCCATGCTGAGACCACCCTCATACAAACCTGTCTTTAGGTGGGCTCCCCAGGTACAGTTTAAAAGAAGGAGGCTTTCAATGTGTGTGTTGGTTTGCATACTGGCCCCTAAAGATAGAGGGCAAGTAGAGACAAAGAAAGCAGAAAGCCACTCCAGATCAGTAGGTGGCAGATTTCACAAGCAAGGGAACTGTCAAGACTCATCCTGAGCCGCCACAAGACAAATAGCTCTCTACAACCCACCCAGAGCGCCCTTAAAAGCTTATAGAGAGGTCTTAATGGAGTTCACTCACGAAGACCAGCCAGCTGGTCTCAATAACAACACATCACTATCTCAAAGCAGCCTCCTTAAAATGGCTCCTGCTGTAGAAATGGTGGGCAAGAACAGGGCAGATGAAGAGCTTCCAACTGCCCATGGGGGTCCGTGGGTCAACCTGAGGTCATGGTCCTCTCCATGACCTCCTCCAACAACATGGTCTGTGATTGGCCACCATTAGAAAAATTTCAGCCCCCTAGAGCAAACCTAGAGCAAGTTCCCAAGTAGTAGAGCCTCCATGATGCACAAAGCTCTGATCACTAACCTTGTAGAAGTATTTGTATTGTCGTATTAGTCTGCTTTTTTTAAAGGAATGTAGAAATTCCCTTTACCTCTGAAAGTCTTATAATTATTTTGTTTAGCTCTCAAGGTCTCCACACTTTTTTTTCTATTACCCATGAGGCAATGGAACCCTTCAGAATAGCTACTATCCAAAAAAAACAAAAACAAAACAAAACAAAAACTTGATATTAGGGCGCCTGGGTGGCTCAGTGGGTTAGGCCGCTGCCTTCGGCTCAGGTCATGATCTCAGAGTCCTGGGATCGAGTTCCCGCATCGGGCTCTCTGCCTCAGCAGAGAGCCTGCTTCCCTCTCTCTCTCTCTGCCTGCCTCTCCATCTATTTGTGATTTCTCTCTGTCAAATAAATAAATAAAATATTTTTAAAAAAAAGAAAAACTTGATATTAATTTTCCAAGGAAAAGTTTCCTAATTATGGTTAAATTGCACTCTCTATTCAGTAACACACACAAGAAAATATCAGATATGACCTTCCTTCTTTGCTCTTCTAGACTTACCTCAAAACATTTCATTTCAATATTATTCAACAATGTTCCTTCAGACTTGCTAGTATTTGGTCCTATGCTAGACATAAGTTACAGTTGTTGCCTGGAAGAGTTCACTGCAGAGAAAGACCCTCAAACAGGTATATTACAACTGTTCCCCTACACTCTACAGGATAGCCACAGTGTACTGAGGGCAGGGAAAAGTGCAGATTTCTCTTCCTGAACCGAGGAAGGCACCACAGAGGAAGTGACTTTGAACTAGGTCTTGGGCGACCACTGGGAATTTGCCAAGTGGAGACAGGGAGGGCACTTGGCATAGCGTGCATAAGCGTGGAGACTCTGGAGAAAACATGAGGTGCTTATGAATGACGAAGAGGAATGATGAGCAGGAGTGAGTGAACCACGTTTGGCAAGGTAGCTTGCAATGATATGGAGAAGGTTCTTTTGGGTCAGGTGAAAGAGTTTGTGCCTATTAATCTGCAGGTGGACAGTTTTGCTCCAGTGGAGGCTTTGAAGCAACAGCAAACAGATAAGGTCCCCTTTAGTCACACCTAATGTTTGTCAGCATGAGATAAAGCTTTTGCACTTGAGGCTGGGCCCCTCTCTGAGAGACTGAGGAGAGACTGACCATGGAAAGAAAGCACAGCTGAACCAGAGACTTCTACCTAGAAATAACACATTTGCTCCTCTCTGAAGTTCTTCTTCCCTGATCCTGAAACTCCGTACGTCTGCCCTGGCATTTCTATAGCACTGAAAAGAAAAAAGAGAAAAAAAAAATATTTGACCACTTTGTTTATTTTGGAGGTAATTACAGAGAGATTTTGAAGGTTCCAGCCTACTTTTTTCAGTTGGAGGATTTTAAAAAGAGAGTTTGGGGCTGATTTGAATAATGGCTTGTGTTCCCAAGAGCTTTGTGCTTTGGTAAGCAATGTTGGCTGATTATTGCCTCATGCTTTTCTGAAACTGCTGCCTATCTCCTTTTAGAGCTCTATTCTAGGGGGATTGCAAGAGCCACAGAAGAGAATTTAACTCCTGAATATTCAGTTCACTTGGGGAGAAGAGAGACGAAGAGCAATGGTGCAGTTTTGTGTGCTTGTTTGTTTGAGAAAGTTGGTGGTTCTTTGAGGCAAATAGCAAAAGGTTCTTTCTATAGACTCAGGTGAAAGTTTTCTGCGAGCTATTCCTCTGAAGTCTACCTTCCCGATATCTGATGTAGGGTCTGCCTGTGTCTCTGAGCTAATGTGGTTTTCAGCGAGGATGCAGTATTTATTTCAAAGAGTGACCTGTCTGGACCTGTCTGGACCCATATCACTGGACTGTCTTTCTGGTTTTGGAGGCCTACTATAAATCTAGTTTGTTTGGATACCATACCATGCTACTGTGGTTGGATTTATTGCCATACCTAAGAAGGAATTGCCTTTGACTCATTTTGAGATTATGAGACACTCGGTGCCCTTGACATTTTTTAAATGCTTGTGTATTTAATCAATAGAGTTTGGTTTCCTACCCACCCCTAGTTTTAATCACATGATTTAGCAAACGGCCCTTGGCTTAGTGAATTTCCATTTCATAGTAAGATGAAAAATAAACAGAACTGACCAGGATCCTGGGTGAACAGAACTTGAATTTTCAGGAAACAAACCAGAGGTCTGCAGGGGTCCCTCATCCCTGCTTGAGGTTTGGGTAGAGATGTTGAAATTACCTGAGCTTTTCCCATGCTGTCCCACCCTTCCCTGTCAGTGCCCTCTTCCCATGAGGGGTGTCTGTCCTACTATCACTTGTTCCCGACTGAATGCACACTCCCTCTTACCAAAGTCTATAATTCCACCAACCCCCAATGGTCCTCTCAAATTAAACCTCGGACTGCTCATCCCCAAGAGAGAGAGCAGAGTTCTTCAGTTTGACCTCCTATACTCCAGCCATAGTCTTGGCTTCTCTTGTGCATGTGATATTTCTGGCATTTCTGAATGCCTAGGTAATATACATAATAACAATAATATCAAATATTTATTGAGCACTTATTATTTCAGAGACATGTTAAACATCCATATGCTCTCTCACTTATCTTCCTCATGATAATCCTATGAGCTAAATACTATCACTCCCCCACATTATCGTGAGAAAACTTACCCTTAGGTAATTCACTAGAGGTCACAGAGCAGGTAAGACCTAGAACCAGAATTAGAACTTACATTTTTTAATTAGGAATCCTCATCCCAGTCCTTGGTCCTCATCCCTATGGCAGAGTTCTCCAACACTGGCTTGTTGCCTACAACAGGAGGCCCAGTGCTCTGTGGACCAGGTCATATTTGACCCCTAGCCAGAGACTGAAGAGCTCCCAGGCACATCCCCTGTCCCTCCAGGATCTGGCTCACTTAAAAAGAGGAGCTCAGGGACGCCTGGGTGGCTCAGTTGGTTAAGCAGCCGCCTTCAGCTCAGGTCATGATCCCAGCGTCCTGGGATCGAGTCCCACATCGGGCTCCTTGCTCCGCAGGGAGCCTGCTTCTCCCTCTGACTCTGCTGCCACTCTGTCTGCCTGTGCTCACTCTCGCTCGCTCTCTCTCTGACAAATAAATAAATAAAATCTTAAAAAAAAAAAAAAAAGAGGAGTTCATACTCAGAGATAATAGTAGTGTCAGTCTTTCTCTTTAGGCATTGCTTTTCAAAACATAAAACACTACTGTTTGGGGAGTAACTTAAATGATCATCTTGTCAGGCTCAAGTTGAGGTTTTACATTTGAGCTAATTTCAACAATTTAATGAAGAGAAAAGATGAGCTATTCAAGTTCTAACCTGTGTAACTTAAAACATATCTACGTCAACAGCAAGATGTGTCCAAATATAAACGGAAACCTGGAGGGAAGAAAACCTGTGTTTCTATTACCTTTTTTATTCTTGTGTCTAATATGGCTTGGGTTTTTAGACTAGGCCCCTGCTCCCAAAGCATGGCCTCTAACACCACTGTCTTCCGGAACCATCCACCTGCATGCTGCCTTGCACAGCATGTTTCCACCTGTTTCTAAGCTCCTTAGCCCAGCCTGGGCCTTCTAACCCATACTTTGCATCCTTTGCCTGATCATTTCTCTCAGAAGCTAACATTGTTTTTTGCCCTGGCTATGCCTGCAGGAAGTCTACTCCCAGACCCTCCGAATAGAGACTAGTACAACCTCAGTGTAGGAACCCTGCCCAAATTCCAGACTATAGGATCTACACTCCCCATGGGTTTGCTTCCAGTAACTCCTCTAGAGGGAATTGGATCGTAGAAGGTAAGATCCCCCTCTGCTCATATCAATCTTGATAACCAGCTTCTATGCTTGGGAGAGAAGGTAGCTTCAGGGAGGCATCTCCTCAACAAAGTTGAGGCTTACACTTATGTGGCTCTTGAGGTTTACAATGTTGGCATTATCCATTTCTTCAACAAGCATTTACTAAGTACCTACTGTATGTCAGGCACCATCTTAGACTATTATGCAAAGATGAATAAGACAGCTTCCGATGACTGTGGAGAGTATGGGATCTGTCCCTTCTGGGATAGCCAGGTGGTGGTGAAATGGGGTTCAACTCAGGCTATGGACCCCCAAAGGTAGGATGGGTCCCTCACCTAATAGCTCTCACAGCCTCCAGCCAAGCCTTGTGAAATTCCCATGCGCATTCTGTACCAGGCAGGGCCTAATCAGTGCTCTTTGCATTAGGGTTGTTTATGGGGCACAGTGTGTGCATTTTAGCCCAGTTTCTTGTATTTTCAGCACTTGCTTTATTCTTTCCCTTGTAATTATAGAGTGTCAATACTCTCCTTTCAGCAGACTGGATCCTGCACAGGGAGGCTGGCACTGCTCCGAGCAGGCCAGAGTCCTGGGCTTTCCTCTTACTGGTGCCTTTTCACCACAGGGGAGTGGTAGGATCTATGAACATTCCAGTGAACTCTCTTTCAAGATCTTCTCCACAGGCTATGGTGATGCCTCGTTGACCTTGATCCCCATGAACAGGTAGGGAAAGCCTTGCTTTATGACTCCTAGGTGACAGCCGGTGCAACTCTGCTCTGGGCCTCTGAGCCACTTCAGAAGCAATTAACCCTGTCTCAGAGGGCAGCTGACAGCATTTGGCTTCATTGTATTGCTTCTCAAAGTTTGATTTCTTTTTCTTTTTTCTTTTTTCTTTAGCTTCCCAAGCCTGTTTTCCTCTGGTGGCTTGAGAATGCGTATGATTTTCAAGTGGAACAAGTTCACAGTTTTTATGTTTTCTCCTGTTCAACATCATAAAACAATTGTAAACTGGAGACATGCAGCAGATTTGTCAGCTTCTACCATCTTGATGTCCAAATATTTCTTTTTCTCTCATGTCTTTAAATTATCATACAGTGAATACAGCTGTTTGGTGTTTGGTTCTATGGATTTTAACAAACATACAGATTCATGTAACCACCACCACAATCAAAACAGTGTTCCCTTAACCTACTGCACCTTTGTCTCAAATCCTTGCCCCACTTCTGGCCCCTGGCAACCACTGTTTTATAGATTTGTCTTTTCCAGAATGATGTATAAATGGAACCACGTGGTCCTCATCTTTTGAGTCAGGCTTATTTCGATTAGCACAATACATTTGCGATTCGTTCATGTTGCTGTATGCATGGTCTGTTCCTTTTTGTTGCTGAGTGCTGTTCCATTGTCTAGGCGTATAATAGTTGTTCATCCATTCATCACTTGGAAGATATTTGGGTAGTTTCCAATTTATGGGTTTTATACACAATCTGCTATACACATTTGTGTATAGGGTTTTTTTTTTTTTCCCTAAAGATTTTATTTATTTATTTGACAGACAGAGATCACAAGTAGGCAGAGAGGCAGGCCGGGAGAGAGGAGGAAGCAGGCTCCCCACTGAGCAGAGAGCCTGATGCAGGGCTCAATCTCAGGACCCTGAGACCATGACCTGAGCTGAAGACAGAGGCTTTAACCCACTAAGCCACCCAGGCGCCCCATTGTGCATAGGATTTTGTGGGAACCTAAGTTTTCATTTTTCCGAGATAAATGGCCTAGAACATAATTACTGCGTCATATACTACTTGTATATTTAACTTAATAAGGACCTGTCATGTGGTGGAAGAGTGGCTGTACCATTCTTCATTCCCACCAACAATGTATGATCCTGTTAAGCACTGAGTATGAATTGTCAGTGTATTTCACTTTTAACCATTTTATACATGTGTAATGCTCTCTTATCTTACCGTTAACTCAAATTTCACAAATGGCTAATGATGTTGAATATCTTTGCAGCATGTTAATTTTTCTTCTTTGGATCTACTTTGGTTAGATACAAAGTCTTTTGCTCATTTAAAAAAAATAAGTTCTTTAATTTTCTTATTATTGAATTTTTGAAAGTTCTTTATATATTCTGGATACAAGTCCTTCATCAGATATAAATTTATTTTATTTTATTTATTTATTTGAGAGAGAAAGAGAGAGAGAGAGCATGAGAGGAGAGAGGTCAGTGGGAGAAACAGACTCCCTGGCGAGCAGAGAGCCCGATGTGGGACTCGATCCTGGCACTCCAGGATCATGACCTGAGCCAAAGGCAGTTAGTTGCCCAACCAACGGAGCCACCCAGGCACCCTCAGATATATATTTTGCAAATATTTTTTCCTAGTCTATAGCTTGTATTTCCTTTTTTTTTTTTTTTTTTTTTAATTTATTTGACAGACAGAGATCACAAGTAGGCAAAAAGGCAGGCGGGGGTAGGATGGGGGAAACAGGCTCACTGCTGAGCAGAAAGCCTGATGTGGGGTTCGATCCCAGGACCCTGGGATCATGACATGAGGTGAAGGCAGAGGCTTTAACCCATTGAACCACCCAGGCACCCCATAGCTTGTCTTTCCATTCTTGTAACAGAGTATTTTGCAAAAGCAAAAATAATTAATTTTAATGAATTTTAGCTTAATTCTAGGTAACAAAGATTTATTCCTGTGTTTTCCTAAAGTTTTATTAGTTTAACGCTGAGAGTTCATGTTATCATTCATTTTGGTTAATTTTGTATAAGGTAGTATGAGGTTCAAGTGAATTTTTTTTTTTAGACTTTTTATTTATTTATTTGACAGACAGAGATCACAAGTAGGCAGAAAGGCAAGGAGAGAGAGAGGAGTAAGCAGGCTTCCTGCTGAGCACAGAGCCTGATGCGGGGCTTGATCCTAGGACCATGGGATCATGACCTGAGCCCAAGGCAGAGGCTTTAACCCACTGAGCCACCCAGGCACACAAAGTTGTTGTTTTTTTTTTTTTTAATCATATATATATATCTCTAATTGTTTCAACACCTTGGTTGAAAAGACTGCAATTTCTCCATTAAGTTGTCTGTACTTTTGTTTAAAAAAAAAAAATTCAGTGACTATATTTGTGTGGATCAATTTCTAGACTCTATTTAGTTCCATTATCTATGTGTTTATGCTTTCTACATGTCTACGCTAATACCACACTGGATTGACTACTATAGTTTCATAGTAAGTCTCGAAATCAGTAGGATAACTGACTTTGTTTTTCATTTTCAAAAATGTTCTGGTTATTCTGATTCCTTTGCCCTTCCATGTAAGCTTAGAGGCAGATTGCCTGTATCTTTAAGATACGCTGCCAAGATTTTGACTGGAATTGCTCTAAATCTCTGGATCAATCTGGGGATAATTGATATCTTTGCTATATTGATTCTTCCAATTCATATTCTCAGTATGTCTCTCCATTTATTTCTATCTTCTTTGATTCCTTTCATCAGTGTTTTGTTGTTTTTAGCATACAGAATAGGTATGTGTTATTTAGAAGAGAAAATTTAGAGAATTTAAAAATTTAGAAATTAAAATTTCTAAGTATTTGGAGATTATACTGGTATTTTTCTGATATTAATTTCTAGCTTAATTTTATTTTTTTAAAGATTTTATTTATTTATTTATTTGACAGAGAAAGAGAGAAAGAGACAGTGAGAGAGGGAACACAAGCAAGGGGAGTGGGAGAGGGAAAAGCAGGCTTTCCACTGAGCAGGGAGCTGGATGTGGGGTTCGATCCCAAGACCTTGAGATCTCGACCTGAACGGAAGACAGATACTTAACAACTGAGCCACCCAGGAGCCCCTAGTTTAATTTTATTATGGTCGGATAACATATTTTGTATTATTTCAATTTCTTCCAGTTTGTTAAGGTTTGTTTTAACACAGAATTTGATCTATTTTGGTGAATCTCCCCTATCAACTTAAAAAAGAACATTATATGTGCTGTTGTTGGATGGAATGTTCTATAAACATCCATTGGATTGAGTTCGTTGATAATATTGTTTAGATCTTTTATGTCCTTATTGATTTCATGTCTATTCTTTCTGTGGATTACTGAGACAGAAATTTTGAAATATCTAACGATAATTATGAATTTATCCATTTCTCCTTTTCATTATGTCAGTTTTTGCCTCATGTATTTTGAACTTTGTTGTTAAGTATATAACTTTTAGAACTGTTATTTCTTCTTAGTGAATTGACTCTTATTATGATGTAATATGCTACTTTTTATGCTTGGCAATTTCTTTTTCTCAAAGATCTACATTTTCAGATATTAATACAGCCACCTCCGTTTTCTTTTGATTAATAATTATATGGTATATCATTTCCTACTCTTTTACTTTTACCCTACCTTTATCATTTGTCTACTATTTCTACCATTTCTGTTGTTCTTTCCTCATTTCTGATGTTCCAACTTTCATTCTGGTATAATTTCTTTTTTCTCTGAATAATTTCCTTTTCTGATTCTTTTGAAACAGGCCTATTCTCCTGGTTTTTCTTTGCCTGAAACTTCTTTTATTTCACCTTCATTCCTGAAGTATATTTTCACTGGCTACAGAATTCTGGGCTCATAGATTTTTTTTCTTCAAATATTTCTTTAGATGTTTTCTAATATACACTGAATCAAAGAATATTGAGATTATTTTAATTGATGAGAGTCTGTTCCATTTTGTCTTCTTATGAAACAGACTTTGAAATATATTATTTGTTTGTACTTCTACAGTTGCCCTCAGGTAGAAAAACTGCTATAGCAAACATAAAATATACACTTAAAATAATATGAGAAATTGGCACCTGGGTGGCTCAGTGAGTTAAAGCCTCTGCCTTCAGCTCAGGTCATGATCCCAGGGTCCTGGTATCAAGCCCCGCGTCGGGCTCTCTGCTCAGCAGGGAGCCTGCTTCCTCCTCTCTCTGCCTGCCTCTCTGTCTACTCTCTACTCTCTCTATCTGTCAAAAAAATAAATAAAATCTTTTAAAAAAAGGCAGACAAAATAATATGAGAAATTGAGCCAACATAGCAAAAGATTACAGCCTGTCACTATTTTTAATAATTGGTCTTTCTCCCACAATTAACTGAAAAAGCATATAGTCTCTCATATTACAGTTCAAGTTCTCCTTTCGTTTAATTTTCTCATCCTGTTGTGATGACCCCTTCATCATTTCCCTGACTAGACACCACCGGTTTACAAGTTAAAACCAAACAATCTTCATTAATAATATCTAGCATCTGCATCCCTCATTGGTCTACTAATTAAACAAGAATTAGTAAGCTAATAATAGCAAAATCCTTCAATGTTTAGGTATTTATTGAAGTAATAGGAAATAGACATATGCCTTTTTGAAAGACCAAGGAGATACCAATTCTAGTTTTCATTATACCTTGAATCCATGTACTGGCCAGGACATGTTTCCCTCACCTACGCTGAGGTTCCCATCCAGCCTAGAATCCTTTTCCTCATGTCTCCTTTCCTCTCCCACCTTCTCCTCTCCTCCCTTCTCTGCCTTGTCTCCATCATATTCACCTTGAGAATTTCAGTTTGGCCTTTAAGAACCCAAATCAAACATCAACTCTTTTAGGAGGCTTTCTTTCACTTTCTCTTTTTTCACTGTGATAGGAAGAATAGTAGCTCTCCAAATATGTCTATGTTCTAATCCCTGGAACCTGAACATATGTTACCTTACATAAGGTAAAACTAACTTTGCAGCTCTGGGAGATGGGGGGAGATTATCTATTCAGGTTGGCGCAACCTAATCACACGAGTTTTTAAAAAGTAGAGAACATTTCCTGGCTGTGGTCAGAGGGACATGTGACTAAGGAAGGAGGGGCAGAGAAATGCACTATTGCTGGCTCTGAAGATGGAAGAAGGGAACCATGCACCAAGAAATATGGACAACCTCTAACAGCTGGAAAAGGCAAACAGTTCTCTCCTAGAGCTTCCAGAAAGCCCTAGTGACCCACCTTAAACTTGTCTCAATGACACCTGTGTCAGACTTCCAACCTACCTGTAAGATAATAAATTTGTATTGTTTTAAGCCACTAAGTTAGTGGTAATATGTTATAGTAGCAATGGGGACTAATACAACCCCCTCTGGTTTGTGTTAAATGCCCCTTCTATAAGCTCTTGTTACATTCCACACATAGTGCTAACAATATGTATATCACACTTCTCAAAAGCAATGATACCATCTGCTTACTTGTCTGCTTCTTGCAATAGACTGTGAGTGCCTTGAAAGGTATGATTCTTATGTGAGAATGTGGTTATTGGTGAATTCACTCATTCATCACACAAAATGATTATTGAGCCATCACTTCACACCTGGCTCTGGGACAGGTTTTGATAATGACAATGCATATTAACACTGCTCTTTTATTCTGATTGGTCTCCTGCCTGTTATTTTTCATTAAAGAAATGGAACAAGAACCAGGCGTAATAAAGACGGGTGACTTCACCCGGACGTGGACCCTAACGGCATTCATATCTTTAGATCTGGCAGTCAAAGGACATTAAAGACATATTTGTATCCACAAAATCTTTCCAGTGAATCAGTGAGGTTATTTTGGGAAATGTGATAGGCCAAGGAGAAGGGGAGAAACTGCAGAAAGGAAATGCAATTGCTTATTTTTCACACAAAGAGTGTTAGGGAGAAGGCATCAAGCAATGTTACCCACAACAGCATCAGATGAATGACTATTTCTAAGCCAAGTTATGAATCATGTTAGTGCTGTCTGTTTAAGAAGCCAAAGAGATGAGATTAACTTGGGGATGAATTTGTGTGCTTGTCGGCTCTTTGCAAGAGGCATCTACCAGTCGTCTCTGTCAGCATCAGGTCTGGGAAGGTTCAGCTTTCTCTCATCCATGTTCTCCCTCTGCATCTGCTGTACTTTTACCACAGAGGATGCCTGCCTCCACCCCCAGTTGCAATTATGCTCCTTGAAATGACATTTTCTATAGGGACACACTCTACCTTAAAAAAAAAAAAAAATGGTAAATGTACTTCAGACTTGGTATCTCACCTTCTATTACACAGAGACCTTCTCCACTTCTGGAAAGTCACCCAGGCATGCAATTCCTATTTCATTATTTGCACCTATCTCAATCTCCTGCAAGATTACCTAACCTCCTGTCCTTGGGGCTGAAAATCTAGGCATCAAGTGTTGGTATGTAAGTGCATACTTAGGCCTGGTTAACTCTTTAGAACAGCAGCTTGTGTGTTCCTCTGTTTCCACACTGTTTCCCAGAAATGTAGGAAAAACAAATAGACAAAGAAGTTACTTAGTTGGTGCTAGGCTAGCAAATCTTGAACAGCATTGCAAAAAAAGAAAGAAAGAAAGAAAAGAAAAGAAAAAGAAAACCCACATTCTAGTCAGCTTTGTTAACCAAGGAGACACTAGGACATGAGGATGAGAAAAAAAGAAAATTCCTTAGTACTATATTTTTATCAAAACTAACCAAACTGTGGCACAGAGTTAGTGAGTGAGTCAGGCCAAATATATCATGGTGTCTAGGTCTCATCAGCTTCTCCTAGACTGTGTTTCATGTACCGTACAATCAATTTGGCCCCAGCTCACAGTATTGATTCAGAAGATGGCTGAAATGATTGTATCTTCCAGAGTCAGATTCAGTAGCTGCAAGCAGACCAAAATCCAGTCAGGTATTTCATTAATTCTCCACCTCTTCTTTGTATTTGTTTGTTTAATCTCCAGCACCACCCATGATCTTGAAATCCCTTATCTCTTTAAGTTATTTTCTTTCGGATTCCTGTTATCCTGATTTTATATTTCATGTGGTAAGATTTTCAATTAGCCTAGTGCTGGCCTGAACTCAGCCAGGTCAAATGTTCTTTCAGAAAGTTCTTTTCCTATTAAATGGACTGGTAAAAGGACCACTCAGCAGAATATTACATTTTTTAGATCCCATTTCCAAATATATTTAATACTTTTCTTTATCCCAGTTTATTATATATATTTCAACAGGCTATAGAGATTGTCTTTACAGAGTGGTCCTTCCCAGACACGTCGTGGAAGATGCTTTCGTTTTTCTGTCTTTAAGACTTTCGCCTTTTATGCCATATATTCGTCATAGGAGGCTAATTTATGCTGCAATTAAAACAAAACAAAATAAAATCTCAGCGGTTTAAAGCAACAGGGGTTTATTCTTCACTCATGCTACATATTCTTTGCCTGTTGGCAGGAGGGGTCTCCCTAGTCACTGGGAGGGGTACACAGGCTGACAAAGTAGCCATGATCTTGCCATCCTGGTGGAAGAGAGTTCTCTAGACAGTCTTACACTGACACATACGTAAATGCTCTAGCCCAGTGACACACATCACTTCTATTCACTACTTACTGGCAAACCAACCACAAAGAAATGAGAAAGTAAAATCAAACCATTTTTAGTGAACTAGAGATTGAAATTGTTTGAAACCACTAGTGACAATCATGTGATCCTATGAAAACGTGTTTTGATGTGTCATTTGATTCACAAATTATCAAGTTGCATACTTTACCCATTGTGCAGTTGCTTATTATTATAACAACCCACTAGACATTTTAGATAATTGCATTTATTAAGTCAGAATCCATCTATATGTTTCAGTTTTTTATGTTTGAACCATTTCTCTCTTTCTTTCTCTCTATACTACTGCCCCCCCCACCCCCCGCCTGGCCAGCACACATATACACTCCTCCCTCCACTCCGGCTCATCTGGTTCTCAAGAACTTCAACAGCTTCCTAACTGGTCTTGTTTTCACTCTTCAGGCCATTTCTTTGCATAGCACCTAGACCGTTTCTTTTCAAAAGGTAAATCAAATCAAGGTTTCTCCTACTTAAGATCTTCTAATTTTATCTCATCAAACAATAAAATACAAACTCTTCAACGTGGCCTATAAAGACCTTCATCCTGCCTACCTCTTCAACTTTGCCTGGCACCATTTCTCCTTACCCACTCTGTTCTAGCCATAATGGTATTCTTTTCAAACTTCAGATATGCCAAGCTAATGCATGCATCAGAACATTTGAGTTAAGCTTTTCCCTTGCCTGGAACACTCCCCTAATTCTTCACACGGCTGGCATCTCTTGTCATTCAGAGCTTATATTAACACACCCTCTAGAGAGACTATCCTTGATCACAAAATCTAAAATAGTACCCCCCCTTATCACTCAATGTTCTTTATTCATTTAACACATATTTAAGTGTCAACTATCCACCAGAGACTATTTTAAAAATACTCACAAGCAAAAGAAATAAATATGCCTGTTCCAACAGGGGGAGATATATAATAAATAATAAATATATTAATAAGTAATAAATATATTAATAAGAAAGAAAACAGAAGGCAAGAAGGAAGAAAGAGAAAGAAAACAGAGCAAAACAGGAACTTATTTGAGTAAGCTCTTAATAGCCAAAAATGGGAAAATATTGAGCATCACTGTTTAAATCCTACCAAATCTTCCATAAGATTTGTATCACAGCATATTTGAAGTTCATGATTAAACTTGGAGGATAAGTTTCTCTCTTAAAAGTATTTCAGCTAAAAAAAAAAAAAAGTATTTCAGCTAATCAACAAAGCAGATATGATAGAATTAGAGTATCACCACTTCCTAAATTTTTGGTCTGGAAAATTCTTTGTTGTGGGGGTCTGTCTTGTACATTATGTAATATTTAGCAGCATCCCCAGCTCTACCCACCAGATGTGGTAATTGTCTCTAGACTTTGCCAAATATCCCCTGGGAGGAAAAATCACTTAAGAAACACTGCTTAAGAACCACCGATCTAAGAAATGAGAACCAATGGCTGTTTTCATGAGAAAATGAGAAACAGACGTTATATGCTCTCTGATGAAGGAAACAAAGCACAACCCATAAAATAATCTCTCCAAAAAAGAAAAACAAACAAAACCTGAAACCATGTAAGCCTATACATCTAACTACCAATACACAGGAAGTACAGGGGACAAAGGACCATATTAAACAGCACTAGAAGGACAATCAGCAAAATCCAGACCATGGGAAACAATCTGTTCTTCAACAAAAGATTGCAAGATAAAAAAAGAAGCAAAAAGTGAAGTAGAGAAGGTATCTATAGACTACAAGAGACTTAGCCAAAGTTGGAGAAGTGTAATAAGGATTAGATATTTGGTGGTATTAATTATTAAAATTTTGGTGAAATAATAATGTGATATGTGTTTTAAAAGAAGCTCTTTCTGTTAGGTAAATATGAAAACATAATTTTTATTATTTGCAAATCTGTATTTGCAATTCCTCCTACTTGCTACAATTTATTTAGAACCCCAAAATCAATACTCATAACGTTTTCACAATCACTCATAGACATGCCAGCTGAAGTCAAACAAGGCAATGATCTGCTTTCTTGTTTCAGCTTTCATAATTATATACAAGTGTCCTCCTCCTTATCTATTTAGTGCCACATTTTTCACATTTTTCTACTGTTTGTGAAAGATTTTTATAGTTTAAAGTGGCCCCCAAGCATAGTGCTGAAGTCCTGTGTAGTGTTCCTAAACACAAGAAGGGTGCGATGTACCATGTGGAGAAAATACATGTACCAGATTAAGTTTCATTCAGGCATGAGTTATAGTGCTGCAGACTATGAGTTTAAGGTTAATGAATCAATAACATAATTAAATGAGGTGTCTTTAAATAGAAACACACATAAACAAAGTTATGCACTGATTGCTTGACAAAAATGTGACCAAGTGCTCATAGAATCCTAATCCTATATTTCTCTTAGAAGCAATAGTTCAGTGCATGCTAATTCAATGTTTATATCAACTTTATGGAATGTAACTACAACATCTAATGAGAACTGACTGTATAACAAATGTAAATATATGATTTTTGGATTTCTACACTTCAATGATTTTCTAATAGACACTTTATGTTGTCCTTAAACATCCACCTAATCCATGTACATAAAATATGTTATATGTGCATATATATATGTATATACACATATGTATATATTTTAAGCACCATATATATGGTGCTTATAAATAAAATTCTGAATAATAAAACATTACAATTGACTATAACAAATGATATTTATATAACAAATGTATAAAAAATGAATAACAAATTGAAATTATAGGATTTGGGATTTGCTTCAAAATAATCTAGGGTAAGAGATAGTGGGTGAGGGTAGATGAAACAAGATTGGCCACAGTTAATCAATGTTGAAATTGGGTGACAATATTTGGGGCTTCACTATACTCTATTCTTGGGTATTTTTGAAATTTTCTATAACAAAAAAGTTATAAAAATAGAACAAGAGTAAAATAAGGATTTGAGGAGGTATGTATCAGAATTTACAATTTCAATTAAGATGGTCAGGATAGGTCTTGCCAAGAAGATGATATTTTAGAAACAGATAACAAAGTTGGTCATATAAAGAGCTGGAACAAAAGCAATGTAGGCAGACGGTACAATCAGTGCAAAGGCCCTGAGACAAGGCATATCTTATATATTCAAGATACTTGAAGGGAAACCAGTTTGACTGGAGTACAATAAGCAAGAGGAGAGGATGGCAGAGAGGTAATGAGAAGCCAAACCACACTGGACCTTATCAGTCCTCACAAGTGCTTTGACCTTGATTCTGGATTATATAGAGAGTCAATGGAGGGTTTTGAGAAGAGGGATGATACGATCCAACTTCAATTTTTTTTTAAAGATTTTATTTATTTATTTGACAGACAGAGATCACAAGTAGGCAGAGAGGCAGCAGAGAGAGAGGGGGGAGCAGGCTCCCTGCCGAGCAGAGAGCCCAATTTGGGGCTTGATCCCAGGACCCTGGGATCATGACCTGAGCTGAAGGCAGAGGCTTTAACCCACTGAGCCACCCAGGTGCCCCCCAACTTCAATTTTTAAGTGATCATCTAGCTTCTTTTGAGTATAGACTTTAATGTAAGGAATCTGGAATGAAAGCAAAGAGACCCAGAACACTGTGGTAGTCCAAGTAAGAAATGATGGTAGCTGGGGTCAGAAGTAGAGGCAATGATAAGTGATCGATTCTAGATATATTTGAAAGTAGCGCTTTCAAGATGCCCTGACCAATTGAGCATGGGATATGAGAGGAGGAAAACATCAAAATTTTGGATTTCAACAACTGTAAGGAAAGAGTTTCTAATAACTCATATGGGGAAGAAAATATATGTAAAATACTGGTGTATCCACCATTAAAAATGATCCAATTATGACCAATAAAATGCTCATATGAGTACAAATAAAATCTGCTACATATTTGACACATTTCGTATACCTCTTTTAATATGCATGGTGTACCTGACTGAGGATGCAAACCTAGTGAATAACAGAGCTTGGCTGCAAACCCAACATCTCTCTGGACACCAAACAAAGGCCTCTTCCAGAATAGCTCAGTAACTTGAACATCGTTTTTTTAAGTACGGCAAGGAAGATAACTTTCAATTAATAAAGACACTTAATTAAATAGAAATATCCATTTCATGCCACATAAGAAAACTCAATGTTACTTTAAAGATAACTTATCTAAAGGAATCAACCATTTAAAATGCCACAGAGACATGGTAAATGTTTAGATATTAAAAGGGGCTGTTTCTAATTCTGCACTGGTTTTGCAAGACTGAGACTCCCTCGTTCATGCCCACTTAGGCTTTCTTGTCTTTCTCGTCAAAGAACAGCCTGTATTCTCCTTTCTGGACCTTTCTGTTCTGCAGCTAAAGACTAATATTTAAGACCAAGCCCCGCAAACTATAGAAGTACCTGGCCCAGCACCAGAGGCTCATTCACCTCTGCCCATGCAGTAACAAGTTTGATGGATGTCTTTGGATGACATTCATAATGTGTCAGCTTTCAGAAGAAGGGCTTCTAAAGGAGGCTCTTGGATATACAGACTCAGCAAGTTCCTGGTGGACTTACATCAAGAATATCATTAAGAATAAGTTGGAAGATAAACAAGCTGTGGCTTCTTGCATGATGGAATACTACTTAGCAATGAAATGAACCTCTGATAAGTGCAAATACATGGGTGAATCTTGAAATAATTATATTGAGAATCTTAGCATTCCATCATGCAATAAGCCACAGCTTGTTTATCCATTCACCTAGTAGTGGATATTCAGGTTGTTTCCAGGCTTTGGCTACTACATAAAAACTTGCTATGAACATACACATATAAGTCTTTGTCTGGACCAAGACTTTCATTTTTTTGGGTAAACACTTAGGGGGTTGAATGGCTGGGTCATATTTTATCTGTAAATTTAACTTTTTAAGAAAGTATCCAGTTGTTTTCCAAAAAAAAAAAAAAAAAAAAAAGATTAAGTTGGAGGGGCACCTGACTGGCTTAGTGGGTTTTTCCTCTGCCTCCGGCTCAGGTCATGATCTCAGGGTCCTGGGATGGAGGCCCGCATCAGGCTCTCTGCTCAGCAGGGAGCCTGCTTCCCCACCCCCCTCTGCCTGCTTCTCTGCCTACTTGTGGTATCTCTGTCTCCTTGTCAAATACATAAATAAAATCTTTAAAAAAAAAAAAAAAGAATAAGTTGGAAAGTCAGGGAGAGGAATAATACTTACAAAGTATTTAAAAAAAAAAACTAATCAAGAATGTTTAATCTTTTAAATAATTAATTGAGGTGCTGGCGCCAAACAATGATCTCTGATGCATGAATGACCCTACCTAGGTAACTTAAAAGAAGTCTGTAGAATAATCACATAAAGGCTACCTATCAGCTTCATTAAAGAGCAGTAGAAGTTGAGGTAAGACCAGAGCCCAGTTTATTCCCCTCCCAAGCTCTGTAACCAAACCTTGTTACAGGGCATTATCTCTTTCCCCCAATCAGGCAGCTGAGTGTTCTGAATATATATTTCAAAATGCAAGGGACTAAGACAGCTTTTCTCTGTACCTTCATCAGCTATAGCCTGAAAGATTTCAGATTAGGTCTCAAACTTCCTCCTTACTATTTCCTAGAAAGTGTTTCCTATAGTCTTTGCAGTACACTGTCAGTGGGGACAAAAAGGAGACAAACGAATGACAAATTTAGAACTTGTCTATGATATAAACGTTCACTCAATCATTTGCAGCATAAATCCTATATGCCAGGCATATTCTGGACACCTAGAAAACAAATGTGAATATGGCATGATGCATGCCCTCAGGAAGTATTCAAAGTAGTGATAGAAAGAAAAAAACAATTACAGTTTAATATGAAAGAAAAACTATAGATTTCTGCATCGTGGTTTAAGGGAGCTGAACATAAAATGTAAGCTGAGGATGGTATCAGGAAAGACAGCTCGGACATGACAAGATTACTCAGATTAAAACTGGTTTAAGTAGACCCCAATGCCATGACTTTTGCCAGTGAAACCCAAGATACTCACTTTGAAGAAAGCTGTGTAATATGAAGTAAGCACATTTGCTGATAATACGGATATTTAGTAAAAACAAGTAGGTGCCAATACATGTTTATCTACTGAATGGCCACAAATTGGCCATTTGTGGCATTCACCAAGAGATCAGAAGACATTGGTGTCTGTTGGTGAGGAAAAGTGGGCATATTTGCCCATTGACAAATCATTGATATCAACTCTTTAGTGTTACTCTCACCTTCACCACAACTGGTCCTCCCTCCATCCCTTACCTCAAAGAATGACACCACCACCACCCAAGACAGAAGCCTAGGAGTAATCCTGACACTCTGTCTCTAATATCATGCTAAGTCTGCGCTCCAACTTCACTCCCTCTTTAGTCCCCACATCAGCCCCTCCAGCATTATAATGTGCACATCCACAATTGGCCCTGTTCCATCAATCTATTCTACTTTAAAATATCAGCCACACTGATGTTTTAAAAAATTTTACCCTTCTGCTCCCTTGCTTAACTATTACTAATTCTCCATTGCTTCAAAATACTGTCCAGGATCCTCAACATAAATCCAAAGTCCCACATGATCTGGCAGCTTCAGATTGTAACATCCTTTTACCCAATAAGACAAACTTACCCCTGCCTCAGGGCCTTTTCACATCCTCTTTCCTCTGCCTGGCACTCTCCTACCCAAGCCCCAGACCCACTTTAGACCTGGAGTCAAATTTCACTTACTAAGAAAAGTTTTCGCTAGCTCTCCGTAGTAGATCTACCCTACTACCCCCTCATTCCATCTTCTCCACTGTGCCCTCTCACCAGTTCCAGTCCTTTTCCTTCACTGGGATGCAAAATCCTCTAAGGGCAGAGACCATCCATATTTCTACCAGTTACAACTTCTGCTTACATACTTTGTGATTATTTGACTAATGTGTTTCCCCTCCTCGCCAGACTATAAGTGTCATGAAATCAGGGACCATATCTAGCCCACGGTGTACCTACAATAAATATTTACTTGAGCCATGCCATCTCTCAATAAGCAGAAGGTAATGAAACTCCATGGCAAGGTCATATATTTTTATAAAAATATACAATTTCCAGTGATCAGTTGATATGTAATTAGGAAAAAGTTTTAAGATAAATGGTGTGTGTGTGAAGGAGGTCTCTAGATTAGAGAAATGTCCTTAGATAACAGAAAAAGAACATGTACTTTCATGTATATTGTAGCAGGCGGAATACAGAAGTACAGGATTCATTAGAACTGAAGGCCAGACCCACCTCTGTAACCTATGGGGTATGTGACTTCAGGCTATGTTGCTTAACCTCTCAGTCAGCTTCTTTATCTACAAAGCAAGAAATAAGAACACTTTTCTGCCCATCTCAAGTGACAACTTGCAGGAGAAACTTTCATGTCAAAGGAAAGGAGCTCTATAAAAGTAGCAGGCCATGGGACACCTGGGTAGCTCTTTTGGTTAAGCATCTGCCTTTGGCTCAGGTCATGATCCTGGGGTCCCGCAACTGAGCCCTATGTCAGGCTCCCTGCTTGGTGGGGAGTCTGTTCTCCCTCTCCCTCTGCCCTCCTCCTGCTCATTCTCTCCCATTCTCTGTGTCAAATAAATAAATAAAATCTTTTTTTTTTCTTTTAAGTAATAGACCATTATTGGATAGCCATGGAAATAATATCTTATTTCCACTGTTTAAATGTTTCAGTGAATTTGCCTTTGGGGGACAACTCTAAATATTTTTTTCCTTGCAGAGCTAAATGAATTATCTAGTTGGACAGTCTAGGTCTGACCAAATTTTCCAGTGAATTACCAAGTCTGGTGGAAGCTCTCTGTGAAGGGCGGGTGCACTTCACAGGACATTACACTTTCTTTGCATTCAAGAGTGATTGGTGAGTATAGTTTCTAAAGGTGGAGAAGCTTAATCTTCCTGCCCTCCAGACTGATGCATCCTTTGGAAAGCAGTGTGCTACTGAAACAAAGTCAAGAGGAATACCTTGCCTTCAAAAAAGGTCACAAATTCAAATAGTTATAGGGGTAGGCAGGCACATAAAGGTGTTAATAGGCAGTCAAGGTGAGTGGTCAACGCTGCACACTAGAGATGAGAAGAACACATAAATATTGTCCAAACCAAAAAGAAAAGTTACACTACCATGAATTATCCTAAGGAAACAGGCACAAACCAGGCTATCCCAGGCAAACCAGGACATGCAGTGACTACTTGGCTCCAATCTACTCTTGACAGGTCTTCCCATTTTTCAAGAAAATTTTTAAAAAAAATGTGATTTTTTAATATGAACTTGTCTCATTTTAAATATTGACAACTACTTTTTTTTAAACAATGAGTGTACCACACAAAACACATATTTAGGCAGGCATCCTGTGACCTTTGTATTTAAGGATTTTCTTCATCATTATTCATCACCATCAGCAGGACTGTTGTTCTCCACAGATGTCTCTATCACCATCTACTACACAGAAAGAATCTTTTCTGAGCATACGCTCAGCACCTACCATCTGCCCAACAGATGTTCTTAGATGTATTACCTCACTTAAACTACCCACCATCATGAGGCAGGGATTCTTACAATTCTCTACTTTATAGGAAAAAAATCAGAGGCTCAATGTAACAAAATGATTTAACTTCCCAAACAGTAGACCGGGATGCAAAATCATCAATCCTTCACAAGTAATAAATTTATGGGAACATAAAAGGGTAGGAAGCAGAAGGCAAAGAGAAAGAGTAGCATTAAAACCCAAAAGAAAGGAATTAGAAATAACCTTGACTCTCTGACACATCGTAAGGTCTCAATATTTGCAGAATGGATGAATGAACATGCCTGTGAATTTGCCGTCAAAGCTCTGGGATATGTTGCCTGAAAGAGAATGTATTAGGAGTTAGATATACCTATATTGGAACATCATCTTCACTGTATACTGGGATGTGAATTTAGTTATTTAACCTTTCTACCCTCTAGCCCTTCCCTAAAAAATGGACATAACATCTTCTTAGAGAGCTGTTTTAAGAAATAATTGGAACAGCATGTGTGCAACAACTAGCACAGTGTACAGCACATAGTAAAAAACTCAACAGATGCTTCCTTCCTTTCTCAGCCCTCTTGGGAGGAAGAGGAGACAATCCTTATTTTTCTTTTCCCACTGATAGTATGAGTTTTCTATAAAGGCCTCTTACCCCTCATCAAATCTATCTCTATCCATTCTTCCTGCTTTCCTTTCCTTCCTTAACTGACTTGTTTTACCCCTAAAAGCAGGACTTTATTTCCTGTTTCTCCCATCAAGGCTCTTCTCACTATATGCTTTGCTTCTGGGCTAGAGTTGAAAAGGAAAGATGTTTATATTCTCTAGGCATGCCGTTTCTGATTTCAGAGAATGCAAGACCTTCAAGAGCCAGCCTGTATCCTCCTATTGTTAGCCAGATCTCTAGTCTAGCTTGGGGTCAGGCTGAGAGCAGACCATCAGTACATGCTTGCTGAATGAATGAACTTGCCTTACAAATGATTCAAATATCTCTCTTGTAAATCTCAGCTCCACATCTAACCAAGGCTCATAGGCTAGATTTAGAGCTGTCCAGTGACTATAGAGAACTCAACATTACCGGGTAATTAATAAGTGCTAAAGATTATTATGTGAAAGGATAAACCTAAGTTTTAATAAATCCATCTTCCTTAAATATTATAGATGCATTGATTTATAGGTATAATGGGCTGATAAGGAGACTCTAACCAACTGTTAATATCCATCATAAAAATACATTTCACTAAGGAATCATAGCATTGAAAGTCATAGAATACCTTATAAAGGCAATTTCACTGTCAGTATTATATTTCATGGGGTTCAGCCATTAAAATCACTCTGCAGTAAATGATTAGGAAAATCAGGTACATTCATTTAGGAAGATTCAAATGCTACTCACATTCATAAAACCTCCAATGGAAAAGCACACTCTTCCAATAAGGCCTTTGTCAGATGGATTCTACACCTGCACACCCAGATCTAGGCTACAGTAAAATCTCTCTGATCTGATGTTCATTCTATGCTTGTGGAATCACTACTGTGGCAAAGCAAATAACTCTAATGACATTGGATGCTCCTCAAAATTTACTCCTGTCTGGCTTCAATGCCTCATTACTCAACTCATAGGAATAATGGTCTTTCTTAGGTCAAGGTAAAAACAAAAGCAAAATTGTAAATGTCTGCTGGGTTTAGATTTTCTGAGATTGGGACAAAGATGCCAATAAAGCGCCATTAAGGCAACTCAATCACCAGCATAATTAACATCTTCTCAGTAAAAACCTGAGGCTCTTCTCTCTGCCTCCCTGACCAGCAAAGACGTTCATGGAAAGCCCTTGTGGAGGGAGCAAATCAGAGTATAATGGAGGAACTGTCAAAAAAATGCCCTAAGTATACGGGAAGACAAACATACCTGCAGTACCAAGCATATGGCTGGGGATGGGGGAATCCCTGAAAGGGCTTTGAGCTGATGGCCTCACACACTTTGCAGTATTGTTTCAATATGGCTGTGGGGCACCACCATCTTCCATCACTATGCTCTGGCATATGCTCGCCAAAAAAGTAGCCAGCCTCCTGCCCTGCCAGATGGGGACTGAGTAGTTGAGGTGAAGGCACCCAGCCCTGTCCAGGCATGTCTCACGGTCCTGTGTGGGGTTCAAGGCAGAGGAAACCACATGTTTTTGTGTGGGATCTTGAGGAAATATTAAGACAAATCCTGGTCTGCAAAGTGAGTGAGATTGCTTGGGGGGGGGGGGGGATAGGGGTGGGGGGATTGGCGGGAATAAAGAGAAGAAAAGCCTTAAGATAGGAGCACTGTGTTCTCCACAGCAGTACAGCAATGGGCAGAGATGGATCTGGGGGCAGGGGTGGCTGGATTTGGACACAATGTTCTCTTTGCTCAGCACACACCCCCTCCCCTAAGTTTTAGCCCCTTTTAAGAATTTATACTTACAAGTTTCTAAATATGTTAGAATTGGGGCACCTGGGTAGCTCAGTAAGTTAAACAACTGCCCTCAACTCATGTCATGAGCCCAGAGTCCCGGGATCAAGCCCCTCATCCAGCTTCCTGCTCAGCCAAGAGTTTGCTTCTCCCTCTGCCCCTCACTCTGCACTCTGCTCATGCTCTGTCTCCCTCCTTTTCTCTCTCTCTCTCTCTCACTCTCTTCCTCAGATAACTAAAATCTAAAAGAAAAACCCACACCTTTATAAAAATGTTAGAATAATAAATCAACTCTAGAAATGAAAAACATGTATTTAATTTCTAAGTTTTTATCAAGACAAAAACAAAAAGATAAGTGATGGTGGTAACTTGTTTCAGTTACATCAGATAGCATTATAGATTATATAGATTATTAGATTATTATAGATTATTATTAGACATAGAGATTATATAGATTATTAAGATTATATTCTCCCCTCACCTCTATCCCAATACCCTCCTCCCCGTCTCCTCTTTATAACTCCATCCTCAAAGGCTACAGAGGCTGAGAAATTCTCAGAACAGCTGAGCTTTCTCATCTTCTGAATTTTCCCGAGAAAAAGCAAACAGACTCTCAAGTGCTACTACAAATGATACAAACCCCAAGGCCCCTCCTGTGTTGACAAAACTCTGCAGGGGCAAATGGACTTGGTCGGAAAGAGCCCCGCTTACTGTAATTCTTTAATAGTGACATTTTCCGATCTCTGCATCTTGTCGGCCACAAAGTCCTGACGGAAGAGTGTTCTGACAGCAAACTGTTTCAGCAGCCATGGGAGGAAGGGGGGAACATAAACACAAAAGCCTGCACAGGCATATAGCCCCAAAGGTTGGCTTTTCATTTACTTCTCTCTCTGGAGCTCATGGTGCTATAAGCTCCAGCATTAAATTTTAAGCATTTAATGCAGGAGGATCAAGGGGAAGCTGGAGAAGTGTTCAGATTCATTGACCCCTGGTCTTGCTGTGAATTTTCAGCCAGAGAAAAAAGGGGATTGCTGGAAGAGAATGCAACATTAGTCAGAATGTAAAACATCTATTTCTGCGGATTCGTGACATGATATCATTAACAGATTCTAATTTAGCGTGTACAGACATGTGACCCTCAGGAAGGTCAATATTCACTAGCATATGATGTGCTGTGGTGATAGAAGTTAAATCTTATTTTAACTACTAGCAGAGATGGAAAGAGACTGTGATCTCTGAAATTACTATGATTAGGATGAAATACACTTAATATAGCAAGTTAATAACACAGTATTTCACATTAAATGAAGCTATAATGGGCCTTTTATAGTTAGGCATGCCTGATAAATTGTTGACATGATAAATATGGAATAATAACCTGAAATGCCTTTTTGCTCTCTTAGTCCTTCAAGTAAAAGAAATCTGAAATGCTTAGTTTTATGACTATAATATGAATTCTCAGTTTTCTAGCAGAAGGTCCTTTTCTGTAACTCTGTATCCTGGTATATGAGGAATTAGTCTTTGAAAGAAAGAGAATAGTGACACCAATCAGATGGAAGTAATGAAACATTTGTTTAATGCATCACAGGTGTTTGCTCTTTCATTCAGTGAGTATTTCAGGAACCGCTACTATGTGCTACACTAAATGTCAAGTAGATGGGGAAGACCAAAACAAAGCTACCCCTGTTTCATTAGAACAATAATACCTTTCATTCAACCTAGAGAACAAGGTAGAGCAAGGGTTGGTACCCACTGGCTCAGTTCATCAATTCCTCTCTGTTGTTGTTGTGATGCCTAGAGGCTCATAGTAGCCCGCTCATGGAAAGGGATATCTTCTGGAAGGATATACAAGGATCTTGTGGGACTCCAAGTTCATAAACATGCATGGTCAGGCTCCCCTGGAGTTGTAATTGGACCCACGGCAGCTGTAAGTCTCCTCAGGCTGGTTTCGCTCCTCTTTAAACCAGTTATCAGGCATCTCTAGGACTTGGCCACTCTCTACTGTGCTCTGCTTTCCTCTTTTGGGAACACATCAATTACAGAGAAGCACCCAAAAGTCGTGGTCAACAAGCAGGCCCTGGAGCCAAAGAACTTATGTTTAAATGCCAGCTCTACTACTTACTAGTTGTGTGACCATGAAGATGTCAGTTAATCCCTCTGTGCCTTATTTCCTACATCTTTAACATGGAGCTATGAATAGAACCTACCTCACAAAGTTGTTGAAAGATTCACTGATATGAATCAACACACAGCATGTGGCATGGTGCCTCTCAGGCAATAACAGTTATCACAGCACTGACATGGGATTTAGTGAAGTGTCAAGTAGTGTTCTAAGGTTTTCTGTGTATTAATTCATGCAATACTCACAACAATCCTGTGATCAAAGTACTATTATTATCTTCATTTCACTGAAAGGAAACCAGAGTCTTAGAGAAGTTAAATAAATTGCTGATAATTACACAGCAGATAAGAGTCCACAAACTCCAAAACCTATGGTCTTAATGACTGTGATGACATAATAACTGGCTTAGTCTTGTCCTTGAACCTATAAATCTTGTCTTGCTCTCAGTGTTGCTTGATTGAAGTACTACTAACTTCAACTCACCATGACCTCCCTTGTCCCCACTTCTATTTCAAATCCCAGCTCATCTTTTCATGACAAATCCCCTCAAAGTTTGCTGGCCCTCCTTATGTCAGCATCCACCCAGGGTCAGTTTGCTGGAGCTGTAGGCCGTGAGAGTTTACTTCTTTACAGTAGGGCCAGATAAAAGGGGCTGTAGGCATGGCAAAAATGTGATTGACATTCCTAATGTACTTATTCTTCATGTCCAACAACTGAATTTTTATAAGTCTGGTGACTAACTGAAGTTCACTCTGTTAATTGTTGCCAGCGGTAGGACTCCCATTGGGGATTTTTGACTTGGAGATCAAGAAACTTTCTTTTTTCTTCTGGGATATTTCTGTGTATTTGAAGGCTAAATCCTGCCCAGGTGAAGCCATCACTATTCACAAGTAACTACTGCCAAAACTATATAATCAACAATTTCAAGTAAAAAGTAAAGAATGAGGAATATTTCAGCTATGTCCATGCCAAGGAGTTTAATCTACTTTACTCACCTGACACAATAAATCCACTTCCACAAACATTTACTTTTTTTCCTTCTTGATTCCTATATCAAGATTTCTTGCTTATGTACTAAGGAGTTACAAACCTTTCACAGTTATGTCACTGCACAGTTCTTACCAGTTCAAATGTTGCCAGATGCCATTTTGGGGAGAGAAGGGGAGCTTGGGGGAAACTAAGACTCCCAGAATACTCTGTAAAAATTCAATGTTTAGAAAAGAAAAATGATGACTTATGAGTAGGTGTAGAAAATTAGGCAGCATGGGATAAAATCCTTTTTTCTACTGCTCAGTAGAAAGTTAATTCCTACTTGACTACTTCTACTTTAAGACTTTGGGCTTTTATCCATGCCCCTTCTCCCAGGCCCACAGGGAATACTATGAGCTTTACACTTTTAACAGTTTTGGATTAATGTCTACAAATGGAAACTAGCTTTGGAAATTAAGAGTGGAGTATTACTTTTGAAGCTACCTTGGAATACAAAACTATTTCTTAGTCATCCTGAGGCCTTATCTCTTGGTGATACCATGTCTATTATGTGGAAATATTCACAGAGACTTGTCCTCTAATAGGAGAGGCAAGACAAGTGCTTATATGTAAGAAGCTGAAGAAGCCCATCTCTT
Source organism: Mustela erminea (assembly GCF_009829155.1). NCBI lineage: Eukaryota > Metazoa > Chordata > Mammalia > Carnivora > Mustelidae > Mustela > Mustela erminea. Next base: position 118,791,751 of record NC_045614.1, on the reverse strand, counting down.
ACTAACAAGTTGTAGTAATTGCAATGAACCAGGATCTCAATTCACAAACAAATTGTTCCCAGTGATCTTAGGGGGAACAAGAAAAACTTTTTTAATGACTTTCGTACCAGTTGAATGCTGTTTATCAGATTACCCGCAGAGACAGTGTGGTCTAATGGTCTAATGGAGAAATCGTGGCCTCAAGAGTCTGACAAACCTGAGTTCAAATCCTTCAACTATCTTTAATTTAGTTTCTTTTTCTGAGCTTTAGTTTCCTTATCTATAACAATGGGGCTATTCATACCTTAATAAGTATTAATGAGGAATGCATATATGTTAGAATGCCTGCAGAGGAGAAGAAAATTAAGATTATTTCTTTCCTTCCTTCCCTTCTGAGAAACTCCTTATAAAACAAATTTCCACCAAACAGGACTCTTTGGCATCCATGATCAATACCTGACCTCAAATTGTAACACCTAGCACAGGGCAGTAAGTAACTTATCCTAAGAAAATGTATACATTTAACAATTCTAATCCATTTTACTCAAAAGCAGATTACAACTTTCCTTTGAAATGTCCCACTTTTTCAATAAAGTAAGTGAGGGTGTTTCTAAGAACAACTATCTGCTAGTTGACCATGAAAATTTCATCTAGATAATGTTCTGTGCCATCTGGTCATTTTGAACCCAGCACACCCACCTCTCACTCCTCAGAGCAGTACTGTGGAGGGAGAAGCCTGAAGTCTTTGAAGATTGGGTGCTGGCACTCCCTAAGAATTCTCATCATTTGCATCTAGGAAATGCTTAAAGCCATAAACTTGGGTAATTAACTCACTTGGCATTGCTCAAATTTCTGAGTGCAGAGAATTAATTAAAGGCAGCATTTCAAGTGTTTGCAATGGGTAAATTGGGATGAAATTGTGACAGCCGAATTGAACAGATTGGAATATAGATGTGTCAGGGCATAGGTGTCTGAGAAATGTTTCTAACCTCTGGGAGAGCTGATTAAATTTATTGTCTCAGCATTTTGTTCTGCCTTTAATCTGGTGATGGCTTTCAGAGTAACTGTGTAGAACTGTAGACATGGGCTCTTTCCCAAGGTCATGGATGTGAAAATCACAGTAGAACTGTAGCAGAGATCCCTATGAATATGATATGTGTCTTTGAGGGCCAATGGATCTTGGATAGGCCCAGGACATGTGTTTAAAGAAGTGTCCAAAAAAATATTAGCTGTTAAAACTCTCAAACATTAGTCAGTCAACAAATGTTGATGCGGGGACACAAATAACAGATTAGACATTTTCTTATGAAAAATAAGAACCCACAATCTGCACTAAGCTGGTAGTGAGAGAGACATCCATTAACCACTTTTAGAGTACAGATATGGGAACTTACTCATTGCTGAGGAAATCACCTATAAGAGATGTCAAATGAAAATTAAAATAATCCACTCTGCCACTAAGATCTCATGGTCTTATTAGTCAATGACCTTGACAAAAAAATGGTTTGGAAAAACAGAACATGGAGACTTAGGGATCTTGAAAAGGAGGTGGGGGGAGAGATAAAGTTTTAGTACTATTTTTTCTAAAAAAAAAGAACATAAGGTAGCTGATATTATAATCTTGTGGTATTACTCCAGTCTGTGGTAGCCATCTACAGAAGACCCACTTCTCAATCAATTTAACTTCTGAACATTCTCAATTGATGAGGGCAATAGAGTGGCCACACAGCCATTCCAATCTGAAAGGAAGACCAAACACCTTATTCCAGGGTCTGATAGATGAAAGATTGTCCTCATGAAGTCATCTAATCCCATTTGGATTTTAGGAATCACTGTGGAGGTTTGCTTTATCATTCAGCACACACTGCCCAGAAGGACTTAGACAGATTTCTACAACCACACAGATCTTAAAGTGAGGTTTTCCAGTAAGAACCCTGATTCCATACTGTTCTTCAGACTATGAGATTTTATGGGTTTCCTTCTTGATAGAGCCTCATTGGATAACAAGAGAGGGAGACATCCTACAGGGATTAATAATCATTAATTCCCCATTGCAACTTCCTCACCAACTCCAGCAAATTAATGCTCATGTTTTTGACAATTCTGCCTGCATCCACCATGGCAGTGCTCTTTCCATGGATCTGCTTGTTATTTGAGGAAGAGTAGATCCATCTGCCCCAGAGTAGAAAATCGCTCCCAGATATGCTGCCTAAAAGCCTGAGTGAGTTTTGCATGACTACTCTGGATAACTCATGTAAATAAATATTTTGTCCTTTTTGCCTAAGGAGCAGCAAAGTCATTCACTTATTATCCATTCATTGAGTCAACAAATATTTGTTGCCTACTATGTTCAGGCATGGTAATCTGCAAAAGTGGGGCTTTCTTCTATATTGCACAAAGACCAAAGCAAGGGGATACAAAGAAATAGTTTAGAAATGAATGGGTAACAATAGTGATAACAAAAAAAAAAAAATAGTGATAATAAAACTCTTCAAAATTAAAAGCATTTATGAGGTAGTATTAAATAGATTATCTGTTCTAGAACAATTGGCTTCATCATAAAAGTGCCTGTAGGTACAATGGAGAAGAAGGGAAGAGAAATGTTCTTTTGAAGAGTATTCTAGAATTAAACTGCACATGTGTTTTATTATGGGAAAGAATCAGTCCTGAGAATGGAGGGCTCAGGCCAGATCTCAATCACATATAATGACATGCCAAAGAGTCCAACCATAAAGCTGACCGATTGCTACTTCTACTGAGTTTCTAGTATGCATCCAGTGCTTTGCAGGTGTTAGATCTCTTAGCCCTCTCACAGCAATCACTGGAAGTAGGAACAGAGTTAAGAGCTTCCTTTTGATCTTCTACACATGCATGTTAACTGATAAAAGCAAATGTAAAGTCAACTAAAGCCCCAATTACAGAAGCCGGCTCATATTGTAAATGGTCATTGCCTGCCAAAAGCATATAGTTTATATGGGGAGTAGAACACTATACACTCAGAAAGCTAAAATTACAGGACTAGGTGTACAGGCTTAGCTAAAATTATAAAGTGGTGTGTAGCTACAAAGATGACTTAATTTTTTCTAAGTTCAAGGATCTTCCAATCCATTATGGAAAAGTCATATTAACCACCTGTAACAAAAAGAATGTCTGAAGATAATTATAAACACAGAGTTGTTAGAAATAGCAATGAATTCTATCTTGGGGTAATCAGGAAATAACACTTGAACTTGCCTGGAAGAAGATCAAATATTTTAAGAGCTAGAGAAGGAAAGGAATTTTTAAGAAGGTAGCATATATGTCCTGGGGACATGGGAGCATAGGATCCGTTTCAAGAACAGTAAAGAGTCCAGTGTAGCTACAGTGTATTGTATTAATAAGAAAGTGTGATGGGGGGACACCTAGCTGGCTCAGTTTGAAGGGCATGGAACTCTAGAACTCAGGTCATGAGTTCAAGCCCCATGTTGCATGTGAAGATTACTTAAATAAATAAAAACTTAAAAACAAATAAGGCAGCACAGTGAGAGATGATATCCAAAGAGCAGGTTGGGACCCAATTGAGGAATGCCTTGACCATCATGCTAAGAAGCTTATAGTCTATCTTAGAGACAATCAGGTGCCATCAATGCCTTTTAACAGAGAGGGATATTACCAGATATAACTTTGATCAACATAAATTAGAGACTGATAAACCAGAGTAAATACTAGAGAAAATACAGATCAGATCCTGGGCTGCTACTTGGGAACATTTTACAGTAGTATAATTTGAGATACTGACATTAACAGCAGTCAGAGTAGAAGGGAAAGGGATATCTTTGAGAAACACAATATAACCACAAATTAAAAGAGAGGGCAAACTGAAGATAAGGATACATTATCTAGCTTAGGTACTAGGAAGGGTATATTGGGGGTAAAAATAATATCAGTGAAGAATCAGTTTGGGGTATAAAAGATAAACTCATGTAGAGTATTTTGGGGAAGAGATCACTGTGGACTAAGCCTATAATCAGAAATCAAACAGAATTGCCTAAATGTCATGGCTTCAAGGTAAGGAAAAAAATTAGGGACATTTTTTTCTAGTTCTTCTATAGCTGAATTTCTTTTATATTATGTTTGTCCCACTGTGGTCAGGTGCTCCCTATCTGTACTTGAGCTCCAACACCGAAAGTAGAGTGTTGAGATTTCTTTCCCCCAAAATGCTGTCCAATGTCAAGTATAATTCTATAGTAATCGTTCCATATAGAGCAAAAGCGGTATTAATGACTTAAACATAACAGTAAAAATGCTGTTTACAGTCTTTAAAACATTCTTACCTTCCTCACTCATTCACATACTACCATGATAAGTAACCATGATAATTAAGAGTGTGTGCTAGGGGGTTAGGCTGTTTGTGTCAGGCTCTGCCACATACCCTTTATTCGACCTTACATTATTTATATGCTCTATGCCATTTTCTGATCTCATCTATAAATAAAATGTGTATGCACATCTATATGTGTATATGCATACACATCTATAAAATGTATGATACTAGTGTTGATGTTAGTGATGACTAAATGAGTTTATTTGTATAAAGCATTTGGAAAAACATTTGGCATTAGTAAGTGTCCAATATGTGGTCATTACTTTCCACAGGGTGTGTTGATGGATACGGTTTTATATAGGCAAGGGGTTCCATCATCAAAGTTTAGAATTTGGGGGGAAAGAATCAGATGGAATATTGGTAATTTGCATCGTTTTGAAAATAAATCCTCAAGAACTCAGATAGCTATCTTTGTACCTGATTCCACTACTCCCCCTTCTACCCTATCACCCATAACCACTGAAGTATTTAGACTAGCACTTGGAATAAAGTGGCACATCTAATAAATGCTTCCTAACGTATTTATTATGTGTCTTAAGAGAGACACTAATAAGATGTGTATTGAAATCAAAAAGAATGATTATCCTTTCGGTGACTACAAAGGAGGCGGCATTTGTGCTGTGCTCAGATGAATAAAAGAGATTTGATGTTACGTCCTCACAACAGGCAGGGAGCAAATGTAGAATATATTCTATAATCTGTAGTTTACAGATGACATGTTGCTATGACAAAGCATGAAAGTGAAGGGACTTGCCCAAGGTCATATAACTACATAGTAACATCACCAGATTAGAAATAATGCGTGCCCAACTTCCCATCCACTTCAATCTATTTGAGACTGCATATACCCCCAAGCTTCAGGGACAGCCTATTTAGCATGTTTGGCTCTCTTTCTGAGTTATGGGCTATAAACAGACTAACTAAACTTCCTCTACCATGGCCTCTGAGTAAATGGTCATTGTGTACTCTGTATTCAGGCATCTGCTTTGCAGTCATCACTGGTGATGAAATTAAAGCCCAGTATAGAGCAGATGGACCATTTCCCCATTCTGGCTGGCACACATTAGACTCCCCTTCATCCCAGAGATGCTAACACCAGCAGGAAAGGAAGGGAAGCAGAGAGCACCATTGCTATGGCAGGCAATGTCAGCAACTCCTCCATCTGGGGTGGCAATGACAAGAGGCATGCCTGGGCACCTGCAAAGCAGGGGTGACCAATAAATGCTCCATGGAAGAACCTGATATTTAAAATAATAAAAAAGTTTCAAAAGAGTCGTTATGACAAATGTCATTCTGTGAACCCTCTCATACTTATTTTGCAGTTTAGCATTATTTTTCTCCTCCATTACATATTAGGGGTTGGAGATACCATCATCTTTCCAGGTTTGGACACTCTAAAAGTTACAGTGTTTGAATTTCTGTTTAAAACTTAATATGGAATGGGGAAAATGCATATCAGTATCTTAGAAATATTCTGTCTTTTAGTTGAGGTCATTAAATAAAAAATAAAAAATCTTAACCCCAGTTAGATTACTGCCACCTTTTTATATCAAGCAAGTAAAGCAAAATGGCAATGTTATTGCTGTGTTATTTTTGGATTTGCCCAATTTCAGAAAGCAATTAATTTACATCTACAACACAACCTTCTTCCAAGTTTTCACCCAACACTATTGTCAAAGCTGGAAGGACTCCTCAAAATTAGCCTCATGCCTAAAGTATCATATTTCAAAATTTAACTGCAGTTAATTCTGGCTGGTAATTTTCCTTTATTCCTTTGCCTTTCTTTGTACCTATCAGCATTTGCTAAATTGTCTTCTATAAGAATGAAATAAACTTAAGGGGAAAAGAGAAAAAAAGACACTGGCGGAAAAGTGTAGAGGAACTAAGCAAGGCTGGCTATAGGGAGGCAAGAATTTGAAATGGGCTTATTGTGTTATGCTGATTTAAATAACAAACATAATTTCTGAATAAAAATGTTTATAATCCAAGCAATTCATCTGAGATAAGTGTCAACTGGAATGAGAGGCAAATATGGGCCATGAAATAAAAGGATGTTTATAAAAAAGATATTTAGGGTTTACTTATTTACTTACTTATACCATTTTTGGATCAACATATCACCTAATAATTTGACTTATTAATAAGGATGCATACCAGTTGAAATTCCGAGTTTTAGAGCCTTGACATAAAGATATTGGATAATTTCTTTGATTCCTTAAATTCAGTGAAAATGGAAAGGTATGAGATCTTCAAGGTAGCATACCTCTAATTACGAAGCTGAGATAAAGTTGAGATATGGGCAGTTTCTCTAGGACTGCATTAATTCTCAGTCTGAATAAGCTTTAACTTACTTTTAAAGAAAACCCTAAAGCTTGGACAAAGAAGCTTGGAATGAATCATGGTGAGTGATACTCTTGAATTCCCATCTCTTACCTCTATAATGTCAGTGTTTTAAGACTGTTTCCTGTGGTGCCTGAGTACTACTGTGTATTCTTTTCAGACCTTCATACAGAATAAACAATAGAAGCTCAATGTTGTTTTCCAAAACATAGAAAAAATAAAATTATATTCATCTTGTGCAATGCCATTTCCCCATAAACTTTTCTTACTAGGTATTATTTACCTGAGTCAACATTTCCTTACAGTCTATGCATATTCTATTAATCTAGTTTTGATTCTACAAAAGATAGCTCTTCATATGGGAAAGAGAGCTGTTGTATGGCAAATATAGCCAATACAGCTTATGATTTTTAGCTTTTAGTGCCCAAAACAGACCACTTGTGTGACCTTCTAAAGCCATCCTGCTCATTTGTGAAAAACAGAATGTGTTACACAGTATAACACAATGAGCAAGCAGTTTCACTTCACTTATGCATATACATTCATTCAACAAATATTCTTGGTGAGAGCCTACTAGGTGATGGGAAACATACCAAACACTGGAGAAAATTTGAAAAACTATAAACAAGATTCATAATGTCATGCATTGACCTTCTGGTTGAGAGAGACACATAGTAAACAAATAAACAAATACACAAACTAATTTCAGTTCTGAGAATGATTATAAAGAAAAACTTTGAATGGTAGAAAGGAACTGGAGGAAAAAAAAAAAAAAAGAAAAACTGATGGGACTCTTAGAATCATAATTCAAAACCTCCCTAGACACATGATCTTGAGCTGAACACAAAAAGATCAGAAGGATTTGGCCAAGCCAAGTGCTGGGAGCAAAGAATTCTAGGAAGAGAGAACAGTATGTGCAAAGGCCCTAAGGAGAATTACCATGTCCAGTGTGGGTTAATAGAAGAATAGGACATAATAATGTCAGTGAGAGCACACAGGGCCCACCAAGAGCTCAAATATCAAGAGTAAAGGAAATCCATTAGCAGATTTAGAACAAGGAAAGATTCACTCTAATTTCCCCCTTTAAAATATCTCTCTAACTGCTATAAGGTGTCAACAATAAGGGAGAAATCAAGGAAGTAGAGATATTACAAATGAGGCTACTACTGAAGTGCAGATAGGAGAAATGTTGGGAGCTTAAACCAGGGATGTAATAGTAGTAACAAAGGAAAGAAAACTGATTTGAAAGATATATTGGAGATATAAACAACAAAGTATGAAGATTATCTGGATGTGGGAAATCATGGTGAAGTAGAGAAAGCAATCAAGTTATTCTTAAATTGATGACTTGAGAAACTAGAGTCGAGTGCAGGAAGTAAGTCTGGAGGTACAAATTTGGGAGTCACTTAGCCATAGATGATATTTAAAGTGATGGAACTTGATGAAGCCATCTAGGAAGCCTAGACAAAGAAGAAAAGTAATTTCAACACTTGGAAAACAGGTAGAGACCGAGAAACCACTCAAGGAGACTGAGAAGAAACAATTAGAAAGATGGAAGGAAAAACCAAGACAGTGTCATGTTTTGGCATGTTACCCAAAAGGAGAGAGTTGCTCAGGAAATAAGTAGTTGACTATAGTGAATGCTGACAAGAGTTCAGGTAAATTTATAATAAAGGCCTGTCCACTGGTTGTGGCACTTTAGAAATCATTATTGACCTTGACAAGAGGTTTTAGTGAGATATGGGGATTAACACTCTATTGGAATGTATTAAGATTAAATAGAGAATGAGGAAGAGAAGACAGTAGGTGTACCCAATGTATTCAAAAATTTTACTGTAAAGATAAGTAGAAAAACAAGGAGGTAATGAATGGGAAATGTAAGATCAAGGAAATTTTTTTAATATGGAATATTCTAGAATCTTGCAAATTGGATGATCATAATCACCAAATCAATAAAGAGGAGTGTGGGGCGCCTGGGTGGCTCAGTGGGTTAAGCCTCTGCCTTCAGCTCAGGTCATGATCTCAGGGTCCTGGGATCGAGACCCGCATCGGGCTCTCTGCTCGGCGGTGAGCCTGCTTCCCTCTCTCTCTCTATCTCTCGCTTTCTCTGCCTCTCTGCCTACTTGTGATCTTTGTCAAGTAAATAAATAAAATCTTAAAAAAATTTAAAAAATGAAAAATAAAGAGGAGTGCAACTGAAGGGAAGAAAACTGTGCAGAAATAGAAGAGTACAGGATCCTAAGTTGAGAATCCTATGGGAAAGATCTTGGATAGGTACATGGAGAGGGCATCCCATGAAGAAAAACAGGAAAGGTGAAAACAGATACTAGCAGATGTGCAGTAGTTCTCCCCATTCACAGTTTTATTTCTGCCGTTTCAGTCACTCATTGTCCACCAGAGTCCAGAGGTAGATGATCCTCCTCCTGACATATTGTCAGAAGGTCAACAGTAGCCTAAACCTATGTCCCAATGCCAATGTCATTCACCTCCCTTCATCTACTCACATGCATTTTACCATCTCACATCATCACAAGAAAAGTGATGTATAGGAAGATATTTTGAGAGAGAAAGAGCACATTTACATAACTTTTACTACAGTATTTTGTTATAATTATTATAATTGTTCCATTTTATTAGTTTTCATTGATAATCTCTTACTGTGACTAATTTCTAAGTTAAACTCTATCATAGGCATGAGTGTACAGGTATACCTCTTTTTATTGCATTTCATAATACTGTTTTGTTTTGTTTCTTTTTAAAAATGGAAGGTTCATGGCAACCTTGCATTGAGCAAGTGTATTGGCACCATTTTTCCAACAGCATTTGCTCACTTTGTTTCTCTGCATTGCATTTTGGTAATTCTCACAATATTTCAATTTTTTTTCATTATTATCATATTTCTTATGGTGTTCTGTGATCAGGGATTGTGACTCACTGAGAGCTCGGATGATCATTAGCATTTTTCAGCAATAAAGTATTTTTTAATTAAGGTATTTACTTTTTTAACATAATACGATTACATACTTAATAGACATTATATACTGTATAGTGTAAACATAACTTAATATACAGTATAGTGTAAGGTATTTACTTTTTTAACATAATACTATTGCACACTTAATAGACATTATATACAGTATAGTATAAACATAACTTTTATGTACACTGGGAAATCAGGAAATTCATTTGACTCACTTTATTGTGGTATTCATTTCATGGTGGAGGCCTAGAAGCAGACTTGCAATATTTCTGAAGTATGCTTATATAAGAAAAAACCTAGTATATCTGGGGTTCAGTACTACCCATGGTTTCAGGCATCCACTCGGGGTGCTCTGATATATCCCCCACAGAAGAGAGGGGGGACTATCATATAGATCTGTGGTGGTAATGGCAAGGTCATCAGTTAGGTAATAGGAAACTGTGGGACATTTGACAGGAAAGATGAAGAGATGAATTAATTGTTTCAAAGAGAGAGAGAGAGAGAGAGAACTCACTAGGGAACCGCAGGTGATGGCTGAATGCCATTTGAAATTTACAGTCATTATTTAATGTAAAACCAGTAAGTCAGGCTTTGTGATTTTCTTCAGTAAAGTGTGGCTACCACTGTATGGGAACAGTGAAGATGGATAGTTGTTTTTACTCAAGGCTGAGGTTTAGTCCAACAAAAACAATGACAGAAAAGTGAGGCAAGGAAGTTAAGATTGTCTGCAAGGGAGGGATGTAGTGAAAAACCATGAAATCAATTTAGGTAATGACAGAAGTAAAAAGAGGAGGTGACAAGTTAATGGATAATGAGAAGAAGCAGTGGCATTGGGTTGGGGGACTCAATGAGATAAAAATTTGGAGCAGAGAGGATCTTGGAATAAACAAACTTTGAAACAGAATAGGATGTTTGAAATCAAGATTCCTGAGATGATACAGTTACTGGTGACAATAAAATTTAGGGTGCGACTGTGGGAATCAGTGTCTGAGGTGGAGAAGAAGGTTAGATGATATCTTTTGATCTTATAAAGCTCATTTTCTTCTAAAGGAATTGTGTTATTTCTTGTAAAAGAATCAAGCCAAAAATGCCACTGTGGAGTGGTGGGACAAATCTTAAATTTGGAAATAGAAAACAGTGGGTCATGTCCTACTCCCACCATTTTCCAGTGGCATGACTTTGAAAATACCTTAGTGCCTCAGTTTCATCATCTGAAGAATGGGACTGATAATATCTAAGTCAAGACTCACAAAGTTATTATCACTTCTAAACAGAGTGACATTTAAAACTAGGAAACCACTTTAGAATGCAAGTGGATTTGGATTATTTTATAGGAAAGGAAACCAAGGCTCAGGGAAATCAAATGATCAAGGTTAGACATTAAATGAGGACGCTAGAATTAAACTCCCATGATTTGATTCACAGTCCAGTGTTCTTTCTGTCATACCATTTGCCATTTGTTAAAAACAAATGCTTTTGCATATTTTGATCTTTATGCAGATAAACACATTATAACAAGAAGCATGGTGGTATACTGAGTAATAAACTGATTTTTCATAAATTATTACCCAAAAACAGACGTCCTTAATACCCTACCATTACAACATATCACCTCCTGGGGTCAAAGAGTGATAATCAGAACAACTAATTATTTTGAGCATTGATGGCCAATGCAGACTATCCTAAGACTGCTGTGAATAAGGAGAGTTTGTCTGGGTTTGTATTACCCAGAATGACATGCAATAACTGAACCAGTATAAGTAAACAATAATACTTCGTGAGACCCTATGAAAACCAATCAATGAGAACAATGAACTAAATTTAGAAGAGCAAGAAAAAGAAATAGTATATTGTTCCTTCATGTCTGAAATGAATAATGTAGTACAGCAATCCGGGCAGTGTGAGTACATCCAACTAAAATTGTATCCTCCTGTTCACAAAAATGGTGGTGATGCTTTCTTGTAAAGTAGGCGCCAAAGAAATAATCATCCCAGAGTGTGAGACTAGACATGGACTCCTGGAGTCCACTCTTTCTTTCCTCAAGTGCACTGTTATGGCTTCTACACCCCACATGTGCTAGAGAAAGAAGCCTGCCACCTGCCACCTACTCTAGCCCCTCCTTAAGAGAGGACGAGAGAGGAGACTTGTTACAGCCTTGCTCATTTTCTGTTTTATAAAATAAAACCACCTCCCATTTTTTGTTGACTTTTCATTCTACCTTTTATTTATTTTTCTAAAGGGAGCATGAGAGGAGATAAGAAAAGAACGTTTTCTTTAGTAAACATGACTTAGCTTGCCTCCTGCACAACCCGTCACCAATTCTCCTCTTCCAACACCCACCTACTTCCTCTTCAGCACATGCCAGTCAGGATTCTAGATCAGTTCTGCTAGAATCTGTTTGGCTGTGTGTTTATGTGTGTGTGTGTATATGCGAGTATGTGTGTGCATTTGGGGTGGGGGGAGTCTATCCTTTCTGCTTTCGCACAAAGCAAAGCTTTTATTAACTCCTTGTCTGCTCTCCAGTCCCCAGAACTCCTCAAAAAATGTATTTTAGACCTTCTCCTTATTTATCATACCCTCGAGCTTATCTCTGCTCCCTTCACATTTAATTAAATACCCTTTTTCCTACTTCTATTAAGAAGATGGCAACTGTAAAACAAAAACTATCCTGTCTTTCCTACTCCAAATATTCTATTCTATACTCAGCCTTCCTCTGTCACCTTCTCCCTCCTTTCTTCTTTTTTTTTTTTTTAAGATTTTTATTTACTTATTTGACAGACAGATATCACAAGTAGGCAGAGAGGCAGGCTGACGGGTGGGAGGAAGCAGGCTCCCCGCTGAGCAGAGAGTCCGATGCAGGGCTCGATCCAAGGACCCCGGGATCATGACCTGAACCGAAAGCAGAAGCTTTAACCCACTGAGCCACCCAGGCACCCCATCTCCCTCCTTTATTCTTGATCTAAGACTTTCTTTTTTCTCCAACACACCATCCCTGCAATACAGCTGTGGTTTTTCTTCCTTTCCGCATTTACTTCTATACATCTCCATTCCTCTCTGCCTCTCCAAATTTCAGTGAACCACAAAAATTCATTTCCAATCCCATCTCATATGTAAAATCCTCCCTTTCCTCCCCAGAAAGGTATCTCCCTCTTCCAGATTTCTATGAAAAATATCTTTTATGCAAGTGAGTTGGTAATTAATTTCACTACCTTGTGACAACTACACTATTATCTTGAGTTGCTTTATTTTCATATTTTCTTATTTTTGTTATTTTATTTTCATATTTTGTTATCTTATTTCTACCATGTCTTTTCATGTGTTGTAAACAGAAACACAAACCAAAATCTTAAAAAGTAATTATTTATGTATAAGTCTTGAATAAATGCCAAAGGTAGGACCAGTACTTCAAGATATCCTCTTCATCCATCTATAACCCTTGTGAGTAGAACTAGGGATTAGGTTTTATTTTCAGATTTAGGATGAGGTGCCAGTTATGACTGTTGTTCCCCCATTCACCCTCTCCCTCACCTCAACCCACAAAATCTCAGTCTAGACCCACCTGACATCTACAGCCCAATGCCTGAAGTTGTGTACAGGTTTGTGCCTCATTAGTGCTGAGATAGAGAGCTCCTTATCTACACACACACACACAGAGTCTACATTGGGCCAATCCATTAGACAGGACTTTTGTCCAGACCCATTCTCCTTTGATCTAATCATTTGCACCACTAGGGGCTGCTGTGTCCATGTTCGATTTGACTGGCTCCTAATAAGTCTCTTTTTCCCAGAGATGATCTTCCTCCATTATCCACTCCATGCAGATAGGAATTTAAGTATAGCTCCTCCCAGAACAGTTTATTCAAAGATTCTTTCAGCAACACTTTATTAAGCACCTGCTCTCCCTCGGACCTCAGACCTTGATGCCTGGACCATTTTCCTCCCCAGTAGTGCAGCCGTCTCTCTCTTAAAAGCCAGTTTCTCCCAATCACTGTACTGTCTTGCTTGAGATTTTCTGCCTAACCCTATACTTCCTGGACCCTATTTCCATGTATGTGTAGTGTGTGTGTGTGTGTGTGTGTGTGTGTGTGTGTGTGTGTGTGTGTGTTGGAGAGGGTATGGAATGATTCCCACTCAATATCAATCATTTCTCAGACACTAGCAGGATATCCTACAACTCAACTCATTTCTGACACTATCTACCTGGAGACAACATCAGATTCCAGAGGTTAAGGGTTCAGTCCTACAAGATTGCTGTCTGCCTCCACCATGTCAATCATAAGCTCCAGGTTGTTACTTGTGTTTTTCGCCTACTGGCTATAAATCAGAGGTTTCTGAAGCCTGCCCCCCTTGGATTCAATTAATTTGCTAGAGTGGCTAGAATACAGAACTCAGGGAAACATTTTGCTCACTAGTTTACCCATTTATTGTAAAAGGATGTAACTTAGGAACACCAAACGAAAGAGATGCATAGGGCAAAAATGCTCAGAGCTTCCGTGCCCTCCCCAGGCATACCACCCTCCCCAAATCTCTGTGTGTTCACCAACCCAAAAGCTCTCCTAACCCCGTCCTTGTGTGACTTTGGGGAAGGCTGCATTCCATAGGCAGGGTTGATTGGCCATTGGTGATTGATGGAAGCTGCAACCCTCTCCCAACCTCCCCAGAGTTTGGGGATGCAAAAGTTCCAACCCTCTAACCCATGTCTATTCTCCTGGCAAAGAGCCCCCAACCAAAGGTGCTTTCCTTAAGTCACCTCCTTAACATAACAAAAGACACCTCTGCTGCTTTCCTTGGGAAATTCCAAGGGTTTTAGGAGCTCTGTGCCAGAAATAGGAAGAAGACCAAATATGTACCTCCTATTACAAATCACAATATCACACAAGACTAGTCAGAAAACCGAATGAAAAGCACTGTGGGAGGCATGAATTTTAAAAGGTCAGGAAGCATTGGTCTCAGGATCCCTGCTTTGCCATTTCACTTCTCTGAAGGTGCCCTCCCTTTATGGGAGACAGTCAATGAGCATTTACTTTTCAGACTGCAGATCTGCATTTTCTCCTCATTTATCCCACTGACTTGTGTTGTAATTCCTTTCACATAAACAAAGAGAATAATAAAAGAGCCCCATCTCTAGCTTACACAGCAAATAAAAAACTAAACCAGACTCATCAATTCAGGGTTTCTTATTTTCACACATTTCTCTTATTTTTGCACAAGTGAAGCCTGAAAGAGAAGGATGCCCAGTGATGTACTAACATTGAACAGCAATGTGACAGCAAATTGCTAACTTACCCAGGGGGACTGTCTAATGTTCAAAGTAAAACAAACCCCAAAACACCAACCCCTCCTCGGGGAAGAAATTATTACGTTTACAGATCTGGGAACATTAAAGAGCCCAGCAGGACGATATTGAAAGGTAACCTGCCACTCACAATGCAGACTCCTTCAGTTTTCAAAATGCGCCTTCCTTAATTGACCTCTTCGATTTAGCTTTTCATCCCTGATATGTACAGTCTCTAATTTACCTTGAATTCACTGAACCCATTCAATTTTTTTAACCATTATATTCCCATTACAGTATATAACAAGTATATGCATTTTCAAGTCCTCTAAGAGTACAGAATGCTTGTATTGCTTAATGAAAGTACATTTTATCATGTCTTGTGGTTTTGCCCTTTCATGGCCAGTTCTTGCACCAGGTCAGGGTGAAATGGGAAACAGTGTCTTCTTGCTGGAGAGGGATAGACATAGGGTCTGACCCAGTCTGACCCCTGAAAAATAGTACAGTCAATGCAAGGCATTAGACTCTCCATGCAGCATAAATAACTACAGAGACAAATCCAACCAGCGGGCTATCTCAAAGGGTGAACAGAGATAGGAATTGAAAATCCACAGTCAGCAATGATATTCAGAAGTCCAAGCAGGAAGACAGGAAGTATAGAAACCCTTGATTTGGTAAAAATGTTGATTCTTTCCAAATTCACCCAAAAAATCAGTGCAATTCCAATCCAAATCCTAAGATTTTTAAAACAGAATTTGACAGGCTATATCTAAAATTCATCTGGAAGAATTAATGCTAAAGAATAGCCAAGAAATTTTTGGTAGAAGAAAAAATGATGGACTAGTTCTCTCCTGTATTAAAATGCGCTGTGGGGGTACCTGGGTAGCTCAGTGGGATAAGCCTCTGCCTTCACCTCAGGTCGTGATCCCAGAGTCCTGGGATTGAGCCCCACATCAGGCTCTCTGCTCTGCAGGGAGCCTGCTTCCTCCACTTCTCTCTACCTGCCTCTCTGAGTACTTGTGATCTCTGTCAAATAAATAAACAAAATCTTTAAAAAAAATTAAATAAAATGCACTGTGAAGCTATAGTAATCAAATTTTATTGAAACTAGAATAAGAAAACTATATCAATGGACCAGAGCACAATTTAGAAACAGATCAATGTATTATACAGGGATTCAGTCTCTGATAAAGTTACCCTTTAACAGAAAAAGATATGTTCCAGTAGGTTTCTATAACTCAGTTGGTGAGTTATACATTTATTGTCCAAATCAAGACAATTCAAGAGTAAAAAAAGTACCAATGGGATGCTGAAAAAGCAGGCAAAAATTGGACTGTCCTATGCAAATCCAGACCTATGGTTATATAGCTATAAATAGGGTTGTCCTTACATAATTGTTAATAGCTCTGTGTTTCCTCTCCAAAGTGTTCCAGTTTTGGTACTAAATTCTGTGGTGACTCTGGTAATAGGGTCATGGTCACAAGGCAGATATGTATTCAAGAACCAAGCTCCAGGCTCGGAGAGAGGCGGTAGCAAGAAGAAGGCAGGTCCCCCACTCTCAGACAGAATCAGAGGATAATATTTAGGTTATATCCATAGGAATTTAGGGATAGCAATCAAGGCAGGAATATAGTTTTAATGACTGAGAAATATAAGAGACAGGAGCATCAGGATTATCTTGACACTGAATGCCCAAGTCTGATCAAGAAGGACTGCCTCAAGTCAGTATGGCCAGAAGGTGGAGACCAAGTATGACATTGGGCAAGGCCAGGCAGGGCCAGGCAGGGCCTAGCACAGTTTTCACTTAATTACTTTTATTAATTTACAAGTGTCACAAAATTTCAGTGATGTTTTTGAGATAGAATGACCATTATTTTTACCAACATAAAAAACAAAACAAAACAAAACAAAACCCGTCATAAAAAATGGCTCTCGGTATAAAAGCTCCAGAGGTTAAAATAAGATAAAACATGCAAAAATGATGCAGAAGCCTGCCAAGAATTCCAATACTGTCCATACACATTGTATTATCACTGACCTTATATAAAATAGTCATTGCTATTTTACAAAGCCATGCATTATCTTTTACATTAATTACATGCATTATCTCATTTAACCACAACCACCACTCCAGGTAGGTTTTATTTGCCTCATCTAACAGAGGTGTCTGGGGCTTCCAGGAAAAATACCTCATACTTATGTTAAGTGTCATAGTCAGAACCCAATTCTGTTTGGCTCTTAGCTTTTATGTATTGTTGGTTCCAGGATTACTGCTCCAGTGAATGAATAGAAATGCCTATAAACATCAGGTAAATCCAATAGACATTTACTCTTGGGAAAAACAATTGCACAAAATCTAGTCAGAGATTTTAAACACATACATGCTCATTAAATTATAATTATGTTTGTGGATAATTATCTGTGTTTACCTGGCAACAGCAAAATCGCATATTAATCTCAGAATCATCCTCACCTCCCCTTTTTCTCACACATCCTACCATCAACTCTAGCAAATCCTGTCAGGCTCTACCTTCACAATATATTCAGGACCCCCACTGCTACCACAGCACTCCACAAGACCATCCTCTTCTGCCTTGACTAGTTCTACAACCTCAAAAAATGATTCCTTCCATGCTTCAACCCTTGCCTTCAACAAGTAGGCACAATGACTTCAGGGAAATCTACAGTGATCATGCCCTTCCAATGCTCGAAGTCCTGCAAGGACTGCCCATGTCTCTCTAGGCAAAAGACAGTCCCTGACCTAGCCTCCAGTCCTATGCAGACCTGGCTACCTTCCTCCTAAGTCTCTAAGTCACCTCTGGCCATTGCCACCCAACTGCTCGGCTGCAACCACAGTGGCCTTCTTGCTGTTCCTCAAAAACAAGAGGCACATGGTCACCTCAGCATCTTTACACTTGCTATTTTCCTGCCTTGCATGTGAAATTTCTTACCTCCATACCTACCACTGGCTCAATCCTTTACTTCTTTACCAAGATGTGAGTTTATCAGTGAGGCTTCCCTGACTGCTGTATATAAATGATCAACCCCTCCTTCCACAGCATCACCCTCCTTACCCTGGGTAACATTCCCCAAGACACTCATCACCAATTGACATGATAAATGTACAGTCCCCCTTATTTTTCATCTCTTTATCTCCATTTGAATATGTTAGATGAAACCATATGGAATTGCCATTTGAGCAGGTCAAAAATGGCCAAATATCCACAATTTTATATGGTTTAATTTAGTAGCTTTATGAGGATTGGTTTTATCCTCTGTTAAGTTTCCTGTGCAGGTAACAATGACTTGAGTCTAACAGTGCTCAATAAATACATGTTGAAAAAGTGACTTGTTTGAGGCAAGTTTTAAAGAACTAGAGCCTGTTGGGTGTCTTACGTAACGGGTAGCAATCACTCGCTGTCTTAGCTCAGTTTGGTCTTCCATCGCCATCTCCTGAACCCTTTCAGATATTTAGCCTGACCCCAACAACCCCTGGTGGTTTCTTCAGATCTCAAAGCCAGTGGCACCATACTACTTGCCTCCATCACTTCCAAGACTTGAAAGCTCTGAGCTCTGTTGACAGTTTCAGAAGAAGAAAATATCCATTACTTTTGCTGCTGATATCCCTTACAACTTCCGTACTTGCAAAGGGAAACCTGGCATAGGCCAGGGCATCTCACAGCCCAGGCAGGCTTCCAGATCATCCAGTCATGACTGCTCTTTTTTTTTTTTTTTAAGATTTTTATTTATTTATTTGACAGAGAGATCACAAGTAGGCAGAGAGGCAGGCAGAGAGAGAGGAGGAAGCAGGCTCCCTGCTGAGCAGAGAGCCTGATGCGGGTCTTGATCCCAGGACCCTGGGATCATGACCTGAGCCGAAGGCAGAGGCTTTAACGCACTGAGCCATCCAAGTGCCCCATGACTGCTCTTTCGATTTCGGAACAGGAAAAGGAGAAAAAACCAAAGGGCTCCCCTTTCTGCTTCCTTTGCTCAAGGTTAAAAGATTCCTGGTATCCAATCTTAACCCTTGCTAAACACATTCTATTTTCTGTTTATTATTCTCTGGCGAGTTATTCCTCTTTTACTGCTTTCTCACTAATCAAAATATGACCTTTATATATTTGCATAGCGATTACTTCTTTTTAGCAGTAAATGCTTAATAATCTCAAACCAGCTTGTTCCCCTTCTTAAATCCGAATCCAGAATAATCAAATAGGTTTTACCCCTTTGTTCAGACAAATGTATTTTTAACACAACTGGACACTCTTATACTCAGAACATTATCTTTACTGAAATGTAGTGAGGAAAATGTGCACATTTTAGAAATGACAACATATGCGTGTTCATCACCCTCTCCTCCTCACCCTCCCCACTAACCCATACTCCAGACCAATTTTTTTCCCTTTGGGACTCTTCCTTTACCAGGCACATTCCTCTGAAAGTTTATGACACCTTATCTTCTCTTACTGAAATGATTGCCAAATTGCATGAGGTGAGGAGTTCTCCACTTGCTGGTCCTCATTTATAAACAAAAAGTCATTATAATTTCATTTCAGCCACAGAGCTGAAAATATTTGGTGTGCCCCTCTTCAAAAATATTAACTCAGGGTTTTTTAAGACAGGGTTTTCTGCTTCAGTTACAGTCCAAGTCTTCAGTGTTCACCTTTCTTCAGACTAGATCTTGGAAAGATAGAGGGTAAAAGAAATAAGGATGAGCAAGACAAAAGAAAGAGATCTACAGAGCATTTACTACCTCTCTCTAGTCTGTGCAGCCCACTAGCTCTAACGGAATACCACAGATTGAATGGCTTATAAGCAACAGAAATGGATTTCTCACAGTTCTGGAGCCTGGCAAGACCAAGAACCAGGTGACAGCAGGTTCCATGTCTGGTGGAGAGTCACTTCCTTATTCATAGATGGGTCATCTTATCACTGTATTCTCACAGGGCAGAGGGTCAAGGGAGCTCTTTGGAGTCCCTTTTATAAGGGCAGTAATCCCATTCATGAGGGCTCCACCTTATGAACTAATCAGCTTTCAAAGTCCCCACCTCCTAATATCATCACCTTGGGGGTTAGGAATTACAAACATCTGTGTCATAGGGCCCTCTGTTCCCTAGATCCTTTTGCTTCCATCTCAGTCTTGAGGAATTGGTTAGATCTGAAGGGGTTGAGCAATAAAACACTTGGAGTTCTGTGAGTCATCATTAAGTACTGACTTAATGGATAAGGATAAGTGCTGGCACATGGGGCCAGAACTGTGTCACAGACACTGGAGAAAGCATGCACAGAGAGGACCCAGCTCTGGACTGGAAAGGACACACATGTAATAGACTTGCCAAGAATTACATATAGAAGTACAGGAACTTCTTTTTCTCCACTTAAACTTAGAACAGCTTTACTATCTTTCTCTTCCCTACTCTCAAAGCAGATAGTAGGGACAACCACTCAAAATTCTACCAACATTTTAGATGTCATTTGAAAACCTAGGGCAGTTTTAAAGGTTAAAATTGTGTTCTCTCTATCTAACACCTCAGTATTCTCCTTGTCTCTTTGACCTTAATTTTGACTAGAAGCTCTTCGGTAAGGTAGCAAAAGATTTCAACTTCCAGAGGCTAATAGGCCTCCCAGAACCATCTTCATACAAATGCAGGTATGGAATTGCTTTCTTATCCAGGCTCACTTTTCTCTATTTCATGTAATATTTGCAGCCTGATTCCAAAAAATGCATCAAAGTTCATCCTCGATACTTTGGAGCAAGAATTAATATTTGATTCCCACAAGAACAAATGGGCTGGGGCACCTGGGTGACTCAGTGGGTTAAAGCCTCTGCCTTTGGCTCAGGTCATGATCCCAAGGTCCTGGGATCAAGACCCGTATCAGGCTCTCTGCTCAGCAGGGAGCCTGCTTCCCCCTCCCTCTCTCTGCCTGCCTCTCTGCCTACTTGTGATTTCTGTATGTCAAATAAATAAATAAATTTTTTTTTAATTTTTAATTTTTTCTAAACATATATTTTTATCCCCAGGGGTACAGGTCTGTGAATTGCCAGGTTTACACACTTCACAGCACTCACCAAAGCACATACCCTCCCCAATGTCCATAACCCCACCCCCCTTCTCCCAACCCCCCACCCCCAGCAACCCTCAGTTTGTTTTGTGAGATTAAGAGTCACTTATGGTTTGTCTCTAAATGGGCTATTAAAAATGGTTAGCAGTTCAATTAATATTTTTTGTGAGTTTACCACGTTCACTGTTGTGCTTAAGCATTTGATTTTTTTTAAGAATTCTCATATTTCTGGGGCGCCTGGGTGGTTCAGTGGGTTAAGTCGCTGCCTTCGGCTCAGGTCATGATCTCAGGGTCCTGGGATTGAGCCCCGCATTGGGCTCTCTGCTCAGCAGGGAGCCTGCTTCCTCCTCTCTCTGCCTGCCCCTCTGCCTACTTGTGATCTCTGTCAAATAAATAAATAAAATCTTAAAAAAAAAAAAAGAATTCTCATATTTCTGATAATGGCCAAAACCAGAGAATTAATCCCTCATACCCTGTATGGTATCTGACCTAGTATAACATTTCTAACAAATATTTCATAAATGAATATATTAGTAAATGAGAAGCTCACAAAAAATGTTTAAAAGATAAAAAAAAATCTTTTTTTTAGAGGAAATTGAAGAATGACCTAACATTTGTATTCTAGACAAAGCAGACTCTTAACTCTTATCTTCCTGAGACCTAAATTTCCTGTATTTTTATACTAAAATATTAGATTCTGACAATAAGAATTCATTTTCTTGAGAGAGAACTACTTACAATCATCAGACATGCCATTTATACCAAATGGTCACCCAGCTAGAGTATTCAGGGAACATTTTGAAGTGATGAATATGGCTCTTGTCAAACATCATTCTTTATGTAAAAGTAAATTCATTTACAACTGACAAGGCAACAAAGAAAAGCTTTTGCTTGAGTTTTGACACAGGAAGACATCAAGGGCAGCTATGAAACTTCATCCTCTGGGGCTCCCAAGAACAAAAGCCAAACTGTAGCACACTGACTACATCTGGGCCTCCCATCTGATTTCCTGCACATATCCACTGCCCGCAGCCCTCTCTCCTGGATGTTTTGACTGGCATTTTCTTTATCCTTCCTGATCACCCCTTGCCCTCCACCCAACCCCATCCACCTGACCCCTGCCCCCAAAGCATCACTCCTTTTACTACATTGCCCGCTGTGATAAATGATGCCACCATTTACACAGTTCTCAAGGGAAGCCTGAAAATCCTTCTTAAATCTTCTTCCCATCACAATGTCTCCCTCTAATCCACTCACTCACCTTATAACCTTCCAAAAACTGCCTGGATCTCTTCATCCTTTACCATCTCCACTTCCTCTGGATCTTGCCTGGGTTATTGTCCTCATTATCATCTAATTCCCTGATTATCATTTCATCCTGCTCTAATTGATCCTCAATACTAGCTTTATAGTAATGTTTCAAATATGTAAATATGATCATGTGGCTTTCCCCTTTGTTCAAATATATGTGAGAGATACCAAAATAAAAAATGCAAAATGGGATTCCATCATCTTAAATGCAAAGTAGGACTTCATCACCTTCAAGATAAGGACCTCTGCATGGCCTCTGCAAGGCAGGTGTGGAATTTCAGGATCTGATTCTGGACTTAATCCCCTGTATGTATCACAATCAATCATAGCAGCCAAAAGTATGAATGTGGTCTCTCAAGATACATACATAGAAGGAGGTGATAGTTTTGTCATTCTCAACAGTAATCAGATGACATTAGAAGTACTATGTTCAGAAAAATACAACTGTGCCATGTTTAATGGTGTAGATTTTGAATGTAATCATCTAGAGTTCATTTTATAGCCCTCTACTTACTAGCTCTGTCACTTTGGGCGGGTTATTTAAAGTCTCTGTGCCTCGGGGTGCCTGGGTGGCTCAGTGGGATAAGCCTCTGCCTTCAGCTTAGGTTGTGATCTCAGGGTCCTGGGATGGAGCCCTGCATCGGGCTCTCTGCTCTGTGGGGAGCCTGCTTGCCCCCTCCCCCGCCAATTTCTCTGCCTACTTGTGATCTCTCTCTCTCTCTCTCTCTGACAAATAAATAAATAAAATCTTTAAAGTCTCTATGCTTCTGTTTCCTCATCAGTAAGAGAAGAATAATAAAAGTACCTATCTTATAAAGGTTCTGTGGCAACTAAATTAATTCAAAAATATATAGCACTATTAAATAATAAATTTTAGTTTCGTTCTGCTCATGATACTTAGGAAAGACATTAACCAGTGGGGTATGGTCTGAGCAGGGGACTAAAATAAAAAAAAATTGAGATCATGTTATGTGAAAAACAGTTGTATAACATTCAGTTTATAATGAAGTATTGTTAGGATATTACAGTTGAATGAAACATCTGGAAAGTAATCCAGCCTGTAGAACCTAGAGCAATAGTGGAACTCTAGGAAGGCATATTCCAACTCAAATTATAGAAACACTTTCCAGTAAATATAAATGTCTGACAATGGGTTGGGAGGGAGGGGGAGATTGTCTCCAAAGAAAGAAGATTCCTCACCACTGGAGTCTTTTAGAACATTCTCCTCATTTAGAGCATTCCAAAGGATTGAAACATCACACACAAAGAAGAAGAATGACCTGTAAGGATCTTATGAGTCTCAGATGACGAAGGGCTTACCATGTCAGTTAACAGTGAATAGGTATTTAGAGTAATTGATTCTTTTAGGTAAATTTCATAAAGCATAAATATTTATGTCACTAACACTAGTTTATGTTGGTTTGTCATTTGGTTTTCCTCGACAAACGTGTTTATCCAGTGCCGTGTGAAGTCTAGATCTATGATATACCATAGCATCTGAAACAATCTCTCTGGCCTAATAATTCATAATGGACTATTCTAGCCAAATGTACTCAAGTGGCAGCTATCCTTGGCTACTGCAGCTGCATTTCTTTTTGTTTCTTACAGAATTCCATTCCTTGAAAGAAACAATGACCATCTTTTTCCCTATAATTTGTTTGGAGTGTTTATTTTCATTCTTTGATGTGTTTTGAAAGCAATATGGCAAACATGAGTTTGAGAAGAGCTTTATTTTCATCTTATATATCAGTTTATATAAAGTGAGAATCGTTGGGAAAAAGAAACTGGTCATCTTTTGACCTTGACATAACTGAAGCTTTGAGATAAATCTATTAAAAAGATCTACCTGATTGAGTTCCTTCCATATGCCAGTAACAATTCCATTTTAAAAATAAGGAAACAGGAGCGCCTGGGTGGCTCAGTGGGTTAAAGCCTCTGCCTTCAGCTCAGGTCATGACCCCGGGGTCCTGGGACAGAACCCCGCATCAGGCTCTGCTCAGAAGGGAGCCTGCTTCCTCGCTCTCTCTCTGCCTGCCTTTCTGCCTACTTGTGATCTCTGTCTGTCAAATAAATAAATAAAATCTTTAAAAAAAAATAAGGAAACAAGCTATGGTATGCTTAATTGCCAACTCAAAGCCACAGAGTTAATAAAGCGGAAAGCAGAGAGTCACACGCCTATAAAGATGGAAAGCACTTGCCTCCAAACCTGTCTCACTTGTGCCAGGACCTTCTCCCCACTTGTTCCAGGCTGACACCCAGCATCCTGGAGCCAACCTTGTCTCAACTCTTGGAAGGACTGGAGGCCAGTGTGTCATTCTCCGTGGCCCTGAACCACCTTTCTCTCCTGGGAACACATTAAGGCCAGTCTTTGAATCTGAATATAATCCTTGGTGTTTGTATTTGCACTTCATTCTTTGACTTGGATTTGTCTGCTGACTTTGTTAGCCAGTTAGAACATTCCTCCCTGTAGCTCTAGCACTCTTGACCCCAACTCCTGCCACCAGTTGCTGGACTCTACCTTACCACCACTACCACTTGGCATTCAACTGGGATACCAAGAGACACTGCACTGTGATTGGTTATGAAGTCCCCTGCATTAAAGCTGTTTCATAACTAAGGGCCTATGCTGCAGCCTGACATGAAGAACTTGGAGTTTACTCCCATGGAGTAAAGTGCATGGGAATGTGTGTCATAAAAGGTGATACTTAGGGAGCAAAAGGAAAGTGCAATGATGAATCCCACTGCAACAAGTATCAACTCCTCCCAGACTTGGTTTTCATAGCTCTTCCCCCTCTCCAGCTACACAACATCAACCCTCCACTTCGAGAAGTTCCAACCCCCACATACTATGTCACCTCAATGAGCTTATTTGATCACCCTTCCCAGAAATTCTGCCTAATACTCTACCCTTCTTACCCTATCAATTCCCCCCTTCTAGGAAACCTTCCCTAAAGTTCACACGTATCATCTTCCCCTCCTTAAAGGAGAGCACTTAGAGCCTGTGAAATGTTCCTTGGGTTTACCTACAGATAATAAAGAGCCATGGAGGGATGTTAAGCAAGGGAGTAACCTGACTAAAAGCATGCTTAGGAAAACTACTTTGAGAGGAACTGGACTGTAATAAAGATTAAAAAAAGAAGAGAACATGACCTTTTCCTTCGCAATCTATAAATCAGAATCCAAATAAAACTCACACGTTGTAATTGGTAAATAATGTTTTTAAAGTCTCATTTAATCTACAGGTTCCTTCTCTATTCTATCTTAGCAATTATTTATTAAAGACTCCAGGCTGACTGTCCTCAAAGTCTCAATTTCACCGATTCCATCTCCACTATATTTTATAACATGTTCTTCTGTCCTCCTTGTTTTCCACGAATTGTTCATTAGTTCCAAAGTTTTGATCAGATTCAAGTTTGGGATTTTTTGACAAGACTAATTCATAATTGATATTGTGACTGGCTCTCTTTTTTGATGATAACAGTCACTGATGATCAAAGTCTAGGAACTTTCGCTTCTTAAGAGTTGAGAAAGTATGATAGTTTAATTCTAATATCCCATCCTCTTTAATTAGGTGAAATACTTCTATAAAGGGAAACTACTTCACCTACTATTTGGTTTTCCAGTGCTTTAGTTAATATTAAAAATGAAAGATAAATGATTGGTTCTTTCCCTATACTTACCCATTTTCAAATTAATAAATTTGTTTCCTAGCATCTTCTCTTGGTAGTCAGTTTCTTTCTAATAATACTGTGAAATCACAAATTAAACATGTTTGTTATATTTCCAACCATCTCATTTTTATTTGATTGATAGTCAGATTGTTTTTCTTTGCATCTTTAAATCAGTTCCTAAATCTTTTTCAAATGGTCCTGATAGTCTTTGACAGATACGTTGCTACTTGGTATGATTCCTCTTGTGTAGCACCCGCCCTGGATCTGGAATTAGCTAAGGAAACCTCATCCCTTTTTTAGGGACAAGGCTGACATTTTCAGCAGCAATCTTGGCCTACTCTGAACACCAATTACATCCCTGCACCTCACTTCAGCCCTATAGCTCTAAGTGACTTGAGAAGGAAATGAGGGTCTGGCTGGTCCTCATAAAGGGGACGACAGATAGGTTTAGGCTCAAAGATGGCTGAAGGTCAGAAATGTCTGTGACAATTTGGTAATATGGTAATTTGGTAATATGTGACAATATGGTAATAATAACAAAATAATGGTATTACAATCTGAAGTAGCTATTTTGAAGTAGCCATATCAAAATATCCTGCTGTAAGGCAGCTAACAAGGTAGGAGGCTATTTGAAGAATCCAGACAGCATGATGGACACTGGAATCAAATTGATCTGGATGTGAATCCCAGATCTTCCATTTAAAAAGTTGTATGAACTTCAGATTGTTTAATCTCTCTATGCCTCAGCTTCCTCTTCCATAAAATAGGGTAGTTGTCAATATGGTGCATATAAAACACAGGATTTATCACAGGGCAAGTACTCAATAAATGAAAATAATGATTGTTCTTGATGATATATTATTGTTGCAAAAATTGATGTAGTGAGAGAGGGCAGGTTTAAAATAGTTTAAAACACTAGCCACTAGCCACAGGTACCTATTGAGCATTTCAAATGTGGTTAGTCTACATTGCCATGTGTTACAAGTATAATATATGCACTGAATCTTGAAGTCTTCGTTTTTTTTCAAAAAGGTATAAATTATTCTATCAATAATTTTTATTCTTATTACATGTTGATAATATATGGGGTATATTTGGTTAAAAAAATTGTTATCCTAATTTCTATTGTTTCCTTTTATTCTTTTCATAGTTAGAAAACTTAAAATCACATATGTGGTTCATATTATACTTTCATTGGAGAGTGGTTCTCTAGAGATAGTAAGAAATTATATACAAAAATTTGGATACTGAGTGGATGAGGCACGAGGGATAGGAAAATCATTCTTTCATTCATCCCTGTATATTCAACATCTTCTAATATGAAACAACTTTTAGTCGATGCTTCTTAATGGATTGGTGTCGATTTTTTCAAGAAACCAACCATATCCATTGACTGTTTTTCTCTATTTGAGAAGAGACAGCTCTTCTGGTTGGACAAGGTAACCAAATCAGTTCCCTTTGGAGGAGAGATTTACACTGATTAGTACCTATCATGTGCCAGACCCTTGACATGTCTTCTCACTTAATACTGAAACAATTTTTGGAGGTATGACAATCTTCATTTTTACAGATAAGGAAATTGAGATTCAGAGAGGTTAATTAACTTATCCCATGTCACAGAGCAAGGAAGAAATGAAAGTGAGAGGTAAAGGATGTGCCTCTTTCCAATTTGGATGGTCATTAAGGGATAGATGTATGGGTTAAAGAATAACTAGGATCCGAATTTCTTTTTTCTTTTTTTTTAAAGATTTTATTTATTTATTTGACAGAGATCAGAAGTAGGCAGAGAGGCAGGCAGAGAGAGAGGAGGAAGCAGGCTCCCTGCTGAGCAGAGCCTGATGTGGGGTTCTATCCCAGGACTCTGGGATCATGACTGAGCTGAAGGCAGAGGCTTTAACCCACTGAGCCATCCAGGTGCCCCAGGATTCTAATTTCTGACCCTCCCTCATCTTCTTAGGTGGTTTCTCTTAGTCTCCTGGGTTTTTAGTCCCTAAAGTGGAACCCAAAAATTATATAGGCTACAAAATGCAGGAGATTGGAGCTCTTTAAGCAAACTATCCCAAGGTATTTATATTATAATATCCTCAGCAACTGAATTATCACATATGGCATTTTTCCAGACAATAGTAAAAACACAGATTTTAAAAAGGACTCTATATCTAATTTCATATTTCTCAAGAGTATTCACCATAAAATCCAAGTACTTTAAATGGGTTTTTCTTCAACTTGTAGGTATCAAAAAGGATTCGCTATTTCTGCTGCTGTTTTTTTTTTTTCCTTGTATCTTTAAGTACAGTTCCTTCCACTGGATCAAAGTAGGATTTAGAATTTTAAAAATATTTTCCTTTGCCCGCTTAGTGCCTTTGCATTGTGAAAAACTACTTTTGTAATTAAACACATTTGCCTTTTATCTACAGTCTTAAAAAGTTTAACTATCTAAGTAAACCTAAAACGACCAAGCCTCAGTATCGGCATATGCCCTAGAATATTTCTGATAGCTCCTCCAGCTAATATTCAAGATATCTTAGAATTCTACTTCAAATCCCTTCATTAGGATAATGGCCTTAATTTGGCATATTAGGCATATTAGGATATATAAATAAACATTTATTTATATACACATAAATAAATAGCTGCCAGTAATGTCAGGTTCATTATTTTAATTAATCCTCACTGTTGTGGGGATTACATCACATTTCTGCTTCATAGATAAGGAAATTGAGGATTACATCACATTTCTGCTTCATAGATAAGGAAATTGAGGCTCAGAGAAGTTAACTAGCTTGTATTCAATGTACTACTGATAGCAAAAGGGCAGAAATGGAGCTTGAATTCAAGTTTTCTCTGCTTTCAAAGCTCATGGTTTCTATTCCATTTAGCAATTAAAGACAAGGATAAATCAAAGGAATGGTCCTGTTGGCAAAAAGAAAGAGCTGGGTTACTCAATTTGGGGCTAAGAACAGCAAGTTCAGCTGGTTTCCTCTAGAGTAGAATTTTACATGTATTATCAGTAGTCAGTTCAGAGAGCCTACTGGGAGAGGCCATGGACAAATTATGTTCATCCAGTGACCAACACAGCTGGACCTATGAACCACATATTTTTGCCCCCCAAAATATCTCTCTCA
This sequence comes from Mustela erminea, assembly GCF_009829155.1. Lineage (NCBI taxonomy): Eukaryota > Metazoa > Chordata > Mammalia > Carnivora > Mustelidae > Mustela > Mustela erminea. The sequence continues at coordinate 118,762,644 of NC_045614.1, read as the reverse complement.
CCACTCTGCTACAGCATCTAAGATTTCAACTATCATAGCTCCCCCTTGGGATAGAGTGGTGGTTTAACACTTGGTTTAGAAAAGGGCTATATAGGGAGGCAGCCTAGGAAATGGAAGAAATTATATAGAAGAGCCTGTTGGAATCCTAACATCAAAACAAGATTTCTTCTCTAGATGTCCAGCTCTACAGAAATGCCTGGGTCTACAGAAAACCTTTTCAAGGATCACTGGGGGGCTTTCCTTTTGTCTTCTTCCTAGGCACTTAATCTCTCTTCCTTCCACTTTACTAGATTTCCCATGAGTATTACTGAAGACTTCATTTAAGAAATTAACAGAATGTAAAATAAAAAGAAATTGTGTCTCACCAAAGACAAATTGGAAGTCAAGCCATAAGAACAGAACTTGGCTGCCATTTCCAAAGCCAGATGAAATAAAATTTCTCAGATGAAAGGAACCTTAGACTCATCTCTTTCAATTCCCTCATGTTATATATGAGGAATTGGAGGGTGGGAGGCAAGGGGGCTCTCAAAAACCTCAAAAGAGGTTAAGAGAGCATAGGTTTCGGGGTTAGACAGGCTTGGACTGAAAATCAGACATCACTAATAACTCTGTGACTTGAGCCTATTTACTCACTTCTCTGAATATAACTTTCCTCTTTTGGTAAATATTGAGAGCCCTCATATGGGTTACAGAATTAAGTGAAACAATGCATATAAGTGCATTATTTATATAGGTCTGGAGAAGAATCTCGTATCTTTATGTTTATTATTGGCATTTCTAGCACGTCTCTGTAAAAAAAACCTCTTACTACAGTTTGGCATCCTTGATTTTCAACTGAAATAGAAGAATTAAACCACATTCACCAAGAAGAGATGGATGGTTTCAGCATAAATATGTCATTTGTACCAGTCTGAGGCACACGTGAGTTATGAGCAGGTTTTCTTACACCAGCTGTGTATGTGTGATGCCCAACAGAGTGAATGTTTAACAATTAAACTGGTTTTAAATATGTAGCATAGAAGGAATCAAACTGAACATCAGTTGTGATTATCTGCTTGAAAAGCTCATTAAGAAATGAATTATGGAATACTGGACTAATTAAGCCCATGTAGAGATGTGTATTCCATTTCTGCATAAGACTCTTTTTAAATGACTCAAGCAGAATGGTTTGATGTATTGGTACGGCAATTTGGGGGGAAAATTTCTACTATTTCCTCCAAATGAAAAACACTAACATTTACCGAGTGCCTACTCAATGCCATACATTATTTCAAATTATCTGCATGGCAAATCTTTATGATATCTGTTATTACTCTGATTTTCTTGATGAGGAAAATGAGGTTCAGGGAAGTCTAACAATGTATTTAGGTTATATAATTACTGCGTTGTAGAGCTGAGATTTCAACCTGAAATGAATTTCAAAGCTTTTTCAACCAAGCCCTGAGATAGTCATTTCTGATGTAGATGTGATGCAAAACTTAATTCAATACACACATGCACAACAATCTTGTATTAAAGGCCCCCATGTACACCTGTCTGACCAGCCCATCCCCTCATCTTGACCATAACATCTACAAAAGAAGGGGCATATATGTTGTGTTCACCAACATATCCCTAACACCCAGCTCAGTGCCTGTTGTATGTTACATCTCCAGTAATAAGTTTTTGTTAATGGAGAAATGAATACTAAATTAACTAAAAGAACAGAGTTCATCTCCACAGTCATCCTTTCACAGGTAGCGACAGTGAGGAAAATCTGAGTCTTTTGCCTTCTTTCATACAATTACTCAGCTACAGAGTAAAGACTAGAAGCCTGGAGCCTCTGAACTGCTAAGCTCAATGAGCCAAGTCAGCAGCAGGCTGAAGGACAGGTCCATTATTTAACTGGGGCTACGTCCTCCTGAAGCAGAAGTCAAACGCATCCTGATTACATTACAGTTGGCCCGCATATGTGAGCGAGGTCTCAGCTAACTCCAACCCCCATCTGCAGCCAGAGGGGTCCATACATTGTCAACCCAGCTGTTGAAAAATAGTCTGCAATAAAAATTTACAGAACCCATTTTCTCTTACTTGATTCTTCTCAGAGGCCATTAGCATTCGGCAGGACACTTCTTTACCTCTGCCACTGAGCCTCAAGCAGAGACATTCCCTCAGTCTTTCAGGCTTCAAACTGGGGAAGAAAGCTCTTCCACGTTCCTGTTAGAAGGCATTGTCAGGAGATTTTTCAAGAGTCCTCAGTAGTCCCCCAAATGCTACTAAAATTTAGGGGGCAGACAGAGAAACAGGAACCCAAAAATGAAATGGAAGAAGCACTTAGAGAGTGGGGAAGAGAAACAAGAGAACATTTTCTGGTGAGTCAAGGTTACAAAGCATTTTTAGAGGTGGGAAATGACAAACAATGATTAGCATCAAATTCAGTAAGCTGAGCAATTTAAATAAGATGTGAAGAGACAAGTAACTATTAGATATGCCCACTGGGAAGTCACAGCACCCCTTAGAAAGAGCAGTTGAGAGTGCAAATGTTGATTTGTTATTCTGACTCCTCCATAGGCTGTGCATTCCTTAGAAGTAAATACAGTGGTTTGGTGCCACCAGAACCCAGTACAGTGCCTGGCACCTACAGGACACTTAATAAATGCCATCAAAAGGATGCCCAAATGAATGAAAATAAGACATAGTCATTTATTTTGGGGGAAAAAGAAACATCCGCAAGATATTTAAAACTGCTTTTAAGATGGACCAGTGTTTTCTAAATTCAATCACTAGGTCTAAAATTATTAACATACATTTGGCTTCTCCCTCCAAAGGTCCTGAGGCCAAAACAACTCAGTTCCTACGGAGAACATATAATTTGACTTCTGCAAGGATAAAGTCTCACAAATAAGAAGCATTCCTAAATTTTTGTGCTCAGAGTGACCTTTTAAGTTGCTGCTGTGATGTCATTAGTGTTATAATTTTACGCAAGATTAGGCATGTAATTATGTGTTAAATAGTTCTGCTGGCTCCTGCTTGCTGTTTAATAAAGCAGAGTGCATTAAGAGCATCCCAGATGCGTAGCTCAAGGCCACTGACACCAGAAAACTGCATCTGCATGCTCTTTCCCTGCCTCATATGCCACTCGTCCTTGCACTGTCACCTCAAGGCCTCAGCACGGGTACCAGTGGAGAAGCCACTGCACAGAGTAGTACTCAGAACTGTCGCTCTCCCACTTAAGCTTCTAGAGACAGGAGGAGTCCCCATAACAAATTCAACTGAAATGATATCAGAACCTAAGAGTTTGTAACAAGTGTTTCTCACCTTGACTGCCTCAGCGATGCAGAATCCCTGAACAGCTTTTTTTCAAAATTCCAATGCCAGGGCCTCACCCCAGAAGTCCTGCTGGCTTGGCTGGAGACCCAGTACATTTGGAAAGTTCCCCCAAGTGATTGTAATATGTGGCCAGGTTCAGGGACACTCTCTTTCTGCTCTTCTTGCTCAGGATAGGTATCAGAACTTAATGTGAATGAGGAAGTACTTCAGATTTGATTATCTCGGCATCTGAGAAAACTACTTCAGATTTGATTATCTCGGCATCTGAGAAAACTATTTTTCCTCTATTGAGCGCCACTGACCCACAGGGGAAAAAAGAAATCAATAGTCTCGATGTACAAGTACAAAGCAACTTAATTGGACTTTTTAATAAAAGGATAAGATCCAGTTTATTTGCTCTCAAAATAACCAAGGGGAAAAAAAGAAAAAAACTGATGTTTAGTATGTTCCTACTATGTGCATTGATCCTACTTTAGGTATTTTGCATCTGTTATTTCATCAGTCCTCCAAGCAACCCAGAAAAACAAATGTTACCATTCCCATTTTTACAGCTGAGGAAAAGAAGACACAGAGATGTTCAACTGATTGTCCAAAGTCACACAGTTGGTAGGTCGTGATGCCAGGATGCAAACAAATGCATGGGCCTATCTGGCTTTCCTGGGACCACACTGCCTTTCTAAAGGAAAGCTTACTGGATGATAATTTAGAGAGCAATAGAAACTTTCTGCCCAAGTCAATGAAAAAAGACAGAGGGAGCAGGACAGTGAGGATAAGGAGAAGGAGGAGGTAGGAGTGGGAAGAGGGAAGGACATCCCGAGCTCAGGGAAGTGTCAGAAAGGAGCCACAACAGCACCCAGCAACAGTGAGGCCAAAGTCATATCAACAATCACATTTCAAATGGGTAGTTAGATGGTGGGTCAGCCAGCATAACCAGGGGGGCATTGTGGGAAGTGCGTTGTGCCATCAAGGTGCATAGGTTCAGCCCTGCCCTGCATTGCTCACAGCCTGCAGGGGAGGTGGATTTGCCTACAAGCAAAGTGGAGCCTGCTTTGCTCTAACAGGGGTCGGATACCAAGAGCAGGATACTGGTCGGATACTGGGAGCAGAAAGGAGGAAGCTGAGAACCTGAGTCAAAGAAAGGCTTCATAGAAGAGGTGACCTCTGAGTCGGCCCTGGAAACAAAGGCTCTAATTCACCAGGTGCGAAAGGGAGGCAGAGAGATCCATTATTAAATCCATTATTTAAGCAAAAACTAAGTCAAGGAGGTCAAGACCCACGAGGGGTGTACTTGAGCTATGGAAAGAGGCCCTTAATAGGTTCTTGACACAGAGAAATTGTTACAGTCTCGCAGACAACCTCTTTCATCAAGGCTGAGATGGCGTCTCTTGGGGGTGGCTGGTTTTCAGAACACATTCGTCTGCAGCCTTATAGTCATGGCTCTGTTAGGTTTCCTGTGAGTCCTAGGTCACTACATGATGGGATTGGATCCAGGCTGCCTCCAGCTGCCGACAGCCCGTGCTAAGGCTGACACAGATCTCTGGTGATGATAGCATTCCAAATTACAAAAGAGCAGAAAGGGCTTTTTTTGTCTCTTTATCACTTTCCTAATCCCAACTCAAATGAGAAGTTTCTTGTCTTAAAAAGTGAGCGGGGAGTTGAGGTGATTATTTAAGAGTTCAGGAGGACTGCATTTGAGCCCAAGAAAACCTCCAAACAGCTTCCATTAACATATCCTGGGTGTTTCTTTGAAGCCTAGAAATTTTTTCAACTTCCACAGAATCTTTATACTGTTGTCCTTAAAGCAGCTACTCCCTTTCATTTTAATTAACAACAAACCTAGCAGGGTTTAAATAAGAGTTTATCTTTGTGAAAGAAAACTGGGCTGGGGAAACTCCAAATCCACTTATTGGACCAACCTGAAGAGTCGTTAAGTCCTTTCCAACAAGCTTTAGACAGCTAATTAAAATGAATACATCTTTCGGCTCCCCTTCTCCATATCCTCTGAAAACAACAGAGCAAAGGTGCCATGCTAGAATAATGACACATTGTGTGAAATTATCCTAAGTATATTAAAATCATTGCAGCTTCTTTCCCTTGGAATGATTTCAAAGCATTTATAATATGTATGGTGTGTCTATGAAATGCTGGTTAATAACCAGTAGCAAGGCAGGACCTCAGTAATTTATTGCTTTACTTTAACTCAAGAGTGTGTCACTATTCTGTCTACTCCACAACCTTAGTCCTTCAGGAGTGACCAAGGTGAGCAGAAGATTCCACCAGTGTCAGTGTTGAAAGGACTTCCTGGAAGTTCAATCCTCATTCTTATGAAGTAGATCATTCAACTTAGATTCAAGTCATTCTTATTTCTTGAAGGCTAACTGGCTTTAATAATGGATTTAATCTCTTATCTTCTTTGCTACATTGTAAAATCTTCAAAAAGGAACATAACTAACTTAAAATATCTCAGATCCAAGTCATTTAGAGAGCTAGCAGATTCGACTTCTAAGTCCTTCTAAAACTGGTAAGAGCATCCATTTAGGTATATCCTTTAATTCCTACCATTTGTCCTAGGAAACAGGAGATGGGAGGATGAATTCTTGCATATACATGGGTTACCAAGCCCCTGCTACCTCCATGGCCTCTGTTCCTTCTATCACCAATGCTGACCTCAGGGTTGCAGAAGGATATCTGTTCCTAAATCTAGTCCCGAAAGGCAGTACACAATGCCTTGAATATGCCTAGATTCATTCTACCATTACTGAATCACAAAATGTTGGAGCTGAGAGCAATCATAAAGGTTCCCTGTTTCCAACTTTCTGTGTTACGATTAAAAGCAACCAAGCTCTAGCAAAGTTAAGTGACTTTCTTAAGGCCACACAGCTAGGTAGTGACAAAATCAGGTCTCTAGCCAACCACTAACTCTAAGTCCATTGTCCTGAGCCCTTGCTGTTCAGAGATTTCTGCAGGCCTTCAACATCAGCATGACCGGAGAGCTGTTAGAAATGCAGAAACTCAGGTACCAGACCTCACTGAATCAGAATCCACATTGCTATAAGATTCCCCCAGGCAATTCATATGCACATTACAGTTTGAGAATCACTGGACTAAGACCATAATATGTCTTCCTACAGAGAGCATGAAAATTGGAGGCAGGCAGACATTGGTTTTGGAGCATGGCTTCATTTTTCTAAATCTGAGCAAATATCTCAATCTCCTGAAAACATCATTTGTAATCTGGAAATAATAGCACCATCCACCTTGCAGCTTTCATAATATAAGCACAACATAAATATATGCATATATATCTCATTATATATGCATAAATAATATATGCAAAATGCCTGACATGTAGTAGCTAATATATAATACAAAAGTTAATATTTCCAGTCTCATGCTTCCCATTAATACAGTGTTCAACCAAAAGGAAAGCCACAAGTGATTGCACATCATGAAGAAATCACTTTCCTTCCTTCCTTTGTTCTATTAGCTCAATCCTATTTTAACTTCCAGATGCGAGTATGATTTCTATGATATTATGTTTCATGTTTCTAAATCTCTAGAAAATGATTATTATGTTGAAAATCAATAACAATATCTAACTACTTTTACTGCCAGGCTTGGAGATAAAAAACTTAACCCACAAGCTGAATCCTAACCAAGAGAACACAACTTTCCCCTAACAGCCTGATTCTGGACCCTAAAATCTAGGCTCCAGGAGCCAGAGAGTATCTGCTTCTGCTTCTGTGACTTCCACAGAGACTCAGCCGCCATGGAACAAATCCACAGCTTTGTCAAGAGCAGAGCATAGACCTGTCAGCATAAGGAAAACAGTTTGAATAGGAAAGGAGAACTAGAATTTTAGTAACTACATCTGAACCAAAATTTTAGAAAAATTTTGTGTACCACAGTGTGAAGCCTTCCAAAACTGGATTTGTGGGGAAGGAATGCGATGCGAAACATCAATGAGAAAGCCGTTTCTCCCCACTGTGGTGGGTCTCAACCCTAGCCATGCATCTGGAACACTGAAAAGAAATTTGAAAAATAAATAAAAATTTAAAAAGAAGAAGAAAAAAGAAAGAAACAATGAGGAATCTTTTGAAAAATTGAATGCACATTCCTGAGGAAGGGACTGGGCTTCCATGTTCTTAAAGGATTCCCAGTTGATTTTAATGTGCACCCAGGGTTGAACAACAGAAACCTGACCTGATTTAAGAGTCAGTCCACTGAAGCTATTGGTTGCTGTTGATAGAAAGTCCCCAAACTTAAGGTAATATGTTTAACCTCAGCGTGTTCCCTTTCTAGGTCTTTCCGCCATTCCTCCAGGACTTCCACCATAAGGAAAGAAGCCCCTGGACCAACATCCTCTAAGATGTTTATATGGACCAGTGGCCGGAGCTCTTCATCTTACAGACATGATGAGAAAAGGTAAACCACAGGGGTTTGGGTGGCTTTTCAGAATCATTTAGCCTGACTACTCAGACAGCATGCCAGTATGAAAGCCTGAGTCAACGGAGCTTTATGTTTTACAAGTGTTAATGTGGGGTGGGCTGTACACCGAGGGAGTAGGCTTTTGGACACTTTGGCCTTCCCAGAACCTAGCACACTCTGCAGTTTTGCAAAGGCTGTTCCTTGTCAGAAATGCCCTTCACTCATGCACATCCACACCCACTCATCACTTGACTAGCTCCAGCTCTGCTTTCAAATATCCATTCCATCACAGCCTCCCACCATTGTCTTGACCAGCACAGACTTTGTGGTCAAGATCTCCATTGAATTTCCAGCCCCACCACTGTATCCGCACACAGTAAATGCTTAGTAAATACTGAACCAAAATGATGAAAACTGCATTTCAAGGACATACAGCAGGGAAAGAAAGCCAAACTTATGCAAGGATGAAAAGAAGACAGACGAGTCCGTGGAGCCCTCAAAGTCCTTAGAAGAATAGCTTGGGGTAAGGGAGGAATGGAGGAATGAGAAGAAAGATTGAAAGGCAAAGGCCAATGTTCATAAAATACAAAATGACAATTACACAGTCCCACCCCCCCAACCTGGGTTGAGGGAATAAATGCATTCATAAAATTCTCTGGCCATTTTAAAATATTCATTTTCCTCTCCATTTGTTTCATTCTGCTTCTCTCTTTTCTCATTGTCCTTATACTCTTACTTGCATTTGGTGAAGTTTAACACACCACTGTCTATACCAGCACACTGCAACTTAAGCAAGGTTCCCCTGCCTGCAGATCAGATGGAAACCAGGCTCAATAAATGGTGCTGGACACAAGGAAGGACCTGAGGGAGGTTTACCAGTTTTCAGAACTGGTACTTTTATTTTTCCTTTTAAAGTCTATATTACCCTATAGAGGAAGCCCTTTGAAATTTCTGAAAGCAAAATTATTCTCCACAATAACTATGTATTACAGCAAAAAGCTTAGAAGTGACTTTAGTATTCATAATAGAAAATCTGTTAAATAAATCATGGAATGTAATATATCATTTAAAAATGCTTTGACATAAAAGTAACTGAAAAATCAAGTTGAAAAATTATGTACAAACTATGATTGCAGTCACATATATATACACACACATATATGTATATATATGATATATCTGAATATATATATATATATATATATGATATATATGAAAAAGCCTGGAAGGAAAAACATGCTTATCACTTCACCATTTTCCAAATTCTTTGTAAATGTGTTATACTATCTTAATTATGGGAAAAATAATGATATGGTATTTTAGTAAAATTACAGCCCAAAAAGCAATTAGCATTTGAACAAAGTCTTAATGCTCATCACAACACAAGAAGATCAACTGAAAATTCCCTATCTTTGTTCATCCCAAGTTTTCCACATGGTTTTACTCAAGGCTTAATCAAGTTATTTTTCATTTGCTTTCAAGCCAAGTAAGTGAATGCTCTTTCAGCAAGATCTTACTATAAGACTAAAACTTGGTATTGTCATTTGAAAATTCCATATTTTGCATGTAATCTCATTTCCCAAATTAAAAAAAAAAACTCTCTGACAGCTATAGTGAAAAATGGCAGAGATTTTGCTGCCCTGTAGCAATATTGTGACTTTGAATGGTTAGCCTGTCTGAGGTTTTGAAGGCTTCATCAGAGCTGATGAAGTGTGATTTATTTCACCTTCTATTTATTGTCACTGAATAATTTAATTAAGTATATTTTGAGATACATGTAACTTTTACGAAAAGATTAACTCCTAAGAAGCAATTATATTTTACATAAAGTACTCTCTTAATTTATAAGGTAGATATTATTGTGTCCATTTTACAGATCTGGAAGCTGAGGCTCAGAGATTTTATATAACTTTCCAGGGTCCAGCAACTAGCCAGTGATGGAATCAGAATTCAAACTCAAGATCCGATTCTCTCCCTTGCATCCTATAGTTTCCATAGGTTCTTTCAAACATGAGATACTTGGAGCAACAGTCAAGGGTCAAGCCTGAAGGGGAGAGATTGTGTTAAATTACAGCTGAAAATTGCATATCAACAGAGATAGTAAACATGTGGATATGATATATTGGCAATGTTTGTTGAGTTAAAGAGAACCAATAATTAGCTTCATAATCTACACCATTAATATTATATGAACTTTTTTTTTCCTAAGATTTTATTTATCCATTTGACAGAGAGAAATCACAAGTAAACAGAGAGGCAGGCAGAGAGAGAGAGAGAGGGAAGCAGACTCCCTCTGAGCAGAGAGCCCAATGTGGGACTCGATCCCAGGACCCTGAGATCATGACCTGAGCCAAAGGCAGCGGCTTAACCCACTGAGCCACCCAGGCGCCCCTATATGAACTCTTAAATTACTATTTTTTTATTTTCAAATATGATTTCAACAACTACGAGACTTAAAATAATTAAAATATTGACTATAAGAAATAATTTTCAGCAAGCTTTATTTACAGAGTAGAAATGTTAAGGCCTTTGAAATCAATCTGCATGGTGTTAGGCTTGAAAGTCCAAGACAAATGGAAAAACAGCCAATGAATACAGCAACTGAATCTGCCACTAAGCCAGTTCCTTAGTTGGATGGTTCATCCGTCTATACCTCTCCCTTGACCGCACCTTCATCTTCACTGCCTAATTCATAGACTCTTGTAGGACAGGACTCGGATTTTGAAAGTGATTAAGATGCTCTTAGCAGCAGTAATCATGGTGTTAATGAAGGTGATGATGCCTGATAATGAGTCTAGATAATTAAGGTCCTCAAGTTAATTATTTGGAAATAAATTGACTAGGTTCTCTGGCAGCACTGCCCAGAACTGCTAGTAATTTTTCCACTTTCTTAGTCTGCAAACCTGACTTTTGTGTATCTGACTTTTTCAGCTGTGCTCCTACAGCAATCCCAGAGTCCAGGCAGCCAAAAATCCCCAGCTTCCCTCCACACCACCTCTTCTTGAGACCACAGCCAAACTTGTCAAGATATTCTCTTCCCTGGGATTTCTCGAAAGATAGAGTATCAGGAAGTAGCTTACAGACAGGCAGAAGAAACATGTGGAAGGAAAAGTCCACCAGAAATTCTGAAACCAAATGTCTTATGGCTCAAGGGAAGTTGAAATCAATTTTTCATTTTTTTCATCCGTTGAATTCAACAGCAGTACTTGTTCTGATCATCTGCTATGTATATGCACAAAACACTGATTTCTATCCTTATCCTCCATTCCACACATGAGCAGTATGAAGGAATATTTTTTCATCTCTGAAAAAACTGGTAAGGTGAGCTTAGTTTAACCCCTAAATTGCAGGTGGCAAAATAAAAATAAGGACATTACTGCTGAGTTTTTATCAAATATTCTTGGGATGGTTTCTATTAATAGTGACCTGATATAAAGGAATTTTTATCATGTTAAGACACAAAGGATGATGATACAATAGCATCTGAGTACCCTTCATTAAAGTTAAAAAAATAAAACAATCAGAATTTTTTAAGCCCTTGAGGATACTTCCCTAACAGCACCTTCTCCCTGTCCCAGCCCCTATCCAGAGATAACCAACTTCCTGAATTCTCTATTTATCATTCTCTTGCTTTTTCTTCATGTGTTTATCACATTTGAGTCTTCAAGCAATATATTGTTTATTTCTGAATGTTTGGACAGTTTATACAAATGTAATCGTGGCTTATGGATTATTCTGCTCTTGACGTTTTTCAGCAAACATTGTGTTTCTATGATCTATCAGCACTGATGTGAGTAGCTATAGCTCCTTTTCTCTGCTGTGCAGTATGCAATTATATAATTATAGTGCCATTTATTCATCCAGTGTATTGTTAATAGACATTTGCATCATTTCTAGTTCTTTTTGCACCAACAATGCTGCTAGAATCCCTCTTGTCCGATTCTCCTTGTATGCTTTGTACAAATATTTCTTAGGATATGTACATAATTTAGAAATATTTGATTCAAAAGTCTGCATAGCTTCCACTCTACCAGTTAATGCCATTGCTTCCCAAAGCAGCCGTTATGTGATTTCATAGTTCTACAACCTCACGTGGGGTTTTCAGATTTTTTTTTTTAATTTATTTTTTTTATTTCCAGCATAACAGTATTCATTATTTTTGCACCACACCCCGTGCTCCATGCAATCCGTGCCCTCTATAATACCCACCACCTGGTACCCCAACCTCCCACCCCCCGTCCCTTCAAAACCCTCAGATTGTTTTTCAGAGTCCATAGTCTCTCATGGTTCACCTCCCCTTCCAATTTCCCCCAACTCCCTTCTCCACTCTAAGTCCCCATGTCCTCCATGCTATTTGTTATGCTCCACAAATAAGTGAAACCATATGATAATTGACTCTCTCTGCTTGACTTATTTCACTCAGCATAATCTTTTCAGATTTTTAATTTTCGTTCATTGAGGGGGTAGTGTGCTTTCAACTCCCATTTCTCAAATGAGGAGAAGTGAGTTGGGGTAAATCAGAGTAGGAGAAAAACCATGAGAGACTATGGACTCTGGGAAACAAACTGAGGGTTTTGAAGGGGAGATAGATGGGGGGTTGGGTGAGCCTGGTGGTGGGTATTGTGGAGGGCTCGTATTGTGTGGAGCACTGGGTGTGGTGCATAAACAATGGATTTTGGAACACTGAAAAAATTTTAATTTAATTTATTTTTTTTAAAAAGACAGCCTATTTCCTTTCTTTTCTGTGAAGTGTCTGTTCAGATATGTAGTCAATTTTTCTACTGGATATTTTTGGCTTTTTCTTACTGATTTGTAGGAATTCTTAGTAAAACTGTATTTATATTGAACCTTTGTCTGTTTATTGTGCACAAATAGCTTCTCCCGGTTTGATACTTGCTTTCACTTTCTTTATGACGCCTTTTCATAAACATATGTTCTTATTTTAACGTATTCTAAGTTAACAATTTTTGAACATTTTGAAATCACTTCCTACTCCAAGTTCACAGTCCCTTTAAACCATTTTGTAGTTTTGCCTTTCAAAATTAGATCTTTAATCACCTGAAGTTGACTTTTAAGTTTTGTGAAGTGGGCATCCAATTTTTTTTCCCTCTGTGGGTAACCAATTGGCCCAGCACCTTTTATTAGAAGAGGTATCCTTTCCCCGATCATCTCAAAAGCACACAGGTGTTATATATGAGGTTTCCACATATACATGGATATGCTTCTGAATATCCACTTTGTTTCACTGGTCAAGTTTGCCTACCTCAGACAGACACCACACTTGAGTTTACAAACTTTATCATTGTAACAACCTTGCTACCTGATAGGATAAGTCACCCACCTGGTCATTTGTATTCAGGAGTGTATTTGCTATCCTTAGATGTTTGTACTTCCATATAAATCTTAGAGCCACCTTGTCAAGTTATACTTACCATGCTTGAAATTTTTATTGAATTTCTTGAAATTTAACTGGAATTTTATGAAATCTATTAATCATCTTATGGAAAATTTGTATCTTTATGTATCAAGTCTTTCTCTGAATATAATTAATCTCTACATTGATTTGTCCTCCCCAGTGTCTCCCAATAAAGTTTTATAATTTCTCTAAAAAGAATTTGTACATATTTCATTAGATTTATTCCTAAGTACTCCTAAGTTAATGTTCAAATTGTATTTTCTACTTTTATAGGCACATGGAAAGGGAAATGATAAATCAACTTTCATTTCAACTCTGCTAATTTTCTAGTTAATTTTAACAATTTATCTATATTCTTTTGTATTTTCTTCATAGTCATATCATTAGTGAATAATATATTTTTGTTTCTTTTTTATCAGTAAATAAACCATTTATTTATTTTTCTTACCATATTATGCTATGCCATATATTAAATAAAACAGATAATAGTGTAACATCTTTACTTCGTTCCTGTTCATAAAGAGGGTCCTTTAAACATTTCACCATTAAGTATCAGGTTTACTGTAGGTATTTCCCCTATATTATATATACATCACATTAAGAATGTTCCTATCTATTTTTAATTCACTAAGAGTTTTCATCAAGAATGGATATTAAGTATTATCAAATATGTTTCTCTTCATAGGATGGTAACCCTTCAATATATTTATATAATATATAACATTAATAGATACTCAAATGATGACCAAAATTATATTCCTGGGATAGTCCCAAATTGATCATGATGTGTTTTCACTTTTATGTATTGCTAGATTTAGTAAGCCAACTTGTTTTTTAAATTTTTGCATTTATGTTTATGAATGAAATTGGTCCATAATTCTCCTTTTTGTGTTGTCTGATTTGCTTTTGGCATCAAAATTTGCTAACCTCATAAATAGGTTGGATAGCATTCCAACTTTTTCTATACTCCAGAATGATTTGTATAATACGGGTAGAACTCACCTATAAAAATATCAGAACCTGGGGCTGATGGCTCAGTGGGTTAAGCCTCTGCTTTTGGCTCAGGTCATGATCTTGGGGTCCTGGGATCTAGTCCCGCATCAGGCTCTCTGCTTGGCAGGGAGCCTGTTCCTCCTCTCTCTTTCTCTGCCTGCCTCTTTGCCTGCTTGTGGTCTCTCTCTGTCAAATAAATAAATAAAATCTTTAAAAAAAAAATCAGAACCTGGTACTTCCATTAAAAGGATATTTTAAATTTTTTTTTTTATTTCCAGCATAACAGTATTCATTATTTTTGCACCACACCCCGTGCTCCATGCAATCCGTGCCCTCTATAATACCCACCACCTGGTACCCCAACCTCCCACCAAGGATATTTTAAATTTATTATTCTATTTTGTAATATTTTTAGAACTGTTTAGATTTTCTACTTATTTCTGAATCAGTTTCAGTAAGTTATATATTTGTAAGAATTTGCCCTATATTTCAATAAATTATGTATTTCAGAGTTTTCAAATATCTTGATATAAAGTTGCTTTAAATATCTTCCATTATTTTTCTAATCCATGCTGTATATATTTGTTTTTTTAGTTATTAATATCTGTTTGGCCCTTCTCTATTATATTCTTGATCAGTCTTGTCAGAGATTTTTTCATTAGTCATTTCAAAAAATTAATTTTGAGTTCATTGTTGCTTTAATATAACTCATCTTCTATTATTTATTATTTCCCTCTTATGTTTTCTTTTAATATATTCTCTGAATCTTTTTATAACTCCCTAAGTTAGATGCATAGCATATTAACTTTCAGGCCTCTTTATTATCTAATGTAAGCATTTAATATTATGCATGTCTAACTAGGTACTGATTTAGTCACCTCCCATTGGTCATTCTATAGTGTTTTTATTATCATTTAGCTCTAAATAGATCCTAATTTATCATGTTTTAGTCTATGACCCATGAGTTCTTTGGAACTTGATTTTTATTCCCATATATAAGGCTATTCTAGTTATTTTTTGTTACCCATTTTTTTTTTAAAGATTTTTTATTTATTTATTTGGCAGACAGAGATCACAAGTAGGCAGCGGGGCAGGCAGAGAGAGAGAGAAGAAAGCAGGCTCCCTGCTGAGCAAAGAGCCCGATGCGGGGCTCTATCCTAGGACTCTGGGATCATGACCTGAGCTGAAGGCAGAGAGAGGCTTTAACTTACTGAGCCACCCAGGCACCCCTTTTGTTACCTATTTTTATAACATTATTGCACTAGAGCCAAATAATGTGGTCAATATAAAGGCAATACTTCTCAAAGGTGCTTTAGGTTATAAGGATATCCTAACTTACCTAATGATTCACACAATTTTCCCTTTCCATCTGTATTTTTCACTGAGGACTTCAAATATGCTAAGAGATCAGGTAAAAAATAAATAAGAATTAAAAATTAAGATATCACTGGGAAATTGTGTGACCTGATAAGTTGGAGGCAGAACTGAAAAGCAATAACTCTTTCTTTTGTTTCCATAATTTTGCTTTCATCTTTTGTCTATTATTCATAAAATAATCTTATAAGACTTCCTGGGAAGTCCTGTCGATTAGTAAGTTCACAATAACGTTAGGTTCATGGACAAAACCTATCATATTAATTACTATATTAAGTGTGACTGTCATTTGTTCCCAAACTCAAAGCATATTTCCCCTAATGGAATGTATACTTTAAAAGACTGGAAACAGAATAATAATTCAATTAATCAAAACGGACTACATAAAAATACATCTCCTAGCTCAAGGGAAAAACATGAAACCTAGAATTAAAAAGAAAAAGACACACATATGAAGAAGCCATCTTAAAAACATGGAAGATTTTGGTGGACAAAAGGCAGAACAATGGCTGTTTTAATCAATGCCACTCCCAGTTCTGCCATGTGAGATAGCTGGTTTAGTGCTCCTGGAGCAGAAATATATAGCAACTCTGCTCATTTCAGTTCAAATGGCATCAGGAATCCACTGCCCCACACACTCACCCCCATAGGATCTAACAGAAGATTCTTTTCCTTGAAGTCTGGAAATGAGAGCTCACAGCGCTTGGAAAGCTTGAAGTTTTTCTGGAAAGAATATTACATTTGTTGGTGGTAGAATCCAATGAGCACTGATAGGAAAAAAAGCCAGGAGCCTGTTCTAGCCATGGCTCTCTGATTTATTTAGTTTCAATCGGCCATTTAGCCTCCTTATACCTCCTCCTACCTCACAAACTAAGCATGTTGTAACCATTTCTAGCCCACATAAAAGGAACATAGTCTGTGACCCTAATAAATATGCAAGAGAACGAGACTACAATGATGAATATGGTCTGGCTCTAACTCCTAATCTGCTCAGTATTCATTAAGCCAAAAGGACAGAAATATATGTTAAGTATTATGTATGAGTTTCTGAAGCGTCTCCCCCAAGTAACTTCAGATATACAGAATTCTTTACTTTTATTCACATCATCCCTACTTCTCTTTTCCACACCCACCAGGCCTTCTCACCCCTCTCACAGCTCTGGACCTATCTTCCTTCCCTCCCTGTGTTCTAGCACTTTTGCTGTCTTTGTCTCTCTGATGAAAGAGTCTCATTAAAACCCACAGTGTTACTTATTCTGGACACAAATGGTGCTTAGATCTAAATTTTCATCTCCTCGGCCACTCCTTTTTTTCCATTCCTCTTATCGAACACCTGAAACACAGGAAGAGTTTCAGAATCAGCCTCTACCTCCAGACATAAACATTTTAAACTCCCAGACACATTAACATGAGTGATCTTTCTAAAATACAAATGTAATTATATCATTTCATTCCTTAAATTCTTTTAATGGTTCTTCTAACTTAGAAGACACACAAGATCCTTTTATCTCCGGCCCCCTGCATATCTGACCAGCTTGCGGCCTGCCTCCCCCACCCACCAGATCCTAGAATCCAACCAACCTCAACTACTCCTAATCTCTCACATTCTGCCTGGATACTCTTCTCTTTCTCAATTGTTTGCTCATCAAAACCTCACTTCAGTCTATTATAGGACCTTTAATCATTACTGCTGAAATCAAGTTATAGCCTTCCTTCATTGGCACACTTCTACACCACTGTCCTGATTATAAAGCATAGCCCTGGGACAGTTTACTATCACTCGTCTGCTGAATGCCCAGTTCAAGGAATACCCAATACAGTGATAGACAATTTGCCTGAAGCTACTCTACCAAAAAATAAAATAAAAAAATAAAAATAGAAATTGCCCATCAATTATTTCCATGAATTTCTCAAATTTAGCTATGTGCCAGAAACTCAATATGATCATTGTAACCCTACATAGTTCTATGGGTTAGCAGGTTGCTAAATTGTGCATTATGCATAGTTCAACTTCAGCTTTCTCCCAGAGAGTCCCACCATTCCTACCCAGATCCCTCCTGTTGCAATAGCAGAAACGGAGCAGAGACGAATTAAACATTTTGTTTTTGTTTTTGTTTTTGTTTTTAATTTATTTGACAGAGAGAGATCAGAAGTAGGCAGAGGCAAACAGAGAGAGAGAGAGGAGGAAGCTGGCTCCCTGCCGAGCAGAGAGCCTGATGCGGGGCTGGATCCCAGGACCCTGAGATCATGACCTGAGCTGAAGGCAGAGGCTTAACCCACTGAGCCACCCAGGCACCCCTGAATTAAACATTTTATAAAATGATGTTACAAGGACAAAAAAAATAAAAAATAAAAAAACTGTTTCAAATGAAACTTCACAGAATGTTCAAAAAGCTGTTAAAATTCTTGCCCCAAATTTATTACCATAACCTTATGAATTGTTCAAAGAAACAGTGCTTAAATGATAAAGTTGACAAGTCTATCAAATTAGTCAGTATGAAATTTGCCATAAGAATCTCGATGATGTTAAAATATTAGGAAAACAGCAAATGACTCTAAGTTTTGAAAAAAAAAAAATCAGTATAAACTGAGATTCTCCCAAATGAAACACTAAATTTTTGCTATATCTATTATCTATATCTAGCTATATCTATTTTATTATATCTGTATCTATTCACAGACATAGTTAAGAAAGATATATCTATGAATGTATTCATAAGAATATATTTATAAAGAGACTCAGTCTCCCTAAGAAGCTTAGCTTTGGGAAAGAAAGTTGAATAGATGTTACAATGCAGCTAAAGAGAATATATTCATGAGAAAAATTTATTTTTTGAATGTGATCTAACAACACCCATAAAAAGGTATTCATATTCATTTACTATACTTAAGACAACACTCCTAAAAATGTCTGTTAAGTGTGTAAATGTAATAAAGTAGGCAAACTATTCATTTAGCAAAGTGATCCTTCAGCAAATTGGCTCTTAGTGAATTAGCTATTTAGTAACTGATCTTTTGGCAAATGGCCCCAGAACACTGACTTGCTTTCCCTTTTCTACTCTCAAATTAGTTGCATTGGTTTCTCACCCAGCCCCCTTAGGATGTCTCAGTCATTTTGTATCCCCAGAACTCAGTACCATGTGTTTCATCTTATGAGGACTTTAAAATATTGAAAAATAAACAAATGAATTAATAAGTAACATTTACCCTGCCTTAACTTAATATTTTTTTCCCCCAGCAGGCTAACGACCAGAGAAATCTTGAATTAATAACCTTTACCCTGCCTTAACCTGAGTATTTTTTCGCCAGCAGGTTAATGATCAGCGGAACCTGAATTTAAATAGGGAAGACTAAGGAGAAAAATCTTACACACTTTACTCTTTATAGTCATGTTTGTTATCACATAATCTTATAAATAATTTGTTTATGAACTATAGGCTGAGTCCTAATATAAAACTTTAACAAGATACTCAAGGGGTGCCTGGGTAGTTCAGTGAGTTAAGCCTCTGCTTTCAGCTCAGGTCATGATCTCAGGGTCCTGGGATCAAGCACTGCACTGGGCTCTCTGCTCAGCAGGGAGCCTGCTTCCCCCACTCTCTCTCTGCCTACTTGTGATCTCTGTCAAATAAATGAATAAATCTTTAAAAAAAAAAAAAAAGAAGAAGAAGAAATTATCCAAATATGGAGTTCAAAATAAAATTATATTGTGCCAACTATTGCTTGGGGAAAAAAAGTTTTATTGGACAATTGAAAATCATTTTCTATGCAAGATATTTTGTTATACTTGGATTTGCCTTGTAGATTATCAGAACTTTGTTTTACTTGGATTTGGCTTCTATGTTTATTAATAACTCACATTCACCAATGAGATGTGGACAGAATGCTCTCTGTACATGTAATAAAGACTGTAGATATCCACTATTTGTTGCTGTCACCATCTATAAACATAGACTTATAGCCACCATATTGATTCATAGTTCACCATGAAACCAAGACTGCCTCAACAGAGCTCAAACATACTGCTTTTCTGGAACATACCAAGGCTAGATCTGCATCAAACTTATAAATCCAAATTCATGCTCTATACCTACTGTTGGACATACCTCTTATTCAAAACTGAATTTATAGCCATATCCCAAACTTTTCCTCCTGAGACCTCTACTTCATTGAACCATTCTGGCCTTCATTCCCTTATGTTCCTCCCTACCCCCTCTCAGGTAGATTTATAGAGAATAAATGCAAAGAACCAAGGGAGATGAAATGCAAGCTCTGTTAGCAGTGGCACAGTAACTCCCAAAGTACAAGCTTTCCTAGTACAAAGCCTGAAATATAGCACTGAAGACAGCTTGGCATGAAAGGGCCCAGCGAACTAACCACTTAGTCTCAGGCTGTGAACACCACTTTCCCCTACTGGGGCTTACTACCTGAAGAAAGGAAGGCCAAGGCATATCAGGCCTGAACAAAGACAAGCCCAAAAGGATTTTTTAAAAATTGTGCCATACATGAACAATGATATTCAAACTCACCCAAAAGATAGACCTGGCCCCTTGACTGTCAGGTTCTAGCGCATTACACCAATCAAATTAGTCACTCCTCCACCTGAGCTCAGGACACTATGCTTGTGAGGGAGAGAAGCTATAAAGGCACCAAAGGCCTCTCCCTTCTTGGCCAGAGTAGAAAATTCCCCTCTTGGAAACCCTGAAAGAGTAAGGACGTAAGAATCCCTATTTTAACACTTTCTACCATTTCTGAAGTGATCCAAGCCAAGTGCTTGGGCATAAAGCTAAACTACATCCCTCTGACTTCCTCATCATCCTCTACATTCTATCAATCACCAAACCCTAAAGTTTTATCCCCACGTATTTCTCCATACATCCCTTTCTCTCCGTCTATCCCACCTCAGTCCTACATCCAGGCCTCATCATCCTCTGCCAGCACTACAGTAAAAATTCCCTGGTTCTTTCTGATCTGTCTTGTTCCATTTCTCATCTAATCTCCACACTGCAGCCAGAGTGATCATGCTGAAACTCCGTTCTGATGATGTCACTGACAGCTTTCATTTAACTACAGGATAAAGGCCAAGCTCTTTAGAATGACTTACAAAACTTTCATGACCTACCACCTTCCCAAACTCATCTGCCCCATTTCCCTGGTCCCATACTCATCCCAGTAATGCAAAAATGTTTGTAGTTTCTGACAGCCACCATACAGTTGCAGATCTTCATCCCTTCATTCATGTGATTCCTTCTGTGTGAAATACCCTTGAGTCCCTGTCCCATTTGGTTAACTCTGATGTAATCTTGAAGATTCTGGTTAAGGCATTACCTCCAGGAAGCTTTCCCTAACCTTAATGCCTTATTGCTTTCTGTCCGGCTCTCTCAGGCTATGGGAAAAATCACTCCTCTTTGTACTCACTTTGTGAATTGCTCCATCATTAAATTTACTACCTTATGTTGATACTTATTTTCATGTGTGTCTTGGGCAAGAACCCAGTGATTAAAGGCTATCAGTCAGCCCTCAAGATAAGTTTGTGGACTTAAACTGAGCTCTTTGTTCTCCCATATCATTCCTTCCTTAATTTATCGATGAATTCAATAATAACTTATTGATGAATTTCATGGGTACGGCCCACCCCACTCATCCACTTTCTTTTTGCTGAGTAGTATCCTGATCTCCTAGATACCTTTTGTCCTGTGTGAAAACCAATCATTCTCCTTCTTCTCTACAAATTTCAGAGCATAGGAAGAACATTTGTTAACCATTTTCAAATTGTGATTTTTTAAATTGCTCATTTGAATCTTTTTTATATGCTTCTAGTCCTGGTGACATAACTGACTGATTATACTGCATCTTTCATGGGTATGGACTGACATAAGTGATGTTTAGTGACAGCCTAATCCTCTGGAACTGTGAGACTGCTGCTTTCCTTTGCTGGCTTCCATCTGCAGGAAATGCAAATCTCAGAGGCAGCCATCACAATTAAATACATTTTGATAAATAATAGCCTAGAAACATCACTTTACAA
Source organism: Mustela erminea (assembly GCF_009829155.1). Taxonomy (NCBI): domain Eukaryota; kingdom Metazoa; phylum Chordata; class Mammalia; order Carnivora; family Mustelidae; genus Mustela; species Mustela erminea. The sequence continues at coordinate 118,741,099 of NC_045614.1, read as the reverse complement.
CAGCTCTTTGAAGTCACTCAAAAGACTGAGCCCATCTCTTCCTGCCTACTACTGGCTTTAGTAGCTAATGGGCACAGATTTTTTTTTTAGTTGAAGCTAATAAGGAGTCAAGTTTAAAAGGGTTTGAAATAAATCTTACATTTTCCAAAGGAAATCTCAAGAAACAAATAGAAAAATTTAGAGGGTGGGTGGTGGCCAGTCTATGGAAATCAAAAACAGAGCAGAGCCGCTAGTCTGGAGGAACTGGGCTTGGCAGCTGGAGAATAATGGAAGATATGGGCTGTCAGGACTTCTGGCAAAGAAGATAATGAGCAGCAGGGAGTGAGAAAGATGGCTTCTATTTCACGATGATTCTCCTGCTACAATGGGTCCACTCTTCAAGGAAACAGTAGATTTGTATACACTACCTCATGAAGAGAACTTTAAATAATAATAAGTTAATTGGTTAATTTTATGCTCTAATAATTAAATTAATAAATACCTTAAAACCTTCTGGAAATCTATTAAATCCATACACGTTTCACACTTCTACAGGGAATCAAAATATCTAACAACCAGCCCAGAATGAACTAGCCATGCATGCAAATGGCATGCAAACCATAAGCATCAGGAAGGCCATCTCGGAGCACAAAGCTAAACAGAAGCCCTGAATATACACACAATTGTACAAATAATAGGCATCTCTTCCTTACCCTGAAACTTCCATTCTGGATTTTACTCTGGTTTCTTTTCCAAGCATAAAGAATAACTAGTGATAAAAATTTAAAGGAAAATCTGAAGTTATTCTTTGTGTATATTGGCTTCTTGCCTAACGCTTAAAAAAGGGTGCAAGAGATTCTTTCTCCATTTTCACCTTTCTAATTATCTTCCTCTCTATTCCCAGACCCTAAATAAGGTCATCAACTCCCCTACTCCTGGACCCCTGTAATCCAAAGCTCCCTTCTCAAAGTAGAAACTAAAGTACTCTGAGCTGCCTCTTCCCTGGTCATCTGTTTTACCAAATCCCAAATTTCTGTGGCAGTTACAATTTTGACTTCAGTCCTGAGAAAAACTTCAGGTTTTGAGAACAAGATGCCTGCTTTTTTCCCCAAACCCCATGCTTTAAAAAGCATTTATAAATCCCGATCTTAACCCTTGCACACCTAGTATGGCTATTAAGATATACATCTGTTCCTAGTTTACATAATCTTGGGTTCTATACACAACACACACACACACACACACATACACACACACACACACACACACACACATACATATATACCTGATGCCAGATTTTTCATAAATATGCCATCTACTGTAAATATTGGTTCCTCTGAGTTGTTTTAGAAACTTAGTGCAATGTATTAAAATCAAGTGTTAGGAAATTTCATGGCCTCACTTATGACAACTTTTGTTTTGGAATTGGACTATTATTAAATTGTATCTAACTCTGGACTATATTTAATTATACTCAATGCTTCTTAAACAAAACAAAACAACAACAAAAAAAAAAAACAGTTCTCACTTATCTCTCCAAGCATCCAGACCCCAGCAACTTCTTTTCTGTCTTCTCCAGATCTTATTTCAGATCCAGTCTTTCACTCCCAAGTTTTCTACACTATTCATTTTTCTGCCATTGTGTTGTTTAGAAATTCTTTGGAAGATTGCAGCAATTTTGGGATATTTTGATGTTCCTATCATAGAGCTGTAGCCCCCCACCCCATTTTCCAATGGCAGCACTTGTTAAATGCTTCATGTCAGTCATTCCCCTGGATAATTTACTTACGTCTCAGTTAATCATTATTCCCAGGAAACTGGGAATCAGAAAGATAGGAGTTTGCATTGGTCACACAGGTAGTAAGTGGGGAAATTGGGTTTCAAAATCAGGAGCCAGTTTGGTCTAATCTCATGTTTTTTCTTACCCTATGTTTCTGCTCCAGAAAAAAAAAAAAAATACTAATAAAACTGTCCAAAGTTATGGAGTCTCGCCCTGAATGATATTTTTCAGAAATCAGTCAAGTGTTTATACCTATTAAAAAAAAGACTGGGTCACCACTCCGCATTTTCACATTGCTTATAAATCTCAAGTCAACAGAGCCCTAAGCAACCCTGAGCTTGAGGAAAAATGTTAACCAAAATAACTTGTCTATTACTACTGAAAGAAAATAAGGTATTAAGTTGATAGATTCCTGATGTCTACTGCCATTTATTTGAATTAATGCTCCATTAGGTATTCAGAGATTATAAAAAGATCAATGATGACCAGCTGGAGGTTAAATGGCAAATCTAAAGCAGTATTTTAAGAGTCGAAGGGAGTGCTTTCTTTAGATTTAAGAGAAGGAGAAAGTATTTCCAATTAGACATGGGCCCCACGTAAAAAAGAGTGACTTGTTTCTGCTCAAGGTTGTTGTGTACACATGTGTGTTGGGAGGCAACTGTCAGTCACATGCTGGGATCTGGTTGTATTCAGGTAGGTTTGGAGGGCTCCTCTAGGCCCCTCTGCCCTTAGGAAGGCATGAGCAGAGATTTACCCACTCTTTAGGGGTGTGCTGATTAACATTGAACTTCATGTAAGACTGTATTATTTTCAACCTCAGAAATATTTACCAAAAAATCAGGGACCACGACCTCCTGGACAAAAGGAAAACTGTCACAGCACTGAAAGCAGGAGAGGACCGGGCCATTCTCCTGGGACTGGCCATGATGGTCTGCTCCATCATGATGTACTTTCTGCTGGGAATCACACTCCTGCGCTCGTACATGCAGAGGTAATGCCTTTGGGTGGTTGGGACACGGTCATTGGTCTTCTCCTTCTCCTTCCTCTCCCTAGCTTGTCAGCCTTAAGCTCCTCTTCCTCACCTTCTTTCCCAATAAGTATGTTGTACAGTGCCTGGCACATAATATTTTTAATAACATTATCAAATAATAATGATAAAAATAGTTCTGTGTATAGGCTGCCTACTATGTGCAGGGACTTTCCATGCATGACTTGCTTAATGCTCATGGATACTTTATAATGGAAGTTTGATATGAATATACTCATTATAAAAATGGCCAAACTGAGACTCAAGATGGCTATAATTTGCTTGATATCACACAAAATAGTATATGGCATAGATAAGATTGAAACCCACATCCCACTCGTTCCAGAGTCCCTATTCTTGCCTCTTCACACCTTTGTTCTCCACCAGTTTTCCTTTTCTAGCCCACACCCCTCTTCATCACCCCACACATTGGTGGTTCTTAACTACAAATTTACATTTTCTGGGAAACTTTAAAATTACCGATGCCCAGAACCCGCCACAATCACCCCAGAAGGTCAGACTTAATGGTCTGTAGTGGGACCCAGTTACCAGCATCTTTCGAAGTTCCCCCTCCCCCACCACCCCATGATCCTAATGTGCTGTCAAGCCTGAGAAAGACTGCTATCCATCAACTTTGAACAATAACAAGTTTGAACCCTTTTCATTTTAATACTTGCTCTAGGTTTACTGAATAGATAGGGAGGCAATTAAATACTGAAAGAGCAAGTGTATTTCCCCCTGAGTAAGCCGCATGATAAATCCCCCACAGCCTCTCTAGCTAACTGTTGCCCATAAATTGGACACTCTGAGCACAGGGGAGCCTGGCATTGCTGTAACTAATGGGGAGAGTCTCACAGTGGTTCAGCTTAAGGAAACGAGGCCCTTTCAAATGAAAATTTGAGATTTCGATCTCAAAGAGAATCAAACCATTTTGTAGCATTCATTTCTCCACCTAAATTAATACTTTCATTTTAGAAGCAAAATCTAGCAGAAATACAGTAATTTGCTAAAATTAAGGCATCATCTTTCTCATTTGTGGCTGCTCCGCTCTGTGTCTCTGATGCCTTCAGCTGTGCTCCTTCTCAATGAAAGCGCTGATGCCTCAGGCCTGAGTGTTCACTGATTCCAAAACCACTTTCAGATCTTCACATCTGCTAAGAACCATCTAAGACTTTTTTCCCCTTTGTATAAGCAAAATCTGACCATCCATGCCCTAGGAAAATACAATTTGCTACACCAGAGGGGGTAAGGGCTAGGATCCTGCCACTGGCATGAAGTTGGACATGAAAAGGGAAGTCAACACATGTCCACGAAAGGAAGGGGTATTAATCTGCAAAGAAAATGTGCTGTTTTCTGATTATTACAGTAATCAGTTTATACCCAGAAGCAAAACTTTGATTGATAATGTGTCACTTCTTAATCACAAATATTATCCTTGATTATAAAATTATAAGCATTTTGGAATGAAAAACTAACCAATGAGCAGCTGGAGGTTTGTTTTTTTTTTTTCTTTTTTTAATCTTTCTAATAGAGGCTCCCAGGGCACTGACGTGAACCCATTATCTCCACAAAAGGGCCTCCTTGCCACTGTGTGCAAAGGGAGGTCACACAGTACCATGGAATGAGCTTAGGCCTTAGAGACATCCAGGAGTAGGTAGAATCACCATTTCCATCACTTACTAGCTGTGTGCCTTTACATGTTTCCTGATTTCTCTGACCCTCATGTTTAAAAAAAAAAAAAAAAAAATTAAACCAACTTACAAAGTTTTGCAAATGTATATAAAGCACCAATTAGGGTAAAGACAGATGCCACAAGTGATTGCTTTTGGTAGAATAAAAGGATGGAGTTATATTTTCTCCCTTATCAGAAAGACTATGAAGAAATAAATCGCAGTCCTTCTGTCTATCAGGTTAGAAGTCAAGCCCCTCCAGCCCTCTACCATCTTCCCTCCCCTTCTCCCTCACACCTTCACTGCCTACAAATGGGGCAGACATTGCAAGTGAGGCCTGGCATGTGGCAGGAAGCTGCTGACAAGGTAGAACTCAGGGTGACTATAGGCTGTGCTATAAAAGATGCCTTATGCTACCAGCAAATATGAGAAGGAAGTAAAAATCTACCTTAAAGCAAGCATTGGACATTAAAGTATGTCTGACAGAAGTCACTGGAAAACTTTTCAGGTACCAGGCAAAGTTTATCCATGTTTATATTATAGTTTGCCTAAAGCTGTTCTATTTAAGGCATAAACGCTCACAAATAGATTGTATGATAGATTTGGAAAAGATTTTTCAGGTTAAGGAACCAACAGATGATCCCCTCTGATAGACACCTTCCTGGTTCTTAGTAACTGGGTCTGTTTCCTCTCCGCTCTCTCTGCAGCGTGTGGACGGAAGAGTCTCAGTGCACCTTGGTGAATGCGTCCATCACAGAAACCTTTAATTGCTCCTTCAGCTGTGGTCCGGACTGCTGGAAACTCTCTCAGTACCCCTGCCTCCAGGTGTATGTTAACCTTACTTCTTCTGGTGAAAAACTCCTTCTCTACCACACAGAAGAGACCATGAAAATCAATCAGAAGGTAGGGTGTGGCATAAGCACACTGCATTTCAATCACCCCCACAGAGCACCCAAACTCAGCCCATCTCCCTCTGAACTTCCCCTGTGCCAGCATTTCAAAGGAAAATACCATTAGAAAGCAGGCCCTGCTTCACTCATTCACAGAACTATTTGACTCTTGCCTGGGAGACATTTATCTCCTGTGCCTGTTGCAGACAAATCATTCCCTCCTTTCATGGTAGTGCAGATTTATCCTTTACTTTCATCTAGAAGCGTAAACACCCTATCATTCATACACAAATAGACGGAGTCTTTCAAAGCAAATGTGCAGCTTAGCCCAAGTCATATAAGCCAAAAACAAACAAACAAGCAAACAAAGAAAAAATAAATATTCATTGTATACCTGAGAGCACCAGAGTAAAACTGTATTTTCCTTTCCCATAGTCACTGTCACTTAGTTCTGTGGTCTTGGGGATGTAACTTAATCTCTCTGAGCTTCAGCTTCCTTTTCTCCTAACATCTTTGCAAGGTCATTCTGAGGATCAGGACTGTGTATGTAAGGTGTGGAGCAGACCACAGTGCCTGGCACAGGTTATGGTCATAGTGTGTGTGTGTCTGTGTTTCTTTTTTTATATAAGTTATATTCATAGAGACTGAGTTTTCCAGCACTGATATATTCAAATCCACTGGGTAGATGTTCAACTAATGTGTATTGTATGAAAGCTGTACATAACACTTGCATTTATAAGGTCTGGGATCACCAGTAAGTGCCAACGGAACCTACCTGCCATTATCAGTTTTAAGTTAAATATATTGAGCTTTCAGTTCATGGTAGCAATTTAGATATGCCAAGAGAACCTGACGCTACTCTCCAGTAGGACAACTGGCTCTCATTACTAAAATACAACTCTCATGAACCCCACTCTTTCTTGGAAAAATGAATTTTCACCACAATTATCAGCACCTAAATGATACATATTATATGTATTGAGAAAATGCCATGCTTTGGAAATTAGATGATAGAGCATAAGATTTGCTTTGTCATATATTGACACAAAATAAGAAAATCCACCTTGCCTTTTGGTTACGATAACTTAAAAGAATCCTTGAAGGTATCTCTGAGGATTGAACTTAATGAATATTTCAGAGACTGTCATTTGAAAATGTCTGCTCTGATTTCCTTTCGTTTGTGACAGCCACATATAATACCGATCCTAACCCTGTTCTGCAAATATATAAAGCTTAGCTCTCCCACAAGTGTTTGTTTTTCAAGATCTTCCCTCAAGTCAGATCTTTAAATCAAAGTTGACCTGTAATAGTGAATGCCTATAAAACTCTCAGATCTCCTTGGAACTGGAAATTGACCAAAGTTGAAAAGGCATCCAAAAGTAGAACAAATTTCCATTTCCTCATTTTGACATTTTATTACACAGCCCTGTGAATGCATTATTTAGGCTATAAACAGGGAGTGAACCTACCACAGAAAGGCTCAGTTAAAAATTTAGGACCAGTATCTGTTTGCTGTCAGCACGATACTAGGTCATTGTTTGGTTTATTTGCCCCCTGACCTTATTATTTTTTTTATTTTTATTTTTTTTAATTTTTTATTTTTTATAAACATATATTTTTATCCCCAGGGGTACAGGTCTGTGAATCACCAGGTTTACACACTTCACAGCACTCACCAAAGCACATACCCTCCCCAATGTCCATAATCCCATCCCCTTCTCCCAAACCCCCTCCCCCCAGCAACCCTCAGTTTGTTTTGTGAGATTAAGAGTCACTTATGGTTTGTCTCCCTCCCAATCCCATCTTGTTTCTACTGTGAATTATAACACACATACAGAAACATGCAAGAAAGGAAAGAGGGTGCAGTACAAGCATTTTTTACAGAGATCACCATGAGAGTAGAGAAATAAAACATTTCCCGCACCACAAAAATACCCCTCCTACCCCTAAAATAACTATAGGCTTTGTATCCTGCCAAATACAACAACTATACAGCAATTACTTTTTTTTTTTTTTTGGTATTTTTCTTTGCAATGTTTTCACCTAAGCATATATCCTTAGACATTACTTAATTTTGCCTGGTTTTTAAACATTATGTAAATAGAATTATACAGAGTATTTCCCTTCATGTCTGGCTTCTTTCACATAACACAGTTGTTAGAGCCATTCCACTTGGTAGTAGCTCATTCATTTTCATTATTGTATCTTATCCCATTATATGAATGTGCCAGTTTATTTATTCATGCTACTTTTGATGGATTTTGAGTCATGTATAGTTTGGGGCTTCTGCAAATAATTCTGCCATGAATACTCTCAAATAATTCTGCCATGAATACTCTTGTACAAAGGCTCTTGGCACAAAAGCACACACACTTCTGTTGGGTAAAACCTGGGAATGAAGTCTCTAGATCACAGGGTACACCTATCTGAAAGTTTGGCAGATAACACCAAATGTTTCTCCAAACTGCCACCAACCCTGAAGATACGAGAGTTTTTATTGTTTCAGATCCTTACCAACACTTGGTAACATCTGTAATTTTAATTTTAGCTAATGTAGTGATATTTCCTTGGGATTCTGATGACTAATGTTGCCAACTGCCTTTTCATTTATTTATTGGCCATCTGGATATCCTCTTTTTTTTTTTTTTAAGATTTTATTTATTTATTTGACAGAGGGAAAAATCACAAGTAGGCAGAACAGTAGGCAGAGAGAGGGGGAAGCAGGCTCCCTGCTGAGCAGAGAGCCCAGATGCTGGGCTGGATCCCAGAACCCTGAGATCATGACTTGAGCCCGAAGGCAGAGGCTTAACCCACTGAGCCACCCAGGAGCCCCTGGATATCCTCTTTTATACAATCTCTGTTCCATTCCCTTGTTCATTTTTCTATCAGATTGTTTCTTCTTCATATTCATTGTAGGAATTTTTATATCTAGATATGAACTTCTGTTGGTTTTATGTGTTGCAAATATTTTCTCTCATTCTATGGCCTTTTCACTCCCTTAATGATGTCTTCAAAAGAAAGAACTTTCTAATTTCAATATCGTCAAATTTTGTCAATCTGTTTTTGCTGTTGTGGAGGTGGTGGTGGTTGTTTTGATGTTTGGGTTTTGGGAAGGGTTTTTGTTGTTGGTTTTTTGGGGGGTTATCTTTTTGTTTGTTTGGTTGGTTTGGTTTGGTTTTCTGGTATTTTGTTGTCCTGTTTAAAAGGTTTTTACTTGTCCTGAGTTCACAAAGTCACTCTCCTAAATTATCTTCTAGAAACATTATTATTTCTCCTTCCACATTTAGAATACGATCTCTTCACATTTAGAATACATTTAGAGTGGAATTGATTTTTACACAGGAGTCTGGCTTCTGGGTTTCTCTTTTTTTCTCATGTGGACAGCCATTTGCCCAAGTCCACTTATGAAAAGACAACACTTTCCTCAGTGGATTATTTTTATAATCCGATCATCTCCCTTTTTTTCTTGGAAGTTATCAGTTGTGTTACTATTCTTGTAGGGTTTAGCCTAGATATTACAACTTGCAATCTTGACTACTTAAGGACATTAAATAAGACATCTTCACTCCTACTTATTATCGTTCCAACTTACATATATTTCCATTTTATTCTATGGACATGCTAAGTTTATGCAGACATTATTACTTGAAGAATACATCCACTGGACATAAAATTCTAACTTGGCTGGTATTTTGTTCCTGCACCTCAGAAATATTCCATTGTTTTCTGGTGAGCATTACTACTGTTTAAAAATTGGCTCTCAGGGGATGCCTGGGTGGCTCAATCAGTTAAATTGCTGCATCCAGCTCAGGTCATGATCCCAGGGTCCTGGAATTGAGTTCCGCATCGGGCTCCTTGCTTGGCAGAGAGCCTGCTTCTGTCTCCACCTCTGCCTGCCACTCTGTCTGCTTGTGAGTTCTCTACCCCTCTGATAAATAAATAAATAGATAGATAGATAAATGAAATCTTTAAAGAAAAATAAAAATTGGCTCTCAGTCTAATTGCTGCTTCTTTGAAGGTAATCTTGGTTTATTTAAAAGATGAGTTGATTTGGTTTTCCACAGTTTAGCTGTTATATGGCAGAGTATGCCTTTACCTATTTGTCTGCTTAGCATTCCCTGAGCTTCCTTCACTGTTTCTTGATACTCTTCATCAGTTTTGGAAAGTTCTCAGTCAATATTTCGTCAAATATGTCTCTGCCCCAATTCACTTCTGTTTCTCCTTTTGGCACTCCAACTGGCCATATGCTAAGCTTTCTCTTTGTATCTCCTGTGTACTTACTTTCTCTCTTTTTAATCTCTCTGTGCTTCATTCTGCATTCTGACCTATCTTCTAATTTGTAATTTATTCCTCAGCTCTGACAAATCTACTGTTAAACCCACCCATTGCAGTCTTAATTTCTCCTATTATGTTGTTCATTTTGAGAATATCCATTGCAGTCTGCTTTGCCATTTCTGGTTTTCTGAAATATCCTCATTTTTATCTTTTAAGTCCTTCAACATAAAAAATAAAATTAGAGTTATTTTAAAGTTTATCTTGAGGACCTCAATATCCAGAGCTGCTATGTGCCTATGCTATTTGATTTTCTTCTCCTGCTTTTTTTCATGTCTTGTAATATCTGGTAATTTTTCATCAGGGATCATATTTGCAAAATCATTTATAAGAATAATTTTAAGCCTAGAGTGACATCATCATGTCATCTTTTCCAAAACATATTTCCATTTGCTTCTGCCAGGCTCCTGGGTGTATGGGCCATACATGATCACCTCATTCTCACTTCATAAACTTGAGATATACAAGTCTGAACTCAAGTCCCTTTGAGGATATGTCTACTTCAGGTTGCCATTTTTCCTAGGATGCGGTACTTAGGGTACCAACACAAAGTGAATGGAAGGTCATCAGACCCCCTACCGAATAGGCCTTCAGTGATGGGTCCTGCACCCAGTTCTGCAAGGCTGTCCAAAATGCCATTCAGTATTCTAGACTCTCAGCCCCCTTCTAGAATCAGCATATACTCTCAAGGAAAAGGTAACACCAAAAGTGGCTCACATTCCTGGCCTGAAGCTCTTCACATAGTTGTCCTGGATAGTTGTCCTCTGCCTTTAAGCAGAAATATATGTAATTAGTCAATCAGAGAAAGACAACAATCATATGGTTTCACTCATAGTTGTCCTCTGCCTTTGAGCAGAAATATATGTAGTCAATCAGAGAAAGACAACAATCATATGGTTTCACTCATATGCAGAACATAAGAAACAGGGCCGAGGATCCTAGGGGAAGAGAGGAAAAACTGAATGTGAAGTCATCAGAGAGGGAGAAAAACCGTGAGAGACTCTTAACTATAGGAAGCAAACTGAGGGTTCCCAGAGGGGAGGTGGGTGGGAGGGTGGGCTAATTGGGTGATGGCCATTAAGGAGGGCACAAGAGGCAATGAGCATTGGGTGTTATTCACAACTAACGGATTGTTGAACGCTACATCTAAAACTAGTGATAGCTATAGGTTGACTAACTGAATTTAAATTTAAAAAAAGAAAAAGAAAAAAGAAATATATATATTGAAAATTCAGTTACCTCTATATCTGAAGGTTATTAAACCACAATTTTCATGCAATATGAGGAATATTTATAATATTCCTGGGGAAAACATAAAAACAATCTCTATGTGGATTTTTCTTTCCTGTTATCCTCTCCCTAGCTCACTAAAAATAATAGTCTTCCCCAAAGTTACCAAGAAATGGGCAGAATTTTACTGACACACATAAGGCTTACTGACCCTGTTTGACCTGAGAAAACAGGATGCAAAGAATATCAGTCAAGCTGTATGTATCTTTGTAGAAAATAGCCAAAAGAATTTTATTTTTAAATTTTCACACTCTCTCGTATACTTTCTTTTTTAGCCTTTAAACCCAGTGCCCACCTTCTTGTCAACATTACAGTTGGAGCTGCTTAAGCTGATTAGCTGGCATACTCTTGTAGAGCTATTGGCTGACTGTTCCAGGAAGCTGCAAGTAGGCTCCAGGGCCCCTACCTCTCAGGGCCACAAGGCCATCAGAGGAATCATGAACAGTGGCTATTATTAATTCACTATGGTTGTGAAATTCTTCAATGCTGATCTCCTTTTGGGAGTTTAAAACCTATTCTGCCTACCAGGGATTCTCTAAACATGACTATCCAGTATGGAGGGGAGGGAGTTGGGGGGATGGGTGAGCCTGGTGGTGGGTATTAAGGAGGGCACGTATTGCATGGAGCACTGGGTGTGGTGCATAGACAATGAATCTTGGAACATGAAAAAAATTAAATTAATTGTTAAAAAAAAAAGAGAATGGAGTTTTCTAAAACAAGAAAATATATCCTTTCAAGGGATTCTGAACCCAATTAGAGTGTGTGGGGGGCAGGAGGAGGGGGTGTTTCTCACACCATCAAGCAATTCTCCAAAACCAGCTGGGTGTCCTACAATTCTATTCAAATCTGATGCTATCTACCCAAAGATAGCATTAGATTGTATAAATTAAGAGTTCTGTCCCACAAGACTACCCCACCTGAGTTCAGAGGCCAGTCACAAGCCCTGCTTATCAGAGCTTCCAACAACCCCCTACTTAAGCTCTATTAATTTGCTAGAGTAGCTCACAAACTCAGAGACATGTTTAGATTATTAGAGTCCCAGCTTACTTTAAAATGACAGAACTCAGACAGATGGAAGAGCCGTATAGGGTTAAGTAAAAGGAAGGGCACAGAGCCCTCTTCAAGCATGCCACTCTCCCCAAATTTCCCTGCATTCACCAATCTGGCAACTCTCCCAACCCTGTCCTTTGGGGTTTTATGGAAGTTACCATATATAGGCGTGATTGATTAAACCATTAGCTTTTGGCAATTGATTCCATCTCCAGCCCTTCTAACAGGAGGTCAGGGATTAGGACTGAAAGTTCTAACCCTCTAATCACATGGGTGGTTCTCCTGGCAGCCAGCCCCATCCTTAAATGTGGTCCCAAGTAACCTTATTCACCTAACAAAAGACATCTTTATAGCTCTTATCACTTAGGAAATTTCAAGGGTTTTAGGTGCTCTGTTCCAGAAATAGGCACAAAGAACAAATATCACATCCATTCTTTGGTATGTGGGATAGTGCCATATTATATTATATTTTATTGATAATTGTCATGGGGAAGATAGCTATTTTTGGAAGAGAGTAAGTTCTATAAACCAGCCAATTATTTGCAACTTCAGACTCGCCACCATTCCTTTCATCACCCATTCTGAAGCCTACTGGGTTGCCTAAATGCAGAAAATATACATACCTAGACCAGGCTTTCTCAACCTCAGCATTACCAGTATTTTGGGTGAGATAATTCTTTGTTCTATGAGGGTGGGTTCTGCCCTGTACAATGTAGGATATCTAGCAGCATCCCTGGCCTCTACCCACTAAATGTCCAGCATCGTCCTCCCTTCAACTGAGACAACTAAAAATGTCTCCAGACAGTAGCCAGTGAAAGAACCACTGCTTTAGATTTTACTTAGCTTTGAGTTTGGATGCTGTGAGATTCCCAAATCCTGCAAATCTTGGAAGCACTTAATTCCTCTGCATTGCATTGGTAGGGTAAGGATAAAAGGGAAGAAATGAAAGAGAAGTTGAAAATCTAGATAAGAAATAAAAGGATCAAACATTTATCAAGTGTCTGCTATATACTGTGTCCTCAGAACTCTGGTAAGAACTTCGTAAAAATCATCTCATTTGATCCTGACTAAAACCACACTCCTAAAATTATAGTCAAATTTCATCAAGAGTTTACAGCCTGCCAGGCATTGTATTAAATATTTTACATGAACTTATTTAATTATAGCAGCAACCCCACACACTAGGTATCATTATCATCTCCACTTTTTGCAATAATGTAACTAAGCTCAGAAAATGAAATAATTTTCCCAAAGTCACACATTCACTAACTAATTAGGTCTGAATAAAAATCTAAGTCTCTTCAGCTCACCCTGCTATCTCTTAAAGAGAAAAACATTAGAGCATCTCTTAAGAGGATGAAAAATCTAATTCTATGAAATATTTATCCTCAGATGGCATATTTTAGTGAACAGGTAAAAATCCATCCCATTCCATCATATCCCAATAGCTGCTTAGGATCAAAAGGCCATTGTACATGGAACAGAATTATCTGTGACCCATAAGGAAGTCAGGGTTGTGTATTAAGCATGAGTTTACACAGAATAGATATTAAACAGACAGAAGTACACCCTCAAAGAAGGGGATGGGGGGGAAACATGCCTGGAAATGTGACATATGAAATCCCCATAATTAGCACTCTAAGTTGAAGGGTATCTATTAGACATTTGCTGAAACTACCTAGGTCCTTTCAACTTCTTCTCTGTTCCAAATCAAGCAGAAATATTGTAACAAAGGTGAAAGCTCTGGGAAATACAGGGAAAAAAAACAAAAAACATGTCTCTTGGGAGGTACCTGTGTCTCATACTGAAAGAAATGTTAGTGCATAGCAGAGTGTAAATTGTTTTCCTTTCCACTCCTAAACATTTCAAAAGGCCCCACTTGCCAAAGTCAAGTAGACACTAGAAGTTCAAACTAACAAATATAAACCAAATTTTGTGGGATTCACTTTTTTAGAAGTGATGACGAGGAACAAGAAGCCTCAAAAGGGAAAAAAAGGGACATCTGATTTCGCACTCTCACCTCTTCTGTCCATTACGGTTACCCAAAAAACTGGAAAGTTCAAAATGCACCTGCGAACCAGCGTCACCCAAGGCTTCCAGCTGCTGATCTCTACACTCTCTGAACACGGGAATCCCAACTTCTTCTCCAGCTCAGAGCACAGACCTTAACACATCACACACCAGACAGGCTTACCAAACATGTGCACAACATTCATTGTCTGAAGATGCTAAAAAGAGTTCCATCTGACTTTAGAACAAGAATATCTCTGTTTCACATGAGCGATGTTTTTGTTTTTATCTCATGATCATGATGGGCTTAGGATCCCAAGGCTACTAACAAGTGCTGAGAGCAAATTTGTGGCCCACCTCTGCAAAGGATATATCTTTACTCTAAGCCTTTTTAGCTTCGCTCCTGGTCCCATTGTATCACCCCATGATTGTTTTGTAATACCTTCCTGTCTCTTTCTAATGATCTGTCTTGTATTGTTTCTGGTTTTGATAGCTGTGTCTAGCGCGCTGCTTGGCACATTAGAGACACTCAACATTGATTGGATTTCATTAAATTTCTAAACCCTCTCTGAATATAAAGCCCTTCTCTTTTTATAAAAGAACAAATGAAGAACAAATTCTTCCCTTGAGATGATGCTGAGAATTAATAGCTCCTTTCCTACCATCACTAAAAAAAGAGGCTGACCTGTGAGGTTATTCAGCCAAACCATCCCCATTCCCCTGCCTCCACTTTTCCCCACATCTTTTGTTTTTAGGCTGAAGGCCTGTCACTATTTGCTTCACACAAGCCTAGCAAAGCATGTCCAAGCAAAGCCCAACAGGTAGTTTCTCAAAACTTTGTCCATCATTTGAATAAAAATAACTCTATTTACGTGTAACATTCCGGAAGTCAGGCTAAGAAAAGTTGCAGTCACTTTTTCAAAGAATTGTAGAAAAGATGCTATTGCTGCACCGTCCTTGCCATGGAAGGGGAACAAGAAAAGTTGCCACAAGTGGGGTTTCTTCAGCTGGGAGAGGAAAGGTCGTACCCATGGGCCAGCTCTCTGGTTTTCAATATGAAGGAGAATTCAAGAGATTTGGGAGAGCAATAAGGTGTATTAACAAAACTCCAGATTAAGAAAAGAGATGTGAAACTAAATCTTTCATTGAATAGCTGCCTCAGAGGTTTGCAAGGTTTCTATTTCCATATGTTAAAGCACCAAGAGAAGAATGACCCGAGGTCATGGTAAAATATATACGTATTATATATATATATGTATATATAATATATATGTAAAATATTATATATTTATACTTTACATATAAAATATACTTTGATTAGTACTTAAGTGTCTTGTATATATAAAATTAGTACTCATATGTTCCCTTATGTTATCTATTATACAGAATCTAAAAGTTAAATCTTTTTTATTCCACACCTCCCACTAAAAAAATACGATTTAAAATGCAGGGACTTTTCTCTTTTCAGTCTATATTACATTTTCCAAGTAAGCATTGATAGTAAAGTTTCCATTTGTTGAAATGCATTCTGTGTGTTCTAAACCAATCACAAAATCATCCACCAAGCATGTGATAAAATCATGGTATCATTAAATCTTCACCCCAAATTCATACCAGCTTCAAGAACATACACATGGCTGTAGTTGGAACCATAGAAAAAGCAGCCTACAATCCTAGTGTAGGATTCAGTCAAACGTCAACTCTCTTGAGACACAAAAGCTAGGAACATGAGTCATCGAACAGGACTGTCACTGTGAACACCACATAACTAATAATTTTGCCCTACTTAGAGGTTTCAGAGTTTAGTATATGGCACTTGGTTAAGGCTTTAGAAGATCATATGGACGGGACGCCTGGGTGGCTCAGTTGGTTAAGCAGCTGCCTTCGGCTCAGGTCATGATCCCGGCGTCCTGGGATCGAGTCCCACATCGGGCTCCTTGCTTGGCGGGGAGCCTGCTTCTCCCTCTGCCTGCCACTCTGTCTGCCTGTGCTTGCTCTCGCTTCTCTCTCTACGACAAATGAATAAATAAAATCTTTAAAAAAATAAAAATAAAAGAAGATCATATGGACAATGTGATACTCCAATAATAAATATGTAAATGAAAATAGGTTTTATGCATATTCATCATTTAATCTTCACACAAACCCTGCCAGGAAGGTTCTATTAACCCGTTTGTATAGTTAAAGAAGTTGACTCTGAGCAGCCAAGTAAATTGCCTATAGAAACACAGTAACCAGATCTACCGAACACAACTTGGGCTTATTATACTACCTCAAGCATTCATAATGACAAAAGAAGGACCCATAATGACAAAAGAAGAACCAATAATAAAAGTAAATGAATGACATATGGTAGAGTCAGTCTGATAATGTACAGAATGTGCTTTATCTGGTCATTCCAGATTTGAGACCCCAAAGGCTTGAAACTTTAATAAGCAGTATTAAACCTGTATAGTAGACTTGCTAGACAGTCTCAAAAGTACTTTATATCTCATTTTACTTGGAAGAATCTTACCTGATGACAGAATTATTGTCATTTGACTGATAAACTTTCTTTAAAAAAATGTAAAAGCCAGATCAATTCACAAGAGCATAAGAAAAGAAAAAACTCCATATTTAATGGAATTCTATTTTTATTGAGATCATTTCAATAACTTAGTACTGTTAGCCATAGAAAGTACTACTATAAACTGTTTGGGCACAAAAATATACAGAAGGCTGATGCATTTGTAATCTAAATTTGTTCTGTCTCAATTCAACCACAAATGGCTTGTCTGTGATTTTTGTAATGATTTGCTTCAGAAAACATTTTTTAAAACTATAAAGACATGAAGCAGGTTTGAAGGAAAAAAATAATCAAGGTAGATATCTCCATCCTGCCTTATACCCTTTTGATCCAAAGACATCCAACTGGTGGAAGATTTGTTTCATGGAGTCATAGGCTAATTTTATACTAGGTTGTAACTCACTGAGAAATTCTGCTTTTTTTGGAGATAATTTCAGACCCTTAATGTTGTGTTAGCGCCAGCTCTCTTCTGTACTCGTATTTATGAGTATACTCACATTTATTCTTAGCTGATTAAATTTGAAGGTGTCAACCAGCCCTGCTATGAGAACATTATTTTAAGCATGCTCAATCCCCATTCTTAACTAAGTAAGAATCTTCCTGCTGTTTAGAGTCAAAGAATCCAATTATTACAGTACTATAAACAAAGCTAGGTGCCTGTGTGCCCACTAATACAGTCAGAGAAAAAAGTAAGCCAAACACACTCCATTAGCAGAACTCATTCCATTTCTTTTATATTTTCTACCCATGAAATCTACAGGTCTCTGGGATCCTACCCCCAAAGCTTCCATCAATGTACCTCAAAGTTCAACAATAGCCCACCTCATTTGTGTCTCCACATACAGTTCTGAGAGTTGTGTACTGCACAACCTTTGGGGTACCAGTCACATGGTAAAAGTCATAGATATGCCAAAAAAATTTTAAAAATCTTGCCATTTGCAATGACGTGGATGGAACTAGAGGGTATTATGCTGACAGAAATAAGTCTATCAGAGAAAGACAATTATCACATTATCTCTCTGATATGAGGAATTTGAGAGGCAGGGTGGGGGTCATGGAGGGTAGGGAGGGAAAAAATGAAACAAGATGGGATTGGGAGGGAGACAAACCATAAGCGATTCTTAATCCACAAAACAAACTGAGGGTTGCTGGGGGTGAGGGGGAGGGAAAGAGTGGCTGGGTGATGGACATTGGGGAGGGTATGTGCTATGGTGAGTGCTGTGAAATGTGCAAGCTTGATGATTCATAGACCTGTAACCCTGGGGCAAATAATACATTATATATAAATAAATAAATAGTCATAGATGAGAATATTTGTAAGCATGATTTATAAATTGGTAACAGCAGTAAGAAATGGGTTTTTTTTTTCCAAAATAATTTTTTTAAAAATCAGTTTTGTCACTGCCCATTTGCAGATCAAGGAAAAAGGATCACAGGATTTCATCTCCTTAAAGACTGCTTTTTCAATTAGGGAAAAAATGCATTCAAAAGTGTATGCAATAAATAATAAAAACTCGAAGTTCTTTCATTTCATTTGTATCTAGAAAAGAGATGGCAGGGGAGGGGAAAAGGAAGAGGGAAGAGGGAGCAGAGGAGAAAATATAAAGTGAGGTGAGGAATCGGGGCAAGGCAGGGAAGGAAAAGAGATACAAAGAAAGAAATTCAAGTACCTAAGTATGTAGGAAGAAAGGAGAGTCATCTAGAAGAGATATAATGAGAAAGATCAGAGAGGTGAAAAGATCAAAGGAAGGATAGTGTAAATTTTCCGATGAGTGATGGTTGAAGAGTAAACTTATTTGGTTCTGTTTCATCTTTCCTTGGTTTATGGAAAAAGTTATTTTGTCACGCTAACTGGGCACAGTCAATTCATCACAGCTCTTTAACTATTCAATATCTGTACAATTTCCAGGATTCTTTTTCAGCAGCTCACCACAGATTATAGCTGTTTCCTTGACTACAGTAGCAATGTGACCAAGTAGACTTGGCTGAATAAATTAAGCCAAGCTAAAAAGAGAAGAATAAACTACTTTTTCTGAGAGACCTGGTAGCTTCTGCTATTACATGGACTACTATGGATAGACAAGACTGAAAGATTGACACTCTAATTAAAAGTATGTTCAATAAGGAATAATTAAAACCCAGCTTATTAGCTATGGTCCAAAGAATCCACTGGAGTCATCAAATTCAAATCAACAATTAAACTATATATGGGAGAACTGTTTAGGTACATATGGGTCAGACATCTACAAACATTGTTTGTTTTTTTTTTTTTTTTTTACTGTGTGAGGTCTTAGGGTTTCTGGAGACACTGGTTTGAATAGGAAAAGAATAAATATCATGGTTATTTTACAGATCATTAAGTTGACCTCAATATCCCATCTTTTCCTAGTACCAGATATACACAGAGAAAGTATCTTCTGGTAACAGTTTATCTCATTTTCCACAGTGCTCCTATATACCTAAGTGTGGAAAAAATTTTGAAGAATCCATGTCCCTGGTGAATGTCGTCATGGAAAACTTCAGGAAGTATCAACAGTTCTCCTGCTATTCTGACCCAGAAGGAAACCAGAAGAGTGTCATCCTAACCAAACTCTACAGTTCCAATGTGCTGTTCCATTCACTGTTCTGGCCAACATGTATGATGGCTGGGGGCGTGGTAATCGTTGCCATGGTGAAACTCACACAGTACCTCTCCCTGCTCTGTGAGAGGATCCAGCGGATCAATAGATAAAAGCAAAATGGATGAGATCATTTTCTTTAAAGCTCAAATACTGTTTTCTTTCATTCTTCACCAAAGAACCTTAAGTTTGTAATGTGCAGCCTGTTATGAGTTCCTTAATATATTCTTATACGTAGAGCAATAATGCAAAAGCTGTTCTATATGCAAACATGGTGTCTTTATTATTCAGGAGAAGAAATAACTGTTTTGTGTTGGTTAGTTGTTTTCATAATCTTCTTTTGATGCTGGAACTAGTACTTCCTTCTCTCGTTCTGCCAAAACAGGGCTCAGTTATTCATTTGCCAAGCTTTGTGGAGGAAATGTAGATGATATCAACATGATAAAGTTTGTGTTCTCAATTGTCAGATTTCTTGAAGACATTTCTGCAATATTTCTCATCATTCATTGTTTACTAAAGCTGCAGCCAAAAATATTTTTTCTTTTCTTACTCAAAACTGAGCCATGTAGCAAGTGAAGGGACCAGATTTCATAATTAAAGGATGTTAAGCATTTTCCTTATATTTCTACCATATCACTGTAAAGAAGGAGGAAAATCCAGACAGTTATTTCTCTTTTATGATTTTCTATTCATACCTTTAGAATTTTTAACTGATTTCCAAAAATAAGGTTTTCATTAACCAATTCTATAATCTCTTCCTGTGGTTTAAATAGAAAATGAACAGAGCCCTTTTCCATTTAAGACCCTGCTACTGTGTGAGGAGATAACACTTAACAAAGAGTTTCATTACCTGTGAATTGACTGAACGTTGAGTAAATGTACCATTGCCACCCAGGAAAGTCTATGTTATTAAGATATTTATATGAAAATCTTTATTTCAGTTGAACTGTTAGATGGTAACATGAAGATCATACTTGCTGGTCAAGACCAGTGGCCTGATTTCAATGCGTAAATCTATTGTGGCAAATTAACATATTGGAATGTTACTCTTTGGGAACTTATGTTTAAATTAATAAGTGTGTAGTCTCTCTTTCTGACAAGTGTTCCCCATTGGGATTTTAAAACTGTGTGCACAGAATTATTTGTCTCCTCTACATGTTTTATTTTTCTATTTACAATTCTCTTTTTTGTTGCTAGATTTTATACAGAGTAGACCTTTTTCCTAACACACACTTAAAATGAATAACAGATGTAAAGGAAGACTTTGTTCATATTTCCCTTTACTTATGGTGTTGGGGGTGGTGGATGTGGATGCAGAATCAGGGACTGGTTTTAAACAAAAACACTCCACCTTTTAATTAATATCAGTATCAAAAGGAGAAGACAAACATCTATCTTTCTCATCTACATTTAAGTACCCTTTTATAACATAGCAGCAAGGTTTTCTAGATATTGGGAAATTTTACAAAACATATTTGTGGAGTACATGGTGATACTAATCCAATGAAGTGGAAAGTTTCCTGCAATATTGTAATTCATAGTTTGACTTCCCATAAGCACATAAATCTTAGGGTGTAATTGGGACTTCAAATGTTTTATTAAAATTTTAAAAAACAAAATCCATTACATCAGCATGGTTTTAATGCCTCTTACAGTCTAAGCTGACAAGCCCATGGTATTCCAAAATCTTTTGAGTCACTACCTTTAAAGGTATTTAAAGAAATTATAAAGAAAGTTCCTTTAACACCCAAACACACACAACTTTCAAATAGTATTTCTAATATTGTTTGAAAATATGACAGAAAACTTGATTCCTACTCTAATTTAAAAACATAATTCTGATGTGATTTCATAATGTGATTATGGAGGTGAAAATTTGTCATTTTTAATGTTCCTTGAGCCTCCCTGCAAGTAATCTGAAGATAAGGTTTTTTTCATACTTATAATTAAAAATTCCCAACTGACGTTTCAGATAAGATTAAAGAACTCTCAAAATAATGACACCAAGAACAACATTAACTAGTGCCTTTCCGAATTCCAATAAAGCAAGAGCCCCTTTAAGTAATTTAAATTTAAAAAGAGCACAATTAAATGCTCATTATTAAAAGAGAATAAAGTGGGTTAATAATAATGTTTTAAATACATTGCACATGTTAACTAATTTAATCTTGATTTTAACCCTATTGGAGGGAGCACTATTATCTTCCCATTCTATAGAAGAGAATGTTGAAGCCTAGAGATGTTAGGTAACTTCCCTAAAGTTACCCAGAAACCAAGATGGCAGAGAGCTGAGAAAATACCCATCTAGTAGCTGTTCCATTATAGTAACTATTTCCATAAATTTGGGGTATTTTAAAGAACACTGAGGAATGATAAGTTTTAGAAAGGATTATAGGGGTGAAGGGTAAAGAAGAAAGAACTAGAAGTCAAAGATGTCATTCAAGACATGGTGACTAGGTAACTTCAGGCTTCTTAATTAGTCTCTTGACTTCTTTGACTAAAAGGTTAGATTGTGAGGCCAGTTGACAACTGAGTTCCCTTTGAATGTTAACATTTCATCATAGGTATGTGAAAGGAGGAATGAATATCATTCCCCAACCTGCATTGCACAGGTCTGATCCTCAAATAAAACCTACTGGTATTGGTCTGTGGATTAAAAAGCACTCTCCCCGCTAATATTCCCCATAAGCCACATGCCCCTCCTTTAGGGCCCAAAACTTTATTTACACCTGCCTGAAGCAGAGCTCTGAGCCTTCACATTAAGCAACAAAGATGATATCCCTCACAGAGTATCACTTTCATTATCCAATTAGCATATCCCATCTAAAACTTTATTGATTCCAAATTCCCTGAGTTACAATTATATTAAAACACAGAAAATGGTAAATACACCAATGATTGCTTGCAAATAGCCATAATAAAAATATGATTCTATAGAAAGCTGACTGATTGTAATGATGGTGTAGGCGACCATAAAGTACCTCTGATGTAGGCCATGTGACATTTAGGGTTCCAGCATGTTACTCTTTTCTCATTGCTGTAAATGACCAAAAGAGTGATTATGCATGGCATTTATATAACAAATATTATTTTCAATATGTCAAACCATAAACATCTTATCAAATTTCAGTGGACGAAAACATCTCGAGACTGTAATCATTTCATTGACATTAGCAGAGAGATGTGTAAGACAGCAAAATAATATGAGCAACTGATACCAGTGAGTTAAAACAATTATTTTAATGCAATGATTTGTCATTCACAAGCATAATTAAATTTCCTCCCCTCTCCTAACAAAAGACTGAAGTGAACAACTGTTCAAGAAAGTAAGAGAATTTTTGTCCTGGTAGGGCAAAGGAGGTGATTAAAGGGTGGACACTGTTCCTTCTCTTCCCAACTTCTACTTCTTTCCTTTTCCCTTTGTAAAACATTCAGTAAGAACAATCTCAGAGTTCTACAGTAACCATTCTAATGTATGTTCCACTTGGGAAGTTTGACTCAAGAAACAAACTTTCAGGACTCTTCTGAAAAACCTGTCAGGGTGACCCACACAGCAGAACAGAGCAAACAACTTTTAAGTTGCATCTGTTCCGCCCTTCCATATTTGCAGCAACTGTAAGGAATAATACGAAGTATGCAACACTGCCTTCTCTCCTAAGAATGAGTTTGCAATCCACTAGATGGGTCAAGACAACACACATGAAGAAAAAAATAGAACAGTTAGGTCTCTAACCCATACCAGTGAGCATAATATCTACAGAGAGTTGATATGAGTCTTACCTGAGATGTATATGTAAAATGCCTAGCACTGTATATAGCATAAATAGATGCTTACAAGTGGCAATTATTACTATCAATAGAAAATTGTAGAAGTAGTATTAATAGTATTAGTAAAACCACTAGTAGTATATAGTCTCTTAGAGCTAGAAGAACTCTAAAATGTCATTTTGCCCAGAATCCACACCAATGCACAAATTCCTTCTACCACGTCCTTGGAAGGGATCCTCTAGCAATAGGAATAGTTACTACTTGAATCCTGCCAGCAGTGGGATAAGTTACCAGTTAATAAGAAAATGCTGGAAAGTTTTCCTGTTTATCAGTTTGAAATCTGCCTCCCTATAATACCTACCCACTAAATTCACACAAAATCAGCAGTACTCTGTGTCACTAACTCATTCTATTAGTGCTATTTTATTTATAAAAAGAAAAAACAGAGGAGGGAATGGGGACAGAGCAATTTTCGTTTGTTTAGAATATGAAACCGTGGCAAATCACACATTCAACCAGGATTATGACATATATGAAAATTTATAAATGGTATCAACTTTAAAAGGTTAATGAGAACCTATTAGAACCTAAACATTCATGAATGAATTAAATGATGAGCTAACTTGACCCTCTGATGCCCATGTGAATTCTCATCCTGTACCACCTCTCAAGTATGAATGGTAACACCATCTAAAGTTCTACATTATGGTTTTATTCAACTCTTTGACCCCAGACTACATTGTCTAAGTAACCAGATTCCTTAGGAGCATAGATATGTTCCCAACAAAACATTGCAACAATTATGCCATGAGTTTGTCTTGGCTAAGGTACCATTCTCCAGTGCAAAATCGAGGAACTGGAAGGAAATGTCGATCTATGAACTCCAGTAGTGACTTTTTGAATTAAGTCTTTCATTTAGGTAGGAGGAGAAGTTGTTTTCTCAATATAATCACTAAACTAGAGCCTCCAGAACTGCTCTTTAGTCTGGTTCTTCCAAGACAAATATAATCCTCAAGCCTTTGCAAGCTAGAATATGACTTGTTACCAACATAGTGTGAGATGAGGACATGGAGAAGGCTCAAGATCCTCTATACAATCTCACCCCCTATTAGCACTATTAGCAGTACCAGAAATTGCTTTACATAGAAATCACAACTTCTCTTCATAAAAATCTCCCTCTTTCTCTCTCTCTCTCTCTCTCTCTCTCTCTCTCTCTCTGTGTTTGTGTGTGTGTGTGTGTGTGTGTGTGTGTGTGTGCGTGTGTGTGTGTGCGTGTGCGCTGCTTTCTTTCTTTCTGTCTCTGTCACCCTCTCTCTGCTGTTTTCTGTTGGTTGTATTCCTAATCTTCATACACCAGCAAAGATGGTCTCATGTTCACAAAAATCCCTTGTGTCTATAATTGCAGAAGGAGAATAGGCCCGCATTTCTCTCAGTTCTCAAAAATGCCAACTCTCTCTGTATCACCTGTCATGACAGAAGCAAGGTACGTAATTTGCAGCCCCATTGAATGAGGGGTCAAGTAATTCTCCAAAGGAAAACGGGTGTGTGTTAAAGAAGAGAAGTGGAGGTACTGAGCCCGCAAAAACAAAACATGTCCACTAAATGCAACTTGGACAGACTCTTACCAAGTGCTTCTACCAACAGAGATTCTGGCTGAAGGAGAAAAAGCACTGCAGATATAAAGAGAAAAACTCATGGGACTAAGAGGGTAAAGGAGAGAAAGAACTAGTGCTCAGAATTTACTTTGCAATTTTTCTATTAGTTATTAATAAAATCTAAAAGAAAAAAATTTTCTGATTTTCATTCAATGGGAGATGTGGGGATATTTTGGTTTCAGCAAAGGACAAGAGGTTCCCTTAGAAACAAGTGAGATCACAAGTAAAGGAAAGAGTTGAGAGGCAACAAGCTAATTTAAAAGAAGGGACAGGATCATAAGTCATAAGAAAAGGAGAGTGGGAATTATAAAATCTAATTAAAGAAACTATTGCTACTCCATCAGATACCAGAATTTCTCCACGCTTTTCTTTTCTTTCTTTTTTTTTTTTTTTTTCTCTCTCTCTCTCTCCGTGCTTTTCTTAAGAGTCTTGTTCTTTGGGCTGATAAATACCTATCTGGACTAGCACAGATTCAGTTGCCACATTTTCTGCTGATTTGGGAATAAATTCATTTAAGGACCCCATGCAGAGACCAAGGCTTGGATTCTTTCTACCCCTAACATTTTCACACATTAAAACATTTAAGAAAATGATTCTTAACAAAAAGAGAGAGAGAGATAGAGAGAAGAAGAAGGAGAAGGAGAAGAAGAAGAAGAAAGAGAAGAAGAAGAGGAGGAGGAGGAAAAAGAAGAAGAGGAAGGGGAAGGGAAGGAGAGGAAGGAGAAAATTATTTCTTCTTGGACCATCCAATGAGAGATCTTGTCACAGAGACATTAACAGGAAACATTACTCACCACCTGCAATCTGACCTACCATCTGCAAAGCCATGGTGACTTCAACATCTAGACATTCATAGAATGCCCTCAACTCAGGTCTATCCAAATTCATCAGTCTCTTCCAGCTGGATAGTCACCAAAGTTCAGCCCTTTTATTTGCTGCATTAAAAATCCAGCAATTTGTGAGGCAGCTGCAAACCCTGAACTTAGATCTTTCCGGTGGTAAGCAAACACAACAGCCATCCCTGCATCCTCCTTGACAGGACCGTAGTATCATTTTGGAGCAATTTACAGTGTTTGTGTCTAACAGAAAGTATTCAGCTGCTGTAGCTAACATCTAGCGATACTGGGAAGAAAGGACAGAGTTCAGACTGGGGAACTCATACTGCATGTAAAATATATCCTTTCCTTTCAACAGTTGTGGCAAATACAGTATTCAGTGCCAATACTACACTGAGGTCCATCTCTAGAAAGTCATAATCAGCTGAGAAATTTCAGTTTTCCTACAGAAAGGGAATGCTCTAAATGCAATTCAGGCATTTGTCAACAGAATCTCAGGAAACAGGTCCAGCTGAGCCAGTGGAGGCCACTTGCCACAAACAGATTTTGAGCTAACACCATCAAAGATGCTTTCCAATTCTTAGTTTCTTTAAAAATGCCATACTGTGGCTGCATAAGCAACTCTTTAAATGCTAACCACCTTCCAAGTTAGCCTGGCAAACCCCCAAGACTGTTTAAGAGATTCTACTTGGTATGTTTGAAAAGCCACATGTCCAAATTATCCAATAGTGGAAATCAGCAAATGTTTCTGCTCTAAAGAATGAGATATTTTAATAGCCTCAGAAACTGTGAGCACTTACCGTGAAACTCAATTCAAAAAAAAAAAAAAAAGCCCATGCAAAACTGAACAAAGGGGCCCTTCAGAAGACTAGCATAAGCCTGCAGTTTACTTTACCTCAGGTATCAGTGTAGTCTGTGATCCCTGAACAGCATCCATTGGGAAAACTCTATGCCACCTTCCTCTGGTCATTTCCCCCATTTCTACTATTCTATTGTATGTAAAGCAGTAGGTTGACCCCAGCCCAACCTTGGCACCTGCAGGCATCTTAGTTAGCCCTGCTAGAAGGAGGAAGTTTTTATTCAACTGACTGTAGACCAGTCTGATGTTCTGCCTTTTACTTAGGAAGATCTACACCCCAAGCACTACTGGTGTCCGTGACTTGGATCATGGATTGAATTGGCCCTGTGGTCTCCTTCCCATTGTCACCCCCTACACTTCAGCCATCTAATCAGAGGCCATTCCCAGTCTTCCAAATTCTTTCTCACCTCTGGGTCTTGGAGTGTACCATTTCCTGTGCCTGAGACTCCCTTCACTAATATCCCTTCTATCCACCCAGATAACTTATGTTCATCCTCTAAGATTTAGTTCAAACTTCATCTGTGCCAGTTGGCTATTTCTGAGCTCCCCAGGCCTAGGCCAGGTGCCTGCTTTCTCTGCTTCTACAACACCCTATTGCACCCCTCTATAAAAACACTTGTCACCCATATTATTGTCTGCTCCTATAAGATTCCAGAAGGCATGGATTTATTTTATTCATCTCTGTTTTATTTTGTTGTTATATTCTTATCATCTGATCCAATACAACTCCTGGCCTACAGAAGGAGTTCAATAAATGTTACTTACATCAGTAAATGAATAATAGAATTGTTACTATAAAGTAGGCAAATTAAGTAGATTTCTTTCTATAGGAAGATCTTCCCAAATGACAAAATACCTGAAAAGCAACGATTAGAGATCTGTTCCTTTTACCATAGATTCTGGTGGCCTGGCAGGAAAATTACAGATGACCCCAGACAATGCTATCTTTCCCTATCAGTATGTCCTCGGCACCCTAGAACCATTCAGGACCCCAGAAACCTAAGACTAGGCCTACAGGGAAATAAAGAAGGTAAATTCTCATGAGAGACAACTAGAGTCTTAAACTTATAGACTGAAATAATACCCAAGAAGGGGAAGGTAGTGTAAATAAGTGAG
The DNA here is from genome assembly GCF_009829155.1 of Mustela erminea. Taxonomy (NCBI): domain Eukaryota; kingdom Metazoa; phylum Chordata; class Mammalia; order Carnivora; family Mustelidae; genus Mustela; species Mustela erminea. The sequence goes on along the minus strand of NC_045614.1, from coordinate 118,713,653 downwards.
TAAACCACAGGTCTTGTTATCCTTCAGACCTGAGTTTGAATCTTGTTTCTGCCACTCACTAGCTGTGAGACTTGGGGACATATTCTTAACTCACTTATGCATCAGTTTCTTCATCTGGAAAACAGGAATAATAATATCCAAATCATAAGACTAAATGAGATATGAGACATGTGAGATAACATACTAAAATGCTTAGCAAAATGTCTGGCACATAATAAATGAAGAATGATGACAATCACTTTATGACAATTAACAATAGAAGACGAAGACTGTTATTATTTTTAGTACTAAGCACTTGGAGTTTTGAGGCCAAGATACAAAGATGGATGTAGCACTGGCAGTAAAAGATGAGTAAGATGAGCTTCAACGATTCTACAGTTGTTTCTAGGACTGGCCCCAGCCTTTCCTCTACCAAACAAAATCTCATAACTAAGTTCAGATCTAGGGAGATCTGAAAGCATCCCTATCAACAGAGGAATGTGGACAGGGAGTCAAGAGATTGATTTGAGATATTCTATCACAGGCTCCCCAGTTTCTTTGGAAGAAAAACCTCTGAAGGCAAGTTTTGTCCAATGCTCTCACCAAGTGGTAAGAGAAGGGACTCAGTCCTTATCAAACCTCATCTAGCCAGTGCATGAAATCCCAGAAATCTTTTTAAAAATAGAAGCCCAAGAGGCTGAGGAAAGGAGCATCTGAGTTGAGGGGATCCACAGAACCACAAGGGATCAGGGAGAGATGCAGCAGAAGAGTAGAATGGGAATGTATACCCTTGAAGCAGACTCCTTAACACCAAACTTCCATTCGAAAGTGCCAGACGCTGGACCCAAGTTCTTGTTTCTTCTCTGAAACGTCAAGAAAGTGGCAGTGATTAACCATGCACTTTATCCGAGCATGTTGACATTTTTATGCACAGGATTACAGGGCACTTCCTCTCACTTGAGAGTAAGAACATAAACAGCAGCTATCAAGTCAGAAATGAGAAGGTTGTTCATCCTCTACTTTCTGTCTCCACTTTCCAGCAAACTGGAGAGAGTCAGAAGACAATGACCCAATATATGGCTAATATCCTTACACTGGAAACAGTTTTATTCTCCCTCAAAAGGAAAAAACAGTTAGAGGTGGAATAGTTTCCACTCTCACAAAAAAAAAAAAAAAAAAAAAAAACCTTTGGATAATCAGGAGGTCTGGTGTTGAGAAAAGGAACACAGTGCTTAAGAATCTACACACATCATGGGGGCTTAAGTGGGTAGGAGAAGAATCAATGAAACAAGATGGGATTGGGAGGGAGACAAACCATAAGTGACTTTTAATCTCACAAAACAAACTGAGGGTTGCTTGGGGGAGGGGGTTTGGGAGAAGGGGGTGGGATTATGGACATTGGGGAGGGTATGTGCTTTGGTGAGTGCTGTGAAGTGTGTAAACCTGGTGATTCACAGACCTGTACCCCTGGGGATAGAGTATTATGCCTCCATCAGAAAGGATGAATACCCAACTTTTGTAGCAACATGGACGGGACTGGAAGAGATTATGCTGAGTGAAATAAGTCAAGCAGAGAGAGTCAATTATCATATGGTTTCACTTATTTGTGGAGCATAACAAATAGCATGGAGGACATGGGGACTTAGAGTGGAGAAGGGAGTTGGGGGAAATTGGAAGGGGAGGTGAACCATGAGAGACTATGGACTCTGAAAAACAATCTGAGGGTTTTGAAGGGACGGGGGGTGGGAGGTTGGGGTACCAGGTGGTGGGTATTATAGAGGGCACGGATTGCATGGAGCACGGGGTGTGGTGCAAAAATAATGAATACTGTTATGCTGGAAATAAAAAAAAAAAAAAGAAGGACCTATCAAAAAAAAAAAAAAAAAGAATCTACACACATGCAGACACATGCTTCTGGGGGAAAAAGTAGCTTATTCAAGATTTTTTATCAGTCAGGGCTTCTTGACATTTTCTTCCTGAGTGAGTCATTAACATATAGTGGCTCTGTTCTGGCCCATTTTAAAGGGGGATAGAGAGAAGAAGACAGAAGTTTTCTAGAAACTGTCCCTTATAAGTTATAAATTAGTTATAACTTGATTTCTATCACAATTAAAACAAAAGAAATAAATTCTGGTGATCGAAGAAAAAGATCATGATGGTGATGTTTTTCTGCCAAAAACAAAATCAGTAAAATTGACTGGAAATTAATTAAAACAGCAGAAAGCTGAAAAAACACGACAGAGGGTGCCCTGTCATAATCTGGGATCATTTTTTCTCATCGTCACTTACCATATGTCAAAGAGGTGGCAAAGCAAATTGTCAACCACAGCAAGAACATGACAAGCCCTCTCCTGCTCTCCGCATCCGTGAACTCCTCCTTCAGTCTGTTCAACTGAGTGCATACTCCGGCTGCCCCAGGGAAGTTGCAAGGGCTTGACTCACTTATATGTATGTGACATTGTCAGATTTTTTTCCCAAATAGGTAAGAAACGACACAAATACTGCATGCAATAAAATATGTCACGATGTGCACGTAATATACATATAAAACCTCTCCTGCAATGTTTTCCAAAGCTCAGTATCATCTCTCTAGCAAATAAGAAGGAAATAGGTTTTTTTTAAAATCTTGGCAAAAAAATAGCTGGTTGTGTTCTCTGTATTCAGAGGTAGCTCTATGTCAGGGTCTTTTCCTGACATAATTTACGGTAGTGTTTGGAGAGTGCTTTCCCCAGAGCATAAAAGGAGGAAGAGAAAAACCTCCGGAAGATTTGCTTTAGGCATTTAAGATGTCCACTGAATAAATGTGAATTATTACAGCCTAAAACTTAATTCTATAGAACTGGTCGGATGTTTAGCACATGGCCAAAAATAATGAAAAGGGAAGACAATCGCGGTGACAGGTGATGCAGGAATGAATGGATTGAGAAAAATGATCAAGCATAAGCCAAGCCTCCAAAAATGCACCTGCAAAGCAAGCATTGCCTTGAAGGATAGGATTTGGTGTGATCTATGCATGTATCTGACCATTATGTTAAGTGTCTCTCCAATTATCAGCAAACAAGTAAAAATGCAGAAAAGACCATTATATACCATGCTTAGACATACACTAGATTTCTACAGTATAACAGAGACATATATAACATGAGGAAAGATATGATACTTTCTTTAAAAAAAAAAAGCTTGTCTGGAGAGAGATTATAATTCAATATAAGCATGCAAACATATTTTGGGAGGGACAGTGCAGAATAAGAATGCTAGACATGGAGCCAATCGATCTATTCTTTGCCTCAGTTCTTCCCCTTTCCAGCTAAGGAAGAAGCCACCTAACCTCTCTCCATCCTGATTTTCTCCCTTACAAGATGATGGTGAAAATTATCTTTCCTCCCTATCTCAGATGGTTATTGCGAAGAGCAAACAAGATCATGTGCACAGCCTTTTTTTCCCTTTACCCAAGGAATGCCTCCATGCCTAGGGCTTTAAGATCTTCAAACAGCATCGACCCCAGCAACTTCTTTCAAGATATATCTCCAAAAGCAAAAGAAACAAAAGCAAAAATGAACTTTTGGGACTTCATCAAGATCAAAAGCTTCTGCACAGCAAACAGTCAACAACAACATCTCACGGAACGGGAGAGGATATTCGCAAATGACACTGCAGATGAAGGGCTGATATCCAAGATCTATAAAGAACTTCTCAAACTCAACACACACAAAACAGATAATCACGTCAAAGGATGGGCAGAAGACATGAACAGACACTTCTCCAAAGAAGACATACAAATGGCTAACAGACACATGAAAACATGTTAGTCATCATTAACCATCAGGGAGATTCAAATCAAAACCACATTGAGATACCACCTTACACCAGTTAGAATGGCCAAAATTAACAAGACAGTTAACAAAAACTGTTGGAGAGGATGTGGAGAAAGGGGAACCATCTTACACTATTGATGGGCATGTAAGTTGGTGCAGCCACTTTGGAAAATAGTGTGGAGATTCCTTAAGAAATTAAAAGTAGAGCTACCATATGATACTGCAATTGCACTAATGGGTATTTACCCCAAAGATAGAAATGTAGTGAAAAGAAGAGCCATCTGTACCCCAATGTTCATAACAGCAATGGCCACAGTCGTCAAACTGTGGAAAGAACCAAGATGCCCTTCAGCGGATGAATGGATAAAGAAGATATGGCCTATATATACAATGGAGTATTATGCCTCCATCAGAAAGGATGAATACCCAACTTCTGTATCAACATGGACGGGACTGGAAGAGATTATGCTGAGTGAAATAAGTCAAGCAGAGAGAGTTAATTATCATATGGTTTCACTTAATTGTGGAGCATAAGGAATAACACAGAGGACATGGGGACATGGAGAGGAGAAGTGAGTTGGGGGAAATCGGAGGGGGAGACAAACCATGAGAGACTGTGGACTCTGATAATCAAATTGAGGGTTTTGTAGGGAGGGGAGTGGGGGGTTGGGTGAGCCTGGTGGTGGGTATTATGGAGGGCACATATTGTATGGAACACTGGGTGTGTGCATAAACAATGAATTTTGGAACACTGAAAAGAAATAAAATAAAATAAAATAATATGCAAAAAAAAAAAAAAATCTTCAAACAGCAAATGATAGTCCAAAAATCTGTATATCTAATTGTGAGCTTTTTCCAAAATCTGAGTTCTACCTTTATCTGCCTCTGGGTATCTCTACCTGGGGAGCGTCCAGCCACCTACAACTCAATATGTCTGGTTGAAACAGTCCCCTTTCTAAACCCACATAAACACATGTATCACACATGCCCCAGTTCTCCCTGCCACCTATCCAACACCTGTCGTTCTCCGCATATGCTCACAACCACACCCGTCACCATGTGGCATTGACCCTATGCCCTAAGCATCTATCATACTAGCTCTTTCTTTTCTACCCACGCTGTCACTCTCCTATAACTACAGCTCAGCACCTGTCTTCTCCCCCAGTCTCTCTACTTCCTCTCACCCCCAATTCATTCTTTACATCAAAAGGAATTTTGCAAAGGATATCTAATCATATCAGATCATATCACAACCTGAACAGAACTGTGCAATGACTTCCCATTGTCCTTGTAAAAAACCTCAAATGCTTTAACTTGACCATGAATTCACTCTGGGTGAATATAATAAGTAAAAAAAATTAAGCTATGAAAAAAGAGGAAATCCTGCCAAGACCCTGGTTGGGTCTTGAGGGCATCATGCTAAGTGACATAATTCAGACAAAGATAAATATTGTATGACATCACTTATATGTGGACTCTAAACAAGCCAAACTTAGAGAAAGAGAGTAGAATGGTAGTTTTCAAGGGGTGGGGGGAATAGAGAGACGCTGGTCAAAGTGTACAAACTTCTAGTTATAAGAAAAATAAATTCTGGGAATCAGAACAGCATGGTGACTATAGTTAAAAATATTGTATTGCATTATTGACATTTGCTAAGAGAGTAGATCTTAAACATTCTCACCATATATAAAAGAAGGGGTAGTTATGTGAGGTCATGAAAGTGTTCATTAATTATGGTAATAATCATTTCTCACTGTATACAGATTGAACACCTTAAATTTACACAATGTTACGTGTCAGTTATATCTCAATAAAGCTGGGAAAAAAGAACTGCATATTAGTAACCCAGTAACTTTACCACTCAGATGGCTATCTCTCCAGTGGAATTCATGAAGCAAGAGTTATTCACTATTTCTCAGAGTTTTCTTGTGGGATGACATGTCTGCCACCCACAGAGGTAGCAGCTTGATAACATTCTCTTTACTGGGGGGAGCTCTTCTTCCCTTTTTCACTTCCTACTCTCCTACTGGTATTTTCTGAAACTCCAGCTAAACTGCTGGCACTTGAATCCTTGTCCCGAGGTCTGCTTCTGGGTGAACCCGAACCAAGACAAATAACATGCCCAGGGTAGAGAGAGGATTTGAACCCAGGCATTTAAACTCTGAGCCCATACTCTTCCCAGTTTCTCTACTGACACAAGGAGGCAGATTGGGCAGAGAGCAGGGTAAAGACACAGAGGCTTGAGAAAGTCTGGTGAATTTGAAGAAATGGTTCAGTATGGTTAGAACAGAACATCTTGGGGGTAGGATGTGAGTAAGGGGAGATGAGGCTGGAAATGCAACCCAGGGGGGTATCCATTCAAGATGCATTAATAATAGGGACTCAGTTAATATTTGTTGAATATAGTAATAAGTGGCTATGAAATGAGTACCTACTATGTATTAGGCATTATGTGAAGCACTTAAAATAAAACAATGATTAAAACAAGGTCAATGCTCACAAAAAGATTGCAGAGGCAATACCGAAATTAATGAATAAAAGAAATAGACATTACTGAGTTAAAAAAAATTTAGGAAGAGACAAGGATAGTCAAAAAATAGTCACTGGTTTAGGTTAATATTTTTTAACCACTACACAAGGTTTAAATTGTCATGACCAAAACTGGCCTAGAGACTGAAGCTCTGAAAACTCGCCAAGCATCTTGCTGGCTTGGCTTCCTGCTGTGGACTGAGTATTTTTAGTTCCATGAGGTCAACTCAACACATTAGATACACCACACAATTTGGGTCCAGAAAGGAGCTTTCTCCTCATTGTTCACTTCCACAAAATCCCATTCCTATAACTCCAGTCTGGCCACACAAAACAAAAGAAAAAAAAAAAAAAAAGAAACAATCTCTTAGAAAGATACATATTCTTAAAACTCTTCATGCACTGATATGGAATATCTGTTAAGGACCGATTTAGTGGAAGGAAATAAGGGAAAGACCAGGATGTAGGGTGTGCTTCAAACGAGAAGATGACCTGTCCCGTGGATGCCATCACCATGTTTCCCAGCCACCCCTGTCGTCATCCAAAGGGCTCATGAACCAAGTGGCCATAAAGGATGGAAGTTACATATGGGCTCAGCAACATGGACTCCCATTCTCTAGGGCTGATCTCTTGAGTACCCAATCTGCCAGCAGCAGAAACCAAAAATCCTTGAAAAGGCACCATTCCTCAGAATGATCAGCCATCTAGTGGCCAGTTAATTGCATTGGACTTTTCATCGGACCACTTCAATAATGGAAGGGGCAGCATTTTGTTCTTACTGAAACAGACACTTATTCTAGATATGTATTTGCCATCCCTACATGCAATGCTTCTGCCAAAACTACCATCCTTGGACTTACAGAATGCTTTACCCACTATCATGGTATTCCACACAGAATAGCTTCTCATGAAGGAACTCACTTCTCAGAAAAAGCAGCTGAGCAATGGGCCTATGATGATGGATTTCACCAATCTTACCATGTTGCCACCATCCTAGGGCACCTGGTTTGATAGATCATTGGAATTGCTTTTTGAAGACTCAGTTAAAGTGATGCAATACCTTGCAGGGTTAGGGCAAGGTTCACTAGGAGGCTATATTTGCTCCAATTTAGCATCCAGTATATAGTTCTATACTACCGGAGCCAGGATTCATGGGTCCAGGAATTGAGAAGAGGAAAAGGGAGTGGCATCACTCACTATTAGCCTTAATCATCTACTCGCAAAATTTTTGCTTCTTATTCCCATTACCTCCCATCCCCAGCAGACTTCTGCTTTGCTCCTCGTAACGTCCAAGTTTCACAAGGAGCAAGGCTCTCACCTAAACACAACAACGATTTCTTTGAACTGGAAGTTAAGGCTAGCACTCAGCTACTTGCTCCTTATGACTCAGAATCAATAGACAAAGAGAGAGTTACTGTACTGGCTGGGGAGACTGATCCTAATTACCAAGGGAAAATTGAGTTGTTACTATACAATGAGGGTAAGGAAGGGTATGTCTGGAACATAGGAGATCTCTAAAGATGTCTCTTAGTACTATCATCCCCTCTGATTAGAGTCAGTGGAAAGCTACAATAACCTAATTCAGGCAGGAATGCTAATGGCCCAGACCCTTCAGCAATGCAATTTAGGTCACCAAAGAGATAAAATAAGCTAAGGTTCTTGCTGAGGGCAAAGAGAATATGAAATGGGTAGTGAAAGAATATGCTATAAATATCTGCTACAACCACTTGACCAGTTGCAAAAATGAAGACTATAATAATTATAGATACTTTTTCCTTATTTTGTTATGAATGTTTATATATATTTTACTTTTTTTGTTAAAGAATTTATTTATTTATTTGACAGACAGAGATCACAAGGAGGCAGAGACAGAGGCACAGAGAGAGGGGGGAAGCAGGTTCCCTGCTGAGCAGAGAGCCCTATGTGGGGCTCCATCCCAGTACCCTGAGATGATGACCCAAGCCAAAGGCAGAGGCTTAATCCACTGAGCCACCCAGGTGCCCCTATATATATTTTAAACAAATATATTTGTTTTCTCCCTTTTCTAGTCCCTTTATCATCTAACATAAGATATAATAATAATAGGTAACCTTATGTCACAAGAGTTAAGTTACAGAATACAAGAATAAGAGTGAACATCAGCCAAAGACTTTATATCTTCTTCTGGGAAAGTGTCAGTGGGTTTTCACTGTATATAGGATAGTTATGTCATGTTAGGTGGACATTTGCTTTGGCTATCGCCTTCACTGGGAGAGTAAGTATGGTTTAGGGAGATGTGTCTGAGTGTCAAGATGACAAGACATGGATTGTGAGTTTCAGTTTTATGTGCTGACTTGGCTAGGACATAGTGTCAGTTACCCAAACAAATCTAGGTGTTATCGTTCAAGTATTTTATAGGTGTGATTAGTGTCTACAGTCAATTGACTCCAAGTAAGAGTGATTGTCCTAGGTAATCTGAGTGGGCCTGATTCTGTAGTTGAATTGCCTTCAAAAGAACCAAGGTTTTCCTGAAGAAGAAGAAATGCTGTGGTGGCCTGCACCTTCAGCACATGTCTGAGAGTTCCAGCTAGACCCTCCTGACAGCCTGCCCTACATATAGTTACCTTGTTTATACATGACTATCTTTGCAAATTGCACAAGAAATTGGTATTGTTACATGTCTTCTGGAGAGAAATTTCGTAGCTGGAAGATAGGGAAGGGAAAGACATTTTTAACCATGTACCATTTAGTAACCAAATTTTGAACTACTTAATTCATTACCAATTCAAAAACTTCTTTTACTTTCAAAAGATAAAATTCCTTAAAAGAGTATAATTCTAATGCTCACTGACTTTCTCTCCTCTTTCCACCTATTTAGGTTTTATCTATGTCCACCTAGGTAGGTTGACCTTGAACACAGTCACTGACTTAACACACAACTTTCCAAGTGTGACTCAAAAACTACATACACCTTGAAAAGTTAAACGGCCAACACAATTTTAAAAGACTTTGAAATCGTTCATGAGACTTTATGTATTTGCCAAACTTTAGGGCCATGAGCAAGGTAGTTAATTGAGTGTTGTACATAAAAATATCGTTGAGATTTGCTTTGAAATGGACAAAACATCAAAGAAACAAGTGAGTACTGAATTGCAGTCCAATAGGGAGTCCCATTACACTATGTTACCGGGTAATCATTCATAGATCGTGTTTCCTGGGATTTGGGGGTGTCACTTGAAGCCATGTAATATCATGGTGATGTGTGGGCCAGGACTAATTACTGCAGTATGAAATGGCAGATGTTTTTATTTAAAAAAAATATACAACATTCATATCAAACACCATTTCCAGTTCAGATCCTTACTATGATAGACGAAATGATAGGGAACTAACTCTCTACCAACGCAATAGCAGGGAATAAAAAGCTAACATACAATTAATACAGAGGGTAACTAAGAAACAGTCACATCATTAGCATGACACAGGGGTAGCAGACTATGAGCTTCTCCACTGACTTCTTGCTTTCTTGGTTACTGACTTTATTGTAAGAAAAATGCTGTATCTGTGAATTACAGGATATGAAATAAGGAACTGAATAAACTAGCTTCTGGTTCTTCCAGAAAATAAAATTAATTAAAATAAAACACCATCAGAAGCATCCTTCTAAGAGAGGCATAGAGAATCTTAATACTGTACATGGAGAAGGCCACGTGAGACAGGCAGAGATTGGAGTGATGTTGCCACAAACCCATGACTGCCAGCAGCCACCAGGAGCTGGAAGAGGCAAGAAACAGGTTAAGCCCTGAAATCTCCCGTGGGAGTATGAACCTGCTGACACTTTGATTTTGTCCCACTGATACTGAATTTGAACTTTTGGCCTCCAGAACTATGAGAGAATATATTTCTGTTGTTTTAAGCCACCAAGTTTTTGGTTATGTGTTATAATGGTGACGGGAAGGTAATAAACATGCACTTATATTAAAAAATAAAAAAAATAAATCAAAGGCTTCTTAGCCATGATGTCACGGAAAGAATGGGGTCTTCAAGTTCAGGGACTTGAGTTCTAATTCATGCAGCATCTCTAGCTGCATGGCTTTGGGGGAACCTCTTAAATGTTGAGTCTGTTTCCTTATCCATCAAATGGGGTGGCATTACCTACTTGCAGTAGGCAAAGCAATGGCCCAAAGATGTCCATGTCCTAATTCCTGGAACCAATGCATATGCTACCATATGTGGCAAAGGGGATTTTGCAGAGGGGAGCAAATTGGTCTCGAAATGGGATGATTATTCTAGATTTTCCTGGTTAGCCCAGTATAATCACAAGGTCTCTCAGAAGAGTCAGAGTGAAAAATATGTGGCAATGGAAACAGAGGTCAGAGAGAGAGATTGATATTTGAAGAGGCTGTGTTACTGACTTAAAAAATGGAAGAATGAGCCTCCAGCCAAGGAAGGCAGGCAGCCTCTATCTAGGAGCAGGAAAAAGCAAGGAAGTGGATTCTCCCATTGAGTGTCTCAAGGGAGGGCAGCCCCCACCAAAACCTTGATTTTTAGCCTGTGAAACCTATTTCAGACTTCTGACCTCCGAAGTTTTAAGATATTTATGTTGTTTCAGGCTGCTGAATGTAGTAATTTGCTACAGCAGCAGCAGGAAACTAATATACCAACCCATCAGAGTTGTTGTGAGAGTTAAAAGTAGCTTTTAATTATGGTAATATTTATTATTAGAAGAGAGTTGTTGTTTTTTTTTAAATATTCTGAGAAGTGACTCATCTATACATAAACTGTCTCTGTAGGCCAAAAATACTTCTATTCAACTGTCAGAGTTACAAAAAGTCTTAAGTACAGAGTTCATTTTTGTGCATTCAGTTCTCCACATGTGGAGTAGAGTACTTCCCATATGTCCCCATAGGATTAAATATGTTTAAGAGAAATCTTATTCAATAACCTGACATCCTGACCTTGAAGTCCTTATTCCTGGAGGGCATTTAGCCAAGAAAACTGAATGACCTCTATGCATTTTTGTTTTAGTTTTTATCAAAAGGAGACAGAACCAAAGCTTGTTTCTTTTTCTAGTGAAGATTTGCTAAGTTTTCTCTGATTGTAAAAACTACCTTAGTTTGTTCCAGAAGTCAATGTCTCTCAAACCCCATGCAAGTTAACGTGAACTCTAAAAAGATGCCGTAAAATATCCATCTGACCTCTGCCTATGCCTCTGCTTCTATTCAGCAGTCTCTTTGGCCATCATCTCATTTCAAGCATCACTTGGCTTGTTTTCTATCTGGACCTCAAAGCTGGTCATCAACTATGCCCTCCCTTGTCTCCAGAAACCCTCTTTTCTAGACGCTCTCCTATACCTTATTGCCAGTCCCAACTCTGGGTGAACTCTCCCACCTACCCTCCCGCCACCTTCTCTCTGCCCAGGGAGCTTTGCCAATGTTAGTCTCATAACTGGCCTTTTGGATGCATGGTCCACCATGAAATCATCCTGTCATTAACCAGGCCTGAAGGGCTCAGCTGTTTATCTTGTGCTCATTTTTCATCAGCTTGCCAAAGCATGCACCAGAGCTCTGTTCCAAACTGTTTCACTCCACTAAGCCGTTAAACATTCACTACATCACCATTTTCTCAGCAAATAAATTTACCCGTGTGCTTTATTCCAGGGTAATCTAGAAAGCTCTTTAGCATCCCTTTACTCTGCCTGAAAAGGCCTGCTTGGCCAATGCCCTCATCATGTTGTCTTCACTCTCTTCCCACACCTGCATTAATCATCCTTTACTCCAGCACCAATATTTTCCTTTACACTTAGTATTTTCCTCTTAGGATTCCTTTAGTATTAAAGGAATTAGTTAGTGTTAAAGGAAATTTAGTATTTAGTATTAAAGGAAAGTATTAGTATTCCTCTTAGTATTCCTTAGTATTCCTCTTAGTATTTCCTTTACACTTAGTATATTCCTCTTAGTATTTTCCTTAAGTTTTCCTGCTCTTCAATCACTTTTTCCTCCAGCTTCCTCAAAAATATGAACATATAATCCCTCTCTTTTTTTCCTAAAAACTCATATTTTTTAAAGATTTTATTTATTTGACAGACAGAGATCACAAGTAGGCAGAGAGGCAGGCAGAGAAAAGAGGAAGCAGGCTCCCCGGGGAGCAGAGAGCCCAATGTGGGGCTTGATCCCAGGACCCCTGGATCATGACCTGAGCTGAAAGCAGAGGCTTTATCCCACTGAGCCACCCAGGTGTCCCCTAACAACTCATGCTTATTGAATGGTTCTTTGGACCCAGGGTTAAGTATTTATATGCATTATCCTATTTATTCATCCTGAGGTAGGTACTGCCATTAATTCATCTGCACCAACAAGGAAGTAAACTTGAAGTAACTCCTCAGAAACAATGTGTTAGTTAAAAGAGAATGCAGATTTGGACTCGGACTAGCTAACTGCAAATGCCTGTGCTTAACCACATAGCTGTATTGCCTCCTCCTGATTGCCCTTTCCCTTTTCAACCTCTTGTGATCTGGTCCTGCTCTGCCCACTCTGCTCACACTGCTCCCTGAGGGCCATTAATTCTTGATTCCAAAATCCAGTGGCTCTTTCCTGGTTCTCCTCAAAATAACCATCTCACTCTCTCCTGCCTTCAGGGATGCCACACTCTGTGTTTTCCTCCTCTGATTTCACTTACTCTGTCTCTACTGGATTCCTTGGATGCTCAGGTCTGCTCCTGATTCTCTTCTTGAATCTTTTATTTTTTTCCCTCTTAGGATTTTATTTATTTTTGAGAGAGAAAGAGAGAGAAAGAGTGGGGGGAAAGGACAAAGGGAGAAGGAGAAGCAGGCTTCCCAATGAGCAGGGAGCCTGATGCCCAGCTCCATTCCCAGACCCTGGGATCATGACCTGAGCAGAAGGCAGATGCTTAACCTACTGAGCCACCCATCTTCTTGAATCTTTATACTCTTACCTTTTGCTGGCAGCCAGTCCCAAAGATTAACAAATCAGCCCTATTTATAGGACTCCTTTCAGTAATTCAACAATTTTTTTTGAGATTTTTCCCCTTCAAGTGCGGAAATTTTTGTTCTGAAAGACGTGGAAGCTCTTCTAGGACATGGCAACAGTGTGCCAACTGCCACCTCCTGAAGGTCCGCTAGCTAAATGCACTGTGACAGGCTTGATGGTCCTGAAAAGATAAGATTTATGAAACACAGGCTCTGGGAAAGCTACTCATTTCTACACTTTCAACTGAGGAAGACACACTCTAAAACCTCTTTATTTGTAAAGTAGAAGTAAAACCATTAGCCCATTTCAGGAGCAGGTGGGAAGACTAGACCATCATTCGTGAATAGCAACTATGTAAATCCTAAAGGAAACAAATAAAGAACCACAAATATTCAAAGAGCAAGTAAAAGGCAATTTTTCAAGCTAATTCGTCTTTGTTAATCATGAGGTTACCTGTACAGTATATGTTATTTTCTATATGTGGTGGATATTCTGCATGCTTTCTCGGCTAAAGCAGATGTAGTTGCAGACATAGTTGAAACTTTTACTGGCAAATGTTTCAGAAAACACCCAATGGACTGACACTGATTGATGGTATGAAGCCAAGCTATAATGAGGTGACGTTCATTTATTAAGTTGATGAGCAGTTTTATATGCTTGTTTTTTACTAAGGGGCTTAATTCTCTTCTGGTTGAGAGGAAACAGAACATACTCTTCTGAGGCACAGACAGAAAGGGAACCCTCTGCCCATTATCTAACAATGTTCTCAAAAGTATCCAGGCCTTTTTTTTTCCCTGGAGCATACCTCAGTGGTCAGTGGGACGACCACAGCTGTGGTGCTGGTGTTGGCCATGGAAAGGGAACTGGGTGAAGGTCACAGGTATACACATTCAAAGTTTATCCATCCTATTTTTCCCCATCTTTAGTAATGTCTCTTTGTCATCAAAATGTATTTTTTTAACTTTACCTTTGTGTCTTTATAACCTTAATCTGCACAAAAAGAATTGCAGAAAACAACATGGCCACCAAACCTTCTATTTTTTCACTATGGCTATGGGAATCATGGGGTAGAGGGATTCATAGTTAGGTAATTTTCCCCCACATACTCTCTAAATTGGAAATCAGAAAATTAAGGCTACCTTCTGGAAGTTAATCTAATTAAATTTTCACATAATGGTAAGAAACTGAAAGTCTCTTTGATCCCACAGACAGATTCACTCTTCTAAAAATAACAACTTTCTGGGGTACCTGGATGGCTCCGTCAGTTAAGCATCGGACTCTTGGTTTAGGTTCAGGTCATGAATTCAGGGTCAGAAGGTCAAGCCCTGTATTGAGCCCCTCACTCAGCTGGAACCTGCTTGAGATTCTCTCCCCCTCCCTCTGTCCCTTCTCCCACTCATGCAAGCACTCTCATGTGTGTGTGCTCTCTCTCTCTCTCTCTCTCTCAAATAAATAAAAACTTATAAATAAAAATAAAAACAGCATCTTTCTTGGTATTAAGAACACATCTAAACAAAGAATGTACTAACAGAAGTCAGTGGCCAAAAGAAAAATATGGGGTCCAGAAGGCAAACCTAGAAGCATGTGCCCAGGACTAGCCAGGAGAATAAAAATGGCTCAGGCAGAATTCTGATATAATAGACCTTAAAGAAATGTTTTTTTATCTGCTTAGGATTTGAAGAAATTCAATTCCAGTATGAACCAGCTGAAATGAACTCCAAGACCATTGATCTGCCTGCTCCCCGAGCAAACTTTCCATTGTTCAATTTCCCAGGTACCTTGTAATAAAGAATGAAAGTGCCTCGCATTGAAGCATAAGGTCATCCCGTTCCTACAACGTATACCATTCCATGGTATACAAATAAGTTACCATTCTGGTTCATCCATTTAGTCCCCTACTAATGTGGTTTTTAGCTTTGCAGGCGGGGCAGGGGGTCGGGGGCATCATAAAAGTCCAGTGTCTGTAACTTCAAGACTGAGGTTCACCATCTGTTCGCTAATGTGACCAGTTAGGTGCCTCTCCCTAGATTGCAGGCCACCTGTTTTCCTTTTAAAAATACCAGCAATGTTCTCACCTATAAAATACAATAAGCAAGTTTAGTAGGTGGCCATTGCCCAATAAATGTAACCAAAGTACAGCATTTTTTATACCAGAAATATCTAGTTATAAAATATAATGGGGAAAAAATACCTTTCTCAGTGGCAAAAAAAAAAAAAGAAAGAAAGAAAAGTATACCATTTCTACGAATAATATGACAGAATTTAACCAAAGGACCTAAAAGATTTTATTAGAGAGAGACAACATCCCTGAATGGAAAGACTTAAGACTTAATATTATAATGAAGTCTCAGTAAAACTATCTATATATTTAATATAATTTCTATCAAACTTTTAAAATATCTTTTGGAGAACCTACAATACAATTCTGAGATTCCTCTGAAAGAATAAACTAAAAATCTACTCAAGAGAAATCTGAAAAGTAATAAAGGATGGCTTCCCTCCCCCCCAGTTAATAAAGATAAAGCAATTAACCAGTATAGCACCAATGCAGAAATAGGAAAAAATAATAACTGAAATAACACAAAGTCAAGACACATCAAACCTTCGACGAAGATGGGATTTCAGATTAATGGAAAAATAATAGCTATAATAAATGGCACTGGGATAGCTAGCTATCAATTTTTGGAAAGGTAATATAGTTAAATCAGTATTTCAAAACTTAAATCTAAATAAATTTAAATGAACCAATGGTTTAAATGGAACCATAAAAGTATCCAGAGAAAATTAGTTTCTTTTTCTATTTTACTGATGCAAAAACATTTAGCACATTACACTTTTAACAAAATTTTAAGAGTATAATTCATTATTGCAGACTATAGGTATGATAGACATCTTGAGTTTATTCATCTTGCTTAACAGAAACTTTATGTTTGTTGATTAATAGCTTTTTTTTCCTTTACCTGTAGCCCCTTACAACCACCATTTTACACTTCAATTCTATGAATTTGGCTATTTTAGATACCTTATATAAGTAGAATCATGCAGCGTTTATCTTTCTGTGAGTGGCTCATTTCAATGAACCTCAAGGTTCATCCATGCTGTTGTGTGTTACAGAATGTCCTTTAATGTTGAATAGTATTCTATTGTATGTAGGTACCATATTTTCTTTATCCGCTCATCTGTCAATGCACATTTCGGTTGCTTACACATTTTGGCTATTGGGCGTAAAATGACAATGAACATATAATGCAATCTCTTCAAGATTCTGATTGCAATTCTTCTGGATAAATACCCAGAAACGAGATGGCTGGACCACTCATGAACCTCCCCATTGTTTCCCATGGTATTGCACCCTTTTGCATCTCCACCAACAGTGTGCAAGGTTTTCAATTTTTGCAAATCATCTCCAACATTTGTTATCTTTTGTTTTTTTGGTAATAGCTATCTTGACAGGTGTGAATGATATCTCATTGTGGTTTTGATTTGTATTTCCCTGAAATGGTTAGTGACACTGAGCATTTTTCCATACAGCCATTAGTCACTTCAGCATTTTCTTTGGAGAAATGTGTCTATTCAAGTCTTTGCCCTATTTCTTTAATTGGGCTTTTAGATTTTTTGCTATTGAAGTGTAGGAGTTCCTTGCATGTTTTGGATATTAAGCCCTTATCAGATATATGGTTTGTACATATTTTCACCTATTCCATAACTTGCCTTTACCCTCTGTTTGTTCCTTCCTTGCTGTACAGCATCTTTTTGGTTTGATTTAGTCCCACTTGCTTATCTTTGTTATTGTTGCCTATGCTGTCAGTTTCACATCCATTAAATCATTGCCACAACCGACATCATTAACCTTTTCTCCTGTTTTCTTCTGGGAGTTTTACAATTTCAGTCTCAAGTCTTTTAGCCATTTTAAGTTGATTTTGTGTATGGTGTAAGATAAGAGCACAATTTCATTCCTTTCAGGTGGATACCCAGTTTTTCCAGAACCATTTGTTGAATAGACTGTCCTTTCCTCCTGTGTATTCTTGGCACCCTTGTCAAAGTTAAGTCGACCACATACATGTGGATTTATTTCTGAGCTGCCAGTTCTGTTTCACTGGTCTATATGTCTCTCTTTCTACCAGTACCGTACTGTTTTGGCTAGTGTACTACATTGTTACATATAGTGCAAGATATTTCACAATGTATTTTAAAATCAGGTGTGATGACTCCAGCCCTGACTTCCTCAGGATTTGTTTGACTATCCATGATCTTCTGTGGTTTCATGTAAATTATAAAATTCTTTTTTCTATTTCTGTAAAGAATGTCACTGGGACTTTGATAGGGATTTCATTGAGTCTGTAGATCACTTTAGGTGGTATGGACATTTTGACAATAATAAATCTTCCAATCCCTAAATACAGGATGTGTTTCCATTTGTTTGTGCCTTCTTTAATTTCTTAAAAAAAAATTTGTGCAGTTTTCAGTATATACATCTATCATCCTAATTAATTCCTAAATATTTTTAAGAATTTACTCCTACGTTTTTTTGGTATCATTGTAAATGGGATTGTTTTCTAATTTCTTTTTCAGGTAGTTCATTGTTAGTATACAAACTGATCTTCACATGTTGGTTTTGTATCTTGCAACTTTGCTGAGTTTATTAGTTCTAAAAGTTTTTTGTTAAAATCTTTAGGGTTTTCTACATATAAGATTATGTTCTCTGCAAAGATAATTTTACTTTTTCCTTTCTGATTTGGATAAGTTTTTTTCCTTGTCCAATTGTTCTGGCTATAACTATGGACTATTGTTATTAAGTTGAATAAAAGTGATGAAATTTTGCCTTGTTCTTAATACTAGAAGAAAATCTTTCAGTTTTCACCATTGAGTATGATGTCAGCTATAACTTTTTCACACATACCCTTATTTTGTGAAGGTACTTTTCCTTCTATTTCTAGTTTGTTTAAAGTTTATATCATGAAGAGTGTTGAATTTTAACAAATGCCTTTTCTGTGTCTTTTGAAATAGTCAGGGGTATTTTTTAAAGATTTACTTATTTGAGAAATAAGAAGTGAGCCAGAGAGAGTACACGCTGGAGGGAGGGGCAGGAAGGGGGAGGAGAAACAGACCCCCCACTGAGCAGGGAGCTCAATGCAGGCTCTATCACAGGACCCTGGGTTCTTGACCTGAGCAGAAGGCAGACACTTAATCTGCTGAGCCACCCAGGTACCTAGAGACGGTCATGTGATTTTTATCCTTTATTCCATTAATGTGGTATATCACATTGTTTGATTTTCATAAGTTGAAACATCCTTGGTCCCAGAGATAAAATCCCACTTGGTCATGGTATATTCTTTCTTTAATGTGTTACTGGATTCAGTTTTCTAGCCTTTTGTTGAGATTTTGCATCTATATTCATCAAGAATATTGGCCTATGGAGACAAACCATAAGCGACTCTTAATCTCAGGAAATAAACTCAGCAAATAAATTGCTGGGGGTTGTCGGGGAGGATATGGTGGCTGGGTTATAGATACTGGAGTGGATATGTACTATGATGAGTGCTGTGAATTGTGTCAGACTGATGATTCACAGACCTATACCCCTGAAGTAAATAATACATTATATGTTAATTTAAAAAATTAAAAATTTAAAAGAAAATTAAAAATTAAAAAAATTAAAAAGGATATTGGCCTGTGTTATTTCATGATGTCCTTATCTGGTTGGGTATCAGAAGTAATACTAGTCTTATTAGTTTGGGAGTGTTCCCTCTTCTTTAATTATTTTGGAAAATTTTCGGAAGGACTGTTGTTAATTCTTCCTTAAATCTTTGGAAGAAATCATTGGGTCTAGGCTTTTCTATGTTGAGAGGCTTTGATTACTGATTTAATCTCCATACTAGTTATAGGGTTGCTCAGACTTTCTATTTTTTTCATGATTTGGTATTGGTAATTTGTATGTTTCTAGGAATTTATCCATTTCTCTTAGATTATCCATTTTATTGTCATTTAATTGTTCATTTAGTCTCATGATTTCTGTGACAAAATTTGTAATATCTCTTCTTTCGTTTTTTTTTACTTTTTTAATTTCTGTGATGAAATTTGTAACATCTTTTCTTTCATTTCTGATTTTATTTATTTGAGTCTTTCTTAGTCTAAGGGTTTCTCAATTTTGTGTCTTTTTTAAATATCTTTTCAAAATACCAGCTCTCAAGTTTAATTGATTTTTCTTGATTGTTTCTCCATTTTTTATTTATTTCTGCTCTAGCTTTTGTTATTTCCTTCCTTGTATTAACCTTGGTCTTAGTTTATTCCTCTCTTTCTAGCTCTTTGAAGTGCTGTTAGGTTATTATCTGAGATCTTTCTCCCTTTTTTATAGTTGTTTATTGCTATGAACTGTCCTCTTACTACTGCCTTTTTTTTTTTAAGCCATAAATTTTGGAATGTTGTGTTTTCATTTTCATGTCTCAAGGTATTTTCTAATTTCATTTATTTCTTCTTTGATTCAATAGTTAATCAAGAGTGTGTTTTTTGTTTCTACATATTTGTGAATTTTTCAGTCCCATTCTGGTCAGAAAAGATATTTGGTAAAATTTCAGTCTTCTTAATCTTGATAGGGCTTCTTTTTTTGGACTTCTGGGGAAGATGGCAGAGTAGGAGAATCCTAAGCTCACTTCCATTCATGGATACAACTAGATAACACCCACATCAGTGTAAATAATCTAAAAAAAAGAAAAAAAGAAAAAAAAAGATCCAAAGACTGGCAGAACAGACTCCACAGCTAAATGTAGAGAAAAAGCCACATTGAAGAGGGTAGGAAGGGCAGAGATGCATTCAAAGCTAAACAGACTTCTAAGACTGTCCCTGAGAGAGACCAACACTGTAGATGTGGAGAGAGAAAAGAAAAAGACATTCACACTAGGCACCCTGAGCACAGGGGAACCCATACAGAAAGGACAAATCCCTATAACATTGGCTTTATAAATCAGAAGGGCCTAATTTTGCAAGGTCTTACAATCCATGGAGCATAACACCTAGAACTTTAAAAATCAGCAGGCTTGGCTCAAGTCAGGAGGACAACAGGAGACTGAGTCCTCACCCTTTGAGACAGCACAACAAACAGTCCCACTGAGATATAGCATAGAAGCAGCAATTTGAAAAATACCTGGGGTACAGTGAAGATTTCTTTACTAATCTCAGAACAAGAGATAGAGGGAAGGGGATCACTGGGAGACTTCTCCCAGAACAAAAGAAGTGGCAGGGACTATTTCCCTCTCTGACCCCCCAGCCTAGATATACAGTCACCTGTGGGAAACAGTGCAATACCAAAACTCTCCATTTAATTTGATAAGAGCACACCCTGCTCCTGTACATTTCTGTAGATCTGTTCCCTCCAAACTGGCCAGCCGCAGCACGAGTTTTGGGTAGCTGCAGGTAGCCTCCCACAGGGTACTGGAATAGACCTTGCTGGCATTGGGCACCCTACACCTGCATTCTGTGGATCTGCTCCTCCAATACATCACTGGCCAGAGCCCATCCAAAGTGATGCCACAAGCTGGGAAATGTGCAAGCAGCACCGACACAGGCCAGCACCACTGGAAAGCAACTCGTGTCCCAGGGAGACAGAAAGATAATGACACACACCAGTCCAACTACAGCCTGAGCAATGGGTTGGGGACAGACATCTGATCTGACTGCAGGCTCTGACAACTAATGAAAGCTTCTCAGGAGACAGCAGTGGTAAAGCTCCCTGCAGTTCCATGCTTCTCTATCTCTGGCAGATGCCTTCTCTGACTCAACTCAAGCCCAAGGCAGCCCTAGACTAGCCCACTAACAACACAGGGACTGAGCCCCTTCCTACAACAGGCAAAGAGAGCCATTGTTGATGACTGGACTGTCAAGGCAAAAATACTTCAGCTACAGCAATAAGGTGCATGCAACACACACAGGAGACACCCTTGAAGCACCAGGTTCTGGTGAACAAGGACATTGTGCTGCTGAACACCACAGGACCTCTTCTTCATTACACCATTACTTTCAAGAGCCAAGAACTCAACAGCTAAAATTAAAAATATGCTAGCTGGGGGGTGCCTGGGTGGCTCAGTGGGTTAAAGCCTCTGCCTTCGGCTCAGGTCATGATCCCAGGGTCCTGGGATCGAGCCCCATGTCGGGCTCTCTGCTCCACAGGGAGCCTGCTTCCTCCCCCCTCTCTCTCTCTGCCTGCCTCTCAGCCTACTTGTGATTTCTCTCTCTCTGTCAAATAAATAAAAATTTAAAAAAAATATATGCTAGCTGGAATAAATAGTAGACTACAGGAAGATGAAAAATGGGTCAGTGACCTGGAGAACAGAGTAATTGAAAGCAACCATGCTGAACATTAGAAAGAAAAAAATATTTTAAAATGAAAATAGTTTAGGGAAATCAGCATTATCGTCAAGCATAATAATATTTGCATGTTATAGAGATCCTAAATATAGAGGATCCTAAATATAGAAGAGCAAAAAGGGGACAGAAATTTTTATTGAAAAAATAATAGCTAAAACCTTCCCAAATCTGGAGAAGAGATCAGAAATCCAGATCCAGAAGGCACAGGGAGCCCCCAACACAACCAACACTAGAAGGTCTACACCAAGACACAAGTAATTAAAATGGCAAAAAGTAGTTATCAAGAGAGAATTTTAAAAGCAACAAGAGCCAAGAAAACAGTTACATACAAGAGAAACCCCATAAAGCTATCAGCTAATATTTCAGCAGAAACTTTGTAGGCCAGAAGAAAGTCCGATGATATATACAAAAATGGGTGGGAGGGGGTGGGAGGGGTCCAGCAGCCAAGAATATTCCACCAGCAAGGCTATCCTTCAGAAAGGAATGAGAGATAAAGGGTTCCCCAGATAAACAAAGTTAAGGGAATTCATGACCACTAAACCAGCCAACAAGAAATGTTAAAGGGGATTTTAACCTTTAACCTCCCCCTTTGAGTGGGAAGGAAAGACCATAAGTAGGGGTAAGAAAAGCACAAAAGTAGTAAAATTAAGTATATCTATAAAAATCAGTCAAAGAATAAACAAAATAAAAGGATATAATGTATGATACCATATACCTAAAACATGGGAGGGAGAGAAGTAAAGAATGTGGTTAAACTTAAGCAACCATCAAATGAATATAGATTACTATATACATACAATATTATATGTAAACCCAATAGTAACCACAAATTAAAAAAATAGTCATTGATATGCAAAAAAACAAAAAGAAAGGAATCAAAGTCTATCACTAAAGAAAGACAGCACACTGTGAGAAAAGAGAGCAAGAGAAAAAAGGAACTAAGAAAAACAAAAACAACCACAAAACAAGTAACAAAATGGCAATAAGTACATACCAATCAATAATTACTTTGAATGTAAATGAACTACACACTACAATCAAAAGACATAGGGTGATGGAATGGATAAAAAACAAGACCCATCTATTTGCTGCCTACAGGAGACTCATTTCAGACCTAAGACACCTGTACATTGAAAGTGAAGAATGGGAAAGCATTTATCATACAAATGGAAGTAAAAAGATATAAGTATTGCTACCCTGCAGCAATCAGATAAAACAGAATTTAAAAGAAAAGACTATAATAAGAGACAAAGACACTATATAATCATAAAAAGAGCAACCCAACAAGAAAACATAACAATTGTAAATATTTATATACCCAAAATTGGAGCACCCAAATACATAAAGCAGTTAATAAAAACATAAAGTCATCTGTAGTAATACAATAATTTTAGGGGGCTTTAATACTCCACTTACATTAATGGACAGATCATCTAAACAGAAAATCAGCAAGGAAACAGCACTTTTAAATGGCACATTGGACCAGATGGATCTAACAAATATATTCAGAACATTCCAACCTAATACAGAAGAATATGCATTCTTTTCATGTGCACAGGGAACATTCTCCAAAATAGAAAACATGTCAAGTCACAAAACAAGACCCAACACATTAAAAAAAGACTGAATTCATACCAGGCATCTTTTCTGAACACAATACTATGAAACTAGAGTGTCAACCACAAGGTAAATCTGGAAAGAACACACAGAGATGGAGGTTAAATCACATGCTACTAAACAAGGAATGGGTCAACCAAGAAACCAAAGAGGAAATTAAAAAATACATAAAGACAAATGAAAATGAACACTACAGTCCAAATATCTTTGGGACGCAGCAAAAGCTGTTGTAAGAAGGAAGTTTAGGCAATAAACTACTTCTTTGCCTACTTCAAAAGGCAAGAAAAGTCTCAAATAAACAACCTAATCTTTATACCTATTGGAGCTAGTAAAAGAAGAACAAACAAACCCAAAACCAGCAGATGGAAGGAAATGACAAAGATTAGAGCAGAAATAAGTGAAATACAAACTTAAAAAATTGATAGAACAAATCAATGAAACCAGGAGCTTGTTCTTTGACAAGACCAACAGAATTGATAAACCTCTAGCCAGATTCATCAAGTAAAAAAGAAGACTCAAATAAACAAAAGAAGAGACAAAAGGGAAATAACAACTAATACCACAGAAATACAAAGAATATAAGAGAATATCATGAAAAATTATATGTCCACAAATAGGACAACCTAGAAGCTTATAACCTCCTTAAACTGAATCAGGAAGAAATAGAAAATTCAAAGAGATTGATTACCAGCAATGAAATTGAATTGGTAAACAAAACACTCTCAAGAAACAAAAGTCTAGGACTAGATGGCTTCACAGATTAATTTTATCAGATATTTAAAGAAGAGTTAATACCTATTCTTTTCAAACTATTCCAAAAAACAGAAGAGGAAGGAAAGCTTCCAAATTTACTCTCTGGAGCCAATATTACCTTGATACCAAAACCAGATAAAGATATTACAAAAAAAAAAAAAAAAAGAGAGAGAGAGAGAACTAGATCCAATATCTCTGAAGAACACACATGGCAAAAATCCTCAACAAAATATTAACAAATGAAATCCAACAACATATTAAAAGAATCATTCACCACAATCAAATCGGATTTATTCCTGGGATACAAGAGTGGTTCAACATTCACAAATGAATCAACATGAGACATCACATCAAGAGAAAGGATTAAAATCATATGATCATTTCAGTAGATGCAGAAAAAAAAATTGACAAAGTACAACATCCATTCATGATAAAAGCCCTCAACAAAGTAGGTAGAGTTAGGGGAACATACCTCAACATAATAAAGGTCATATATGAAAAACTCACAGCGAACATTACCCTCAATGGGGGGAAAGTGAGAGCTTTTCCATTATCAGGAAAAAGACGAGGATGTCCTTTCCTTCCACTTTTATTCAACATAGTACTGGAAGTCCTAGCCACTAGCAATCAAACAAGAAAAAATAAGAAGAAGAACAGGCATCCAAACTGGTAAGGAAGAAGTGAAACTCCTACTATTTGTAGATGACATGATACTATGTACTGAAAACTCTAAAGACTTCACCAAAAAAACTATTAGAACTAATAAATGAATTCAGTAAGGTCACAGGACACAAAATCAATATAGAGAAACCTATTGCATTTCTTACACACTAATAACTAGCAAAAAGAGAAATAAAGAAAACAATCCCATTTACAATTGCACCCAAAAATAATAAAATGCCTGGGAATAAACTTAACCAAGGAGGTAAAAGACTTGTACTATGAACACCATAAAACAATAATGAAAGAAATTGAAGATGACACAAACAAATGGGAAGATATGCCATGCTCATAGAATGGAAGAAAAAATATTGTTAAAATATCTTTACTACCCAAAGCAATCTAAAGATTTGATGCAATACTTATCAAAACACCAACAGCATTTTTCACAAAACTAGAACACATAATGCGAAAATTTGTTTGGAATCACAAAAGACCCTGATTACCAAAGCACTCTTGAAAAAGAACAAAACTGAAGGTATTACAATCTCAGATGTAAGGATTTACTACAAAGCCATAGTAGTCAAAAAAGTATGGTACTGGCACTAAATAGACACATAAATCAATGAAACAAAATAGAGAGCTCAGAAATAAACCCATACTTTTATAGTGAATTAATCGAGAACAAAGGAGGTAAGAATATACAATGGAAAAGAGACAGTCTCTTCAACAAATGGTGTTAAGAAACTGGACAGCAACACACAAAAGAATGAAACTGGACCACTTTCTTCCATCATACACAAAAATAAACTCTAAACTCAAAATGGATTAAGGACCTAAATAAAAGACCTGAAACCATAAAAATTCCAGAAGAATGCCCAGGCAATAATTTCACTGACATCAACCATAGCAACATTTTTCTAGATATGTCTCCTGAGGCAAAGGAAATAAAAGCAAAGATACACTATTGGTACTACATCAAAATAAAAACTGCACAGAAAAGGAAACAATCAACAAAACTAAAAGACAGCCTAATGAAAGAGAGAAGATATTTGCAGATGACATATCCAAAAAAGGGTTAGTATCTAATATATAAAGAGCTTATGTAACTCAATACCAAAAACCAAATAATCCAATTTAAAATGGGCAGAAGACTTGAACAGACATTTCTCCAAGACATACAGATGACCAACAGACACCTAAAAAGATGCTCAACATCACTCATTATCAAGGAAATGCGAATCGAAACTACAATCAGATATCAACTCACACCTGTCAGAATGACTAAAATCAAAAACACCCACACACACACACAAAAAAAAAACAAACAGATTTGGGTGAGGATGTGGAGAAAAAGGGACACTTGTGCACTGTTGGTGGAAATGAAAACTGGTGCAGGCACTGTGGAAAACAGTAAGGAGGTTCCTCAAAATTTAATTATCATATGATCCAGTTATTCTACTGGGTATTTACCCAAAAAAATGTGAAAATACTAATTGATAAGAATATATGCACCCTATGTTTATTGCAGCATTATTTACAATAGCCAAATTATGGAAGCAGCCCAAGTGTTCATCAACAGATGAATGGATAATGAACAAGTAGTATATATGTACAATGGAATATTACTCAGCCATCAAAAATACTAAATCTTGGGGCACCTGTGGCTCAGTGGGTTAAAGCCTCTGCCTTCGCCTCAGGTCATGATCCCAGAGTCCTGGGATCGAGCCCCGCATCAGGCTCTCTGCTCAGCAGGGACCCTGCTTCCTCCTCTCTCTCTGCCTGCCTCTCTGCCTTCTTGTGATCTCTGCCTGTCAAATAAATAGATAAAATCTTTTTTTTTTAAAGATTTTATTTATTTATTTGACAGAGAGAAATCACAAGTAGATGGAGAGGCAGGCAGAGAGAGAGAGAGAGGGAAGCAGGCTCCCCTCCGAGCAGAGAGCCCGATGTGGGACTCGATCCCAGGACCCTGAGATCATGACCCAAGCCGAAGGCAGCAGCTTAACCCACTGAGCCACCCAGGAAAATCTTTAAAAAAAAATACTAAATCTTGCCATTTGTAACAACATGGATGGAGATGGATCTAGAGAGTATAATGCTAAGGAAATAAGAATCAGAGAAAGACACATACCAAATAATTTCACTCATATGTGGAACTTAAGGAACAAAACAAAGAAAAAAGAGATAATCAAAAAAACAGATTCTTGGGACGCCTGGGTGGCTCAGTTGGTTGGACGACTGCCTTCGGCTCAGGTCATGATCCTGGAGTCCCGGGATCGAGTCCCGCATCGCGCTCCCAGCTCCACGGGGAGTCTGCTTCTCTCTCTGACCTTCTCCTTGCTCATGCTCTCTCTCAAATAAATAAATAAATAATCTTTTTAAAAAAAAAAAAAACAGATTCTTAACTTTAGAGAACAAAGTGATGGTTACCAGAGGAGAGACAGGTTATGGGATTGGTGAAAGAGTTAAAAGGAACTAAGAGTGTACTTATCATGATGAACACTGAGTAGTATGGAGAATTGTTGAATCAGAATATTGTACACCTGAACTAATGTAACACTGTTTATTAACTATACTCAAATTTTAAAAATTTTAAAGACTTTTTTTTGACCTGGCATGTAATCTGTCCTAGAGAAAGATTCATGTTCATTTAAATAGAATGTGTATTGTGATGCTATAGGGTAGAATGTTCTGTATATGTCTGTTAGGGCCATTTAGTCTATGGTGTTATTGAAGTCCTCTGTTTCATTATTGATCTTCTGCCTAGATGCTTTATTCATTATTGAAAGTGAAGTATTGAATTCTACTATTTTTGTACTGCTATTTCTCCCTTTGTTTCTGTCAATATTCACTTTATATACTTAGGTGTTCTGATATTGGGTGCATATATATTTATAATAATTATATCTTCCTGATAGATTGACCCTTTCATTATTATATTATCTCTGATCACAAAAATGGACAATTATTTGTTTAAACTTTTTCAGGAAAGAATATACCACAAGCCCCTCAAGGAGTTCATTCCATCTTTCATCACAGTGACAGTCAATTTTTCATTTTGTTTAACTCATGTGTCTCTTAATTTAAGCCCTTCTCCCTGCTTCTGTCTTCTGGTGACATAAAATTCAACTGATCAGCATTTTAATAAAATACACCTATTGAAACTGGGACCAAATCACCTCCTTGGACCCACTTGATATACCTCTCAAAATTAGAGCTTTGAGGTCAAAAGGAGAACAATAAAAGGAGTTCTTCATTATCAATATGTAGAGACTACATCTATTTAACATTTACAATGAACCCACTGTACATGAGCAGAACACTATGCTCCTAATTTTAGAGTTCCAAGCCAGAGTTTATGAAACATGTTCATGAATAAACCATGTAAGGTATGAGCAAAAATAGGCACCGAATGGCATCTACTGATTATAATTAATATCATAATATTACTTTTATTAATTCTCATTCCCAATAATATCATCCTGAAGACCTGGATTTATACAAACTAAGATTTCATTAAATATTTGAAGATAAAAGTTTGGGAAAGGAGAGAAATGAGGGAAAAGGGAACAAGGGCTTTTCTTGTCTTAAGATAGAAGCTTC
This sequence comes from Mustela erminea, assembly GCF_009829155.1. Classification (NCBI taxonomy): domain Eukaryota; kingdom Metazoa; phylum Chordata; class Mammalia; order Carnivora; family Mustelidae; genus Mustela; species Mustela erminea. The sequence continues at coordinate 118,685,365 of NC_045614.1, read as the reverse complement.
CCAGGAAAGAAGTACTACCAAACACCACTTTGAGGCCTCAAACTTTAAAAGAAAGGGAATATGACCATCAAATCTAGAGTCCCTAAACTATGTTCAAAAATATAACTTTAAGATGGTCGTACTCAGGAAAATCATTTAAACAGAGCATCAGAAATCAAATTGATATAATTTAAAGGATAATTTGTCTCACTTTTTTAGGGAAAGGGAAAATCAAGTATGAAAAATGAAAACGGGTTTCCATACAAATTAGCCGCTTTCCTGATAACATTTGAGTGTATTCTTAGCTAAGTTTATTCAGTTTGCATTGCTAGGTATAGTGCAGCAGACTACGATAATAAGTGATATAGTGGAGAAGATTCAAAAAGAACTATTCACTTCCACTGAATAGTTTTAAACTTCTTGGGCTTTTCCCATTCATAAATGCTAGATTTACATAAAATAGATCTCACTGAGAGCTTTCTCTTCTGCTTGTATTTTGAATCCCGCTACCTAATTTGTTAACATATGGTCTGAGAGTTGGACAGTTCGTGCTTAGGAATTCAAATATATGTTAAGCATAAGAAAAACAGAACGGCTGTGATCTTGATGCAGAACATGTTGCCATCTATTGTTTGTCAGAGTAAAAGGGATGCAAATTTCAGAATCTAAATGAATAAGATGAATTTGTTTCTGGGTGGCATTTGTCTCATGAACATTCCAGAAGAAATAGAGAAACAGGACAACTCATCAAGGTTAATTAAAAAAAAAAAAAAGTAACAATTTTCACTTTTAATAAATGACTTATAACTCCAGAAAAGTTGAGATGGGTTTCACTTAAATGGGAAATTTAAGGACAAAGATATTGAAGGCATTTGACATAACAGTGATCTTAAGGTCAAGTATCCCAAACTTCAGGTAATGGGCCATCTGGAATTCATTAAGGAGGTGGAATTGGCTTCTTAATGTGTGCTGAAAATCAGAGATATTGAATTCTCCTTTACACTTTATGACACAAAATGCTTCCATATGACCCCCAACAGATCTGGAAATTATTTCAATTGCACTACTGGGTATTTACCCTAAATATACTGAGGAGTGAAAAGAAGGACCATCTGTACCCCAATGTTCACAGCAGCAATGGCCACAGTCGCCAAAACCTGGAAAGAACCAAATGCCTTTCAGCGGATGAATGGATAAAGAAGATGTGGTCCATATATACAATGGACTATTATGCCTCCATCAGAAAGGATGAATACCCAACTTTTGCATCAACATGGATGGGACTGGAGGAGATTATGCTGAGTGAAATAAGTCAAGCAGAGAGAGTCAATTATCATATGGTTTTGCTTACTTGTGGAGCATAAGGAATAACACAAAGGATATGGGGAGATGGAGAGGAAAAGGGAGTTGGGGGGAATTGGAGGGAGAGATGAACCATAAGAGACTGTAGACTCTGAGAAATGAGCTGAAGGTTTTGGAGTGAAGGGAGGTGGGGGGTTGGGTGAGCCTGGTGGTGGGTATTAAGAAGGGCACATATTGCATGGAGTACTGGGTGTGGTGCATAAACAATGAATTTTGGAAAATTCTGAATTCTGTAAAGACATTTAAAAATAAATAAAAATCTAAAAAAAAGAATGTAAACTCCATGAAGACAGAGATTTATGTAACTTTTTGATCCATTGTACTCCTAGTGTACGTTGTACTCCTAGAATATTCAGTAAATACTGTTTAAGTGATTCCATAGATTTAAAATTACATAGAGGTAATAAAACTAGAGACTCCTGTACCTATCAGGAAAAAGGAGGGAATGAACTAAGGGAGAAAGAGATAGGGAAGGAATGAAAGAAAGAAAGAAAGAGAAAGAGAGAAAGAAAGAAAGAAAGAAAGAAAGGAAGGAAGGAAGGAAGGAAGGAAGGAAGGAAGGAAGAAGAGCAGTAGAAGGAAGGTTCATTTCTCTTGGTAAATAAAAGAAATAACAAGTTAAATGCTGTGAAGTCCATAAAAATACTGTCACATTCCCTATCAACTAAGTCAACTCTTCAGGAACCAATTTAACCCCAGACATCATGGCTATTCACAAGGTCAGAAAGCTCAGATCTAAAATGTCTTGAATTATGGAGTAAGCTGCTACACAGAAAAAAAAAAAAAAATAAGACAGTGGCATATAAATCTCTTTCAATAGCAACAGTCTCACATATGTTTCTCAAATTTAAAATACATCATGGAAAAACAGTTAAAATAATTTACTTGGTAGAACCAATTACATTTAGTTCAGTTTAGGGAGAAAGTTGGAGAAGGTTTTTATGTCATTAAATGAAGAACTTCTATTTTCAGCACTATTTGTCTTACATCTATAACTCTTAAGAACCACATTCTTTTTGTCAGTGATGACCTACAACAGGGGAACCTCTTAAAAAACAAATTTTGTTCTTATATCAGAGAAATATTCTCTTCAAAAGTAAAGCATTTCTTTAAACGCTAAAATCCTGAATAAGCTTCTTCATGCTGGAATCAGAAGTCTGCATTCCAACAATTTTCCTTCTGAAGATGCTTTCTAGTAATTTAGAATTATAAAAATCCATTAAAAGCATAATTTAAAAAATAAACTTGTCTCTCCAGTACTAAGCTCTTCACTAAACACTGGTAGTCAATCATCACCTTGTCCTGTTATCCCATGTCCCTAAAGTGTAGTCAGCCTCCTGACATTGAGGTCACTGGGCCAACCTAATACGGATTTCTCCCAGAGGCAAAGGTGCATAGCTAATCCCAGTGAACATAGTCTGCTGCTGAGTCAAATCCACTGCTTGTCCTCACTAGAAATAATGAACTGCCACACTGAAACTTTTCCCGGAACTTCCAGAAGTCACTTTTAAAACTATGTGGGGCCTCTGTCCAAGATGAAGAGCCTTAGAATACTGAAAAAGAGGGGTACCTGGGTGGTTCAGTGGGTTAAAGCCTCTGCCTTCGGCTCAGGTCATGATCCCAGGGTCCTGGGATGGAGCCCCGCATCGGGCTCTCTGCTCAGCAGGGAGCCTGCTTCCACCTCTCTCTCTCTGCCTACTTGTGAGCTCTGTCAAATAAATTAATAAAATCTTTAAAAAAAAAGAATACTGAAAAAGAATTCGATTTTAAAAAACCCATACCACCTGCATAAAAAGAAATCCAGGAGGCCAAACAATGTTTCACCTTTTGTGCCTCTCTACCCAGGCCCAAATGAATCATTAGACAAAATGTAGGGCTGGTCCTGGGAATATTTGTCAGGAACTCTGTGAAAAGACTCTACTTCTCTTCCAATGTACTGCCACACCCCAAAAACCTTCTTCTTGCCAATAACCAAAAAATTGTGAGAGAGAAAAAGTATGAAAGAAAACTAATGTTTAGTATTTGTATACTGTGTTAGGTGTTATACACCCTTCTATATCAATTCTTACAACAGTATGAGTAGACATATTGTCCTCAATGTACAACACAGGAAACAGAAACTCCAAAAAGACAGAATATGTTCCCAGGATCACTTAACTGGTAGGGAGAGAATCGAATGTCTTAATCCCAGATTTACTGTGCTATTTCTTCCTACAGTCTAGGGCAAAGTAATATGATATATCCATGTTAAGGAAGGAATGACTAATAATACTATATATCATTTTTCTCTAAGATTGGGTCTTAATAGGAAAAAAAGAGAAAATAATATTTAGTGACTATACGGTGTGGTTTGTAGCTTTGTCTTAGGATATAAAAGAAAATTGGAAGACCTATAACAGCCTTCACTTGTATCCCATGTTTGCCACAGCACGTCTATAGTTTTGGATATAGATATAAATAGAATGGTGTTTAAAGAGTTTATTCTGTTTGCAGAATAAGAGTTTTATTCTGTCGCACTAGGGTGTGAAGATTGACTGTGAGTCATACCCAAGGACCAGAGTAAAACAAGTATATTCTGGGGTCAAGGTTTAATTTGCTTCAGGAAAACTAAAACTATTACTTCAGTACACCTGGTATTGTCCTCAGGCTAAATAAAGAAGGGTTAAGGTAGAGGCAGAAGAAGCAAACACAGACCAAGCTGGGCTTTTAGGGTCTCACAAAGCTGTCCAACAGACCTTACAGCAATAATGAAATGGACTATATCTGCGCTGTTCAATACAGTAGCCACTAGCCACATGTGGCTACTGAGCACTTGAAATGTAATTAGTACAATGAGGAACTAAATTTTTAACTTTATCTAATTTTAAATTATTTAAATTCATGTAACATTATATAGCTAGTGGCTACCATATTGACCAGATTAGCTTTTATGACTACATGGATCCTAACCTTCTTATAGCTTCCTTTCTAATGTGTTGACTCAAATGGGTGGCCTCCATTGGACCAGAAATGATAAGTGTCATTAAAGAGGAGAGAGGTGGAAATGGGGGGAAATCCAGAAAAAGTATCAATAACATTTCCACTTCATTTCCTTTTTTAAGTCCCCAAAACTGTCAATTCAGATTGATATTTGTTGAGCATGATTTTAATCAGCTCTCTAGATCCAGCCCAGCAGTGACAAAGGTAATGCTCCAGCTAAGTAGGCACGGGCCAGACAAGGAAATACAGAAAGGGCCCACATACGTACAGTCAAGAAGTGAGAGCAAGCAAGGCCTAGAGAAGTTTAGTATGATTGGAGCATAGGTGTTGTTATGGCAGAATTGTGTCCCCCCCAAAATTCATAAGTTGAAGTTCTAACCCCCAGTACCTCAGAATGTGACTGTATTTAGTGATAAGGCCTTTAAAGAGATAGTTAAGTCTAAATGCAGTCATTAAGGTGGGCCTTCATCCAATACAACTTTCTTCCTAAGAAGAGGAAATTTGAATAGACAAAGGGAAGACGAAGAGAAGATATAGCCATCTACAAGCCAAGGAGAGAGGCCTCAGAAGAAAGTAACCTTGCTGTTACTTCATTATTAAACTTCCAGCCTCTGGAATTATGAGAAAATAAATGTCTCTTGTTTAAGCCACCAAACCTGTGATGCTTTGTTACAGCACCCCTAGCAAACTAACAGGCACACACACAAGAAGTGAGCCTAGAGAATCAGACTAGACCCAGTTCCTGAAGAATCTTGATGTCATGCTGAGGAATTGACAGTTTATCCTGAAACCACTGAAGGGTTTTAAGCAGGGAAGTAGCACGACCAGTTTGCATTTTTAATGTCTATTTTGTGTATTGGGTTTAAACCTGCCTTGACCCTTGTTACTTGTTCTATTTGGCTTGCTCATCACCAGCCTTGGTTCTGATATGACTTTAAATATTCCATGATGGCAACTACAACTGTTATAAAACACAGTTACTCCTTAACTCTGATATTTGTCACAAGTCAGTAGACAACCCTGTCTTAACATGTTTTAAAAGCTTATACTCACTGCACCTGGGTCAGACATGATTATTTCACATTCACTGAATAAAATTCCCTAAGTGCCTAAGTGATTCTGAGGTAGAAGAAGTTCAGCAAAAGGGGAGGTGCATTAACTCTTTCAGGTCACCAGGCTACCATTTAATGCATTATTGCAAATGCACTTTCAAATAAATAACAGGTTGTAAGCGACATTGAGACAATTAGCCTCCTTAAGCTGACTAAAATAAAAGCATGACAGGCTGCTGTGAGACATATGCAGGATGACTATGATGTAAGGAGGCTTTAAAATAAAAATAGACTGGAAAATTTACATGCAAATGGAGTGCTGTCATTTTAGGAGTCAATGTACTTATTCTGAAAATCCTTCTAGTTACTTAGAGTACTTTAGAAAATTCCTTCTGGACAGGCCTTCAGAACTGGATGAGGAGATTCCAGTCTTCAGTCTCATAAGGGATCTAGTCTATGTCAATATAAGGGAGAATGTGCTCCATCTGGGGATCAGGGGGCTCACCACTGGGCTTCCTGGAAGCAGAGCCTCCCTGTGCTGTACTAGCCATGGTTTTGAGGGGATAAAAAACCTCTCCCTAATTGTGCTCTTTATCACCCACACCTGGAGACAGGACAGAGATCTCTTAAAGAATAAGAAACCCCAGTATTTATTTGGCATCTCCCACCACAAGTTTCTTTCTTAATCCTCATAATAACCATGTCTTAGGAAGTCCAGGTGCTGAGGAGGACATAGGAGGATATGAGGAGGTTTCCTGAGCAACAGGATCATGGATATACCATGGCATATCTATACCTGATGAGAGAACAAATGCTACTCTTTCTGAATCCCTTACTGCCAGCCAGGAACAGAACCCACTGTTCCCAACTCATGCTTCTCCAGTTCCTTGACTTTCCTCCAGTTTCTTCCAAGTGTGATTGTCCTCCTTTCTATGCATACTTAAACCCTGCTTCTTCTCTCAGGTCAGTTCAAATGCTACTTCCTTTAATCTTCTTTAAGCTCCCCAGGAAGACATAATCTTGCCTTTCTCTAAATTCCCCTAGCCTCTCTTCTGTCTTTATAATAGAGTCATTGATGGTCTTCTTCTAAAAGATAAGCCTCTTAAAGTCAAGGTCTGCACACTGCTAACTTGGTACCACCCAATTGCTAAAGCAATGCTTGGTACAGTATAAAATCTTCAAATCAATCAATTAAGAGAGAATCCACAGTAGTGAGCAATTAACAGTAGTGTCAGTGTCTTAGTTCAGACTGCTGTAATAAATACCGTAGATTGTTTGGCTTAAACAACAGAAATTTGTTTCTCAAAACTCCGGAGGCTGGAAAGTCTGAGATCAGCATGCCAGTACGGCCAGGTTTTGGTGAAATCTCTTCTGGGTATCCAGACATGTTCTGGCTGAGTCCTCACGTGGCAGAAAAAGAGATCATCTCTCTTGTGTCTCTCCTTATAAGGGCACGAATCCCATTTAAGAGGGCTCCACCCTCATGACCTAATTATCTGTCAAAGGCCTTTTAAAATTAAAAATTCTGCTTCAACATACAAATTTGAGGGACATATACATTCAGTCAATGTAATTTTCTCCTCTTATCAGCATTAAAGGTATGAACAGACTATGGTAGCATAAGATCAAGACCCAGAAGTACAGAAGCAAAGGGGAAGATCAACAAAAAGGCCATTAACAAATGAGGGAATAGCCTGACGCAGATTCTGAACCAGAGAGGCAGCCGTAGACAAAGATATGCCCCAAACAAAACAACCAGTTGAATACAGAACACAAAAATAGAGGAAACTTTCACGAAAAAGCAAATTTCTACTTTAAGCTCCAAGTTCTTTTGTCATCTGGAAGACAGGACAGGACCAAGCTGTGTGCCAAATGTCATTTTTGTATTATGACTATTTGGAGTTTAGAATACATTTGCCTGTAGAAATAATGCTAATGTGGAAAATAAGTTACCCAGATAGCTTACAATTCTATTTAATTCATAACATATCTGAAGGACAACAACAAATAGAAAATGCTTTCAACTACAGTTGGGCACCATTTCAGTAAATGCCTTGAAAAACAAGAGGCTGCTTCTAGTTTAAACTAACAAAGTCCATTGTCTCTCCCACAAATTATATGTAAAAATTCTGGAAAAAATACAAAAAGACACTTCCTGGAGACTCTGAAAGGTTATAAATGGCATGTGAAATGAGTAGGGAAACCAAAACTTGAGAAATTATCAATATGATAGTAAGTTTTCTGGAGTTTCCTTTTCCCTCCTAACTTAGATACTAAAACAACCTGAATCACAGACCTGCATAGCAAGTTCAAACATACAGAAAAACCTCCAAGAAAATCTTTTCTTTCTAGCTAGAGGACAGGGAAGAGAGGTAGGAGCCTATGTGACAGAAAGTGTAAAGAAAATCCATAGGTTTTTTTTTCTGTTTTTACTCTCCTGACACTTCCCTGAGACAAACTCAGACTCAGACAACACTCCTGTGCCTGGAACTGTATTCACACATTCAAAACTCTGAGAGAAAAATCTTCTCTTTGACTAGAGAAACTAGGAAATGAAACTGATGTACTTTGAACAGTTTAGGGAGAAATTGCCATTATTTTTCTTTCTTTTTTCTCTTGCTATTTCACCTCTGAGTACAACTTGGTAAAGGGAAGTGTGTGACAGTGCAGGGAAGATAAAATCCCAGCTTTGCGTCCAGGAGTCTAAGAATGGGAGCCTCTTAGTACCGGAGAATGTTGGTGGTATCACAGAGAAGAAGGAGCAGAAGAGAAGAGGACCCCCTAAATCTATACCTGATGTCTTGGGCTCATGCATGAGCTGTGCATGGGTGGAACTAATCCAAAGCAGAACAGCAAAGGTTTTGACAGTGCACATACAGAACAAACCACTACCTAAGTCCCAGATTCTTCCCTGAATAGACCATAGGCAGAGCTCCCACAAGAAACTCAGAGCTCCTTTACTCTCATCTGCTGCAGGTCTGTGGGGGCAATGGGTCGCTGGAAAGTCTGAAAACAAAACTGACATCAGATCCTCAGTCCACAGAGGGTAGACTGGGACTTGCAACCTAAATTGAACAAGGTTGACTACTGACTTTCTCCAGAGGATATTAATAGGACCCAAAGATGCAGACTCTCAAAACATAATGTTCAAAATGTCCAGGATACAATATTACATAAATCAAAAGACCCAGTAAAACCTCAACAACTCTCAAAGCAAAGATAATCGATACATGTCAATCTCACAATGATCAGGTGTTAGAATTATCAGAGACATTAAAGCAGCTATGTAACTGTGTTCCATTAAGGAAAAGAAAACTCTATGGAATGAATGAAATAGAAACTATTAAAAAAAAAAGAAATGGAAATTTTGAGACTAAAAATCCATTAACTAAAGTATTAATGAGATGGACTCAATACCAAAACAGAAATAATAGAGTAAAGAATGAAGGAACTTAAATATAGATCAATAAAAATTATCCAATCTAAACAACAGAAACTGAGAAAAAGAAAGAATGAGGAGGGGGGAGAACAGACTTTCAGGAATCTGAAATAGCCTCAAAATTCTAGCATTCAGGTCACTAGAGTTCCAAAAGGAGCAAAGGAGATTAGTACAAAAAAACATTTGAAGTAATGATGACTAAAATTTTCCCAAATTTGATAGAGAATGTAAATTTATATATTCAAATAGCTCAAAGAATCCCAACAGCTTAAATTCAAAGAACACTCCTGGAAACATAATAAAATTGTTGAAAACTTTTTTTTTTTCAAGAAAAAATTTTGAAAAAATAAAACAGCACAAGAAATATAGGGGAAAAACAATTTAAATAACTAAAGATTTCACATCAGAAATGATGGAGAACAAAATACAATGGGATATTTTTTAAGTAAAAGAACTCACCAAGATTCCTATAATCCAGAGAAAATATCCTTCACAAATGAAGAAGTGGGTAACAAGACATTCTCAAATGAAGGAAACTTAGATCAGCAAGCAGATCTGCTCTAAAAGAAATACTAACAGAAACTTTCCCAGTAGCAGCAATATTATAATAAAAAGAAACTTGGGAGTTTCAGGAATAAAGAAGGAAAAATATAAGTATTAAATACCAAGATAAAAAAATATGCCACACTTTCTCTTCTTTTTAAGATTTTATTTATTCAAGAGACAATGAGAGAGTGAGGGGAGGAGAAGAGGGAGAAGGAGAAGCAGACTCCTTTCTGAGCATGGAGCCACACACAGAGTTCCATCTCAGGACCCCACCAGCATGACCTGAGCTGAAGCCAAGAGTCAGACACTCAACTGACGAGCCACCCTGGCACCCTACTTCCCTTTTTATGTTCTCTAAAGTATCTACAACTGTTGAAAATAAAAATGGTAACATTGCCCAATGTGGTTTAAAATTACATAGATGTTATACATATGTCATCTATAACATAAAAAAGAGACAACAGTATCCATATAATTGTGAGGTTTCTATATTTCATTTCATATGGGAAAATATTAATAATATGTAGACTGTGAAAAGCTAAGCCTGTTTTTTAATCTCTGGAGAAAGCACTGAGAAAAATCAAATAATCCAAAAGAAGTCAGGAAAGGAAAAATTAAAAATAGAAGGGACAGGGCATCTGGGTGGCTCAGTAGGTTGAGCCTCTGCTTTTCGCTCAGGTCATGATCTCAGGATCCTGGGATCGAGTCCCACATTGGTCTCTCTGCTCAGCAGGGAGCCTGCTTCCCCCTCTCCCTCTGCTGCTCCCCCCACTTGTGCTCTCTCTCCTTCTCTCACTCTCTGTCAAATAAATAAATTCTTAAAAAAAAAAATAGAAGGGACAGACAGTAAAAAAAATAAAAATTGGTATGCCTAAATCCAACCATATCAATAATTGCACTGAAAGCAAATGAGAAAATGATGTAAATATACTAATTAATATATAGGGGTGGTCAGAGTGGATAAAACATAAAATTTATGGGATAAAAGTAAAATGATAGAAAAAGATCTACCACAGAATGACTATTCAAAAGATAGCCAGAGCGGCTATCTTAGTATCAGACCAAAAAAAAAAAAAAAAAAAAAAAGATTTTAGAGCACAGACAGGTACCAGGGATAAAGAAGGACATTACACAATGATAAAAATCAATTCATACCAAGAAGACACAGCAATCCTAAATTTGTATACACCTGAATATAAGCCTTGAAGATACTAAAACAGAAACTGACAGAATTGAGAAGAAAAAGAGAAAACCCACAGTTATATTTGGAATCAGCTTCATTTCTCTCTCAACAACAGTCAAGAGAACAATAATAAAATAAAATAAATAATTCCTGATAATAAAATCAAAAAATATGGGAACATTGAACAATACCATCAAACAACTGGAACTGGTTAGCATTTATCAAGCACTCCACCCAAATAGCTAAATACCTATTATTTACAACATATAGACCATGTTCTACCTTGTACCATGTATTTAACAAACACTGAAGACATGATGCTAAGTGAAGAAAGTCAGAGAAAGACAAATACCACACGATCTCACTTATATGTGGGACACATAAAACAAAAAAAAAAAAATCAAAAACCTACCAAACTCATAAAAAAAGAGATCAGATTTGTGGTCACCAAAGGCATGGAGTCACCTTGGGACCATTGGTCACATTGGTCAAATTGGGAGAGGGGAAATTGGAAGAAGGTGATCAAAAGGAACAAACTTGCAGTTAGGAGATAAGTAACTACTAGGAATGGAATGTACAGCATGACAACTGCAGATAACATCACTGTATAATATATAGGAAAGCTGTTAAGAGAGTAGATCCTAAGAATTCTCATCAAAGGGAGAATTTTTTTTCCTCTTCTTTTTATTGTATCTATGATGGAAGTTAACTAAACCAGTTGTGGTAGTTACTTCACAATATATGTAAATCAAACCATCATGCTGTAACCTTAAACATATACACTGATGAATGACAATCATTTCTCAGTAAAACTGGAAAAAAATAAAAGAATTGAAGTCATACAAAATATGTTCTCTTACCATAAAGGGTTTAGACTAGAAATCAATAACACAGCTATCTGGAAAAATCTCCCAGGTCTGGAAATTAAACTACATCCTTCTAAATAATCTATGGGCCAAATAAAAAGTCTCAAGGGAAATTAGAAAATATTCTGAACTAAAAGAAAATACAACTCATCAGAATCTGTAGGGTACAGTTAAAGCCATGCATGGAGGGGAAATTTGTGGTATTAAATGCTAATATTACAAAAGAAGAAAGATCTCAAATAAATACATTTCAACTTAGGAAATTAGAAAATAAGAGCAATCTAAACCCCAACCAAGTAGAAGAAAAGAAATAATGATTCTAATACCAGAAATCAATGAAAATAAAAAAAGAAATCAAGAAAATTAGTGAAACCAAAAGTTTGTTCTATAAAGAAATCAATAAAGTTGGTATCTAGCCAGATCAATAAAAAATAGAAAAAACACATAAATTATTAATACCATGAATAAAAGGATATATCAGCATAAACCTCATTTATATTAAAAAAGATAGTAAGGGAATACTAAAAACAACTCCATAGCAATAAATTCAACAATGGGAATAAAATAGAGCAATTTCTTAAAAGTCTAATGACCCAAAACCTATTCAAAAAGAAATAGATAACCGGAATATCCTTATATCTATTAAAGAAATAGAATTCATAATTAAAATCCTCCTGACAAAGGAAATGGCAGATCCTAATGCTTTTATTAGTAAATTCTACCAATTGGTCTTTGACAGAGATGCAAAATAAAATTCAATGGGGAAAGGATAATCATCACAACAAATGGTGCTGGGACAATTATATATATTCAAAAATAAAACTTTGACCTATATCTCAAACCTTATGTAAAAATTAACTCAAAATGCATCGTAAATCTAACTGCAAACATGAAACTATAAAGCTTTTGAAGAAAATATAGAAAAAATCTTTATGACCTTGGGTAATGTAAAGAATTTTGTTACACAACACCGGAAGTATGAGCCATTAAAAAAAGAAAGGTTGGTAAAACAGTCTTCATCAAAACTTAAAACTTTTGTTTGGTGGAAGATACTATTAAGAAAATAAAAATATGAGGTACACACTGGGAGGAAATAGTTGCATACCACATAACTAACGATAGACTTGTATTGGGAATATGTAAAGAACATTTGAAACTCAGCAAGAAAACAAAAAATGGGTGAAAGATTTGAATAGACATTTCACCAAAAGAGGAATAATTGACAAAAAAGCAAATGAAAAAATGTTCAACACCATTAGACATTAGGGAAATGCAAAACCACAGTAATAATAACTACATTTTTAAGAGAATTTTTTTGAACAATTGGAATGCACATACATGGCTGGTAGGAATGCAAAATGGTACAGCTACTTCAGAAAATGATTTGACACTTTCTCATAAAGTTAAACATACACTTACCATATGACTCAAAGTCAGAAATTCCACTCCTGGTATTTACACAAGAAGAATGAAAACTTATAAACATAAGAACACACACAGAAAACAAAACAAAACAAAACAAAAACATTGTGACACAAATATTTAGAGCAGCATGTTTTATATAGTTACCACAAGCTGGAAACTACCCAAATGTGTTCCAACAGATGAATGGATAAAAAAACTACAGAATATCCATAAGATGAAATGAAATAACTCAGCAATAAAAATGAATGAACTATCCATACATAAGACAACATAGATGAATCCTAAATGCATTATCACAAGTGGAAAAAGCTAGAATCAAAAGATTACATGCTGTGTGATTCCATTTATTTATTTGACAGTCTGGGAAAATCAAGACTAAAGGGACAGAGAACAGATCAGGAGGAGTTTTCTGTGGGGAGAAGTTTTAATACATGGCACATCTGGAAGGGGTTTGGCAGCACAAGGGAAATTTTCTGAATCCAGCTTGTGATGGTGGGTACATGATTTTTGCAGTTGTCTAAATGTTTTAATTAAAAACACACTAGAGGGATGCCTGGGTGGCTCAGTTGGTTAAGCAGCTGCCTTCAGCTCAGGTCATGATCCCAGCGTCCTGGGATGGAGTCCTACATCAGGCTCCTTGCTCAGCAGGGAGCCTGCTTCTCCCTCTGCCTCTGCCTGTCATTCTGTCTGCCTGTGCTCGCTCTCTCCCCCTCTCTCTCTCTGATAAATAAATATAATCTTTAAAAAAATAAAATAAAATAATAAAATAAAAACACACTAGATAAAAATAAAGGGAAATAAACTTCAGCTGAAACAGACTCTTCTTTGTTCCTTGCCTACTTCTGCATTGGCAATTCCCAGAAACAGATCTGAGCCATATTTTGGGGAGAGAGACAGAGCAGGGATGGACAGGGCTAGCCTTTCTGGACTCTACACCCCTGTATTTTTATAATAAAAGATCTTTCCAGTTCATTTATTCTTTTTCATCATAGTCTTTAACACAGGGACCAGCTGGCAACTATCCCTAGAAGAGAATGAAGAGAAACAGCTGACTTCATTTACATGGGCAAACTTTCCCTAAATTAGCTAATCTTTTTTTTTTTAATTGACATATAGTTAACACCAATGTTACATTAGTTTCAGGTATACAACAGTGCTTGGACATGTTCATACCTTATGCTATGCTCACTGCAAGTACGGCTACCATCTGTCACCAAACAGCACTATCACAAGCCCACTGACTATACCACTGCTGTACCTTTTATCCCCATGACTTGCTCATTCCATAACTGGAAGCCTGTACCTCCCATTCTCACTCATCCATTTTACCCACTCCCACCCTCTCCCCTCTGGCATCCATCAGTTTGTTCTCTGTACTTATGGATCTATTTCTGCTTATTTGTGTGTGTGTTTGTTCATCTGTTTTGTTTTTTATATTTCATATGTAAGTAAAATCATATGGTATTATGTCTTTCTCTGTCTGACTTATTTCAATTAACATAATACCTTCTAGGTCCATCTATGTTGTGGCAAATGACAAGATCTCATCTTTTCATGGCTCAGTAATGTTTCTCTGTGTGTGTGTGTGTGTGTGTGTGTGTGTGTATTACCATATCTTTTTTAGCCATTCACCTATTGATGGATGTTTGAGTTACTTCCATATCTTAGCTATTATACATAATGCTGCAATAAACATGGAAGAGTCTATATCTCTTTGAATTAGTGCTTTCATTTCCTTTGGGTGAATATCTAGTTGCGGAATTACAAGATCAAACGGTATTTCTATTTTTACTAGTTTATCTATTCATACAACAGGGTCTTCCTATATTTCACTGCACCTGGAAAAGCCTGACACCATCTCAGTAAAAACTTAGTTTTGTTATTTAAAAATAAACAATCTGTTGCTACTCAAACAATTTTACAAAACAAAACCTTCTCCTCTAATGTTGGTCCTAAATTAAACAGAAACTCTTCTGTTTATTTTTTTTAATCCTATTGTACTTTGTGTATTTCTGCAAGTTGCCTAATTTTTTCTTTGAATGAGTAAGATAATTGTTTTCTAGCTTTAATTACTTACATTTTGTGTTTAACAGTCATTTGTGTGTCTGCGTGTCTTATTACATATTTGACTACCTCAATCTTACTTGTTTAGAACCATAATTTCCTATTATGTGAAAAAAAAAAGAAACAGTTTCTGCTGTCTCTTCATAATCTTAAATTAATTTTGGTGCAGTTAAATCAGATTTCCTTGATTAAAAATACTTTGCTGTATTGTTATTGTACTGCATTTGCTAGACACAGTCTTCTTGACTGAATTAAAAATGTTGCTACAGTGGTTGTTTTAGCTAGCCCAAAAGCTCTAAAAACTGACATACTCTGCAGTATGAAACTTCAATCTACAAATCAGACTGATCAATCAGAGGCCAGCCTGGGTCAGATTATATTATCTTTGGCTAAGATATTACAAAAGCTGCAGCATAGATATACTACGAGACAAACCTGAAAGAAATACAATAGAAGCTGTCTCGCACTATTGAGTAAAAAGCAAAATCTACAGGAAAAAATGAAATCTCTCCCCGAACTTCACACAGATATGAAAAAGAATGCTTTAAGCTCATAAGACACAAAGATGGTTGGCTCAAAAATAAATTGTGATTAAGAATGTAGAAAGCCACAACTGGCACTGAAAAACAATGGTGGGAACTGGAAAGTGCTCAGAGGGAGAAAACTGCATAACTGAATTGCCTTGAGAGCTTTCTTTGTTAACACACTAACGCTTAGAGATGAACCAATTCTTTCCTTTGAATAAAAGGCATCAATTGAAAGACTATTCTTTTTCTGAAGTTCTGAAGGTTGAGAAGCAACTGGCAGGTAGGTCAAGGCAAAGTGTGTGCTAACATGCTCTCCCCTCTTCCTGCCTCCTGCTTCCATTTTGAACATGTCATTCTTTGTGCCATCACCTCAACACCAGGCCATGTTCAGAAATCACTAACCCTGGCATTGTATTGTTAAAAGGTTCGTCAATTTCCCCACTGATATGTATATAAAGCACTCTATCCAATTATCAAAAATAGTGGATATAACACAAGAGCTACCACTCATAAAGTGTTTGTCATTCTTTCACTTACTTAAGAATTAAGGTTTGAGTTGCTTTTAGGTATGTAGCCTCTGCCAAAAGCTAGAGTTATGATGATGAGCAAGATAGAGATGATTTCTGTTCACATGGACTATAAAGTCGGGTATGGAAAAGAGGCATTACCAAATAATTGCACAAAGAATGATTAGTTGTGATATACACTCTGCAAGAGATGTGCCAGTTGTGTGGAAAACACTTATCAGAGGGACTCCTTTGTCTGGAAGATCTGAGAATTCCCTAAAGAAATAACATTCAACAAAAGCGCTAACTATTCCACCTGAAGGTGACCTGAAGATGGAGACAGGTAGACAAAGCACTGGAGAGAGGAACAGGAGAGGAATAGAGGGGACTAAGTATCAAGAAGCTGCCCTGTGTTATCTTACTGACTATGCAAAATGAGAACTTGACATGTAGTCAGAGGAAATAGGTTTCTGGCCTGGCTTTGCTGCTTTGTTACCATGTGACCTTGGGTAATACACTTACTCTTTCTTATCCTTAATATATTCACCCTTTAAATAAGGATAATAACTGTCCTATAAATTCCACAATGTTGTAAATACCATCACTTAGCATAGCAACCAGCACCAAAAATATCTTCCACAATTTTGAATGGTTTCAGTCATAATTTCTGCCAAATTTTGTCTGGGCATGAGAGCAAATGGCATTAAAAATCCAGGCATATAACTTCTTCTTTCTTCATCCCACTGGTTCCAGCAATCCATATAGAGTATCCCTCTACTGGGAGTTTGCTCATCCCCAAACCAATCTCTCTGTCCTTCTTAGGAAGTGGCAAATAATTTCAAGATGAAACAGGACCAAAGAAGTGTCATGAAGTAGAGATATTTAGAGAAAGGAGAGAGAGTAGACCTTCTTCCTAGAGAAATTCCAAGTGCAATCTTACACTGGCCCACAGCCAATAAGCCTACTGTGTCTAAGCTACACTGAATCTTGAACATTAGAGGCTACCTGCAAAGAGAAGAGGCATATCCTATATAATTCATCGTCTTTTCTAGGGTTAAGTTGATGGTACAAATCAAGGGATGCAAGGTAGGTACTAAACAGCAAATCAGGGATAGTGATGAGCCTTATGAAATTTAACTGAGGCTCTGATATGAGAAGATAAACTTGATGGATTGTGACCCCTGCATCCAAATGGTGACTGAAAAAAAAAAATCACAGTAATAATGAAAGGACTAAGAAGCACATTTACCTATTCACGGGCCAAGCTTCCAAAAGACCACAGAACCTAGCCAGCAACTCAGAGTAACCCCCATTATAAGAAAGAGGCGATGAAAAGGCTACTCCTTCTATAGCAGATGTAGCTCCTCTATGTCATCTCGGTAACAGTTTTAATCTCTCTGCTTTGTGTAAAAGATTCAAAATTGCTTTCCGAGTGACTGGCTCTTTCACAGGGATTCCAGAGAGAGAAAGCCTTTCACCTCTAGCTACCCAGTCTGAATCAGTAGTGCCTGAAATTTACTACCAGTTAAAAGCCAAGTATTGACCTGTGTGAAATAAAAGGTTATGGACTATAATGCCACACAGGCAGGTTTCAACAGCTCAGGGTGACGTTTGAGTCAATGATGCAAGTGGAACAACTGGAAAGGATGCAAAGGGTTAAACTGCTCTGGCTGGGTATTTATTTAAAAAAAAAAAAGGAAATTTGGCAGGCTGTAATTATGAAGTAGAGGAACAGAAAAGGATTATTTGATGTTTCAGAGACCACGTGACTCACTGTCTGGGCACCAGCTGTGCCTACACTTTCTAAGATGTATAATGCATGAGGTGCCTTACACACACCCAAGTGTAAGCGCGCGCTCTCTCTTTCTCTCCCCCTCCCCACACACAGTTGAACAACTGGTTACTGTTTTCCTCCTAGTGAGTCTGTACTCTTTTTCTTAAGATCCTCTATCACTTGTAACAATCTAACTCTTCTGAGCCCTAAGGGTGAACTTTCAGCTATTATTAAGAAGAATGACTCAGGAATAAAAGAGAACTAAATGCCCATTGGATCCTTTCATCATCCTTTTGAAAGGGGGTTCCTAAGTCCCCATTGTTCCTTTGCACCAAAGGACCCTGTTGCTTCTCTCAGTAGGTGGTGGTGCTGGAAAGACAGGGTGGAGAGTTGGGTGATGGGAAAGCATTGAACCAGGATTGTATTCAGACTCACTCCTATTTCACTGAAACAGCTTTTTGAGATAAAACAATAACTTAGAGTGCCATTTGAAGGATCACATGCTGTTTTTTTAATAGGCCTCTAAAGGCTATATAAAGCTTTAAAGAGGAATAATTTATTCTGACAATGGAAATATCTTCATGCACATATGCTGTGATTGTGTAATCCTTGACTAAACAAAGAGCTAGATCAACTAGATGATAGACACAGGATAGATGATAGATGACAGAGAGAAAGAAGGGGGAGAAAGAGAACAGGAGAGAGGGCGGGAGGGAGAGATACCTCCAATATCCCTGCAGGCTGATGGTTTTCCCTGTTTGACAAATGGAGCTTATAAAACAGGTGGAGGCAATCCTGATGACCTAGGGCAACTTCACCTACCAAAACCCAAGTGACGACTTTGAGTATGACCTAAATAACTTCCCAGACTTATTTGGTGCCTAATGCCCAAACTTTTCCACAAATCGATAATCGAAGTACTAAGTCTACCTTATCATTACAATAGGTAAGTCCAAAGTAAGGCATCTCTAGAAATCAAGGGTCTGTGTTGCCTATCCCTACCACGAAATCTACTCAGGAGGAAAACTTTCATGTTACAGTGACCTGGCAGAAATTTAATTCTGTCCCACCAACACCCAACAGCTGCAGGAATAAAAGACAACTGACTCTGCACACCTAAAAAACATTAAGCAAGGATTTCCCAAAGGGTAGAAGTCAACATAATTCTCACTTAGACCCTGTAAAGAAAGGCTTTAGAGCACAGAACACCCAGCTTTTCCTGAGAAAACAACCCACACCCAGAGTGATGCACGAAATAATGTTAAAGAAAGGAATAAACAAGGAGAGCACCCCTCTCTTTCTCTCTTTCTCTCACTTACACTAACACAGACAAACACACACACACAGAGACACAGGGCAACAGAGTCTAGATTACCCATATCCAGTACAGCTGGCACAAACCTTGGAAAAGACATGCTCTGAACTGAAGTTTTCCCCCTCAATCTCAGGATGAGGTCCAGATCATCTATTTTGTCTTGAGAGCCCGTGCCTCTACCCACTAGCCAATGAAGAAAGATGATCTGAAAATAAAAGCAATTGCCTAGCCTATATCTAAGAAACCCCATAAGCTTCACAATGCCCACAAGAAGATATCCCTTTGGATGACAACCTTGGACCTAGTCATGTCACTGCTCTTATTGTAATTTGACATATGGTCTCTGGTAAAGGCCAATGAGTTTCTCTCCCAGTCTATTCCCCATCCTTACACTCTAGACCTCTGAAACTTTCACATTTCTTGGAGCTTGGCTGCTCTAAGACCCTGGTCCTGGGTATCCAGCCCTGCCCACTCTTACTCAAGTTTTCCACTTTCCATTTATTGCACTACTTCCACACTCAAAAAAGTTCAAAAGTCAGGGTTGATTTTTCCTAGCTCAAGCTTAATTTCCCTTTCAGGTCTTTCATAAGTGGCATCGTCCCACCTAGTTTGATTTTTCATGATTTGGAAGTCTCTGGTCAGCTACCCTTATTCCTGAAGTTCTGCAAGTGTGTATCCCAGAACAATGTTGAAAAAAATTTTCTCCTGGACTGGTATACCCCAGTTGGAAAACTTGTAGTGGTTCCTCAGTAATGAAAATGATAATTATAAATAAATCACTTTAAAGTAATTGTTTGAATTATGAATTGAGAAGAATAGTTTGGCTATTTAAATGTAAATAGTTTAATTAGTTATAAAAGGATGTTTATTTTTAGACAGTGTAATAACCACCAGAATGAGTTCACTATTTAAAATGTGTGTTGGGGGAATTAATTTTAAAAATGCAAGTAATCTTTAATACAGTGGCTATCAAACTTCAGTCAACATCAGAATCTTTTGGAGGCTTAAAATAGAAATTGCTGCCCCACCCTGACCCCCCAAAGTTTCTGAATCAGTAAGTCTCAGAAAGTCTCTGATGGGCATAGAGACTCTCCATTTCTATCAAGTCCCTTTATGATGCTATGCTCCTGGTCTAAGGACAGCACTTGGATATCCACTGACCTAGTGTTAGCTATATCCCAGGCCATCTTCAGCATTGTTTACCTATATTACATTATCTAATGCCTACAATAAAAACCTAAGAGGTTGGCATTACTAATATATGCCTTCTACATGGAAGGGCATTAAGTAACTAGCCCAGAGTCACAATGCTAGTAAGAGGTAGAGAAAGCGTTCCTAACCATGCAGTCAACTTCAGGTCCTACATCCTTCACCAAAATAATTTCTTATGTATTGATTATATGAAGTGTCATTTGAAACAAGCAAACAGATTGTTTCTTTCTGAGACAAAGTCTCTTTTCCTGAGGAATAAGGCAGAGGTGACACTAAAGCCAGCATCAAAGGGGCCAACGTTATTCAAATGAAAATAGAACATTTCCTTCCAAAAGAATCATGAGGACTATTCACCGGTGTCTTTCTAAAGAAAAAAATCCCAGCTTCTTTCCAGTCCTAAGCCCTGTGGAAGGCAACCAACCCCACATCTTCCAAAGGCTAGTAATGGTATAGACAGTTATGCTTCAGGAGAAAAAGGCCTTGACCACCCCCCCCACCAAAAAAAAAAAAAAAAAAACAACTCTGCCATACTGACCTCATCACTCTTCCCCAGGCATCAGTAGTTTCTAAAGCTTCCCAGATGATTCCAGTGTGTAGCCAAATTTGATAACTAGACCTCCAAGCACGTGCTAGATCTCCCCACCCTACCTGATGACTTCTCTGGCACTAGAGCTTCTGCCAGGTGCATCCTATCAACACTAGCTAGACCACTTCTGCAGCTGCATCCACTGAGCCACGCCGTGGTAGTCTCCACAGACATCCACCTTCCATGTGCCCCTCTCCAAGAGGTCTAGCCCTGTCTAGGATGTAGTAGGTTCCTAAACTTGAAGTTCTACGTACAATTATAAAATTATTTCTGTTTATCATGGGAGACAGGGAAATTGGCAAAGAGAGTCAAAGTATTTATTTTGGAAAAACTCTGTGAGTAGTGGAAAGTTCCATTTAATATGAAAACACTAAGTAGATGGCACCCATCCTTGTCTTAACTCATGTTTGATATTTTATATGATGTGTTTCCTTATGATAGAGCCTGATTCTCTGGTGTGAAGTGAAAATTTAAGACATTCAAAACTATTAGTGCAATGCAAGCAGTTTCATCTATTAATAGTACTTCTCCTGCCTGCATTTTTTTAATGTATGTATCATGTAGATTTTGCACATTTCTAAAAACAATTTGAAGGAATATATAGTATAAATATATATATTAATAAAATAGCTCAAATAAACCTACAATCGTGATCATTAAAAAGAAGAGAGAATAGTCAACTAGGAATTATGAATGAGTGACTTTCCATGACTAAATACTAAAATTAGTTCTGAGTTTGGTGGCAAACATGAAAACGTGAAGAAAAATTGGATGACACAAATTTTATTATAGAGAGGAAGAGAAGGAGGAAGAGAGAGAAGAAGGAAAGAAAACAAATTTGGAAAGACAATATTATCCTGGAATTAAATTCTGAGTAAATTAATAAATTAAGTTAAATTATCACACTAATCCTACCCAGGAGACACGTGATCCTATAACAGTCAACAGGGTTTTCAACGTGAGCTTCGACTTCTTTGAAGTGTCACTCATGGCCTATGATCAATATACAAACCATGCCTATCTAAAGCATAAAGAGAGAATAATTAATCAGCTTCCATGTTGTCAACAATAACAAAAATTATAACTTTCAACTACAGTATTTACTATATATGACTATAAATTCATGCAGCCAGTTCAATAAAAATTAGTCTCAGCTCAATGTTCCCAACTAAGAACTAGATATATCTTTTCCTGGCCTCATTCCTTCACAGACTTTTCACAAAAGACACATTTCTGAAGTATATTGGAGCACTACGAAATTCCTCAGCTCCAGGAACAAAATCCTTAGTTTTAGGATGATCAGTGAATAGAAATCTTTGTTATATTGAATTGAAAATCAGCTCCAATGAAATGATTGAAGATTGTTCTTTCTTATAACTGTGAAACATGGACAACTTCAGTATGGTTACTAGCTGGCACAAAATAGTTGCTTAATATGTACTTGTTTTAAAAATGGGGGTGCCTGGGTGGCTCAGTCGGTTAAGCCAATGCCTTCGGCTCAGGTCATGATCCCAGGATCCTGGGATCAAGTCCCATGTTGGGCTCCTTGCTCAGCAGGGATCCTGCTGCTCTCTTTGCCTCTGCCTACCTCTCTGCCTGCTTGTGCTCTCTCTCTCTCTACCCCCGACAAATAAATAAGTAAATAAAATCTTAAGGGGTGTCTGGGTGGCTCAGGGGGTTGAGCCTCTGCCTTCAGCTCAGGTCCTGATCTCAGGGTCCTGGGATCAAGCCCTACATCGGGCTATCTGCTTGGCAGGGAGCCTGCTTCTCCCTCTCTCTGCCTGCTTCTCTGCCTACTTGTGATCTCTGTGTGTCAAATAAATAAAATCTAAAAAAAAAAAAAAAATATATATATATATATATATATATATATATATATATATATATATATGGCGTCTGGATGGCTCAGTTGGTTAAGCTACTGCCTTTGGCTCAGGTCATGATCCCAGAGTCCTGGGATTGAATCCCATTTTGGGTCTCCCTATCTCTGTAGGGAACCTGCTTCTCCCTCTCCCTCTGCCTCTCCCCCTGCTGGTGCTCTCTCTCTCTGTCGAATAAATAAAATCTTTTAAAAATGAAAAAATAATAATACAAACAAAATGAAGGTCCCATTGAGTTATTCTAGGTTATGATATCTTGACAAAATATGTAGAAGATACAAAAATGCCTAGACATATGGCTGGATGGCCGAACAGTTCTGTAATTGGCACTTTCAGACCCTGGCTTATATGTCTCAAAGGTTAAAAGCATCTTACTCAAAGCTTACCCATGGCTGTGGATTGTGGATAGCTATAAAGTGGGCTAATGACTCTCTAGTAAAATCCACAGTAGAGTTAGACCATCCCCAAGAATGTGCTCATATATTACATCCTGATAGTGATTTTTTTTCTTTGTTTTTCCCCAGTATTATTTCTAACTTTCTCCAAAATACAGCTAAATTGTGCTATCATTCTTTTTGATTGTTATGTATTTACAATGATTAAGTGGTATATCTAACTAAGCAAGGCTTAAGAGCCCAGAATCACAAAATTAGAAGAGATGTTTTATATAATCTAGTTCTTTTACTTCTCAGAGCTGAACTACATCCCATGGAAGCATCTAGTAAAGGGGAACTCATTTTCTCTTGTGCCAATCTATCCCATTTCTGAAAATCTCTGGCTTTCAGAAAATTGTGAAAAGGAGCTAAAATCTATTTCCTTCTACTTCCTGACCAAATTCATTCACTCAAGTTTCATAAGATTCTAATCATTCATACCTCTAATGACCCCTCAAATATCCAAAGGCAGGTATTAAGTTCCATGATGGTTTTCTCTTCTCAGATTTCAGCACCCCATGAAACTTAGACTGGTTCTCCGATAGCATAGTATAAAGCCTCTTTATCATCTTGGTTTCTTCCTTCTGAATACTCTGAGATTGTTTCTATCCTTCTTAAAACATCATAGCTTTCAATAAATGGTGTTGGAACAACTAGATATCTACATACAAACAAAAATGAATCTAGGCAGAGACCTTACGTGCTTCACAAAAATTAACTCAAAATCTATCATAAATCTAATTGCAAAACATAATACCATAAAACTTCTAAAAGATAGCATTAAAATAAAATCTGGCTGACTTGGGTATGACAGCAACAACAGTGTGATCCATAAAAGAATAATTAATAACTGGAATTCATAAAAATTGAAAGTTCATGCTCTGCAAAAGACAATATCAAAAGAATGAAAAGACAAGTCATGGATTGGGAGAAAATATTTGCACAAGACCCATCTGATTAAGGACTGTTTTCAAAATACATAAAGAACCCTTAAAACACTACAATAAGAAAATAAACAATCTGGTTTTTAAATGGACAAAAGACCTTAACATATATTTCACCAAAGAAGATATATGGATGGCAAATAAGCACGTGAAAATGCTCCATATCATATGTCATCAGAGAGATGCAAATTAAAAAACAATGAGATAGGGTTTTGAAGGGGAGGTGGGTGGGGGGTTGATTGAGTATGGTGGATATTATGGATGGCACGTATTGCATGGAGCACTGGGTGTGGTGCATAAACAATGAATTCTCAAACACTGAAAAGAAATTTTTAAAAATGAGATATAACTATATACCTATTAGATAGCCAAAATCCAGACCATTGACACCACCAAATGTGTTCAACCAAATGTGGAACAATAGAAACTCTCATACATTGCTGGTGGGAATGCAAAATGGTACAGTCACTTTGGAAAACAGTTTGAAGTTTTCTTACAAAAGTAAATATACTCTTTTTTTTTGTAGTACTGTACTGTATTTATTGAAAAAAATCTGCTCAAATCCATATTGTTCAAATACAAATAATTTGTACTATACCACAGAATTTTTCCCTCAAATTCCAGAGGTGACATGTAGACCAATCAGAACTTTCATATCAGCCTCATAAATCCTTGTTCTCTATGCTGTGGTCTTCATTATTTTCTTTTTTTTTTTTTTTTCCGAGTGTTGATACAGTTTATTTATTTTTTATTTTATATATTTTTTTTTATTTTTTTCAATTTATTTCTTTTCAGAAAAACAGTATTCATTATTTTTTCACCACACCCAGTGCTCCATGCAATCCGTGCCCTCTATAATACCCACCACCTGGTACCCCAACCTTCCACCCCCCCGCCACTTCAAACCCCTCAGATTGTTTTTCAGAGTCCACAGTCTCTCGTGATTCACCTCCCCTTCCAATTTACCCCAACTCCCTTCTCCTCTCTAACACCCCTTGTCCTCCATGATATTTGTTATGCTCCACAAATAAGTGAAACCATATGATAAGTCTCCAAAGGCAAAGGAAACAAAAGCGAAAATAAACTTTTGGGACTTCATCAAAATCAAAAGCTTCTGCACAGCAAAGGAAACAGTCAAAAAAACAAGGAGACAACCCACAGAATGGGAGAAGATATTTGCAAATGACAGTACAGACAAAAGGTTGATATCCAGGATCTATAATGAACTCCTCAAACTCAACACTCACGAAACAGGCAAACATATCAAAAAATGGGAAGAAGATATGAACAGACACTTCTCCCATCGAGACATACAAATGGCTATCAGACACATGAAAAAATGTTCATCATTATTAGCCCTCAGGGACATTCAAATTAAAACCACATTGAGATATCACCTTACACCAGTTAGAATGGCCAAAATTAACAAAACAGGAAACAACATGTGTTGGAGAGGATGTGGAGAAAGGGGAACCCTCTTACACTGTTGGTGGGAATGCAAGTTGGTGCAGCCTCTTTGGAGAACAGTGTGGAGATTCCTCAAGAAATTAAAAATAGAACTTCCCTATGACCCTGCAATTGCACCCCTGGGTATTTACCCCAAAGATACAGATGTCGTGAAAAGAAGGGCCATCTGTAACCCCAATGTTTATAGCAGCAATGGCCACGGTTGCCAAACTGTGGAAAGAACCAAGATGCCCTTCAACGGACGAATGGATAAGGAAGATGTGGTCCATATACACTATGGAGTATTATGCCTCCATCAGAAAGGATGAATACCCAACTTTTGTAGCAACATGGACGGGACTGGAAGAGATTATGCTGAGTGAAATAAGTCAAGCAGAGAGAGTCAATTATCATATGGTTTCACTTATTTGTGGAGCATAACAAAAGTAAATATACTCTTATACAATTATACAACTTGATATTCACCCAAAGGAGTTGAAGACTTATGTACACACAAAAACATTCATGTGGACATTTATAGAAGCTTTATTCATAATTTCCAAATCTTAAAAGCAACCAAGATGTTCTTCAGTACATGAATGGATAAATAAACTGTCTTACATCCAGACAATGAAGTGCTATTCAGCACTAAAAAAATGTTATGCGGATGTAAAAGCAATCTGCCTACAAAGTCTGCCACCTGATTGATCACCAAGGTTGATTTTGATGATCCAGCTGGGTAGGTGGGTGTCCCCTTTCTCTCTTCCCACCCCAAGTGCATCCCTCCCAAAGCTGCATGCTGTTTCAAGCGGACAACTTTCCTCAATAGAGGAGGACCATTTTTCAGTCAAAGTTATATGAATAGCTATGCTCCCCTGCTAGAATCTTCAAACAAGCTCTCCTCCCTCAAGAAATGATCTATCCTATTACAAATCTGTAACCATCAAGTCTGCATGGTACTGGCACAAAAAAAGACACATAGATCAATGGAACAGAACAGAGAGCCCAGAAATGGACCCTCAACTCTATGGTCAACTAATCAACAAAGCAGGAAGAATGCCCAATGGATAAAAGACAGTCTCTTCAACAAATAATGTTGGGAAAATTCAACAGCCATGTGCAGAAGAATGAAACTTGACCATTTCCTTACACCACACATGAAAATAGACTCAAAATGGATGAAAGATCTCAGAGTGAGACAGGAATCCATCAAAATTCTTGAGGAGAACACAGGTAGCAACCTCTTCAACCTTAGCTGCAACAACTTCTTCCTAGCTACATTATAAAAGGCAAGGGAAGCAAGGGCAAAAATGAACTGCTGGGACTTCATCAAGATCAAAAGCTTTTGCACAGCAAAGGAAACAGTCAACAACACTAAAAAACAACTGACAGAATGGGAGAAGATATTTGCAAATTACATATGAGATAAAAGGCTAGTATCCAAAATCTATAAAGAATTTATCAAACTCAACATCCAAAGAACAAATAATCCAATCAAGAAATGGGCAAAAGACATGAACAGACATTTCTGTAAAGAAGACATTCAAATGGCCAACACATGAAAAAATGCTCAACATCACTTGGCATTAGAGAAATACAAATCAAAACCACAATGAGGAAAAGCCTGCTAAAATGAACAAGTCAGGAAAAAACAGATGTTGACAAGGATGTGGAGAAAAGGGAGCCCTCCTACACTGTTGGTGGGAATGCAAGCTGGTGCAGCCATTCTGGAAAACAGTATGGAGTTTCCTCAAAAAGCTGAAAACTCTTTTACAAGCTTTTTTTTTAAACCCAGTGATTGCACTACTGGGTATTTATTCCAAAGATACAAATATAGTGATCTGAAGGGACACGTGCTCCCCAATGTTTATAGCAGCAATGTCCACAATAGCCAAACCATGGAAAGAGCCTAGATGTCCATGAACAGACGAATGGATAAAAAAGATGTGAGATACACACACACACATACACACACACACACACACACACACACACACACACACACACACATAGGAATATTATGCATCCAGCATAAAAGGAAACCTTGCCTTTTGCCCTGACATGGATGGAACTAGAGGATATTATGCTAAGAAAAATAAGTCAATCAGAGAAAGACAATTATCATATTATCTCACTGGTATGTGAAATTTGTAAAACAAGGCAGAGGATCATGGGGGAAGAGAGGAAAGAATTAAACAGGAAGAAACCATAGAGGGAGACAAACCATAAGAGATGCTTAATCTCAGGAAACAAATTGAGGGTTCCTGGAGGGGAAAGAGATGGGAGGGATGGGTGGCTAGGTGATGGATCCTGGGGAGGGTATGTGCTATGGTGAGTGCTGTGAATTGTGTAAGACTGATGAATCACAGACCTGTACCCTTGAAAGAAGTAATACATTCTATGGTAATAAATAAATAGACAAACAAACAAATGTTTTTAAAAATAAATAAATAACAAAACAAAACAAAAAGAAATGAGCTATCAAGACATGAAGGAAATTTAAAAGCATATTACTAAATTAAGAATCCAATTCAAAAAGGCTACAAACTATATGATTCCAACTATATGAGATTCTGAAAAAAAGCAGAACTATGGGAATAATAAAAGGATCAGGAGTTGACAGGTCATGGTGGGAAGATGAATAGGCAAAAAAACAGAGACTTTTTAGGACAGTGAAAATACTCTGCATGATATTATAGTGGTGGTTATATATCATTCATTCAACTCATAGAATGAACCACACCAAGAGTAAACTATAATGTAAACTATGGACTTTGGGTGATTATGATGTGTCAATATAGGTTCATCCTTGGTTTAAAAAAAAATAATAAAGTACCACTCTGGGGTTCCTGGGTGGCTCAGTCGGTTGAGTATCCAACTCTTGGCTTCAGCTCACATCACGATCTCAGGGTCATGAGATCAAGCCCCATGTCAGGCTCCATGCCTAGCTTAAGATTATCTCTCTCTCTCTCTTCCTCTCCCTCCGCACCTGCCCACCCTCTCTCTCTCTCTTTCTCTATCTCTATCTCTATTCCTATCTCTCTAGGAGAAAAAAATTAAAAGTTCCACTCTGGTAGTAGATATGAATAATGGTGAGGCTATGTGTATATGGGGGCAAGGGGTATATATTTCCATACCTCCCTTTCAATTTTATCGTAAACCTAAAACTACTCTTTAAGAAAAATAATAATAATAGCCAAGAGAGAGTCCAAATTGCTCAGTGTCGGGCTGAACATGACCATCACATCTCTGTCTCACAGATCAGACAATCTAAGAGCATATCCATTCTGCTTTACAGACACAGGACATTTATGGTACTCATTGCCCATTAAAATTATCTTCCCCAACAGTTATTGGGACAGAGTTAAGAAGCACTTTATATTAAATTTACCTACAGGAAGAGATAAAATGTCTTTGTTGCAAAACATCAATTTCCCATCTTCTTTCCCCCATTCTAAATGTCCCTTTATACATAGCTGGAAAGAACCTAGTTTTAAATAATACCATGATACTTACTTTCAACCCCTATGGACATAAATAATACAAACTCTTCTAGTCTTTTAAATTCCAAACTAAAATGAGTCACCATTTATAATAATATCACCATTTTCTAGCAAAATAATATATATCTTTGAACCAATATTTAACCATTTGTTAAATAAAGTAAACCCTAAATATCTATCTAACAGTGCAATCAACACTATCCTTAACTTCATTTTGCAGTTAATGTGGTAGTGATATTGGCAATGCTATGCATAACTACAGAAGAGACACAACTGAAAGATAATCTTCTGATAAGACTCTGGAAGTGAGTGGTATGCTGGAAAATGTGTTTAACAACCAGCATAAACGCTCTGTGTTATATACCCATCTGTGGGCTCCAATTCATATGTGAATACCTCAAGAGATGGGAGGGTCTCTATGTCTCAATGCCACACAGCAATTTAGAACCAGTAGGGACCTCTGGAATATCTGGAAGTTGTACTTCCTGTTTTACAAATAAACTGAATCTCAAGGTGTTTATATTTGTGTTCAGGGTCCCACAGCATTTGATTGCATCTATAACTCACATCTAAGGTTCCTAACTTATAATAGTAAAATTTATCCTCATGCTAGGCAGCAAGTCAACTTTCTCAGTGCTTAACTCAGGAATACTTATCCTTTAATCTTCTCCATGAAACATTCCATGGTCAGATATGCTTATATCATATGCTCCTTTTAGATACCTAAACATCCATTGGCTTTGATAAAGAAATCCATTTAACCACTTTAATGCAGTATTTCCTAATTTATTTAACCCTGAAACCTTCCACACTCCAATTAGCACCGGAGCACCCATTAGCAATCTGCAGACCTGCAGGTCATACATTGGGAAAAACGCTTGCCTCCTGACATTTTCACCTATGTACCCTGGTACTATCACTCAGAGCTCTATTTCAAAACATTAAATCCTCCTCCACTTGATGGACTTCCATATATATCTGAATATAGCTCTCGTATTCCTCCAGAGGCTGGCTGCACAGAAACTGAGAGATGGTTTCTCAATGAAGATGGCAATGTAGGTGTAAAGAAAAGAAAAATTAAGGGGGACCTCTAGTGGCTTTGGAAGCACAGACAATCTATAATTCCTTGGATCTTTCCAGCACACCCCGAAAGAGTCTCAAAAGATGCTAATAATAAAAAAGAGTCTTCAGTGTCAGCTGGAGGTTCCCCAAAAAGCCCGCTAAAAAACTCAAAATCCTCCAAGAGAAAGGGGGTATGCTTCCAACAGCAATTTTATCACATTAATTAATTGCCTCTGGGGAAAAGAGACAGCACCAGTTAGTTACCTTCTCCTACTCCGAAGACCCGAGCAAAAAGAGAAAGGGAAGAGGAACCCGATTACTAATCAGGTTGGGTCAAACATTTCTAAGGGTTGCTTAATGAAGAGGAATGTTTCAAAGAGTGGCAAAAGGGCTGACTCTAAAAACCTTTCATTCAATATTAATGAAAAGGAATGCTGCATTGCTTGGCATGTGTATAGTCTTTCTGAACTAAACAGAAACATGTGTGGAAAAAAAAAAATCTCTGTCAGAGCTTTCTTTTATCTTTGTAGATTTTTGCTCTAGTTGCCTTGAGAAAAGGAATTTCTAAATCCATAGGTAGCTTCACTACTTTTTCAGGAGGTGCCAAACAAGGAGGGGTGGGAGGGGGGACATGAGTTTGATAAATGAAGGGAAGGTTTGGACAGGGAATATGGCTTAGAATTCCAATTGCACACACTCTCCAAACCTGTGTAGGGCTTTTACAAAGCTCTTGATGGATTAGTTCTATAGGTAACATAATTCAAAACACTTGAAATAATGCATAGGCTAGTAAAATTCTTGAAATAACTTTGCATCTGAAAGCAAGATCCTTTCAATGAAGAGTAACAAGTGCAGATGAACTGTAAAAATAAAAGACCATTTGGAGTTCTTTTAGACTTTACCCTGCAGAAACCAAATAAAATTAAATATTTAATGAAATCTCAGTCTAAGTCCAACCAATGCAAGCATAAAAATGCCAAGATGGTTTTTAAACTTAATCCTTAACCCTAGGTCTCTCACCCAGGGATATTGCTAATAGTGTGACAAGTGAAGCAGAGGAAGGGCAGACTTCTGGGTCACTGAAGCTCATACATACTTAAAGCTACGGTACTGCATCAAATACATTTTAACCCACCATAGGCTCCATTGGCCATAGGAAGGTTTTCAAGTTGACTAATGCAATGGGTGAGTAGGGAGAAAGCAGTGTATTGGGTTTATACTGTGAACTTTTAACATAAGGACTGACTTTTTTCATATTATGCATTTGGGGCAAAACATAAATATACAGGAACAGAAAAAAAACAAAGCAAGCAAAAAAACCTCGTGCACCATCCAAAAACCCAAGAGGAAGAAGGAAGGGTTAGGGTAGTCATTACTAACGGCTCATTATATAGTTCTCACATTATACCTCCACCCAAGTTAATGCAACAGCCTCCTCAGCTGGACTTTCTTGCTAAACTTCCAGTTCACTGTAATTGATCATTCACACAACAGCCAGTGTGATCTTCCACACCTGACCATAATCATTTCCGTGCCTGAAGATCTTCATTGGCTTCCTGTTGCCTAGGAGTATAGGACCAACTCACTGCTTTAGCA
Organism: Mustela erminea; assembly: GCF_009829155.1. NCBI lineage: Eukaryota > Metazoa > Chordata > Mammalia > Carnivora > Mustelidae > Mustela > Mustela erminea. Next base: position 118,653,685 of record NC_045614.1, on the reverse strand, counting down.
CTGAAGTCCTAATTTTCCTTTGTCATACTTCTCCAGCCTTGACACTTGTCATGCCTCTTCCTTTTCAGACCCCTCCATTCATCCAGTGTTCCATGAGGTGAATGAACTACCATTTTGTCTCATACCTCGCTTTTTCTATCAGTCTCTCTCTTCTTAGATTACCCTCGTTCCAAGTCCTCCTCTGTGAAATCACTCATCAATCCAAGTCCTGCCTAGTGTTATCATTTCTGTGGAGCCTTTCCAGCTTCTCTTGGGCCGCATTAATGGCTTCCTTCCTTATCCTCCTAGGGCACCCTTGCTCTAAATAATACCGGATGGAAATTTTAAAAAGTAAGATTACTTCATTCCTAGTAACAAGGTGGCCACAAACGGGATGGGAGGAGGGGCAAAAGATAAAGATTACTCCATTCCCAGGCCAGGCCAGGCACTACTACAGGCCAGGCACTCAACTTAATCCTTACTTAATCCTTACAACCACCGATGAAATCGGTCCTATTACTATTATCTTCATTTTCCAAGTGAGAAAACTGCGTCACAAAGAGGATGAGGGTCTTGACTCAGGTCATTTGACCGGTAAGTGGCAGGCACAGGATTCTAGACAGAGGTGGCCTGAAATCCAGGGCATTCACTCTTGACGCCACCAGCATAAAAGCAGCAAACTGGGCTTCCTAGGATTGAGCTGGTAGAGTGTCTTGGCTGAGCCAGGCCAAAGAGGCTTTCTGAGGCATGGGCCAACTAAGGTTGATACCAAAATTTGTGAGGAGCCCCCAAAATTGGGCAAATAAGCAGGGTCAAGAATTGAGGGGAAAGGGCAGGTCAGGCAAACCAGAGAGTTTCTATGTCACAAGTCCTCCAAATCAAGGGTGAAATGTGAAGTTCACAAGCTGAGCTCTTAAATCAAAGATCAGAGAGCCAGGGAACAGGCTGGTCCCAAAGCAAGGAAATACCTTAGTCACCACTTTTTAAATTATTTTTTAATTGAAGTAGAGTGACATACAATGTTATATTATTTGTGAGTGTACAACATAGTGATTAGACAGTTCTATACATTATGCAATGTTCACCACAATGAGCGCAGTTCCCATGTTGCCATACAAAGTTATTACAATATTACTGACTGTATTCTTTTTGCTAGCTTTTTCATCCCCATGACTTAGTCATTCCATGACTGGAGGCCTATAACTCCCCTTCTCCTTTACCCCTTTTGCCTATTTTCCCCATGTGGCAGCCATCCGTTCATTTTCTGTGTTTACAGATCCGTTTCTTCTTTTTGTTTCTTTGTTTTTTCAGACTCCACATGTAAGTGAAATAATACAGTATTTGTCTTTCTCTGACATTTCATTGAGCATGATACCCTTTAGGGTAGTTAGAAATACCGTATGAGTCTTATTCACCCTTCATCCCCATAATTAAACTCAGTAAATTTCTTTTGTTTGAAAGGTATCAAAAAAAAAAAAATCTAGCTATCACTGTGCTTCAGACTTTTTATGAAAGAACCAGGTTCCTCCTTATAGGGCTGTTTCATCCCCTACCTCAGAATTTTGGAGACCAAATCTTGTGGTTGTCCAAACTCAGAGGGAAATGATTTTTACTCAGCCTCACAACATACCCCAGAATAATGTAAGCAGGATTGGGGTCTTTCATTTATAAATCACAGACTACTGACTCAAAACTTATACCATCTTACTTGTCATTTAGTCATTTTTTTTTTTCCATTTCAGGTCAGAACACACTGAAATCTCCTCAGCACTAATTTTCTTCTCCCTAATGCCCCCGTCTTTACAACACTGCTTTTTCCTCCAGAGATTTAAAGGAGGAGGAGCGAATTTTTCAGAACCCAACTCAAATGCTTTCTCCAATATGAGGCTTTCCTTTGTCATCCCTACTGGGAGTGAACTCTCACCACCGTGATCTCCTAGTACACATTCTTTATAACAATTTAAGCCCTGACCAGTGGTAATTATATTCATTTCCCAGGGTGACTCCTGCTAGTACTACTAGTTATCGTTTCTTTCCTTGAGAACTTACTTTGTGTCTTTACACATCTTATTCAGCACCATGTGAAAGACCTATTCTGTCCCCTGTTTTACAAGTGAGGAAACTGAGGCAAAGAAATATTAACAAATATTTCCGGGCTCACAAACCAGCAAAAAGCAGAACTATGAATTGATACCAGGTCTGCCTGCACCCAACAGTAGTGCTCACCAATTAGTCTGAGCCCTACCCTGCATGTCCCAGTCTCCATGCGGTCCAGCTGCAGTCATAAGGCCAATGGACTGTGAGCAAAACAAATTATGAGGAGATGGCAATGATGTGTGTCTCTTATGAACTGAGCCATGGAAGGGTGGCAACCACAGAAACCAAGAGCTGAGATGAGATGGCAGAATGTCAAAACAGAAGAAAAGTCTAAATCCAGGTGGCACCACATGGAGGAGAGTTTCTGTGGGAATTCTGAGATGTGCATCAGACTTTCTGAAAGTGAGAAACAAATTCGTGATTTTCTAATCCCGTAAGACTTCAGAGATTTTGTGGGTTTGTTGTTGTTCCCATAGCCTTAACTAATACAGACTCCAGATCCTGTGGTCTCAACCCTAAAATTCCAACCTCTCCCAACTTGCCTTTTCAGAGTACTTATCTAATGTGAGGGAGTGGAAAGAGATGAGGTAATAACAGACAGCAGAAGCCTCATCTTCAGCAGAGGTGTGGGAATGAAGCAGCCAGGAGGAAACTTCCAGGAGCTCATGTATGACTTCACCACACACCAACAGTAAACTGCATCATGAGGGATTCCACAGATGTGGAAGCAAGAGAAGAAGCAGGCGAACTGCAAATGGTGTGTTGCATTACTCTACTCCAACAAAATCCCTCCCCTTCTTGCCACCCATACAAAATTTACATTGCATTCACATCTTAGATTAAACTTTGATCATTTGTCTGATACACCAAAGACTGTCACACATTGAAATACAAACCTCCATAAAAAAGAAAGATTTTAAAGACCTAAAGGATGGTGTTTGGAAGCAGCTCAGGCTCTTATGTATCCTAGGTGGTTTTGACTCATTCCTGGTAGACTGGAAGAGGGAAATGCATATCTCTCAGGCGCTGGAAATTTAGTCATCTTTCTTCTCTCCACTGTCTTGCCAATGCATTAGCCAAATGACAAATATACTCTTGTTCCAGCAATATTAAACTTGGGAACATCAAATTCTCCTAGCACTTTCACCCTAATAATTATGCTACTCACAAATTCAAAGATATATACACATTAAGTTCATGGCACCATTATTTATAATTTTTTCTACCATATAATAATGAAAAACTGAAAACAACATGAATATCCATCAACAGAAGACTTGTGGTATTTTCCTACAAGGGACTTTATAGTTCTTAAGATGATTTTGTACTTCTAGATTTATTGATGGGCAAATACATCCATGTCAGTTGTGAGTAAAAATTTAAATTAAAAAATATCTGTAGTGCAATTCTATTTATGTAAAACTGTCTACCTTTGAGTGTATGCATGTTTTTTCTTGTGAATAAAGAAGGTGAAGGGATATACTCCAAAATATGACTAGCAATTCTCTCTTCTTTTTTTTTTTAAGATTTTATTTATTTATTTGACAGCTAGAGATCACAAGTAGGCAGAGAGGCAGGCAGAGAGAGAGGAGGAAGCAGGCTCCCCGAGGAGCAGAGAGCCCGATGTGGGGCTCGATCCCAGGACCCTGAGATCATGACCTGAGCTGAGGGCAGAGGCTCAACCCACTGAGCCACCCAGGTGCCCCAACAATTCTCTCTTCTTTCTAGGTTTTGGGGTATTCCTCTCTTCATTTTCCTGTTCTCTATATTGCTCCAATTTTTAAATGTTCTCATAAGGTATTTATAGTCATAAAAATAATACAACTGCTTTTTCTTTAAATATTTGTTTATTTTAGAGAAAGAGAGAACATATATGCACAAGTGGAGAGAGTGGCAGAGGGAACGAGAGAATCCCAAGCAGATTCCCCACTGAGTGCAGAGGGCTCCATTCCAAGACTCATGAGATAGAGACCTGAGCCAAAATCACTAGTCAGGCGCTCAACCAGCTGAGCAATGCAGGTACCCCATAACCGTTTTTACTTAGGGGAAAAAAAATCTCAAAACTATATATTAGCTCTCACCTTCCAACCCACCTATAACTTCATTTTAGTAAAACATGAAATGACACTAATTAAAAGCAACAGTTTGTTTTCCAGAGATTAGGTCTACCTATAATTTCCACACAAATAATGGTATCTGGTTATTTCTCGGGCACTGTTCAATGAAAATAATGATGAGGATTTAAAAATATTTTGGAAGCTAATTTGTTCTTTTTTTAAAAGGTTTTTATTTATTTATTTGACAGAGAGAGACACAGTGAGAGAGGGAACACAAGCAGGGGGAGTGGAAGAGGGAGAAGCAGTCTTCCTGCCCAGCAAGGAGCCCAGTGCAGGGCTCCAGCCCAGGACCATGGGATCATGACCTGAGCCAAAGGCAGATGCTTAACAACTGAGCCACCCAAGCGCCCCAAAGCTAATTTATTCTTAGATGGGTGTTCACATCAGACTCCTGTATTCAAATGTGAAGTTGGATGTGGCAGAAGACACGTAAATCCATTTCAATAAGAATGTAGGGTTTTTAACTTCTTGAAGCAAAACCAGAATTCCCAAGGTGATCAAGGGTTTTAATCTCTGCTCAGATCTCCAGCTCATGTGGGCAGATGTTTTGATATCATTAAGTCAATGAGTGTCAGATAAAGGAAAAATAAAAGAAACTCTACACTCTATCTGTCAACACTCTCAAAACTACCTTGGACAAGATACTGTAAGTTTTTCTTACTTTAAATCGCTCTCATCAGTTTAGTGGAAATTTTGTCAAAAAGGAATTTAGTAAAAGACAGAGTCAAAATACACTGTCAACTCTCCTGCTTTAAAAAGCTGACACAAGTGTTAAAATTTAATAGCTAGGATCAAAAAGAATGGGAGGATAAGAGTAAACAGGAGGTGCATAACTTCAAAATTTTAATGGATTTCTAGATTGTAAAAACCTGTTGGAACAGTGCTGTTATGGGATTATTTCACCAGGAGATACTATGACTAAAGTTTGACTTTAGGCTAGACCATTCCTTGAACTTATTAGATGCTCAATAAAACTGTCCTGAATGACTGAATAAGTGTTAAGTGTAATTCAGAAAGAGAATAGCTATGCTGCTATAATTAATACACCCTAAAATCTCAGAAGTTAAAACAATAAAGATTCATTTCTCTCTCAAGTCATGGTTCAATGTGGTTAAGTGTCAATTTTGGAAAGCTCTCACCCAAGTGGTACGTCAGGGGTCCAGGATTCTTCCAGATGGCAGCTCATCATTTGGAGCAGGTAGCTTCCAAGACTGCCACAGAAAGAGAAGAGAGGCTGGAAATCAAACACAGTTTTATGGATAGAACTAGAACTAGAAGAAGCCATCTACATACATATTCCTCTGGCTGGAACTCAGCCACATGTTTTTGTCTTGCTGCAAGAAGGCTGGGAAATGTAGTCTTTTTGTGTGACCAGATAGATAAAATAGATTTGTGAGAGTGCCATAAGCTGACATTTTTATATGCTAATTACTGTAACAGTAATCTTTCTAGAATATGGTGAGGGTATGTGCTATGGTGAGAAAAAAATAATAAAATAATAATAAAATTTTTTAAAGGTATTAAATGAGCAAAAGTATTTCAATGGTTTAGTAAAATGGAAGTTTATTTCTTGCTCTTATAAGGTCTAAAGTGGACGAGGCTGGTTGTCATTGGCTGTCCTCCAAGCAATGATTAGGAACCAAGGAACCTAGGTTCCTTCCCCTTGATGACTCTGTCATCTTTAACACTTGGCTTCCAGTGTTGTTGCTGCCTATAAAGAAAGTGTGTGGACGATCACACGTAAGAGGACTTAATGAAGTAGTCCTAACAATGGCCCACATCTTGACCATTAATATCCCATTGGCTAGAACTCATTTATATGGTCACACCAAAATTGCAAAGGAGCCTGTGGGCCCAGCAATAAGAGAAAATGAGTTTGATAAATAGCTATGAATATCTGTTGTACTTGCTTGTGACTCCTTTCCTGACCAATCCAACTCCCTGTAATTCCTCCTTCCTCTGAAATTTTCTATTACTTTCTGCTATCATGTAGGCTATGGTGACTTGGGTATGGTATCTTTATTTTATAATATATTTCTTTTCCACATCAACTAAACTTCAGGGAAGAATATGCACTAAATATTTTTTTGTATCCTCTGCTATTAGAGCAGTGCTCAGCACACTCTTAAGGTTCAATAAATGCTGAATGATGAAAATGACAATAATACCCTTATGAGCTGTTGAGGTTGGTGGAGTCTTTGCCTGTACGCTAAATGGTCCCAGACTCCTAAGAATAGAGACATCTTGGTCCACACTTTTGGGCATTCTTTCTCTTGCCCTAGAGTCAGACTTTTAGCTACTGCTTTTCATTCCTCCAACCTGTTTGTGTCTTCCAGTCAGCACTCTCTACTCACAATTTCCTGTCTTTAATTTGCTATCCAGTGTTTTTAAGATCCTAACTATGGAAACATTTCTACAGATAAAATCATCTATGGAGCTCCAGTAAATAGAAAAAATAGTAGCAGAACTGTTCATGTCATGGCTGGTGGAGGCATTAGCTCTTTTAGCAGCTGCCTGGCCCCCAAGGAAACGCAGTAAACCTAGATCCTCCTTCCTCTCCATCCCTTGCCTCAATGTTACTCTTTGCTCATTGGAAAGCCCTTCAATAGGCATGTTCACCAAAGAGTTCTTTCTTTTTAAAGATTTATTTACTTATCTGAGAGAGAGTGTGTGTGTATTTGTGCACATGCACATGCGTGAGTGGGGGAGAAGCAGAGGGAGAGAATCTCAAGCAGATGTCCCACTGAGCAGGGAGCCTGACTCAGGGCTCCTTCTCATGACCTGAGCTGAAACCAAGAGATGGGGCTTAACTGACTGGGCCACCCAAATGCCTCTCCTTCACCTAAGATTTCTTACTGATGGCCCAAAACCCATTAATTTTATCGGTAATTCATCCTTACCCTATCCCAACAAAGAAAGAAAGAAAAGGGAGAGAGACAAGGAACAAGAGAGGAAAAGAATTCTGAAAACTCTGGTAAATAATTAAACTGGTAGTTGTCAGAGAAATTTACCAAACTTCTCAATGGCATCAGTTGTTTTCCCCACAGGAATTCTCTATCCCAAGCAGCTCACAAAGTTTCTTCTGCATGAAACGCCACATGAACATGAAGACATAACTTCTTCATAATGTCATCATAGAGAAATAATATGACTAGTCATAAATATTCATTCAAACAGCCTTAAATAGAAGTACAAACATTTTTTTCCTAAAAGGAATTTAGAATGATTGAGTCATATATTTTGAAGCAAAATTGATAATATTTTACACATTAAAACATGTAGGAATTAACTCAATTATTTACAAATATATTAAGGCTTATTGGTTCAGTGAAAAGTTCCATGTGTCAAATAACTATTTCACATATTAGTGTTTATAAGATTCATTATTTTGAATTAATTTATGTTTCCCCAGCCACTGTTTTATAATCATCTTTGATTAAAGTGCCTTGAAATAAATGTTAACTGAATATAGCTTGAAACAAAGTTTCTTTAAGCTACACTGACCTCTAGAGACATAGAATTTTACAAAGATGCTCAGTAAAACCTAAATCTGCCTTCACAAAATCAGTGTGAATACAATAAAAGGTTTTATTTTGGGGCATAAGGACGGACTATCCTCTGAGCTTCATGCTACACTCCATTGATTAGGCACACTGCATTGCATGTTATTAAATTTTCACTGCAAAGATAAAAAGAAGGAGGCAAAGGGAAAGACTCTAGAGCTGAAAGGAACATGAAAATAATTGGAATTATTCAAATATATATATAATGGTAAAGGTATTGAACTATGCATTCTGAGATCTGAGTTCTGGTTCTGTTCTGTCAACATAACACCTGTGTGACCTTGGGAAAATCACTTTCTTCCGGGGGGGGCTTCCCTTTCCCCATCAATTCAATGAGGGTTTGAGCCACTCTGTATTAAGTACAAACTAAGAAATGCTAAGAATTTCTTTTCTAATCTTTAAAACATCGTTTTTTTAAAAAAAAAAAACACCTTCTAATATTGACTCAATAATTCAATAATTAGACTGGCCAGGTCAGTACATTATTGCTGAAGATGGTCATATGAGTTTCCCCAGTCTGCTGTAACAAAATACCACAAACTGGGTGGCCTAAAACAACGGAAAGGCATTCTCCACATTTCTGGAAGCTAGATTCCAAAATCAAGGTGTCAGCAGGGCTACGCTCCCTCTGAGGCTCTGGATTGGGTCCTCCTTTGCCTCTTCTTAGCTTCTGGAGGTAGCTATCAGCTGTCTTCATTCCTTGGCTAGCAGCCACATCACTCCGACTTCATCCATCATCATCGCATGGTGTCTCTGTGTCTCTCTTCACCTTGTCTTCCCTCTTCTTACATAAACACCAGTCATACTGGATTAAGGGTCTGCCTGACTCTGGTATGACCCCAACTTAACTAATTACACCCACAATGATCTATTTCCAAATAAGGTCGCGTTCTGAGGTACTGGGGTTGGTTAGTACTTCAACATACCTTTTGAGAGAACATAATTCCTTATAGTGATGAGGGGAGAAATATATAGTCAGAGAAACTTGACAGTTTTTTAAAAAAAGAAGTGATGTCATTTTCAATCCAGGACAAGATATATGTAATATCCTGAATTGCTTCCTCTTGAATGATGATATCTTTCCTAGAGAATCCCCTGGCATGGCAATATTTATTCCATGAAGAAACGACCTGACTTAAGCCTGGCAAAAGTGTCTCAGTGCCGCACAGTGCCAGGCAAGCATGGTCAAAATAGCTAGGCTTCTGCGTAGCACAGACTTACATTCAGAACCAGTACTTCAGAAGGTTTGTCCTGTGAAGCTTAATATCATGAAGAACCACTAAAGCTCAACCTTGCCATTCTGAGTCAGGAAAATTTTTAGGAAATGTTTGTGTTTTCCTCTTAACCTTTGATAAATGGGAAGAAAATATAGAAGCTAACCTGGAAAATCTTGTTATGACAGATAACAAGGCAGCTGTAACTATCATAGATGACTGAAATCAGGTCAGAAGGACTCAGGAGTCCACAGGAAGGGATTTGCACTGGCCCAAAGTGGGAAATTTTGTGCATCAATAAGAATAAAAGAAGTTGATTAAAACACACCATATTTATTTAAATCCCATGAGTTCCCAATATTACCTAAAAGGAGGAAAAAAACCCTTATTTGTCCTCTTGGAGAATGATAGGCAACCAAGACTTACACATAAAGGAAAAAATCAAATACTGATTCTGCCTTTACTACTCAAACTGCACCACTGTTCTAACCAAACAATGGACAAGGAAGTGTTTCTCTTTAGAGATGTATTCCAGCCAGTAAATGAAAAGAAATGATATAATATCACTGTTATGCAACTCCTGAGGAACTAGAGGACACTGAGAGATACACTAAGGACACAACTAAAACGATACTTATGAATATCAATAAGTAACACATATTCAACGCGCCCTGTTACCAAAAGGTAAGAAAACATCAAGATACTAAGAATGCAAACCAAACATAAACATTTCATTGGCCAAATGTAACCAAGTGATTGAATATGTGTCTGTTCTCTGCATATTCTTTGAATGAGCAACAAAATGACAATCTGTGACCCATAAACTACTAGTTATGCAATTGTGAACATGTGTTCTTTATACCCAATTGAGAATAAAAGTTCACCAGTGCTTCCAGTTTACGAAGGGACTCTCATACTCTCTCTCTCTCTCTCTCTCACACACACACACACACACACACACACACACACACACACACACTTCTTGTACTCAGGGGAAGAAAAGTACTGCAAAAGTACCCTCAGGGAACGGGGGCAGGGTAGTACAATTAAATGACAGGGAATCATACAGTTTTCACAAATCTTTGGAAAACGTTAAGCGAAGGAAAGGAAGTTAGGAGGATACAGAGTATACCAGAGTCTAGGGGGTACAAAACCATCAAACACAGCAGGAAGTATTGATGAAAAGCCGATCACTCCTCTCGCTCCCTTGAAGTGAAGTCCATCAAAGCAAATGTGACACCTTTTTATAGGGAGACGCCAGTCAGGATCCCTACTCCAGGATGAGAGCCCATACCACATCAGAGAAACATGCTCTAGCTACAGAGTCATCAGTCACTGAGGGAATGAGAAATACAGGTTTAAAGATATTATTCACAGGTAGAGGGTAGCCAGTAAAGGAACTAAATAATGTAACTGAGGGAGAAAAGAAAGTTGGTGACAAAGTGGAAAAAAGAACATGCTAGGTAGAGAGGGACAAATGAAGAATGAGAGAGAAAATGATTTATGTTTGGGAATTACAAGTATTTCAGCAAAGCCAGTCCTTGGAGTGTAAAGAAGGAGTTGATGAGAGATGATGAGTCTAGAGAAGAAACTAGAGGGCAGAGTACTGTGTCATACTAAGGAGAGCTTGAGCTTTATTGGGGAAAATACCAAGGACTTTTAAACACACATAATGCAGTCAGATTTGAAGTTCAGAAACATTACTCTGGCTTCTGTGAGACTTCTGGTGAATAATTCTGGAGACAAGGACTGCAGAAATCATCCAGAAACAAAAGAGAACTGATTATTAAACTAAGAAATTGGGCCTGGAGGAATGCTTTTCAAACTTCAGCATGCATCCAAATCACACGGAGTACTTGTTACACCACTTGTTACACCACCAGCTCTATGAGCCATAGAGTCTCTTATTCAGTACGTTTGAGGTGGAACTCAAGAATTTGCATTTCTAGTAAGTTCCCAAGTGATGCTAATGCTGCTGGTCGAGGGACCACACCACATTTCAAGAACCACAGGACTCTATGAACAAAAAAGATATGTGAAAGTATAGGAAAAGAGGAATCAAAACACTTGATGACTGACTGCATGAAGATGCTGAAGAGAAGGGACGGGCTGTGGTTTTTTTCAACTTTCTACGTTGAGCCTCTGGGAGTCTGTGTTGTTGGTCACCAAGGCAGGGAATACTAAGGAAGAACATATTTGACGGGGCCATGGAAATGGTGCGTATCAAGAGAACCAGTGAAGCATATATCAAACTTGACATTCACACTGAATATCCCAATGGAATGTACCATGGGCAATTCACATAGAGTTCTGGACAGGAAAGGGCAGATGTGAGTTAGAAATACAGATGTAAGAATCATCAGCATATAGATGATAAAGTCATGAGAAAAGATTTCCAGGGTCAGTGAGTATACTGTGAGACATGAAGGGGGTAAATCTTGAGGAACATCAAATTGAAGAAGGAAAAGAACTGGTACCACTATCATCAACTGAGATTACAAAGAGATAGATGTACTCCATGGCTACATTTTTTGTCATAGCAAATGATTCAAAATAATCAATGCCCGTCAATGTGGGACTGGTTAAATAAATGATGAGACTCTTTACAGTAGAATTCTTTACAGCTTTAAAAAAAATAATAAGTACTTTACTAATAGGAAAAATGTCCTCAATATATATTAAGTAGAAAAAGGCAAGTTGCATCATATTGTTTTTAGCCATCATTTAGATGAAATATATACATAGAGTATCTCTGGAAAGATACAAAAGAAATTTATACCCTGAGGGAGAACAAAGTGGGGAATATGGTAATTAGGAGACAGAAAATCCAAGGACAGAATTTTTACCCAGAGGTCCAAATATTCTATCAGCCACAGGCTATAGGCCTAATGTTAAGATGGTAGCATCAAAGCCTGATATTATTAAATATTTAAATCACAAAAATAATTCTTATTCTAATTTCATGATCACCCAACAACATTCTGAAACTTTTTCAAGAGAGAATTCATTTTCCAGACTTTCCACTTGACACTGATATATGTTTATAGCAAATTAATCATTGTAATTCTACTATAGCTTTAAATAGCCTTCTCCTGCAAGCTTTGCAAACTTGAGGCAATATCCCCAGGTTTCATTAGTTCTGGGGGATCACATATTCTGAGTCTAAATCTTGGACTTGAATGAATTAACCAAGGTAAATTCTACCTTGTTAGTTTTCATGACATCCAATCAGCTGATCTCTCCTAGGCACATTCCAACAGCACCAGGATGTAAAATTCAAGTATCTAGAAAGAACAAAGTTAGTTTTTAATATCCCTTACCTTATCTGTATGACATAGATTTCATTGACTGATATAAAATTCACCAATTTACCCATGAATTCCGTAGAACTGTGACTTCCACCCTCACTCAGCAGCATGGCTCCCCCAAAGTTCACTAGTATCATTCCACCAAAATAGTTATGTTGCCATGAACAAGAATTATATCATATAAGTAAGTGTATACTTGCCAAGACCCAGTACCAAACCATAAACTTTCTGAGAAAAAGAAATGCCTACTCATCTTTGTATTCCAGGAAGATAATACAGTACCTCGCACATCATAGGCATTCAACACATTCTCCTCACATTGTATTGAATTCCCTGCTAATATATTACCTACTTATATAAGGTAATTACTTAGGCCACTTAAATCAAGGGTCCTCACAGAATTCTCCTTCAGGTATGGCTTCTAATCTTATAAAAGGGAGATATTTTTACTCACAGGCTTTTTGACACCCTTCAACTGTAAGCATAAACAAAACCATTTACTGAAACCACTTATACAATCTGCTTAGATAATATACTGCTATCTGGCAAGGTCTGAAAATGGGTTTTCTATTTTAGTTCATAGAGAATCTCAACATACATGAAATATATAGATTGATATTTTCCAAATCAGAATTGGATTATTTAAATATGCCATACTAAAATGACGCCGAATGAGGTGGATATTTTCTTTGAAATTATAGAGGGGTGTTTGTGGGAAATCCAGGCCTGGGGAGAACAGATACAGGGGGTCAAATAAGCCAGGCTCAGCCACACCACTCCTGCAAACACTATAAGCAGCAAAAAGCTCTGCTTTTTCTGTTTAATGTGTAGGTTTCACACATGATTTCACTTTTGAAAGATTTCCTCTAATTTTTTTTTAATTTTGAAAACCCAGTTTTTTAAAAAGGACTTAATCTCATAGTGCCTCAGGTTGTTATTATTACCACTGTTGTTGTTGTTGTTGTTATCTGCACAGAAGTGCCCAGTAATGGAACAATGGAATTACCAGCATGTTAGATGACAGAATGTTTGTTGAAAATAAAATGTGATTTTTTTTTTCTGTCAATTACACACCCACCTCCTTTCAGCTTTTTTCATAGCAGTAACTACTGACCCAAGGTTACTCTCCCATCTCCTAGCTAACAACCCACAGTAGTTACTCTCCCATCTCCTAGCTAACATCAATGTATAAGTAATGTTCACAGCACTCTCTGTAGAACACAGAACCCAGAAAATGTCCCTGCCACAGTCTAAATTCCATGAAAGGGAGTTCCTCAGTGAAAAATCTCAGAGCAGAATTCTTTCCTTGGAGTATCCAAAGCCACTTGTCTTTTATCAGGAACTATCCCTAATATGAAAACTCTGGATGTATAAGTATTGAAGAACATACTTTTTCTCATTTTATCATATTCAAATAGACCTCTAACTCCAGAAAACTTACTGCAAACCTGAAGATATAAGAGACTACTTTTTCATGTACGAAAAGAGGTCCAATCCCTTCTTGCTGGAAAAGAAAAAAATGTCCGCACGCTAATACAGAAAATGAAAAGAGGAGCCTTTAATTGGGATGAGATTTCAGTGAAGTATGGAATGAGGCAGAGGAGATCTAAGAAATCAGATCAGCTGTGTCATAATTACCAAGAGTCCAAAATTAATCTAGACACATACTTCTGAATTTATCCTCAGCGGGCTTTGATCTCTGCTCCTCTTTGACTTGATTGGAGTATTACTGTCAGCACCTATCAGTCTCATCTGATAAATTATATTTTAACAAGTCCTCAGACACTGTTGGAGAAGATTTGCTATTCTCCTTTAGTCACATCCAAATAAGTGTTGGTGCTATTTAATACACTGTTAAGTATTTCAGATCAAAACTGAAATAAGCAAATAATTCTTCCCCAGCCAGGATAAGAACACCATCACTGAGCCAAGCTATGCCTATGTCAGATACCTTGATGGAGTAATAATTGCCTATTAATCAGGGCACCAGTTAAATGGCTCCAACACCTGCTCAACATCAACATTAATATTCTGATAAATTATTTAAAGAGATAAGCAATGTCATCACCATCTTACACCAACTCGAGCTTGCAGAATCAAAGACACTGGGTCAGTTAGCATCTGTTTCCATATAGGATGAACAGTCCTGAGCAACTTGAATCTAAACCTAAGTACCAAAATAAATCACTGTCTCCCAGCATTAAAATATAAGTTCTATTTTTAAAAACTTGAATCTTTGAATATTTTTCAGATTCCTCAGTACACATGTCATAACAAAAATTGTACTGTGATGGAGCTGATAGTCAGCATTTAGTGTTTGAGTGCCCACTGTGTACAAGTCTCTGGGTTTCAACAAGCGATCTAGAGAAATTCCTTCTCAGCCATCACACTATATAAGGTATAACTTGGGTTCCAGTCTCCAATCTCCCACTGAACTTGAATAGTTATATGACCGATATGACCTTAGATAAGTCATTTCTCCCACCCTCTTTAGTCTCATCTCTAAAATATAGAAGTTGAACTAGATTCTTTCTAGCGTGAAAATACTATAATATTCATGCTTCTGCCACTGCTAAGTTTTGCATCACTGGAAGCAGATGAATACTCATTCTCCAAACATCAATGGGACAGTGTAGAGTTGACTGCCCGTGACCTACTAGGCACACACAGGTCAACTATGGACAGTTTTAATCTTCAAAGTTTCATTTGAGATAAGATTTGGGGGGTCCTAGAGGTGCTATTGGGAAGGGCAGACCTAACACACACAGTATTAACAACATTTAAGAACTTTCTTTTATATCAAGAAGTACAATACAGGAAACTAATAACTTACTATTGCGAAAGACTAATTTGTGTCTTTAGCAGTGAACAGGACACACAGCGCTCCTTCATCAATACAAATTATTCCATCTGGATATCTGTGTAGCTACTAATTCACCAAAAGATCAAATGAGCTCAAATTTTCAAAAGAAAGATATAGATTTGCTCCATGTATGTCTATTTGATTTTGTTTGTTTTTGTTTTTGTTTTTTGTTGTTGTTTTTTCCATTTCATTTTATTTTATTTGTTTTCAGAGCTCCAGCATTCATTGTTTATGCACCACACCCAGTGCTCCATGTCTCCTTGATGTTTTAATTATTATTTATACTTACTCCACATTGTGCAATTACTAGGACTGAGAATTCAGAATTAGGAGCTATGGTCTGAAGTCTAACATTTCTTGATCTGTGTAAAAGTCATAAAATTCCAAATCTGAAGGAAACTCAAGTCTAACTCCATCACTTTAGAGGACACATGTATGCACATACCCATACATATTTACCCAGGGAATTCTTCGATTTTCCTAATATCCTGCAGATAGCAGATGACAGCCCTTCTAGCTCTCTTTGTTGCAGGCAGTAATTTCCCTCAATATATGCACATGAGAAGACCATCTCCAAAACTCTTGCTAGTCTACATCTTTAGGCTCCCTGAAGATGGTTAAGATTTAGATGGCTCACTATCTTCCTAAACACAGTTAGGCCTTCCATTTTCTGGTGGAATGGAAAGGAGCACTCTATCAATCAGAGTTCTTCATTCCAAGTAATGAAAGACTGGCTGATGTACAAAGGAAAAGGATTTTTTTTTAAAGGATTTCTGAATAGTTTCCAGAATTACCAGAAACTATAGGAAACAGGCTAGGGAAGCATAGGAGAAAGGGAAGTGAAGTAGCAACGGAGAGCAAAATGGAAAGGAGGCCATAGGCCAGATTGATGGTGTCACAATAACAGTAGCCACTGTGCTCTGGAACCTGTGCATTTCTGCCCGCCCCCCCCCACCACCACCACTGCCATCACCCCATACTGGATTCTCTACTAGCCTCAGGTATTGTCTCAGGATCCAAAGAATGGTCCAAATGAGACCTTGCACCTAAACCCAGGCTGCAAGGCAGTTTGGGGAACATGAATCTGGGCTTTTCAGCTTCTACCATGGAAGGCAATCTCTGCCACAGGACTTCCCCAGATGTAGGAAGGGGTCCAGATCAAGGAAATCTAGCCAGCTCTCTAGACAGGCAGGTAAATAAACCCTTGCTCACAACAAGTAAAGTATTTGAGCAACTTAAATACATACATGTCTACATAAATTAAGCCCCTCTGACCATGACTGAAAATGATTATACAATACTCAAATGAATCTTAAGAATTTAATAAGAGTGTAGAAGTCCATTTTAGCATGATACATAAAATTATCTAGGAGGATCCATATGAAAACATTTATGCTGCTACCTTTGGGTGGTGGGAAATGAGTAATTTTGAAAAAAATGTATGCTTAGCTTTAAATTTTACTTCCACTTATATGCCTCATATGTATTACATGTGTAATAATTTTTTACCAAAATAACAATTAAGTAGCTTTCTAATTCTACTGATTATTTTTATGATTGCAGAAAGTTAAACAACATATGGTGCTTTCTTTAAAAAAAAAAGGGGGGGGAGCAAGATGGTGGAGTCCCAGTGGTCATCAGGTCTCAAGAGTTCAGCTAGATAGTTATCAAATCATTCTGAACACCTACAAACTCAACAGGAGATCAAAGAGAAGAGCAGAAATTCTAGCAACAGAAAAGCTACCACTATCTGGAAGGTAAGACATGCAGAGAAGTGAATCTGAGGTGATACAAGGGAAGATAGACCATGGGGGAGGGGCCGGCTCCCTGTAAGCGATATAGCAGTGAAGCACAAAATCGGACATTTTAGAAGTCTGCTCCACTGAGGGATGTTGCTCCAGAGGCTAAGCGGGGGGGTGGAGCCCTCACTGGGACAGTGTGGTCTCAGGACCCATATGGTCACAAAAAGACCATAGGTGTCTGAGAGTGGCAGAGCCCCAGGTATCAGAGCAGGGAAGCCAGCTGAAGAAACAGAACCAAGGAGTGGATTCTCAGCTCTGGGCTACCTTAAACCTTGATATAAGGCACAGTCAGACCACTGTTCTTCTAGCAGGAACCCCACAAATTGCAGTTCTGAGGAGACCCCCTCTTTCCACCTCCAGGGAGAGCAGTGAAGGATTGCACTGCATTAATCTGCTGGGTTTGAAGACTCCAAACAGGGCCATGGGTCAGAGATAGAAATGCTCAGTCACAGGCTGGGTGAGCACAGAGTGCGGCCAGAGACCTGGGAGATGGGAGTGATTGACTGCTTTTCACTGGGGGGGTGTACTGAGGATTGGGGCCCTGAGCTTTTGGCTCCTATGGGACCAGAAATTGGGAGGCCACCATCTTCATTCTTGTCTTCCAAAGCTATATGGAAAGCATTCAGGGAACAAAAGCTACTGAGAGCGAACCTGAGCACATTACTTAGCCTGGCCCCTGGCAAGGGTGGTGCAGTTCTGCCTCACACAAAGACATGTGAGAATCACTACAACAGATCCCTCCCACAGATCAGCAAGAACATCCAGCCAAGACCAAGTTCTCTGATCAAGGAGAACAGCAAAACTTCAGAGCTATGGGACTATAGCACATAGAATTCATGGCTTTTTTCCCATGATTTTTTAGTTTTTCAAAGTAAAATTTTTTAATTTTATTTTTTTCTTCTATATTTTTTCTCCTTCCTATTTTAATGTTTCACTATTTTATCTTATCAATACCTTCTTAAAAAATCTTTTTAAATCTTAAAATTTCATTCTTATAGTCATATTCTACCCCTTCGTTGTATTTAACCTTATTTTTTATATACATAAAGGTTATTCTTTCTTTAAAATTTGGAATAGTTTCTTCTAACAGGCCAAAATACACCCTAAATCTAGAACATGGCTTTGTTCTACATTTTTCACATTCTTTTCTCTTTTTTTTTTTCAACAAATTTCTTATCAATTCCCTTTTTAGAATCTTCTTAAATTTTCATCTTTATAGTCATACTCATTACTTCATCATCTACCCTTGTTCTTCTAAATATATAAGTTTTTCATTTTTAAAATATTGGAAGGGAGTTTCTTCTAACAGACCAAAATACACCCAAAATCAAGTGTGTGGCTCTGTTCTATTCATAGAGCCACACACTTGTGGCTTTTTTTTTCCTCCTTTCTTCTCCACCACCCAAACACCCCACTACCACCACCACTAGTATTGGATCTCTTCCAATTTGGTTAGTGTATATTTTTCTGGGGTCATTGCTACTCTTTTAGTATTTTTTTTCCTCTCATTTATTTATTCTTATCTGGATAAGATGACAAGGTGGAAAAACTCACCTCAAAAAAAAAAAAAAAAGAAAGAAAGAAAGAACAAGAGGCAGTACTGACAGCTAGGGACCTAATCAGTATGGACATTAGTAATATGTCAGAACTAGAATTCAGAATGATTATCAAGGTTTTAGCTGGACTCAAAAAAAGCATGGAAGATACTAGATAATCCCATTCTAGAGAAATAAAATATCTTTCTGGAGAAATAAAATAACTAAAATATAACCAAGTTGAAATTTAAAAACTTATTAATGAGGTGCAATAAGAATGGAGACTCCTAGTGCTAGGATAAATGAAGCAGAAGAGAGAATTAATGATATAGAAGACCAAATGATGGAGAATAAAGAAGCTGAGAAAAAGAGAGACAAATAACTACCGGACCACTAGGGGAGAATTTGAGAGATAAGTAATGCCATAAGAAGTGGGAACCCAGAAGAAGAAATAGAGAGAGTGGCAAAAGGTATATTGGAGCAAATTATAACAGAGAATTTCCCTAATTTCATGTAGAGAACAAGCATCAAAATCCATGAAGCACAGAGAACACCCCTCAAAATCAATAAAAATAGGTCCACACCCTGTCAGTTAACAGTAAAACTTAAAAGTCTCAGTGAAAAAGGGAAAATCCTGAAAGAGCTTAGAACAAGAGGTCTGTAACATACAATGGTAGAAATATTAGATTGGCAGCAGACTTATCCACAGAGACCTGTCAGGCCAGAAAGGATTGGCATGATATATTCAGAGTACCAAACAAGAACAATATGCAGCCAAGAATAATGTTTCCAGCTAGGCTGTCACTGAAAATAGAAGGAGAGATAAAAAAGCTTCCAGGATAAACAAAAACTAAAAGAACTTGCAAACACCAAACCAACCCCACAGGAAATACCGAAAAGTGTCCTATAAGCAAAGAGAGAACCTAAAAGTAACACACCAGAAAGAAACAGAGACAATACACAGTAACAGTCACCCTATAAGCCTTTCTTAAGAAACAAGAAAGGTCTCAAGTATACAACCTAACCCTATACCTGAAGAAGCTGGAGAAAAAACAGCAAAGAAATCCTAAGCCCAGCAGGATAAGATAAATAGTAAAGATCAGAGCAGAAATCAATGAAATAGAAACTAAAAGAACAGTAGAACAAATCAACAAAACTAGGAGCTTGTTCTTTGAGAGAATTAATAAGATTGATAATGCCCTAGCCAGACTTATCAAAAAGAAAAGAGAAAAGAACCAAATAAATAAAATCATGAATGAAAGAGAAGAGATCACCAACACCAAAGAAATACAATGATAAGAACATATTATGAGCAACTACACACCAGCAAATTTGACAATATGGAAGAAATGGATGCATTCTTAGAGACATGTAAACTACCAAAACTGAACCAGTAAGAAATAGAAAATGTGAACAGACCCATATCCAATAATAATATTGAAGCAGTCATCAAAAATCTCCCAAAAAATAAGAGCCCAGGGCCAGGCGGCTTCCCAGGGGAATTCTACCAAATATTTAAGGAAGAATTAATACCTATTCTCCTGAAACTGTTCCAAAAATAGCAATGGAAGGGAAACTTCCAACTTATTTTATGAGGCCAGCATTACCTTGATCCCAAAACAAGAAAAGGACCCCATCAAAAAGGAGAATTATAGACCAATATCCTTGATGAACATGGATGCAACAATTCTCACCAAAATACTAGCCAATAGGATCCAACGGTACATTAAGAGGATTATTTACCATGACCAAGCGGGATTTATTCCTGGGCTGCAAGGTTGGTTGAACATCTGCAAATCAATCAATGTGATACAATACATTAATAAAAGAAAGAACAAGAACCATATGATACTCTCAATAGATGCTAAAAAAGCATTTGACAAAATACAGCATCCCTTCTTGATCAAAACTCTTCAAAGGATAGGGATAGGGGGTACATACCTCAATATCATAAAAGCCATCTATGAAAAACCCACAGTGAATAATATCAATGCGAAAAAACTGAGAGCTTTTCCCCTAAGGTCAGGAACATGGCAGAGCTGTCCACTAACACCACTGCTATTCAACATAGTATGAGAATTCCTAGCCTCAGCAATCAGACAACAAAAAGAAATAAAAGGCATCCAAATAGGCAAAGAAGTCAAACTCTCACTCTTTGCAGATGATATGATATTTTATATGGAAAACCCAAAAGGCTCCACTTAAAAACTGCTAGAACTCACACAGGAATTCAGTAGTGTCGGGATATAAAATGAAGGCACAGAAATCAGTTGCATTTATATACACCAACAGCAAGACAGAAGAAAGAGAAATTAAGGAGTCAGTCCCATTTATAATTGTACCCAAAACAATAAGATACCTAGGAATAAATGTAACCAAAGAGGCAAAGAATCTGTACTCTGAAGACTATAAAGTACTCATGAGAGAAATGGGGGAAGAAACAAGAAAATGGAAAAACTCATGGATTAGAAGAACAAATATTGTGAAAACGTCTATGCTACCTAAAGCAGTCTACACATTTAATGCAATCCCTATCAAAATCCCATTCAGTTTTTTCAAAGAAATGGAACATATAATCCTGAAATTTTTATGGAGCCAGAAAAGACCACGAATAACCAGAGGAATGTTGAAAAAGAAAAACAAAGTTGGTGGCATCACAATTCCAGACTTCAAGCTCTATTACAAAGCTGTACGTATCAAGACAGTATGGTACTGGCACAAAAACAGATACATAGATCAATGGAACATAATAGAGAGCCCAGAAATGGACCCTCAACTCTATGGTCAATTAATCTTTGACAAAGCAGGGAAGAATGTCCAATGGAAAAACAACAGTCTCTTCAAAAAATGATGTTGGGAATATTTGACAGCCACATGCAGAAAAATGAAACTGGACCATTTCCTTAACCACACACAAAAATAGACTTAAAATGGGCAAAAGACCTCAATGTGAGACAGGAATCCATCCAAATCCTTGAGGAGAATACAGGCAGCAACCTCTTCAACCTCCACTGCAAGAACTTCTTCCTAAAAACATCACAAAAGGCAAGGGAAGCAAGGGCAAAAGTGAACTATTGGGACTTCCTTGCAATAAAAAGCTTTTGCACAGCAAAGGAAACAGTCAACAAATCCAAAGACAACTGACAGAATGGGAGAAGATATTTGCAAATGACATATAAGATAAAGGGCTAGTATCCAAAATCCGTGAACAATTTATCAAACTCAACACCCAAAGAACATAATCCAATCAAGATATGGGCAGAAGACATGAACAGACATTTCTGCAAAGAAGACATCCAAATGGCCAACAGACGCATGAAAAAGTGTTCAACATCACTCGGCCTCAGGAAAATACAAATCAAAACCACAGTGAGATACCACCTCACGCCAGTCAGAATGGCTAAAATTAAAAGTCAGAAATAACAGGTGTTGGCAAGGATGTGGAGAGAGGGGAACCTTCCTACACTGTTGGTGGGAATGCAAGCTGGTGCAGCCACACTGGAAAACAATATGGAGGTTCCTCAAAAAGTTGAAAATAGACCTACCCAGTGATTGCAATGCTGAGTATTTACCCCAAAGATATAAATGTAGTGATCCAAAAGGGCACGTGCACCCAAATGTTTATAGCAGCAATGTCCAAAATAGCCAAACTATGGAAAGAACCTAGATTTCCATGATTAGATGAATGGATAAAGAAGATGTGGTACACACACACACACACACACACACACACACACACACACACAATGGAATACTATGTAGCCATCAAAAAGAGAAATCTTGCCATTTGTGACAATATGGATGGAACTAGAGGGTATTATGCTAAACAAAATAAGTCATCCAGAAAAAGGCAATTATTATATGATCTCTGTGATATGAGGAATTTGAAAGGCAGGGTGGCAGATCAAGGAGGGTAGGGAGGGAAAAAATGAAACATGATGGGACCAGGGAGTGAGACAAACCATAAGACACTCTTAATCTCAGGAAATAAACTGAGGGTTGCTGGGGGTGGGGTAGGGATAGGGTGGTTGGGTTATGCACATTGGGGAGGGTATGTGCTATGGTGAGTGCTGTGAATTGTATAAGACAGATGATTCACAGACCTGTACCTCTGAAGCAAATAATACATTACATGTTCATTAAAAAAAAATTTTTTTAAAAACACATTAGGCTTCCTATGACATGTATACACACAAAAAAACCTTTTACATGGTAGCTTTATTTTCATACTTTTTAAAAAAATTATGTTCAGTTACCCAGCATATAGTACAACATACATTTTTGTTGTAGTGTTCTTTTTTTTTAAAGACTTTATTTATTTATTTGACAGAGAGAGAGATCACAAGTAGGCAGAGCAGCAGGCAGAGAGAGAAGAGGAAGCAGGCCCCCTGCTGAGCAGAGAGCCCGATGCAGGGCTCAATCCCAGGACCCTGAAATCATGAGCTGAAGGCAGAGGCTTAACCTACTGAGCCACCCAGGCGCCCCTGTAGTGTTCTTGTTGTATAAAGTTAATTCACATTTTTCTGCAAATAATTTTCCTAAAAAGTGAAATTTTTTAATTCTTATTTCAAATATTTATTTATTTATTTGAGAGAGAGAGCGCAAGAGAGAGAGTATGGTAGCAGGGGGAGGGACAGAGGGAGAGAGAGAATGTTAAGCAGACTCCATGCTGGACTGAGATCATGACCTGAGCCAAAAGCAAGAGCTGGATTCTTAATCAACTACGCCACCCAGTCACCCCCTTTTAAATTATTTTTAAAAAGGAAGGCACAACTCTGATTCAGAGGGGCGTTCATCTGTAAAGACAGGATCTTTTCTGTATTTTCCTCATTACCACTTCATACATTTCCTTTCAGACCAACTTTATTGCCATCAATTGCAGTTGCCTACAGCTTTATACTGCTCTTGTTCCTGGAGGGTTAATTTGTAACACATCGGTTTCTTGGCACTCTTTCCTTCTTTTCCCCAAATACCCAATCCCTCTACCCCCTTAATTTTGCTAGTTGACTCTATGCCCAGTCACTACTTATACCTGGACATAATCCCAGATTTAGACAGCTGGTCTGGTTCTGAGATCTGAGGTCCCATTGGGTTTTACACAAATGACCCTAGACCACAAATACATGAAGGCAAGTGTATGAACTAAAAAGTTTAATAAGTGTAAAGCACATGTGCAGAAATGTGGGCCCTACATTGTAAGGTTTGCACACCACACTTTAAGAAAGAAGGAATTTACAGTTCAGTTAAGAGTACTTTGGGCATTTTTTAGGCAGGGTTGCAGATTCCCCTCCAAGCAGGTAGGCTCCTAGCATCCTGTGAGCAGACTTTGATGGGTCCTATTATTTCTTTCACCTGGAGCATCCTCCCTGAACCTCTCCACTAGCCTAAGGCCTACACATTGCTTGCTCAACGAACAGTTCAAATGTTGCCTTTTTCCTGAGGGATGTACATAGGTATCGCTGAAAATAAAAAGGGGAAACACACATTAGCCATCAGGGATATTCAAATCAAAACCACATTGAGATACCACCTTACACCAGTTACAATGGCCAAAAATAACAAGATAGGAAAAAACATGTGTTGGAGAGGATGTTGAGAAAGGGGAACCCTCTTAAACTGTTGGTGGGAATGCAAGTTGATGCAGCCACTTTGGAAAACAGTGTGGAGATTCTTTAAGAAATTAAAAAAGAGCTACCCTCTGACCCTGCAATTGCACTTCTGGGTATTTACCACAAAGACACTGATGTAGTGAAAAGAGAGACCATCTGTACCCCAATGTTCATTGCAGCAATGGCCACAGTCACCAAACTGTGGAAAGAACCAAGTGCCCTTCAACAGATGAATGTATAAAGAAGACATGGTCCAGCTCATGGATTGAAAGAACAAAAATTGTGAAAATGTCTATGCTACGCAAAGCAATCTACACATTTAGAGCAATCCCTACTAAAATCCCATCCAGTGTTTTCAAAGAAATGGAACAAATAATCCTAAAATTTATATGGAACCAGAAAAGACCTTGAATAGCCAAAGGAATATTGAAAAGGAAAGCCACAGTTGGTGGCATCACAATTCCAGACTTCAAGCTCTATTACAAAGCTATACTCATCAAGACAGTATGGTACTGGCACAAAAACAGACACATAGATCCATGGAACAGAATAGAGAGCCCAGAAATAGACCCTCAACTCTACGGTCAACTAATCTTCAACAAAGCCAGAAAGAATGTCAAATGGAAAAAAGACAGCCTCTTCAATAAATGGTGTTGGGAAAATTGGACAGCCACATGCAGAAAAGTGAAACTGGACCATTTCCTTACACCACACATGAAAATAGACTCAAAATGGATGAAGGACCTCAATATGAGAAAGGAATCTATCAAAATCCTTGAGGAGAACACAGGCAACAACCTCTTCGGCTTCAGCCGCAGCAACTTTTTCCTAGGAACATTGCCAAAGGCAAGGGAAACAAGGGCAAAAATGAACTATTGGGACTTCATCAAGAAGCACAGCAAAGGAAACAGTTAACAAAACCAAAAGACAACTGACAGAATGGGAGAAGATATTTGCAAACTACATATCAGATAAAGGGCTAGTATTGAAAATCTATAAAGAGCTTAGCAAACCCAACACCCAAAGAACAAATAATCCAATCAAGAAATGGGCAGAGGACATGAACAGACATTCCTGCAAAGAAGACATCCAGATGGCCAACAGACACATGAAAAAGTGCCCCACATCACTTGGCATCAGGGAAATACAAATCAAAACCACACTGAGATACCACCTCACACCAGTGATCAACAAGTCAGGAAATGAGAGATGCTGGCGAGGATGTGGAGAAAGGGGAACCCTCCAACACTGTTGGTGGGAATGCAAGCTGGTGCAACCACTCTAGAAAACAGCATGGAGGTTCCTCAAAAAGTTGAAAATAGAGCTACCTTACGATCCAGCAATTGCACTACTGGGTATTTGCCCTAAGGATACAAACGTAGTGATCCAAAGGGGCATGTGCTCCTGAATGTTTATAGCAGCAATGTCCACAATAGCCAAACTATGGAAAGAACCTAGATGTCCATCAACAGATGAATGGATAAAGAAGATGAGATATATATATACAATGGAATACTCTGCAGCCATCAAAAGAAACAAAATCTTGCCATTTGCGATGACGTGGATGGAACTAGAGGGTATTATGCTTAGCAAAATGAATCAATTAGAGAAAGACAACTATCATATGATCTCCTTGATATGAGGAAGTAGAGATGCAATGTGGGGGGTTTGGGGGGTAGGAAAAGAATAAATGAAACAAGATGGGATCAGTAAGACAAACTGTAAGAGACTCTTACTATCACAAAACAAACTGAGGGTGACTGGGGGGGAGGGGTGTAGGGAGAGGGTGGTGGGGTTATGGACATTGGGGAGGGTATGCGCTACAGTGAGTGCTGTGAAGTGTGTAAACCTGGCGATTCACAGACCTGTACCCCCGGGGCTAATGATACATTATATGTTTATTAAAAAATTTAAAAATTAAAAAAAAGATATGGTTCATATATACAATGGCGTATTATGCCTCCATCAGAAAGGATGAATACTCAACTTTTATATCAACATGGACAGGACTGGAGGAGATTATGCTGAGTGAAATAAGTCGAGCAGAGAGAGTCAATTACCACATGGTTTCACTTACTTGTGGAGCATAAGGAATAACACGAGGACATGGGGAGATAGAGCGGAGAAGTGAGTTGGGGTAAATTGGAGGAGGAGACAAACCATGGGAGACTGTGGACTCTGAGAAACAAACTGAGGGTTTTGAAGGGGAGGAGGGTGGGGGTTTGAGTGAGCCTGGTGGTGGGTACTATGGAGGGCACGTATCGCATGGAGCACTGGTTGTAGTGCATAAACAATGAATGCTGGAACACTGAAAATAAAATAAAATAAAATGGAAAAAAGGGGGAACACAAACCTTAAAAGTAAACATAAATAATAATTATAAGTACCACTGCTACCAAGTACCAGACTTACTCCTCATATCAACCTTACAAACATGGATTGATTATACCTATCCACCGTATTATAGATTCTGTGACCACCAAAGTAAATACAGCCTTAGAGAATTTTCAGTCTGACAGAATGAAATAAAGATTCCACCCCTAACTGAAAGCAAAGTATTCTTATAAAATCTTTCATTAAGCCAAAATGATTGTAAAGCAAAGAAACAATTACCATTAATTTATAGGGAAACTTTTTAGTATTTCCAGACCAAAAAAATAACTCTCTTAGGCTTTTCTGATAACCTTCGAGCACCTCTTGCTACCAGATGCACACAATACATACAGATAAAGCACAGATGCTGGCAGACACAGGTTAAAGTCACGGAAGCTTCAGGCTGAGAGGCAGAGTGCAGTTCCAGGGGCAGGAGATGGGCAGGGCAGCTCTCAGGGCTCCGCTCCATGCTGACTCTAGGACAGCTTAGCTCTTGCAAAGTAACAATATGTAACGCATTTCATCTTTTGTCCTAAAATCCAAAATCCTTTTGGGATTTCTTTCAGTTAGAAAACAGGCACAAATGTAGGTCTTTTGTCAAAGTGAAGTCATATAATGGGAATTTTGAAATATGGGGGATACCTTATGTACAAAAATAATTCAACATGAGGAGCTGAGTAGAGAGAAAGGGAAAGTTTGCCTGGAGAACAAGAGTTTACTACTAGCTGGATTTAGAGGAAGGCTTCTGCAAGGAGGCCCATTTTACAGAGAAGGAAACTGAGGATCACAAACTAGTAACTGGTGGCACCAGAAATCAGACAAGACATGTCTCTCTGAGCCTAACTCCTGCCTCCCTTTTCATCCTGGGAAGTTGGCATTTTCATTTATTAATTTCCAAGTATATTCATTTCCTAGGACTACTGTAACAAATTTCCAAAAACTTTGTGGCCTATAACAATAGAAATGTATTCTTTCACAGTTCTGGAGATCAGATACCTGAAATTGAGATGTCAGTGGAGCTGGGCCCTTCTGGAGGTTGAGAGGAGGATCTGTTCCATGTCTCTCTCCTGGCTTGTGGAAGTCCTATGCTCCTAGGTTTGTAGATTCATCCTTTCATTCTCTGCTTCCACCCTCTCCTGGCCTTCTCCTCCATGTTTTTCCTTTATGTCTGTGTGTCTTAAATTGCTCTATCCTTTTCTCCTACAAAGACACCAGTCACTGACTTAGGGACTATTCTAAATTCAGGGGTACCTCAAGAACCGTCACTTAATTACACTGCAAAGACTCTATTTCCAAATAAGATCACGTTCAAAGGTGCCTGGAGTTAGGACTTGCACTCAACCTTTGGGTGGACACTATTCAACGCAGTACACAAGGCACATTGTTTTTCAAGCCTGTTCCAACCTTTGCTTCTTGGCTAAAGACCTCAAATTCACCCAGGGGTTTGTGGAGAACTCTGGAGTATGTGCACAGCTTTGGATGTGGGCCTTCTTCCAGAGCACTAGGGACAAGGGAGAGCTTACCAAGATGCGCTATGGCTTTCTCATTCCCTTCATCTCTCTGTTACGTTTCTTGCGAGTCTGTTAGTTTCTTGCTTATCCCACCTAGCAGCACCACTTCAAGCTAGCTGTGTCATTAGCCTTCCTGGCTTATTTGTTGACCATTTCTGACAATAATTGAGAGCATGGGGTTTTGCACTCTCCTCTCCAAATAAAATTGGGCCTCTCTGGCAGCTAAGCTCCCCTCGCTCACAGCTCACCACCCTGGCCAAATTAGCACATGATGGAACTGCAGAAGATAGAACAACAGCAGTCCACACTCTCATCACTTATACCTGAAGCTCAGCCATTCTCATCAAACACTTATCAGTTTGTTGTATGTCCTTAGTCAATTTCCAGGTTTCTAAAAAGGTTGTTTTTGGTAGTATTATCCAGTTTTATCACTGTTTTGGGGGAAGAGGATTTGTTATACCTGTCACTCTACCGTGGCAAAAGCCTCACTCCTCAGTCTCTAGGTATTAACTTGAAAAAGAGTCATTGCCACATTGCAATTGTATTCTCCTTAGTGGAAGGAAAGAGAAATCTCCAGAAATGCACACTCTGTGCACTAAGTGGGAACGGGACGGGACAGAGCAGGAATTGACAACAATTTAGTTTCTCTTTTCCTTCAAGCATGTTTATTGTCTAAATTCCTCAATATCTCAATAGTGAAAGAAAAGGGGAGAATCACCTACAACTATATTTGATAGAATAAAAGGAAGAGTTCAAAATCTGCGTAGAATGATCCATCCATCAAGGTGCAAATTGCTACAGCAATTGCTGATCACTCTGTATGCAGAGAAAAATATTTGCCTATTATTATTATCCATGGACCGTACTGATTCACTCTATATGTTTATGAATTTTTTTTATTTTATAAATCTAAAAACCTGTTATTATGAAGTTTCATAGCTCTCCTTTTTCTGACTAGGAAGCCAAGTCATTGAAAACCACTCCTATTTATAATACAGTCCAGCTTCAAGATGATAAATGAATCAGTTATTATTGCCTTCAGGGATATTAAGGTACAAAGTAAGTCTATTTTCTCATCCATTCTTTCTCCAGAACATGCCCATAAACAGAACCTTGAGATATTATTTCTTCAGATGCTACAAGCTGGTAACCTCTGGATGAAGAATGGGTTTTATTTAGCTCGTATTATAACTTTAAAATATGAAGCTAACAATTTAAAATGTACATATTTCATATAAAAAATATGAATACCTGCTTTTCCTTTTCTTTTTTTTTTAAGATTTTATTTATTTATTTGACAGAGAGAGATCACAAATAGGTAGAGAGGCAGGCAGGGGGGGCGGGAAGCAGGCTCCCCGCTGAGCAGAGAGCCCGATATGGGACTTGATCCCAGGACCCTGAGATCATGACCCGAGCTGAAGGCAGCAGCTTAACCCACTGAGCCACCCAGGCGCCCTTTTTTTTGTTTGTTTGTTTTTCTTTTTTTTTAGAAAAAAATCTGGTGATAGCAAACATAAAAATGTCCAGCGATTTTAAGCAAGGCAAGTAACCTTCAATATGGAATCACCACTTGTCCCAGTAGTTTCCCTAAAAATAAGAACCTATATCAGCTACCACTAATCATTTCATTTGCATTATTTTCCTTTCTATGGTAGAGAAATATTTCCTCTAAAAATGTCTATTTTAAATGGGAAGAAAAAATAGAAAGAGGGTTTCTTGATTATCCTTTGCCCAGTCCTTCTCACTTCATAATGCTCCCTCTCTGGCCCTGTCTAGATATTTGAGTTTGTGTTCACCACTTTTTATTCCTAGATTAAAACCAAATAATCTCTTGAAATAAAAATAATTCAAGATCATGGGGCTCTTGCTTATCAGTATGGCTTATGCCAGAAGGGAATCATGAAACTGCCCAAAGGTAAATTAATTATATAGTCCAATAGTTACATGCCCAGATTCTAGAGTCAGATACTTGAATTCAAATCCTGGCTTTGCCATTGTGGATTTTGTGGTCTTGGGCAAACAATTTAAGTCTCTGAGATTCAGCTGCCCTTTTGGTAAAATGAGGATAATAATGGCATCTACCGTGTAGGGTCATTTGAGGGTAAAATTAAGTGTTCAGAATGGTACCTAGTAAGTAGTAAATGTTATTTACATTACACGACCAAACTAAAATGGAGTCATTTATGTCAAGGACAAAATGGAAATGTTCAACACAGGTACCTTAAAAAAAAAAAAAAACAAACTATTCCTTTAGGTACTTACAGCTCTTCTCAGAAATCATCAGAGGACACGAGCCAGTCCTCAAACACCAAATCTGTTCATGCCACTTCTGAATTTTCCTATCATCCTGACTCAGCTACCCTGACCCAAATGAGAAAGATCACTAGGCAACAAATTAGCTGAAAAAGTTAAATAACTTCCATGTTTATCCTATGAAATTCCATAGTCTGTGAGCGACTCAGTACTCACAGCCTTGAGTTTCCAAGTTTGCAGGTCAAAAGCCTTGCAATAAACTCATCGTTCTACTTTGTTTTATTCAGTAAGCAGAGTTTGGTTTTTGACAATGTGTTCATTATTATTATTATAAGAAAGGAACTGTCCCTATAAACATTCCCGCCTTGTCCGGTGTCAGTGTAATTGGCAATCATACTCTGTAAAATTATCAACCTCCGGAATACATATAAACACTCTGATGAAATTATGTCTACACAATTAAAATTAAATAGCAAAGCAATTATCAAATAAATTGAACAAATGTAGGGAGTTAATTTGCCTGGGATAATTCAGGTCTTAATTTTAACTTTATAAAGCAGGTAGTAGAGCTCAGATCCTGAAATGTCTAAAAGTCTACATCAATTCTCCAAATTCCTCAGTTTGCCTAGATACTCTAATTTAGAAATAAACAAATAACTTGTTTAAAAACAGTAACAATTATTTATTTTATTTATTTATTTGACATAGAGAAAGATAGAGAGCACAAGCAAGGGGAGTGACAGGCAGAGGGCGAGGGAGAAGCAGGCTCTATGCTGAGCAGGGGAAGCCCAATATGGGACTCGATCCCAAGACTCTGGGATCATGACCTGAGCCAAAGGCATTTGCTTAACCAACTGAGCCACCCAGGTGTGGTTAAAAATAATAACAATTATGTCTTCAACAAGAAGTTTCCCTTATGGGTCTACAAATATTGATGCCCCATCTAACTAGAAGTCCCTTGAACTCACATTTCTACCTCTGAATTTTTCCCTTCTAAATTGAAGTGCTTACAACAAACTTCCTTCTCATGGCACCAAAACATCTATTTGGATGGTCAGAGATTTATAGATGGCAGAGTGAGGGTATGATATGGGCCAAGGAAAGGAAAAGAAATAAATCATGTACCTAATATAAAGGAATACACAAAGCACCGATTGTATTTTTTAAATAATTTTTTATTTTTTATAAACATATAATATATTTTTATCCCCCGGGGTACAGGTATGTGAATCACCAGGTTTACAAACTTTACAGCACTCACCATAGCACATACCCTCCCCAATGTCCATAACCCCACCCCCTTCCCTCAAACCCCCTCCCCCCAGCAACACTCAGTTTGTTTTGTGAGATTAAGAGTCACTTATGGTTTGTCTCCCTCCCAATCCCATCTTGTTTCATTTATTCTTCTCCTACCCCTTAAATGCCCGCTGTTGCATCTCCACTTCCTCATATCAGGGCGATCATATGATAGTTGTCTTTCTCCACTTGACTTATTTCGCTAAGCATGATACCCTCTAGTTCCATCCACATCGTCGCAAATGGCAAGATTTCATTTCTTTTGATGGATGCATAGTATTCCATTGTGTATATATACCACATCTTCTTGATCCATTCATCTGTTGATGGACATCTAGGTTCTTTCCATAGTTTGGCTATTGTGGACATTGCTGCTATAAACATTCGGGTGCACGTGCCCCTTTGGATCACTACGTTTGTATCCTTAGGGTAAATACCCAATAGTGCAATTGCTGGGTCATAGGGCAGTTCTATTTTCAACATTTTGAGGAACCTCCATGCTGTTTTCCAGAGTGGTTGCACCAGCGTGCATTCCAAGCAACAGTGTAGGAGGGTTCCCCTTTCTCCACATCCTCGCCAGCATCTCTCATTTCCTGACTTGTTAATTTTAGCCATTCTGACTGGTATGAGGTGATATCTCATTGTGGTTTTGATTTGTATTTCCCTGATGCCGAGTGATATGGAGCACTTTTTCATGTGTCTGTTGGCCATGTGGATGTCTTCTTTGCAGAAATGTCTGTTCATGTCTTCTGCCCATTTCATTGGATTATTTGTTCTTTGGGTGTTGAGTTTGCGAAGCTCTTTATAGATTTTCAATACTAGCCCTTTATCTGATATGTCGTTTGCAAATATCTTCTCCCATTCTGTCAGTTGTCTTTTGGTTTTGTTAACTGTTTCCTTTGTTGTGCAAAAGCTTCTGATCTTGATAAAATCCCAATAGTTCATTTTTGCCCTTGCTTCCCTTTCCTTTTGTGATGTAGCTAGGAAGATGTTGCTGCAGCTGAGGTCGAAGAGGTTGCTGCCTGTGTTCTCCTCAAGGATTTGGATGGATTCCTTTCTCACTTTGAGGTCCTTCATCCATTTTGAGTCTATTTTCATGTGTGGTGTAAGGAAATGATCCAATTTCATTTTTCTGCATGTGGCTGTCCAATTTTCCCAACACCATTTATTGAAGAGGCTGTCTTTTTTCCATTGGACATTCCTTCCTGCTTTGTCGAAGATTAGTTGACCATAGAGTTGAGGGTCTATTTCCAGGCTCTCTATTCTGTTCCATTGATCTATGTGTCTGTTTTTGTGCCAGTACCATGCTGTCTTGATGATGACAGCTTTGTAATAGAGCTTGAAGTCAGGAATTGTGATGCCACCCACTTTGGCTTTCTTTTTCAATATTCCTTTGGCTATTCAAGGTCTTTTCTGGTTCCATATAAATTTTAGGATTATTTGTTCCATTTGTTTGAAAAAGATGGATGGTACTTTGATATTCCTTGCTAATGTGTAGATTGTTTTAGGTAGCATAGACATTTTCACAATATTTGTTCTTCCAATCCAGGAGCATGGAACATTTTTCCATTTCCTTGTGTCTTCCTCAATTTCTTTCATGAGTACTTTATAGTTTTCTGAGTATAGATTCTGTGCCTCTTTGGTTAGGTTTATTACTAGGTATCTTATGGTTTTGGGTGCAATTGTAAATGGGATTGACTCCTTAATTTCTCTTTCTTCTGTCTTGTTGTTGGTGTAGAGAAATGCAACTGATTTCTGTGCATTGATTTTATATCCTGACACTTTACTGAATTCCTGTACAAGTTCTAGCAGTTTTGGAGTGGAGTCTTTTGGGTTTTCCACATACAGTATTATATTATCTGAGAAGAGTGATAGTTTGACTTCTTCTTTGCCAATTTGGATGCCTTTAATTTCCTTTTGTTGTCTGATTGCTGAGGCTAGGACTTCTAGTACTATGTTGAATAGCAGTGGTGATAATGGACATCCCTGCCGTGTTCCTGACCTTAGCGGGAAAGCTTTCAGTTTTTCTCCATTGAGAATGATATTTGCTGTGGGTTTTTCATAGATGGCTTTGATAATATTGAGGTATGTGTCCTCTATCCCTACACTTTGAAGAGTTTTGATCAGGAAGGGATGCTGTACTTTGTCAAATGCTTTTTCTAGCATCTATTGAGAGTATCATATGGTTCTTGTTCTTTCTTTTATTGATGTGTTGTATCACATTGATTGATTTGCGGATGTTGAACCAAGCTTGCAGCCCTGGAATAAATCCCACTTGGTCGTGGTGAATAATTCTTTTAATGTACTGTTGAATCCTATTGGCTAGTATTTTGGTGAGAATTTTCGCATCTGTGTTCATCAAGGATACTTATCTGTAGTTCTTTTTTTTGTTGGGATCCTTGTCTGGTTTTGGGATCAAGTTGATGCTGGCCTCATAAAATGAGTTTGGAAGTTTTCCTTCCATTTCTATTTTTTGGAACAATTTCAGGAGTATAGGAATTAGTTCTTCTTTAAATGTTTGGTAGAATTCCCCCGGGAAGCCGTCTGGCCCTGGGCTTTTGTTTGGAGATTTTTGATGACTGTTTCAATCTCCTTACTGGTTATGGGCCTGTTCAGGTTTTCTATTTCTTCCTGGTTCAGTTGTGGTAGTTTATATGTCTCTAGGAATGCATCCATTTCTTCCAGATTGTCAAATTTGTTGGCGTAGAGTTGCTCATAGTATGTTCTTATAATGGTCTGTATTTCTTTGGTGTTAGTTGTGATCTCTCCTCTTTCATTCATAATTTTATTTATTTGGGTCTTTTCTCTTTTCTTTTTGATAAGTCTGGCCAGGGGGTTATCAATCTTATTAATTCTTTCAAAGAACTGGCTCCTAGTTTCGTTGATTTGTTCTATTGTTTTTTTTTGGTTTCTATTTCATTGATTTCTGCTCTGATCTTTATGATTTCTCTTCTCCTGCTGGGTTTAGGGTTTTTTTCTTGTTCTTTCTCCAGCTCCTTTAGGTCTAGGGTTAGGTTGTGTACCTGAGACCTTTCTTGTTTCTTGAGAAAGGCTTGTACTGCTATATATTTTCCTCTCAGAACTGTCTTTGCTGTGTCCCACAGATTTTGAACCGTTGTGTTTTCATTATCATTTGTTTCCATGAATTTTTTCAATTCTTCTTTACTTTCCTGGTTGACCTGTTTATTCTTTAGAAGGATGCTGTTTAGTCTCCATGTATTTGGGTTCTTTCCAAATTTCCTCTTGTGATTGAGTTCTAGCTTCAGAGCATTGTGGTCTGAAAATATGCAGGGAATGATCCCAATCTTTTAATACTGCTTGAGACCTGATTTAGGACCCAGGATGTGATCTACTCTGGAGAATGTCCCATGTGCACTAGAGAAGAATGTGTATTCTGTTACTTTGGGATGAAATGTTCTGAATATATCTGTGATGTCCATCTGGTCCAGTGTGTCATTTAAGGCCTTTATTTCCTTGTTGATCTTTTGCTTGGGTGATATGTCCATTTCAGTGAGGGAAGTGTTAAAGTCCCCTACTATTATTGTATTATTGTTGATGTGTTTCTTTGATTTTGTTATTAATTGGTTTATATAGTTGTCTGCTTTCACATTGGGGGCATATATATTTAAAATTGTTAGATCCTTTGAGTATGATATAGTCTCCTTCCTCATCTCTTATTATAGTCTGTGGCTTAAAATCTAATTGATCTGATATAAGGATTGCCACTCCTGCTTTCTTCTGATGTCCATTAGCATGGTAAATTCTTTTCCACCCCCTCACTTTAAATCTGTAGGTGTCTTCGGGTTAAAATGAGTTTCTTGCAGGCAACATATAGATGGGTTTTGTTTTTTTATCCATTCTGATACCCTGTGTCTTTTGATGGGGCATTTAGCCCATTAACATTCAGGGTAACTATTGAGAGATATGAATTTAGTGCCATCGTATTGCCTCTAAGGTGACTGCTACTGTATATTGTATCTGTTCCTTTCTGATCTACTACTTTTAGGCTCTCTCTTTGCTTAGAGGACCCCTTTCAATATTTCCTGTAGATCTGGTTTGGTGTTTGCAAATTCTTTCAGTTTGTGTTTGTCCTGGAAGCTTTTAATCTCTCCTTCTATTTTTCAATGATAGTCTAGCTGGATATTGCATTCTTGGCTGCATGTTCTCCTCGTTTAGTGCTCTGAATATATCATGCTAGCTCTTTCTGGCCTGCCAGGTTTCTGTGGATAAGTCTGCTGCCAATCTAATATTTTTACCATTGTATGTTGCAGACTTCTTTTCCCAGGCTGCTTTCAGGATTTTCTCTTTGCCACTAAGACTTGTAAATTTTACTATTAGGTGATGGGGTGTGGGCCTATTCTTATTGATTTTGAGGGGGGTTTTCTGCACCTCCTGGATTTTGATGCTTGTTCCTTTGCCATATTGGGGAAATTCTGTCCAATAATTCTCTCCAGTATACCTTCTGCTCCCCTCTCTTTCTTCTTCTTCTGGAATCCCAATTATTCTCATGTTGTTTCGTCTTATGGTGTCACTTATCTCTCAAATTCTCCCCTCGTGATCCAGTAGCTGTTTGTCCCTCTTTTGCTCAGCTTCTTTATTCTCTGTCATTTGGTCTTCTATATTGCTAATTCTTTCATCTGCCTCATTTATCCTAGCAGTGAGAGCCTCCATTTTTTATTGCACCTCATTAATAGCTGTTTTGATTTCAACTTGGTTAGATTTTAGTTCTTTTATTTCTCCCAAAAGGGCTTTTATATCTCCCGAGAGGGTTTCTCTAATATCTTCCATGCCTTTTTCGAGCCGGGCTAGAACCTTGAGAATCGTCATTCTGAACTCTAGATCTGACATATTACCAATGTCTGTATTGATTAGGTCCCTAGCCTTCGGTACTGCCTCTTGTTCTTTTTTTTGTGGTGAATTTTTCTGCCTTGTCATTTTGTCCAGATAAGAGTATATGAAGGAGCAAGTAAATACTCAAAGGGTGGCAACAATCCCATGAAACTATGCTTTAACCAAATCAGAAAAGATCCCAAATCATGAGGGGAGATAAAGGGGATAAAAAGAGATTCAGAAGGAAAAAAAAAAAAAAGCAAAGAAAAGAAACAATTAAAAAAAGAAAACGGATAATGAAAAAGTATAAAAAAGAATATATATATATATATATATATATATATATAGTAGATAAACTAGTTAAGAAAAAAACATTAAAAAAGAAAAGCGTAAAAGTTAAAAAAAATTAGCAGAAGAAGAGAAAAAAAATTGAAAAAGAAAAACAAATTAAATTAACTGCAAGACTAAAGAATCATGGGGAGAAAGCCATGAGTTCCGTGCTTTGCATTCTCCTCCTCTGGAATTCTGCTGCTCTCCTTGGTATTGAAACTGCACTCCTTGGTAGGTGAACTTGGTCCTGGCTGGATTTCTTGTTGATCTTCTGGGGGAGGGGCCTGCTGTAGTGATTCTCAAGCGTCTTTGCCCCAGGCGGAATGGCAGCGCCCTTACCAGGGGCTGGGCTGAGTAATCCAATCAGGTTTGCTTTTGGGAGCTTTTGTTCCTTGAGCACTTTCCGTAGAGTTCCGGAGGATGGGAATGAAAATGGCAGCCTCCTGGTCTCCAGCCCGGAGGAGCTGAGAGCTCGGGGCCCTGCTCCTCAGTGTGCCCTCAGAGAACCGCCCCCAATTACTCTCGTTTCCGTGGCCTCTGGCCGCACTCCAAGCTCACGGAGCCTGCGACCCGTTCAAGGTAACCCCGAGCTGGGAGTCACTGTCCAATGAACCCTCCTTGCTTCCAAACTCACCTTGCCCACATTAAATTCACCTTTTCATAAAACTGAATTAAGCCTTGCTGGACTAAATAATTAAAGACAACTAGAAAAGAAACAAAATATATTTTTCTGCTTTTAAAGTATTTACTTAGAAAATAAAATATATCCACAAAACTATAAACACACACACAGAACAAAACACATATGTAAGCAGAGCAGTATAAGGGTCCCAGGTATTTTTGGACCAATGCAAGCTTTGGGCCAAGCAAGACTGAGGGAAATAAAGGGGAGAGCAAAAGGTCAAAGATTAACTAGAATCTAATCCTGAATGCTGACATCCTGCTTGTGTAACCCTGCACAGAATACTGCTCCATTCTTGGACCAGTAAGTGAGATGACTAGATTAGATTAAGAAATTTTCTTTAGGATCTGACAAGAACTTAATACCAAGAACATCAAAGACTTTCAAAAGGCTTGTTGCTATATTTCCGTAATGGTTGTTTACAATTATTAGGCAATTCCTGAGATTTTGCAGTTCAGTATTATTTGTTAAAACAGGCTTCTTCCAGCATATCCCAAACTGAACCTTTAAATATATGCAGTATATACAGTAAAGAACCAATTAGTATAAGGTACAATCAAACATAGAAATTTCTAGGGGGTTAACCTGAGAAAGAAGGAAGATGGTATGTTTACAACTACAAACCTCCTCTAGAAAAATACACAAACACATGCTGCTGCCCCTCAGAACAATTTGTTACTTAAACTGTAACCCCTGGAGGATTTTACTAGTTACCAAGCACATTTAGATATGGCCTTAAAAAATGCATATACTGGCAACAGGTCTTTGGGGAGGACAATATACCACCGTGAAGCTGGGCAGCTGGGGATGCCCGGCTCGCTCAGGGCGGAATGCTGCCCCTTCACAGAAGCGGTGCAGCTGGGAACACCGGGCCCACCCAGGGCGGAACGCCACCTGCTTCAGGGAAGCCGAACACCCGGGAACGCCCGGTCAGCTCACGATGGAATGAAAACCCGCCTGCTTCCCTTATCCGTTATCACTCCTTTCTCTTCCCAGAAGCGCCTATCGTTAGTTAGAGGAGTCCTTTGAATGTGCTTGTTTAACTATAAACTTTATCCTCCTTCGTGTTTGTCTGCAAGACAAGATTAACATTTGACTTTCATCAATCCTTCTCTTGGCTATTGTTTTCTATCTAATAAAAGTGAGACTGTGGAGTTTCTCGTGGCAGCAGTCCTTTTCGACTGTTGTCCCCTGCTCCCAGTCTTTCGCAGCTGACTTGTTTGTGCCTAATTCTTCTTTCATTGCCGACTGGAAGCGGCAAACACACTTTTTGCATACAGTTTTAGAAGATTAACAAATCCTTAGATTAAATTTTGAGAAAAACTGGAATTGGAAAACAGGAAGTATGGGGGAGTTGGATTACCTAATGGGAGCTTCCTAGCCAGTGGGGGAGAAGGGTTTCCACGTAGTATTTTACTTAAAATCTAAAGGCATTGTATTTGACAGCCACTTTATGATATACTAAAGCTTAATACAACCAGTCTCCAGCTAAAATTCAGATCTCTTGAAACTACAAGGCAAATCCAGCATTTTAGTCATAATTAAGCTTTTGAAAACATTAACAGAATATTTTCATTCATTCATTCTGAAAAGGAAACGCTGTTCATTTTCATTCAAAGACCAGCTTCCTTTTCATTGCTAACAAACACACACACCCCTGAAATAAAGCATGATGAGATGCCCTCTTCTGTTTCTAAACACTCAATGCAAGGGTTTTTTTTAATCCCAGCAATTTGGAGAATTTCATATTAAACAGTGAACACAGCAAGTTTTTAAAATCCTAAAGCTCTGCTATTGACCTCCAGTGACCAGAATATCTTTTTATGCAGGAGAAGTTCCTCTTTGCCAAATAAAAAGTACTCATTCCTCTCTCTGTGTAATAGCACACCCTGTTCCTGACTGAGAAGAAAATAAAATTAACCTTGGGCAGGCAGCTATGCACGTAATTTCCCTGGACAAGTGAATGAGCTCACCAAATGTATAAATAATGTGCCCAAGTCTCCTTGTTACTCAGGGGGGTTTTTTGATTGTTGAGGTTTTTTTGGTTTTTTGTTTGTTTGCTTGTTTATTTTTTAATATTCATTGCTCAGAAACCTGGAGCACAATTCCAAACTTCTAATATGTTAATACTTTCACCAGAGCTTGATTCCAGTTGCTGAAAAACCAATAAAATGCAGTCAACCCAGAAGGATGGCCCAGACTTCCTGTTCTTTGTTGGCAGGATTTGGATGTGCAGCTTGCAAAGTTTGACAAATCTTGCAAAGAAACAAATATAAAAGGACAGTTCCGAGATCTAAATCGAGGTGCTGGAGCTCTCTTGTTTTAATGGAACTGCCACTGGGCTGCTGCCAGTTGCATCTGGGCAGGAAGGAAATGCAAATTAAAAGGAAAAATTAGGCCATTTTAGAGCAAAGCGATTTTTCAGCAAAAGCTCAGTGCTGACATGAACGAATAAAGAAGGTATTATTTAGTGTTAAATTGGATTGATTGATTCTTTTCCTCAGTTATTCTAAACCACTTCTTTGCCTGTTCCCTGGAGTCACTGAGGTATTTTGATAAGGGTTCATTATTTCTGCAGACTACCAGTTTTCATCTTTATTACTTCATACAACCTCCTCTTTTTTAAAAGATGTAATTATTTTAGAGATGGGCGGGGAAAGGGAGAGGGAGAGAGAGAATCCCAAGCAGACTCTGCACTGAGTGTGAAGCCCAGTGTTGGGGCTCAGTCGCACAACCCTGAAATCATGACGTGAGCCAAAAGCAAGGGTCGAAGCTTACCGGACTGAGCCACCCAGCCTCCCCTCCATGCAACCTCTTTTCATCTCATTGGACTACAGAAAAGGATTTTGTCCTCATGTAAGACCTGTACACTTGACTGAGGTCAAAACTAATTGCCTTTTGTTTTTTTATCTTTTCATCATCTTCAAAATTTCTGAACAAACAACTCTGATCTAAAAGATTAAACTTTGGGATCACAGCTGAATTTTAGACACCTCTCTACTACTTACCAGTCCTGAGAACTTGAGATCCCTCCACTGTAAGAGTCAGAATTACCTGTTTCAGTTAGATCATCAGATGGCTCTTAGGATAAAATGAGATACATATGGAAATGCACTTTGCTACTATTCTTTGCACTTATTATTTATTAACTAATTTATTCCTCACAACTAAGATAGTTTTATCACTAAGTTACAGATAACTGAGGCAGAGAGATTAAGTCACTTGCCCAAAGTCTCCCCGCTACTACATGGAATCTCTGAGATTCAGACTCAATTAATATGGGTTCAGAGCTCACACCA
Source organism: Mustela erminea (assembly GCF_009829155.1). Taxonomy (NCBI): domain Eukaryota; kingdom Metazoa; phylum Chordata; class Mammalia; order Carnivora; family Mustelidae; genus Mustela; species Mustela erminea. The sequence goes on along the minus strand of NC_045614.1, from coordinate 118,613,024 downwards.
CTGCATTTGCACACACCACCTTCCAGTATGGATGTCAAGTGTTGTTATACCTTCATTTATTCATCACCTCTGTATTGACCAAATACCATATACCTGACACTCTCTGAATACAACTGGAAAATGAACAAATCAATGAGATTTTTATCATTTTTCATTTTCACCCTCTTCATTCTTCACCCCCCAGGAAATAGAGAACAGGGCATAGGGAGAAGAAAGAAGACTCAAAACTCATCATTGAGGCCCTTTTGAAAATAATTACACAGAATCTTAGGATGCTGTTCTTGAGTTGAGAAGACCTCTCTGTGGCATAGACTCATCTACCATTGATCGGAAGAAAGAGTTGGGAGTGAGGAAGGTAATGATGTGCAGCACACAGTGTCCCCTCTACAGGCAGGTGTGGAGGAAGAAAGATGCAAAAGCACAAAGTAAGTCTGGACCAGGGTGTTCAGCTCACTGAACAGTAGAATCACATAGTGGCAAACCTCAAAGCCCCAGCCATCTGAGCCTCAGCCTTCTTCACTAGGGTTGCTACAGGGCCCAGGGACACAATGTCTGTGCACAGGCTTGCTGGAATGTGAAGGGCTCTATGATGTTAGAGGTAAAGACCAGGGGACTTGCAATGAGTGACACCCCCAGCTTCAACAAGAAATCCAGAATTGGCAGCTCATTACAGAAGACATAGACATATTTAATTTTTTTCAAGGAGGATGAAATCTCAGAGTTTGTTTATAATTATTTAGAAAAAAGTAACGATTACAAAAAGGAAAATTAACAAGTTTAACACTCATAAGGCTTTCTCTTCCAAAGCAATCTTCTCCAAGAACTTCAAATAAGTTTAACCTCATTGGTTAATCACCTTCTCCTAAGGTGAAGTCATTGTGATTAGTTACCTATTTTTAAGAAAGAGAAAATTTAAACAACACAAGAATATATGAAACTGTAATGTAACAACAAATGTATATTTTATTTTCATGCCCAATTTCTCACACAGAACTCCAAAAACCTTAGGAATTTACTGAGTGATAGAAGTGAGAGAAGTGTCCTGTTATTCAAAATAAGCCCCTTCCAACCCTACCTGAGTTTGTGCTAAAGTGCTGACTGCTGGGTAGCTTTGGATGACAATTGCCAGAAGAACCAAACATGTGACTAGAAGGTTGGAATTTTCAGCCACATTCCTGATCTTTAAGGAGGGGAGAAGGGCTGGAAATTCAGTTAATGGTCAATGGCCAATGATTTAATCATTTGTGCCTACATAATGAAACCTTCATAAAAAAACCTGGATAGTAAGATTCCAAGACCTTCCAGGTTGGTGAATGTATTCATGTGTCAGGAAAGTAGCACACCCCAAACTCCACTGGGATAGAAGTTCCTGCACTCAGGACTTTTCTGGATCTCACCTATGTACGTCTTCATTAAGCTGTACATTTGTAACTTTTATGATATCCTTTATAATATACTGGTAATAGTAAGTAAAGTGTTTTCCTGAGTCCTGTGAGCCCTTATAACAAATTACTAAACCTGGGGAGAGTATCATGGGAACCCCTGATTTGTAATCAAGTCATATCAAGGTTTGGGTTAACTGGGAACCCACTACTTGCAATTGGCATGTTAAGTTGGGCCAGATTTATAGACTCTGCCTTCTCCTATAATTGGCCCTTTGATAAATAGTAACAATATCAACGTGGAAAGTATGACATCCCTCTCTCATCATACCCTTCTCCCCATCTTCTAGGACACCTAGCAAGATGAGATCATGGGGCCTATTGTGGTCAATCAATACACACACACACAGAGTGTATGAGACCATACACACTGTTCTAACCCTGAACTTGCAGACAGTAAGCTTCACAGACATAGATGAAATGGATAAGAGATTCCCTAAATTCACAGTGCCACTCAGGATCCAAAAGTAATCCCAGGGCCCTGAATTCAGACACTTACTCAAAGCAACAAATATAAAATCATCTCAGAAAAGTGAAAGAGTAGACAGAAATAACTCCAGAAATTTTTTTTAAGAAGTAAAATAGAGGAGTGAAAGGGGTTATAATTACACAATGGATAAGAAACATGAGGATTCATTGTCAGTGACACTTTCCTACCAAGCAGTGCAGCCATTTTAGAAGCAGAAAGATAATGGAAGCCATCAATACCACTGTGGGGCCTAGATATTTTTCTTTAGATGTACCTATGGGGTCTAAAAAGAGGCACAACATATCAAGAGGGATAAGTCTCATCTAAAAAAGTACCTCAAGGGGAAGGAGTCAAGATGGCCGAGAAGTAGCAGGCTGAGACGACATCAGGAAGCAGGAGATCAGCTAGATAGCTTATCAAACCATTCCAAACACCTACAAACCCAACAGGAGATTGAAGAGAAGAAGAGCAGCAATTCTAGAAACAGAAAATTGACTACTTTCTGAAAGGTAGGACCAGCGGAGAAGTGAATCCAAAGTGACGGGAAGATAGACTGTGGGGGGATGGGCCAGCTCCTGGCAAGCAACGGAGCAATGGAGCACAAAATCAGGACTTTTAAAAGTCTGCTCCACTGAGGGTCATTGTTCCAGAGGCTAAACCAGGGTGAAGCCCACATGGGGACAAGGTGGCCTCAGGTCCTGCAGGGTCACGGAAGGATTGGTAGTGTCTGAGTGTCACAGAGCTCACAGGTATTAGAGCGGGGAAGCCAGCTACAAAGACAGAGCTGAGGAGTGAGCTCTCAACTTGGGGTTACCTTGAACCATGATCCATGGCACAGGCCACTGCTCTGTGAGCAGGGACCCCCAAAAGACCTGGGGAGACTCCCCTGGAAGAGCTCAGGGATCTGTGGGGTTCAGAGACTCCAGGCGGGGCTGTGTGCCAGAGACAGAGATGCTTGGTCACAGGCTGGGTGAGCTCAGAGTATGGCCAGAGGCCAGGGAGACAGGAGTGATTGAGCGCTTTTCTCTGAGGTCGCTCAGAAGAGTGGAGCCTGAGCTCCCGGTTCCTCTGAACCAGAGATCAGGAGGCCATCATTTTCATTCCCGTCCTCTGGACCTCTACAGAAAGTGTTCAGAGAACAAAAGCTCCCAAAAGAAACCAGAGCAGATTACTTAGCCTGGCCCCTGGTAAGGGTGGTGCAATTCCACCTCGGGCAAAGACACTTGAGAATCACTACAACAGGCCCCTCCCCCAGAAGATCAACAAGAAATCCAGCCAAGACCAAGTTCACTTACCAAGGAGAACAGCGGAATTCCAGAGGAGGAGAAAGCAAAGCATGGAATTCATGGCTTTCTCCCCAATGATTCTTTAGTCTTGCAAAGTTAATTAATTTTTTTAATTTTATTTTTTTCCTTCTGCTAAATTTTTTTAACTTATACCCTTTCCTTTTTTAACGTTTTTTAACTAGTTTATCTTAACAACACCTTTCATTTTAAAAATTCTTTTTTGAACCTTCATTATTATAGTCATTGTATTTAATTTATTTTTTGTATATACATAGGGTTTTTTCTTCTAAAAAAATCTGGGGTACAATTTCTTCTAATAGAGCAAAATACACCCTAAATCTAGCACAGGGCTTTGTTCTAGTCTCCAGGTTGAGCAAATTCTTACCACTTTCTTTTTCTTTATTCTCCCAACCAATTATCTTATCATCTTCTTTTTTAGAAATTAAAAAAAAAATTTTCATCTTTATAGTCATATTCCAGCCCTTCATTAGGTTAACCCTTATATATGTTTTTCATTCTTTAAAATTTTGGGAAATAGTTTCTTCTAAGAGACCAAAATGCTCCCAAAATTAAGTGGGTTACCCTGTTCTAGTCACCAATCTAATATATATTTTTTCTCTTTTATATTTTTTCTTTATTTGTTTTCTTTTTTTAACTTTTTTTTTCTAAATTTCTTTTTCCCCTCTCCCCCCCCCCAAGATTTGGGGTCTCTTCTGATTTGGTTAAAGCACGTTTTGCTGGGGTCTTTGCCACCCTTTTAGTATTTTATTCGCTCCTTCATATATTCTTATCTGGACAAAATGACAAGCCAAAAAACTCACCACAAAAAAAAGAACAAGAGGCAGTACCAAAGACTAGGGACCTAATCAATATGGACATTGGTAATAAGTCAGATCTAGAGTTCAGAATGACAAAACATTTTCGAGCCAGTCAGGCTCAGAAGAGGCATGGAAGATATTAGAGAAACCCCTAACTAAAATCTAACCAAGCTGAAATTAAAAAAAAAAAAAAACTATTAATGAGGTGCAATCAAAAATGGAGGCTCTTCTTCCCTATGACCTTGCAATTGCACTACTGGGTATTTACTCCAAAGATACAGATGTAGTGAAAAGAGGGGCCATCTGTACCCCAATGTTTATAGCAGCAATGGCCATGGTCGCCAAACTGTGGAAAGAACCAAGATGCCCTTCAACGGATGAATGGATAAGGAAGATGTGGTCCATATACACTATGAAATATTATGCCTCCATCAGAAAGGATGAATACCCAACTTTTGTAGCAACATGGACAAGACTGGAAGAGATTATGCTGAGTGAAATAAATCAAGCAGCGAGAGTCAATTATCATATGGTTTCACTTATTTGTGGAACATAACAAATAGCATGGAGGACATGGGGAGTTAGAGAGGAGAAGGGAGTTGGGGGAAATTGGAAGGGGAGGTGAACCATGAGAGACTATGGACTCTGAAAAACAATCCGAGGGTTTTGAAGGGGCGGGGGGTGTGAGGTTGGGGGAACCAGGTGGTGGGTGTTAGAGAGGGCACGGGTTGCATGGAGCATTGGGTGTGGTGGAAAAAACAATGAACACTGTTACACTGAAAAGAAATAAAAAAATTTTAAAAATGGAGGCTCTTACTGCTAGGATAAATGAGACAGAACAGAGAATTAGTGATATAGAAGACCTAATGACAGAAATTAAAGAAGGTGAGCAAAAGAGAGACAAACAACTACTGGACCATGAGGGGAGAATTCAAGATATAAGTGATTCCATAAGACAAAACAACATTAGAATGATTGGGATTCCAGAAGAAGAAGAAAGAGAGAGGGGAGCAGAATGTATATTGGGGAGAATTATTGTAGAGAATTTCCCTAATATGGCAAAGGAAACAAGCAACGAATCCAGGAGGTGCAGAGAATCCCCCTCAAAATCAATAAGAATAAGTCCACAGCCCATCATCTAATTGTAAAATTTACAAGTCTTAGCGACAAAGAGAAAATCCTAAAAGCAGCCCAGGATAAGAAGTCTGTAACATACAATGATAAAAATATTAGATTGGCAGCAGACTTATCCACAGAGACCTGGCGGGCCAGAAAGAACTGGCATGATATATTCAGAGCACTAAATGAAAAAAACATGCAGCCAAGAATACTATATCCAGCTAGACTGTCATTGAAAATAGAAGGAAAGATAAAAAGCTTCCAGGATAAACAAAAACTAAAAGAATTTGTAAACACCAAACCAGCTCTACAGGAAATATTGAAAGGGGTCCTCTAAGCAAAGAGACACCCTAAAAGTAGTAGATCAGAAATAAACAGAGACAATATACAGTACCAGTCACCTTACAGGCAATACAATGACACTAACTTCCTATCTCCCAATAGTTACCCTGAATGTTAATGGGCTAAATGCCCCAATCAAAGGATGCAGAGTATCAGAATGGAAAAAAAAAAAAAACCTATCAATATGCTGTCTATAAGAAACTCATTTTAGACCCAAAGACACCTCCAGATTTAAAATGAGGGTGTGGAAAACAATGTACCATGCTAATGGACATCAAAAGAAAGCTGGGGTGGAAATCCTTATATCAGATAAATTAGATTTTAAGCCAATGACTATAATAAGAGATCAGGAAAAACACTATATCATACTCAAAGGGTCTATCCAACAAGAAGATCTAACAATTTTAAGTATCTATGTCCCTAATATGGGAGCAGCCAACTATATAAACCAATTAATAACAAAATCAAAGAAACACATCAACAACAATACAATAATAGTAGAGTACTTTAAAATTCCCTCACTGAAATTAACAGAATACACATTCTTTTCTAGTGCACTGGGAACATTCTCCAGAATAGACCACATCCTGAGTCATAAATCAGGTCTCAACTGGTACCAAAAGATTGGGAACATTCCCTGCATATTTTCAGACCACAATGCTCTGAAGCTAGAACTCAATCACAAAGGAAATTTGGCAAGAACCCAAATACATGGAAACTAAATAGCATCCTTCTTAAGAATGAAGGGGTCAACCAGGAAATAAAGGAGAATTGAAAAAATTCATGAAAACAAATGATAATGAAAACACAATGGTTCAAAATCTGTGGTACACAACAAAGGCAGTCCTGAGAGAAAAATATATAGCAGTACAAGCCTTTCTCAAGAAACAAGAAAGGTCTCAAATACACAACCTAACCCTACACTTAAAGGAGCTGGAGAAAGAACAACAAAGAAAGCCTAAACCCAGCAGGAGAAGAGAAATCATAAAGATCAGAGCAGAAATCAATGAAATAGAAATGAAAAAACAATAAAACAAATAAATGAAACTAGGAGCTGGTTCTTTGAAAGAATTAATAAGATTGATAAACCCCTGGCCAGACTTATCAAAAAGAAAAGAGAAAGGACCCAAATAAATAAAATCATGAATGAAAGAGGAGAGATCACAACTAACACCAAAGAAATACAAACAATTGTAAGAACATATTATGAGCAACTCTACACCAGCAAATTTGACAATCTGGAAGCTATGGATGCATTCCTAGAGACATATAAACTACCACAACTGAACCAGGAAGAAATAGAAAACCTGAACAGGCCCATAACCAGTAAGGAGATTGAAACAGTCATCAAAAATCTCCAAACAAACAAAAGTCCAGGGCCAGACGGCTTCCCAGGGAAATTCTACCAAACATTTAAAGAAGAATTAATTCCTATTCCTTGAAATTGTTCCAAAAAATGGAAATGGAAGGAAAACTTCTAAACTTATTTTATGAGGCCAACATCGCCTTGATCCCAAAACCAGACAAGGATCCCATCAAAAAAGAGAACTACAGATCAATATCCTTGATGAACACAGATGCGAAAATTCTCACCAAAATACTAGTCAATAGGACCCAACAGTACATTAAAGGGATTATTCACCATGACTGAGTGGGATTTATTCCAGGGCTGCAAGCTTGGTTCAACATCCGCAAATCAGTCAATGTGATACAACACATCAATAAAAGAAAGAACAAGAACCATATGATACTCTCAATAGATGCTAGAAAAAGCATTTGACAAAGTACAGTGTCCCTTCCTGATCAAAACACTTCAAAGTGTAGGGATAGAGGGCACATACCTCAATACTATCAAAGCCATCTATGAAACACCCACCGCAAATATCATTCTCAATAGAGGAAAAACTGAGAGCTTTTCCATTGAGGTCAGGAACATGGCAGGGTTGTCCGTTATCACCACTGCTATTCAACGTAGTACTAGAAGTCCTAGCCTCAGTAATCAGACAACAAAAAGAAATTAAAGGTATCCAAATCAGCAAAGAAGAAGTTGAATGATCACTCTTTGGAGATGATATGATTCTATATGTGGAAAACCCAAAAGACTCCACTTCAAATCTGCTAGAACTTGTACAGGAATTCAGTAAAGTGTCAGGATATAAACTCAATGCACAGAAATCAGTAGCATTTCTTTACACCAACAAGACAGAAGAAAGAGAAATTAAGGAGTCAACCCCATTTACAATTGTACCCAAAACCATAAGATACCTAGTAATAAACCTAACCAAAGAGGCACAGAATCTATACTCAGAAAACTATAAAGTACTCATGAAAGAAATTGAGGAAGACACAAAGAAATGGAAAAATGTTCCATGCTCCTGGATTGGAAGAACAAATATTGTGAAAATGTCTATGCTACCTAAAGCAATCTACACATTTAATGCAATTCCTATCAAAGTACCATCCATCTTTTTCAAAGAAATGGAACAAATAATCCTAAAATTTATATGGAACCAGAAAAGACCTCGAATAGCCAAAGGAATATTGAAAAAGAAAGCCAAAGTGGGTGGCATCACAATTCCTGACTTCAAGCTCTATTACAAAGCTGTCATCATCAAGACAGTATGGTACTGGCACAAAAACAGACACATAGATCCATGGAACAGAATAGAGAGCCTGGAAATAGACCCTCAACTCTAGGGTCAACTAATCTTCGACAAAGCAAGAAGGAATGTTCATTGGAAAAAAGACAGCCTCTTCAACAAATGGTGTTGGGAAAATTGGACAGCCACATGCTGAAAAATGAAACTGGATCATTTCCTTACACCACACATGAAAATAGACTCAAAATGGATGAAGGACTTCAATGTGAGAAAGGAATCCATCCAAATCCTTGAGGAGAACACAGGCAACAACCTCTTCGACCTCAGCTGCAGCAACTTCTTCCTAGGAACATCGCCAAAGGCAAGGGAAGCAAGGGCAAAAATGAACTATTGGGACTTCATCAAGATCAAAAGCCTTTGCACAGCAAAGGAAACAGTTAACAAAACCAAGAGACAGCTGACAGAATGGGAGAAGATATTTGCAAACGACATATCAGATAAAGGGCTAGTATTGAAAATCTATAAAGAGCTTAGCAAACTCAACACCCAAAGAACAAATAATCCAATCAAGAAATGGGCAGAGGACATGAACAGACATTTCTGCAAAGAAGACATCCAGATGGCCAACAGACACATGAAAAAGTGCCCCACATCACTTGGCATCAGGGAAATACAAATCAAAACCACAATGAGATATCACCTCACACCAGTCAGAATGGCTAAAATCAACAAGTCAGGAAATGAGAGATGCTGGCGAGGATGCGGAGAAAGGGGAACCCTCCTACACTGTTGGTGGGAATGCAAGCTGGTTCAACCACTCTGGAAAACAGCATTGAGTTTCCTCCAAAAGTTAAAATAGAGCTACCTTACGACCTGGCAATTGCACTAGTGGGTATTTACCCTAAGGATACAAACGTAGTGATCTAAAGGGGCATGTGCTCCTGAATGTTTATAGCAGCAATGTCCACAATAGCCAAACTATGGAAAGAACCTAGATGTCCTCAACAGAACAAACTGAGGGTCACCAGGGTGAGGGGTGTAGGGAGAGGGTGGTGGGGTTATGGACATTGGGGAGGATATGTGCTATGGTGAGTGCTGTGAAGTGTGTAAACCTGGCGATTCACAGACCTGTACCCCTGGGGCTAATAATACATTATATGTTTATTTTTAAAATAAATAAATAAAAAGAAAAAGAAAAAGTACCTCAAAGCAGAAAGAGGTTAACACACTGGTTTTCCAAGTTTTAACAAGGGATGATGTAAGTTCTGTAGATTTGGGGGACCTATATCCTGAAGGCAAAAGAACCAACTAAGTGACATGGGATCACAGATTCTTAGAAATTGTTTTAGAGATGTAGATACTGATTCTACTTAACATTGTTCCATACCCTTTGACTGAAAATTTCCAGTGTCCAGAAATTACTAACAAGGAAGTCTTGCCTTTTTAACTGCTAATTTAAATTTTTTTTCTTTTTACATTGGGCTGAAATCTGCCACCATATAACTCACATCTACTGAACCTATGACTTCTGCAATAATGAGAACAAGTGTCCATGATAAGTCTTGAAAACTAAAAATTAAGATAGTTATCAGTCCCTCTATAAGCCTGCTTTTCTCCAAACCAATTACAGTTCCCTTTAAAACTCAGATGGCATGGTTTCTAGATCTCTCAAAAACCCTAGAGGCTGTTTTGACACCAAATTTCAGTGTGCTTAAGAATACCTGAAATGCTTACTAAAGATGAGGACTACCAGTGTCCCAATCTCTTGCCACGTTCTGATACAGTTGGGACATCTGGGATAGGCCCTCACCCAGAATGTGTAGATTTCCCTTCCTGATGCAGATAGCCTGAGGCTACACTTGAGACAGTGCACTAGTTTATCTTTGCCACATTAAAGAAAGATATCACAAACTGGATATGGTACTTCAAACTCCCTCCTACTAAGTCAGGGTCCAATGAGACCATTACCTTCTCTGATCTCAACACACATGTCTATTTCCTAAGCCTCACCTCTTTGGGATAAAATATTTTGTCAATTCTGTCCTTTGAGAAGATAACTGCAAGGCACATTAGCTTTGATAGTTAACTGAGTATGCTTTATGTATGACCCAAATCAGAATGATGAAAGTCACATTTGGATGGATACTATGATGAAAGGAGTCATAATTCAAAAGCAAGCTTTCAAGTCCTAACTCTGGTCCTGCCAGATGGGAAAAATCCTGACAGCCTAGGAATATTCTTACACACTAATCTCTTTCTTCTAGAAATTTTTCTTTACTATTATTATAGTATTAGAAAGCTATTTACTATTTTAAAAGCTAATCACTTTATATGCCTGTTCTTACTCTTGACCAGAGACCAATATGCTTCATAACCCTCCAATGTCACAAGTTCTGTTGAAAATTACAAGATCCTCTTCTGGGAAAAATAAAGGACAGAACAGACTATTTTTGGCTAAGGTCAAATGGCAAGAGATATAGTGTCCTTCCCAGCAGAATAGTGAACTGGAAAGTAGAAACTCCAACTTCAAGTGTGAGTTAGGAACAAGGTAGGAAGCACTGTCTGGGCCAGATATCTGATATGCCCAACAGGAGTGAGGCCTCCCCATGAGCAAGGACAAGTATCCATATCAGATTCAGGTGTGTTGATCTCTGATCCAAGCAGACAGACTTTGAAAGAAACGAGTTCAAGAGCAAGTCTTGTTTAGACACTCTAAAAGAATAATGTTTATAGAAATAAGACAGAAGATACCAATTATCAACATTCATAAAATAGTTCAGAGAGGTCCCATGTATCCATCAAACAGTTTCCTCCAATGATTACAATTTATACAACTATGGTATAATATCAAAATTAAGAAATTAACATTGGTACAAGCCACAGATCTAACTCGGATTTCACCTGGGTTTTCTCTTTCATTTTAAAAATGCCTGAATTTTGGAGAGGGGGGAGCTGGGCGGCTCAGTTGGTTAAGCATTTGTCTTCAGCTCAGTTAATGATCCTGAGGTCTTGGGATCAAACTCCAAGTTTGACTTCCTGAGTAGTGGGGAGGCTGCTTCTCCCTCTCCATCTGCCTTGCCCCTCTCCAATGTTCTCTCTATCAAAAATTAAATAAAATCTTTAAAAAATGAAAGAACAAACAAACCTGGTTTTTTTTCAAGTTTTTATTCAAATTCCAATTAGTTAACATACATGTAATATAAGTTTCAGGTATACAATATAGTGATTCAACACTTCAATACATTATGCCATACTCATCACAACAAGTATATTATTTCACTTGTTTTTTTTTTAAGATTTTATTTATTTATCAGAGAGAGAGAGGGGGAGAGAGCGAGCACAGGCAGACAGAATGGCAGGCAGAGGCAGAGGGAGAAGCAGGCTCCCTGCTGAGCAAGGAGCCCAATGTGGGACTCGATCCCAGGACGCTGGGATCATGACCTGAGCCGAAGGCAGCTGCCCAACCAACTGAGCCACCCAGGCATCCCTATTTCACTGTTTTATATGTACTCATTTGTATGTGTTTCTGTGTATGTGTGTGTGTGTGTGGTTTTATGTAATTTTATCATATAAATAGATTTGTGTAATATTACATCATGATATATTAACATGATATATTATGATACCATAAGATTGTATCATGATAATTTATCAAGCTTTAAATCTCCTAAATACAGTGATGTATTATATGCCCATATTTTGGGTAAAGGTATTGAATTAGCATTGTAGTGATGTTCAACCTCATTATTAATCAAAGAAATCCTATTTAAAATCATCTTTTTTCACCCTTTAAATCAGCAAAGATTTTAACTGATAGTATTTAATTTCAGAGTATAGTAAGTCAGGCATTCTCTCTTAAGGGAATATTGCTCCTAGAAGTCAAATCAGTACAACTGATCTGGACACAAATGGGTATCGAGGACCTTTTAATGTCAACTGTCAACCCCACTCTCTTCTAGTAACTCACCTTCCAGAAATATATACTAAGAATATAGTTAGAAAATCAGGCACTTATTATGAAAAAAATATGTTTACTTAGTGTTACCTAAATGAATAAAAAATTGAAAATAGCCTACATATTTTTAAAAATAAGAGATTAGTTTAATAATTTGAGACCTATCAAACCAATGTTATATTATACAACAATTAAAAGTGGCATTTTTCAGGCATTACAGATCAAAGAGAATCTCTATAATAAAATGTTAAGTAGAAATAGAAGGAAGCTATAGTTCATAGCTCACTTTTTTTTTTTGTGGAGATATATTTACAAAGCTCTGAACTTCTCCTTCTTTGAAGATGGAGTAGGTGTATGCTCAGTATAACTAAAAGCTCTGAATATTTTATGCAAAACAACCATAAGAATAATCAGAAAGGTGGAGAAAAGAAAGAAGAATGGCTAGGGATCCCAAGATCCAAGGAATAATATTGTCATGAGTTCTCAGTATTTTCTGTTTCTCTCAGTCTTGCAGCTAACAAACCAGGTGCCAAGTAAACACCAACAAATGCAGTTTTTTTTTTTTTTTTAAAGCCTGATGTCTTTCAAAAGACTAGGTAGGAAAGGGGAAAACAAGCAAGATAGAAAACATTTAGACCATCATTGCTCTACTCCATCCAACACCACGGAAAAACAAGGTGGTCCCCACCCTACTTATGTTAAAAAAGGCTGAGTAGGAAGCCCTGGCTTCCACCCTCATCAGACCCTCAATACCCCTACCAAAGTTGTATCCAAGAAGGTCAAATAAGAACCTTGAATTTCATCTCCTCAGCCAGTAATGAGCCTCCCCTCCTGCAGTTTCAGGAGAGATTTTATGGGAGACTGGACTTTCCCTACCTCCCCACTCGTGTTGTGTCAGAGGAGTCCTACAGATGAGATAGGATCTTCACCACTGCCCTGGAGAATGAAAGTGACAGAGGAAAGAATCCGTGAAATAGAAAAAATAGCAATAGAAATTATCAAATCTGAACAACCAAAATTGAATATTTTTTTAAGAAATGAACATAGACTTGGGGACATGTGGGTCTATAAAAAGAACTGAAATATTTATATCATCAGAATTATAAAAAAGAGGAGAAAGAAGATGGGCTGCAAGAGGACTTAAGGTGGAAATGACTGAAAACTTCCCAAATTTGGCAAAAGACAAACCTACTGAGTCAAGAAACATTAAAATCCTAAAGAGGAAAACCCAAAGAAATCCACACCAAGACACATCATGTCAAAGCTCTAAAAAAAAAACTTTTGAAAGCAGTAAGAGAAAAAATGCTTGTTATATATATGAGTGAACACTTTGAGTGACAGTGTATTTTTCATCAGAAACCTTAGATACCAGAGGAAATTACATAACACTTTGCAAATGTTGTAAGAAAGAACTGTCAACCCCAAATCTTACACCCAGCCAAGATTACGTTTAGGAAGGAAAAGAAAATCAGGTCATTCCCAGGTGAAAGAAAACTAAGAGAATGTGTCACCAGCAAACCTACCTTAAATGAACAACAAAAGGAAGTTCTTGAAATAAAAAGAAAAAGATAAAAATTAGAATGTTGGAACATCGGGAGAAAAGAAAAAACACAATAACCAAAAATATAGGTAAATATGATAGACTCCTTATGCTTTTCCATTTTCTAAATTATGTTTGAAGGTTGAAGCAAAAATTTTAACACTGTTGAAATCACTAACTGTGAAAGTGAAATTGCTAACAGTGACACAGGCCATCAGGGGAGCTGCCTGGGCCTTGCCCATGATCGCAAATGGTTGTGGCCCAAACCTTTTAAGATAGCGCTCTAAAAGCCAGGTGCACATGTAGCCAACCCTCCCGCTACTCAGCCCCCTGGGTTGCACATCTCAGCACTGGCAGATCAGTTCTGCCATGCCCCTAAGCCCTAACTGTAACCCAGGTTGGGTTTTTAGGCTTTCATCCCCAGGGGCCTATTCCCACAGCCCTCCAGATTGGGGACCCTGGAGCCACACCGCAAGAGTCAGCCTTCCACCCAGATGGAAACTGTGCCATTTGGAACTGGACTCAACCCTCAGACCGATAGAAACCTGCATGCCTTCCCAAGGCCCCCTCACCTTCACAGGGCCTTCAGGGCCACCAGAACACTGTCCTCCTCTCAGCCCCTTGGGGATCCTGCCTCGATGCTGGCAGATCGGGCCTGCCATGCCCCTAGGCCCTAACCCTAACCCTAGGTTGGGTTTTCAGGTTTCAGTCCTGAGATCTGGTCCCCAAGCCCTCCAGATGAGGGACCACTGAGCTACACCACAGGACTCCACCTGCCACCCAGGAAGAAACCATGACCTTTGGAGCTGAGCAAAATGTTCAGAGCAGGACATTCCTGCATGCCCCCCTCAGGCCACCCCTACCTCTGGCGCCCCTCTGGACCACAAATACAGAGACTGACACTCAGCCTGACCCCCTCCCTCAAGTCTGCTCTGGAAAGCTCCCTTCAACAGGGGCCCTCAGCGGAGCTGCCCACGTTCCAGGATGGTCGCAACAGGAACCTAGTTAGAAAGCACTCTAGAGAACGGATGCAAGTGCGGTCCAAATCACCACACAACGCCGGCCAATTTCACGAGCTTTCTGCCAAAATCAATATCGATTTGGGCAGCCAGGTCATGAGAATTGGCCAGAAACCCCAGGTAAACTGGCTTCTGGCAGTCTGGGCCTTCAGAGAACCAACCCAGGCCTGGCTCATGGTCGCAAGTGGTCGTGACACGAACCCTGTGAGAAAGCAACCTGAAAGTTAGCGGAATGCGTGGCCAATACCTCCCTCTACTCTGCCCCCTGGGCTGTGTGCCTTAGCGCTGGCAGATCAGAACTACCATTCCCATAGGCCCTGGCCCTAACCCTAACCCTAACCCTAGATTCGGTTTTGGAGGCTTCTGTCCCCGCACTCCAAGAGTCTGCCTGCCACCCATATGGAACCACAGACCAGGAGAAACCTGCATGCCTCCCTGAGCCCAACCCCACCTTCAGCAGCCCAATGGGCACAAACCCACAACCTGATACACCACCT
This sequence comes from Mustela erminea, assembly GCF_009829155.1. Taxonomy (NCBI): domain Eukaryota; kingdom Metazoa; phylum Chordata; class Mammalia; order Carnivora; family Mustelidae; genus Mustela; species Mustela erminea. The sequence goes on along the minus strand of NC_045614.1, from coordinate 118,597,937 downwards.
GATGCCCTTCCTCAACTCAGTCCACTGGCAATCCTGGCTCAGCAATGGCACATCAGGCCTGCCACGCCACTAGGCCCTAACCCTAACACTAGGTTGGGTATTCAGGCTTGTGTCCCCAGAGACCTGGCCCTCAAGCCCTCCAGATGAGGGTCTCCTGAGCCACACCCCAGAACACACCCAGCCACACCCCAGAATCCTCCTGCGATCCAGGAGGAAACCGTGCCCTTTGGAGCTGTGCAAAACCCTCAGAATGGGAGAATCACGCATGCCCTCCTGAGGCCACCCCCATCTTCAGTGCCACACAGGTTCACAAACACAGAGCCTGACACTCAGCCTCACCCCTCGCTCAACACTGCCTTCAAGAAAGCTTCCCTCAGTGGGGGCTCTCAGTGAAGCTGCATGGGCCTGTCCCATGTTCCTGGATGGGTTGCAAGAAAGCACTCTAAACAGGGGGCGCAAGCATGACACAAATTGCCACACAACACTGGCAAATTCTCACAAGCTTTCTGCCCAAATTGATATCGTGAGACTTGGCTGGAAACCCTAGGCAAACTGGCTTCTAGCAGTGCAAGAATTCAGGGGCGCCACCTGGGTTTGGGCTATGGTCACAAGTATTCGCAGCCTGAACCCTGCAGGAAAGCATTCTAAAAGCAAAGCACACAAGCAGTCAAAACCTCCCTCTACTCAGCCCCCTCACCGACCCGCCTCAGTGCCGGCAAATCAGAACTGCCATTCCCATAGGCCCTAACCATAATCCTAGGTTGGGTGTTCAAACTTCTGTCCCCAGGAGACTATTCCCCAATTCCAGGTTGGTGAGCCTAGAGCCACACCCCAAGAGTCCGCAGGTCACCCAGATTGAAACCATGCAATTTGGAGCTGGGCTGAAACCTCAGATGAGGAGAAAGCTGCATGCCTCCCTGAGGCCAACGCCAACTTCGGCGGCCCCTCTGGCCACCAACCCAGATCCTGACACACCGCCTGACTGTTGTCTTCAACTCAGTCTCCCAGGGATCCCACCTTAGGGCCAGCAAATGGGGCCTGCCATGCCCCTAGGCCCTAACACTAATCCCTAGGTAGGGATTTCAGGCTTCTGTCCCCAGAGACCTGTTCCCCAAACTCTCCAGAAGAGAGACCCATGAGCCACATCCCAGGACTCTGACTGCCACCCAGGAGGAAATAGTACCATTTGGAGCTGTACAAATCCCTCAGAGCAGGAGAATCCTGCATGCAACCCTGAGGGCACCCCCACCATTGGTGCCCCATTGAGCCACAAACACAGACACTGACACTCAGCCTGAAGCACTTCCTCAACTCTGCCCCTGGAAATCTCCCTGAACAGGGAACCTCAGGGAAGCCACAAGGGCCCGGCCCGTGTCCCAGATGGTCGCAACATGCACCTAGTGAGAAATCACTCTAGAAAGCGGACTCAAGCGTGGCCCATATCACCTCACAATACCGGCCAATTCTCATGAGCTTTCTGCCAAAAATCAATACTGATTTAGGCAGAAAGCTCATGAGAATTGGCCAGAAACTCCAGGAGAGCTCACTTCCAGCGGCACAGGCCATCAGGGGAGCCACCTTGGCCTGGCCCATGGTGGCGTGTGGTCATGGCCTGAACCCTGCGAAAAAGTACTCTAAAATCCAGGTGCACAGGCGGCAAACGAGTCCCTGTACTCGACCCCCTGGCTGCCTGCCTCAACACTTGTAGATTGGTCCTGTCAAAGCCCTAGGCCCTAACTGTAAACCTAGGTTGGGTTTATAGGCTTCAGTCCCTGGGGCCTATTCCTCAAGCCCTCCAGGTTGGGGAACCCGGAGCCACATGCCAAGAGTCAGCCTACCACCAAGATGGAACCTGTTCCGTTTAGAGCTGAGCTGACCCCTCAGACAGGGAGAAACCTGCATATCCCTGAGGTCCAAACCACATTTGACAGACACCATGGCCACAAACCCAAAGGGTGAAGTGCTGCCTGGCACCCGTCCTACAATCAACTCCGAGGGGAAGATGCCTTTGTGCTGCCACATAGGCCCTGCCAAGCCCCGAGGCCCTAACCCTATTCTTCATTGGGTTTTCAGACTTCCAGCCCCAGAGACCTGGCCCCCAAGCCCCCAGATGAGGGACCCCTGAATCACAGCCCATGATGCAGCCTGTCATCCAGGAGGAAACCATGACCTTAGGCCCTAACCCAAATCCTAGGTTGGGTTTTCAGGCTTCCGTCCCCAGGGGCCTGTTCCCCCAAGCCCTCCAGATTGGGGACACCAGAGCCACACTCCAGGAGTCTGCCTGCCACCCAGAAGGAAACTGTGACATTTGGAGCTACGCAGAAGCCTCAGTCCAGGAGAAACCTGCATGCCTCCCTGAGGCCACCCCCAAATTCAGCGGCCACCACTGGCCACAATCCCAGAGCTGGACACACTGCGGGACCCCTGTCCTCAACTCAGACCCTCAGGAATCCCACCTTAGCACCGGCAATTGGGCCTGTCATGTCCCAAAACCCTAACACAAACACTGGGTTGCATTTCCAAGCTTGCATCCCAAGAAGCCTGGCCTCCAAGCCCTCCAGATTGGGGACCCTGAAGCCACACCCTAGGACTCCACCTTGCACCGAGGAGAAAACTGTGCCTGTTGGAGCTGCACAAAACCCTCAAGAGTGGGAGAAACCTGCATGTACCCACGAGGCCATCCCCGCATTTGCTGCCTCACTAGGCCAACAAGGAGCCTGACACTCAGCCTCAGCCCTCCTCCAACTCTGCCCCTGGAAAGCTCCCCTCAGCTGAAGACCTCACCGGAGCCAAGTGTCCCCGGCCCGAGTTCCCGGAAGGCCGCCACACACACCTAGCACACACTCTAAATAGCAGCTGTGAGTGTTGCCTGAATCACCACAGAACGCTGGCCAATTCTCAGGACCTTTTTGCCCAAATCAATGTTGATTTGGGAAGAAAATTTGTGAGAATTGGCCACAAACCCCCAGAGAACTCCTTTTCGCTGAGCAGGCCCTCAGGGGAGCCGACTGGGCCTGGCCCAAGGTCAGAATGATCGAGGCCCAAAACCTGTGAGAAAGAGCTCTAAAAGTCAGGCGCATGCATGGCCAAACCCTCCCTCTAATCAGCCTCCAGGAGTGCCGGTCTCAAGGCTGGCAGATCAGGCCTTCAATGCCTCTGGGCCCTAACCTGAACCCAAGCTTGGGTTTATAGGATTCTGTTCCCCAGGGGCCTGTCCCCCAAGCCCTCCAGATTGGGGACCATGGAGCCACAGCCCAGGAGTCCGCCTGCCACCCAGTTGGAAACTGTGCCACTCAGAGTTATGCAGAACCCTCAGTCCGGGAGAAACCTGCATGCCTCCCTGAGACCACCCCCAAATACGGCGGCACCCCCTGTTCACCAACCCAGAGGTTGATGGTGCACCACATGACCTCTCCTCAACTCAGTCTCTTCCACTCAGACCCCCAGGGATCCTGCCTCAGCACTGGAAGATCAGGCCTGCCATGCCCCAAGGCCCTATTATGAACACTGGGTTGCGTTTCCAGGCTTGCATCCCAAGAGGCCTGGCCCCCAGGCCCTCCAGATTGGGGACCCAGGAGCCATGCCCTAGGACTCTGTCTGCCACCCAGGAAGAAACCGTACCCTTTGGAGCTGTGCAAAATACTCAGGGCAAGAGAAATCTGCATACTATCCCAAGCACCACCCCACCATGCTCGCTACCACACCAGGCCACCAACATGGAGCTGGGCACTCAGCCTGAGCCCCTCCCTCAACACTGTCCCTGGGAAAGCTCCCTCAGCTGGGGCCCTCATAGGAGCCACGTGTCCCCAGCCTGAGATCCCAGATGGCCACCACAAGTGCCTTCTGAGAAAGCACTCTAAATAGCAGGTGCAAGTGTGGCCCGAATGGCTGCACAACACCGGCCAATTCTTATGAGCTTTCTGCCCAAATCAAAATCAATTTGGGCAGGAAGCGTGTGAGAATTGGCCAGTAACCCCCAGCGAACTCCCTTCCAGCTGCATGGGCCCTCACAGGAGCCCCCAGGTCGTGGCCCAAGGTCCTGAGTGGTGGCGGCCCAACCCTGTGAGATAGCATTCTAAAAGCCAGGCCCACATGTGACCAAACCTCCCCACTCTAATCAGCCCCCTGGAGTGCCAGTCTCAGTGCCAGCAGATTGGGCCTGCCATGCCCTGGGCCCTAACCCAAACCCAAGCTTGGGTTTTCAGGCTTCTGTCCCCAGGGGCCTGTCCCCCAAGCCCTCCAGAATGGGGACCCAGAGCCACACTCAGGAGTCTGCCTGCCACCCAGATGGAAACTGTGCCATTTGGAACTGTGCAGAACCCTCAGACCGGGAGAGACCTGCATGCCTCCCTGAGGCCACCCCCCAAATTTGGTGGTCTCCCCAAGCCACAAACCCGAAACCAGACACACTGAGTGACCACTGTCCTCAACTCAGATCCCTTGAATCCAGCCTCAGGGCCGGCAGATCAGGCTGCCATGCCCCAAGGCCCTAACACGAACACTGGGTTGCGATTCCAGGCTTTCGTCCCAAGAGGCCTGGCTCCTACACCCTCCAGACTGGTGACCCTGGAGCCATACCCTAGGACTCCACTGCCACCCAGGAGGAAACTGTGCCCTTTGGAGCTGTACACTCCCTCGGGGTGGGAGAAACCTGCATGCCCCCCTGAGGCCAGCCCCACCTTTGCCGCACCAACAGGCCACTGACACGGAACCTGGTGCTTAGCCTGAGCCCCTCCCTCACCTCTGTCCCCGGAAAGCTCCCCTCATCTGGGGTCCTACTGGAGCCATATATCCCTGGCCCAAGTTCCCAGATGACCGCCACATGCACCTAGAAAGAAAGCGCTTGAACTAGCAGGTGCGAGTTGGTCCAAATGGCCACAAAAATGCTGGCCAATTCTCATGAGCTTTCTGCCCAAATCAGTATTTATTTTGGCAGAAACTTGTGAGAATTGACCAGAAACCCCCAGCAAACTCCCCTCCGGCTGCACAGGCCTTCAGAAGAACTGCCTGTGTATGGCCTAAGGTTCCAAGTGGTGGTGGCCCAAACCCTGCAAGACAGTACTCTTAAAGCCAGGTGCACGTGGGGCCAAACCCTCCCTCTAAACAGCCCCCTGGGGTGCCGGTCTCACCACTGGCAGAAGGGGCCTGTCATGCCCCTCAGACCTAACCTAAACCCTAGCTTAGGTTTTCAGGCTTCCATCCCCAGGGGCCTGTCACCCAAGCCCTCCAGAATGAGGACCCAGAGCCACAGCCCAGGAGTCTGCCTGCCACCCAGATGGAAACTGTCCCATTTGGAGCTGTGCAGAACCTTCAGTCTGGGAGAAACCTGCATGCCTCCCTGAAGCCACCCACCATTTCTTTAGCCCCTGCTGGCCACCAGACTGGGGCCGGAGGCACAGCATGACCTCTGTCCTCAACTCAGACCCCCGGGATCCTGCCTTAACACCAGCAGATCGGGCTTGCCATGCCCCAAGGCCCTATCACAAACACTGGGTTGCGTTTCCAGGCTTGCGTCCCAAGAGGCCTGGCCCCCAAACCCTCCAGATTGGGGACCCTGGAGTCACACCCTAGGGCTCCACCTACCACCAAGGAGGACACCGTGCCATTTAGAGCTGCACAAAACCCCCAGGGCAGGAAAAACGTGCATGCCATCCAAGGCCACCCCCACCTTTGCCGCCCCACCAGGTCACCAACACAAAGCCTGGTGCACAGCCGGAGCCCCTCCCTCAATTCTGCACCCAGAAAGTTCCCCACAGCTGGGGTCCTCAAGGGAGCCATCTGTCCCCAGCCCAAGTTCCCAGATGGCTGCCATACTCACCTAGCGAGAAAGTACTCTAAATAGCGGGCGTGAGTGTGGCCTAAATGGCCACACAATGCCGGCCAATTCTCACAAGCTTTCTGCCCAATTTGATGTCAGTTTGGGCAGAAGTCTTGTGAGAATAAGCCAGAAACCCCCAGTGAACTCCCTTCCAGCTGCACAGGCTTTCAGGCAAACCGCCTGTGCCTGGCTTAAGGTTCCGAGTGGCGGCGGCCCAAACCCTGTGAGAAAGTACTCTTAAAGCCAGGTGCATGCAGGGCCAAACCCTCCCTCTAAACAGCTCCCAGCAGTGCTGGTCTCAGTGGTGGCATATTGGGCCTGCCTTACCCCTGGCCCTAACCCTACCGCTAGCTTGGTTTTCAGGCTTCAGTTCCCAGGGGCCTGTCCCCCAAGCCCTCCAGATTGGAGACCCCGGAGCCACAGCCCAGGAGTCTGCCTGCCACCCAGATGGAAACTGTGTTGTTTGGAGCTACACAGAACCCTCAGACCTGGAGAAACCTGCATGCCTCCCTGAGGCCATCCCCCAAACATGGTAGCCTCCCTTGGACACCAACTTGTAGCCAGATGCACAGACTTGTAGCCTCAACTCAGAACCCCAGGGATCCTGCCTCGGCACTGGCAGATTGGGCCTGCCATGCCCCAAGGCCCTACCATAAACACTGGGTTGCATTTCCAGGCTTACATCCCAAGAGTCCTGGTCCCCAAGCCCTCCACATTGGGGAAACAGAGCCACACACTAGGACTCTGCCTGCCACCCAGGAGGAATCTGTGCCATCTGGAGCTGCGCAAAACCCTCAGGGCAGGAGAAACCTGCATGCCTCCCTATAGCTACCCACACCTTTGCCACCCCACCAGGCCACTGACAGGGAGCCTGGTGCTCAGCCTGAGCCCCTTCCTCAACTCTGTCCCTGGGAAAGCTTCACTCAGTTGGGGCCCTCATGAGAGACCCTCGTCCCCGACCTGAGTTCCCAGATGGCCGCCATAGGTACCTAGTGAGAAAGTGTTCTAACTAGCAGGCACGAGTGTGGCCCAAATGGCTGCACAATGCCAACCAATTCTCACGAGCTAGAAAAAGAACAGCAAAGAAAGTCTAAATCCGGAGGAGTCAAGAGGGCGGAGAAGTAGAAGGCTGAGACGTAGCAGGCTGAGACATCAGGTAGCAGGAGATCAGCTAGATAGCTTATCTAACCATTGCAAACACCTACAAATCCAACAGGAAATCAAAGAGAAGAAGAACAACAATTCTAGAAACAGAAAATCGATTGCTTTCTGAAATGTAGGACCTGCGGAGAAGTGAATCCAAAGTGACGGGATGAAAGACCACGGGGGAGGGGCCGGCTCCTAGCAAGCAGCAGAGAAATGAAGCACAAAATCAGAACTTTTAAAAGTCTGCTCCATGGAGGGACATAGCTCCAGAGGCTAAACCGGAGAGAAGCCCACGCAGGGTCAGCATAACCCCAGGTCCCGTGGGGTCACAGAAGGAGCAGGGGTGTATGAGTGTCACAGAGCTCGCAGGTATTAGAGTGGGGAAGCTGGCTACAGCGACAAAGCCGAGGAGTGAGCTCTTAGCTCGGGGTTACTTTGAACCGGTTGCAAGCTGGGTGAGCTCGGAGCGTGGCCAGAGGCCATGGAGACAGAAGCGACCGGGCGCTTTTCTCTAAGTGCAAGCGATTGATTACTTTCCTCCAAGTGCGACCAGAGAGACAGGGGTGGTTGGGCGCTTTTCTCTGAGGGCGCACTGAGGAGCGGGACCCTGAGCTCTCAGCCACTCCGGGCCAGAGACTGGGAGGCCTCCATCTTCATTCCAGTCCTCCGGAACTCTACGGAAAGCTCAGGGAACAAAAGCTCCCAAAAGTGAACCTGAGCGGATTACTCAGCCCAGCCCCTGGTAAGTGCGGTGCAATTCCACCTGGGGCAAAGACACTTGAGAATCACTACAACAGACCCCTCCCCCAGAAGATTAACAAGAAACCCAGCCAAGACCAACTTCATTCACCAAGGAGAACAGTGGAATTCCAGAGGAGAACAAATCTTATCTGGACAAAATGACAAGGCAGAAAAACTCACCACAAAAAAAAAAAAAAAAAACGAGGCAGCACCGAAGTCTAGGGACCTAATCAATACAGACATTGGTAATATGACAGATCTAGAGTTCAGAATGACAATTCTCAAGGTTCTAGCTGGGCTTGAATAAGGCATAGAAGATATTAGAGAAACCTTCTCCAGAGAGATAAAATCCCTTTCTGGAGAAATAAAAGAACTAAAATCTAACCAAGTTGAAATCAAAAAAGCTATTAATGAGGTGCAATCAAAAAATGGAGGCTCTTACTGCTAGGATAAATGAGGCAGAAGAAAGAATTAGCAATATAGAAGACCAAATGACAGAGAATTAAAAAGCTGAGCAAAAGAGAGACAAACAAATACTGGACCACGAGGAGAGAATTCGAGAGATAAGTGACACCATAAGATGACATAACATTAGAATAATTGGAATTCCAGAAGAAGAAGAGAGAGAGAGGGGAGCAGAAGGTATATTGGGGAGAATTATTGTAGAGAATTTCCCAAATATGGCAAAGGGAACAGACGTCAAAATCCAGGAAATGCTAAGAATGCCCCTCAAAAGCAATAAAAATAGGTCCACACCTCATCACCTGATAGTAAAATTTACAAGTCTTAGTGACAAAGAGAAAATCCTGAAAGCAGCCCAGGAAAAGAAATCTGTAACATACAAGGGTAAAAATATTAGACTGGCAGCGGACCTATCCACAGAGACCTGGCAGGCCAGAAAGAACTGGCATGATATATTCAGAGCACTAAACGAGAAAGACATGCAGCCAAGAATACTATATCCAGCTAGGCTATCATTGAAAATAGGAGAGATAAAAAGCTTCCAGGACAAACACAAACTGAAAGAATTTGCAAACACCAAACCAGATCTACAGGAAATATTGAAAGGGGTCCTCTAAGCAAAGAGAGAGCCTAAAAATAGTAGATCAGAAAGGAACAGAGACAATATACAGTAACAGTCACCTTACAAGCAATACAATGGCACTAAATTCACATCTCTCAATAGTTACCCTGAATGTTAATGGGCTAAATACCCAAATCAAAAGACACAGGGTATCAGAATGGATAAAAAAAACAAAACCCATCAATATGCTGCCTAAAAGAAACTCATTTTAGACCCAAAGACACCTCCAGATTTAAACTGAGGGGGTGTAAAACAATGTACCATGCTAATGGACATCAGAAGAAAGCTGGGGTGGTAATCCGTATATTAGATCAGTTAGATTTTAAGCCAAAGACTATAATAAGATATCAGGAAGGACACTATATCATACTCAAAGGGTCTGTCCAACAAGAAGACCTAACAATTTTAAATATCTATGCCCCTAACATGGGAGCAGCCAACTATATAAACCAATTAATAAGAAAATCAAAGAAATACATCGACAATAATACAATAATACTAGGGGACTTTAACACTCCCCTCACTGAAATGGACAGATCATCTAAGCAAAAGATAAACAAGGAAATAAAGGCCTTAAATGACACACTGGACTGGATGGACATCACAGTTATATTCAGAACATTCCATCCCAAAGCAACAGAATATACATTCTTGTTTAGTGCACATGGAACATTCTCCAGAATAGACCACATCCTGGGTCCTAAATCAGGTCGCAACAGGTATCAAAAGATTGGGATCATTCCCTGCATATTTCGGACCACAATGCTCTGAAGCTAGAACTCAATCACAAGAGGAAATTTGGAAAGAACTCAAATACATGGAGACTAAACAGCATCCTTCTAAAAAATGAATGGGTCAACCAGGAAATTAAAGAAGAATTGAAAAAATTCATGGAAACAAATGGTAATAAAAACACAATGGTTCAAAATCTGTGGGACACAGCAAAGGCAGTCCTGAGAGGAAAATATATAGCAGTACAAGCCTTTCTCGAGAAACAAGAAAGGCCTCAAACACCTAAAGGAGCTAGAGAAAGAACAACAAAGAAAGCCTAAAAGAAGAAAAACTCAGCAGGAGAAGAGAAATCATAAAGATCACAGCAGAAATCAATGAAATAGAAACTAAAAAAACAATAGAACAAATCAACAAAACTAGGAGCTGGTTCTTTGAAAGAATTAATAAGATTGATAAATCCCTGGCCAGACTTATCAAAAAGAAAAGAGAAAGGACCCAAATAAATAAAATCATAAATGAAAGAGGAGAGATCACAACCGACACCAAAGAAATACAAACAATTATAAGAACATATGAGCAACTCTATGCCAACAAACTGGACAATCTGGAAGAAATGGATACCTTTCTAGAGACATATAAACTACCACAACTGAACCAGGAAGAAATAGAAAGCCTGAACAGACCTATAACCAGTAAGGAGATTGAAACAGTCATCAAAAATCTCCAAACAAATAAAAGTCCAGGGCCAGACAGCTTCCCAGGGGAATTCTACCAAACATTTAAAGAAGAACTAATTCCTATTCTCCTGAAACTGTTCCAAAAAATAGAAATGGAAGGAAAACTTCCAAACTCATTTTATGAGGCCAGCATCACCTTGATCCCAAAACCAGACAAGGATCCCATCAAAAAAGAGAATTAAAGACCAATATCCTTGATGAACACAGACGCGAAAATTCTCACCAAAATACTGGCCAGTAAGATACAACAGTACATTAAAAGGATTATTCACCACGACCAAGTGGGATTTATTCCAGGGCTGCAAGCTTGGTTCAACATCCGCAAATCAATCAATGTGATACAACACATCAATAAAAGAAAGAACAAGAACCATATGATGCTCCCAATAGATGCTAAAAAAGCAATTGACAAAGTACAGCATCCCTTCCTGATTAAAACTCTTCAAAGTGCAGGGATGGAGGGCACATACCTCAATGTTATCAAAGCCATCCATGAAAAACCCACTGCAAATATCATTCTCAATGGAGAAAAACTGAAAGCTTTTCCACTAAGGTCAGGAACATGGCAAGGATGTCCGTTATCACCACTGCTATTCAACATAGTACTAGAAGTCCTAGCCTCAGCAATCAGAAAACAAAAAGAAATTAAAGGCATTCAAATCAGCAAAGAAGAAGTCAAACTATCACACTTTGCAGATTATATGATACTATATGTGGAAAACCCAAAAGACTCCACTTCAAATCTGCTAGAACTTGTAGGAATAGAGTAAAGTGTCAGGATATAAAGTCAATGCACAGAAATCAGTTGCATTTCTTTACAATAACAACAAGACAGAAGAAAGAGAAATTAAGGAGTCAATCCCATTTACAATTGCACCCAAAACCATAAGATACCTAGGAATACCTAACCAAAGAGGCAAAGAATGTATACTCAGAATACTATAAAGTACTCATGAAAAAAGTTAAGACACCAAGAAATAGAAAAATGTTCCATGCTTATGGATTGGAAGAACAAATATTGTGAAACTGTCTATGCTACCTAAAGCAATCTACACATTTAAAGCAATCCCTACCAAAATCCCATCCAGTTTTTTCAAAGAAATAGAACAAACAATCCTAAAATTTATATGGAACAAGAAAAGACCTCAAATAGCCAAAGGAACATTGAAAAAGAAAGCCAAAGTTGGTGGCATCACAATTCCAGATTTCAAGCTCTATTACAAAGCTGTCATCATCAAGACAGTATGGTACTGGCACAAAAACAGACACATAGATCAATGGAACAGAATAGAGAGCCCAGAAATAGACCCTCAACTCTATGGTCAACTAATCTTCGACAAAGCCAGACAGAATGTCCAATGGAAAAAAGACAGCCTCTTCAACAAATGGTGCTGGGAAAATTGGACAGCCACATGCAGAAAAATGAAATTGGACTATTTCCTTATACCACACATGAAAATAGACTCAAAATGGATGAAGGACCTCAATGTGAGAAAGGAATCCATCCAAATCCTTGAGGAGAAGACAGGCAGCAACCTCTTTGACCTCAACCACAACAACTTCTTCCTAGGAACATCACCAAAGACAACAGAAACAAGGCCAAAAATGAACTATTGGGATTTCATCAAGATCAAAAGCTTTTGCACAACAAAGGAAACAGTCAACAAAACCAAAGGACAACTAACAGAATGGAAGAAGATATTTGCAAACAACATATCAGATAAAGGGCTAGTATCCAAAATCTATAAAGAGCTTAGCAAACTCAACACCCAAAGAACAAATAATCCAATCAAGAAATGGGCAGAGGACATGAACAGACATTCCTGCAAAGAAGACATCCAGATGGCCAACAGACACATAAAAAAATACTCCACATCACTCGGCATCAGGGAAATACAAATCAAAACCACACTGAAATACCACCTCACACCAGTCAGAATGGCTAAAATTAACAAGTCAAGAAATGACAGATGCTGGCGAGGATGCGGAGAGAGGGGAACCCTCCTACACTGTTGGTGGGAATGCAAGCTGGTCCAACCACTCTGGAAAACAGTGTGGAGGTTCCTCAAAAAACTGAAAATAGAGCTACCCTATGACCCAGAAATTGCACTACTGGGTATATATCCTAAAGATACAAACGTGGTGCTCTGAAGGGACACGTGCACCCGAATGTTTATAGCAGCAATGTCCACAATAGCCAAACTATGGAAAGAACCTAGATGTTCATCAACAGATGAATGGATAAAGAAGATGTGGTAGATATACACAATGGAATACTATGCCATCAAAAGAAATGAAATCATGCCATTTGAGACGACGTGGATGGAACTAGAGGGTATCATGCTTAGTGAAATAAGTCAATCAGAGAAAGACAACTATCATATGATCTCCCTGATACAAGGAAGTGGAGATGTAATGTCGAGGGTTGGGGGAGTAGGAAAAGAAAAAATGAAAGAAGATGGGATTGGGAGGGAGAGAAACCATAAAAGACTCAATCTCAAAAAACAGACTGACAGCTTTGCGCAGTGGCAGTATCGTAGCCAATGAGGTTTATCCAAGGCGCGATTATTGCTAATTGAAAAAACAGACTGAGGGTTGCTGGGAGGAGGGTGGACGGAAGAGGGTAGTGGGAATATGGACACTGGGGAGGGGATGTGCTATGATGAGTGCTGTGAAATGTGTAAACCTGTCGATTCACAGACCTGTACCCTGGGGATAAAAATGCATTGTATGTTTATTTAAAAAATAAATAAATAAATATTTTTTTTAAATAGAATTAAATTTAAAAAAATAAGAAAATCTAAATCCAGCAGGAAAAGAGAAATAATAAAGATCAGAGCAGATGTAATGGAGGAAGACAAAAAAAAATGGAGAAACATACCATGCTCATGGATTGGAAGAACAAATATTGTGAAAACGTCTATGCTACCTAAAGCAATCTACACATTTAAAGCAATCCCTATCAAAATACCATCAATGTTTTTCAAAGAAATGGAAAAAATAATCCTAAAATTTTTATGGAACCAGAAAAGACACCAAATATTCAGAGGAATGTTGATAAAGAAAACCAAAGTTGGTGGCATCACAATTCCAGACTTCAACATCTATTACAAAGCTGTACTTTGTAATAGACTATATCAAGACTATAATTGTACTGGCACAAATACAGACACATAGATCAATGGAACAGAAAAGAAAACCCAAAAATGGACCCTTAACTCTATGGTCAACTAATCTTCAACAAAGCAGGAAAGAATGTCCAATGGAAAAAAGACAGCCTCTTCAACAAAAGGTGCTGGGAAAATTGGACAGCCACATGCAGAAAAATGAAACGGGACTATTTCCTTACACCACACACAAAAATAGATTCAAAATGGATGAAAGACCTCAATGTGAGACAGGAATCCATCAAATCCTGAGGAGAACACAGGCAACAACCTCCTCGACTTCAGCGGCAGCAACTTCTTCCTAGAAACATCACCAAAGCCAAGGGAAGCAAGGGCAAAAATGAACTACTGGGCCTTCATCAAGATCAAAAGTTTTTGCACAGCAAAAGAAACAGACAACAAAACCAAAAGACAACTGACACAATGGGAGAAGATATTTGCAAACGACATATCAGATAAAGGGCTAGTATCCAAAACCTATGAAGAACTTACAAACTCAACACCCAAAGAACATAATCCAATCAAGATATGGCAGAAGACATGAACAGACATTTCTGCAAAGAAGACATCCAAATGGCCAATAGACACATGAAAAAGTGTTCAATATCACTCAGCATCAGGGAAATATAAATCAAAACCACAGTGAAAGACTACCTCACACCAGTCAGAATGGCTAAAATTAACAAATCAAGAAATGACAGATGTTGGTGTGGATGCAGAGAAAGGGGAACCCTCCTACACTATTGCTTGGAATGCACGCTGGTACAACCACTCTGGAAAACAGCATGGAGTTTCCTCAAAAAGTTGAAAATAGAGCTACACTATGTAGGACACAGCAACAACACTACTGGGTATTTACCCTAAAGATACACATGCATGGGGCGCCTGGGTGGCTCAGTGGGTTAAAGCCTCTGCCTTTGGCTCAGGTCATGATTCCAGGGTCCTGGGATCGAGCCCCACATCGGGCTCTCTGCTCAGCGGGGAGCCTGCTTCCTCCTCTCTCTCTCTGCCTGCCTCTCTGTCTACTGTGATTTCTGTCTGTCAAATAAATAAATAAAATCTTTAAAAAAAAAAAAAAAAAAGATACACATGCAGTGATCCGAAGGGGCACGTGCACCCGAATGTTTATAGCAGCAATGTCCACAATAGCCAAACTATAGAAAGAATCTAGATGTCCATCAACAGATGAATGGATAAAAAAGATGTGGTATATATATAAAATGGATTACTATCCTGTCATCAAAAAAATGAAATCTTGCCATTTGCAAAGACATGGATGGAACTAGAAGGTATTATGTTAAGTGAAGTAAGTTAATCAGAGAAAGACGATTATCAGATGATCTCTCTGATATGAGGAATTTGAGAGGCAGGGCAGGGGCTCGTGGGGGATGAGGGGAGGGAAATGAAACAAGATGGGATTGGGAGGGAGATAAACCATAAGAGACTCTTAATCTCAGGAAAGAAACTGAGGGTTGCTGGGGGTGTGGGAGGGAGGGATCGGGTAGCTGGATTATGGACATGGGGGAGGGTGTGTGCCATGGTGAGTGCTGTGAAGTGTGTACGACTGATGACTCACAGTCCTGTATCCCTGGGGCAAATAATACATTATATGTTAATCAATTTTAAATAAAAAGATATGTCCTGTTTTGGGTGGACAAAACTGTAGGTCCATAGCCTTTCCTGGGGACGAGAGATATGCCTCTATTTTTGCTTCCAAACTCCCTGTGCTCTAGGGCCAGAGGCTCACTTCACCAGCAGCCTGGGGAATTTTTATGTCCTGAGCATGAGACTGTTCTTCCTCTGCTCCCTTCTTCCTTTTCTGCAGAAGGATTGATGAATTTAGTTCCATAGGAATTCTCTCTGCTTGCTGACAGGATAGCACCCAGCCAATGGGCTTGTGTTTCCAGCAGGGGCGGTAGGAAACAGTCACTGTGTTCTGCAAATGGGCACTGCCAGAACAGCCATTGCCTGATGCTGCTGAGAATTCCATTAACATACCCTCCTGCCAAGTCCCTCTTAGCGGACAAAGGAAGGGAAGGAGCAGTTTCATATCTATTTGCATGTGATCACCATTTTACCGCTTGGTAACTGGCAGGCAAAACAGAATTTCATCTCTGGGCTCAATCAAGGACTTTGCGAAGTCACTACCAGGAAAACTGGGGCTTGTGCCATATTTCAGGACAAATCTGTACGCTCCCTTCTAACTGCCCTATTGCAGGTGGTTGCCACTTTGGCATTTATGGGCTGATGGGCCAAAGAACAAAAGCCAAACATGTGAAGAAGGGGCATATTTCCAAATAAAATCTTGCCATAAGATCATTTGGTGACTTAACATAAAAATTTGGATTTCTGTCCATCTTGGCCAGCATTATTACTGTATAAAGTTGAATAAGATGCACTAAAATAAATATTACAAGTAGAGGACATAGAAATTCTTCTTAATAAAGTATAAAATAACATATTTAGAAATACACAGAAAAAGGTTTGGAAGGATAAGCATTATGCTAATAATACCAATTACCTCTAGGAAGGAAAAAGTGGGATTGGAAAAATGGGGAGTTTAAGGAGTATTTCCCCTTTACAAAAGTGTTGAATATTAGACAACAAAAATGTACGTATGTTTCCTTATGTGACTGAATATCTCTTTGCAAAAGAGAATTTTCTGTCTCTGAGAAAGTTCCTTCAGGTCATATAAATATACTTTGAAATCCAGTAGTGACTTAAGAGCTCGATTGTAAAACATTCACAAAAATGCAGAGTGATGGAATAAATGAATAATTAGCCCCAAGCCTCCCCAGGAATTTTCCCAGTTTGGACCACAATGACATACTGTTGGGGAGAAAAGCTCACACCACTACATGACAAAGGGCTAAGTTGTCTTCCTTCAGGAGGCAGTAGCTCTGTGCTCTCCCTGACCATGCCCTTTCTGGTGAGTGGAGGGCAGCTTCCCTCCGCGGGTACCCCAGGCTGGAAGTTGAGTCCCAGGTGCCGCAGGGCCACTAAGGGCACCAAGCAGAGGGGTTCACCGTCCTGTGCTGTGTTCTTCCTCCTTCCTAACAGTTCTTTGGACTTTGTGATAAACTGCACTATCGCATGCAAAATTTCAAGGTTTTCTTAAATAGAAAGGAAATTTTCAACACGTAAGATTAGTAATATTAAAGTGCTTTCCAGGAGATTATCTGATACATAGTTAGTACCTTCCAAGTATTTGTTAAGTAAATTAAACTCTTTCGATTAAAAACAAATTAAAATATTTTAAAAGTACTTAAAATAGGATGAAGCATTTGCTTAAGTGTTTTGATTATTTCCTGGATTAAACGTTCCATTATGGTCTCTACCTGCCTGACATTGTCTATTATGGGTAAAACTCTCCTTTCTGGAGTGGCATCCCAGCAAAAGCCAAGTGACACATAAAATGCAGTCACAGTTGTACTGGTCCGAGTAGTCATTCTAAATCGTGGCTACGTATTAGGATCATCTAAGGAGTTTTTAAAAATTCCTGGGGACCTGGGCACACCCTAGAGCAATTAAGTCAGAACTTCTGGGGTTAAGACCCAGGCATAAGGTTGTTTTTGCTGCCTTTTTTTTTTTTTAACTTCCCAGATGATTCCAGTGTGCTACTACGTTTGAGACCAACTGCTCAAACGTCAATATGCCTAAAGGATTTAGGCTTTCATAAAGGACCTTTCATAAAGGAAGACCTTACTTAAGATAAGGTGTAGTTCAGTAGGTCTGGCGTGGGGCCTGGGATGGTGTCTTTCCAAAGAGCTTCAAAGTGATATAGCGAAGATCTGGTTTCTAGAGCCTTTCACACAGATGCCTAAGGAGATATGTAAAAAACACTGACGGCAGTAGTACTTGTAATAAGGAAATACTGAAAGCCACCTAAAATGTCCATGAACAGGAGGATGAATTGTGGTACATGCAGACAAATGAACACTCTATAGCATTTAAAATGGATAAATTATGACTACATGTATCCTCATAGATAAATCTCAAAATGTTGAGAGAAAAGTACAAAGGCATTTGCACATTATGATGTCATTTACATTAGTTATAAAAGCATAAACAACACTATGTATTGTTTATGGATACATATGGTATTAATATTACACATGAAAATAATAAAACCAGATTCAAGACTGTGGTTTATCTGGGGAGGGAGTAAAATTAGAAGTGGGGGGTGCCTGCGTGGCTCAGTGGGTTAAAGCCTCTGCCTTCGACTCAGGTCATGATCTCAGAGTTCTGGGATGGAGCCCCAAATCCAGCTCTTTGCTCAGCAGGGAGCCTGCTTCCTCCTCTCTCAGTCTACTTGTGATCTCTCTCTCTCTCTCTGTGTCAAATAAATAAATAAAATATTTTTTCAAAAAATACTGTTAATCTGCACTAAAAAAAAATTAGAAGTGGGGAGAGGTACACAGTAAGTTTCAGCTGAAACCGTGTTTTATTTCTTCTAAAAATAACAGCATATAGCAAAAAGCTAGGATCTGATGGTGTTGGGGAGCTTGGCGGTGAGCACCTCTATGTCTGTTTCATTATCGTTTATACTTTGCATCTTTAAAATAATTTCTAACTTTTAAAAAGTTTTTAATTTATGTATACCTGTATTCATAGCAACATTATTCACAATAGCCAAAAGATGAGGCAGCCCAAATGTACATTGAGAGATGAATGAATAAACAAAATGTGGTTATGTACATACATTTGAGTATCACTCAGCCTTAAAAGGAAGAAAATGTTCACATATGCCTCCATACGAACCTTGGAGGTATTATGCTAAATAAAATAAACCAGTCACAAATGACAAATACTGTACACTCCCACTTGTATGAGGTACCTGGAGTAGTAAACTCATACAGACAGTAGAATGGTGGTTACCAGGGGGCTGGAGAGAGGGAGAAATGGCTGCTATTGTTCAGTGGGTTTTGGGGTTTCAGTGTGTGAAGGTGAAAAAAGCCTTGGAAATGGTTGGTGGTGAAAATGCCCAGCAGTGTGAATTACTTCATGCCACTGAACTGCAGACTTGAAAATGGTTAAAATGATAAATTTTATATTGTGTACATTTCACCACAATTTTTTAAAGCTTTCAGTTAAAAAAAAAAATCAAGGAAGACCATTCAAAGGACCAGTAAAAGATATTTTGGAAATCATATGGGGGAATACCATCTAGTCAAAAATAAGGTCCACATGTGCTGGTATGGCATATTTGCCCAGGCACACCGGTCACCAGAAGTATTAGTGTATGCAATGCCATCCTTCATACTGCGAGTATCTCTGGAAAATACCTAAGAAAAAGGTAACTGCCATCACTTCTGGGGAGGAAAACATGGAAGCATGAGGTCAGAGGTGAGCTCAGGGTCTAACTATTCAAAAAAACTCAACCAGTTTTTAAAGAAGAACAGTTCTCTAAGTCACCCATACTGCTGAGAAGGATGAA
Organism: Mustela erminea; assembly: GCF_009829155.1. Taxonomy (NCBI): domain Eukaryota; kingdom Metazoa; phylum Chordata; class Mammalia; order Carnivora; family Mustelidae; genus Mustela; species Mustela erminea. Next base: position 118,579,075 of record NC_045614.1, on the reverse strand, counting down.
AAGAAATAACTGGAATGCACACTTAACACCACAATTCGGAATAACTGAACAGTTAGGTGGCATGCCAGGAGCACACAGTTGACAGAACTGGCCTGTTATACCCTAGTGAACACTTTCTGTAAATGTTCAAAATATTTAACGGAAGACTTAAAAATATGTCTACTTCTGTATTGCCAACTTATTGAAGCAGAAAACATGCTTTCCCCAATATGAATTACGTTTAAGAAAACTTTTTATGTTTTGCATTTTGTAGTTTAGTTGTTATATTGTCAGCATCATTTCCACCTATATGGTAATATTTGCCATTTTTATATAATTTTATTTTAAAGAATTTCCTTTGATAAGAGATTTTTCTTGTCCTTTGCTTCCAGTTTTCGTTTTCGTTTCGTTTCATTGACAATTATTCCTATTTAGTTTCCATGTTTGCTGTTCACATACCCGAAAGTGCATGGATAATGGATTCTTTTAAAGCAAAATAGACATTTTTCAAAATCACAAAAAATCATACACATACACACATATAAGTGTATGTATATGTATATGTATGTATTCTGATTCCCAATCCATTGCTTTTCCCATTCGGCCTACTTTAGTAGCCAAAGGCGTAAAAGAACACACTCCTTGTTATCCTAAAGTCACGATTTCTAAGAGCCCTTGCTTTATGGATTAAAATCTCCTCTCCTCCACTAGGTGGTTTTTAGCCTAGGATCCCGCTTCCGAGGTATGGTACCAACCACATTTGAATTGCTAACTGTAAGATTTAAAGAGTCCACATGGTGGCACTAGATACCTTTGGTCAAAGTCCATAACCCAGTAAGCTATTTCTGAAAAACAGGGAGAGAAGAGCCTCTGGCATTAGCAAAGATTAAAAATTAAAGCTAGTATGAAAGACATCTTGTTCCTGTCTGGAGGGATGGCCCTCAGCCAAAGCATATTTGAAGCTCTAATTACATACTTAAAGACATCCAAAGTGCCAAGCGGATGTTACAGACTCCTACAATGAAGCCGATTTCGTCCAGTGGCAAACATACATCTGTTCCTTCAGACATACTTCATTACAACATACATACAACATACTTCCACACACTTCCTCCTTACATATTTCTCTCTCTGTCCACCTATCTTCATCTCTCTTTCTCTGACACATAGGTACACATATGCATCTACACAATGGAGTGCATTTTTAGGTGATGGGGGGTGCAGGTAAGATTCATAATCACATCCCTACTAAATAATTCTTTTAAAGTGTACAGTTGCTGCCTGTCTTCATCTTTTTGTAAGTTCCCAAATTTCAATAGTTCATGAATGTCCCGTAAGAAGGTATAAAACTTGGTGGGTTAAGTCTCAACTCAGATGGTAAATATCTTAAAACTCATCACAAAAGTATCTACTTCTAATCTTTTTACAATCTTATACTAATTTATAACAGACTGGGAAATTTCATTGCTAGTCCTTCACATACAGGTAGTTTTAAAGGGTAACACCCAGCAATTGATCTTGAATAAATTTCCAACAAATAAGCTTCAGAAATGCCTAAAGAAAGAAAAGCTGAAAAGCTTAGTGGTTTATGATTCTATTTTTTGATGCCCATTATCATAGCTTTCTTTCAAGCTAAAAATATCTTAAAGATGATTTAATAAAATGTGCTGCCTTGAGTATTTTTACAACACACAGATTCAATGTGATCTACTCACTTCATTCAGAAACTTTTTGTGCAGACAAGAATTTTTTCCATGACAATAGGTGTATGTGTCTCGCACCCTGATTAAACAAACCAAAACAGCACCTTCCAGGCCTCTAATCTACTTTTTAAAATGAGCATTTTTTTTAAAAGATTTTATTTATTTATTTGACACAGAGAGATCACAAGTAGGCAGAGAGGCAGGCAGAGAGAGAGAGAGAGGGAAGCAGGCTCCCCACTGAGCAGAGAGCCCGCCCGATGCGGGACTCGATCCCCGGACCCTGAGATCATGTCCTGTAAAATGAACATTTAAATTCAAAAGCACATTGCACTGAGTAAACCAGAATTCTTAAATGACCATAACCCAGTAATATATTGTACATATAAGAGTACAAATAAGAGTATTTTTATATGTGAAACACCAAAAAGATGAATGGGTAGATGGCTTTTCATGTGTTTATTTTCAGAAGCAGTGATTATGGTCCTGCTAAACCCAAAACGTCTCAGAATTTGAAAGGAAGGTAAATTTTAAATGTATCCATAAAATAGAGAAACTTCTCCAGTCTCAGGCTAACTCCCGTGACGTAGGGAAGAAGTAGTGTGAGCAGTTTGGTCAAGTCTACTGCAAGCCCAGGAGTTGACAATACTCTGCACAAATTCAAGAAGTCCATGGCAGATCACGTACAGCCACTGACTGTGGGCATTGAAAATAACACATCATTGCAGACAGTGTATCTTTTTCCCCCAAGATCTCCAACTCAGAACCAAACAATGTGCAGACAAGACTCAGAAACTGTTTTATTAAATTGAACACAAAATACCTGTTACAATAATGTCAAGCTTTTATCAGAAATCAGTACATAAGTGAGGATACACAGCCAAAATGAGCCATCAACATAAGCAGTGTAAATTTTAAATAACTTTTGGGTTTCTATTTTCAATATGCTGAAGAAAATAAAACCAAAAAAAGCAATTTCAATCTCACAATTCACAGTTGATTGGTTTTAATCCCATGACACTTTTGCCATTTTATTGCCCCAGAATGCAAACAGATTTCCAAAGTGGGTGATTGACACTTAGCCCCAACAATACACACAGATGTTAAACCCCTGTATGACATTTAGAAAAGATTTTAGGAAACAACCCCAATTTCATACAGTTCTGGCTGGCGGTTTTTAGCTATATCCTTTACTAGATATTTTTCTAGTGAAATAGCAAAAGCGGTTTTAAAAATTTGCCATGCCATTAAATGAAGGGTTCTAAAGTCTCCCTTGTTTTTTTTTTAAGTGATTTTATTCTCTAATTTAAAACAATAACTACACTAAAATGCAACCTTAACAGTGAAAGCAAAATCAGTTTTGCTTCTGGATCTAGAGCATACATCCAAGAGAGGCAACTCATTGCCCTAGCAGATACATGGAATGCTTCAGAGCAGAATCTGACATGCTCTAGTAAGGCATCTCAAAGCAGACACACCATACCTAAATTAAATTATTACAGTCAGCCGAGGATACCACAAGGTGAACACCAACTAACACAGAATCAACATGAATTCTTACAAAATGATACACTGATTTACAAAACCACAGAAAGGTGCTCAAGTACCAAAAGAAGGCAAAACAATGACCAGCCACTCTAAAAGAGTTTTGTTCCCGTAAATGCCAGATTTGCAGAGTAGAAATAAACTTTATATGTGCTTTGCCCTAGAATATCACTCATCCTGACATATGGGGTTACTTTTCCTTAAAAAAATATATCATGTAGAGAATATACATTGAATCAGTGATATAGAACATTTATTTTCACTAGTGAGGGGGTCACTTAAGCACTTAACTAGAAAAAGAGTAATCATGAAGGTTATTTAAATCGAAAAGAAATCTGATAAAACCTGCATTATTAGTTGGTATTAACAGTGAAGTGAGGTTTTTAGCAATTACATTGGCTTAATGAGAAGCATGACCATTAAAAAAATCTTTAAATTCAAAGAATCGTGAAATGCCCAAAAATGAAAGTTTAGTTAGTAAAAAATCATACTTTCATTTTAAGGTCCCCAAAGGAATGTTTGGTTATCTTGGAAGCCATGATGCTTATCATACAAGCACAAGAATATGCATCAGGAACAGTGAAGTTTCAATTCTGACTTATCCATTGAATCTTCATTACCTGGAGCAAGTCACTTAAATTCTTCAGATTTTGCCCACAAAAAATTGGCATAAAAATAAAGGCATATGTCAAAAAAAATTTTTTTTCTAAACAGTACTAGAGTAAAGCTAAAGATGGTTACTAAGGCTCACAATTTCAACAACTCATTGTACAGTACAATCATTTTCGATCCTGCTAATTATGGCTAGAGGAAGCATGAGCAATGACAATATTCAGGGAATTCAAAGGCTTTAGATAAGTTAATGGTTTTGACTTTCACAACTGTGAAATCTGTTCTTCTCCAGTTGTCTAAAACAGCTAATCATCTATGGGTTTGACTCTCTCCACCTCTCTATGTTCTGATAGAGCAGGTGAAAGTAATGACAGAGATGTGGTTTCATGGAGAAAAGCAGCAATAGAATGAAATGAGGTATAAGGTGATTTAATAAACCCCAATCCGTAATTTACAGTTATTTTAAAGAGGCTGCATAGTTCAGCAAAAATACATTATAGAAGAGGGATAAAGAAAAAATTCTTATGGAACTTTAAAAGGTGTGACAACTAAGCATTTAAAATGACCAACACCAGAGAACTTGAGGTTGGAAAGGAGTGGTTTTCCTCCACGCTAAGCACATATAAAAACAGAAACCAGAAGGCTAAAGTCCACAAGAGAAAACAATGTATGTTATTTGGTTCCAGTTATCAACTTCATACACTGCTTTTTAAAAGATAGCAATATTCAAACAGATAATAAAGCCTAGTTAACGACACCTATGCTGAAGTGTTTAAGGGAGAATATGGTCTGAAATTTATGCTGAAATATAGATTTTTTAAAAACTCCATGGATGGATGGATAGAGGGACAGACAGACGGGTGGTAATTCAAGCCTAGTAAAGTGTTAATGGCCTAATTTACTGGTGATATACTGTAAAAATCTTTTAACTTCAATGTATGTTTAAAATTTTTCATAATAAAATATTGAGGAAAATTTTACTATTTCTACAATAAAGTTAATTTAGCAGTGTGTTTTAAAGACTCAGGCAATTTAGAATTGTAATTAACTGAAGGGAGAATTTTTGCTTAAGGCCTCAAACCCAATTTCTGAAGATCCTTTCTTTAACATAGAGATGAACTAACACAATTGGTAAGTATTGTGAACAAGACACTCTCTTCTTCACACACCTCATTTGCAAGTAAGTAATTCTCTTCTCTCTATACAATAGTCAAGTTTTGAAAAGAGCACTGGAATAAAGTTTTTCCAAACATCAGTGTAAATCAAGCCCTTCCAATCCACCACACTACTACTCATTAAATATAAATGCAACATAGATCAAGGTGAAGAATAATCTATGACTACTGTCAGCCTGGGACAACTGGATTTATTTTCAGGGTGTGTGGTTCCTTATCAACAATGTTAACAGTTTTACTCAGTATCAAACTGAAATCTCATTAAGCCAAAAATAAATAAATATATAAAATGCAGAATACAGAATTCACACAGACCTTCGCTATTCCAAGCTTCTGTTTAATGAACTGTGATTAACGGCAATAATTCATCATCTCTTCTCTCTGTGAAATGCTAAAACATGCTAAAGGCACTCATATTCTGGGCTTAATGGAGACAGGGTCACATGGGACCATAAGCCAGTATTTACTTTTTGGTAGCTACCCAGAATGGGAGTTTACAAATGACCCTCCCATTCACACTGGGAAGAAAAAGTCAAACACCTATCAGTAGAAACTTCATATGAGAAACTATTTACACAGCTATTTTTCCACTCAGAAAGACTGCTAGTAACTATGATGATAGAGGTCTACAAAGAAAAACCCCCCAAAAACAAAAGCAACAACAAAACACTATTATGTATGAAACTCCTGAATAGTAATTTGGCTGGTTAAAAAAAAAAAAAAAATAGTTGTTAAGGTGGAGTATTTTTTTAAGCATTTGTTCAAAAGCCTACATTAAACTTTTGTCTCTATTGACAAAATATTTCTATTTCTAAAGAAATTCTATTGTCTTATATATGCCTCACCAAGTTCTTTAGAGAGCACTTTCAGTCTACATTCCAATATTAAGGAAACAAAACAAGTTCCAAATACACCATCCCTAGGTCTCTCTGTAGAGGATACCATGCCCAAAATTACAGGTCTCCCCTGACCAGCAAGACTTGTATTACACAGGTCACTGGACAGTCCTCAAACTGTCATTGTTCAGGGTCCCATCCAATTCAGGAGTGAAGGAATCATAAAATCCCACTGCTAATGCTTAGAATCTATCTACAGAGGAAGATTAAAGCAAACATATGTTTCATGTTTATTTATAACCATGAAACATGTATTTTCCCATTCCCCTCATTGAAAGCGTAGACAAGCAGCTACAAACAAGCACATCAATTCTGTAAATAAGGTGGAAGGAAGATCTCATGCTTCCCTTCAGCTGTGTTAAGTCAGAGGAACATAAGGATGGTCTCAGGCAGCCATGATTCTTCATTCAATCTCAGAGTTTCAAAAAATCCTAAATGGTTTTCTAAGTTTACCAACTCATTAGGAGGGGAAATAATGAAGAAGAGTTGGAGAAGGAACTTTTTCTAAATGAATGGTATAAAATATTCATCTTGCAGAATTCAGTGCAATAAGAGACAAGCAGACAAATGTAATAAAAAAACATGCACATATTTACAGGTTGTAGTACATGAAATACAAAGACAAGACCAACAAAGTATTTTCTGTTCAGTGTGGAGCCAAAAGGATTTACATGGCACACTTTGTTTTGTAGCTAACTTTTTGAAAAAAACACTTCAAAGGCATAGGCAGTCCAATCTTTTAATTGGAACATGGAATTTTTCCTTTACAACTTCTTGCCCTCAATATCTTAAGAAGAGTTTCTAATTGTTATCTTCTAACATTGACTTCGAATGACAACTTACAGAAAGATACTCACAAAGAGACTTTGATGCTACGAGTTCTTCTTGCAGATGATTACTGAAATCTACTGACTCAACTAAAGGTCTTCCGCTGTTTAGGCCTCTGTCCGTCCTTGTATACAGCATATACAAAGATACTAACATGACTCTTGGGCAGCACAGGGTGCAGATTCTAGAGCACATTACAAAGCAGGACTGGACTTCACAAAAGGAAACCAACAGAGATCACGTATCACTGACTGTGGTAGTAACAACGGCCTTCTTTGACAGGGAAAAAACACTAATAGGAATGCATGGAGATGAGAAATTGTACCATGCAGAGATATATTTATTTAGGTATTTCCTTTTTGACAACCTCTGTCACCTTTGCTTCACCTATGGAGCACAGGAGAATGTTGAAAGGTAACAACCCCAAAACAATCCAAAGTCATAGAGATCTGTGATTTTCTCTTTTTTTGGATGTGTAGGTAACCTCTATAAATGATCATGGAAGTTATCAACTTCCTACAGTTTGGAAATTAAGGAGCAAACCGAGTTATTGTAGGCAATATGGTATCTAAAGTGTCATATAAAACAAACACATAGCTCTTCTTTAGTGCAAAGAAATAGAGCAAGTAAGAAATAACACTATAAATCTAACTTTTTTCTTTAAAGAAAATGCGTTTATGCATTCATAACATCCATTAAGGGCACTGGGAGACTGGAAACCTGAATATGCAAGGCCAGGAAAGACATCAAGGCCTTTAAGTCCACTGCTTTTTGTATATATGTAATGAAATTATTAAGTGGGGGGAGTGAAGAAAATCCTTCAATTTTATTTGCAAAGGAAAAACTGAAAGTGGATAAATGCCACTTTTACAAACTGTAAATTCTTATCCACGATCTTCTACTACTACCTGAAATAAGGATCCAATGAAATCTTCTCTATGGTATTACATAAATATATATGTATGTGTATATATATGTACTTATATACACACACATATATGTATGTATATCTATATGTACACAGACATACAGAGAAAGGGAGGAAAATAAGGTTTTTAAATAATTAAAGAACTAAGTGGCCAGCACTGTAATATTAAATTCTACCCAAAAATTATACTTAGCAGCAATATGAGTAACCTACTGACCAATAAAGTAAGTTCTAAATTGGCCTAAACTAATCAATTGTATAAAAGGATTATTATACTCAGAGTCACAGGTCTAGATAGAATCTCAATAATGTTATTTCATTCTCCTGTTTCTGGGAGGGAAAAAAAATGTACTAAACAATTCTATTTTTCAAAAAACCACCACTTCAACAGAAGAACAAGTTGATAATTGTACCAGTGGTTATCCCAAAACTGAATTTTAAATACAGATCTACATTGCTCAAAAATTGTTCATAAGGATTAAAGGCAAGGAATGATGATTGTAATTTCCTTCTCCCCATCTCTTTGCCTATAGAATTCTCAAGGAAAAATAGGAGTTTTATTTTTAATTACTAATTAAAGCAATCAAATGTGAATTGACCATAGTGCAAAGATACTGCTCATTATAAACTTCCTGGTGAATGTGGCCTTTCAAAAAAAAGTATGGATGAGCACCAGTCTTATCCATGTAAATACAGTAAGTAGATAAAATACAACTAATTAAAGTTCATAGAGTACTCCATTAGTTTATCTAGCCATACACTAGAGCTTCTTATTTTAAAAACCAAAATCAAATAATAATACTGTTAAAACGATCAGATACCAAAGTAATCCATAATGTATTTCCACAACCTTTAAGGAAGCTGAATTACAAAGAACCAAAGTTCATGTATTTTACTACTGGATATTATGAAACTAAAATTTGGTTAACTTTTTTTTTAATCCTCTCTATCTATAAAATAATAAGGTAGTAGTATTTTTCAGGGTAGCCAACCAACTGGCAAGACAGGAAAGAACATAAGTAAACCATAAGGATCAGCTTATCAAAAAAGTCTCCCAAAACAAATATCAAGAGATCTGAACTCAACAATCGAGATTGTCATATAAGTAAGTTATTATCAGTGAATAACTCTAAATTGAAAAATTAAACACATCTTTACATTTCTCAAAACCATCTGAAAAATATTTTTTTTAAAAATAGCATATCTATCTTAAATGCATTGAATATTGGAACAGGGGGCTTGGAAAGCCCACAAAATAGTGGGGCATGAAAATGAGCTCATTAAACAAGCTAATTCAACTGAGGTGGGGTGGGGGAAGGGGGAAGGAAGGAAGAAGATGGCATTTAAATGTGTAAAATCCACCACTGGAAACGAAATTTCACAGTTGGGAAGTCGACAAGCACACTGGAAGTGTATAAATCCAAGAAAATCTATACTCAATCAATAATGGGAAGACAAGGGGAAAACATGTCCTGGGAAAGACCCTAATCCGGTTTATATTCATAGATCCTACTGGCAAGGCATTGTGTTGAGGTGGTTCCAAAGAAACCTTGGGAAACCAGAATCTCTGCTTACCTGTTTTTACCATTATCTGAAGTAAGAACTCAATAAAATTCTTTACTTAACAGTACGTAAAACTAAAACTGCAAAAGAAGGTGAAATTTTTAAATTTTTAAATAGTTAAAGCTCTAAGTGATCAGGCTACTAGTTGACCAGAACTCAGTCAAGATAAAAAGTTATTTCTCATGGGGTAGATGGTCACATGCTCTAAGTAGCTCAACACAACTGACCTGAAAATGCATCATGACCTAAGAAGCATATTCTTTTCCTTCCCCAGACTTGATAGCTCATGGTACACCACTGCAGGTTACACGTATTAACATTAAGCAGAGGAATATACTCAGATCAAAAGGACCACAAAAGCAGGGCATGTTGACAGAAGGCAAACAACAGGCAGGAAAAGCTGCTCTATCTGAATACAACAACCACTATACATATCCCAGATTCTCCATCTCATTTCTGTACCGCTGTTCAGACACCTTGCTTTTATGTTGCTTGCTCTCTAAATGCTGCCGGAACTCCATCTCCTCACCAGCCCCAACATTACACATGGAGCAGTAAAACTGGCCACTTGGGGTAACACACATGGCCAGATCACGTGGAATTCTCTGCCGAGAGCGGGGATTGAAGTAAGGACCTGCTAAAGCAAGAGATAAAAATGGATTCACTTCAAAATATTCACTACATAAATGATGACAGTCATTAATTATAACTAATGTATTTTAGGTTTGGGGGTATTGTTTGTTTGTTTTTACTGAAGCATAGTTGACATACACTGTCATTAGTTTACAGTATGACGTAGAGACTGCACCACTCTATACATTATGCTATGCTCACCACAGGTGTAGTCCAGCTGTCACCATGCAACACTATTATAGTTCCACCAACTATATTCCCTATGCTGTATCATTTATCCCCTGACTTATTCACTCCATAACTGGAAGCCTGTATCTCCCATTCCCCTTCACTATTTTGCCAAAGCCACCTGCCCCTCACCTAGGGTTCTCTGTATTTACTTAGCACAATACCCTTGAGGTCCATCCATGTTGTTGCAAATAGCAAGATCTCATTCATTTTTATGACTGAATAATATTTCATCGTGTGTGTGTGTGTACACATGCGCACACCACATCTTTATCCATTCACCTATCAAGGGACACTTGGGGTGCTTCCATATCTTGGCTATTGTAAATAACACTGAAATGAACACAGGAGTGCATATATCTTTTCAAAACAGTGTTTTTGTTTTCTTTGGGTAAATAAATACCCAGTTATACAACTGAATTCTTAAGTTGGACCACTGCTTATTAATTTTCTGCTTTCTTTTCTACTATAATAAATATTTAAGACTTTTCTCAAAATATTATTTTCACTGTATCCTACAAAATTTAATATATTTTTATTACTGTTTGATTTTAAGAATTTTAAATTTCCAGGCACCTGGGTGGCTCAGTTGATTAAGAATAAGAATCTGCCTTGGGCTCAGGCTCAAGTTAAGATCCCAGGGACTACGGATCAAAGTCCCAAAGAGCCTCCAGCTTCATGTTCAGCAGGGAGTCTGCCTCTTCATCTCTCTCTGCCCCTCTCCCACTGCTCACGCACAGTGCTCTCTCCCGATCACTCTCAAATACAGAAAATCTTTTTTTTAAAGAATTTTTAATTTCCATTATGATTTCTTCTTTGATCCAGAGTTATTTAGAAGTGTTTAAACATTTCCAAACATTTTGTAGGGTTTTTTAAATATATTTTTTGTTATTGATCCCTCATTTAATTGTACTCTGCCCAGAAAACAGTCCAAACTGCCCTCTGTCCTAAGGTTTATTTTACCTAATATTAATGCAGTTATCTCAGCTTCCTTCAGTTCAGCTGAATTTTTTATTTTATTTATTTTCTCTTTATTTTTTATTTTTCTTATTTTCTTTCTTAAATTTTTTTAGTTTATATTCAATTAACATAGAGAGTATTATTAGTTTCAGAGGTAGAGGTCAGTGAATCATCAGTCTTATGTGACACCCAGTGCTCATTACACCTCAGCTGAACTTTTTTTCTTAAAGATTTTATTTATTTATTTGACAGAGAAAGAGAGAGCATAAGCAGTAGGGAGCAGAGACAGAGGGAGTAGCAGACTCCCTGCTGAGCAATGAGCCTAATGTGGGACTCCATCCCACGAACCCTGGGATCATGATTTGAGCCTAAGGCAGATGCTGAATCAACTAAGTCACCCAGGTGACTCTCAGTTGAAATTTTTTTTTTTTAGATTTATTTATTTATTTATCTGACAGAGAGAGAGCACACAAGTATGCAGAGCAGCAGGCAGAGGGAGAGGGAGAAGAAGACTCCCCGCTGAGCAGGGAGCCTAATGCGGGACTCAATCCCAGGACCCTGGGATCATGACCTGAGCCGAAGGCAGCCGTTTGACTGAGCCACCCAGGTGCCTCTCTCAGCTGTATTTTTTAATCCAATCTTATAGTCTTTGTCTTTTAACTGGGACTTCAGTAAATTTATACTTACTATAATCACTGATGTATGTTTCAACTTTTATTAATCATAGTACATTATGCTTTCTCTATGTCCCTTTTTCTATGTTTATCTTGCCTTTCCAATGAATGTTTTTGTTTTTCATTTGACCTACTGTTCTCATGAGTTACCTCTCCTAGTATATGTGTGCATTGGAAGCTGTGATGGGGGAGGATAAAGGACTATTCAGTCCAACTCTCCTTCCTGGAGATAATCAGAAAATGCAGAAAACATTCCTATAATGCAGCAGTTCTGAACTGAAGGTGTATATGAGAATCACTGAGGAAGTATTTCTGAAACACACATATGTCTGGGTCCCACTCCAAATTTACTGACTAAATATCTCTAAGTCATGGTTCAGGCATTGTATTTTGTAAAAACTCCCCCAAGTTTAAAGCCCCTGCTCAATCTTTTTTATTTTTCCCAACAAATGGAGATTTAACAGGTCACAACTTTAAACCAAGTAGCCCATTTTTATAACGCATTTTACATTTCTCGGCTGGCAAACACCAGAAGCGGTATAAAGGGACTACGATCAAAGATCTTAAAACAGGGGCGCCTGGGTGGCTCAGTAGGTTAAAGCCTCTGCCTTCAGCTCAGGTCATGATCCCAGGGTCCTGGGATCGAGCCCCGAATCGAGCCCCGCATCGAGCCCCACATCGGGCTCTCTGCTCAGCAGGGAGCCTGCTTCCCTTCCCCTCTCTCTCTCTCTCTCTCTCTCTGCCTGCCTCTCTGCCTATCTGTGATCTCTGTCTGTCAAATAAATAAATAAAAATAAAGTCTTGGGGAAAAAAGACCTTAAAACATAAACTATAATTTAAAATCAAAATAAATAATAAACTACACAGAAAATAAGTAAATAAAGACCTGAAATAAATACCAGATTGAAAAGCCACTGGACAAATGAACAATTAGCTAACCGCAAATTCTCAGGGCTATTATCATTAAAGGAAATAAAAATAAAGAAGACCATTTCCAGAATGTAGCCACGGTACCTGAATTATTCTGTACTGTATACATATTCCTCCTATTAGGCATCATCTTATACTCATTCCCTTCTTTCCGGGTCCGCCGCTGACCGGCCTCTGAGGACTCCCTGGAGAAAAGAAATTTGAAAAGTGTGAGACTTCTAAACAAGGATCCCTTTCAACTCTTTTTCTCTAAAGACAGTCTTACACAACACTTTGGCCTGAGAGAAAATGGCAATACCTACGAGAATGAGTTACTCTGAGCTTCCGCCAGCCGCAGCCTCTTGGCGTGATTCTTCCCTTGATAGTGAGCCTGAGCCACAGCCGGAGAACTAAAGGAGGCATCACAAAGCTTACAGTAATCATTCTCCGTGGCCAGGATCACTCTGCCTCCAGGCTTAAAGGAGCCCATCTGACATCAAAGACACAAGAGACAAAGTTAAAAAAAATGTGGAGCTTCTTCCCCTCAAAGTTCCTAAAAGTTGAAAGATAACCGAAGGTTATGGTATGACCACAAGCACTCAGCTTTATAAGGAGAGAATGTAATTCATTCCAGAAAAACAACAACAACAAAGAAAAAAGGCTGGGAGATAATCATGGTTTTGTATTACAATCACCTTTGTACCAAACCTATTAATGGCTTGTTGCTATCTCCATGGAGAAATTTTTTAAAAGAAGCATGGAAGATTCAGGGCAGTATAGGAAAACCCTAAAATCACATTACCAGAAAGATAAAGTCCTTCCAGAATCCATCAACGAGCATTTAATGAATGCCTACTGTTTATAGGGCTTGCTACCTAATGCAGAAGGGATAACAGATGTATATTTACAAATGAGCCTCTGTCCCCCACAAAGTCTACAAATTAGCTATGGATATAAAATAAGTAGGAAAAAAAAAAAACCAGCAGATACAGGCAACCGTATTCAGGCTGAGAAATGAGTTCAGAGAAACCTAACACACTGCCTGGAAGATAGTATGTACTCAATAAATACTATTGGGTAAACAAAAAAAGACAAACTAGATTTGGGCTAGAGGAGAATAAAATACATAATAAAGAGTCTGGAAGCATATCCTGTCAGGACCAGCTGAAGGAAACTGCACGGTTTCACCAGGATGGGAAGATTTTCTGGGGGACAGAAGAGCAGTCTCCAAAAATCACAAAGGGCTATGCTAGGAAAGAAGCCTCTGGAGGTTCCCTCAAGGAGGGGAGCAAGCTGAAAACTGTCCCAACCTGGGAGCGGCTGTCCTGTCCAGAGCAAGAATCAGGGCCCTGAAAACTTCTAAGCCTGAAGATCCGTCTGGGTATTTTTCTCTTCTTTGATTCTGTTTTTATCCTCTCTCATTTACCCCACAAATTCGTGAGGATGGAGGAAAAGCTGGTATTGCCATCCATGTTTTAAAGACTGGAAAACTGACATTAGGGAAGGTAAAATTACACCATGGCGGTTAGGAGCAGAGGTCCAAGGTCGAAAGAAATTCTTGTTCTACCACTTCACAAAACACATACCACCATGGACAAGTTACTTGGCTTCTCTGAGCTCCTAATAAACTTCCAGGTGAGACAAATGCTGCTAGCCCATGAATTATACTCAGAGTAGTCAAGTCAATACCTCTTAAGTTCTTGGAAGCACGAAATGAAGTTTAGGGCCCAGGACTAGATTTCATGCCCATTTTCCATGGGCATGAAATTTAAAGGTGCATCAAAAAACTCAATAATCAAGATAAAATAATATGTTAATGGAACACTTATATAAATCGAACCTAATATAAGAAATCCTAAACAAAATATCAAAATTTTGAATAAAGACAGGACCAGTCACAGTGCCATGCCAAGCTACACTGCAGCCTGAGGCAAAAGAAAAATCAGTAATACTTACCCAGCTTTAAGTTTCTGACATTTTGTTTACCACTGATTTTTTCGGATTAATTTGAAATGTTAAAGTAGTACATTGAAGTATTTATCCTCACTACTGTTTTGGCTCCTCTCAAATTGGTGCCTCAGTCAAGGGCATCCCTCACCTCACCTTAGTCCCAGCCCTGAACAAAGAAATGTAAGAAAAGTGCTTCGCAGAGTGGCTCGCATAGTAAATACTTGATCAGAGCTATTATTATTTATGACTATGTATTGTTCTATGGACAAAAACAGATTAAGGAATACAATCCATATTTCAGAGGCTATTGAAGTACAGCATTATCTTGCCTAAAACATCTGCTTTATCTACCAGTGAAAGGAATGTGAATCTCAAGTGTGTGTCATTATATTAAAGTCCAGAAAAAGTTTATACAGGTTCTCTCCATAGTGTGAAGAAAGGGGCAATCTCAAAAATCTGACCTTGCTAAAAGGCAAATTACAAAGTAAATGGGATTAACTACAATAAAGAAATAAATATTGAAAACCTCTCTCTTTTCATTCAGGGCAGAGCCTAGACATTCAGGGTCATTTAACCCAGAATTCTAAGACATGCCAAGAAAAAGGCATATGTAACAATATTTCTTTCTTCATTTCATGCATCACAACCAAAGCCAATGAGAAGTCTCACGGTCATGGATGTTGGCATGCTTTAAAAAACACTGCACTACAGCTCGAGGAGTTAAAAGTGTCAAGTAGAACCTTGCAGGAGTATTTGCCCAACTGTATCTTGACGGGCCTCTGGATGAGCATCCGTGAGCATGTGTGCAGAGGGTAACTCCCACCCTGATATATGTGTCTCACCTGCGGAGGGACAGAAGCAGCTGGAGTAGCCACAGGTTCCACCACATTGCTCATTCTGGCAGGAGGAGGACAGCTGTTGGCTGCATAGTAATTTCGGAGTTTCTTACCATGATTTTTACCCTAGAACCAAAGTGAAATGAGTAGTCACCAAGAAAAAAATGTGTCAACTAGAGTTCATGTATTCATTAAAAAAATAAATAAATAAGATTTTTTCTTTTTAAGATTTTATTTATTTATTTGACAGAGAGAGATCACAAGTAGGCAGAGAGGCAAGGCGGAGAGAGAGGAGGAAGCAGACTTCCCATGGAGCAGAGAGCCTGATGTGGGGCTCGATCCCAGGACCCTGGGATCATGACCTGAGCCGAAGGCAGAGGCTTTAACCCACTGAGCCATCCAGGCGCCCTAAAAATAATAGTAATAGAAAAAATGGGGAAAAAATAAAAAAAAAAAACAAGCAATATTAACTACATTTTATTCTTGCAGATATATGCAACACCGGGGCAAAGAGCCCACTAGATCTTAAAGCAAAAGAGTCTACACTTCAGTTCTAACAGAAGTGAAAGATTTATCTGGGAAAGATAAGAGAACAAACCCCAAAGAAATTAATTTCCTATATATTTCTGGAAAAGTATCACATTTTCCAGTGATCTACTTCCTCCTCCAACTTGTCATTCATATGCCACTGCCTAAATACAAATTTTATTACACTGTGATCTAATCTATTTTATAAGTCAGTAATGAAATGGATAATCCAATTCTTTTTATAAAAATAGCACTTACAGAGTATCTTTTTACTTGCAAAGGGCTCTCGTGTGCATTAGCTCATTTGCTGCTGACAAAAATTCCTGTAAGAGGAATTTGTTAATATTATCCACATATGACAGCTGAGGAGCTGCGATCCACAGAGTGTGGAGGACTTGAGCTGGCACCTTCCTTCAGTTGGGCTAGGTAATGGACCCAGAGCTTCAGCAGGCCCTCTGAATCCAAAGCAAGACCTTTGACTACTTCGGGATGATTTCAGGAGGCACTGTGAACCACTGTTAAGATGCATTCACCTCTCCAGCATGTTTTGTTTAAGTAGTTAGTCACATTATTATATTCCTTGAACTGACTGAAATTTGACGGAAGGGCCAGTGGTCTGAAAGCATTCCAAATGAGGGTGAAACAATGTGTTACTCTTCAGACTGCACTGTAAACTTCAAACCTGTAGGCCAACAGTCTTTTACCATCTACTAGGCAAACAGTCTTTCACCATCTACTATATGCTAAGCCCTAGAAATAAAAAGGGCTAGCACACGCTCAACAGGAGAAGACAGATATGTAAGCAATTAAAGTAAGGAGATGAGTTCTACCTTCTGACCACTGGAATGTCCTACAGGTGCTCTTGCTGTGGTCACGGTGACCTCCAGGGAGTCAAATCCAGGGGTACATCCGTGGCTTCACCATGTTCTAAATCTGGCCGGCACAACACCATGAATATTCCTTTCTGTTGTCTCCTAGGATGCCCTCCTTACCCACCACTTATTCTCTCAATGCTGCAACATCAAAGTTCCAGCCTTGGCCCTCTTCTCCATCTACATTATTTTCCCCTGTCTCATAGCTTTAAAATACAATCTTGACAAGTTAGTAGCTCCCAAATTATTTGTCTTCACCTCTGTTATGGACTGAATGACTATGTCCCACTAAAATTCATATGTGGACATCTAACCCCAATGTGATGTATGTGGAGGTGGGGCCTTTGGGAGGTGATTAGGTCATGAGGGTAATCAGTGCCCTTGTAAAAAGAAGGCAAAAACTCCCTCTCTCTCATTCTGCCATGCGAGGATCCAAGGAGAAGTTGGCCGTCTACAGTGTAGAAGAGGACCTCACTGGAACCCAACCATGCTATTGCTCTGATCTCAGACTTTAGGCCTCCAGAATTATGAGAAATAAAACTTATTCTAGCTCCAGGTCCTTTGTACTTGCTGTCCCTTTTGCCTAGAAGGTTCTTCTTGCAGATCTCTGCTTGGCTGGCTCCTTTTTTCCTTTCAGATCTTAACTCAAATGGCATTTCTCTGAATCTGAAGTGTCCCGCCATCTTCCCACCCTCTGCACAACAAGCTCTCCATCACACAGGTTTATCCTACTGCCACTTAGAACAATCTAAAATGATACTGTCTGTTTACTTGTTTGTTTCTCTTCTGTACTCTCTGGAATATAGACTGCTAAAAATAAGGACCTGTCTTATTTACTCTTCTACTCTTGATGTCTAGAACAGTTTCTAGCATACAGTAAGATTTGTTGAATAAATGAATCAAGTATTATAAAAGAGATAATGAATAAACTGCCAGGAGAATAGAAAGAAGAAATTTCTTACTTCTGCCTAAATGTGTCAGAGAAGGATTCCCTGAAAAGGAGAAAATCAAGTCATCTTTTAAAATGAGCAAAAGTTTACCAGGCAGGTAAGGAGTAAGGGGAAATAAAACTAAACAGAAAAAATACTATGATCAAAAGCCCAGCATGTAATGTTAAGAAGCCACAAGGAGAGATGATCTTCTGGATCCTCTGGAGAAGAGTAGGAGTTGAGATACTTAGGGAACTTAATGGTGAAACAGATCTTGGACTTTGGGCAGACAGGAGCCTCTGAAGGACTTTAAGCAAAGTAGTTATATGATTGGATTGCATTTGATAAAAATCAACCTGGGATTAGCATGGGAGATAAATCAGAGTAAATCAAAGCTGGAGCTGGGTAGAGAGAAGACAACTAAGGACAAAGCCTTAAGATAATATAATATAAAGAATGAAGATCCAGAAAACGAGACTGAGAATGTTTGGCCTATCGAAGTGAAAACCAGGTACGTGGGAGTTATTATGGAAGCCTAGAACAAGGTGTTTCAAAAGAACAATCTAGGGGTGCCTGGGTGGGCCTTCGGCTCGGGTCATGGTCTCAGGGTCCTGGGATTGAGTCCCGAGTCGGGCTCTCTGCTCCGCAGGGAGCCTGCTTCCTCCTCTTTCTCTGTCTGCCTCTCTGCCTACTTGTGATCTCTCTGTATTAAATAAATAAATAATATATTTTTTAAAAAGAAGAAGAAGAATCTAGTTAGATATATTATGACCCAGAAACTATACTTCTAGGTATTACCAAACAGAAACTCACATACAAGGAGATATCTGTAAGAATGTTCGTAGGAGGACTATTAGTTAGTTATAATGAAAAGGAAAAATAATTGAAGTGTCGGGGCATCTCAGTCAGTTAGGAGTCCAATTCTTTTTTTTTTTTTTTTTTAACTTACTGGTTATTTATTTTACATAATGTTATAAAAAAAACACTGGCAAAATGACCTGGAAGTATTTAGAAATTTTTTTTAAAGATTTTATTTATTTGAGAGAGAATGAAAGTGAGAGAGCATGAGAGAGGAGAAGGTCAGAGGGAGAAGCAGACTGCCCAAGGAGCTGGGAGCCCAATGCGGGACTCGATCCTGGAAGTCCAGGATCATGACCTGAGCCGAAGGCAATCGCTCAACCAACTGAGCCACCCAGGCGCTCTGGAAGTATTTAATATATACACATCATTGGTAAAACTATAAGGAAAAGCAGGAACATTATGAGGCAAAGAAATTTCCACAGTAGGTGAGCTATTTTTTGTTTTGGGGGAGAATTTTTTTAGGATCTTGATGAGACTTTATTTCAGCAATTGACAAGAGAATTTGGTTATTTCCTTGAGAGACATTTTCAAATGATGATTGAGACCATGATACCAGGGCACATCAGGTTTAGGAATTTCATACAAATATACTCTAAAGAAAATTTAGTATCACTTCTTATTTCACAATGCTTCCCATGAAATTTAACATATACAAAAAGTCACACGGTAGTAAAACACTTGGCTCTTTTAATAGCAAAGATTCAGTTCCTTAAGTAATCAAAGATCTGATAAAAACACAGAATCTTTGTTTCATAGGCAGCTTACATTAAAGATAAAGAAAAGCCTTTGTTTACACTTTCTTTTTTTATTTTTTTTCAGTGTTCCAAGATTCATTGTTTATGCACCACACTCAGTGCTCCATGCAGTATGTGCCCTCCTTAGTACCCACCACCAGACTCACCCATCCCCCGGGCCCCATCGTCTCCAAAATCCTGTTTGTTTCTCATAGTCCACAGTATCTCATGCTTCGTCTCCCGCTCTGGTTTACCCCAATTCACTTTTCCTTTCCTTCTCCTAATGTCCTCCACATTATTCCTTATGCCCCACAAGCAAGTGAAACCATATGATAACTGACTTTCTCTGCTTGACTTATTTCACTCAGCATACTCTCCAGCCCCATCCATGTTGATATAAAAGTTGGGTGTTCATCCTTTCTTATGGCTGCATAATATTCATTGTATACATAGGAGTCCAACTCTTGATTTCAGCTCAGATCATGATCTCAGGGTCATGGGATCAAGCCCTGCATTGGGCGCCATGCTCTGTAGGGAGTATGCTTCCCTATCTCTCTAAATATATTTAAAATATATTTTAATAAATATATTAAATAAATAAATAATATATATAATTTATATATAAATAATAATTTATATATAAATAAATAAAATATATTTAAAATATATTTTCTCCCTTTCCCTCTGGCTCTCCCCCAGTTCAAACACTGTCTCTAAAAATAAACAAATAAATGTTATTAAAAAAAAAAAAAACTGAAGTGCCCATCTATAGGATAACGCATAAATTATAGTCTATTCATATAAGGGAACACTATACAGTAGTGAAAATAAACATTCCAGGGCCATGCATAGCAACATGAATGACTCTCCTAACAAAATGCTGAATGAAAAGAACAAGTTGAAAAAGAAGATATGTGAGAATAATTTTTTTAATATGGGAGTTAAAAACACGAAAACCACTACATAGTACATAAGAAAACACATATGTAGCAAAAGTACAAAAGAAGTAATGGAACAATAAATATCAATTTAGTATAGTAGCTACATCTGGGAGTACTGGAGAGGACACAATTGGGAAGAGACGCTTGGGGGCTTCAGCTGAATGGATAGTTTTCACTCTTTCAGCTAGATGGCAATATACATGTTCATTATATTATTTCATACTTTTTTATGTCTGAAGTATTTTATAATAATTTAAAACTAACCAAAAAAAAAGGAGTTGTTCACCAGGTCAAATGCTACCGAGGCGTTAGTAACATCAGGACAGAGAAGTAATGCTGGGATTTAAAAATGAGAAGTCAAGAGTAACTTTGTTAGAACCATTTCAGTAGATTATTAGTGGTTAAAATGTCACTCAGAGTGGCTTGGGGAGACAATGGGAGATGTGAAAAAGTAGAAAGAACCAGTATAAGCAACTATTCAGTAGAGTTCTATGACAAGCAGCAGAGAGATAGGGTTGAGAGTTAGAAGGGGGAAATAGTCAATGGAAGATTGGTCGTAAAGATGGGTTTTACTTGGGCTCAACTGCATGACCAAAGAACAGATGGTGCAGACACTAAAGCATGTCCCTGAAAAAGCAGAAGGTCAGGTACACATTACTGCAGGAAGAGTCAACTTTAGAGAGTATCAAGTATTTTATTTCCAAGGCAGTATTCATAGTTTTCAAGCCAATATTACATCTATAAGATACAATAATAATGGCAACTAACAATTTTTGAGCACTTATATGACAGGCAGTGTTCTAAATAAATATTCATGATATCTCTTTTATGTAGGTGTTATTATCCCCAATTTACATATCAGGAAACTAAACTCGGATAGTTAAAAACTTGCCCAAGAGTTTTCAGCTAGCTCAGCAACAGGTGCCTGGATTAGTGTGTCCCCATCTGCCCTCATTAAACAATACAGAATAGTAAGAAAAACAAATAAAATACAGAGAAGCCATGCCCTCCACAGAACCAGAAGCCACAGAAGGCCCAGACCTCAAAATAACCATGAGTAAAAAAGGGAAAAACATCAAATCCCAGTGCGTAATCGCTCATTCTCACAAAAATAAAACAATATGAAGGAAAATTTTAAAGAGTCAGAGAGGAAGCAATGGAAATGGGAAACAGATAAAGAAGAAATACTTTATGTCAAACCAGAGTCCCTAAAGACAAAAACAAAACAAGAAAACAGAACTAATATTTGAAACTGTAATCCAAGAAAACTGTCCAAAGGTAAGTAAAGACCTGAATCCACATACTGAAAAGGCACACCAAGTATCTGGGAAAATTAATCTAAAACAATCAGATCTAAAGTATATCTTTTAAAAGGTATGACATTTCAAGCTCTCCGGGCAAAAGATCAAATAACTTACAAATGTGTAAGAATTAGAATGTCATCCATAATATGTAAAACAAGGCAGTAGTTGAGAAGTATTTTTTCTTAAACTTAACAAAAGTGTGAACTAAGGCTTAATGTACAGACAACTATCCCTGTATCAAGAATCAAGACTATAGAAAAGCATTTTTAAAATACATAGCCCTAGAAATTCAATACTCCTAAGTCCTGCTTGAGGAATCTTTTGGAGCTTTGTTCAACCAAGAAATGACTGGGAAAACTTCAGCGAAAAGGCTGATGGTGGGTATTTTCATGGATATAACTGTAGATCAAAGACTGAATTAAAGGTGGAGATGAGTGTGAAAGATTAATGTTCAAATATTACACGTTATGACCACAGTGGAAATAATGCAACAAAAAAGAGACAGAAAAAGGGGTGCCTGGGTGGCTCAGTGGGTTAAGCCTCTTGCCTTCAGCTTAGGTCATGATCTCAGGGTCCTGGGATCAAGCCCCGCATCAGGCTCTCTGCTTAGTAGTTGGCCTTCCTCCCCCTCCCCCTCTGCCTGCTTCTCTGCCTCTTGTGATCTCTCTCTGTCAAATAAATAAATAAAAGAGAGAGAGAGAGAGAAAGGAAGAAGGAGGTAGAATAAGTTCATTGATTCTGCAATACACAATTTAGCTGGGATATCATTAAAAACTGACAAACCCAGATAATAACACATTAAATAACTGAACAGGGTAGTAAAATCATTTAAAAATATGTAAAGGGATCCCCAGGTGGCTCAGTCGTTAACTATCTGACACTGAGATCACGACATGAGATTGAACCCCTTATCAGACTCTGCACTGAACATAGAGCCTGTTTAAGATTCTCTCTCCCTCTACTCCTCCCACTCCCACTCACTCACTCTCTCTCTCTTTCAAAAAATAAAAGTAGGGGAGCCTGGGTGGCTCAGCAGGTTAAAGCCTCTGCCTTCGGCTTGGGTCATGATCCCAGGGTCATGGGATCAAGCCCCACGTAGGGCTCTCTGCTACACGGAGAGTCTGCTTCCTTCTCTCTGCCTGCCTTTCTGCCTACTTGTGATTTCTGTCTGTCAAATAAATAAATAAAATCTTTTAAAAAATAAAAATAAAAATAAAAGTAAAAAATGAAAATATATGAGGACTACAAGCAATTAGAGTGTGACACTCTTCTACATGTACATTTTTGTACTGTTCTGACTTTTATAATTATGTTAATATTTCACAAACTTAGAAAAAGAATCAAAGTCAACAAGGATAGGGAAGGATCAAAAATGAAATACAAACAGAAGCAAACAAATCTAACTATATAGAAAAATGAATAACATAACCATACTGAATGGGGAGGGGAGGAAAAAAAAACTATTCACATGGTATTTAAGTAACTTCTCCATGATACTTATTAAACACAAGAAGACAAATAGTAAAGAAAAACTCTACAAAACAAGAACCTTAGCAGGCAACAACTCTGTAACCTAAGTAACTTTGTAAAACAGTATTTTGACAATATATCATCCTAAAGACAAAAGTAACAATTCACAAATGTTATCCCCTGGTTAGTAGGTTTGTTTTTCATGGACATATAGCTTATCAAACTCCAAACTATATATACTGAGAGAGAAAGAAAGTGTGTGTGTGTGTGTGTGTGTGTGTGTGTGTGTGTGTGTGTGTGTGTTTTGTGGTTAATGAAAGCCTAGGCTTTTCCCCATTGAAGAAAGGAGTGAAAAACTAAGAAAAGATGGAAGGTTAGAATGTACACTGTTGTGTTGTACTGAAATTGGAAGTATCAGCCTGAACTCAGTTTTCAACTTTACGTGCATATAGATAAATATAAATGTATATACATAGGTAAATATTACTAGCTCTGTCACTGAGAAGATCTAGAAACAATAATATCCCAGTAGTGAAAAGCACACCCTGCACTCAGATTTTGGTTTCTAAATACCATTTTCCAATAAAAGAAACCTGGCTCCTTGAAGAAATGGCTGGCTTGGGGAAAATTAAGAAAATCCTGGAATCTTTTGTATTCAGGAATTAAGGAAGTACGACAAATATTACAGGGTCATGTCAAAAGGACACAACCACCAACCTGAAGGGGCACACACTGGTCAAATCTGGAAAAAAAAAAACAGCAGGATACATAATGATAGTAAGAGATTACATCCCAGAATAAATAAGAATCCATAATCCATGGTGACTGAATGAATGAATGAATGAAGAAAGCAGGAATTTCTTCTTTAAAATAAAATTCCAACCAATACATGTAAAAAAATAATTAAAACAGAAAACCACCATTTGGCAAACACCATAGTAATAATCGCTATAGGGAAGAATCATCAACGAATGCTAAAATTAATTAATGAAAACACTGTAAGAAATAAAATATTCAGAGTCTCAAAGTATCTCCCCACATGATACTTATTAAACACAAGAAGAAAAACAGTAACTTTACAAAGAAGAAGCCTGGCAGAATACCATCTTAAACAGTGACCAAAGTAATAGTACCAGTGATACAAAATATTCACATCTTTCCTAATATGATGCACTGGGAAAGACACAACATCACTTCTGTGATAGTCTTGCCCCCAAAGCCACATAACCTGAATGCAATCATGAGAAAACATCAATCAAACTCAAATTGGGATATTCTACAAAACAACTCTTCAAAAACTGCAAGACTGTAAAAAGCAAAGAAAAACTAAACCTGTCTAAATTAAAGGAGATAAAACAACCACATGCAAAATTTCATCCTGGATCAGACCCTGAAACCGAAAAAAAGGACACCATTAGATAATTGGTGAAATGTAGATTAGATATTATTGTTATCAGAGTTAATTTTCTGATTTGTATAATTGTAGGACAGTTATGTAAATATTAACACTTGGAGAATCTGGATGAGGTACATGCAGGAATTTTTTGGACTGCTTTTGGAACTGGTTTGTAAGTTAAATGTTATTCAAACAGAAAAGTTAATAAAATAAAATAAAACTTGCCCAAAGCCATGAGTAAATGGCAGAGCTGGGGCCAATCTCATTCCAGAGCCCATACTACCATGCTCCACTGCACCCTCAGAAAACTCAACAGTATTAAACACCATCTCAGATACCAGGAAGTGTTCTAAATATCTTATACACACTAAGGTGCAGTATCATTAGTATCATCAACAAATCCTCTTCATGAGACACAGAGAAGTTAGGAAATATTTCTTCCAGTGATACACATCTAGTAAGTTACAAGACTACAATTTAAAAACTAGTCTGACCCCAAAGTCCATGATTTCATGTTCTTAACTAATAGCCTATAAAAACAGAAGCTAGTAAAGGGACAATAAGAAATCAAAAGGCCCTTGGGTGCCTGGGTGGCTCGGTTGGTTAAGCAACTGCCTTCAGCTCAGGTCATGACCCCAGAGTCCTGAGATCGAGTCCCGTATCAGGCTCCCAGTTTCACAGGGAGTCTGCTTTTCCCTCTGCCCTTCTCCCCTTTCATGCTCTCTCTCAAATAAATAAATAAAATCTTTAAAAAAAAAAAAAGAAATCAAAAGGATTAAGGACATAAATGTCAAAATTATTAAAATTCAATATAGATTTAGAATTCAAGAATACCTCTTATGGTATAAAAGAAGGAATAAAGTAAAGATAAAAGAAAGGAGAGATAAGCAATATAAAGAATCAATCCAGCTAGTCCAGGCTAGTGCTAATAGAATGACCAGGAAAAGAGATAGAGAAGAATATTATCAAGGAAACAATATCAAAGAAAATTCCCCAGAGCTCAAGAGAAACAGGAATATGTAACGGAAAAGAACTTCTAGTGCTGACCAAGACAAATGAAAAAAAGATGCACAACTAAACACATCCGTCATTGTAAAATTTCAGATATCAAGGATCAAAAGGAGAGCCTAAGAGCTTCCAGGAGGAAAAAAGCCCAAAATTAAAGTAGGTCACCCACAAAAGAATAACAACCAGAGTAAGATTTCTCCTCAGAAATACTAGATTAGGGGCACCTGGGTGGCTCAGTGGTTTAAGCCTCTACCTCCGGCTCAGGTCATGATCTCAGGGTCCTGGGATCGAGCCCCATATCGGGCTCTCTGCTCAGCAGGGAGCCTGCTTCCTCCTCTCTCTCTCTGCCTGCCTCTCTGCCTACTTGTGATCTCAAATAAATAATTAAATAAAATCTTTAAAAAGAAAAAAAAGAAATACTAGATTAAAAATAAATAAATAAATAAAAACAAAAAAAAAAACAAAAAACCAAACACACCCGTGTACACCCAATTAAGTACAGCCTTTAACATTCTTAGGAAAAGTAACTTTCAACCAGAAAATGAATGGTTACCTATGAAGCCATAATACACACATTTTTAGACACACAAGAGCTCAGAAAAAAAATTATGTCTTATTACTCTCTCACTTTATTTTAAAGACAGAGACCTATTATAATATATATTTATATTTATTCTTTCTTCCTTCAAATAATGTGAAGATGTACTCCAACAAAACAAGATTGAAAAATAGAAAGCCTGCATATTTAGAAAATTGTAGCCCAAGCCAGAGGGCAATGAAGAAAAATCCAAATTTGACAGCTGTGTAGGAAGCCCAGGGAGCAATCAGTTGCATATGGAACAGGAAGATGGGGGGCGGATCTAGGATAAAGCGGGAATTCCACAATGGAAAGTATGAGAGTTTGGAGAGGGAAATGGGGTTATGATAAAGATACGTTATAGGAGAGAAAGAAGGAAAAAGAAAAGCAAATGAAAACTCTAGGATATACAATAAACTACACAATGAAGTCAAGATCCAGTTATAAAACAACTAGTCCAAATTAGAACAGGAAATCAGTGGGTTTAATGAAGATTAATGAAAAGGACTGTAAGCAATTAAAAGAATGATTCAGAAGTTAGTAGTTGTTTTTTACAAATGCATAAGGTTCTTCTCCCTGTTTTTAAAGTTTCAGTAACTCAAGAAAAACAAAAGGTTATTTCTAAGTTACAACCCACATATGTCACAAACTAAAAAGGACATGATTTTGAATAACTGGTGGCACTCAAGAAAGGGTCATCCATTTGAACATTCCTCTTGAGTAGCATGGGATCGTGACTTTGGAAACACAGAGAAGAAAACAGCTCTTCAAAGAATAATATTTCCCTAGTTAGAGCAATGCAAATGCTGAATGTCAATTTCCAACAATTAGAATCAACCTACAAATAGAGCATTGTAAACCTAATTTATTATTGAATAAACAAAAAC
Organism: Mustela erminea; assembly: GCF_009829155.1. NCBI lineage: Eukaryota > Metazoa > Chordata > Mammalia > Carnivora > Mustelidae > Mustela > Mustela erminea. Next base: position 118,552,152 of record NC_045614.1, on the reverse strand, counting down.
TCAATCAACCTTAACAGTGCCAAAGTAAAACAATAGCCAAGGCAAGATGAGAAGTGGAAGAGAGAATGGAGAAGAAAAGGTGGGGATGGAGGCAGAAGGGAGCACAGGTGATTACTGCTTTTCATTATATGCCCTTTGTTCCCCAGGCGTTGTTTTGAGTTAAAATTTCGTTCAATGTTTTGAGGAACTGCTACCAGTGGCAAATGTTACAAAAGGTCAAGTGAGAAAAAGCTAGATTTGCCTGGTAAGGTCACAAGTGACCATGGAGAGGACCCTTTCAGTAGAATATCGGAATGAAACCAGAATGCAGGGGTGGGCTGGGGAACAGATGGGACGTGAACACCAGGAGAGGACAATTATATCTGTCAGAACTCTAAGGAGAGGAGAAAAGTTGCCAAGCAGAGGGATTAAAAGCAAAGAAAAGGCTGTTGTTGCTATTTTTATTTACAAAGAAAAACTTGAGTAGGTTTTTAATTTGATCGAGGTAAAGAAGTGATGACAGGTGATGAAAACCAGGGTTAGGGTGAGGAATCAGCCTGTCAGAAGAAGAGATATGTACTCTTTGGAAGAAGAAATGAGGTAACGGTACTGGGATGGGAAGGCAGAGAGCTGGTGAGACACAACTTTCAGCAGTTATCAAGGAAAACTTCTGTCCCCTAATGAAGTGCCATTTGACTATTCTCAGTCCATTGCAAGTTCATTTGGAAAACAACCAGGTGGGAGAATTTTGAAAACATAAAATTAGCTGAGATTAGAGTTGCTAATCATGCCATCCAAACCTGAGTGACCAATGTTAAAATATAAGTGCTAAAATCAGTATTCTAAATTTTGGGATAACATCAACTGCATTCTCATAACTCTAGAACTACTTTTTTTAACCTGCATTCTGTCTCACTTTCAAATTAATCTAATTAATATGGCACATTACTATTCGGCTGCTAAATATTAAAAACAGAAACCTATATTTATGACAAACTTTAGAAATGTACTTTGAGTATCTGAGTAGTTATTTTTCAAATGGACATGCAAATTAGCAGATACATGGGTTGACATTATTTTACACTGTGGACACCCTAGCAAAATTTATCCATTTTTCTGTTTGTTTTATTTCTGTTAAACCTTCCACCCAAAGTAGTTCTTCCTCTGGGCATGTATGGTGCTAACACAGTGTTGTGTTACTCCATGCCAGGCTTGCCCTAAGTAACTGGAAGCCTGCAGACAGATTTTAATAAAATGAAGGCGTGTTTTTTTCTTTCAAAGCTTTTATTTTAAGATAAAACTAAATCCATAAATTTGAGACTGTAAAAATAGCAATATCATTAAAAATAAAACAACAATGCAGGGTATTCTGAAGCAGACTGACTGGGTGACAAGTCCTGGGAATAAATCTGTGGTGATCACAGATACACATGCTTCATTGCTAAGGCAGCCCCAACTCAGGAACAGTGGAATGTCAGAGTGAGCTTAAAGGAAGTGTTTATCAAGCAGCTTCCATTGTATGTCCTGGATTTCTGGAATATGATACAGTTACACTCTAGTGTAACACCACTCACACTAGAGTGAAGGTTGGTTACAACACATGGGCAATTTGAAACTTTGCGATTTCAACAATGGCACCAACTGACTCAACTGTTTGGAGAAATGTAATCACAGTGATTTATTACTTTACACAAATGTGTATCCAGCTTATAAACAGTCTACCACCCACCGCTTTTATCTCACACATAACTGAAATAGTGAATTTGCAGTCTTGGTATCACTCTATATTTAAAATGATAAAGCAGGTTTTCAGAAATAAAACTTTCCATCATCTCATCTACCACTCTGTTGTATTAGTCTACTGAGAATCATTGCCAATCTACCTAATCCTGGTTCTTGGTAAGCCTTACTCGCTGGTCCTACCCTTCTCTTCAGTAGACTTTTTAAATCACTGCCTATTTCTGTACCATGTACGGAGACTCTGATGCATCTTTCAGGTAGATATTTCTGTTTCCCCTCTATAGTGGTTTTCCCCACCCCTAAGTAATATTCATGCTCTAATTATTTATTATTCTGATCTACTCTTTGATCCACACAGTGTCATCTTGACCACATCTTTCTTGCTGAAATCTAGATTTTACTTCTAAAATTAACTTTTTTTTATACTATCCTAATGAAATTGCTCCATATTTTCATATACTAACTCCTTTGGCCTGTTTCTCTGTAAAGAAAAAAACAAGAACAGGGGTGCCTGGGTGGTTAAATGGTTTAAGCCTCTGTCTTTGACTCAGGTGATGACCTCAGGGTCCTGGGATCGAGCCCCACATTGGGCTCTCCACTCAGTGGAAGCCTGCATCCCCCTCTCTCTCTGCCTGCCTCTCTGCCTTCCTCTGATTTCTCTCTGTCAAATAAATTAGTAAAATCTTAAAACAAAAACAAAAACAAAAACCCTCCCTCTTTAAGAATAACACTGACTTCATTCAAATCTTTACTTCTAAGCTCTTAGAAACAAAATCTTGGGGGAAAAAAAAAAACCTGAAACTTTTAATTTTCCATCAGGTTCTACTTTCTTAATACCAACTATCTTCTTCTTTATCTTCACCCTAGCTTTTGACTGCTTACATTATCCACTATGACAGGCTGCCCTTCTCCTCCAACTTTTCCACTTAAAAATCTGATTACTGAGACAGACACACACACACACACACACACACGAAAACACGGAATCAAAGGAAAAAAAAAAAAAACACAAATGCAGATCCTGTTTCTTATCTAGTTTAAGCTTTATAATCCAATGACCCTGCTCAAACTGAATCCTCTCTGTGCATAACCAGAAGCATCCATCACTGTCTATGGAGACACAAAGTGATATTAGGAGAAAAAAAAGGCAGGAGATACAGATATAACCCATACACATACATTAAAATTACATACTGCCCAAGAGTTTTACCTCATACAAGTAAACAACTCTTCTTTAAAGGGCACAAAGGTGGGTTTTCTCTCAAGTTAATGACTTAAAAGGGGCTTTATACAGCTAAAAACCAAAACTTCAGATCTCAAGCTTGATTTTTTCAAAGTGAGTCTTGGGCTATAACACAGGAACAAGTGAAGAGGAAAGCTAGCACTGTGTCTTGGGTTTGAGAAGCAGCATCCTAATAGAACTCCCCTCAAATGGCAAAATAGGCAAAAAAAAGACCCATATCAAACCACTATGGTTTGGAGAGTGATACACAGAGGGAATGAGAGTGAGGTTGAAGGAGGGGAGAAATGTAAAAATAAAACCAGAAGATGCCTTTATGCACCACTGACGACAAATGCCAGGATCTGAGATATAATTAACTCAATGTGCTACACCTGAGGGCAAAACAAACCCAAACAAAGGCAACTCCAGGGAAGCGACACATTATGTCTTCCCCCTCAATCCTAGAGAAAACAATACACCCTCAAAATATTTCTGAGGTATACTCACAAAGTGACACAATCATCAGTCTTTAGCATCCAAACAAAACAGAAAAAGATTTTCACCTAGAGTAAATAACAACTTTACGTTACAGACAGAGCCTGGCGATAGAAGAAATACCTGTCTAAGTCATCTCTCTACCATATGTCTTCTGATTGAGGCTATTCATGCAGAAAATAAAAAGTCAAATCAGTGCTGACCCAGAAGACATCCTTTCATTCAGTGGCATTTGGCCTCAATTGCTTCTCGGGTCTCCTTTCTCCAAAAAAAGGAAATTATATAATTGTATACGGATAGCAATCTAGAATAAAAAGAAATACGGCACTCTCTCTTTCTAGACAAAGGTTAGCTTTCTCTTTGTTCTTAGGTAACAACCTCTTTAAAATTGTCCTTTCCACTAGATACCCTACATGGAGGTGAGAGCTTTAAATCTCAGAAATGATCATCAGTTCAGAGTATGTATCCTATGAAGGGTAAGGTTCAATATTCCAATGTCATTTTATTCCAGCCACAGAAAAATACCTGTGTTTTCTTTAGCAGTGACAGGTTATGTAAGAAGAGTCAGAGGTCAAAGACAGAAAGCATAACATTCATAGATTACCTCGAACCGATGTAAACTATATTAGCTGGAAGACAATATTCATTAGGCTAATTCTCCTAAACAGTCTGAATTGCGTTTGGTACATCATGTCTCAAAAACTATTCACCTTAGGATCACAGGTTTGTACCTGTACAAGCATAGATGATATATATTTGCATACAATGACCAGCAAGATATCAAAAGCCACACAGTTAGGTTGACGTCTCATTCTGTGAAAAGTGACGTGTTCTTTTAATGTAGGGAACATTATGCTTGTAATCAAACAAACTAATGTCTAGTCGTTCACTAAGCCATCATGATTATTCCAGGCACAACTGGTCATATCTGGAGAAATGAGCAAAGCCCATCTCACCAAATGCCTGGCCTTCTATTCCCCCCTTACCTGATAATGAGCCTGGGCTTGCTGCGCAGAGTTCAAGGTGACATTGCAGAGTTTGCAGTACAGGGGCTTACATAGCTCCTCCAGGGCAGAGTCTTGCTCCCCTCCCTTTGGTAACTCTACTTCCCCGGCCAGAGGCAAGGAAGCCTCCTGCCCAAAAGGCTTCTGTGGCGGAAGCTGCAAAGTTCCTGCAGACCGGGCGGCCACTGACATAGGAGGAGAGGATGAGGGCCGCTTAGGCAGAGGAAGGCCGGCGTGTTGCAAGAGGATCATTGGGTAGGAAAGTCTTGGGCATAATCCGATGGGCGATGAGAACTCAAATCTTCAAATCTTTATCAACAGCAAAAAAAAAAAAAAAAAAGCCCACTTAACAATGTGACCTCAGCAATACAACATGTAAATGACCACACCATCTGACCCCTTCCTCCACTTCTCCAAACCACCTTTGGGATTTCTTTTTGATTCATCTAGCAGACTTCCCCTATCTATTAATCCACACTGACACTATGCTCTTCCACAGAGAACAGCCTTATAGATTTCGCTTTATTTTGCTTGGCCCAGCTCCAACTGCGGTCCCTCTGGCCCACGGACATTAATAGCATTGCATCCATGGCTAATTAAATCTAAAAGTCACATGGCTGAAATGGACATCAAAGGTCACCTAGTCCAGACCCCTTCCCTCAGGCACACTGACACTTAACTACTCTCAATGATTACTATGTACAGACAAAAACACCAGTGGCAAAGAACCTCAGCAAATGTCTCCTTTTCATCCAAACTGGTCTTTCCATCTAGAGGAATCAAAAACAGCAAAATAAAGACTTCCGAGTCTCAGAACCGAACCCTTAAAACACTTCTAGAGCTAGCTAAAATATCAAGGAATTCAGTTACTGTGTAAAAAAATAAATAAATAAAAGAGTTCCTTCCCATCAACCAGTAATATTTAAAGAGGTAAGCCAATGAATGATTCTTCATAGCAGAGGCCGCAGGCAGCCTCAGATGTGCTCTGTTTGGAACATATAATGTTGTGTTTTGCTTTCACTTTTTAAATTGAATTAGTCATCAACATTTTAAAATCAAGAGATTCATGGCTTCTCCTGATAAAAGGATGATCTGGCAACATCTGACACATGGTCCTACATGGACAATTAGTTAGGATGGAGAGGCACTATCCCCAGTAGCCAGGTCTGTCTTCTCCAGGCCATCTCCTTCCCGCTTAGTGTACTATATTTGTGTTACTTAACTGCTCCCTGTAGGCGGTTGAGCTTAGGACCCCACCTCAGATGGTCTTAAACTATATTCATGAATCCCCTATAAAATCAAAATATCTTCTCTCCGTCTAGTCATAAATTACCTGCATAAAACAATGTATCAAGTAAATGTCCTCTGAGGTAATGGTTCACACTGTCAGAAGCCCCCATTTAATTCTAGTTCCTCAGTCTTTCAGCAATTTCCTTTTCCCTTTTCATTAAGTAACTGATTATTCTGTTTTGCTCAGAAAAGATCCAATATGTTCCAATACCTCTTTGATTTTATACATGATTTCTCCTGCCTCCCACCCAGATGGTGCTTTCTAGCCCTGAGTATCTCAAAATGAACCACAGTACATGTTCTGAGTTTCCATGATTCTAATTAATTCAAATTAAAATCCCAATTCCAAAATACACAATTCCTTCCACTCTCTCAGTACTATTAAAACCTCTTTCCTTGGTGAATAAAATATGGCTATTTTAAATGGCTGAAATTTTCCATCTCCAAGAGAAATGTGTATATTTTCTGACAATAATACATTTACTAAAATTAACCAAAATTTTAAAAAGTTAAAAGTCTCTTTTACCACATTTAATAAGTATACACATGGAAATTGCAATCAAGTAACAACTTTTATACTAAATTCAGGGTCTGGGAGCAGCGGAGGTATCAGTGCAATGGGAAAATAATGTAGTTAAAGACAAAGTACAAAAATTTGTCATAATATTCAACAGTACTTCTCATTCATAATACTTAAAAGAACAATATTTTTTATTCTTAATCAGAAGTATGCTGTCCATATCTCTGGGAACATAAAGAAAAGCAATACAGATTTAGGACCTTTAAAAAGATTCTCTGTAATCATATTATTCCTCTCAATTAAATCACGCAAAGACAGGCATGGACATTTTAAAAAGGAAAACTAAGGAAACAAAAACCATGGATTCAAAAAGTTAACTACCTAATTATAATAATTCACAATATTAAAAGACTACACAAACCACCTGTACAGAGACATACTGATATCAAACTGCCACAGACAAGCTGCCAGTTCAGAACGGAAAATGGAGGAGGGTGTTGAAATATCGGGATAAAGGAAATCAACAATATAAACAAAATCAAATACTACCGATTGCCTAGACATGTCTGGACTTGTTTTATGAAAGCTCACTCCCACTTGAGGAAATTCCAACACGCATCTCCCCCAATGTTGCCTACAGGTTTCCATCAAAACAAAGGACAGTCTCAAAGTCCAGAGGTACAAGAGACCCCCTCCAGAAGTGATAAAATCCCCTGCATTCCTAAAAAAAAAAAACTCTTACCAAGTACAGACATACCTATTATCACATTTCACCTTTACAATTTTTTTAAAAATAGCTAGATATTCCAAAATTATTTCCTGTAATAGTCAACAATCGAAATGATAATATAACTCCCCAAAAGGCTCTGTGCATGACAACTACATCTGTCCACTATGCTAGCAAACAAAAACTGGCATAAGTCTAAAAGAAATAAAACCAAGCCTTTATTGAAAGTATGGATGGTGGAATAGATACTCAAAGCAAAGGCGACTCAGATCTGTTCAACTACTGCAGTAGATGGAAAGAAACTAACTCGATGGCTGATGTAAATAAAATATTCCTCAGATCTTAAAAACCATTCAATTTGATGCTTGAAGTGACATAAATGAAGGCTTTATGATGGTTAAGGTTCTGGTCTGTAAGGGGTTTTGAGGAGATAATAAAGAAAGTCAAAGCTTCATAGTGTACCCTGTTTAAAGAAAACGGATGGTCATAGCATAGTTTTCACGAATGGACTGGGGCCTACTCTTCACATACTGTATTCAAGACAACCACTTTCTCATTTGGAGAAATCTACAGAGGAAAGACAACAGTGTAAAGGAACAGGTTATTGACACCACAGCAAACTAGGGAAGTCTGTACAGTAACTGGGAATTCTGGAAACAAGGGAAAACGGTGAGCATTATTCAGAGGTCATCAGAACGCATGGGGAAGGAATGAGAGAGAAAAATAAGAAAAATAATCAGCGGAAGCAAGGTATGTCCTGTAAGGAAGACTGAAAAGAACGCAGGGATCTGGGGAAGAAAAGGCCTTGGTGAACTGGCGAATGTTTTCCAGTCTCAGCAACGACGGTTCCTATCCAGGGGAATCGTTTACACACTGGAGTCTAAGCTGCAGACACTTCAGCATCGCCCACATATACCTTACATCCCTAATGTGTGCCTGCATCCACACAAGCGCGCGCGCACACACACACAGGCACACACGCACCTCAATCCCGTAAGGATGCCATCACGGAAGATGGAATCCCCCGTCTCCCACCGGGCGGGGGGGACGCGAGGGCCAAGGCAGCAGCACCGCTAGACGATCCGAATGGTACACGTGAAAAGCTCAAAAACAAACAGATAAATAAAAGCAGCGCAAGCCTGTCACGTGGAGGGCAGGTGGAAAGCCCGCACCCGATAGGAACCGCTAGACGCCTTCCATCCCGGGCTTGTCCTAAATGCCCCGAGACTCGCGATCGCCCTCCCTTACCGGAACCCTCCGGCCGCGCCAGGAGTCTGGGCGCCGCGTCTACCCCGGGCGCCCGCCGCCGTCTGCCCCGCGCTCTCGGCTCGGCCTGACTCAACTCTGTCTCCCTCCGCGCAACTTTCCCGGCTGGCCCCGGCCAAGCCCCCGCCGCAGCTGAAGGCTGACTGTCAAAAGTCAGTCCAGCCGGACCCACAGGGAAACAGCTGCAGGAAGTGACTGCGGAACCGGGAGGCGGCGAAGGAGGAGACTGAAGGCGCCGGCCCGGCGTCACCACTGCGCATGTGCCAGGCAGGGCCGGCCCGGCGGCGGCGGCGGCGGCGGCGGCGGCGGCGGCGGCGGCGGCGGCGGCGGCGGCGGCGGCGGCGGCGGCGGCAACGGCGACGGCGGCAGAGGCAGCGGCAGCAGCAACAGTGGCGGCGGCGGGGACCGCACGGCTGCTCCAGCACCTCTCACAGGCCCAGTTCACAGGCCGAGTGCGCGCCGGATAGGTGCGGGCGCCGGATAGGTGCGGGCACCGGGAGCACAGGGACGCTGGGGCGGGGATGGGAAAGCAGCACGAGGCAAAAGGTGGGTGCACCACCCAGCAAACAGGTCCTAAGAGCTAGCTGTTTATCGCGTACACCCTGGAAAGTTGATCCAGAGTAGACGCTTACACAGAGCTTTTGCAACTTTTCATCTCCTGTCATTGAGATCCAAATCTTTTTCGCTCCAGCCGCGCCCTCCGTCCGCTGGTTGCCACCTAAGGTCCTGCCAGATTGTCCAGGATCCTTTAAAGTGCTGTGACAGAACCTTTAAACGGCACCTCTCTCCAAGATGAAGAAGAGAGTGACTAGCGGTTAAGTGGTCTCCAATCACACAAGAGTGCGTGTGTGTGCGCGCGCGCGTGCACACACACACACACACAAACACAAACACACACATTCCGGCACTACAGTGCAGCAAGAGATAGAGAAGACTTTTCTCCTGACCCCTAGATCGTTATCTGCAAAACAGAAAAGACCAGAAAGAGATTGGCTGGTGCTAGAATGTCACACTTCTCCTAGTCAACCTCGACACCTGTAGGGTTGACATTGAGATATGAACTGAGGAATTTCCAGCTCTAAACCTCTATTAATTTGTCAACTATTCCATAGGAAGATTTGCTAGGGGGGTGGTGGCAAAATATACATAAATTTACTATTTCACCATTTTAGGTGTACAGTTCAGTGCCATTAAGTATATTCACATGGCCCATGTGCTTGTTTTTTAATCATTAATTAAAATGTCAAGGAGATCTACGTACAGAAATGTGCCGGAGCAGTAGGCAACTACTGCAGGAAATTACGTTTGTTTCTTTGATGGAAAACAGGCCATCCAGGACCACCACCAACAAACCAGAGTGACTGCTTTCCAGAAATGACTTCATAAATACAATGATTGTTTAGCAATCATACACACACAGCTAGTGTACACAGACCATTTGGGGAGAGTAATCGATCACACCTAGGTAGAAAACAGAATTTTTCTGAATTGATTCTCTCAACTGTTTATGTATATATACTTTGTGTGTCAAAACTTTAAAGGGACATATTGCTTTTATAATAATAAATGCTGCTGAAATTCACTTTCCAGCCCTTTTCTTGCATGGTCTTTAGCCACATCACAGTTTATACTCTTTAGCTAGGACTGCAGCTGGATCTCTGCTAGCCTTTCCAACCTGTCCATCCTATCAGTCTCCTAATAATGAACAAAACAGAGTCACTCATACTTACTTGCTTACTCATGGATAGGTCCCATCCATGGCACTCACTTTCCTGCCTTTGTAACTTACATCTTATCTGCATCTCGAATGCCAAGTGCTTTTTCTCCCCATCCCTGTATTTCTAAATCCTACCTACCCTTTAAGCCCTCGTCTTCAATGCACTGCATAGCACTTCTCTGCACACGTTGATGACACACTTAATATTTATTGCTCTGTATTATAGTTACTTAAATCACTATTCTACCCTACAAATTCCTTAAGCACAGAAAGGATACATATCTTGGGAATTTTCAAATTGTATATTTCATTCTTTAATTCAGTTCTGTATGTCAGGTTAAAAATCTGACATTTTAGATGTCAGATTAGGTACCTCACCCTCCAGCTCTGTACACAGACATATATTTCCATGTCCTCTACCCTTGGTGTTATACTCTTCCCAAACAGCTAGGGCATTTCCTTCCCTGCCACAGGGAGAAAGAAGAAGCAAGTTTCAGATATTTGTTTAACAGTTATTTGAAGCTCATGGTGTGGCAATAGTCTTATAAATCAAAGGTTTGGGTTTGGAATAGCTCTTTAGGAGCTGAAAGAAAAAAAGAAATTAGACCACAATGTATAAATCAGCTTCACTGTAAAAGCAGACAACTCCCAAATCCCAATGGCTAATTGCCACAAAGGTTTATTTCTTGCTTGTATAATAACATGATGTGGATCAGCTCCCTAGGTCTTCTTGTTCCAGGCCCCAGGCTGAAGAAGCAGTCCTTGTATGGGACTTGGCAATTCTCATGACATGTGGGAAAAACCTGAGAGACGGCAGAAACCTATGAGGTCTCTTAAAGCTGCTGCTTCAGCATATCATGACATGTCTACTCAAATCCTGTTGGCCAAAATTTTTCATATAGTCAAACTCCAAGTCAATGGAGAAGAAGTCTACAGCTTCCATAAGTAAATCATATATCAATGAGCATGGGCTCTAATCTTACAGACCAGTGGTGGGTGGTGGTTAATTATTAACAATAATGCAAACTGCCACAAGCACAGGGGAGCCATTTTCCACATCCTAGAGGTTTTGGTATCATCAAGAAGGGATTTATACCTCCCACTCATAGTCAAGATTAGCTTAGAAGAAACTATGGAGTTAGAAATAACAGAACCCCCAGATATATTTCTCAGATTGGAAGACAAAGGAGATCTGAGTTCTATTGCTAGGGCAGAAATCTGAAAAACAACCAAGGTCCTCGTGTTTCTCTTTGATAAGCCAACAGAGAGCAGCATGTTAGCATGAAGTATTTGGGTATGGAGAGCCAGAGAAATGCCCCAACACATGTTCTGTAGTATCTATGGCATTAAAGACCATTCAAAGGGGCTAAGAGAGGACTATAAAGGATGGAATGGCTTAGAGGTCAAAACAAAGAAGGACAGAGCTAAGTCCATAGATCAGTGATCCAAAATCAATAGAAAGGTGGACATCAGTTTCTGAGGTAAAGCCAAGGGTGTTTGCATCTGAGAACTAGGTATCTACCCTTGCCACCTGCCTCCACAGCCCACCCCAAAGAATTTAGTGGCTACCCTGAGAAGAACAAGTGTGAGTCACATCATTATAAAGATATTACATTTTAACCAGAAATGATTTGGGGTCAGGAGAGATTTTTGGGTAACAGAAGTACATGTGGAATTGGCCAAATTAAGCTTTCTTGCCTTAGGAAGAATTAGATTTTGACATTGTGGCTAATTTCAATTATTTTTTAAAAATATTTTGCACTCTTGGGACGCCTGGGTGGCTCAGTTGGTTGGGCAGCTGCCTTCGGCTCAGGTCATGATCCCAGCGTCCTGGGATCGAGTCCCACATCGGGCTCCTTGCCCCGCAGGGAGCCTGCTTCTCCCTCTGACTCTGCCTTCCACTCTGTCTGCCTGTGCTCGCTCTCGCTCGCTCTCTCTCTGACAAATAAATAAATAAAATATTTTAAAAAATATATATATATTTTGCACTCTTGAGTTTTATGACCTGATTTAACATAACTGGTATATTTGTATCACCATGGTTGAATAGATAAATGGATGAATGAATGAATGAGATATCTCTGTTTCTTCCCCCTATAAGAGGGATTATAGTGCCTTATAGTTACACTTCATAGGAATGTTGTCCTTGGTGTAAATATTATGTGAGAAACTCTCTGAATTTATCAGAAGGAAACACCCATATTGAAATAAGGATAATCATTTTTCATTATGTTAGATCCCATACTGAGAAAATCAATACTTTGCGTGAATTTATTTACCAAGGAGATGGTTCCAACATACTTTTGGTGTCATGGCTTGAGCCTCTGGGAAATCTAAGCCAGGAGTCTTCATGCTATTCCCAAAATCAGAAAAAAATGGGGAAATACTCATTCTTTTCCATGTATCAATGCAATTTGTCAAATCAGATCCTCTTTGGAATGTAAATTTCCATCATTATTTGAAACTGCATCCTATACTATCATGCCCAAGCCATGATACATTATATCTTCCAGATTACCTTTATTCTTTAAATCATAGAGAAAGTCTCCAAAATTATTTGTGTCTCACACTAACTACTGCTTTTCAACACAATCCTTCCTTTCTAATCAAAGAAGTACAACAAAAATCAAGCAAAATAATCTCTCAGGCATTTTAATAGCATTTTATTTTATTTTATTTTATTTTATTTTATTTTATTTTATTTTATTTTATTTTGGTTAAAGATTTTATTTATTTATTTGACAGAGAGAAACCACAAGTAGACGGAGAGGCAGGCAGAGAGAGAGGGAAGCAGGCTCCCTGCATACCCACCACCAGGCTCACCCAACACCCTACCCCCCACATCTTAATATTTTTTACTTAAAGATTAAGTGTGAAGAAATAGTAGGAAAATGGTGATAACCCCGACATGAATTATTAACCTCCCTAAATTCCCCTGATTAAAAAACTAGACAAATAGCAAACCCAAAACTCTGTAAACAATGACTACCAGAAAGTATCTGCACAGCCCCAAATATAAGTGATGATAGGACAAACCACCAAGAGCTACAGAGCTGTGTGGTTTCAGCAAGAGACAACAGAGAGAAACAGAGACATGGGTAAGACTGAGAATACCAAATTAGCCAACAGGGACTCACTGGAAAGCTCAGTGAGCCAATCTGAGGACAGCAGCTGAAACTGAAAGGAGCCCCGCCCAGTCCAGGAGCAGATGCATGGAATGGGAACCTTTGAGTTCTGAAGGGAATGGAGCACTTTGAGGCCCATTAGCTCTCAGAGCTAACTAACCCTAACTCCATTCCCAAACTGAAGAGAGAGTGCTGACAAAATGCAAAGAGTACAGATTAGAGAAAGAGGGAAGAGACGATCCAGAATTGAAGAGAGGAAGGAGCCAGGAGATCTCAGAAAGTAAACCAGGAGCCTGGTGAACATAACATTAAGAAAAGAAAAGAATGAGCAGTAAAGCCTGAAGTTGAAAAGGTATCTTAACCCACCCATCCTTCAGCTCCTGATCAAACCTCCAGATTGAGTCCCAAACAGGCAGGGCATAACAGAGGACAGAGAAACATCTCTCATCTCTCATCTCATAATGCAATTTAAACATTATGGGATGCACTCAACAAAATCCAGACATAAGACAAATGACCTGATTTCTTCAAGATTAAATCACACAGCAAAACAGGGATGAGAAAAGGGAGTGGGGGAGAGGGATATTTTTAAAGTCTTTAACCCGCAGATTAACATTTCCCTCCAGGAGGAAGAAATCTCTATAGAACCAGGAGCACCAAGGGCAAGAGAAGACTGATACTCAGCTCAAGCAGTCAGGAAGAGAGAAAGCAAATTCTTCTTTCCCGGTCTTTTTGTTATATTCAGTCCTCAAAAGATTAGATAATGCCCACCCACATTTCGGGGGTTGGGGCAATTCACTTTACTCAGTCTACTGACTCAAATGATAATATCTTCCAGAAACACCCTCGAGATACCCTGAAATAATGTTTTGTTTTGTTTTTTAAGATTTTATTTATTTATTTGGCACACGGAGAGAGAACACAAAGAGGTTAAGCATTAGGCAGAGGGAAAGGGAGAAGCAGACTCCCTGCTGAGCAGAAAGCACAACAAGGGGCTCCATCCCAGGATCCTGGGTCCAAGGCGGATGCTTAACCAATAATGTTTTAACCAGATAAATAGACATCTCATGATCCAGCCAAGTCGACACATAAAATTAATAATCACACCATGTGATATAATGAATGCTATTTTGAATTGCTAAATTGGTTAATTTGTTAAGCAAAGATAACCAATATAGGCCTGCTCCCTTTTAAGAATTTTGTAAAAATATATATATGTAAACGTAACATGTAAATATATATTTAAATAATATATGTTTTATATATATTATTCATATCTATATATACACACACACACAGACACACACAGCCTCTTTTTTGGTGTTGTTTTCTTGCCTATTCTTTGCTGTTTATACTTCCTGACTAGTGATAGAATCACATTGTCAAATTAAAAAAAAAACCATTGGGATTTTAATCCAAATTGCATCAAACTTTTAATTAATTAGTTAATAATTAAGGAGAAGTTAAAATTTTACATCATTCTCTTCCTAGCCATTCTACTATGATTCAAGGCTTGTATGCCCTTTACTAAGATCTTGTGATTTTTTTAAATCATAGGTACATTATTTTATGTATTATTACAATTATTGAAATAAGTAAAATACACATTTTGTTTTACTGAATGAAATCTATTTTCTCTTTTTTTAAATTTTATTTATTTATTTGACAGAGAGAAAGAGAGCATAAGCAGACAGAGTAGCAGGCAGAGGGACAGGGAGAAGCAGGCTCCCTGCTGAGTAAGGAGCCTGACATGGGGCTCAATCCCAGGACCCTGGGATCATGACCTGGGCCGAAGGCAGTTGCTTAACCAACTGAGCCACCCAAAGTCTATTTTCTTTTAAGTAATTATTGCTGGCATGTGGAAAAATTACCAAAACCTTGCATTATACTCAAGTATTTAAGTAACTTTATTATCTGCTTGTGCTATCACTGGAGTTGAACATCCTGCCTTGTGGGCAGATTTATCAATATGCAAGACAGAAAATTGAATACTTTAAATATCATGGCAATCATATTTCTTTTCTGTATCCTGTGAATTTTAAGATTATCAAATTTAGTTCTTAAGGTCAACAAGAAGCAGAAATAATGACTACTTTTCTAAAAACTCCATATTTCTTCCCTGACCTAATATCCTTCCCCTTTCACAATCTACAAAACTTACCATGTCAATTCTAAAAAACACTTGAGTTAACTTTTGTTTTAAAAATACTTCCTACACTCTTTGTGGGAATGCAAGCTGGTGCATCCACTCTGGAAAATAGCATGAAAGTTCCTCAAAATGTTGAAAACAGAGCTACCCTCTGACCCAGCAATCACATTACTGAGTATTTACCCTAAAGATACAAATGTAGTGATCCGAAGGGGCACATGCACCCAAATGTTTACAGCAGCAATGTCCACGATAGCCAAACTACGGAAAGAACCTAGAGTCCATCAACAAAGGAGATGGACAAAGAAGTTGTGGTATGTATGTATGTGTGTGTGTGTGTATATATATATATAATGGAATACTATGCAGCCATCAAAAAATGAAATCTCGCCATTTGCAATGACATGGATGGAACTAGAGGGTATTATGCTGAGCAAAATAAGTCAATCAGAGAAAGACAATTATCATATTATCTCTCTGATAGGAGAAATTTCAGAGGCAGGGCAGGGGGTTGTGAGGGTAGGGAGGGAAAAAATGAAATAAGATGGGATCAGGAGGGAGACAAACCATAAGAGACTCTTAATCTCACAAAACAAACTGAGGTTTGCTGGGGGTGAGGGGGTAGGGATAGGGTGGCTGGGTTATGGACATTGAGGAGGGTATGTGCTATGGTGAGTGCAATGAAATGTATAAGCCTGATGATTCACAGACCTATACCCCTGAGGCAAATAATACATTGTATGTTAATAAAAAATTTTTTTTAATAAAAATAAATAAAAAATAAAAGATTCCCCCATGTTGTAGATCACCTTTATTATTCTTGAGCATTCCATTGTTCAAATGAAATGCAGTATATTTTCTGTTTTACCGTTGGCTACTTTGGTGTGTTTAGCTTTTGAATATTAACATTGCTACTATGAAAAAAATAAAAAATAAAAATAAAAATACCTCTCTAGGGACACCTGCTTAAGCATCTGCCTTCAGCTCAGGTCATGATCCCTGGATCCTGGAATTGAATCCTGCATCAGGCTCCCTGCTCAGCGGGGAGTCTGCTTCTACCTCTCCCTCTGCTTGCTGCTCCCCCTGGTTTTGCACTCTCTCTCTGTCAAATAAATAAATAAAATCTTTTAATTAATTAGTTAATTAAAAGGCCTTTCTTATTCAGACCAGTTATTCTCCATCTGTTTCTTTGTCACTGACACCACTAATGTGATCTCAATTTTGCACGCCAGTTATGAAAAAACCAAACCACACTTTTTCCTGACCCTTCACCCTTGCAGCCACTATTCTGTTTGGGAAAAATCATTGTGCATCCACATATTCCTATCCATACCATTTTGTGTATATGCTTATCAATGATATCCAAAATGGCAAGAATGATAAATTTATTTAATATTGGAAAGGAAGAGCCTATGGGAAATAAGAGCCTACTATGGCAGGCCCTGTACTGGTGGCTTTATGATTCTTACAACAACTCCAGTGAGGTAGGTATTCATTTATCCATTTTATAGATGCGGAAAATGATTCTGAAACCATGGGTTCTAGTTCAAGGTTGTTCAACTTAGATCTCTTGGACCCCAAAGAGGTTTCCATTCAATCAGAGCTCCTCAAACTCTAAATATGCACACAAGTCACATGAAGATCTTGTTCAAATGCAGATAAGTTTCTGTAGATCTGAGATAAGGACTGAGATTCTACATTTCCAACAAGTTCCCAGGTGATGCCAACACTGGTAGTCTCTATATCACACTATGAGTAGCAAAGCATATTGCACAGAATTTAAGACAATCTGACTCATTGGAAGGAGCACAGGCTTTGGAATTTGATCATCTAAATTCAAATTCTAATGCAGTTACTTAGCAGCCTTCTAGCCTAGCATAGATTCTTTCTGAACCTCAGATCGTTAGTACGAAATATGGAGGAAAATAAGACCTGCTTCACAGTACTGTCAGGATAAAAAGATAATGTATGTCCAGCATGTGACACATAACAGAGGTTTCTCCTTGATTTGCCTCTTCTTGGGAACTTAGAATACTGCTGTAAAATTTATAGCTGTTCAATATGTGTACTTCTTGGTGGCAATGACAGAAAACAACTAAAGGTGATTTGGGCAGAAGGAATAGAAGGATATTGGGGATTTCCTTGTAGTCCAACTATGAGAAAGGCAGCTGGACTCCTGGAACCAAGGACTCAGATGCTGCTGGGAATCTCTCTCAAGGATCTGTTTGTCTCCTAGTGCAAATTTGATTCACACTGTTACACGGCAGTCTTGTTTCTCACCGGTAGGAGACTTGGATGTCAATAGTTCCCAAACATTACAGCTTAAGGTTTCCACCATCAGAGAAGACTGAAGCTAGGCTCTATCTTTCTGGCCCAAATTTTAAAACCCTTGAAACAGAATTTTCTTGTCCACCCTTTAATCCAGCATCACTGGTCTGAAGGTCAGGGGCTCAGAGAAAGGGTATTGCTAGTGAAGTACCAGCTACTTCATTGAGTCAATTGGTGATGACTACAGTGAAAAACCTTAGTGCCAAAGGAAAGAATTGGAAGAAACCTCAGTGCTTGTCCTAGTTGTGACACTAGTTTTCTAAGTGATTGTGGGTGAATCACTTGATTCATCATCTTCCTTATTTGCATAATAAGTGCTTTGGATTAGCGATCTGAGCTCATATCCAAATATGAAATTTTATGAGCCTATACATATATGTGATAAAAATGTATAATTCCTTCCAGCTTAACTCTTAACTTTTGGGGGGAAAAAAATCTCTCAAATGGTACCATCTCCCATTAGTATTTTCCAAGCAACTGAAGAATGGCAGGCACACCAGATGAGGTCCCGGTGCTCCATTCCAGGGCTAGCGTTCTTTAACATTGGTCAGTGTGGCCCACAAGTCACTTTTGAAAGGAGAATACACTCAAAGTTGACAGAACTATTTGTGGTTTGTTATCACCTGTCCCTGGTCTATACTGTCAAATCTGTTTTTATTTTTGAGCAGGCCAACCCCACCCTCCCTTTGCTTTACAATCACCACAGGTAGTAAAAATATATCCATGGTTGAAGGTTTAGCTGAGAAGGTATGAGTAGAAAAGACCCTCCTAACTAGATTCCAAAATGGTTGTTATTACTTTACAGGATTCTGGTCACCTCAATCATGTATTCATTCAACAACTGTCAAAGTCTGCTACGTTTCAGTTTTCCAGGTGCTGGGGATACAGCAGAGAAGGCAAACAAGATCCCAGAGTTCCTGGTACTTATTTCCTAATTAAGAAGATAAATAATAAATGTAAAATAAAGACATGGATAAAATAATATCAAAGGGCCATAGTGCTATGAAGAAAATTTGTCTTTAAAAAAATTGACTAGAGGGGCGCCTGGATGGCTCAGTCGTTAAGCATCTGCCTTCGGCTCAGGTCATGATCCTGGGGTCCTGGGATTGAACCCTGTATCAGGCTCCCCACTCAATGAGGAGCCTGCTTCTCCCTCTCCTACTCCCCCTGCTTGTATTCCTTCTCTCTTTGTGTCTCTCTCTGTGTCAAATAAATGAAAATCTTAAAAAAAAAAAAAAAAAAAGTGACAGAGAATGCATAACAGAAGAGACCTGAGAGAAGGGTCAGTAGGGAAGGTATTTCTAAGAAGGTAATACTTGAACAGAAACCTGAATAAGCAGAAGAAGTCTTTCACCCCAAGATTTAAGAGAAAAACATTAGATGTTCCTGAGGCAGGAATTAGTATTGTGTGGTGGAGAAAAAGAAAAAAGTTCAATATGAGTTAAAAGGGAAGTGATAGAAGATGATGTTGGAAAAAGAAGAAAGACCAGATCATGGACGCCAGCAAAAGAGTTTGAGCTTTATGCTAAGTGCAATAAGAGAATTATGCTAAATGCAAATTCTTTTGAACAGAGAGTAACACGATATGATTCTTACTTTTATGATCACTTTATGAACTGCATGAAAAATGGCTTGGGGGTGCCTGGTTGGCTCAGTTGGCAGAGCATGTGACTTTTGACCTTAATATCATGAGTTCGAGCCCCACGTTCGAGCCCCACATAGAGATCACTTTAAAAATTGAAAATTTAAAAAAAAAAAAGTCTGCCACATTGGATTGATTCCAAATATGTATTACCTTAACTTTAGAAAACCAATTATGTAATTAAGCATGTTAGCAGACTAAAGGAGGAAATCTGTGATCCTTTCAATTGGACGCAGGAAAAGCATTTGATTAAAAATGCAAGATCTGTTAATGATTTTAAAAATTAACACACTCTGTCTGGCACGTAAGAAGCCGGGAAGTCATCACTTCACCCTAACAACAAGTTAAAAACTGATAAACTGAAAAATCAACAACTTTCCTTAGAGTTGAAGATAAATGAGGTCAAGGGTAAATCGCTGTCCCTATAATTAGAGAGGCCAACAAGAGAATATAGAGAATCACAGCTTAGTGGAGAAAAAACCCATAATCAGAAACCTACTTGGGAGCTAGTGGCTGGAGGAAAAACCGAACTGTAATTGACAAATTACTGGAAGTTCACTGCGGACCATTCTGAGAGTTAAAAACTTCAGTACACAGTTAATGGGTGGGGGGAGGGTCACACTTTCGTTAGTTTTAGTTCCTGGAGTTCTACAGGGTTCTCAAAGTGAGTATCAGAGAAAAATCCTCTTGCACTTCTAGCAGCCGGGAGATAGAAGGAACTATTTTTGAAATATGCAAGAGCTAGGTTTCCTGGGCGGCTCAGTGGGTTAAAGCCTCTGCCTTTGGCTCAGGTCATGATCCTGGGGTCCTGGGATCGAGCCCCACATCAGGGTCCCTGCTGGGCAGGGAGCCTGCTTCCCCCTCTCTCTCTCTCTGCCTGCCTCTCTGTCTACTTGTGATCTCTGTCTGTCAAATAAATAAACAAAATCTTTAAAAAAAAAAAAAAAAGAAAGAAAGAAAGAAAAGAAATATGCAAGAGCATTCTGTTCTTGATAAGATCTGCACTCAGGAGATACTATTTAACCAGACATAAGCTGTGAGGGTCTTAACAAAGCCTCACTGACCTGGGAGAAGAGAAAAACCCAACTCCAGCCCACTCTAGCCAACTTGTTCCTTGTAAGGAAGTGGGGGTGACTAAGAAGCATGTGCAAAGCTCACAGTCCAAAGGCACAGGCTCACTAAAAGACTAAGACCTACTCAGAGGGCTATAAAATACTTCCCCTGCAACCTGTACCTTCCACCACATCATTAAAGGCCTACTTATAGCAGTTCACTCCGCCCAGGATATCATGATTGGATATTAAGACAAAAAAATTACAAGGCATACTAAAAGACAAAAAAACACAATTTGGAGAGAAAGAGCAAGCATCAGAACCAGACTCAGATATGACAGGATGTTGGAATTATCAGACTGGGAATTTAAAACAACTATGAGTAATGTGCTAAGGGATCTAATGGATCAAAACACTGTAACAGAAATGAAGAATGCCATTATGTGTTTATTAGGAAACTGTACGTACCAAAGAAAAGAATGTCTGAGTTTGAGGATATCTCAACTAAAATCTCCAAAACTAAAAAGCAAAGAGAAAAAAACTGCAGGGAGAAAAACAAAAATCTGAACAGAATGTCTTAGAACTATGGAATAACAACAAAAGATGTTACATTCTCATATAGCAATGCAGATCTAATAAGTCTCATCATCCAACCCAATGAGAAAGTTGAAGGAAGAGATTGCTCAACGGAGGTAGGTAGAACAAAAATCCAACCAGTACCCCCATACACTTAGTCATAGGCTAAAAAGTGTGGCATTGTCTCAAATGCTGGAGTAGATTCCAAAGTTGCTATAGTAGAGGCTGTCAGCTAACAGCACACCTCACAGTTCAATGGCAAGTTCTTTCTTAAAGGGAGATCTGAGTAGCCCAACTCCAAGGCTGCCACAATCTCTCTCTTGCACCAAATAGATCCACTATTTCACTCATATAGGAAGTAACTTCTCCTCTCTTTCTAATGGAGAAAATCAGTAGAAGGAAAAAATGACAGCCCCATTCTTGTAGGTGATCTCCAGCCTGCAACTTGTCCTCATCCTCTAATTTCTGCTATTCTCCCTCACTTTCAACTGTTATCTCTGCAGGTCTTGACGGCTTACCTTTAGGTGTGAGCTACACCTTCATTCCAGAGGGTTCTGAGCCCCAGATAACCATTCACTTTTCAGGCTATGGTTGCTGTACTTCTCCAGCCACAGCTCCAATAGGGCAAGGGACAACCAAGAAGCACCCAAATTGATCAGGTGAGTTCCACATTGTTCTTCCCATATTGTTCCCCATGATATAACAGTGTCCTACTGGTTTGAGATAATTACCTATGTCAAGATGGTGACTCCTCTTCTCATCTGCTGATTCCTAAGTAAGCAACATCTAAAGTGCCCAGGAAATAGCCATATCTTGTAATTCAATGAGTTTATGGTTGTGTCCCCTGGATAATGCAGGGGTATTTCAGGGATAGGAAACACTATGTCCTCCAATGGATCATTATGAATAATGATAGGTGAGGCTTAGTCCTATCTCAATCCCTTGGATCCTGGGCCCGAGTGTATTTCCAATTGAGAACACAGTGTCCTATGG
Source organism: Mustela erminea (assembly GCF_009829155.1). Classification (NCBI taxonomy): domain Eukaryota; kingdom Metazoa; phylum Chordata; class Mammalia; order Carnivora; family Mustelidae; genus Mustela; species Mustela erminea. Next base: position 118,530,327 of record NC_045614.1, on the reverse strand, counting down.
AGGGCTCTAAATCATATGCATCAAGCAAGCTTCAGCATCAAGCAAGAAGATGTTTCAATTGTTTCAATCTCACAAAACACTACATTTGTCCTAGAAATACCCCTCTATTAGCCATCTCCTCAATTCTCTGTAGCTTAAACCTGCCGCTATCAATTGAATGTTTGTGTCCCCCCCAAAAGTTATGTGTTGAAAGCCTTAAAACCCAATATGATGGTATTTGGTAGAGCTTTTGAGAGGTAATTAGGTTTAGATGAAGTCATAAGAGAAAGCCCCCATAATGGGATTAGTGTTATTATAAGAAGAGAACACCAGTTCCCTCTCTCTACCATGTAAGGATACAGCAAGAAAAAGACTGTCTACATACCAAGAGGGCCTCACCAGAAACCACCACCCATACTGAACTGATTGCAGATTTCTAGCCTCCAGAACTATGAGAAACAAATTTCTGTTGTTTAAGCCAGTCAATATATGGTCTTTGGTATAGTAACCCAAACTGAGCAAGACAGCTGCCATTCAGCCTCTCTGGACAGTACAATAATTGGAACTCCCTGGCTTTGGCATATAAGCTCTATAGCTTTAAGATCCAATTATCCCCATTGCTACCAGCCTCTCCTACCATTAGGAGAGCCTTTCCTACATTAATCATAGACTGTAAAGTAGAACCACCACTGACCTAATTAGTGATGTCCCTCTCACTTGTGCATTCAGGATGGCCTTCGTAAATAGTATGTACTCTGGATCTTAGACCTTAATTCCCTGGTGGGTTTTCTGACAGCATATAATATGCACATTTTGGCAAGCTCCATCTCCAAGTCTTTTAATCTCTTCCTCCACCATTAGCCATGGTATTTCAGACATTTCAATTTCATTCAGCATGGGCATTTGTCTTCTTCAAGCTTTTTAAAGTCACTCTAGCAATGGCTTTACATCATGTTCTGGGGTTCTTGTCATGATGTTAAATCTCATGTTCCAAGACAGTGGTCCCAAGTCAATAACCTCTTCCACATCCAGTCTTAAATTTTAGCCATTTTGATCAAGAACTTTCCCTGGGTCCTGCCAGTACATGCTGACCAATTCTCACAGCTCTTTTGTGGTATGGTCTTTCTTCCCCTTTTTGGTCAAGTCTAGTATGTCATTGGATTGGCTATACTGTGATTTAATCTTTGTTATTGGCCTGAAAGCGAGGAGAGTAAGCAAGGACACATCTTGAGAGAGCCTCTGCTGCCTTGCAGAGGATAGTCCATGAGAATAGGAGATGGAAGTGATAGCTTTTAATAGGGAGGGTGACCCAGGCTCTGAAGGTTTAGAGGATCCTGGGATTCAAAATCTTTGGGCTTATCTACACAAATGTCCCAATCCCATGTTTCAGAGCCCTAAGCTTCCCAACCACAGCCCCAACCTTAGCATAGCAGGCCTGTCTTAGCTGAATAGGCAATTGTCTTTTTAGCTTGGTGACTCAAAATGTTAAATCCCCAGTATGGTTTTCAGAAATCTCTGCTCTCTCAGTTCAGGAAATAAAGGCCTTTAGGAGTTACCAAAGAGGCCCTATGACCTTCACACCTAGTTTTCAATTGTTTGTTAAATGCCCTCAACATTCCATTATCCCTCTGTTGTTGGGACATCAGTGCAACTTAATAACAGCCAGCTAGTTTCAGTACACATGTCCATCCAACACCAGGCACTTTTCAAAAGCCTGAATTATTGCACCATTGAAGGTTCTCACCTCCACAAGAACATTTTCCCAAATCACACTGGTGGAAATGTTAGCAATTTGGCTGACAACTTGAATATACATTCTCTTTGCCTCATATTCCACCTAGGATGGGACTGTCATTGCCAGCCAATTGGTGAATGATCCAATCCCCAGGCTTCACAGCTGGTTCCTTACTGCATCACTTCAGATACTTGAGTAGGTAGGCACAAGGTAATATTAGGAGGGCAAGAGGTTTACTGGAGGTTGATGTCTACAAAAGTTAAAGGGAATGAAACAGACTGGACAGGAAAGCCTTCAAGAAACAATGCCGATCTGACCATCTTAATCAGCCCAGTGGGGAGTGGCAGGATGAAAAATGCTGTTAGAACTCTTGTATCCTATTTTATAATATGTCTGTTTGAATATAGAAACAATGTTTTATATTAATTACTGCCAGGGGCAAAAATGAGTAACAGCATGTCCTGTGGTAAATAGACAAAATGTTATGACATTGAAGGCATCGATTTTATAAAATTGAATTGAAGTCAGCTCCTACCAGACATGTTTTTTATTTCTTGTCAATTTTCTGTTCTTTCTTGGGGTAACGATATTTTGGAGACCCTAGAATCCCATAAATCTGTGGATAGAGCCTGACAAGGTGTTTATTTGTATGTTTGTTTGTTTTTACTACATCACAAGTTATGAAGGGAAATCATGAAAAGAAGAAGCTCAGAATGCAGCTACAAAGATAATAGGGTGCAAGCAGAAATTCAGACTAACGTCGGGCCTTCTGTGAGAATGTGTCCCTAGGGACATAAGAAAGACAATCCAGGGTCAGCACCTTTTACAACTTTGGGATTAATTTTCAAAAGACATTTTCAATGAGTTTTACCATTAAATCTATAGTTTTTAATCACATGTAAATTAGAAGTCTCAAATGGGTCATGATCCTCAAAATCAACTTTCTTCACACACCCTCAAAAATCATTTTTCATTGGAGCAATGCTATTGTTTTTGATAAAAAGTGTTCACAGCCTGTCATTTCTGCCATCTTGTTAAACAGGCTAAGTAGAGAGGCAAATTTTTTCAGATGACATGTTCTCAGTAAAAGATACAGGATTAGTTAATGAATTCAGGAAATAAGCACTCCTACAGCTTTATATGTGATACCCATTCATTCATTTTTTTCAGTTGTTCCTCTGTTCACTTAAAATTCACATATCTTATTGAAAATATTTTTGTTTGCCTTTGGCAAACAAAGATGATTTCACAAGTATTCTCATGGCAAACAAGAGTAAAGAAAAATCAATGAAAAGCAGATCAATGACTTATCCTCAACATGATAGTGTTATGTTTGTTTGACTACATGTTTTAACCATATCAGAGTGTGTCTTTTGATGGTATAGTTCAAAAAGTTCCATTTTTTCAGCTTGGATACTAATTTTGGAAGCAAAACATTTTGACCAAATATATAGTACAAAATCTTCACCAAATTTTCTTCTATTTGGCAGCTTCACTGCCAACAAGAATTCTGAAACTGATTTTAAATTTTGGTTTTGTTTAACTCTTCTAGTTATTTAGATTCCAATAGGCTCAGCGTGTGGTGAGAGCCCCTTTCCAAGTTGGCAGATAACCATCTTCTTGTTGTATCCTCACTTGGCTGATAGAGTTCTATAGTCTCTTCTTATGAGAACACAATTCCCATTGTGAGGAACTCATCCCTATGATCTTCTCTAAACCTAATTAGTTCCTCAAAGCCTCATCTCAAATGAATATGTTAGAATTTCAACATATTCATTTTGGGAGGACACCGTCATTCAGTTCCCAACAAGAGGACACATAAAAAACATTCATATGCAACTCATACTAGGGTTCTTTTAGATTGTTGAGACCATCGTTTATAATTTCACATCACATACCCCTTATGTTGTTCCATGAAATAAATTTCTTTCATATCTCAGTCCAGGGAGGGGAACACCTTTTTCCCACAATACTGCTTTGTTTCTTAAATGAATAACACTGAATTCTTTAATTTGATAATTGTGATATCATCCACCAAGTTAACCCCAATGATCCCCATCTCCTGATACATTCTTATGTAGCTGCATCCACAATGTAATAGAGTTGGTCTGTGTCACCAAAGAGAGTATCATAGAAGTAAGAGTATGTTATTTCCAAGATTAAGTCATTAAAGGTAATATGTCTCCTGACTTCTTTCTTGAATCACTCACTCTGGAAAATCCAGTTCCATGCTGTAATGGCATCTAGGCAACCCTGTGGAGAGACATGGTGAGGAATTAATGCCTTCTGCTACCAGATATTGAGCAACTAAGACCATCAGTCTCAGCCAACAGCCATGTGTTGAGCTATCTTGGAAGAATATCCTGCAGCCCCAGTCAAGCCTTCAACCAATTGCAGCCCCATCTATCATCTTAACTTCATGAAAAAGCCAAGCCAACTCTCAAGCTATACCACTCCTGGATTCCAGAGATAACAACAACAACAAAATTTTAAGCAGGTAAGTTTTGAGGTAATCTGTTATACAATAATAGTTTATCACTCTGCTTCCCTTTTTCTTTTGGCTGTTAGGAATCCTAAATTCAAATATGAGGCTCACCTCTAAAATCTAGGAATTAGACTAAGTATTTTTTTTTTTAAAAAGGAAGAACTATAAGCAGGGTAAGTTAACAGAATAAGGCTAAAAAGAGACATTGCCACTAGACCCAAGCTTGAAGCTTTTTTCAACATGGAAGCAACAAAGTTATTATCCGAGTCTTTCTTAAAGGATTTGAACATAAGGTCTGGGAAAAAATAAAAATATTCACAAAATTATAAGTTACCTAGACAAATATTATACTTTTATCCTCTCCATCATGATTCCAAACAACCAGTCTATAAGAGGTATTTTCACCAGTTCACTAGAAAACAAGAAAAATGAGGGTAATGCAGTCATTTTCATTAAATTGAGTTTATTCCATTTAAATTTATTTGTTGATAAGTAAATATTTTTCCAAAGAAGACATCCAGATGGCCAATAGATACATGAAAAGATGCTCAACATCACTTATCATCAGGGAAATACAACTCAAAACTACAGTGAGCCATCACCTTACACCTGTCAAAAGGGCTAAAATTAACAACAAGGGAAACAACAGGTGTTGGCCAGAATGCAGAGGAAAGGGGAACCCTCTTACACTGTTGGTGGGAATATAAACTGGTGCAGTCACTCTGGATAATAATATGGAGTTTCCTCAAAAAGTTAAAAATAGAACCATGATCCTGCAATTGCACTACTAGGTATTTACCTAAAAAATACAAAAATACTGATTCAAAGAGGCACATGTTTTTAACATGTTTATAACCCCAATGTTTGTAACAGCATTATCAACAATAGCCAAATTATGGAAAGTGCCCAAATGTCCATCGACTGATGAATGGATTAAAAAAAAAGGTGGTGTGTATATATGTGTATATGGCAAGAATGAAATCTTGCCATTTACAGTGATGTTGATTGAGCTAGAGAGCACTATGCTAAGCAAATAAATTAGCCAGAGAAAGACAAATGCTATATTATTTCACTTATATGTGGAATCTAAGAAATAAAACAGATGAACATAGGGAAAAAGAGAAAGCAAACCAGGGGGACGCCTGGGTGGCTCAGTTGGTTAAGCAGCTGCCTTCGGCTCGGGTCGTGATCCCAGCGTCCTGGGATCGAGTCCCACATCGGGCTCCTTGCTCAGCAGGGAGCCTGCTTCTCCCTCTGCCTCTGCCTGCCATTCTGTCTGCCTGTGCTCGCTCTCTCTCCCTCTGATAAATAAATAAAATCTTTAAAAAAAAAAAAAAGAAAGAAAGCAATCCAGGAAACAGACTCTTAACTACAGACAATAAATCGATGGTTACTGGCGGGTACATGGGTTGGGGATGGGTTAAATAGGTGAAGGGGATTAAGGAGGAAAATCATGATGATCACTGTGTGTTGTATATAAGTGATAAATCATTAAGTTCCATACCTGAAATTAATATTACATTGTTGGTTGACTAGGTGAAATTTAAATAAAACCCTGAAAAAAATAAAGATGTTTATGTTGTGATTATGTTCTTTCTTTTTTTTTTTTTAAGACTATATCTATTTGAGAGAGAAGCAGAGATAGTGACAGAGATATCGAGAGAAAGCATGAGTGGGGAGAAGAGTGGGCAAAAGGCAGAAGCTTAACCCAGTGAGCCGCCCAGGTGCCCCAAGGTTATATTCTGTCTGTTCTTGATGCATCTTCTTTTAAAGTATAATAATGATAGTGTATTGTGGTGTGAGTTTTTTTTTTAATATATTCTTAATCCTACAATTTTCTCATTTCTCCTAGCATTTATGTGTTTTTGTTTGGTTTTGTCTTATTAAACGTTCTCAGGGTATGAAACCGCTCTGCAGGAACCTGGGTTACTAGAGAAGTATTGAGGGATGCTGCGGAAGTTGGAAAAGCAGTGCACAAATCTCAAGGCAGGGGAACATCTGAGAGGGAAGAACATATATACTTTCAATACACGCTTTGTTTTCATAACACTAACTACACAAGCAAAAGCTTAATCAACTTGCATCTCAGAGCTTCTCCTCCCCAACCTGATTGAGTTTTATTGTTTCAAAGCAGTAGACAGGTTCCTACCTTTGGACCTTAAAGACAGTACAAGAGATTATCTAATCCTTTTGCTCACTTAACATGATCTGTAGTCCGAAGAGTATCTCCAGGTAACATATACACTATGTTTCAAATGTGTAGAATTGGAAGGCACAATTAATCAAATTTCATTAAAGTGGTCTAAATTCATGGCATGTTTTTACACATTGTGTCATCTTCTCACTACTAGACACAAAAATATCATTACTATGAGAGGAACATCCCATATTTGTTTTAGAGGTTTTTTAAAATATTTTTATTTATTTATTTGAGAGAGAGAGAGAGCGCGCACAGAGGGAGAGGGAGAAACACACTCCCCGCTGAGCAGAGAGCCCAACTCCGGGCTCTGTCCCAAGACTCTGAGATCATGTCCTGAGCCAAAGGCAGACACTTAACCAAATGAGCTACTTAGGCACCCCCATCTTATAATTGTTCTAATGTTTTTTAAAAGGGGCCCTTGAAATAATGGGGAACCACTTGTACTAAATAAATGTTTTTGGATAGACTATAGAAGCCAGGAAGAAGAAAACAGAAAAGAAAGAGTGAAGGGCTTATATCTTCTTTTCCATAATACAAGCTCCTGAGAAAGGTTCTTAACGGTGATAGACTTTCAGTCTGACACATAATTCTTTATTTTCTTAATAAGGTCAAGTGGTTCCATGCTGCTATCTCCAAATGAAGTAAAATTGCCTCACTTTAAAAGGTAAAATTCCTTCTGTTCTCAGATAATCTGAAGAATGTGTTCATTAAGATTAATACCCTACTTATGAATTGATAATAAGTCCAATTTTCATAAACTACTCCAGAAAATCAGTAATTACTTCATAAAAAAAGGACTCCAGTTTCCACAAGTAATGCAAGTACATGGTTACAGCCTGCAACTCATCAGCGAGGAGTCCGGATAGTCTGCGTCTCCTGTGGTGTTTTGAATGTTTCAACATGCCTCCAGGACTGTCCAGTGCCGCCCATTCCAGTTTCTCTCACCTGAGCGTTGGGCTCTCTGTGATAAACTGCAGAGTGTGAACTCACATCTTTCCCAACACTGCGTGTTGTATCCTTTTACTAATAGAAACAAATGTTCAGACTTCATCCAACCAGCTTTTGAAATTGTGAGATGATCTCTGATACTCTTCTGCTCCCTTTTAGCAGATGGACCTGAGAGAGAATGGCAACCAGTTAACTTTCTCCAACAGCTCTTCCACCGCTGACCCCTCCCTCTTCAGGAATTGTTTTCTGATCAAGGTTTGCATTCCTTTCAAATCCGGAAAATATATAAAGCTCAGTAAATGGTAAGAAAAATCACTGCATCTTGGGGCACCTGGGTGGCTCAGTCATTAAGCGTCTGCCATCAGCTCAGGTCATGATCCCAGGGTCCTAGGATTGAGCCCTTTGAGCCCATAGAGCCGCATCGGGCTCAGCAGGAAGCCTGCTTTCCCCTTTCCCACACCGGTGGCTTGTGTTCCCTCTCTTGCTGGGTCTCTCTCTGTCAAATAAATAAGTAAATAAAATCTTTTAAAAAAAGAAAGAAAAAGAAAAATCACTGCATCTTGAAGATGGAAAGGATCCCCCTGCCAAAAAAAGTCTAAACTAGTGCTCGCTTCGGCAGCACATATACTAAAAAGTCTAAACTAATTGCTTGAATTTCTACAAGAGGAAAGTGGGGTCCAGAGTGGCCTATGGGTCTTAACTAATGTGCTACCACCACTCACTACAGGAGCCAGGATTAGAATTCCAGATCTACTGGCATCAACTTAAGAGTTTCTCCTGTATAGAAATCCATGATATTAATGATACAACTGAAGAGAGAATTGGGAAAAAGAAGGAAGATGAAATATTCCAATAAAGCATTCCCTTTCTAATTTAGTACCTCTCAGGAAACTCTGAGGAGCCCTGAGCCTGGAAAGCAGGAAGTCCTCCTTCCGGAGTCTCTTCCATCACAGCAAATGCTGGCTTCAAAAACAACTTAATTTTACACTTGCCTGGAAAGTCTAGGAATGATGTCATGGCAGACTTACCCAGCCAACATTTCCTTCAGAGCCACAGTTTTCTAAAAGTGAGATAAAAACCAAAATGGTGTTTTCATTTGCACAGAACGCAAGAAGAAAGGAGAGGAGATGGAGGGAGAAATAGAAAATGACAGTGTAATAGGTATATGACAATTAAAGCCAGGGAATAAATTAAATTATACCTTCTGGCCTTAATTTACTTACGATTTTTTCAATTATCAAAAAATTACACGATCTACCTAATTTTTAAATATTAAAATGATCGGGCACCTGGGTGGCTCAGTTGGTTCAGCATCCAATTCTGGATTTCGGCTCAGGTCATGATCTCAGAGTCATGAGTTTGAGCTCTGCCCTGGGCTCTGCACTGAATGTGGAGCCTGCTTGGGATTGTGTCTCCTTCTGCCTCTGCCTCTCTTTGCTCATGCTCTCTCTCTCTCTCTCTAAAAACAAACAAACAAAAACATTAAAAATGATCATTAGGAAAACATTAACAAACTTTGAACAGACAAGGTATGGGAACACAGGGGACAGCAACACAGGACAGAGGGTTACGCCAAACTGCATCAAATTCCATTATATTACTTTAGAGTGTTCTTATTTTTAAATATATTAGTTTTTCTGTACCCACTATCCCTTGAATTTTATATCGAGCTCTTCCACTGACTTTGCTTTAATACAAAGACTCTAATCTGAAAAATCATTACACAGTATTAAATAATACCATCATTTATGACACTTTCCTGCTTTTTTTCAAATTTTAATTATGGCTTAAATTTTTAAATAAATTATGAAGGGTAGTACTTTTCAAAAACCAACAGAGAATCATGTTGATTAAAAACAACATTACAAACAAGATATACAAAAGACCTACAGGTACGTGAAAAGATGTGCAACATCACTGGTTACTAGAGAAATGCAAATTAAAACCACAATGAGATATCACCTCACACCTGCTAGAATGACCACCATCAAAAAGACAAGAAACAACAAGTGTTGGCGTGAATATGGAGAAATATGTGCACTCTTAGTTGGAAATAATGGAGAATAATATAGAGGATACTCAAAAAATTAAAAATAGAACTACCATATAAGCCAGCAGTTCCACTTCTGAGAATATACCCAAAGGAAACAAAAACACTAACGCAAAAAGATATCTGACACCCATGTTCATAGCAATATTATTTACAATAGCCAAGACATGAAAATAACCTAAGTGTCTACTGATGGATTAACGAAGAAGTTGTACACACACACACACACACACACACACACACACAGTGAAATACTATGCAGCCATAAAAAATAATGAGGAAATCCTACTATTGGGGACAACATAGGTGGAACTCCTTGAAGGAATCATTCTGAATGAAATAAATCAGACAGAGAAAGACAAATACTGTATAATCTCACTTACATGTGGAATCTAAAAAAAAAAAAAAGTTCATAAAAAAAAATCAGATTTGTTGTTCCCAGAGGCAGAGTGGGGCAAGGGAATGAAGGAAGGTGGTCAAAAGGCACAAACTTACGATTATATGATAAATAAGTACCAGGGATGTAACATACAACATGATGACCATAGCTAACACCAATGCATGTTACATAGAAAAGTCGTTTGAAGAGCAAGTCTTAAGAGTTCTCACCAAAAGGAGAACATGTTTTCCCTTTTTTTTTCTTTTCTTTCTGTTGCATCTATATGGGAAGATGGATGTTAGCTGAACCAATGGTAATCATTTCACAATATAGTAAATCAAACTATCTTGGTATATGCCTTAAACTTATGCAATGATGTGTGTCAATTATTTTGCAATAAAACTGGAAAAAATGACAACATCAATTTTATTACACTAGGTGGCAGCAAATAATTAGAAGGACCAAATAAAACATTTGGGTGTCACATAAATATTGAAGCACTAGAATGAATAAAGAAATAATGATAATATTTGCGAAAGACAAGTATAGCTTCTACCTGATCCTGAACATTAAGATTCACCCTTTATTCATTCCTTCACTCAGCAAACACTAACACATACTTTGACTATTACAAAGGGCAATGGCAGTACTTCATGCTGATTTTATAATCCTCAAACAGCACATGAGGACTTAATCTGATGCTCTTGTACAGGCAAGAACAGTGTTTTGGTCTTTGGATACTCCTTGTTTACTACATAACTGATACATAGTAGGTTCTCAGATTTCACATTCAGTTACTTGCTAGTTTCCAATCACAACACTAGAGTTCATACCTCTGTAGTTTGCGTATGAGGTTCTATATCTGGAATTAGGTGCAATTCCTCCCACACACACCCCACTATCACCCCTTTCAATTGCTCTCTCTTTGCCAAGTCTTCAGTGACCATCAGAAGAAGCAAAGCAGAGCTCCATCTTCTATGTTGCCACAGGATTCTGATAATTCCTGTGTTACATTTGACTGTCTCCTCCACTAGACTATGAGCAATGATTTTATATAGCTGCTATCCTGCACAGTTTCTTTCACAGAGTAGGCCTTCTGTAAAATGTGGTTGAAAGGTTTAAGTGTGTTATAGGAAATCAAGCTTCTATGTTAGAGGTTTGATTATAACTTGCAAATATAGGTACCAATATTTTAAAATGTGATGTGGTAACATATGGATAAGACTTGTGAAAGTGTCCAAAAAGCCAGAAGTGCCTTCAAGACAGATTCAAAGTTCATAATAATGCATTGTCTCATAATATTAACACTTAAGAGAAATATGAGGTCAAGGAGGAGAAGGAGAAATGGAGAATAAGAAAGAATAGGAGGAAAAGAAGGGAGTAAGGGGAAGCAAAAGGAGAAGAGGGAAACAGACAGGCACAGAACACTGCCAGACACTATTCTAAGGATCTTATTTGATTAAATCTTTATAACACCCCTAAGGTAGATACTATTAATATTCCAATTTTACAAAAGAGGCTCTTAAAATTTAGGAAACTTACTCAAACTCCTAGGCAATGAGTGATTCCATTGACCTTTTGCTTGTCTGGAAATCACTGTCGTACTAATTCAACACTCAATCTATTACACAAATAACATTTAGGTTTTCTTTTTTTTTTTTAACTTTTTTTATTTTTTTAAATTTATTTTTTATTTATTTTCAGCATAACAGTATTCATTATTTTTGCACCACACCCAGTGCTCCATGCAATCCGTGCCCTCTATAATACCCACCACCTGGTACCCCGACTCCCACCCCCTGCCCCTTCAAAACCCTCAGATTGTTTTTCAGAGTCCATAGTCTCTCATGGTTCACCTCCCCTTCCAATTTCCCCCAATTCCCTTCTCCTCTCTAATCCCCATGTCCTCCATGCTATTTGTTATGCTCCACAAATAAGTGAAACCATATGATAATTGACTCTCTCTGCTTGACTTACTTCACTCAGCATCATCTCTTCCAGTCCCGTCCATGTTGCTACAAAAGTTGGGTGTTCGTCCTTTCTGATGGAGGCATTTAGGTTTTCTTAACACAGTCATATAACTTCTTGGTTTTTCCATCATACAGTTTAAGAACAGGGGGATTCAAGTAAAATAGTGTAAAATCACCATTGAGTATTTTTAACTTATACTATAATAAAAATCTTTGCCAAAGATAGTGTGGATTATGGAATTTGAAGGCAGTGATAGTTGATAAAATTATGAGCAAAACAAACAGACAAAAAGCTCCTAGAATCTATTCATAGGCCTCTTTCTCTTATAGGATATTCAGTCTTTTCCTCCAACTTTACTTTGCTCCAAGTTTACATTTACCATTTGCTTGCCTTCTTACTTCACTCCCAGAATCTGTATTCCCTTCCATTTCTTTGGCTTTTGTAAACTACCCTGAATTTAAAAAAAAAAAAAAATCAAAGGAATTAGAGACAACACAGTTTTCTATACACCAGTAAGGAAGCAGCAGAAAGAGAAATCAAGGAATTAATCCCATTTACAGTTTTTCCAAAAAGCATAAGACACCTAGGAATAAACCTAACCAAAGAGGTGAAAGATCTATACTCTGAAAACTGTAAAATACTGATGAAGGAAATTGAAGATGACTCAAAGAAATGGAATTTCTTTCTTTAAAATTTGTATGGAACCACAAAAGACCCTGAATAGCCAAAGCAATTTTGAAAAAGAAAAGCAAGGCTAGAGGCATCACAATTCCAGACTGCAAGCTGCAGTACAAAACTGCACGTATCAAGACAGTACAGTACTGGCACAAAAACAGACACATAGATCAATGGAACAGAATAGAAAACCCCAAAATGGACCCACAAGTATATGGTCAACTAATTTTTGACAAAACAGAAAAGAATATCCAATGGGGAAAAGACTCTTCAACAAATGGTGTTGGGAAAACTGGACAGCAACATGCAAAAGAATTAAACTGGACCACTTTATTATACCATACACAAAAATAAATTTGAAATGGATTAAGGACCTAAATGTGAAATAGAAAACCATTAAAATCCTAGAGGAGAACATAGGCAGGTAATCTCTTTGACACAGTTGGAGCAACTTCTTACTAGAAAATGTCTCCCAAAGCAAGGGAAACAAAAGCAAATATTGGAACTTCATCCAGATAAAAAGCTTCTTCCCAGCAAAGGAAACAATCAACAAAACTAAAAGGCAATCTATGAAATGGGAGATGACTTATGCAAATGACGTTTTTGCAAATGACATATCCAATAAAGGGTTAGTAACAAAAATACATAAATAACTTATCAAACTCAGTACCCAAAAAACAAATAATCCAATTAAAAGATGGGAAGAAGACATGAATAAACATTTCTCCAAAGAAGACATCAAGATGGCCAACAGATATACGAAAAGTACTCAACATCACTCATCTCAGGGAAATACAAATCAAAACTACAATGAAATACACCTCACACCTGTCAGAATGGCCAAAATGAACACTGCTGGAGGGGTGCTAGGTGGCTCAGTCAGTTGAGCCTTGGACTCTTGATTTCAGTTCAGGTCACAATCTCAGGGTCCTGGGATCTAGCCCTGCCTCAGAATCCATCCTCAATGTTGAATCTGCTTGAGATTCTCTTTCCCTCTGTCCCTCCCCCTGTGCTTTCTCTCTCTCTCTCTTTAAAATCGTTTAATAAATAAATAAATAAAATTAACAACACAGGAAATGGCATGTGTTGGCGAGGATGCAGAGAAAGGGGAGCCCTCTTTACACTGTCAGTGGGAATGCAAACTGGTGCAGCCACTCTGGAAAACAGTATGGAGTGTCCTCAAAAATTTGAAAATAGTATTAGCCTACAACCCAGCAATTGCACTACTAGGTAGTTACCCAAAGGATACAAAAATACTGTTCTTAACAGATACATGTACCCCAATGTTTAAAGCAGCATTATCAACAATAACAAAATTATGGAAAGAGCCCAAATGTCCATCAACCCATGAATGCATAAAGAAGAGATGGTGTATGTGTGTGTGTAAATATATATAAATATATAAATTTGTATATAAATGAATATATATGCAATGAAATATTAGTCATAAAAAAGAATGAAACCTTGCCATTTGCAACAACATGGGTGGAGTTAGAGAGTATTATGCTAAGTAAAATAAGTCACTCAGAGAAGGCCAAATACTATACGATTTCACTCATATGTGGAATTTAAGAAACAAAATAAATGATCAAAGATAAAAAGAGGAAAAAGAGAGAAAAAAAAACAAAGAAATAGACTCTTAATTATAGAGAAGAAACTAATGGTTACCAGAGGGGAGGTAGGTAGGGAGATGGGCTAAATGGGTGATGGGTATTAAGGAGTGCACTTGCCATGATGAGCACTGGGTGATGTATGTAAGCATTCAATCAGTAAATTCTTCACCTGAAACTAATATTACACTGTGTGTTAACTAACTGGAATTTAAACAAAAACCTGAAAGAAAAAGAGACAATGAAGTGAGGATAAGAAATTTAAAATAAACAAATAAAAATTATTAATGTCCTGAAAAATTATAGAAGATAAGATTTTATGAAGCAAGAATAGGATGGTATAGAGGCAAGGTATGTTACTTATCTATTGCCGCATGACAAGTTACTCCAAAACTTAGCAACTTGCAACAAACATTTACTATCTCACACAGTTTCTATAAGTCAAAAATCTGGAAACAATGTAGCTGGATGGTTCTGGCTCAGGGCTCCATGTGAGAGTGCCGTCAAGCTCTCAGCTGGGACTGCAATTCTCTGAGGACTTGACAGGGGCGAGAGGATCCTCTTTAACATGGCTCACTACATGGCTGTTGGCAGAAGACCTCAGTTCCTCACTATATGGAACTTTCCATAACACTATGTGTGTTCATAGCAACTGGATTCTCCCAGAGCAAGTAATCCGGAGACAGAACAATAAGAAAACCATAGTATCCTCGTGACCTGGTATCCAAAAGTCACACACTGTCACTTGTACTTTTTTTCCTATTCATCAGAAGCACGTCACTAAGTCCAGCCCATACTCACAGGTAGTATTATTTGGCTCTACTTTCTGATGGGAGCATCAAAGAATTTATGGACATACTTTGAATCACTGCACAAGAAGAATAGCTTCAGGAAATTAAATATGATCAAAGTATGACCATAAAAATAAAAATTCAATAGAAGCATTAAAAGGTAAAGTTGAAAAAAACTGACAAAAATCAGAGATGGCTACCACATGAAAAATGGAAAGAAAAATAGAGCTTTAATCCAGAAGCTCAAATTCCCAACTAGCTGGAATTTCAGAAAGAGAAAACAAAGAAAATAAAGGGGGGAAAATAATTAAAGACAAAATTTTTCCAGAGCCAAAGGATATAAATCTTCAACTTTGTAAAAAGTCTTCCTTACTGCCTAGTACAAAGTATAAAAAATGACCCAAACCAAAACATGATTACACTAGAAATAAAGAGGAGATCATAAAAGCTTTTAGAGTAGACTTTTTTTTTAATTACAAGTTTTTAAGCACCACCCATCTGGTATTCAAATTCAATATGTTTGCAATAGAGACTATAAATCTTTATACCTATTAAGATCTCCAGGCATTTTTAAAGATTAGCCAAGCTTAGAATCATTGGTTTAAAGAGTTCTGAGGAGAATAAGATAAACATCTTCATATTTAAGTATCTCCTTTCTCTAAAATTGTTGGACATATTTTTATAATATTCTGCTATAAATTAATCCATTATTTATTTATTTATTTGACAGACAGAGATCACAAGCAGGCAGAGAAAGAGGGGGAAGTGGCTCCCCGCTGAGCAGAAAGCCCGGGGCTCCATCCCAGGACCCTGAGATCATAACTTGAGCCGAAGTCAGAGGCTTAACCCACTGAGCCACCCAGGTGCCCCTTAAATTAATCCATTTTTTTAAATGTGTGACAGAATTTTCCCAATTTTATAGAATTGTGGTAGAGGGAAGAGAAAAGAGTCTTTAAAGCACATCTTAAACTAAATTTTAGTTCCATGTAACATTCTTCTGAGACTTATACACAAGGATTGGTAACCTGTTCTCTAACAGCACTAAAGGAAGAATAAAAGGAAATGACTTAAACTACAGCAAAATAGCATTAGGGTAAGGAAATTTCCTGACATTGAGGTTTGTTAAACACTAACATAGGTTCTAGGGATATTATAAAATTTTCACCTTGGAGAGTTTTTAGAAAACATTTCCTATCTGTCTGAGTTTAGAGTATAAGCCTGAAGGAAAGAAGGATGGTTAGGAAGACCAAATGCATTCATTTATACAATAAGTTCTTATTGAGCTACTGCTAAGTGCATTGTACTATGCTAGGTGTTGAGTATTTCAAGAAAGTATTTTTCAAATTTATTTGATTACAGATTATTTCTCAAATGAGGGTGTGTGAATATATTTCCATCAAGAGGAACTTCCAACATATAATGCTTATTTTCATAAAAATGAAATAGAAAAAAAAACTTTCACCAGTTAATTGCTCCAAAAAATAATATTTATTGACAAAATTTATCAAGCTTAGTAAAACAGCTTTCACCTCAAATTTGTGTTGTAAAACATGATACACATTTAAAATTAGGTTTATACACATTAAAATAAAATAATCAACTCTATTTTTTTGAACTTTTCCTAGTGTCACCCACACTCAATAGAAGGGTATTATGCAAGTCATGTACATCAAGGAGAAGAAATCTTGTGGGCCATCTTAGAATTCTGCCTATCACATCCAACCAAACCTTCATTTCAAGTTTGAGGCAATCTGGTTCTCAACTCTGGTATCACATTAGGATCTCCTTGAAAACTATAACATCCTAATATCAGACTCATTTAGTTGGTCTGAGGCAAGACCCAAGAAGGTTTTTGTTGTTGTTGTTGTGCTGGTGGTTGTGGTTATTTTTAAAGCTCTCCTTTGTCATTCCAATATTCCACCAGGGTTGAAAACCACTGGCATAGAATAAAAATCTTTCAGATATCCAAAATCTCAAAGAATTTACTTCCAATTCACCCTTTCTCAAGAAGCTACTAGAGGCGTACTCCTCTGAAATGTTTTTCTTTTCAGAGGAAAACACAGGACTCAAGAAACAAGGACAGTAAAATTGGAAATAGCAAAGGGCAGTCCCAGATGACAGGCAGGGGGAGCTTAGAAAGTAACTAGTCCAGACTGGAGCAAGAAGGGTCCAGGAAGAGGTCTCAGACCAACAAGTGGAACTGATGGATTATCTGATATATCTGAGCAATGAGGAAGACAAATAGTATTAGGAATATGACATACTGGTTGTGTAAGTGGGGGGGAAAAAGTAAGAATAGCTACGTAGGAAAGTTATACATATGATAAATGATGCAAAATTAAAAGCTTATCCAGACAGAAAAACAAGTACTATTTAGCTATGAAGTTAATATTAATATAGTCATAGCATAAATATTAATTCTTAACTGAAAATTATAATTATACTGAGAGCATAGAATAAGGGAAGAATATATTTGTGTCTACCTAAAGGAGCTAAAACAAGAAATTGCAAAGTGGTTCTATAATATGAATTTCTGAAATAACTAAAGAGTTTAATGGGTTTGTCTTCAAAAGTAAAATAGAAGGTGTGGGGAACTGTTTTTTTATGCAACTTTTTACTATTATATTCTTTTGAACTATGTGCATGTTTTACTGCATTAGAAGTTTTTTTTAAAAAAAGAACAGAAGGAAACTCAACAGCAATAAAGTTAAAAGAAAACAAATTGGTGATAGGATGTCAGTTTTCACTTGATAATCAGCAAAAGTTTAAAACTCTAACACTATCAATAATTAGGAAAGATAAGGGGAAATTCACAACTGATAGAATAGTAAATTTGTGTAGCATTATGGAAAGCAATTTAACAATCTAGTAAAATTGAAAATGTGCACACACTGCCACCTAGAAATTCATATTCATACATGAGAAATAGAAGGATAGCTGACATAGCATTGCTTGTATTATGGAAATTTTTTAAAAATATAGAAATTGAAAATAACTTAATTGTCTATTGAATGGCATATTATTAAAATTCATTTCTTCATTCAACAAATATTTACAGAATGGCTACTATGCGTCAAGTACTATTCTGAAAACTGGAAACAACAGTTAATAATACAGACAAAAATATTTGCCTTTATGTAGCTTACATACTCATGGGAGACATGATAAATTAAGAAGTAAATAATATTTTAGATGGTAATATAAGCTATTGAGAAAAACAAGGCTGGGAAGGGATAAAAGGAGCCCTGGGAAAGTGTGTGTACAATTTTTAAAAGGATGGAGAGGAAAATCCATACTGACATTTGGAATAAAGACTTGAAAAAAACAAGCGAGCAAGCCAAGTGAATATAGGAGTTGGGGTGAGAAGATATGTGTACCAGGCTTTTAAAAAGGTAAACTTTTACATGCAAAAGATAATGTTGAGTAAAAAATGGTTGTAAAAGTAAAAGGATCACATGACATTATTTTAAAAATTAATTTAAAAATAATAATACTGGGGCTCCTGGGAGGCTCAGTGGGTTAATGCCTCTGCCTTCGGTTCAGGTCATGATCCCAGGGTCCTGGGGTCAAGCCCTGCATCGGGCTCTCTGCTCAGCAGGGAGCCTGCTTCCTCCTCTCTCTGTCTGCCTGCCTCTCTGCCTGCTTGTGATCTCTGTCTGTCAAATAAATAAATAAAATCTTTAAATAATTAATAATAATACTATTTCTTATTCCTAGATATAGGTGGGTAAAAGTTGAAAAATACAGGTAAAACTAAGAAAGAAAAATGCCAAATTAAAAATAGTGTTTGGTTCCGGGGAAGAGAAATTGGAATGGAACTTGGGTAGGGGTCAAATGGTACTTCAGCTTTACTGCAATGTCTCATTTCTTTGATATAAAACAATAAATTTCACTCAAGTATAACAGACTATTAAACAATTGTTAATTCTGAGTAGCAGGAAAATGGTTTTTGTTATATCATTTTTTGGGTACTTTCCTGAATTTAAAATTTCTCAAAAAGGTTAGCCAATACATTTTTTAAGAGAATAGTGAGAACAGAATTGAACTATCCGTTATCAAAATGAATAATAAAGCTACCATAATTCAAATACTGCCATGTTAGCACAGACAGAGATTAATGGAACAGAGTAAAGTCCAGAAACAGATTCAGCTGTATATAGGAATTTATTACTTGAAAAACACAGCACTTCAAATAAATGAGGCAACCAGGTAAATGGCAAAGAGGCACAATAAATCATTTACAAAAGATGAATATCTGGAGAGTCATCCAAATTGCTGCATGTATCAGTAGTTTGCTCCTTTTTATTGCTGATTACTATTTAAGTTGGTTGTAATTTTTGGTTACTTATTTTGTAAAACAATTGTTATGTATCTACATTGGGAAATAAAACTAGGAAGATGTACACAAAAGTAAAAATAACCATCTTTTATCTTTTAGGAATACTTTTTCTCCCCTCTAAACATTTCTTTATTGTTATGTATTATTTTTAAAGGAATAAAAATAACATTTGAGTGAGGAAGCTCTTACAAAATTACATTTGTCAAAACCCAACACTTTAATAAGAACAGAGGTTTCTGCCTTATTATCATATAACACCCACTAACTGCCAGGAATGATGTTTGTTGAAGTGGACACTCTCAATTCACTGCAAACTCAAGTCCATCTCTACAATTTGTTTTTATTGTCACACAATGTAAAAAATCTGTTTCATATGAGAATGTTTCACTAAAGGGAAGAAGAAGAAAAACTGGTGGTTTTTCAATATTCAAGTATTCATGAGTTAGAGAACACTAAAAATTACTTGGCTAAATTAAGATTTGTTTTACCTGACATTGAAATGGTCCTTCTATCAGAACCTCCAAATCCTACCCTTCTCACACAGCTGGTATGACTAACTACAAGGGTAGCACAAATACACTTATTCTTGTTGTTTCCTAGGTAGAAATACTTTAGCAGAGTAGTGTGCAAAGTAGTGTGCAGAGTAGTGTCCCGAGACTATACAATGACATTGAAAATATCTTTAGCAACTGAAGAATTAATTTTAACCACAGCTATTGAGTACAAGAAAATTATTCTCTGTTGTGGTCAAGGTGCAAAACTTGTTTTCTTAGTTATGTTTGCTTTTTTAAAGCAGTGAAATTTGCTATTCTTCCTTAAAAGCTGTTTCTCCCACTGAACCTCATAAAAATATCCGTAGTGTTTTACTAACTGTGCTCCCTGAGGTAAGGACAAATAAATTTATGAATAGGACACAACAGGTTCTTAGCAGAGAAATAGAAACCATAGCCAGTTAGAAAATTAAGAATTGAAAAATATAATATCTGAAATATTAAAATTTCCTGGGTGGGCTCAGTAACAGAAATGGATATAAAAGATATAAAAGTAAGTGAACTAGAAGAGAGATCAATAGAAATTATCCAGTATGAGAGATAAATAAGATTAAAAACAATGGACAAAGCCTTAAAGACAGGTAGGACAATATTGAAATGTCTGACATTCTTGTCATTGGATTCCCAGAAAAGGAGAAAGAAATTGGGATACAAAAATATTTGAAGAAATAATTGCTGAAAACTTCCCAAATTTAGCAAAATATATACAGTTTCAAATTCAAGAACTCAACATACCTAGGTAGAATAAACTCAGAAAAAAATACCTACATACATCGTAAGTCACTGAAAGAAAAAATGTTAAATATGGAATTAATCTAGAGAAAAATGACAAATTACACATGGGGGGAATCTATTTGAATGACCACAGGTGGAGCCTAAGGAGAGCAGAAAAGCATCTCTAAAATCATAGCAAAAAAACCTTATTAACCCAGAATTCTGTAACCAGCTAACATATCCCTTAGGAACAAAAACAAAATAAAAATACCCTCAACGGAAGGGACACTAAGAGAATCTGTCACCAGCAGACATGCTCTAAAGGAAATGCTAAAGGAAGTTCTTCAGGATAAAGGGAAATGATACTAGAAGGAAACATGAATTTTTAGGAATGAAAGAAAAGGAATAGAAATGGGTGAGTAAATATAAAAGACTGTTCTTCACTTAAATTCTCTAAAATACATATAACGGTTGAAAGCAAATATTTAAAAAATTATCTGAAGGGGTTTCCATATATATAAACATAATATATATACCAGCTATGACATAAAGGTCAATTAGTGGGGAGAGAGACCTATATGACTGCCAGGTGTCTTTCTACAATTTACCTGAAGTGATATATTACTAACACTCAGTAGACTGTGAAAGTTTATGTAGGTATATTGTAAGCCACAGAGCAAATACAAAATAGAGAAAGATGACCAAAAAGACAATATATAAATTAAAATGTAAAATTAAAAATATTCAAATTATCCAAAAGAATGCAGAAAAGTAGAAACAGAAAAAAGAAACATAAAGGAACCAACAGAAAACAATAAAATGGCAGGCCAAATCCAACTATATCCATAATTACATTAAATGTAAATCATCTAAACATAGCAATTGAAAAAGATATAGTCAGATTGGGAAAAAATTTTAAAAAGAAAAAAATAGCCCCAACTATGTGTTGTCTACAAGTTACTCATTCTAAATATAACAACATAGATGAATAAAAAGAGAGACCCAACATATATCATGGGAACACTAACCAAAAGAAAGCTGGAGTGACTGTACTAATATCAGACAAAATAGATTTCAGAACAAGGCTATTACGAGGGACAAAGAGATAAAGTGTATACAGTTAAAAAGAGTCAATTCATCAAAAAAAAATAATTCTAACTGTGTGTGCACCTAACAGCAGAGCTTCAAAATATGCAATACACAGCAAAAATACATAGAAGTGAAAGGAGAAATAGACTAATCCACAATTATGCCTGGAGACATCAATGCTCCTCTCCCAGAAATTGATAGAACTGGTAGAGAACACCAGTCAGGATATAGAAGATCTAACAACATTATAAACCAACCTGATATAATTGACATTTATAGAACATTCCACCCAATGACACACATAAAATGATCTTTTGTAAGTGCAAATGGCACACTCAGTAAGATATTTGGGGGCAAAACAAACTTATCAAATTGAAAAGAACTTAAATTTTGTTTTCTGACCATAATTGAATCAAAAAGGGCTATACAGTAGATCACTTTGTTACCCCTTGGTGTATTTTCACTGTTGAACTTGGCAATTTTATACATCCAGAGTACATTGCTGCATGCCAAACTGATTCTTCTTTTCAAGTAACTTCAAAACTTAGCAATGACTTAAGTGCTGTTAGAGAATATTTTGGTCCACATTGATCATTTGAATATTAGTTATCTTTATTTTCAACGGAAATAAATCCAAAAGGCAAGTATCTGTTGCCATATTTTCAATGTGTTAGAATAGAATAATTGTTTCATCTTGGACATTTCACCCCCTAACTTTGAAAAACTTAGAATACAATTCTTAAATTCTAAAGAATTCCATTTTTCGCTTGATTGACAGTCTGAGAACTGCTATTTCAACTTTTCCTTTAAAACACTCTTCCTACAGCCACAGGACACTTGAGCAATGAGTTTTGTCATATAGATGTCTGTATACACTGAAAAACAGTGCAAACATTTAAAAGCAAGATAAAACACATGATAGATCAGTGGTCATCAAATAAATCAAATGCATCAACTGAGAATTGGGCTATAAATGCTACTCCTGCAAAGTGAATAATCACGCATTCAAGTACCAGGTATGCCATTTTCTGCTATGATACATGATTTCTTAAGTGCCGATCATCACATAACAAAAATTACACATTGCAATTTACATTTTCTTATTTAAACATAAATTTTAGAAGGAAAAATATAGCAAAGACTAGCAAAGACTACCTATTAATATTTCAAAAAACTCTGTGCCTGGAAACATAGTTTTGGAAATGCTGCCTTAAGGTTTACTTTGACTCCTGGCTCAACGTTGTTTGCTTCCTCTCCCCGTCCCCCTGCCCCCTCCCTTAAATTCCCTGCTCTGGAGTAAATAACATCATGTCCTGAAACTACGGGAAAAAATCCTGGTTCAAGAGAAAAATTTAGAAACATACGCCTCTGGAATGTAAGATGAAAAACCAGACCTTAAGAGAAAGAAAACAAGAAATAGTCAAATGATAGTATGAAAACATAAAGGAATGAATCTCATTTACGATTGCGTACGGACGTGTGATGTTAGAGCAAAAATTGGTTATTGGTCAGGTTTTTGCCCTTGGATGACAAATGGGACTATAACCTCTCTAGGGTGGGTCACTTCCAAGACGTAAAAATTCAAAAGAACGGATGTTTGAGGGCTTGTATTGCAGACTTCAATCACGTCCCGAGCCTTTTCAATACAATGAAAGACCACCAGGGGGAGAAACGCGAAGAACACTGGACCTTTATAAGAACCGCGATCTCAAAAGGCAACAGATCCCATTATTCTTAAGGAAAGGGGTGGAGGGAGTGGGATTCTGTAGCAAACAGCAGAAAGCTTGAATCTAATCTATAGCTGAGAGCTTTTCTGAAGTCTCCGTGGGCACTACGCGAAAAAAGGTCTTCTCAAGTCAGAACTGAATCCTACAAGCTGACTCAAATCTGAATTTAAACACATTGCAAAAGGTCTCCCCGGAGTGAGTCAGGATTGCAGAGGGGGGTGGCAGTGTATTACTCTTCCGATTTGGGCTATAACTTAACTTTACATTGGCAGAATGACGCGCACCAGCGCTTCCTAAAGTGCCTTCTTTCTAGTATCCATAACCATTTCGGGTTCGCCACTGACAACGGCGGTGAACCACCAAGGCCCCTTCTCTGGCCCCCAAACAAGAGGAAATCTCATTTCCTCTGTGGGCGTATAAGTGCAAGATCTTACTCGATCCCAATACTCCTGTATGTCTACCCTAGACTGCCTAGTGCCCGTGGAAACAGATACACAACACATATGCCGTCCTAGGATGACACAACATCCTCACTGCTGCAAAAGACGGAGCATAAACACACCCGCTCCAGAAAGGCACCCCTCCACCACACGAACTTCGGGCGGAAAAACAAGGCGCAAGCGCACTGCCACACTGTTACCCGATTTGCCCACTTCCCCCTCCCGGGCTCAGCAATTTCACTTCCCCTCCTTTGCACTTCTACTTCCGGGGTATTGTAGGCTCAGCCCCTCCTCAGTTCTTACCCTCCTGTGCCCGAGGAGGGGGGGAGTCGAGGGGGTGGGGAAGAGTTCGTTGTTTGTTTACACGATGTGAGCGGAAAAAGAGACCAATAAAGTTTATTCTGGAAACAAAAGGAAAAAAAACAGGGTGACAGAGAAAGGAGACGGGGGCGGGGGCCTGTGGCGGGGGCTGGAGAGAAGAGGGAGCTAGAAGGAGAAAGCGGCAGTTCCGGTGCCGCCGCTGCGGCCGCTGAGGTCTTGGGCTGCTGCTGCCGCGGCCGCTGGGGCTGGGGCCGCCGGCGAGGCAGGGCTCGGGCCCGGCCGGGCAGCTCCGGAGCGGCGGGGGAGAGGGGCCGGGAGGCGGGGGCCGTGCCGCCCGCTCTCCTCTCCCTCGGCGCCGCCGCCGCCGCCGCCGCCGCCGCCGCCCGCGGGGCTGGGACCCGATGCGGTTAGAGCCGCGGAGCCTGGAGGAGACCCGAGCGTGAGTAGAGCGCGGACTGGCCGGGAGCGGGCGCGGCCGGGCTGGGAATGGGGTGGGTGTGGGGGCCTCTCCGGCGCGCCCTGGTATTGGGCGGGGGCTCCCCACGGGTCGTCTCTCAGGGTCGGCCCGCTGCAGACTTCGGCTAGGATCGCCGCTCCCTCT
Organism: Mustela erminea; assembly: GCF_009829155.1. Lineage (NCBI taxonomy): Eukaryota > Metazoa > Chordata > Mammalia > Carnivora > Mustelidae > Mustela > Mustela erminea. The sequence goes on along the minus strand of NC_045614.1, from coordinate 118,505,722 downwards.
TCCCCGCCTGCCGCTGGCCTCACCCAGATGCAGAGGCGAGGGCTAGCCGTGTACTCTCCTTTCCCCCTGGCCGCCTCCTCGCTCCTGGTTTCCTTCCTCTCTCATTTTTGGAGATGGGGTGGCTGGAATCTGAGGAAGTGCACCCAGGGCCGCCGCCCCGGTGGCAGTAGCTCGGTGCCCCGCACCCTTGCACGCCCACCGGGCCCGCGGGGGGCCGGGCTGCCGCGACCACCGCGGCGTGAGGGATCCTGATGGAGCCGCGGGCAGTCCCATAAGGGCTGTCATGACCCAGGACTCCGGCCCTGCCAGCCGGACGACCCTGCGTTTGTCTCACGCTGAGTTTAAATCGCCCGGCTGGGGCAGGGAAGGAAAACCGCTCCCCCCACCCCGCGGTTCCCCTCCAACCCTTTCTCTCTAGGTTGTTGTTGTTTTTGTTTTGTTTTGTTTTGTTTTCCTTTTAACCGAGACAGTCAAACGTATTGGATCTTTCATTCATAGACCCTAGACATTGTCTCGTGATTTCGGTCTTTACTAAGTCTATTATGTGATGCCCGTTTCATAGCTCCTAAGTGGTTCAGAAAGGTAGGGTACGCCCAGCATTGGACTATGTAAACACCAGACGTTCAGCCTGTGTTTTGACCGCGGCTTGAGGGGTTTATTTTAGGATGCTAAAGGAATAGTGGTGATGGTGGCTAGTCCCCAGACTTAGGAATCAGGAATCGAAAGCTATTTCTGAGATGAGGGACTGTTTACAGAGTTCTACGACGGGTGAGAAAGCGCAACAAGAGGGGGGCTTTGAGGAAAACAGCTCGTATATTCTTTAATGAATTAGAGTTGTGATTTCGTTTTAGAAAAAGCTTCCTCATTCCGGCGCCTTTGTGCACATTCGGCACACAGGTTTGCGATATGTTTTGAATCTATTTTGTGAGGCCCCGGAGAACCCCTCGAAAACTTGGGTAGATAAACTGCTGGTAACTCAAGTCGGATGATTTCAGTGGCCACATTTGAACCACTGCAGGCAGTATTGGTCGCAGACTCTCTTCCTTAGATAATAGATTCTTGGGGGTATTTGCTTACAAATTTGCTTTTATGCTGGATTGTGTGATGTTGAGAAGAGACCTGAAAAAACCTTAAGATACCATGTTGCTAATTTAAATTGGATAAGTCAATATTTTATGTCTTTATTAAGAGGCCCTTGAAGCAACTGCAGTGTAAGAATTTATTAGTATGTCTGTGTATTCAAGTTTTAAGATTTTTTAACTGAAGTGTTGAATTCTGGTTGACAGCATAGATCTCTAGATAAACATCACATGTTATGGAAAATTTTAATTATCAGATTAACTGTTCTGCAGTGTCATCAACCAAAATTATCTGAGGAGGGCCCAGTAGGGTGTGTGTGTGTGTGTGTGTGTGTGTGTGTGTTGGTGCTTGTTTTGTTTTTTAAGTTTTCTTGTCTCATGTTTTGGGATAAAATTAAATAAAATGACATCCATAACTTTTTTCAAAAGTTTCTTGTGCATTTTTTCATCTCTGTAAAATAGAGTGCTTTTCTTCACAAACTAGGTGGTTGAAAGAAATGATAGCACATCTTAATAGTAATAACTCCATGGAGGAAATACCGAGAAAGTAAATGAATATTAACAATATTCAGTTGACTGTGAGAATAAAGTTTGAAAGGCATTTCTGTCAGTTTTAGTTGAAGAATTAAAAATGAACCACATGTAAATGCAGAACGTGTTTTATATAAAGTTTTTAAATTTTAAGTAAATTGGATATAACATGAAAGATGTCACTGGATACAGTACTGTACTTGAACTGAAAGATTACTGCAGGAATGTGTATATTCTCATGGGGCTGGATATATGTAAAAGGGAGACTAAAAGAACAGTGACTTTGCCTGGCTCTGTGTATGGAACAGTCCTTCTGGAGGCAGAACTTCCTTCCTGTCAGGATAAGATCCTCTCCATCCCAAATAAGTATTCCCTTAAAAAAAAAAAAAAAAAAAAAAAAAAACTAAACTAAATTTATAAATAAAATACTTGTATAAGAACATAGATCATAATAACTTTTTCCTAAAACAGTTTACCTTGTGTGTAGCTTTCCTGATTAGAGCCCTTTACTGAACAAAGAGTTTTAACATTTGTTGTTACCATTAAAGGGTATTTGCTCTGTTGATCTGTTTATTTGAAAAGAGCTAACTTAATCCCAATTGATCTCTTTAGTAACTAGAGTAGCATTAAAAAGATCAGTTCTCTATTTTATTCTTTTAATATCTTGAATTCCAAGGTAGCTGTGATTCTTTAAGTGAAATGTGTTCCTTAAGCCTTATAAAAGATCTCATCTTTGGTAAAAATATTTATGATCCTTAAAATTGTGCAATTTTAGCAGCATAAATCATGGAATATTGTGGTTTATATTTTATTAGCAGAGTTATCAAGCTGTTTTCTTAAGTGTTGTCTTGAGTTACAGCAGTCCTGTAGGCAGGTAGTATTACTGCCTGAGAAATGACATTTTAATCTAAGGTCATACAGGTGTCAGGTGACAGACTCATTGACAAAACCAGTGTTTTCTGACTCATTTTACTATATCAAGTTACCTCTAACCTGCTTCATCCTGCTTTTTAATAGCCAAACTAAGGCCTAGAGAAGTCAATTACTTAAGATCACTTTTTTCTTTATTTCCAGTAAAAATATATATTTTAAATTCCCTATATTGCTTAAACAGTAGTTTTCAATCCTGGATACACATTAGAATCATCTAGTTAGCTTTTTTAAAAGTACCAGTACCAGGGTCTCATTCCCAGAGATTCCAATTTAATTGATCTGAGATAATTGATCTGATTTGTTTGTTTTAAAGTTCCCCAGGTAGTAGTAATAGACAAGATTGTAAAGCCCTTTCTTTCAAGGACCTGTATGATTTGGTCCTTGCTTGTCTCTAGGTTCTTTTCTCTCCCACACCTTCCTTGGCCTTTCCCTGATCTCTTGTGCAAATGCTCTTCCTGAAGTATTTGCGTACTCCATACCTCTTCCTTAACTAGCTGACTCCTACTTGTTTTTCATAACCACCTCCTTTGAAAAGTCTAGTCTGAGTTAAGTATTCTTGCTTCCTGTTCCCATAGCATTTTGTATTCCCACTGTCATAGCATTGATTCACTGCATTATAATTGCCTATTTATTTCTCTGTATCCTCCACCAGGATATAAATTCCATGGGAAGGATAGGGAATCCTTCTATTTTATATACAGTTGTATTCTTATTGCCAAGCACAGTAGCCAGTACATAATAAGCACTTATTAACTGTATAAATAAAGATATTGGCAACAGATTTCTTTACAACATGTATTAATTTACAAACATCAATTAAGTTTTTATTCCTGCCAAATACATTTAATATATTTGGTCACTAAGAATGTATATCCCTGAACTTGCCACACACGTAATTTTATTTGGAGACAGGCAAGGCATTATAAATTATATATAAATTATACCAAGCATGACTCAGCCCCAAACACACACACAAGCAATAATGAGGATCATTATTAGGCACAGAACTGTACTGGAAATCAGGAGACTTGAATTCAAATCCCAGCTTCACCACAAGCATTAGGTCCTTAGGCAAGTCTCAATCTTTTGGGGTCTCTATTTACTCTTCTGCAATACAGAGAGATTGTACCAACTGCTCTACATGCTACTCAGTGGTCTCCCCTTAAAAGCCAATGAGTACTAAAAATACTGGCTTTGGAATCTGAGGCTCCTTGGTTCAGTACCTGGCTCTTACAGTTTCTGGCAGGATTACTTTGGACAGATTTCCTAATCTGCATAATAGTAGTAATTACTATTCAGTGGAGTTGTTATTGTTGAATTAAATGAAATACAGATCCAAGAGAGTTTTTGCCCTGTCTCACATTGTATCAAATGTTCATTTCCTTTCCCCTTAGGAGGTCTTAGATCTCACAAGTGGACTTATCTGAGGTAACAGAAAGACATAGTTTATGTAATCCTGTTTGCCACTTTGCTAACTGCTAGCATTACAGGTGTGACTAGGGACCAAAACCAGTGTGGCTTTTAGTTTCATTTTCTTGGAACCACATTGCATTGTCAAACACTCAGGTGTTAGTCCATCTACTTGGGAAGTAATTGTGCCTAGAACTTTCAACCATGACAAGGTATCAATACATCTCTAATAAATAATATGAAGGAAGAGAGAGTTTGGTGACCTTAAACTATCTCCAAAACTAAGTGAAATCAGACTTAAACATTCCAAAAGAAGGGGACAAATGAAAACTAAGGGTGATTTATAAAAGAAGACCCAGAAATTTGGTGAAATTTCTATTCACTAAAGCTAAAATTCAGGGACCATTATTTAGTAATTTCTAGGAGATATAGAAAATATACCTCTGGTCAGGGCCAACTCCAGAAGATAAAATTGCTCTTGATGTCAGATTAGCAATTACAGATATCAACAGACCAAAATTATTGATATTTTCCATATTGATATTGATATTTTTCTCTATTTAAATATATAGTTATTTTAGCCTTTATTTAGTAATAAAGAGTAACCTTACATGTGGTGTAATAATACCTATTTGCTGAAGTTTCTTGATACCAATTTTATTTTCATATACAAATTGGTATGCCTGAGTTTTCCCTTAAGTTTATGTTTAAAGTGAATTTTAAGATGCCTGGGTAGCTCAGTCAGTTAAGCATCTGCCTTCAGCTCAGGTCATGATCCCAGGATTCTGGGATTGAGTCCCACAGGGGGCTCCCTGCTCAACAGGGAGTCTGCTTCTCCCTCTCCCTTTGCCCCTCCTCCCTGCACATGCTCACTCTTTCTTTATCTTTCCCTCTTTCTCAAAGAAATAAATAAAATCTTTTAAAAAATAAAATAAAGTGATTTTTATTGCCAGTTATTTTGGGAAAAATACCATGCTAAAAATTGGAGAGGAAAAGCTAAAATATTAGGGTATAAAAAAGAAATACAAAGGAACACATAATGAAGTTAGAGGATTCAACTTGAAGGCTTGAGATTTCCATCATTGGAAGGGTTATTGAATCTTAAATGTACCAATAATGTTTTATAGGTATATCTTATTCACATTTAATACTTTATTCTGTGAACTAATTGATCCTAGTTAAGGAATTTTTAGGTGCTTTCTCCCTCTTCCCAAATACATAGTTTGGGGAGTTTAAAGTTAAAATGTGCCAATAAAGGATTTGTAAGTTTATAAGAAATGTGTTAGCTTAGAGCTTTTTTCAAGTTTAATATTTCTTAAGGTAGAGCTGTTTTTAGTGTGGATTATAGAGCTCTGATATAGAGGGCTAAGGGATTAATTCCAGTCCCAAAATGCTACTTTGTGTTTGTGTATGGGGAAGCAGAAACAGATTATATCTTTTTCTTCATTGATGGGATAGGAATTGTATTATGTTGCTTGCTAAGTTACTCTTATAATTAATGAGATAATTTAAGTAATCCCAAATTACATAAAATTAAGGAAGAATGTATACATACTAATCATTATTCTAAGTTTATATCTACTACAAGAATAACATATTTCATATTTAGCCCAACAATTACTTATTTCTTCTGTATTATTTTAGTAGCTACCTTGGTAATTTATCAAATTGTTATTTATTAGAAATTAAGTTTTAGTAACTTTTAGCATACAATTGCAGTTATTACGGGGTCTTTGTATCAAAGCCAGCATTACCATTTGCAATAGAGGTGGGATTTAAAAAATAGTAAGAATTCTTACAGATCCTACCTATCTGGTACACTTCAGATTTTAAATATTTGTGTAGTGGAAGCCAAAAAAGTCAATGTTGTGATTTGGAAAACAAAACAAAACAAAACAAATGCTGCAACAGGATAGAATCATATACTCTGATCATAATTCTCTTGCTAAATTCAATACTAACTCAGGAGTTAGTAAGACTTAGTGGAGAGATGTATCTTACAAAGTACTATAGAAATTTAAAGCAATATGTAAAGATAACTTTAAGCATACATTTTTGAACAGGAAGAAACCATGTGTGTTCATTTACCTTCAGCACCTAACATAGTGCCTAAAAGTAAGTGGCCAATATGCATTGATATTTTTGCAGTAGGATCAATAATTGAGAATCAAAATAATTTTATCTTTTATCAATTTGTAGCTATGTACTTTAAACTATCCGTAAAGTAAGATAATTTCTCTGTGCCAGTCTAGTTGATGATTTATTTAGAATAGACTTGAAGTATATCAGAAACACTTTTCAGTAAGTTGTTAACTAGTTGCATATTTTTGTTGCTATTTGGAGATATTTTTAACAAAGATTGATAGGTTAAGGAGAGGCTGTGTGCTATGGTGAAAACAATATAAGATTAGGAATCTAAAATCTGGATTCCATATTGAACTATTAACTAATTGTTTGGTTTTAGATCTTCATCTTTTAACACTTGTTCCTTTTACCTACACAATTTCTAATGTTCTTTACAATTCAAAAATTCTGTGAGATTCCTAGTATTTTAAAGTCTATATTGGAGGCCACCTGAGTGGCTCAGTCTATTAAGCATCTGCTTTGGGCTCCGTCATGATTCCTAAAGTCCAGGCATTGAGCCCTCCATTGGACTCCCTGCTCGGAGGGAAGCCTGCCTCTCTCTCTGTCTCTCTCTGTCTCTCCCCCAGCTTGTGTGCACGCTCTCTCTCTCTGTCACTCTCGCTGTCTCTCAAATAAATAAAAAATAAAATCTTTGGGGTGCCTGGGTGGCTCAGTGGATTAAAGCCTCTGCCTTCAGCTCAGGTCATGATCCCAGGGTCCTGGGATTGAGCCCTACATCGGGCTCTCTGCTCAGCGGGGACCCTGCTCCCTCCTCTCTCTGCCTGCCTCTCTGCCTACTTGTGATCTCTGTCAAATAAATAAATAATATCTTTAAAAGTAAAATCTTTTAAAAATAAAATAAAAATAAAGTTTTTTTTATTGCGGGGAAAAGTAAGCCACTCCCTAAAAAGGGAAGATAGTCTATGTCAGTTTGTTATATTTTCAGAAATTAAAATCTTTCTGTCTGCCTGTTTATAAATTTGCATGTATTTGAAGGCCCTTGTGTGAAATTCTGTTGCATAAACAAACTGCCATCAGAAAAGAATGGACTGGAAAGGGTTTTTTGTTTTTGTTTTTGTTTTTCTTTCTGAAACCATCAGTGACTTTGGAAAATCAAACTACTTCAGGCGTGGCCATTTTGGTTACTGGCACTGAGAGTAGTTGAATAACTGACAGGCATTGAGAATAGGTCATCCATTTGCACACCAGTTGCCAGGGTTATAAAGGCCAGCAAACCTGTCACAGTACCCTTAATAGCCACTGGTCACCATCCTTACTTGTTAAAGACTTCTAGGAAACTATGTTCCAGAATTTCCTTTGGTGACCCATCCCACTAGATGGTTTTCAGAAAATGTGTTCTAATTTTAGGAATGTAACTCCAGAAGCAGAGTAAGCCTTTTTCTTTTTTTTAATATATCATTTTTATGCAGACAAGTACAAGGAAAGATGACAAAAATCATTGTTCTTGATTGGAAAACATTGGTGTTTATGCTACTAATTTGTTGTTTCTATAGCTATTCAAATTACTCACCTATAGGGTTTGAATATTTTTTAACCAGCTAACTGTTCAAGTTATGAGATACTATTTAGGTTTTTTTAAAAAAATACTTTATTTATTTGTTAGAGCATAAGCGGGATGGGATGGAGGGAAAGGAAAAAGCAGACTCTCCGCTGAGCAGGGAGCCAGATGTGGGGCTCGATCCCAGGACCCCAAGATCATTACCTGAGCTGAAGGCAGACACTTAACCAACTAAGCTACCCAGGTACCCCTATTTAGAGTTATTATGACTATGTACTCATTTTTCAGCAAGCTAAACACATTTCTGTGGCTTATTTTTCTTTGAGAGATACTTTTCCAAGTACTTTTCTGATGGACTCATTGCAGGTCTGGGCCTGAAAGAACTATTACATTTTGAAACAATTGCCTCTAGCTTAAGAGTGAGTGAAATGTGTCTGAGTATGTGTGTGTGAGAGAGAGAGAGAGAGTTTTCTTTAGGAGGTTAGCTTCTTGGCAAGTGCAAAAATAAAAATCTTGAAGTTTTTTGCTAAGTAAGCTACTATTCTGTGAATATAGATGTATAGAGCACATCATCAAATATAAAGCATCATTAGTGGGAAAAATTGTGGAAAAAAGATTGAAATTAGGACTGTTAAAGTCCAATCTGAAATCAAACTATAGATGAAAAAGGGAAAGGAAAAACTCTTTTGTACTATCATTTTTTCAATTATAAATATTAATAATAACATCATTTTAAAGTTATTTTCCTTATGAAGATTTCCTTAAAATCTGATGGCTATTATTTGCATTTGAGACTCCAGTGGGCAGCATCTTAATATATTTATGAAAGAGATATCTGTATTCTTTTTCTCTAACTATATAGCAGCTGTAAAAGTTGAACATGACTTTTTGAAAGCAGCTTCTGTACTTGATAATTATAATGGTAGTAACACTCAAAGTAGTTTGGAATATTAGTAATTTTATATTGTGGAGACTGGTTGTTTTTTCTTCACTAAAAATGATGAAACTTCAAGTTACTTAGTGATATTATGGGATTCAGATTTCTTCAAAATCACTTTGAATAATTTTGACTAATTCTGTGGAATAAAAGGCAGCATTTTTTACAGCCATGTTGTGTTCATAGGCACTAATGTAACTAAATGTATATGTATATATCCATTTGTATACATGTATATGTATGAGTAGCTAAATGTATCTACTAATGTACAACTACTGAAGCACAGCAACCATATCATGCTATGGTCTTTTTTGTTGAGTATAAATATCAAGCATATAAATTAGTATATTTCTCTTGCAAATAATTTTTTGCCCAGTCAAAATGAAGGTAAGTAATCTGACAGTAGGACAGAATATTTGAAGCCAGGACAGTCTTAGAATCTTCACAAAATATGGTCAGTGTACTTGGCTTCTTTAATTTTCTTTTCTTTCTCCGAAATATATTATGTCATAATGGTTGAGAACATGTACTCTGGAGTCAGACTATTGAGATTAGTAGTTTTTGTTGTTTTTTGGTTTTGGGGTTTTTTTAAGATTTTATTTATTTATTTGACAGACAGAGATCACAAGTAGGCAGAGAGGCAGGCAGAGACAGAGAGAGGAGAAAGCAGGCTCCTTGCTAAGCAAAGAGCCCGATGTGGGGCTCGATTCCAGGACCCTGGGATCATGACCTGAGCCGAAGGCAGAGGCTTTAACCCACTGAGCCACCCAGACGCCCGAGATTAGTAGTTTTGTAGCTTAAGGCAGGTTATATTACCTGTCTGGGTTAAATATTCTTTGGGTTAATACACATTTCCTTGTTTGTAAAAAAAAAAAGGATGATAAGAGTACCTACATCATAATATTGTAATGAGGATTAAGTGACTAATATGTTAAAGCATTTAGAACAGTGCCTAGCATGTAGTAAGCACTCAATAAATATTTGTAGCCTCCTTGAAAGTACAAACTATGTCATATTCACCAATTTGGGTGGGGGGCTTTAACATTATGTAATGAATTGCATTTTGTCCATTCTTAGGATTTACATATGGATCCAGTCTTCGGAGAATAAACAATAAGGTTGCCTCCTAACAAGCTTCTTTATTACTGCTTGCTTTTTGTTCTGTTACAACTCTTAAAATTTCATTCTAGCTCTAGGAAGCTGAATTCTGTTTCATACCTTCATGCCTAAGTGAAGTTAGCATATGGAGATTTAGCTTGATAGGAATGAGGTTTTGATGGCGGAAGATACCAAGTAAATGAATGTACATTTTTCACATCTAGTCTAATTCTATTATGGATTGATTTTTTTTTCCCCCATCAATTCCTGGAATCTCAAAATCTTCAGCAGTATCTTAAAAGCACTCTGCCATTGAAGCAGTACTTGTTTCCAGCTACTAGGCATTTCTTTTCCCTGTCCTCCATGTCCTATGACCATAGTTGTATCATATTGTCACATAGTCCCTATGTTACATGGCTTTTATAAAATTCGCATGTCATGTTTTAAAGCTTCTTGTATCTCACCCATTATACTTGTTATGAAGTCTTTATTAAATACAATATTTAATTTTATGTACGATTTTGATACACAGTTTACACTCATTGGAAATTGTGTAAAACTTGCAAATTGTTTATGTGAAGATAAGGAAAGCAGCCATGTGTTTTGTTTTTGTTTTCTATGAGTTCAGTCTCTTATTCTTTGCCTTTAATTACTAAGTTACCTGCATAGATCACTGAAACAAATCTTTGAGTCATCATCTTGTCGGTACCTTACATAAATGAGACAGACTATTAGTTCATATTTAAGTTTTTGATAAATATATGTGTTTGTTTTCTCACCTCCTACTTTTTAGCAATTTAAACTGCTCTTGATGGTCTCACACCAAAACTTACTCTTCTCAAGCTGATGACCCCATTGCCTGTATCTCTCATACCAGATTGATAGTAACAATAAAATCCATGTGCTTTTTAAAAACTTTATATACAATTATTATTACTATTTTATATGGAAATTGCTTTAGAAAGGATCTGTAATTCTGGCACAGTTATTCAAAATTTCATTGTTACTTTTAAAGAATCATTAAGCATACTTCCAAACATGTTTTATACATGTAGAACTCTATAGAATTTCATCTCTTTTAAGGGGTGTGTGCACAATGAAAAAAAATTTAAACAGAACATGACAGTGGACTGCCCTAGTACTGACCAAGAGTTTATTGCCATACTATGTGGTTATGATTAACCTACACATTGGAGTTAAGAATTAACTACTTACTTTAAAATGGTATCATGGAGACCTAACAGCTGACAACCTATGTGAGAAAATTTCCTTGATTTTCTAAATGTACACATTAGTGTATACTTGGAATTACCTCAAACCCAAACTTTAATATTATGAATGTGGGAAAGAGTACTATTACAGATTTTGTTCACAAAGTCCGTAATAATGTTATCTCCCTTAGTCCTCACATTAGCTCTTCCATACATACATAGTCTTTCCACTACACACAGTAGGAAACTAAAGTTACACATCTAATCAGTACAGTGGAGTCTCATCACACTTAATTTACTTGAATTCAACTATATACACTCAGCCAAAAGTAAAATCATGACAAAAGTAATCATTTAAATATTGCAGTCACATCCCGCTACTGAGCTTTTGTTTCAAAATAGACATGAGATTAAAGGTGTGAATCTCTGTCACCTCAGATGACCTCAGCGTGTAGGTATGAACATCTCAGTGTTGAGTGTAATTCTGTTAGTCATATGTAATATTCATACAACATGGCTTCTAATGCCAAACCTGAAGCGCTTAATCAAAGAAACAGGAATTTATTCCAATGCTGGAAGAGAAACTGCTGTTTTAGACTTGCTGAGCAATTATGTTGGTTTCCAAGATGACCTTCAGCTATTGCCACAACAAACCACCCCACCACCTCTATGCGTGCATCCTCTCTGGTACATACGTGCACATGCATAAACCCACACCCTTTTAAATACATATATTTTATATATTGCACATATAATTTTATTGTGTGTTCTCGTTTGCTGTAAATATATTCTGTCTTTATGCAGAATATGTCTGTATAAGGCGGTATACAAAAAATGTGTACATTATAATTAATGGGTGATTTAAGAGATTTTTCAAGGAAAATGTTGAGTCTGTACATCCACAGACTGTATTGTTTGCCACTATATACCCAGAGTCTAGCACATTGCTAAGCACAAAGTTTATTGCATTACTGGGGAAAAAAAATCTTTAATACTTGGGTACTTATTTTTAAAATATAAATATACATGCACTGATCTTATTTTCTCAGCTCAAATTTTGAAGCTTTTGAAAAATCTGCTTCATATCCCAGATGAATTAGTCTTAAATCATTTTAGAAGAGTACAGAAATAGAATACTAGAAATTACAGCTATCTCACAACATCTGATCCTGATGTGACCACTGGACTTGGCGTTACTTAGTTTCTTTCTCTTGTCTCTTCCTTTTCATATGTATATGGATGGATTTGCTAAAAGAAACTCAGCCATACTACACAGAATTATTTTATAAAAACTCTGAGTATGTTTCTGCTGACTCTTCCACCTAAAGAAATGGAAAGGACATACAAATAAGGGGACAGATCTGCATGTTACTCTAACCTCCTTTTGTAGTCTTCATTCCCTTTGTACAAACATCCACTTTTTGAATCTCCTGTCTGATCTGTACAGGAAGGTAGAACTTCCCCCAGAGCCTTGGAAAGAGAAAAGTATACCCTGTGCTGCCACGTGCCAGTCTTTCTAGCTGGCTAGAAAATAAGACTGCTGGGCCAAGAAGACATGATCTTTCTCACACTGGGGGAGAAGAAAGGGTTTGCACAGTTAAATGGGACATTTGGTTATAATTCTAGATCAGAACCAGAATACTAACCTGCCTGCCAATCCTGTTACCCTAAACAATCCACTTAGGTTTTCTGAGCCTGAAAAGTTGTCACTAGATGGCTAGTAACTAAAAGAGATATTTCCAAGGTGCTGTGTTCCAGAAATGATTTTGTGCAAACTTTAAAAATGTAGAACTCATATAGCAACTATGAATAAGATAGAAATAAAAATAATTCAACAGGGGGTGCCTGGGTGGCTCAGTCGTTAAGCGTCTACCTTCTGCCATGTCATGATCCCAGGGTACTGGGATCAAGCCCTGGAGCTCTCCGCTTGGCGAGGAGCCTCCTTCTCTGTTTGTGTTCCCTCTCTCACTGTGTGTCTGTCAAATAAATAAGTAAAATCTTTTTTAAAAATAAGTAATAAAAATAATAATTCAATAATACATTAAGTCTACTTTATGATTATCAAGTATCTAAGAATGCAAAGATGGCTGAATATGAAATTTTATAATGCATAGGTCAATGAATCTGATCAGGAACATGAACATATCAGCAAACACGGTTTGCAGATACCAGAACATACTATAAAACTATAGTAAACAAAAGAGTTGGATTCTGACATAGCATTGGTGGCAAAGTTGGCAAAGGGAACTGAAATCCCAAAAATAGATACTCTAAATATAATAAAGCAATCCTTGGAAATCAGTAGAAAAAGGAAGACATTTAGTGCATGTTTTTGAGAGTGTTAAGTAGTGTTCAAAATAAACTTGAATCTTTATTTCATCTTATATACCAAAATAAACTCCAGGTAAATTGAAGAGTTAAATGAAATAGAGTAAATATCGTTATACTAGTCTCTCATTTAAGAAAGATATTTATGTGGATGGGGAAATACCTTCCAAACTTTAAAGAACTGGAAGGACTTATGAAGGGAAAGTTCATTAAATTTGACTCAGAACATTGACATTTATTCTGTCCTTTTCTCCCACTTCCCATCCCCCATACTAACGAACAAATTAAAGATGTGCAGAGCAGGATTTGAAATTTACAACTGTGTAGCAGAGGTTTGTCTCTAGTTATTTATTTATTGGATAAAACCATTTAATTGGGGGGCTTCAGGGAAGGAAAGCTTGAAAAGCTGGGAGACCAATGAGATCCCACAAGCTCGGCCAGCTAAGATCCCCGCAACTTCACCGTTGCAGAAAACCAAACATTTACCGTTAAATTTTAAGGTAAATTTCTACAAATGCTTTCAAAAGCACCAAGTTCAGGTTCTTACACTAAAGTGGAAAAAAAAGCAAATGGGAAAATGTTTCTCCCTGACACATAAAGAAGTGAAACTTTAAGAAGCAGTGATACATGTTTACTTTTTGAGTTAGCAAGAAATTTTTTCTAGTGGTTTTGTTGCTGATGAATGTACCAGGAAATGTGCTTGTTCGTATATTTCAGTTGGCAGTCTAAACTGATTAAACCCTTTGTAAAGCAAGTCAGCAATTTTTGTGCCTTTAAAATGAACATACCTTATGATCCCATAATCTTATTTGCAGCATTATCTATAACAATGAAAATTTTAAAACAACTTCAGTATTCCATAATTCAACTGTTCTCTCCCATAGAAATAGGTGGTCATAGAACACTATTGTTTTTGAAGAATTTACAGTAATGTGAGGAAATGTTTTTGAAGTGAAAATGCAAGATAAAAATCATTATACTTTATAAAAACAGTAATATAAACTGAGAAATAAACTAAAATATTCATAGGGGGAAAAAAGCCATAAGAGAGAATCTCAAAAAAAAGGGTAACAACAGTTGTCTTATACGTGTTTTTCACTCTTTTGTTTTCTTTGTTCATCCATGCACTGTTGCATTTTAAGTAGGCACAGAGCATCTTCGCAGATCTTAATAGAACTTCAGTCAGTACTGAAGTGAATGAATTTCTATAATAAGCCTGAGTTACTTTTGCATTAAAAGAGATATGAATACAATCCACATCTAAGTTAAGAAGTGTGGGAAGTGCTCTAGAAAGGAACCTGATTAATAATATCTTACACTTAGATTTCCAGTTTGCAAAATGTTTTCACAATTCCATTTCATATGATCCTTTTTTGTTAGTATTATTACTTGCTAAGTTAGGAATTTCTGTTAACCTTTACTTTCTCCTGCCTGAACAACCAAATCCAACTAATCACCAAATCTTGGGTATTTCTTTCTTGGAGAAATGTCTTTTGATGTCATTTTCACCTCTTCTCATAGCCTTATTTTAGTTCTTTCCTGTATCACTGAAGTACTCTGACTAGTCTCTCCACTTTTCTTTTACTTTCCACACTGCCGCCAAAATTATCAGACGTATAAATAGCCAGCAGAATTTCATGAATGTGCTATAATAAATGGGTTCTGGGGAAGAGAACAGGGGAGAGATTGACACTGCTTCCACGCTTTTGCCAAAATATCACTCATACTAAAATACAAAATTATCTGCTTAAAGTTTAGTAATTCCTTGTGACGTACATTGTTGCTTCTCAAGCTTTGAGTGTTTAAGAATCATCAGAGAATTTGTTACAATGTAAATTATCTCAGACTCTAAAAAATCTGATTCAATGCATCTGTGGGCCTGGGAACATGCATTTTAACAAGGCTTCCTACTCTTTATCCTATACCTGTGATCCCAGGACAGAATTTTGAAGAACAGTGATCTTGGAATAAAGTACAATCTCATTAATTTACTATCATTCTCATAATTTGGCACCAGCCTACTTTTCTGTATGCAGTTTCTATACTTTACCTTTCTGAACATCTTGCAGTCTAGCCATTGTGAACTGCCTCAGGCTCACCTAGTCCTTTCTGAACTTCTGTGCTCATCAAGCTTGGGCTGTTTCTGCTGCTTAGAACCCCTATTGCTCTGGCTGCTCCTACCCAATAACTTGGTGACCTGGCACATAATCTTGAGCTTCTGTGTAATCTCTGTTAAGTATTCCTGGACTCATTCTCCTAAACCAGTCAATCTCTCCCTCCTCTGTTTTCTCATAGCCTCTGTTTCTTAATAAGATATGCTTATTTGCATATCTGCATTCCTCCATAGATTATAAGCCTTTGAAGTCAGGGATGTCATTTTATTTATCTTATACCTTTAGCATAAGCCTGGTCCATAATAACTGCTTAATAAATGTGTGTCATATCATTAAAAATCCAAAGAAGAAGTGATTAGTCCCATTTTTCAGTGAGGAAAATAAGGTCTTAAAAAGTTAAGTACTCGCTTATAGTTACCCAGCTTGTAAGTATAGACTTGAGATTCATACGTCCAAGATACCTGGCTTCTTTTCTGGCTTTGGTCCTTACAGTTAAGGTAAACTGTCCCAGTAAAATTACATAAACACATGCCCTTTTTACCCCCCTCCCCCCAACTCATTTATCCGTTGATCATGTTTGGGGCAGGAGGTGTTTCAATAAACTTTCTCATCATGTTCACTCTCTATAAAATAAAAAAAAGAACTGATAACTAGATAGTAGACTGTTTGTCTTTCAGTTTCATCCAACCTCCTGTGCTCTACTTGGTGATGCTTACTTGTATCCCTTGTAGAAACCATATTATGGTACCTAATGGGGTTTCCACAAATGCTGGTTTAATTAAATTCAGCTGACATTTGTGTAGGTAATATTTTGTTCTGCAACAATTAAGACAAAAAGCTATATGTGCCTAAGTATTCAAGTAGGTTTCCACCATATTTTTTAAAGCTTCATTTTCATAGTTTGAATGTGTTTAGCCTTACTGTAGACTTCAGTCTTAAGGTGTTGATGGAAATCAACCACCAGCTGCAAAGTTCAGATCCAGAATGCCATAGAATACATGTAGCTATGGCTTGAACCAAATGTTAGCAATGAAATATTTAGTAGCAACTGTTCTTTTAAAAGAAACATTTTAGATAATTAGAGTCATCTTGTAATATCCTTATACCCAGCTGTCAGCTTTTTACTTTTTCTGCCAATATTTCTGGAACTGAAATCAAGAAAATGGAAATTAGGGTACCATACTTTGAAATACAGTAAACACTTGAAAAACTGTTATATCTTATAAAGATTTCCAAATAGAGTTCCTCTGTCAGTATCTCAAAGATACTTATAAAAAATAAATTTCTATATAACCCCAGTATAACCCCAATATTAAGCTGAAATATATGCATTGGTTAATAACAGGGACATTTGAGAATTTGAAAAACTGCCTCTATGAATAGCCATGGACTTGAAGATTATTGAAGTAAATTTGAGCATTTTAATTTCACTTTGAAATTTTGTTTCTTAATTTTGTTACCATATTTAATCAGCTTCTCACTATCGATACTTCCATTCTCCCTTCCTTTAGCATTTGTCATCTTTCTACTTTGAACATACTCAGATCTCCATTTTCCATCACATCAGCTTTCAGTAATAGTCCTGTTTCCCCACAATATTAGACAATGACATTACTCCATTTTTCCTTTCAAGTATTCTACCCTTTCACCACATATTAGGTAATTTTTACATTTTCAGGTAATGGTAACATTTACATTCTGTACTGTAACCATGCTTAACCGCTTATGTTTTGAATATAGGTAGATTTTAATAGTTGAAACAAATACTATTTACATGAACATGATTATGTAAAAACGTTTTATTTCACAACTAAGTAGAACTCTCGCATTAGATTTCTTTTTCTGTTCAACATCATGAACCATACAAAGAATATTTTTAGCATTTCAGTCACATGGTTCTTCTTTTCATACACTCTATGAATTGCTCAAAATTGTATTGTTTTGTTCATATTTTGAGCATGATTTTATTGTGTATTTGGGGGTTTTTCTCTAAAGTTTCCAGTTACCTTTTTTTTCTATTGTGAAAATAATCATGTACATTCTTCATATACATGCCTCTAATACTATGTAACTTCTCAATTCCTTTCTCTGCTGCTTGGAGTCAGTTGTATTCTTTGTCCTGAATGTATTTTACTTGGGCCATACAGTTTTCATCTGCTAGCTTGAGTTTATTACTTCTTACAGTTGATAAAACTTCATTCTAGGATTGCTTTTTCTTATTTTTTATATTGTTTGATCACTAGGTCAGTTCCACCATTTCTAGTATCGGATACTTTTTTTTTTAGTCATTTGTATACTTTTATTTTTAGAAGTATGTGTTGGTAAGAATTATCTTGATAATACATAGAATCTGTGTCTCCAATCCTGCATCTTTGTCCATTCTCTCTCTGCTGAATTTGTAAAGAACTTCTAACAAAAGCAAAGAAAATATGCAAACATCAACATGTTTAACACTCTTAGGCATCGCTGTCCTATAGAAAATTATTTAAATCATCTATTCCAATGTGCTCATTGTGCCAATCAGACCACCTCCATAAACTGTATTATAAAAGAGAACACACACACATCTAGTATCGGATATTTTGACCTCTGTCTTGACCTGCATCTTTGGTTGGCTAGAGTAGTAAATCAGGTACCTCAGAATTGGTTCATGGAAGTAAAACCCATGGAAGTACCTTTATTTTTTCTTGACACATGCTAATTTGCTGGATATAGAAATCCCAGTCAAATCCTTTCCCAACAGACTTTAATTACTGCATAGTTTTTCATTACTGATTATTTCTTAGTTTAATTCCAGTGTAGTTAACATACAGTGTTATATTAGTTTCAGGTATATAGTATTCACCACTGTTAAAATTGATGAGAAAAGTTTTGCCAGTCAGATAATTGTTCCTTTACATATTACCTATATTACCTAGTCCCCACCCTCCCCCCACCCCCACCGTGAAAGCTTTTAAGGCTTTTTATCTTCTATTGTCTGGTATGGAGGAGTTTTGGGTTTTTTTTTTTTTTTTTACACTTATTCTGCTAAGTTGTCTCTTTTAATCTAAATACGAAAGTCTTTCCAGCTCAGATGCTTTTTATTTCTTTAGTTTTCTTTCTCCATTTTTCTTATTTCTTCTGGAATAATAAATATTTGGTTGTTGGACCTTTTTGATTCATCTTATATATCTTTTTACCCCTCATTTTCAATATATTTTTTTTTTTTGCTCTTTGTTTTAGCAGGTTTTTTCAATTTTGAAAATCCAGTAGGTGAAATTCATCATTTAATTTGCCTTTTATTCTGAATAAAGATGTGTAATTATCATGTGGTTTTTTGTCACCTACATTTCTTTTTCTGTGAACTTCCAGTTAATATCCTTTTGTCTATTTCTTATTGGGTCATTCCTATTTATACCATAGGGATTTCTCCCATCATCTGTTATATGAGTAGTAGATAATTTTTACTAGTTTATCTTTTGTCTTTGCCTATGGTAGTTTTCCCCTACATGAAGTAATTTTTGTTTTTTGTGTAGTTGGATTTATTCACCTTTTTTATGGTGTCTTGATTTCACTCAGCAAAGGCTTCCTCACATATATGAAAAAAGATCATCTCATGTTTTCTTATAATACTTTTGTGTTTTATTTTTACATTATAATTATTATTCTAAGTGGAATTTCTTTTAATGTAAGGTGTAAATAGGGAACCCACACTTCTCTTCAAGTGTTCAGGCTATTGTTCCAAATGGTCTTTTCCCTATTGATTTGAAATGACACCTATATTATATAGTACATTCCATATCTATTTTTCTGTTTAAATGTTCTGTTCTGTTGATGTTACCTGTCATGAACTATATCTTAACCATTGTAATTATTGTGCTTTTATAATACATTTTAGTATCTGGTAGGACTAGACCCTTTTCTCTCCCTTCTTTTTCCCCCTCCCCTAATTTCTCCTAGGTTTTCCGCTGCTGTTTGTATTTTTTTTTTTTTATCATTAGAGTCAGCATGACAAATTCTGCACACACAAACCATACTAGTATTAATTGGTATCATGTTAAATGAACATCTTTATGAACTTGAGTCTTCCTGTCAAAGAATATGATCTGTTTTTCCTTTCCTTCAAGTCATTTATGTTATGTAGGAACATTTTAAAGTTTTCTTTATCTTAAAGCAGTAAAAATTAAACTCTCCCCTCCCCCATGTGACTGGTCACTTCTACCAAGATCATCTATTAAATAATATATCCTATTACCTCACTTAGAGATTCTGGGATTTTTTCTCCCATACAAAATTGCAGCAATTACTTGGGTTCATTTCCATACTCAGTTCTGTTCCCTGGATCTCTGTCAGCCAATATTATAAATACTGTTTGTTTTTTTTTTAAATGAAGCTTTAATGTCTGTTAAGGTTAGTGTTCCCTCATTATTCTTTTAAACATTCAGTATTTTGAAAGCTATTATAAAACTTCTTACACTATGTTAAAGGCTCTCTCTCTCACACACACAAAGAAAGCTACAGGCCTGCCTCACTTCAGGTATTAGTTGTCTTATATAAAGTATTACCTAATGGATTCATAGTTTGTGAAAACATACACATGCACACTCCACAATCAAATGGCATTTATGCCAGTAATACAGTGGGTCATTTTAACTTCAGGGTATCAGTAACACACATACACACATACATTCTCTTAATCACTCACACAAAACACACAACCTTAGTAAAATATGAATAGAAAGCTATTTCTTGACATATTAAATAATAAATATCCCAAACCAGAAACTTCAGTCAGGCTTAATAATGAAAGATTCACATTCCATTAATGTTTTCATGTTACGAATAACAAGAAACAATCAATAACTTTTCTCATTTGTGTTGGTGTACAATACTAATAGAGTTAAGGGAAAGAAAATGAGTATAAAGATGGAGAAGACAGATTATTAGCAAATTTTGGTTTCCTTTTTGTATATCCGTTTCCATCTCCTAACTTCCCAATCATGTCCTTCCCTCCAGAGTGCGGCCTGGGTTAATAGCATGTGATTAATTCTAGGAGGAAAAATAGAAGAAGATAAAGGAAAGTATATTTACATATGTTTTTATCCATATTTTATTAGTATAAAGTTATAATCAACATTTTCTTTTTAAAATATATTCTGACTCTGCCATTGTATTCCCTTTTTAAATCTGTATTTAATTTCCATCATTAAAATAATTGCATCTTCCATTAATGACAGCATGATGAGGTTGGGTGATTCTCCTCCATAGAAAACAGGCACAAGAATGTTAAAGTAACTATAATAATATCAGTGAAGATATATTGTAAAACAAAGAGTGATACTAGAGACACAGAAGGACATTTCATAATTATAGAGAAATGAATACAGCAGGAAAGTATAAAAATTCTAAGTATATATAAATGTAAGAGAAACACAAAATACATGAAGCAAAAGCTAACAAAACTGAAAGGAGAAATACATAATTCTACATTTAGAGTTGGAGATTTTAGTACCCTTCTCTCAACAGTTGTTAGAATAATAGGCAGAAAAACAAGATAAAGAAGACTTAAGTAAGGCAAATCTACCTAACTGACATCTTCATCTACAACTACAACAACACATTCAAAGTGGACTTGAAACATTCATCAAGATGAGCCATATACTGACCCACAAACAAAATATTAATAATATGAGAAAATTAAAATTATGCAGTGTGTTCTGCAACCACAAGGAATTAAATTAAAAATCAATGCCAGAAAAAAAAAAATCAGTGCAGAAAGAAATAAGGAAAATCCCCAAATATGTAGAAAATAAATAACATGTTTCTCAGTAACCCATAAGTGAAAGAAGAATTCACACGGTAAATTGGAAAATATTTTTACTGAATGAAAATAATACAACATATGAAAATATTCCTTGTATAGCTAAAACAGTGCTAAGAAAGACATAGCTTTAAAGACCTATTTCTAAGAAGGCCTAAAAGTAGTATCTGAGCTGCTGCTTTAAGAAGCTAAAAAAGAGAAAGTAAATTAAATCCAAAGTAAATAAAAGAATCTAAATAATAAAGATCAGATTAGAAATCAAGGAAATAGAAAATCAGTGAAATGAAAAACTGGTTCTTTAAAAAGTTCAATAAAATTGATAAACTTTTAACTAGAATGATCAAGAAAAAAGATGCTAATTAACAACATTAAGAATGAAAGAACGGGGGCCCGTGGGTGGCTCAGTGGGTTAAGCCTCTGCCTTCAGCTCAGGTCATGATCTCAGGGTCCTGGAATTGAGCCCCACATTGGGTTCTCCGCTCAACAGGTAGCCTGCTTCCCCCTCTCTCTCTGCGTGCCTCTCTGCCTACTTGTGATATGTCAAATAAATAAAATCTTTTAAAAAAAAAAAAAAATGAAAGAATGGATAGTATTAAAGATACTATAGATACTTAAAAATATAATAAAAGAATATCACAAACAAGTTTACAGTAACCAATTTGACAACTTAGATGACGTGGACAAATTCCTTGAAAAATACAAATGACCGAAATGGACTCAAGAAAAAACAGAAAATCTAAGGTACCTGGGTGGTACAGTTATTAAGCGTCCATCTCTTGGTTTCCGCTTAGGTCGTGATCTGAGGGTCCTGAGATCCAAACCCACATTGGGCTCTGCACTCAGCATGGAGTCAGCTTGGGATTCTCTTCTCCCTCGGCCCCACCCCCCAACATTCTCTCTCTAAAATAAGTAAATCTTTTTCTTTCTTTTTTTTTTTTTTAAAGAAAAAAAGGGAGGAAATAGACTTATGTAAAGAAATTCAGTTAGTAATTTAACACCTTCTAATCTAGCCCCCAAAGGCATAGCTGGTAATTCTGCAAAAAACGAAGGAATTAAAAATACCAGTCCTACCCAGATTTTCAGAAAATGCAGTAGTAGAAAATGTCACAGTGACATAAAATGTCATTTTATGAGGCCAGTATTACCCAGATGCCACAGCCAAATAAAGACATTGCAAGAAAAACAAAAAACTTGCAGACCGTATTCCTCATGAATACAGACACAAAAACCCTTAACAAAATATTAACATATTAAATCTAGCAATATATTAAAAGGATAATACATCATAGTTACGTGGGATTTATCCTAGCAATGCAGGGTTTCTTTAACTTCCAAAAATCGATTCAATGTAATATACCATGCTACTAAAATAAAGTTGAAAAAATCATATGACCATCTTAGTAGATGCAGAAAAGTATTTGACAAAATTCAACAAACTCAAACACTCTCAGCAAACTAGGAATTGAAGGCAACTTCCTTAACCTGATAAAGGATCTTTATGAAAAAAACAATATACTGGGGTGCCTGGGTGGCTTAGTCAGTTAAGTGTCTGACTCTTGATTTCAGGTCAGGTCATGTTCTTGGTGTTGTGATATCAGACCTCGCGTTGGGCTCTGCCCAGTAGGCAGTCTGCTTGAGATTTTCTCTTTCCCTCCCTTTCTCCCTCTTTCCCACCCCAACTCTTATGCATGCTCGCTGACTCTCTCAAATTAAATAAATCTTAAAACAAAAAAATTCTCTCTCTCCCTCTGCCCCTCATGTTTACTCACGCTCGCATGCTCTCAAAAGAGAGAGAGAGACAAAGCAAAGAAGAGAAAAGAAAGGAAAGGAAAAGGAAAGAGAAAAGAAAGACTTCGTGGTGAATTATTCTGTGCTTTTCCACTTAAGATCAAGACCAAGGCAGGGATGTTTACTCTCACCACTTTTATTCACCATTACACTGGAGGTCCTAGCTAGTGCATTAAGACAAGAGAAAGAAATGAAAAGTCTTACAGAATAGAAAGGATGAAGTAAAACTATTATTGTCAGGTGACATGTATATAGGAAGTTGTAAAGAATCTGCAAAAAAAAAAAAAAAAAACTAATTGAACTTATTAGCAAGGCTGTAGATGACAAGATAATAAATAAGAACTAATTGTAATTGTATATACTAGCAATGAGCTATCCAAAAATGAAATTAAAAAACAAAAACAAAATCACAGTAGCGTTATATAATTACTTAGAAATGAATTCAAAAAAGATATGCAAAACCTGTACACTGAAAACTGCAAAGTATTGCTGGCAAATTAAAGAAGACCTAGATTGGGACGCCTGGGTGGCTCAGTTGGTTAAGCAGCTGCCTTCGGCTCAGGTCATGATCCCAGCGTCCTGGGATCGAGTCCCACATCAGGCTCCTTGCTCGGCAGGGAGCCTGCTTCTCCCTCCGCCTCCGTCTGCCAGTGCTCACTCTCTATCTCTCTCTCTGACAAATAAATAAATAAATAAAATCTTTAAAGAAGACCTAGATTAATTGAGAGATACACCATGTTTTTGAATTGGAAGACTACATGTTTTTAGCATGGCTCTTCTCAAAAAATTTGATCTATAGTTAGTACAATCCCAATCAAAATATTGTCAGTCTTTTTCATAGAAATTGACTATATGATTCTAAAATTTATATGGAGGTGCAAAGGCATAAAGTAGCAGGAAAAAAATTAAGCACAAAATCTGAGGGCTTACTACATCTGGTTTTTAGACTTTCTATGAAGAAACAGTAGTCAAATGGTTCAATATTAGCCTAAGGGTAGACATATAGATGAATGGAAGAAATTTGGAGTCTAGAAATAGAATCATACTTAATAGGATAATTGATTTTTTACAAAGGTGCTAATGTAATTCAAAGGAGAAATAATCTTTTCAAAAAATTGTTCTGGAATACCTAGATGTCCTTGGGGGAATTTTTAAAAAGATCCTTAACACAGTTTTCACCAAACCCCTAAATTGATTCAAAACGAATCCAGACCTAAACATAAATGCAAAAATGAAAACATCATGACAAGTGAAAGAAGTTAGACACAAAAGATTACATACTGAATTATTTCAGTTATCTGAAATTCCAAAATTAGAAAAATTTACAGTGACAGAAACCAGATTCATAGTTACCTATGACCTGGGGTAAGAATGCAGATTGAGGATTGACCACAAAGGGAGAAAATTTTTAGGGGTAGGTAATTCACTGTTTTTAACTTGATTATGGTGGTAATTTTCACAACTGTTGCACATTTACCAAGACACATTGAACCTAATTTTAAATTACCTCAGATAAACTGAAATACAAATACAATCATGTGATTTTAAATTACTACTGAAAGATTTATTTAAAAGTTTACTGCTCCTCCTTCCTCCCATCCTCTCCCCTTAATGTGTCTTGCCTTATATAATTCTTCAGGAAAACCACTTTCAGCTGTTTCAGCTACTTATATTTTCTAGCTTGTAATAATGGGGTATAGCACTATCCCTTGGCCCACCAATATTTGAGATTCATTCATTTCTTCTTCTTCTTCTTCTTCTTCTTTTTTTTTTTTTTTAATTTGACAGACAGAGATCACAAGTAGGCAGAGAGGCAGAGGAAGAAGCAGGCTCCTTGCTGAGCAGAGAGCCCGATGCGGGGCTCTATCCCAGGACCCTGAGATCATGACCTGAGCCGAAGGCAGAGGCTTTAACCCACTGAGCCACCCAGGCACCCCTCATTCATTTATTTTTATAATGTGATTTTAACTCTTTTTATGCCTTATTTTGCCTTCTCTCACAAACTAATATATTTAGTTATTACTGGTTAAATACACACTTAGTGTTTTCATTATTATGACCATAAAGTTATTGTTCAGTAATGAAGCAAATAGTGCATGTGGTTATATCTTTTCTGGGTTTCATTTTTATTAAATAATTATCTCATTTAAAAATTCTGCTTACTTACCATTGTTATCTGAGTGTCTTCCCATATAGTCCTTCTTTGTAATATCTTTCACCTGTAAGATAATTAGTTTGGTTATTTTCCTAAGATATCCTTCCTAGAGCCTTCAGCTTTTCTGATTTAATCATTACTGCTCCCTAGGTCTCTTTCACAGCTGTTTTCATAAGACTTCTCTTTGGTATCATCCTGGAAATTCCCTATACCTGCTTCCTGTGTTGGAGCCTTGATTTCCTGTGCCCCATACCTTCATGGTTTATTCCCTCATTTACAGGAGCATATCTTCTAATGGCTTCCTAAAAAGGGATAACGGAGATGTAAATTTTTTGAGGTTTTGCATTCCTTAATGTCATTTTCTACTCCTACAATTATGTGATATTTTAGGTGAGTGTAGAATTCTAGATTGAAAATAATTTTTACTCAGAATTTTTGCAGTGTTGGTCTACTGCCTTCTATCTTCCAGTTGTGCTATTTAGTGGTCCAGTACCACTCTGGCTCTTGGTCTTTCAGTTATTTTTCTCCTTGGAAGTATTTATTACCTTCTCTTTGTGCCTAGTATTCTGAAGTTTTAAGGTATTGTATTTTTCATTTATTGTGCTGTGCGCCAATAAGTAGGTCCTTGCTTTCTGCAGACTTAACATCCTTCAATTCTTGGAGATTTGCTTGTCTTACTTTTTTGATATTTTCTCCCCTCTGTTTTCGTGGTCTTTCTGGAATTCCTACCAATCAGGTATTAAACTTCCTGGATTTCTTTCTCTGTTTTTTACCCTTCCCTCCTATTACTCATCTTTTTCTTTTTATTCTGCCTTCTAGAAAATTGCCTTGACTATAACTTCAATTTTTTATTGAACTTTTTTCAGCTTTTCTTGTCTAATTGTTCTTTTCTTACTGGTTCTTCATTTGGCTAATGGTATACAATAGTTTCTGTTGGAATATTTTAGTTTCCTTGATATTTTTTTCTGTTCCATCATTCTGATTCTCAGCACTCCCATGATGTTTCAGTCTCTGTCCCTAATATTGGAGACTTTCCTGAAATACATAAAATCCTTGACTGTCATTTATATTTAAAGCTGGTAGACAGTGGAGTTTGAGGGCAGAACTCTTGTCTGTTGGTGAACTGTGCTGTAGGAAATCCCTAAATATTATGATCTTTCTCTAGCTTAATCAGTTTTTAATCCTTTTCTGGAGAAAATTTACCACCTCCTATTTAAAGTTTCTTGTGTTCTAGGCTATACTAAAGAAAGGGGCTTTTGAGTCTCATTAGACTTCATGTAATCTTCTTGTTTTAGTCACAGCCTTACCCTTATCTACTTCTGTGTCTGTTTAAATTCAAGGTCAGTTGGGTTTAATTTTTCCAGAAACTACACCTTCTGATTTCTAAAGGATTGGGAAGTCATTGGCTGTACTAGTTGGAGTTAAAGACCTGAAATGCTAGTAGTTCCAGGTATCTCCTAGTCCCAAACCTTTCTGAGATTCTGTGACAGTTGGCTTCCTTCTTGTCTATAAGCACTTAAATTTAATATTCCTCATCTCATTTATCATTCTTTTTTTTATCCTGTCTATATATTACGGTTTAGGGTGACAGTTTTCTAGCTTCATCAAAGAAGGTGTTTGGTTTTTTTACTCACCTTATTTAGGAGTGGGTGGGGGCACAAAGGTCTTTACATCGCTATTTTGAAATCAGAAGTCTGTTCCCTCCCTTTTTATAAACACACTGCTCTGTTACTCTTATTTTACTCCTTACTGTATTTTGATGATCATTTCATATCAGTACATACAGTTATATATCATTCTTCTTAAGAGCTGTGTAGTATTTCATAAAATGCACTACTATAACTTACGTAACTATTCCCCTGTTGATATGAGGTTGTTTCTAGCTTTTGCTTTCATAAACATTGCTTCATTAAATATTCTTTAAACTACTTTTGGGGAATTTTTTATAGACATATCCATATAACAAATTCCTATTGGTGGGATTGCCTAGTTTAAGAATATGTACATTTTAATTTTTGAATCATATTGTCAAAATTGTCGTCTAGAAAGTTTACATTTCCACCAACTTTCTAAGAGTGCTATCTTTATAGTAATTAGTTTCATCTCAAATTTTTTTCTTCTAATTTTATTTATTTATTTATTTGCCAAAAAGAGATGGGGGGAGAGAGAGAATGCACAAGCAGGGGGAGCAGGAGGCAGGGGGAGAAGTTCCCTGTTGAGCAAGGAGCCTAATGCGGGCGGGATTCAATCCCAGGACCCTGGGATCATGACCTGAGCCAAAAGCAGATGTTTAATGCTTAATGTTTTTCAATCTGATAAGTAAAAAATGGATTTTTAAATTATTTTCTTAAGCTTGTCCCATTTAAGTTTCCTTTTCTCCAGACTGCATTTGTACTGCTTTCTTATTCATCTTTTTCTTATTGATTTGTCTGAGCTATTTATAAATTTCACCAAAAAATTAACATTTTGTCCTATGTATTAAAAATATATCATTACCAGTTAGCCAGTAGTCTTTCCATTTGTTTTGGTAATTTTGCCAAACCAGATTTTTTTACTTTTACTTAATCATACTTCTCCACCTTTTCCTGTATGTCTTCTTGGTATTATAATGTTAATATATAAATAAACTATAGTTTTCTTTTATATGAACAATGACCAATTATATAATGGAAGAGAAGAACTCATTTATAAAATTAACAAAAAGATCACTTATCTAGGAAATAAACTTAGTTGGCTATAGCAGAATTTACATGAAGAAATCTTTTAAAACTATTAAGAAGGCAAGATTTCTTGGACTTAAGAAGCACTGGTCATAAAAGAAAATGAGATAAATAAGACTAGCAAAATTTAAAATTTGTGCTTTTCCAAAGACAACATTAAAATGAATAGATATACCACAGAATGGGAAAAAAAAATATTCTCAGTACTTGTAAGTGGCAAAAGAACTTAAATCCAGAATATCTAAAGAACCTCTGAAGTCAATATTTTAAAAAAATCAACTACCTGGTATAAAAATGTGTAAAGACTCAAACAGACATTCCACAGAAGATAAACAAATGGCCAATAAGCACATGAAAAAATTGCAACATCATTAGTCATCAGTAAATGCAAATTAAAACCATAGTGTTTTTATACACCACTCCATGCCCACTAGAATCTAAGCTAAAATAGAAAAACTGGTACAGCTGACTAGTTATGAGGATATAGAGCAACTGGAATTCTCATTTATTGCTGGTGGGAATGCCAGATGGTCAGCCACTTTGGAGAACTGCCTACAAAGTTAAACATAACATTTACCTTATGTATTGGGAGGTCACCAAGACCACCCCCAGGCTCAGTGGTTTACTGAGAGAACTCCCAGGACTCTATGTGTAATCGTGCTTAAATACCATGGTTTACTCCAGTAAAAGGGTACAAACCAGTGGAGTCAGCAAAAGGAAAAGGCGCATGGGGAGAAATCCAGGGTAGATTAGGTGCAGGCCTCTGAGGGTCCTCTTGCAGTGGAGTCACGTAAGATACATGTAAATTCCCCAACAAGAAGTTGAGACAGCATAAATTAAATATAGACAACCAGGGAAGCTTGTTAGATTCAGTACATGAATATTTTGAGGCTGATCCCTCTGCCCAGCACATACCCAAATTCCAGAAGGCAAGCAGGTATTGAGAATAAAATACTGTTTTCGTAAACAATTTAGGCATAGTGAGCCACTTTTATCACTTAGGGGGTGGAAATCCTTTCCGAATCCATGATCCAAGTTCCCAGACCTTGCAAGCAGGCTTTCTTAAAGATAAGTAGTCAGCCTGCATACCATACAACCCAGCATTTTACTCCTAAGTATTTGCCAAAAGAGATGAAAGTCCACTAAAACAAAAACAAGAAAAAAATTATATAAGATTGTTTATGGCCAAAGCCATAACAGCCCATGTATTCAACAACTGGAGAGTGGATAAACAAGTTGAAATATATTTTGGACTGCTACCTGACAATTTAAAAGAATTGATTACTGATACATTAACAACATGGATAAATCTTAGATATGATATGTTAAGCAAAAGAAGCCAAACACAAGAGAGTATACACTCTGTGATTCAATTTATATGAAGTCAAGAACCTATAAAGGTAACTTATGATTACAGAAATGAAAATGCAATAATCTAGGGACAGAGAGAGAAATGAATTGGAAAAGAGCGTGAGGTAATGTTCCAGGTAATAGATATGTCCTATATCTTGTTTTGTATGCTGGTTACATGGTTATAAAAAGTTGTCAAAAGTCATCAAACTTAACACTTAAGATATGTACAGTTCAATGTATGTTAATTATAGTACAATTAAATTAAAAAGTACTAAAGAACATTGAAAAACAAAATTAGGCAAGTATAAGTACATCCTTGGATAGGAAAGATATCTTGTAAAAATGTCAGTTCTCCCTAAATTAGTACAAATCAAGTTTCTCGATCAAAGTACTAGTTTTGCTTTGATCTTTGTTTTGAATTTCACAAAATGATTCTAAAGTTAATCTGGAATTATAAACCAAGTTTAGTGAGACTGTGAAGGGACAGAAGGGAAAGCATTGGGCTGAATTTATGGGAAAGGTATGATTTAAATGGCAACGAATGGGAATAGATGTGGGAGAAAGATCATGGACTCTTAGAACGCAAAGAAAACTAAAAGAAAACGATTGATTGAGAAAGGTTAGAACTTGGAGTGTGGGGGGAAAGCGTAATCACAGAGCATAGTTGTAATGGTTGGTGAGGTTTTGAGTTTGAAGTATATTCTGATAGCAGAAATTCACTATATTATTTTAATTGAGTAGTGATGGGATTAGATATATGTTTTAGGTAGCCAGTTTTAGTGACACTGGATAGCAAATTGGGGGAGGGGATCGAGTTCTGTGTTTTCAGGGCTTTTTACCTTAGTTCTTACTGTACACTTAAACGTCTCCTCGTTTTGTAGCTGTCAGAAACCCTACCAGTCCTTCCAGATCCTACCAGCATCTTTACCATAAGCAAGCACATACTTAACACTTTCTCCTATAATTACTATATTCTGCCTTGTAGATTGTAAGGTAATAAAGGTTAAAACTCTGTCCTTTTCACCTTCTCTTCCGTGCACATGTGAATGGTTTTTTCCCCTCTTTACTTTGTCAGTGTCTTGTAGATAGCAATGGCTTTATGAATGCTTGTTGAATTAGAGACCTGTCCTTGTTCCATATGAGAACTCCTTAGGGTTTAGTAGTGAAAGAGAAGATACTCCCCCCCAAAAGAGATGAATTTTGGGTTGATTTAATGGGTAGAAGTGATATCATACAAAAGGAATTGAGAACTCCAAAGTGTCTAACCTTAGAGATTGAGAGAGTGGCAATGAATAGAGAGAGTTAAGAGGTACTAACAAAAGAAACAAAGGAGACCAGAAAAATACCCTAGCAAGATTATTTTGACTTGATTTTAGGAAAATTGGACGGGGAGGGGGGACTTTAAATCATTTAAAACATCATTAGTTCCTTATCTTTTCTTAAAAAGACTTTATTTGAGAGAGAGAGAGTGAGAGAGCACAAGCAGGGGCAGTGGCAGAAAGAGGGAAAAGCAGAGTCCCTGCCAAGCAGGGAGCCCAACCTGGGCTCAATCCCAGGACCACAGGAACATGGCCTCAGCTGAAGGCAGATGCTTAACCTACTGAGCTACCCAGGCACCCCAGGAGTTCCTTATCTTTGTAACTTTTACCTTTTAATAATGAAGATATTTTAAGATGAGATATAAAATATGAACCTGAGAACATTTGAACATATAACATTATGGAAATAAATACCCACTTTTAGAATGTCCTCTACATATTTTACAATGACTTTGTAATAGATTACCCAAATAGTGAGGGAGGGTGTGTGTGTGTGTATGTGTGTGTGTATGTCTGTCTGTCTGTCTGTCTCTGTATTTTGTCCTGGGAAGATGATATTCTGACAGGACAGAATAAAAGAGCAGTATTGAAAATAGTTAGACTAAAGGTTGTTTTTCTGTCACCACACACCAGATATGTAGAGTAGTAAAAGCAGACAGATGGACAGTTCTGTCTAGTTTTGGAGTGTTCGAATAGAGAAAAGAAACATTCTGTTCCATTTATTCAGAAAAGGAATTTCTAGGCTAAATTACTGGTTTCAGTAATAAGTTTCATATTCTGACCAAAGAAACATTATTTTTTTACCCTGGGGATAATGACTCATGCTCTTCTCAGAATTTTGCTTTTGTGTAAACTAAAGTGCAGTCATAAATACAGCACTGTTATTTGGATCTTAGTGCTAATGATACCATTGTGAGTAGACTAGTAATGGGTAAGAACACTAGAATTGTAAAGCCAATTGGAACAAAGGAGCCAAGCACAGGTTTTAATTAGCTGATTGCTAGAGATGTGAAAGTAGATTTTTTTAAACTAATAAGCTAATTATTGTGGTTTTGTTAATTATGCTATAAAAGTAGAGCCCATACTTTTATCTTTGAGAAAAACTTTGAGACAAAAGGTGAATTTCTGACTTGCAGTATTGACAGTGGGGATATTTTAAAGAATTTTTTTCTGTGCCTTTTTTTCTTATGCCCTATCAAATTGGTATGAGACTAACAAATTGTGACCACTTAGACCATTAGGCAACTATCAAATAGTAGAAATTATTAGTATTGGCTAGATGAAGTTAAAAGTTTGTGGCCCAGGACGCCTGGGTGGCTCAGTCAGTTAAGAAGAGTCTGCCTTCAGCTCAGATTATGATCTTAGGGTCCTGGGGTTGAGCCCCATGTCTGGCTCCCTACTCAGGAGAGCCTGCTTCTCCCTTTCCCACTCTCACTGCTTTTGTCCCCTCTCAAGCTGTTTCTCTCTGTGTGTCAAATAAATAAACAAAATCTTAAAAATAAGTAAATAAAAGTTAATGGTCTGGTTTTGTTTAACCTTAATCTTGCAATTAAAAAATAGAGGTTTGAATGTGCTTTTTATGTACCATAATAAATGTTTTCCACATTTTCATATCAGCCTTCTCCATCATGTGTCCATCTCCGTAATAACCATTACTGAGCACAGACTCAAAAGTCTCTGTTCTTGTCCTCCATGTTCTGTCTCTCCAACTCCGGAGCTCCCTTCTCTCTTCGCTTTAGTATTTGCATTCATTCCCTTTCTTGAGTTATTACTCCCTAGTGAATGTTTAGAACTTTAGCTCCTTTATCTGTTTCAAACTTCTTAGTCTCACTCTGTGCCTTTATTTTACTTTCAGCAGGATTACCTAATAAATTGTAATGTGCGAAGCAGTTGTTGGGATAATAGTTTAATGACTTAGGTTAAATAACTGGTTTACAATTTTTTGTCAGTTGATACATTTTCTAAGGAAGCTCTTTAACTTACTGAATTATTATAAGGGAATGTGTTGTTTAATAATATGCCTTAGGTGGTCAACAGATGACATATTGAACATCAGTGAATAAAATAGAAATATTCTACTTACTGGTCACTTATGTTGCTATTTTTACAGTGACACCCATTTCAATTGTCATTCACATTGCTTTCATTTTAAAGTATAATAACTATAGCTTTTGAGATATGTGGTGTATTACACCATATTAACTATAAGTGAACAATAAATGTTTAAAAAGGCAAAGTAAAGACCATCTACTAAGACCTCTCTCTTATCAAGTGGATTCTTAGGTACTGTGCCCATATTGTATTGGCTTAAAAAATAGATTTTTAAAATATTTGTACTCACTTGCCTTGACGTTGCCATACTATCACTCCTAGAACTTTCCTGTTCACATCTTGGCTAAGTGGTGCTTGTGCTGAAATTAAGCTCCTCTCTCTTTCTGATTGCGCTTCTGGGAGATCTGTGTCCTTTGCTTGCCAAATAGCTATTCAGCATTACTTCAAATTTTGCTTTAGTGAAATAACCCCTTTATTATAGGTCAAATATTGAAGGATGATAAATCACTATTAAAGTTGGTCAATTATTACTTGCAATGGAGTTTTTTCCCTATTACTGTTGAATACTAAACTATTCTGTCATTGTCAGAAAATGGAGCAGATGGCATTTTGAATTTAGAATGTTGTTGGTAAAAAAATGAAAATAATACTCCAAAGCAAAAAGACCCTCTATGAAATATGTCTGGATTCAATTAGGTGAATATATTGTGTCTGCCAGTACCTTCAATCAAAGGTAGCTCTCTTTATTGGAGTGGACTAGATTGAACATTTACTATTTTATCATTTTGGGATTCTTTTCTCTTTGTGGACACAAACTACCTGTTCTGTACAAGGAAGAAAGAACATCTGGGTCTACTGAGAAATCTGTAGTTAACCCAAGTTTCACTTTATAATGGCAGTATAAGGTTGGTGTGCAAGACTCATCTTTTCATAATCAAGAAAGACCGTAGGGTTAACCAGTGGAGTGCAAACAAGTTTTAATGCACCTAGACACTAAAGAGCTACCACCAGAAGGAATTGTACCTGACTAGAATCCCCAGAAGTAATTAAACTATGTCTTCATCTCATGATTTAAGGAAATAAGGTAGCTGTTCATGCTTGATGAGTAAAGAAAACAAAAAGGAATAGTGTGAAGCGAGTGTTTTCCAGAAGTTCATCCACCCTTACCCATAGTGGCAGGAAGAGTTGGAAGAAGATTCTTGAGGTATTCAAAGATAGGGAAAGGCTTACAAAGGCATTATACTATACTAGAAAAAAAAAAAAAAGATAAAAGAAAAAGTCATTTGATAAACTTGAAGTAAATCCTTACTCCTGATGGCTATGGAAACCTCTTGCCTTCAGTTTGTTATAGGTCTTTAAAAGAATAGTCAAGGGAAGTGGAAGACACATTGCTACAGTGACCTCTTTCTAGATGTTCTTATTTAAGATATTTAATCTAGATACTTTTGGGCTTCCCATTGAATTTATCTAGCGAGGATCTGGATGATGTACTCTTTTTGTCTCTTCTTTCTCCGTCATTAGCAGCCAGGAAATCATAATTTTACAAATCAACCAAGTCTAGGATGGTGTTAGATTCTTTAGGGCAAGAAAGAATGAAGTTACTTTTTGTGAAACATGAAGGCTTCTGAAAAAAAAACAGGGGAGAGTTAGTTTTCATACTGATTTTAAGCTGAAAAGTAGAACCCTTTTATTCTTTTTTCTTAACCCATAAATCAAGAAACAATCTGTGGTTGGCAACATCTGCACAATACCAAATATTAAATAATACCAAATAATAAATTGCTTTTGTTCCTGAAGTACATGAGTATGAGTACAATGAAGTACAAAATTGCTTTTGTTCCTGAAGTACATGAGTCTCATTTGTAAAGGGAAATTACTACAGACTATGAGCCCCATAGTTATCATCAGTAATAAGTTTGGTTGTAAACTTAATTGTAAAAGGGTAAACATTAAGGTCCTTTTCTCTTTATGTTCCCTTGCAGCCTAAAATGTTTGCTTAACAGAAAATAGGAGTAACATTTCAAGAACACCGCCATATTTTGCATTTCCTTTCTTCCTTCCTTCCTTGCTGGGCTGGTCTCGTCATTGATCTCATATTGGTTAAGTTTTCATGTACACAACGAGGCACATAATTGGGGTTCTCTTTTCCCTGTCTTGTTGAAGTATACTTTTGGCCCTTGAAGATGTAGATACACCTATGCAATTTAAATATTTGAGGATTATTTCTCTCTTTATATGAAAGAGACTAGTTTGTAACAATTCACAAGGCAAGTTTTTTTTCTCTTGTACAAAGTTACTCTCCACATTATACCAAATTTCCTTTAAGTATTGCTTCAGTGAACCAGATAGCATATTATTTAATGTAGGAGATGAGCTGTGTTGTTGGGTTTTAGCCCAAAAGGATCATTCCTGCTTATTTTCAATCAAACCAAATATGATTAAAAGCCTTTTTTTTTTTTTAATATGAAGAGAAAATCAGTGGTACAGTCTATATAATACCATTTTACTTTTCTCTTTTCCTAACTGGTCATTATTTTTTTCAGTCCAAGAACCAAAAATATTTGTTACTATGACTTTGCATTTTCATCTCTATCACTCATTGCATTTTCTCTTTTTCTTTAAATAAGAAAACCAATATAATTTCATATATACATAAAAAGAAGTAAATTTTACCAATTATATATGATTCTAAAATAAGAATTTTTTTTAAAGATTTTTTTTTTAATTTATTTGACTGAGAGAGATCACAAGTAGACAGAGAGGCAGGCAGAGAGAGAGAGAGGGAAGCGGGCTCCCTGCTGAGCAGAGAGCCCGATGCGGGACTCGATCCCAGGACCCTGAGATCATGACCTGAGCCGAAGGCAGAGGCTTAACCCACTGAGCCACCCAGGTGCCCCTATCTCTTGGATTTTTTTTTTTTTTTTTGATGGGACCAAGTATGGTTCATTTCTGTATCACTAAATCACACAGTCTTGGATCACTTTAAAGTCACATAATTGGTGTGATCCCAGGACTCTGAGATCATGACCTGAGCCGAAGGCAGCGGCTTAATCCACTGAGCCACCCAGGTGCCCCTAAAATAAGAATTTTTTAAAGATTTTATTTATTTGATGGAGAGAGAGAGAGATCACAAGTAGGCAGAGAGGCAGGCAGAAAGAGGGGGAAGCAGGCTTCCTGCTGAGCAGAGAGCCCAATGTGGGGCTCTCTCCCAGGACCCTGAGATCATCATGACCTAAGCCAGAGGCAGAGCCTTAACCCACTGAGCCACCCAGGTGCCCCTAAAATAAGAATTTTTGTATATATTTCTTCTGCCATTTTCTTATGTCTCTCGTTGACTTGTATTTGATTGTTGTTATGTTTCATCATTATTGAAATATATCAAATGTCTATTCAATGCTTATGCTCTACTGAA
Source organism: Mustela erminea (assembly GCF_009829155.1). Taxonomy (NCBI): domain Eukaryota; kingdom Metazoa; phylum Chordata; class Mammalia; order Carnivora; family Mustelidae; genus Mustela; species Mustela erminea. Next base: position 118,469,839 of record NC_045614.1, on the reverse strand, counting down.
TGTATAAACTGAGTTCAACAGAGACAGGCCTCGGGACACCTGGGTTGCTCAGTCAGTTAAACAAACATCTGACTTCAACTCAGGTCATGATCGCAGGATCCTGGGATCAAGCCCCATACAGCTTCATGCTCAGTCAGGAGTCTGCTTTCCCTTTCCCTCTGCCCCTCTGTGCTCATGTGCTCGCTCACACAAATAAATGAATAAAATCTTAAAAAAAAAAAAAAACAGGTATAGACTTCATCCTTTAAGAATTTTGCAGTTCAGGGGCACCTGGGTGACTCAGTGGGTTAAGCCTCTGCCTTCGGCTCAGGTCATGATCCCAGGGTGCTGGGATTGAGCCCCGTATGGAGCTCTCTGCTCAGCGGGGAGCCTGCTTCCTCCTCTCTCTCTGCCTGCCTCTCTGCCTACTTGTGATTTCTCTGTCCAATAAATAAATAAAAATCTTTAAAAAAAAAAAAAAGGATTTTGCCGTTCAATAAGAATACAGAGACAAATAAAAGATGAGGACAGAGACATTTATACAGATTTCAAATACATAAGTAAAATATTCTGCATCAAAATATTTCTTAGGGAGAAGGGGGTGGGATTATGGACATTGGGGAGGGTATGTGCTTTGGTGAGTGCTGTGAAGTGTGTAAACCTGGCGATTCACAGACCTGTACCCCTGGGGATAAAAATACATGTTTATAAAAAATAAAAAATAAAAAAATGTATTTCTTAATAATTATAAAATAAGTTGAAACACTTAAGTTCTGTCTCCTTTCTGGACCCATGGATCTAGATAGCATGGATCCAATAGATAAGAGAGGGAAACTTCTTTGAATTTCCATGCACCAACCACTATGCTAGGATTTTACATATATTGTTTCATTTAACTCTTACCATTGTGAGATAATAACTATTTTTATTCACTTTGTGCAAATAAGGAAACTCCTGGAGAAGTCTGAAGAATTGCAGGATTCTCTTGGGGCACCTGCGTGGCACAGTCAGGCAACAGATTCTTGGTTTCTGCTCAGGTTGTAATGTCAAGGGTTATGAGATCAAGCCCCATGTTGGGCTCTGCACTCTCTGCAGAGTCTGCTTAGGACTATTTCTTACTATCCTTATAACCCCTTACCCCCTCAACTTGCTTGCTCTCAAATAAATAAAATCTTAAAAAAAAAAAAAATTGCAGATTTCTCCATAAGGGTGGTAGAGCTGAGGATGATAGAGCAATGATCTTAACAAAAGCAAAAACCCTGGTTAGACCATTTCTCTTCTACCCCTAGAACTAGACTGGGTTCATATATGTTGTTTTCTTTGCTACTCAACAGTGAGTAATACCATAGTTGAAAAAAATGTAGAGGTTTCCAAAATGTTTTCAGCTCCATTGATTATTTGTTCCAGGTATTAAGATGTTAAAGCTCAAGTCATTGGTTAGATTTTCTTTATGGAATCATTAGCTTTGTCCTTTGGGCAGAAAGAGGCACCCATGATTCTTCCACCTGCCTTATCAATACATGCCATCAGTCACAAGGTGGGCTGGTTAATAAGGAGAAATCAAAGAATTAGAGCAAAAGTATTCTACTACTAGAAAAATAAGGCAAAATATTAATGTGTTTTTCATTTGAGGTATTAGTCATTCTTTCAGTTCTATATTTTGGAATCATAGCTTACCAAATACTGCCATCTGGATCTAAAAACGTAAATGGGGTTTCTAGAGTTGCCCAATTTACTGTTGACTTTTGACTGCCTGCTGCTTGTTTTATGTGAAACTATGATAATCTGCCTTGACTCCCTCACAAAGAGAAAATAAATATTTCCTGGAAAACTCTATGTCACTGAAGAGTCATTTGTCTTTTTAAATTGTATGATATTGTGAAATATCTTTTTTTGTATTTTGTACCTTAACTATGTTTACTTTTCCTCGTAATCCTGTCTATATGTCTACCCATCACCTCCATCTTCTAATATTTAGTCTCTTTTTGAGCTTAAATTTTAAGAAATTTTATCACACACTAAAATTTGAATTATCGGAGTTCAAATTGGGAAAATTAGTGACTCCATCTTTTGAGGTTTAGTGAAGTTTCTTTATATAAAATATAGAATTCAAGTTCCTTTTTTAATAATCTAAGATCAAGAATTAATCTATACTGAATTAGTAACTCTGATGCTTGTTTACTCTCAGTTCTGCTAGTCACACTAGATTCTTTTAATCCACCTAATAAAGTCCTTGTTCACGTTTATTGATAATCAAAAGTCTACAGGGGCACCCAGGGTGGCTTAGTCAGTTAACCATCTGCTTTCAGCTCAGGTCATGATCTCGGGGTCCTGGGATCGAGCCCTGTGTTGGACTCCCTGCTTAGCCAGGAGTCTACTTCACCCTCTTCCTCTCCCCGTCTCCCCACTCATGCTCTCTCTCGAAATAAATAAATAAAATATTTTAAAAAAAGTCTATGTTGACATAGACATAACTGACTTAGACCTTAATTGTTTGTCATTATTTTTTTTTTTTAAATCGATTAGCACAGACCCTTCCTAAGCCCACCTATGAACCTCATATTTGGGAACTCTTATTTTAAACAAATCATTAAACCTCTGAAATGTATTTTTAAATCTCTGAAGTGTATTTCACAGTATTGTGAATTTAATAGTGAAAATGAATTATATTCCCTTCTAAAGGAATTTGAATTTTCTACATACCAGTCATGAGAACTCGATTTTCCACCCTGAAATTGTTAAGGTCTCTCCGAATAACTAAGAGAATGAGTTAAATCTGTTTTCTCATGGTCAGCTTGTAAAGGTCAGTGAAGGACAGCATTTTGAAAGAAGTGGATAAAATGCATCCTTCCAGCACTAGTGTATATTACAGCTGTCCCTTTGGACTCACTCCAACAACAGCTCAGTGACTCTTAGAGGAAGAGAATTTTAGAGGCCCCTACTGGGGCTCCTGGAAAATCATACTGAAAAACACTTGTTTCCCATGCATTTCCACTACAGTAAAATTTGTTTAAAATTATCCTTCTTACCTTCAAATCCAGTTAGTCTCTCAGTGTTTTTGATTTCCCTTTATAAGATGCCTTCATCCATCTCTTTCTTCTATTAACTATTGCTACTTCTTTTTATTTCAGGCCCTGGGACTTCCCTTGGGCTAACTTTAGCAATTTAGTTTTCCTACTTCTTATGGTCTAGGACTGTAGTGACCCCAAAAAAGATCCTATCCTGAAAAAGTTTATAGTCTAGTAGAAAGTCAAATATGGATATAGATAACTTTAAGAATGTATTAAGGTACAATTATAGACATATATGTAAGAGTCTGGGTAACATTAAGAAAAGGGAGTAAGTAACAAAGTATTTAAAGTAACTTTTAAGGAGTATTTTAAGTAACTTTTAAGTAACTTTTTAAGGAGAGAGTATTTAAAAGTTACTTTTAAAGTAATTTTAATCAGATCTTAGAATTATTAATCCAGATTTTAATCATGTTATTTCTGTAGCAAGTATAGAGTTAAGTTTTTTATTTTGTCCTAAATCAGACTAAAGTAAGGATCCATTTGGTAAAGTAAAAAAACAGGCAAGTATATTTTCTAGTTAATGAGTAAATAAAAGATGCAACTGAGTTAGCAGCAAAACTACATGTTAATGTTTTCTCATTGAGCTCTCTGAGAATAAGGGTGGAAAATATCTTGTCAATATATATCTAAATATACTCATATGTGTCCATTAAATCAAATAACATTGGTTAAAAGTATCAGTTAAATAGGAAATAAGTATTTGTAAAACTTTTGTTCATTCAGTAAATACTTAGGAAGCTTCTGTATTTGTGGAACATAGATATCTAGAAAACACGAGCTACTTATTTTAACAGATTATGGCTGTTTGAGGTGATTAAGCTGCCAGTGGAGTCAGTATAGCTATCCCCCTAAATTTCCAAGCATACATTTCAAAATAGCTTTCTTATCTTAATTACTTTCTGATGCAGATGTAATATTATACTTTAAAAACAAATAACTGTTTTTAATATAATATACTTTTGAAATTGAAGCCTGAATTAAAATATCTAATGTATACATTTTATTTTAAAGTAATCAAGTCAGAAAAAGTCTCTGCAGTCTTAGAATGTATTTATAGACTCATAATTCATACGTACATACTAGATTTTGTTGGTGCATTTTGAGATGAATATTAATTAGCAAAAGAACACTTTAAGCAATGACAAAAATGAAGATAAACTATCTCTTGAATCATTGCTAAAGGAATTGGGGGTAAAAAGACCAAGAGAAAATTCTAATAGCTGACAGGCATGTGAAGAGATAGAAAAGGCAGAAATAATGGAATGAATTTTAGAAATAATAACATTTAGGGTTAACTTTAGAAGTGCTCCACAAAAATTTCTGTATCAGATAATGATCTCCCAACACTAAAAATATTCAATTTATTGACTTCTGAGATACTTTCCTATTTCAGGATCTTAACTTCACTGCCTTAAAATTAATGCCTCCTTTCCACCTCAGCCCCGAAGGACTTCAAGTGAAATTGTAGAATTGTGGTCCAAAAGGCAGGGTTAAGGATGACTTATTATGTGATGTCCATTTAGAAATTCTCCAGTTGAGGGAACCTGGGTGGCATAGTTGTTAAGCATCTGACTCTTAATTTCAGCTCAGTTCATGGTCTCAGGGTCCTGAGATTGAGCCCCACATCAGGCTCCATGCTCAGCAGGGAGTCTGCTTGAGACTCTCGTCCTCAGGCCCTCACCTCACTAACACTCATGCTCTTTCTCTCTCAAATAAATAATGAAATCTGTAAAAAAAGAAAATTCTCAGATTGATTTATTGGGTAATTCTGATGCCTTATCAGAAGCCAGCAAACTTTTTTGTAAAGGACCAGATATTAAGTGTTTTAAGCTCTATCGTCGTATAGCATCTGCTTAACTCTGTTGTTGTAGTGGGAAAACATCATTGACAATATACGAACACAGTTTATTGGCTGGGTTCCCATTTAAATTTATTTGCAAAAGCAGATGTTGAGCTGGATTTGGCATGTGGATCATAGTTTGACAATCTTTGCTTAAAACAATGAAACCTGAAAATACTGTTATATTAATATAAGCAAAGAAAGGCTTTGAATTAAAAAACAAATTGTTAAAATGTCATTGTCATCTTGGGCTGAAAGAGAGCACATTAGATGTTTAAATTGTCCAGTGAATTAAGAACCCCTCAACTAATAAAAGTCAAGTGACAGTGGAGACTCTGAGACTGTTTTTAATGTTCATTTCTGCTGTCTATTTTGTGCTTAAAGTTGTCTTTACTCCAGCTGAGCAATACCATTGCCCTCATTTGGACTGCTAATGCAGATCCAGCGATAACCAAGAAATAAATGTGGGTTCAGGCCTTCTAAGAACCAAAGACTTTAAGTGCCTCCTGCCCAAACACAGTGCGTAACTGAAGAAGAGGAGGCTACTGTCACAGGCTGGCTGGAAAACAAGGAGATGGGGACCACTTTAAAAAGCATCATCTCCAACCTGGGGTCTTTGGAAGTAGGGCCAAAAGTACACTCAGACTCTTCCATAATACTGAAGTGCTTTGCTGTATTGTGTTTCAGAATAGCACAGTAATTGTTTTATAATAAGGATGTAATTCATCAAGAAAAGGGTAAATTGTGAGTTATATATACTTTTTTTTTAAGAAAGCAGGAGCACCCCAATTGAAATAGCTTATCATTAGATATATACAAAGTTAGGGGAAAAGTAAAACCAACTTAATACCTAAGAGTCCTGAATAGTTATGATTTTTCAGTATTAGAATATTTCGTTCTGACATACTGAATTCAAAAGCTCAGTAGTGTTAAGGCTGAGGTCCGGTGCAGAGCCCCTTGTCCCAGGAAATGGGTCACAGCCAAAAAAAAGGGTTACCCCTCACGGGTCACTCAGTTATACATTGATGGGGAACCCGGTGCTAAACCATTGGCAGACCCTGCGTCTGGGTCAGGGTTTCCCACATAGTGGTATAAAGTTCACTGCAGTCTATGGAAAGTCAGCTCTCAACACAAGGGTTTGTAAAGAAAGGACAAAAATAACAATAGAGAAGTTCTTTACTCCTAAAATATTTTATTTTTAGTGAATACATGTTGTGTATTCAAACTGCCAAACTATAGAGATTAAATTGAATATTAACTTTATAGTGATTTATCCCCCTCTATTGCTTTTCAAATAAGTTCCTTTGTAAATAGATTATGCACTTGCATTTAGATAATTCCACCATCTTTATCAGCATTCAATTTATGATTTAATTAATCAGCATTTAATTTCTTCTATAGTATGAAGGACCTTTTATTTAATTACATATGCATATTTAGTTACATATGCTGATTCTTAACTCTAGGGATTTTTTCCCCCAAAATTAGAGGAATTTGAGAAGATACCATTTTTACACCTTGGTTTAATGCTTATTTGATTATATCCTGTTATTTGAAGAGAAACTTTTTTTTTTTTTTTTTAGAAATCTGAAATTTAAAATCATGAAAAAAATATAATATTCTTTTGCTCAAAATACTTTAGAAGACTCCCTTTACTTACAGCATACTACCTAAAATTCAAACTCCTTAACAAGGAATCTGTGCACCTTTCTGGCCCCTGCCTACTTCTCTCCCTCCTTGCTACAAACCCTACTTATTCCCATGCACTTCAAACTCAAGTAATAAAAAACAACTTGTATTGCTGGTAACAGGCTGTGTTTTTTCATGGTCTGTGACTTAGCACACATACTCTTGTGGCAATCTAAAACACTTTCCTCATGTCCAAGCTGCCGGTACCTTTCCTGCGATCCCTGCTCTTCTATAATATTCTACTTAAATTTTACCTCTCTGATGCCTTCTCTAACCTCCTCAAGCAGTTGGAGATTTCCCATTACTTAAATTCATATTCTGTCCTACAACAATTTTCCGTTGTCAACGTTGTTCTTATCTTTCATTCCCCAGTGAACTCTGAGTTCCTCAACAACCGAAGTGAAAACATTTTATTTACCTTAGTTTTCATAGCATATTTAGCTTAGAGCCCAGAACAGGTAGATATCCCTCCAAAAAAAAGCAGAGGGGGTTAGCAAGGGATTCCTTCCTTAAGCTGTAGATAACTGTACCATTTCAATAGGAATATTAGGAATCCAGGAAACTAGAGACAGCTATGAAAGTACCAGCCTCTGAGCCACTCAGTACTATTCCAGTCTTGTAGGTGAGCATGGCATTACCGGTGCTACCTTCAACATTCAGCTCTTGAAACTAGCACTCCTTTATAAGGCTCCTTATTACTTGCCTCCACTGTAAAAGAACTCAAGCTGCTTTTTCCCGTTTCTATCTGGTACAAGCCTTGGATAATTCATAATAGCTTGAAAAGGTAGTGTGGGTGTACTTTGCAGGTTTATTAATATTTAACATTTATTGAATGCTTACTCTATGCCAGTCTCTTTGCTTACATGTTTTTCATATATTAACTCATTTCATACAACAGTCTGATGAATTTTCTGCCATTATCCCAACTTAACAAAACAGGGTGTGGAGAATGAAGTTCAATGAGATAAATTAAACCGAAGCAAAGCAGCTATTTACTAAGGCAGTGAGAATTTGAATCCAGTGTAACTTTAGAGCCCATTTTCTTACTTACCACCAATGAGTATTACCTGGTCATAACTGAAACCCAAATAGCAGCATGGTTACAGTGTGTACTTTGAAGTCATCTAGACCTGGATTCAAAATCTGTATCTAACATTTGTGAGCTCTGAGCTAATGATTTGTACAGAGTCAGGCCTGACATCAGAAGACAAAGTTAATATCCTCTCTCTTCTATTTAGTACTACCACAGTGCCAGCCATTGCCTGCCTTCCAGAATCTTTCAAGTGTTTTATGGCTGTGATCACATTTATTCCCTTAATGAGAAGGGGTGTCTTGAGCATTCAATAATCGTTAACTGACCATAAATATACTATAGTAGGATAAAGATTAGAACCAGTAATCTCTCTGCTATACTAGTCTTCTCTTTTGCTAATTTTTAGGGAACATATGAGACTCTGAGATGTTATTTATTATATAAAATAGTTGCCCTTGTGATTCCATAATGTGGACCTGTGAGCACCATTCAACAAAGAAAACTATAAACACAGCTGCTGTTTTGGTGTGGCTTGTGGTTTGGTTTTGTTGTTATTTGAACTTTTTGAGCAGGCAGGTCATCATTTAAAAGTAGTCATTTGGCATTTCCCTTGCATTCTTCAAATTTTTTGTATGTTTTAAAAAGCTTAGCTTCAGTCACTTCTATAATTATGCCCACAGATTGGTTCATCTGGTCTTTTTACTAACCAATGAATTTTCATTTAGAAATGTAAGAAATAGAATAATTATGTTTTAAATCCTATAACTTCAGTGGGTCTCTTATAAATCTGAAGAAACGTTTTCAACTATTAAAAATCGCTTTTACATTCTCTATTGTCTTCCAGCTGATTTCTATATTTCTAGAGATGGGGGAGGGTTTGAAATTTTTGCTGTTTCTATTTCTCACCTCCTTTATGTATTGGAACTTTGAAGCATACTATAAGTACTTGTTTGCAACCTAGAGACAGCAAAAAAGTCTGCTCAAAGTAGACCCTGTTGCCCTTTCTGGCTCACACTGGCTGTAAAGTGAAAGATGGATTGTAGGGGACAATCCTAGATCCAGGGACACCATTTAGGCCTAAGTAGTGGTCCAGACAAGAAATATTGTGGCCTGACCGAAGATACTAAGAGTAGTAGTGGAGTATGCAGATTCCGGAGATAGAATTAACAGTTTGTTGATGCATTAGACGTTAAGGGCATGACGTACAGGAGTCAGAAAAGACAAGTTTCTGTCTGTGAAATTACCTGTGAATTTAATTATCCTATACCCAACAAACTCATAATCTTCATACTTTTGACTTTGCCTTGGAAGGGCAAGGGCCATGTCTGTCTTCTCCAAATTATCATATTCCCAGGACCTAACATGGTCCTGTGGAAAAGCCCCAGTACTTGTTTTTTTTTTTTTTTTTAGCTCCAATACATTTTTAGTGAATAAACAAAGTATCATGTATGACTGTTGCGCATAGTGCCTGATAGAATAATCAAATATAGTAAGTTATCTGGGACCTTTTGTTTCATTTCTCTAGCTTTCATTTCTTTTTTATAGTCTCTCAGTTTACCTTTTCCTGTGCCTTTATAGTATAGCTTGCTGAATAAAAGAAAATATGAACAACAAAAAATAAACTTCTGGCTTTGTGGATTTTGTAGTATTTTCTAAAGAATCTCAGAGATTTTTGACATCTTTAAAAATGAGGACTTCAGATCCTAATAATACTTTGTATTTTAAAAAATATAACAAGTATTTAACACTGTTAAAACATTTTATTAACAAAGAGAGTCAGTGGGTCTCATTTGGGTGTAGATCAGTTCATTTCAGTCAGAAGTATTAGGGCTGGGTTATTTGATAAAGTAGATGGATAATTCAAATTTATCATCATATCTCAAGGAAAATGCATTGATGACACTTTATATTATACTGAATATATACACAAATTATACTTTAAAAGCAGAATGGTCTAAGATGTCACTTGACAATAATGCAAAGAAGGAGATCACAAAGGTTAATTTAAGAAAAAGACAAAGCCATACAATTTCTCATTACCGCAGGGTAGAGAGATAGGGAGTGAAAAGGAAGATTTGACTTCTCTCATCTTTACTCGCCTTTAAAATGAGAGCAGTGGACCCATGAGCTTTCCGGTCCAAATTCTTTTGCTCCATAAAATAGAATGATAAAAGTGATATGTGATGGGAATTTTAGTTTCAGTGTTCTTCCCATAGGGTCAGCTCTGTCTTGGTAAGACCTGATAGTGCCTGATAGACATTATAGACCTGATAGACCTTTAAAAATCTATTAAAATAATGTGTTTTTAACTGAATGATTTTATTAAATAATTAAATACAAGTGCTTTTTCTAATTCCTCCTTTGGAATCCTAATTTGGAGCAAGAGTCCCTGTCAAAATATTTAAGGTGAATTATTAATACCCTAATCAATTCAAACTACAGAAAATGAGTTTTTACATTTAGTAATGCCATAAATATATTCTCCTGTAGTTTTTCTTTTAACATGTTTTTTTTCCCCCTTTGGTTTAGATTTCTGCTTTGGGACAGCCACTCATCTAATTCCTTAAAATAGTTTTATATGTAAAACTTGTAAAGGATCAGAACAATGCCTCCAAGACCATCATCAGGTGAACTGTGGGGCATCCACTTGATGCCCCCAAGAATCCTAGTAGAATGTTTACTACCAAATGGAATGATAGTGACGTTAGAATGCCTCCGTGAGGCTACGTTAATAACTATAAAGCATGAATTATTTAAAGAAGCAAGAAAGTACCCTCTCCATCAACTTCTTCAAGATGAATCTTCTTACATTTTCGTAAGTGTTACCCAAGAAGCAGAAAGGGAAGAATTTTTTGATGAAACAAGACGACTTTGTGACCTTCGGCTTTTTCAACCCTTTTTAAAAGTAATTGAGCCAGTAGGCAACCGAGAAGAAAAGATCCTCAATCGAGAAATTGGTATGACAGTTTTTATCTCAATGGCATTGTTGTCCTATTCTAAAAGCAAATAACTATGAAACTTAACTATTTTCTCATTACTAAAATATTTGTCTGAATCCGTTAACTGCCTTTGTAACCTTAAATAAATAGATTTTGAAATAAAAACCATTACAAATCAGAAGTATTTTTTGACTACTTGGCCAAGGAACTATTTTTAGTAATATCCTCTAAGTTTTTCTTTAAGAAAGTTGTTATATCCCAGTTTGGTTTTGTTAGTCTTTTTAAAAATTACATGGATGTTTGCTTCCTTTTCTCCAAGCTGCAGGAATATATTATGTGTTATATGTTAAAAATATTTGAGTCTTTGTCAACTCTTACTTTATGTACTCATCAAAATTTCTTTAAACCCAGAGAGACTTCTTTATTGTAATCTTCCCAATGTGTCAAGTTCCCCATTTGTAAGAAACATGTTTGTACTGTATGTTTAAAAGAATGTTATATTCTTTATATAATTTTTTTAAGGTTTTGCTATTGGCATGCCAGTGTGTGAATTTGATATGGTTAAAGATCCAGAAGTACAGGACTTCCGAAGAAATATTCTGAATGTTTGTAAAGAAGCTGTGGATCTTCGGGATCTTAATTCACCTCATAGTAGAGCAATGTATGTCTATCCTCCAAATGTAGAATCTTCACCAGAACTGCCAAAGCACATATATAATAAGTTAGATAAAGGTAAGAAACTTGTCAATCTACTATAATTGGTCACTATAGTAAAAATTTCTATCTCTTTTTGTCTCACCTAGATGAGAAGCTTTTTGAAGGCAGGGACTGTTTATACTGACAAGATATGGCTGAGTGCCAAATATATATGCATGTAATAAATATTTATTGATTGAATTGCGAACATACAGTGCTGATCCCAGTGAATTGTGTATCTTAACAATAAAACTAAAGAACTTTGCGTTTGAAATTCATTGTTACACAGTTACAACTGATCTTTTTACAAATAAAAAATGTAAATAGAAATACTTTATGAAATTTTGGGAAAACTTTGTATATAAATAAATTTCTTAATATTAAATACAATAACTAAATCTGATAGATTGACTTTTGACATTTAATATATCAATTTCTAGGGGCACCTGGGTGGCTCAGTGGATTAAGCCGCTGCCTTCGGCTCAGGTCATGATCTCAGGGTCCTGGGATCGGGTCCCACATCGGGCTCTCTGCTCAGCGGGGAGCCTGCTTCCCTCTATCTCCCTCTCTGCCTGCCTCTCCATCTGATTGTGATCTTTCTCTGTTAAATAAATAAATAAAATATTAAAAAATATATATATATCAATTTCTAGAATTAAGTGAACATGGAAATTTATACACTCTGGGGAAATGGAAATGTCATTTGTATCAGATAAACATTCTGTATTTTTCAAGATAACAAAGTGAAGTTTTCAATTTGAAGTTTTAGAATAAGTTAGCTTTCACATACTATTAAATACAAAATTCTGTTGGTAGATGAATTAAGACATCTTATTACTATTTCACTTATTATTCAAAATAGTTTAAAGCAGTATAATGTAAAATCTTCATTTGAAATTCTTTTCTACTTTAGCATACCTTCTAAAATGAAAGTCTCTCTTTATTTTCCACCAACATTCTTTATGAAACTTTTCCTACAGAAAAATTGAAAGAATTATACTGTGAACACCTGGACCACTCTACCATAGTTTTAATCTTTCCATTTTCATCATCTTCCCTCCTTCCTCCCAGCTTAATTGATCTTAAAAGGAAAACATTTAAAAATTCATATTCTCTCTCTTCTTCCACCACCTTTTCTCTCTTTCTGATTCAGAATTTGCATTATGTCTCCATGATTCTTTCCCATAGTTGCCAAAAACTCTTCTACTTTAGGTACTGTTTAACCTTTGATACCATCATGAGTCACTCTTCACTCAGGAAGTATGTGATGCAGTTTAGGATGGAAATTAGCTTGACCTCAGGTATTGTGACCCACTAGTCACAGTTTTGCATGCTTGTCATGAAACATGAGATTTGGGCATGGCCGGGCAGCCCTGTCATATATGAAAGATTTGTGGTTTCTGCCTGATATTTACCTGTATTTAATTAGTTTGATTATAAGTCATTTCTGATTATAGTTAGAATAATGGTAGTACATAGTACTTACTTTTTAAAATTTGTCTCTTGAAAAATGAAATATATATGGTGATTGTATCCAATAATGTTTTCCTGTTATAGGGCAAATAATAGTGGTGATTTGGGTAATAGTTTCTCCAAATAATGACAAGCAGAAGTATACGCTGAAAATCAACCATGACTGTGTGCCAGAACAAGTAATTGCTGAAGCAATCAGGAAAAAAACTAGAAGTATGTTGCTATCATCTGAACAACTCAAACTCTGTGTTTTAGAATATCAGGGCAAGTATATTTTAAAAGTGTGTGGATGTGATGAATACTTCCTTGAGAAATATCCTCTAAGTCAGTATAAGGTGAGTAACAAGCTTCAAAAATATTAATATGAAATGTAAAAGTTGGGGACAAGTATCTGTATATTTAGGACATTTTGAAAATTCAATGATTAGTATTAGTGAATAGCTTCATAAGTTTATTTTTAATACTCTAATTATTTTGGGCAGCTGGGCTCAGTCAGTTAAGTGTCTGCTTCAGTTCTGGTCATCATCTTGGGGTCCTAGGAGCAAGCCCCACATCAGGCTTCCTGCTCAGTGGGATTCCTGCTTCTCCCTCTCCTTCTGCTTGCGCTTTTTCTCTCTCTCTCACTCTCTCTTAAAGAAATAAATAACTAATTTTTTTTAAGTTTAAAAAAAATGCTGTATTTAATTTGAGAGATTGATGATGAATTTGAGAGAACAGATGCTTTTTTTTCCTTTAGATTTTATATACTGATATTTCGAGTCCGACTATAGATAACATGGATAAGCTGATTAACATTGTTCAGATATAAACTGTTTTCATAATGAGTATCCTCTGGTCATTGTTTTTAATTCTTTTTTTCTTTCTTTTTTTTTCTTATTCACTTATTTATTTATTTTTGCTTACATGTTTGTTGATTTTAAAATGAAACACCTTTTAAGAAATGGCTTTTTCCCTCCCCTCTTAATCTTTTACAGTACATAAGAAGCTGTATAATGCTTGGGAGGATGCCCAATTTGATGCTGATGGCTAAAGAAAGCCTTTATTCCCAACTGCCAATGGACTGTTTCACAATGCCTTCATATTCCAGACGCATCTCCACAGCTACACCATATATGAATGGAGAAACATCTACAAAATCCCTTTGGGTTATAAATAGTGCACTCAGAATAAAAATCCTTTGTGCAACCTATGTGAATGTAAATATTCGAGACATTGACAAGGTAAAGTCAAGGGTTGATGCTTATTATATGAATTACATAAACTTTTTTACTGAACTATGTATAATAATCTGTCGGCCTGCACTGTTTTCAGATAGCTAGAAAACTACTCCTCTCCCTTAGCTGTGCACCATTTACAGTCTTTGTCTGTAATGCTAATATCCATAATTCTAATATTCTAATCATTTTAATTTCCATAATCTAAGTTCTTAAAACCATGAGTTTTATAGAATTAATTTGGCAGCAAAACCTGACCTAAAAAAGCAAGAATTTTTATAGCTTTTATATATCCCATTTAGTGTAAATATGCATATGTTTTGTTGCAGAAATATTAATGTCTTTATGGAGTACTGTTGCAACTGCTAAGAATCTGAAGTGATATTTAGTATATGTACCAATTTATCTCTCTATAATATGAAAAACTCTGAATTACATACCTGGCCTAAAGGGATTATGTAATAATATTGGTTCTGTAATGTGTATATATATTATGTTTGTATGTATTTTTATACACATACTCTTTTTTTTTCTTTTTTAAGATCTATGTTCGAACAGGTATCTACCATGGAGGAGAACCCTTATGCGATAATGTGAACACTCAAAGAGTACCTTGTTCCAATCCCAGGTAAGGAAGTATATGGATTTGTATTTCCAAAAGCCATGTTAGTATTTAGCAGTGTAATCAATAAAAGTAGTAAATTTTTTTGCATCATTAGTTTTATAACAAGTCATTTAAATTAATCAGACATTTACATATAGACCATAAGAACTTTCAGTCAAATGAATATCTATCACAGGATCATTTTGTCAGTTCTTCATAAAATGTTATCTGAAGGGTTTTTCTGATTCTCTCTTCCCATTATATCAAGTAGAGAACAGAATATGGTTACATTTTGTGCTGATGATTCCCCACATTAGATTCATAAACCTAGTATTTTATTCTTAACCTCCATTTACATTTACATTAGAAGAAATGAGAGTTGGCAAACAACTTCAGAGCCAGACTACTGTGAGGCACTCACATCACTCAGAAGAGTAGATCTTTATGACATTTAAATAAAGAGCCTTTGGGAACAAATCCATTTCTGAGAGGGAGTTTGGAGGAACATTTTAAATGATTACTGCCTAGAAATGCAATGAAGAAATAAAAGGTAATATAATCCAACAGTTTGCCATCCTGCTATTTCTTTGGCTCTTTATAGAATCATTTGGGAATTAAGAGTCTACCCTGAATATAATAGAAACATTTTAAGAGCACTCAAATTGTTACAAAAGATTAAAGGTGAATTTTGTAGACTAGCAATAGAGACAACTAGTAAAACCTCCAGAAGTAAATTTTGTAATGAATTTAGACTGAGTTTAAGAGAATCAAGAAAAAGTTCTGGTCTTGTAATTAAGTTGCTAGAGATGGCCACCATTCTAGAGCCTAGGGAAGTTCAAAGAGGTGATAGCTTTCTCTACTAGGAGGAAGTAAAATAGTTCCTTACCCTACCTGAACTATTGTCAATCAGAAGTACATCATTTAATTAGAAGTTACACTGTGAAACAACTACAGGATCTTTTTAAATTTTTGTTTGTAGCAGGAAAAGTTTATTTCCTACCCATACTGGCATGTATTTCGCAGGTTGGATGGGGTGTCTGTGTGAGGAACAGAAAAACAGTATTTGAGGAAATACTGGACAAAAATTTTCCAAACTTGTTGAAAACTATAAGCATTCTAAGAAGGTCTGCAAGCTCCAACCAGAGACCCCAAAATAATATTGGGTAGATATATCCTAGTTGTTTCAAGTACTTAAAGTAAACTAGTTTTATAAAAGTAAAAGGTAAATTTGTTTAATAATATGAGATTAAAAGCTCAAAATTTTAGTAAATTAGCTATTTAGATAGGACTTAAATTTGATTATCTTTTCTTCAAGAATTCCCTAGTTTAGAACTTCAGGCCAGTATCTCTGAAGAGCATAGATGGAAAAATCCTCAACAAAATATTAACAAACTAAATCCAACAATATGTTAAAAAAAATCATTCTCCACAATCAAGTGGGATTTATTCCTGGTTTAGTAGTTACAGATCAGTCAACATGATACCATACATCAATAAGAGAAAGAATAAAAACCATATGATCATTTCAATAGATGCCAAAAAATCCCTTGACAAAGTATGATAAAACTTTCAACAGAGTATGTTAGTGGGAATATACCTCAACATAATAAAGTTCATCTATTTAAAACCTACAGCTAACATCATAGTCAATGTTGAAAAATTGGGGTCTTTCTCCTTAAGATCAGGAACAGGACAAGGATGTCCACTCTTATCACTTTTACTTAGCATGGTACTAGAAATCCTAGCCACAGCAATCAGACAAGAAAAAGGAATAAAAGCCATCCAGATTGGTAAGGAAGAAGTGAAACTTCCACCATTTGCAGATGACATGATACACTATATAGAAAATCCTAAAGACCCAATGATGAAAAAGAAAACCAAAGCTGGAGGCATCACAGTTCCAGACCTCTAGCTGTAATCATCAAGACACTATGATAATGGCACAAAAACAGACACATCGATAAATGGGACAGAATAGAGAACCCAGAAACGGACGCTCAACCCTTTGGTCAGCTAATCTTTAACAAAGCAGGAAAGACTATCCAGTGGGAAAAAAGTCAGTCTCTTCAACAGATGGTTTTGGGAAAATTGGATAGCCACATGCAGAAAAATGACACTGGACCACTTTTTTACACCATACACAAAAATAAACTCAAAGTGGATGAAAGACCTAATGTGAGACAGGAATCCATCAAAATCCTGGAAGAGAATATAGACAGCAACTTCTTGCTAGACACATCTTTAAAGGTAAGGGAAACAGAAGCAAAAATGAACTATTGAGACTATATTAAAATAAAAAACTTATGCATTAAAAAGGAAACAATCAACAAAATTAAGACAGCCTCTGAAGGTCAACAAATGACAATAAAGGGTTAGTATCCAAAATATATAAAGAACTTACAAAACTCAATACCCAAACACCAAATAACCCAATTAAAACATGGGCAGAAGACATGAACAGACATCTCCAAAGAAGTCAGACATCCAGGTGGCCAATAGACACATGAAAAGATGGTCAGTATCACTCATCATCAGGGAAATGCAAATCAAAAGTACAAAGAGATACTACCTCATAACTGTCAGAGTGACTACAATAAAAAACACAAGAAACAACAGTGTTGGAGAGTTTGTAGAGAAAAAGGAACACTTGTGCCCTATTGCTTGGAATGTAAACTGGTGCAGTCACTGTGGAAAACAGTAAGGAGTTTCCTCAAAAAATTCAAAAAGGACCACCCTATGAACCAGTAATCCCACTACTAGATTTACCGGAAGAATAAGGAAACACTAATTTGAAAGCTCTGTGCCCTCCTACGATTATAGCACTGTTATTTACAATAGCCAAATTATTGAAGCAGCCAAGTATTCATTGATGGATGGATGGCTAAAGAGCTGTACATACACACAAACACACAGGAATATTATTCAGCCATTTAAAAAAATCTTGCCATTTGCTGCAACATGAATGAAGCTAAAGGGTATAATGCTAAGCAAAAGGAGTCAGAGAAAGACAAATACCCACCATATGATTTCAGTCATGTGGAATTTAAGAAGCAAAACAAATGAACAAAGTGGGAAGAAAGAGACAAACCAAGAAACAGACTTTTAACTGTAGAGAACAAACAGAGGGTTACCAGAGGGGAGGTTATGGGGGGATGGGAAAAACAGGTGATGGGGATTAGGAGTACACTTATGATGAGTACTGTAGTACACTAGAAGTGTTGAATGACTGCACTGTACACCTGAAACTAATATAACAGTGTATACTTAGCTATATTGGAATTAAAATTAAAACATTTAATAAAAAAGAATTTTCTAGTTAATACCACCTCACACCACTCAGAATGGCTAAAATTAACAAGTCAGGAAATGACAGATGCTGGCGAGGATGCGGAGAAAGGGGAACCCTCCTACACTGTTGCTGGGAATGCAAGCTGGTGCAACCATTCTGGAAAACAGCGTGGAAGTTCCTCAAAAAGCTGAAAATAGAGCTACTTTATGACCAAGCAATTGCGCTGCTGGGTATATACCCTAAAGATACAAATGTGGTGCTCCAAAGGGGCACGTGCACCCGAACGTTTATAGCAGCAATGTCCACAATAGCCAAACTGTGGAAAGAACCTAGATGTCCATCAATAGATGAATGGATAAAGAAGGTGTGGTATATATATATATATACACACACACACACACACACACACATACATACATACACACACACACGCACACACACGCACGCACGCACAATGGAATACTATGCAGCCATCAAAAGAAATGAAATCTTGCCATTTGCATAGAGGGTATTATGCTTAGCAAAATAAGTCAAGCGGAGAAAGACAACTATCCTATGATCTCCCTGTTATGAGGAAGTGGAGATGCAACGTGGGGGTTTGGGGGGTAGGAAAAGAAAAAAATGAAAGAAGATGGGATTGGGAGGGAGACAAACCATAAAAGACTCAATCTTACAAAACAGGCTGAGGGTTGCTGGGGGTCTGGGAGTCAGAAGAGGGTGGTGGGGATATGGACATTGGGGAGGGTATATGCTGTGGTGAGTGCTGTGAAATGTGTAAACCTGGCAATTCACAGACCTGTACCCCTGGGGATAAAAATACATTATATGTTTATAAAAAATTTTTAAATTAATTTTCAAAAAAGAATTCTCTAGTTAAAAGGTAAAATCCCTATGGTAATAGTATTAGGATTTAAGTAGATTTCTAACTTTTCTGTATTCACAAAATTAAAATCAAGGATAAAGAATATGAAGTTATTAGAAGGGTAGAAAAGTTGATTTTAAAAAAATTCTTACTGAGATTGATTATTCTAAATCTGTACTTCCATATGCTAAATAAAGTAGAAACTTAATGATTTCTTCATAAATGTTACCAGTCCTCTCCCAAAATCAAAATAAATTTGGACTGTATATATCAAGCCATTGCCTAAAAATAAAGAATTTAATTGATATGTGTGTATGCACATGTCTGTATGGACTTTAGAGGAAGAGAGAAACATGTTTTTGTCAATTAGCATAGTATTGAACAGCTACATTTATGGGACATAGCTCTTTTAGAAAGTGTGTAGGATATTTTTCATTAATTATAAGCAATTTGAAAGATTTATAAGTAATAAAAACTCCTGGGAACATCAAAGTACATGTATCTTTAATTTTTCTTAAATTATTTTGGACTTATCAGATCCAGCAGTATTTCTTCTACTTGCATTTATTTCTTTTCCCTTTAGAATTTCTTATTACTAACTTCACCCATTTAAACATAAGTCTTCTCTGCATCAAAGGACAATATTTTGGGGGTATAGCTCAGTGGTAGAGCATTTGACTGCAAAGGACAATATTTTTTTTTAATCTTTGTCCATAAGTAGAACTTATTTTACTGATAAAGCTTATAACTTAGCTTGGCTAATTAAAAATAGAATTTTTACCATTAAATTGTTTAGTCTTATTTTATTTATAATAAAAAAATAGAATTATGAAAAAGTTCTTTGAAGAAATTTTCTAGATTAATATCTAGCACTTGAACTTTTACTGTGGACCAGTTACTATTCTTTTCACTTTACTTGTGTTACCTGACCAAGCCAGCCACTCACCCCTTCTCTTGTGTTATCTCATTTAATCTTCACAACAATCTTAGGGAATAAGTACTATTATTAGGCTCATTTCACAGATGAGAAAACAGACAAAAGCAAGGGCCACACATTTTTTTTAATTTAAATTCAGCATGTAGTACGTTATTAGTTTTTGATGTAATGTTCAGTGATTCATTAGTTGTGTATAACACCCAGTGCTCATCACATCACAGAGGGTCACACATTTAATAAAATAGTGAACAGGAGTCTACTCAAGGTAGTCTGACCTGAGTTATACTGGTAACTGTTGTTTCAAAACAAGACAAAACAAAGTTTTGGGGGGCATCTGGGTGGCTCAGTCAGTTAAGCAACTGCCTTCAGCTCAGGTCATGATCTCAGGTCCTGCGATGGAGCCCCCATTGGGTTCCGTGCTCATTAGGAAGCCTGCTTCTCTCTCTCCCGCTCTGCCCCTGCCCCTGCTTGTGTTCTCTCTCTCTCTGTGTCAAATAAATAAATAAAATGTTTTGTTTTGTTTTTTAAAGTTTTGTTACTTGGCTCTTTACAGATCTGTCCACCAAATATAGACATAATTTCGCATATAATATCCAGTAAATTAAAAAGAATTATCATAAATATTAGAATAATTTTTGTCATCACTTTGTATAGCAACTTTTTATTCTTTATTATGAATGTTAACTGTTACCTCTTGTCAAGTAATTTATTCTCAACTTCAAATACTTGACTTAACGGGTTCTTCTGAATAAAATTACATCATGTGTAAAAGTAAATATAATTGTAATCATCATAGAAAATCTCACTCTTCTTGTTTAGTTTCCCTGTTTCAAATGCCTTTTCTATAAGCTAGTTTGTTTTTTTTTTTTTACTGCAGTATGGCACAAATGTATAAAAGTATATAAATGATAATCATAAAGTTCAGGGAATTATCACAGAGTTAGTACCTATATAACTACTATGCTGGTTAAGAAATAGAACATTTACCAGAAATATGACATTGCCCCTTCCATTAACCTTCTCACCTCTCCAAAGGCAACAGCTATCCTGACATCTAACATTATTTTTCAGTTTGAACTGTTTTTGAATTTTATATAAATATACTTAAGAATTAGATACTCTCTTATATGCAGCTTCTTTCACTCATGTTTGTAAGATTTCATCCGTATTGGGGCGCCTGGGTGGCTCAGAGGGTTAAGCCTCTGCCTTCACATGATCTCAGGGTCTTGGGATGGAGCCCCACATCGGGCTCTCTCTCTCTGCTCAGCAGGGAGCCTGCTTCCTCCTCCTCCTCTCTTTCTGCCTGCCTCTCTGCCTACTTGTGATCTCTGTCTATCAAATAAATAAATAAAATCTTAAAAAAAAAATTTCATCCGTATTGCAAGTAATGTGTGTATTTCCCTTGCTGTATGGTGTTCCATTATAAGAATATACTGCAGTTTGTTCTACTTTTAGACATTTGGATTGTTAACACTTGGGGGATATTTGCAAATACTCTTTACTAGCAATGTGTGAGATTTCCTGTTACTACACCTCCTTCCCTCCCTTGGTAACATCATTGGTATCATCAGCCTTTATAGTTTTAGCCAATCTCTTATATAGTGATATCTCTATGAGATTTTATTTTGCATTTTCTGGTTGACAAATAATATTGACTACTTTTTTATATTTATTGGCCATTTGGATATGATCTTGTGAGGTATGTCTATACCAGTTGATTTCTGACCTGTTTTTATTTGATTTTTTGTTTTCTTGATGATTTGTAGGAGTTGTTTATATACTCTGGATAAAGCCTTTTTTTTTTTTTTTTGGTAAATTCTTTTTTTCTTTAAAATTTTACATAGGTGGAATGAATGGCTAAATTATGATATATACATTCCTGATCTTCCTCGTGCTGCTCGACTTTGCCTTTCCATTTGTTCTGTTAAAGGCCGAAAGGGTGCTAAAGAGGTAAAGTATTTCAGAAGGAATAATTATTTTTACCTCTAAAAAACTCCTAATTATACTGCTTTGAATTTTTATCAAGAAGTGAATTTTTTTTCTTTATCTAAAAAAATTAGTCAAATATTTTTAAATTTTTAATAAATAAATGTGTCATAGAATACCTCAGCAGACTTTCCCGAATTTATTTACAAGTCTGTCCTGAGCTCACACGGACAAAATTTTTTATACATGCCATGACCACCCACAAATATCTGTTACGTGACTACATGCCAATATCTGCCTGGTTTGCTTTGGTTCATATTTCCTATTTATAATTAAAGAAAAATTTCTGTTATTTCAAATAGGAAAACAGAAAGTGCTTGTACTTTCAAAAAAAAATTGATGTGACTTAAAGCTATCATTGTAGCGATAGTTATTGAATTCTTTCTGTGGAAGAAAAGTGCTTTGAAATGCATTTTGTAGGGGCACCTTGGTGGCTCAGTCATTAAGCATTTGCATTCAGCTCATGTCATGATCCCAGGTTCCTGGGATCAAGCCCCACATTGAGCCCCACATCAGGCTCCCTGCTCAGCAGGAAGCCTGCTTCTACCTCTCCCACTCCCCCTGCTTATGCTCTCTCTCTCTCTGTCTCTCTTTCTCTACCAAGTAAATAAATAATCTTTTTTAAAATGCATTTTATAATTTAATCCACAGAGTAGTGAATATCTTTCTGTTCATTTTTGAAGGAACACTGTCCATTGGCCTGGGGAAATATAAACTTGTTTGATTATACAGATACTCTAGTATCTGGAAAAATGGCTCTGAATCTTTGGCCAGTACCTCATGGATTAGAAGATTTGCTGAACCCTATTGGTGTTACTGGGTCAAATCCAAATAAAGTAAGCTTTTTATTATCATAAATTAGAATTTTTTCCTTTTTTATGACGGTTAAGCACAATATTTATGATAACTTTTATTCCATCTCTTAGGAAACACCATGCTTAGAGTTGGAGTTTGACTGGTTCAGCAGTGTGGTCAAGTTCCCAGATATGTCAGTGATTGAAGAGCATGCCAACTGGTCGGTGTCTCGAGAAGCAGGATTTAGTTATTCCCATGCAGGACTGGTAAGGCAGATCACTGAATTTTCTTAAGTATCAGTCATAATCAGTGGATTTGGGTTTATCCTTTTTGTTTGGAGCAGGGTTCATGGGGTTTAGTTACAGTGGCATAGCTCCTATAGGCTCTGGACAGAGTCGCTGTAATTAGTATAATCACATTCTCTATATGCTAGTACTGTTACTGAAGTTCTGTCTCTTAGTTTAGTCAGAGCCCTAGCCTGCCTTCATTTAACAAATATTAATTGAATGCCAACTATATGTTTGTATTCATTGTGTGAGAGGTAATAAAGTTTTGACCTAAAGAGACCTCCATTGCATATACAGTCTAATGGTGAAAATAGACGTTGAAGTGGTAAAAGAAATGTGTGAGATTATAAATCATGGTAGGTGATAATGATAGAAAAACCAATAGTATCCCAAGAATGACTATAGAGTGTTGGGGTAAAAAGCCAATATGTATTGGGTTCAAGAAAGAACTTTTTACTTCTCTGGGATAATAACCTGAAAGTTGAAACAAAAGCATGAGTATATTGTTAGTTAAGCTTGGAAGCAGAGGAGAGCTTTGTTACCACCATACTCCAGGATCCCCTAGAAAAGATTACATATAAAAGGAAGTTTAAGTATGAATCAAGTTGTCTGATCTTGGCCATTAATTTAGAACCACAGTATAACTGGGTTCAAAGACCATTAACTCTTATTTCTCAAGGGCAAAGGTGTCAGTGCTAAGAGAAGATATTTTTGTTCTTGTCTCTTTCCCTGGTTTTCAAATTTATCACTTTTTCTTTGGCCTGGTGATACATTATGGCTAGACCAACCAATGAGTATGGGGCCAAGAGGTCCTGAAATAGGCCTCTCTGAGTAACAGCAATGCCCAGGGGCAGTTGAAATCCTGCATTGAGGAACTTTATTAGTTTACAGCTATGTTCTCAGTAAGGAGTTTACAAACCCTTTTGTAAACTGATTAGTAATAATCATAACCTTCCTGCCAATATACTTTCAGAGATAATGTAGCAGGTATTTAGAGAGGTACAAATTAATTTTAAATTATTACTGAATTCTTTCTGATACTAAAAGTACAAAGGAATTCTTTTTCTTGAAAAATGTAGCCTCTATTCTGTAACTTTGATTTCTTGTTGATAATTCTAACATTTATCAAGTGCTTACTGTGTACCACAGTACTGTGTACTGTGATACCAGTCACTTTTCATGGTTTATCTCATTTAATCTTAAAAGCAATCTCTATGAGGGTAGTACGAATATAATCCCTATATTGCCAGTAAGGAAACAGGCTTAAGGAGTTTAAATAACTTATCCAGTATCACTGTTTAATAAGTATTGAGCTTCTGGGATACCAGGGTGGCTCAGTGGGTTAAAGCCTCTGCCTTCAGCTCAGGTCATGATCCCAGGGTCCTGGGATCCAGCCGGCATCTGGCTCTTTGCTCAGCGGGGAGCCTGCTTCCCCTTATCTCTCTCTCTCTGCCTGCCACTCTACCTACTTGTGATCTCTGTTTGTCAAATAAATAAATAAATAAAATCTTTTAAAAAAAAAAAAGTATTGAGCTTCTAACTCTTAACTATTTTGCTGTAACTGAACAGAAACTCCTTACTCTTGAAATTGGGATTGAAATATTGATGAGCTAAAAATAAATATATATATGTAGATAGATAGATAAATAAATAAAATTTAAAATAATAAAATTTTTAAAATTTTAAAAAAGAAATACTGATGAGCATTCCCATGAATTGTCCATAGTGCTATACCATTAGTTACACCTGTAAACCAAAGGAATTATGAAAGTCAAGTCACTTTAAGACTCATTTATCTCCTATTTTTATTCATACATTCACTTTATCATCAGAGTCTGACTCAATTAGCTTTTGAGTTTCTTTTTGAGCAGTCCTAACTCTTAGAGATTACGCTGAGTGAAATAAGTCAAGCAGAGAGAGTCAATTACATGGTTTCACTTACTTGTGTAGCATAAGGAATAACACAGAAGACATTGAGAGATGGAGAGGAGAAGCGAGTTGGGGGAAATCAGAGGGGGAGACAAACCATGAGAGACTGTGGACTTTGAGAAACAAACTGAGGGTTTTGGAGGGGAAAAGGGTGGGGGGTTGGGTGAGCCTGGTGGTGGGTATTATGGAGGGCACGTATTGCATGGAGCACTGGGTATGGTACATAAACCATGAATTTTAGAATACTGAAAAAAAAATTTTTAAAAAGACTGATATTTTATGACTTTTTTTCTTTCTTAGAGGAATTTTTTCTTTAAAGTAAAAAGTTGTTTTTAATAGAATAAAACTGGGTCAGTTTTTCAGTTATGATCGGGTCTATTGAAAACTTCTATAAACCTAAGATAAAAACGATATCAAAGGTCCTGGAGGTAGAGGGAACAAAAAATTACACCACTTGAGAGTCATTACTTCAGATTCTAATGATGATTGTAAAATTGATCATGTAGGTAAAACACCAAATAATGTCCTAGATGAATTTTCTCGAACTCAAAATATGATGAGTGAACAATAGATTTCCAAGAACAAAAAGGAAATATTGTATTCAGTTAGTCATTCAACAGGAATAACTTCATCACACACTATTTTTTAATGAGAACCTGGACCACACCTCATCTTTCTTTCCAGTTTTAATGCTGCTATACACCAGAATTTATTTGATACACTTTTTAAGTGAATAAACATCACAGGCAGGTGTGTATGCAAAGATGAGTGGAAGGAAAAAAGTGCTGTAGAAATATAAAATTGCTTGGATTACTATAAAAGTTCTCAAAAGTATTATACTTTGACAATTGAAGTATAAGAAGAAAAATCAGGAGTGATGATAAGCTAGAACTTATTAGATATGCATTTGAAGTGTAGAATCACGATCTGGAAGATGTGTGTGTTCCAGGCTCATGCATGACAGTTGATGAGCAAGCAGTTAATGGCATTCAAAGGATGTTGCCCATTTTGATTATGAATTTGGTTCTGCTGTTTAAATTGTTTTTATAATTAATTATTTTTATTAACATCTAATGTATTATTTGCCCCAGGGATACAGGTCTTCACACTTCACAGCACTCACCATATCACACCTGTGTACTAAATTCTTAGTAAGATGTCAAATAAAGTTGTTTTTCACAAAATTTTTTCATAGTTTATTAAGTTATATTTAAAATGAAAACAACTAAAAAATAAGCCAATAATATTAAGAGTCGCTTAGACCAAGATGATAAATGATAATGACTACTTTTCCTGTGAATCAAGGGTAAAGTATTTGTTATCTCTTACCTTGAGTATTACAATAGCCTCCTAAATGGTCTTCCTCAGTCTACAAAGCAGCTAAAATAATCTCTATAAAACATAAATCAGGGGCGCCTGGGTGGCTCAGTGGGCTAAAGGGTCCTGGGATTGAGCCCTGGCATCAGGCTCTCTGTTCAGCGGGGAGCCTGCTTCCCTACCTCCCTTTCTCTGCCTGCTTCTCTGCCTACTTGTGATCTCTGTCTGTCAAATAATAAAATCTTTTAAAAAAAGAAACATAAATCAAATCATGATATTCATCCTTTAAATAGCTTTCACTAAAAATAAAATCCAAATCTTTTACCCTGACTTGCAAATTTTATGTGGTCTGAACATAGCCTCCCATCACTCTCCCCTTGTCTCCTGGGCTTCAGGCTCCTAGGTCTTGTTCCTTTTCCTCCCTAATACCAAACTCATTCTCTTCTTGGGTCCCCTTCACTGTTTCCTCCACCTGCAGTACTCTTTCCCCTGATCTTATTGTGGGTGCTTCTTTCTTATCATTTGGACCACAAATTAAATACTCCCTTCTCAGAGGCCACTTCCAGATACCCAGAGTAAAGTAGCCACTCAGTCATCTTCATTATATCACCCAAAGTATTTATATCAGCTTTCCAATTTTTTTTAATTTGTTCATATAATTTTTCACTATAATTTTTCACTATAATCTTGTTAGTGAAGGTTCTTTTACTATTTAAGACCCTCAGCAGTAAGAACAAAACAAGGCACACGGTACATGTTTTAATAAATATTTGTTGATGGACATGTGCCAAAAATATTTCTTTATACTATTGGATAAATTAATATTTAAGTGTTGTTAATAAAATGTTAACAAATGTTAATAAAAACCAAGTGGCATGAATACCTGCTTTCATTTTTAGCCATTGGGAATATGTGTGACCTGTTCCAAGGGGATGTGTACTTGTTTTCATAATATATTAATATACATTCATAATTATTCATTATGCAGTTAATATATCTGTATTTAAAGGGAATAAGTATGTTACTTGGACTCTTGGCATTGTACCAAAGGTTATGGTGTTTTTATTTTAGTTTCCAAACATTTAACGTCCAGTGTTTTAACAAGGGTATTTCTTTTCCTTTTTTCTCTTACTTATTTTTACTTTTTGAATTTGAGAGCCTGCAGTGATTACAAGGATATATTTGAGCAAAGATTATGAAAGAATTTACATTTGTATTTTATTATTTTACTGTTTCTTATTCCAGAAACATGAGCAGAGTAGTTAATAGTATACTAGGAAGGGGCCTTATAGGAAGAGAAGTCAGTTACTTACTTCTACTCCCAGGTATCCCAGTTTGGTCACTCACTTTGACAGTGACTGTTCTGTGACTGATGGTAATGTTAACTAAGATACTGGATTTGTTCCACAAATACCGCCTTAAGCTGATTCTCCCCATCCCTGAAAATAAAGGCTTGTGATGAGAATAAACTGGATCACACGATTAATAAGCAGTGTAAAGTTGTTGGCCACTGTCTGTTTTTGTAGATCACTCATGAATCCAGGGGAAAATATGCAAAGGAAATCTTATAAGATATTACTTTATT
This sequence comes from Mustela erminea, assembly GCF_009829155.1. Taxonomy (NCBI): domain Eukaryota; kingdom Metazoa; phylum Chordata; class Mammalia; order Carnivora; family Mustelidae; genus Mustela; species Mustela erminea. The sequence continues at coordinate 118,442,314 of NC_045614.1, read as the reverse complement.
TTGCAGAGTAACAGACTAGCTAGAGACAACGAATTAAGAGAAAACGATAAAGAACAGCTCCGAGCAATTTGTACCCGAGATCCTCTATCTGAAATCACTGAGCAAGAGAAAGATTTTCTGTGGAGCCACAGGTAAATGTTAAGATGAATATTCCCTAAAACAACTGATTTTGGCTTATCTTGCGGGTTCTTCAATACCTGTTAAAGTATATAAAGCATAATTTACATGACTTTTTTGTCATAAACAATATTCTTTTTTAAACTGTGGATAAAGATCAGTATTTCTAGAAAATCATGCTGCATTGGTACTAACCTTCCATCTTCAAGCCTTGAAGGCTTTTTTAAAATTCTAAATCCCTGGTGTGACTTTTTTTAGGATTTGTTTTGGGGACTTTTTTAAATGAAATTCAAGATTAAAAAAAAAAATACCCATAGCTTTAGATCAATTTAGTTGGGATGTAGTTGGTCTAGATATTTCAATTTTTAGGCGTTCCTTCCATTTTTTTCCTTATACTTCCTCAGTGTAATAGTGCAGTGCTTTATTTTCACTTATGGAGAAATTACCCCACTACTTAGGAATTATACACTGGTTTATTTAAATAAAGCAGTTGCAGTGCCTTTCTGCAAAAAGTCCATTGAAACATAAGTTTTGTCCAGTGACTACAGTAGAAGTGGCAACTCTCCTCATGGTTTCTGTTGGGTGAGTGGGTAAAAAAAGAGCTATGTAGTGTTGTGAAATAAATTCATACTTTTTTCCAAAGTATCTGTCTTCCATTTGGATTATTCTTTTGTCTTCCATGACATTGTAACTGTCTATGTATTATGTGTGCATAAATATGCAATTATATTGTTAAATGCTGATTTCTTTTGATATTAAAGTAGGCTAGTAATGGTAAGTTTTCAGTATGTTTGGAAAGATTACATAGTTTAAAATTTAGATATCTAGGCCTTTTGATTAACATGCAAGAATGTTTTTTGTCTTGTTTTGTCTTTTCCACACAGACACTATTGTGTAACTATCCCTGAAATTCTACCCAAACTGCTTCTGTCTGTTAAATGGAATTCTAGAGATGAAGTAGCTCAGGTAAATGCATGTTTGAGATTACAGAATAACTGTTATATAAAATTCATGTGTCACTCAAATTGTTTTCTCTCAGAAAGTCTGCATAAGAGGTGAAATAGACTATGTTTTATATTAATATGATAATACAGTGGGAAAAAATACCATTCACACCACTAATAAAATTAGTTAGCATTGAACATTTTAAACACCAGATTCATAAGGAGAGCCCTTAACTAATTTTAAAAGAAGAAATTAAGACATTGTCTTAGAGGGTTCACTCACAATTGTCTTTCCTTTTTAAATGTGATTTATTGTTTTTGCCATAACAGATGTACTGCTTAGTGAAAGATTGGCCTCCAATCAAACCTGAACAGGCTATGGAGCTTCTGGACTGTAATTACCCAGATCCTATGGTTCGAGGTTTTGCTGTTCGGTGCTTGGAAAAATACTTAACAGATGACAAGCTTTCTCAGTACCTAATTCAGCTAGTACAGGTAAAATAATGTAAAATAGAAAAATAATGTTTTATTCTAAATCCATGCACCTTTATCCAGACTGTGGATCTTTATCTATACTAGTTTTATGCTTTTTTAAAAATAGGTTTTATTACCAGTAGTACCTACTTAATTTCTAAAAAATTTTCTTTAAATCCAGCCATGCAAAAACTGACCCTGATTGATGCAATGTTGTTTTTATGTTTGTGTTTAATCACATAGGTCCTAAAATATGAACAGTATTTGGATAACCTGCTTGTGAGATTTTTACTCAAGAAAGCATTGACTAATCAAAGGATTGGGCACTTTTTCTTTTGGCATTTAAAGTAAGTCACATTATTTTCCCATTAAATTCTTTAGATATATGTTACTTGCTTTCTTAACAGATCTATAAATATTACTTATATACTGTTGTTTTTGTCTGAGTTTTCCATAATGAAAGTATATTGTACCAGTCGTAAGCTTCCCTTCAAGTTTTTCTCTTTAGTATTAAATAAGCAGGAAAATTCAAAACTGAATTTTATATAGAAATGAGACCTGAAATATTTTTAAAGACTTTGATTTTACTTTAAGCGAAGTAAAATTTGTTAGTTTTATATTGGTTAATATTGCAGTTGATTTCACTATATGTGTGGATTAAAAAATCCACACATAAAAGAAAAAAAAATCCTGCCTTGGAATTCAGAACAATAATGACAGAAATCCCAAGTTTCTTACTAGAAAACAAGCTAATTAAGAATTAAAAGTATTTGGGCACCTGGGTGGCTCAGTTGGTTAAGCAACTGTCTTTGGCTCAGGTCATGATCTCCAAGTCCCGTAGTGGACTCCCTGCTCAGCAGAGAGTCTGCTTCTCCCTCTGATCTTCTCCCCTATCATGCTTTCTCTTTCTCTCTCTCTCTCTCTCTCTCAATCCCTCAAATAAATAAATAAATAAAGGAATTAAAAGTATTTTGTAGAATATGATCTAATACTCCAAGTAAGATCATAAGCCATACACTTGTCCTAAATTTAAAAAGATTTATAATTAACTTGATTTTTTTAATAATTAACTTGATTTTTTTAAATGTTAAAATAAATCAAAATGGAATCCTGAAGCTAAGTTTAAAATAATTAAATTCAAAGACTGTGTAGAAAGAGGATATGTATGCCACAAGAGTCAAATAGTATTCACTCGCTCTTTACTCCCCCCCCATTCATTTTATTACTTTTTTCCTGAATTTACTTGTTACATGTTTGTATATCTTTCAAGTTGTTTTTAAATTCCAGTTAGTTAACATGCAATATAATATTAGTATTACATATTAGTATTATAATAGGTACAGTATAATGATTAAACACTTCCCATACAACACCTGGTTCTCATCATTAAAGCAAGTGCACGCCTTAATCCCTGCCACCTATTTCACCTAGTCCCCAGCCACCGCCCCTTCAGTAACCATCAGATTGTTCTCTATAGTTAATACATTTCGTGCTAAGATTAGTAAATGAAAAGTAGTTGAAGTAGGCCTAAAGTCTAGTTTATTAAATTTATATTTCCAGAAACTATCTTAAATTCTTGATTATTTTGCTTCCAAATGATAGATTTTACATAAGTTTATTGTTACTATGATGATAACATTTATTGGATTTCAAAAATGGGTTTTCATATTTTCTTTAAAAAAACTATATATATATGTACTTATTTAGGACCATATATATAATGCAGTGTGTGTGTGCATACATGTGTGTATTCAGTCTTTTTTTTTTCTTTTGTTTTGTTTTAATTCTGTGCTCTTTCAGATCTGAGATGCACAATAAAACGGTTAGTCAGAGGTTTGGCCTTCTTTTGGAGTCCTATTGTCGTGCATGTGGGATGTATTTGAAGCACCTAAATAGGCAAGTTGAGGCTATGGAAAAGCTCATTAACTTAACTGATATCCTCAAACAAGAGAAGAAGGATGAAACACAAAAGGTACGTGAATCTTTAGTTTGTTTTTGAGACTCTGCATTGCAGTGGGGCAGGGTAATTTGAGAGCCCAGTGTAGATGCAGATTGTGGGTGTTAGAATCAAGCATATCAGGATTTGGATCCAAGTTTCATTGCCTCTCAGCTATGTAATGTTAGACACATTATTTAGACTTTGAGATCTATTCTCATTTATAAATGGCAATGATACTTTCTACATAGTGTAGTGAGAATTAAATTACATGAGATGCACTGAAGCACATATCACAGTGCCCAGAATGCAGGCAGTGCCCAGTAAATGTTAGTCCTTTCTTCTTCCCCTTCCTTCTCTTTTACACAGCCCTAACTTTTAAAATTATTATTCCTTATTTTGTGCCATTTTTTATCTTTTAGTAATGACCCTGAAAATAAGTGTAAAGAAATTAATTTGTACATTGCTAAGTTTAAGGTGGACTCTTAGTCATGCTTTGAACATTATCACACACTCTGGTGATCTGTAATCTAGCCTAGTGTAACTGAGGAATATGAAATGTAAGGATTTTTCCTGACCTTTTCCTCCTATCATTTTTTCAGTCTACCACATCCTGTAGTATAAAAAGTGAGATCATTCCTCACCTCTAATGAAATGGGGAAAAAAAAAAAAAAAATCCCAGTAGATTAGTCCTCAAGCACAAAGAATGTAAATTAGCAATACCGAATGAATTTTTCCAAGATCTTCATTGATACTGCATGAAAAAAAAATTTTTAAGAAAGTTACTGTATTAATCTAAATGTCATTGAGTGAGTGACTGAGCTGATGTTATTGAAGGTGAAATAAATGATATTAGAAAATAGTGGTGGGAGGCGCCTGTGTGGCTTAGTTAAGCATCTGACTCTTGATTTGGGCTCAGGTCGCAATCTCAGGGTCATGAGATCAAGCCTGGCATTGGGCTTGATCTGGGCATGGAGCCTGCTTAAGATTCTCTTTGTGGGGGCGCCTGGGTGGCTCAGTGGGTTAAGCCTCTGCCTTCGGCTCAGGTCCTGATTCCAGAGTCCTGGGATCGAGCCCATCAGGCTCTCTGCTCAGCGGGGAGCCTGCTTCCCCCTCACTTTCTCTGCCTGCCTCTCTGCCTACTTGTGATCTCTCTCTCTGTCAAATAAATAAAATCTTTAAAAAAAATTCTCTCTCTGCCCCCACTTCTTGCTCGTACTTGCTCTCTAAAAAAAAAGATTTTTTAAAAATAATTGTACTGTTTCTGATGCTGGAATCATGAGCTAGAGGGGACTAGCCTGCTTTGAAAGAATAAAAGTAAAAAAAAAAAAAGTTATAATATTTATGTTGTAACAGGTAAGAAAAAAGAAACTAGATATTAGTTAAATTTGCAAATATACTCATTTCTTTTAGCTGGAATTTTCATATCACAGGTTGGCTTTGATACAGTGAGTTAAATAGGAAGGTGAAAGTCATTACTCACTTTACTATTGGCTCAAATGGGATTGTGATAGGGGAGTGAAAATGCCATAGGAACAAAAGCAGTTTCTTTGAGTGGTTTCCTGCTTTATCGTACAATGATAAAGCATTGGAAGCAGTGTGCTAACATTAGGGTTGATAGTGCTAGAAAAAGAAATGCCTTTACATGAGCCAGAGCTGCCGTAGTCAGTGATGACTGTATTTTCCAGCTACTTGCTTCTCCATAGTGAAAACAAAACAAAACAAAAACAAACCAAACTTTATTACTAAAATTAAATTATGAAAATTAGTTGATTATGAATTCCTAGCTTCTAACCTCTTTTTGTCCCCTACTTACCTTTTGTATTTTTGATAAGTAAAGATTTCCTAAAATAAAATGGCAGTCATTGCATGATACAGCTTAGCAGTCTGGGCTCTGGTTTCAGGTGATTAAAAAGATATGTTTCTGCATACATACTGGAACCTGAGTACAGTGTGCGACTCAGCCTAACAAATGTTTTTATAAGCCCTTTTCCAAACAATTTCTTTTAGCCTCACTAGACTCTTTTTACTAAGCAGAAAGAAAATGAATATGGTTTTTTTCTGCAAAGCTTAAAAGTAAAGTTACTAAGCTAACCTAATATCTCCATAGTTTTTCCTCCATAGGTCAACAAACTTTTTTGTGAAAGGCCAAATAGTAAATATTTTAGGCTTCACAGACCATGCAGTCTCTGTTGTAACTATTCAACTTTGCTCTTCTGCTGTGAAAGCAGCCAGTATCTAAAGGAAAGGGCATGGCTATATCCAGTGCAGTTTGATTTACAAAAACTGCCATAGTTGACCAAGCCCTGCTCTAGAGCCAAAACATTGCCTGTGTCAGCTAGCAGTGTTCTTATAGGAGAGTGCACAGTGCTGCCCCTCCTGCCTCTGCCTGAAGTGTGTTGCTCTGTGTGATAGAAACCTTTCTAATCAGAAACATACGGATTCATACACCATACAGTACTGTGGTTACAACATATAAAAGAGATTAGTGGTTAGTTTTACCTTTCATGAAATCAGTCTCTACACATGATTGTGCTCATTTATCAGGTACAGATGAAGTTTTTAGTTGAGCAGATGCGGCGACCAGATTTCATGGATGCTCTCCAAGGTTTTCTATCTCCTCTTAATCCTGCTCATCAACTAGGAAATCTCAGGTAATGTACCTTATTGGAAGGTTTATTGATATATTGAAATAAGTAACCTTCCTGGAAAAAATCTTAAGAAAAGTTAAAAATTATAATTAGAATGTTCAATTACATCTGCTTCCCTCTCCCGTTATCCTACCTAGTAGAATAGGTTGTTTAGTTTTCTTAAGTTCAGAACTGCATTTATTCAGAATGTGTTTTTATTACTTTAATAATAGAGTTTAAAACTTCTTCTGGCCAGAATTTCTGGTTTCATTTCAAAAATGAAATTAGTATCTATAAAACGAATGGCATCCCATATTTGTTGAAAATTCATGTGCTATTATGTAAGAAAGTTTTAAGCGTAACTTTTTTCTTTATACTCCCTTGAATAAATGAATTCATAAATTAAATGGAGGTTTTAAATTTTTATAACACTTCAAAAAACTATATGGTCTGTGTATTTTAAAATAAATTTGAGGGTAAAAGAATTTTTAAAATAAGGTGCCTAGTGAAGTTTTTAACTATTTTCAAGGCTTGAAGAGTGTCGAATTATGTCCTCTGCAAAAAGGCCACTGTGGTTGAATTGGGAGAACCCAGACATCATGTCAGAGTTACTCTTTCAGAACAATGAGATCATCTTTAAAAATGGGGATGGTAAGGAAGAGTATTAATGAGCTTATGATGCATGAATTTAGCTATCTTTTTATAAACAGGATATTTATGAAGCATGAAGACTTTTGAAAGCCATTTAAGGAATATGTGTGGTAAAATATATAATATTAAACAAATGTCTTAACCTTTAGAAAATGTATGTATAATTATTAAAAGTAAAGAAGTACTAAAGTTAGAATTGAAAGGCCTGAAATAAGTTTCTATTATTTACTTAGCTGTGTGAGTATCCATTCTTTCTATAAGTATTTGATGTACTAGGCCGTCAAATTGTAAGAATAAACAAAACAGAGTCCCTGCCTCTTAAAGTTTATGGTCTAGCAGGGAGAAGAGAGACTTTAAACAAATAATTACAAAAATAAAATTATAATATGGTACAAAAGAAAGGTGTAGTCTGCTAAGAAATCATAAAAAAGAAGGATATAATATACTTAGAAAACAGGCTGTGGCAGGAAGCAGTGGGAGAATCATAGATGAATTTCCCCTGGGAAACGACATTTCAGCACTGAATTCTGTTAACCCCAATATTTATAAACAGGTTCAAATTTAAGGATTCAAAAAATTAAGTACTTTAAATAATTTAAAATTTTTGTGAAATACATCATTATACAGATGGGTTTATGCAGGTACTTTAGAAATGGGTTAAGAATCAAAATATTGCTTCCTTAGAGATTAATCTGAAAAGTAAATATAGTTGTATTTGTTTTCTCTTTGAAAGCAACATGATGACATGACACCAGGTTTGCATTCATGGAATTAATCGGTGATACATATTATTTGAATTGCAGATTTACGGCAAGATATGCTCACACTTCAAATAATTCGCATTATGGAAAATATCTGGCAAAATCAAGGTCTTGATCTCCGGTAGGTAACCAGTAAGGCAACATATATGTTGAAAGTTATCCTGAAAAAGTAAACTATTAGTAAACATAAGTTATAAAGCATAAAGGGGCATGTATCTATGAAAAAATGTAGGGAGTAGTAATTAATACTAGTTGATTACACATTCATTCGTCTTCCTCTTCCTTGGCGCATAATAGCAAAGAGATTCAGCAAGGCAAGAAGAGGTATCTCTAAGTTGGCAAAGACTTCAACTGTGTCTGGAATGTGTCTAGAACTTTTCAAGACAGAACATAGGAGACACAAAAGCCCCGTTTTCATTCAGAAGTGAAGAGGTTAAAAGAAAGTTTCTTTTGTAATGTAAATTTTCTAATTTTAAAACTTTATGTAACCTCTAATCTTAAATCAGTTTGACAGTAAAATTTATGAAAAGAACTTGTCTTACAGCCTTTGCTCTTCTGTTTGTTTCTGCCCAGCCTTCTACAGTTATGTCTGAGTTTTCTGTGGTGCTTCATCTTGTCCTAATTTGTTTCTGTTTCTCACAGTGTTCCCTTCTTTTTCTCGTCTCTTTGCAAATCTAACCATTCCAGCAAAGGCGCTCTCTCCAAAAGAATTTTTGTCCATAAGTGGGCATAGGAGTCAACTCCAGCTGCAGCAGCAGAGCAGATTAGGGTTTATTTGTATGCCTCCTAAAGATTGATACGTAGTATGTAAAAATACATCAGTGACACATAGTAGAATCATCTTGTTGCAAAGAAGAAAAATGGACATGTCAAGTAATTTGCTAAAGCACAAAATTAGGTCATCAACTTCAAATTTTTAACTCCTGATGCTGTGCTTAGTCCCTTCTGCTTTCCAAAAAGAGTGCTATACGAATCAAGCTTCCTCTTTTGGTATAATTTCTGCGTCTGAGAGATACACATGCCATTACTACCACTGCCCCCAGGAAAGTACAAAACAAAAGAGAATGCAGAGCTAGACAGAGTCAAGGACTTAACTATATAACTCTGGTATTTAACTGTAAATGAGTGAGTGTGCTAAAAACCATTTAAAGTTAAGCTAGATCATTGGAAAGTAAGTTGGATCTTCAAAAAGTTTTTAAGTCTTAGAATATTTTCTAAATTTTTTTAACTTAAGTAATTTAAGTAAAAATTTTTATTTAAATTGATTTTAAATAAAAAAATTATTTTCAAGAAGTCAGAACATCTTTATTTATTCTTGCCAAAACTTGGATTCTTTGCTTGTTGTTTTGGGTTTTTTTATGTCACAAGCCTTATAGGACTCTGTCTGACTCTTTAAACTGTGAGCATGTTCAGCAGGAATAAAATTAAAATATAAAGTAAGAGAGACTGAGCAGGAGTACAACCTTAAGAAATTCCCACATTTACCAGGGCAGGTAGAAGGAAAGATTCCATAAAGAAATCATCAAAGGGATAGGTAGGCCAGAGGAAGTAATTCACAGAACCCAAAAGAGGGGAGAGATTCACGGTATCAGGTGCTTCAAGGGATGTAAGAGCATAAGGACTACGAAAAAGCCTTTAGATTTGATGACTCATGATGAACTATAAGAAGAATTAAGTCAGTAGAGTGGTAGGCATAGAATTTATGCTACATGGAATTGAGAAAATGAAAATAAGTAGACTTACTTTTTAGGAACTTAAGAAGTAAAAGAAAGATGAAAAGCGGGGACAGTAGCTTATGAGAACAACAAAGCAAGAAAAACTAGACTTTAGTACTTATGTGCTAACTGAAATGTTTTTCTCGTTGTCTCTTTAACTGCTCACACCTCCCTTGAATACATGTCCTTTTTTCTACACTGTGATGAGTGGGAATTACCCATATAGCACTTCTGCTGCATACCCAAATATGGTTTATCAAGAAAAGGTATTTGTGGGTTATTAGAGTTTCAAGCTATACTAACTGCTTTTCTCATGGAACACTATTTTTACTTAAAAAATAACTAATAAGGCACCTGAATGACTCAATCAGTTAGGCATCCGCCTTCAGCTCAGGTCATGATCCCAGGGTCCTGGGATTGAGTTCTGCATCAGACTTCCTGCTCATTGGGGAGCTTGCTTCTCCTTCTGCCCTTCCCCCCTGCTCATGATATCTCTCTCTCTTTCTCAGAGATAAATAAATAAACTCTTAAAAAAAAAAAAAAAGAATGGGTGGGGGGGTCCCTGCTCAGCAGGAAGACTATGTCTCCCTCTGTGTCTCTCTGCCCCTCCCCCTGCTTTGCTCTCTTTCTCTCTCTCTCTCTCAAATGAATAAATAAAATACTTTTTTAAAAATAATAGAAGCCCCAAAAAATAATTATAATAAGCTTTGGTTTTTTGAGACATGGGTATTTGGTAGACACTTTCTTGAAAATGAATGTTATGAGCCTATCTCTTCAAGGTGAACAACTGACAGGATTTGTTGTCAAAGATCAAATTTGAGCTTTCAAGCAAAAGTGAGAATTTGGAAAAACTTGTATATACTAGCCTTAAGAGTGCTCTCAAAGTAAAGACTTTTCTGATGATATCAGTGGTAATATTAACAATTGTGATTTTTTTTTTTTTTTAGTTGATATAATGAAAAGTATCACCATCTGAAAGATCTTTGTAACTCAGTGAACTAATATCTTCCAAATGACCAATGCAGGATATATAAAGTCATATATGAGTAAAAGTTCCATTCAGAGGCAAGGTAGACTAATAGATTTTAACGTAACAGTATGAAAAGTTTATTGATATGATTTCACATTCCATATTACAACTTGAAAAACTACCTTTTGTCAAATTTTGGAATAATATCAAAGAAAAATATCTACAATTATCTGAAAAGGCTATTACAGTACTTCTTTTTCTACCTACTTAATGATACAAGGCCAGATTTTCTTCATATGCTTCAATTAAAACATTGCTTTAGATTGAATACAAAAGTATATAGGAGAATCCAGCTCAGTACTATGAAGCCAGACATTAAAGAAAGTGTGTGGAAAGTGTCATTCTTCTTACTAAGAATTTCTTTTTTAAAGATTTTCTTTATTTATTTGAGAGTGAGAGAGAGTGCAAGAGCAGAAGAGGGAGAAGGAGACAGAATCTGAAGCAGACTCTGTGCTGAGCACGGAACCCCATGACGACGAGATCATGACCTGACCTGAAACCAGGAGTCAGATGCTTAACCAACTGAGCCACCCAGGGGCCCCAAGAAATTTTTTTTTAACATAAGGTTCTTTGTTTCATAAAATATGTTATTTAAGTTACCACATAGCACTTTTTTTATTTTTAAATGAATTAATACTTTAATCTTTTCCATTTTAATTGCTAACATCAGTAGATATGACCCACATAAATAAAAGCTCTTTGGGATTTCAGTAATTTTTAAGAGTACAGAGGAGTCCTGAGACCAAAAACTTGAGAACTGCCCCAAAGTATTATTTAGATTTCAGCTAAACAAGCTGAAATTCACCCATATTTTTGAAGTCATAAATGTTTATAAAATTTTTATTGCCACAATAATCTTAATGCTTTTCTCATATTCAATTAGGTGCTCTCTCAATTGAAGCTTATAACAAATGATGGCAGATAATTTTGAGGATTTTTCTAATTTTAAAGGAAAACCAAAGTTAAAGGAGTAAAGGTCATGAGACCTTTGTTAGTAAAAGTCATGAGACCATGACAAATTTGCAGAAAGGATATTCCTGCATTAGCCTATTAAAATATTTGCTGTTTTAATATTCCATCACTTAATTGCAAATGTCTTGATCCTTTTCAGAATGTTACCTTATGGTTGTCTGTCAATTGGTGACTGTGTGGGACTTATTGAGGTGGTGCGAAATTCTCACACGATTATGCAGATTCAGTGCAAAGGTGGCCTGAAAGGCGCTCTGCAGTTTAACAGCCACACACTCCACCAGTGGCTCAAAGACAAGAACAAAGGAGAAATGTGAGTCTGTTGTTCTTTTCTTCCTACGTCAATTTAAGGTTTTGTTAGACGAGTCTTTTAATGGTTGTGTACATTTCTCTGAGACCAGAGAAAACATGTACTTATTTTGGGAAAAAAATATGCTCACCTTTTGAAATATTTGATGAGATTTTGTCTTTGAATGATCAGAATTACTTCAATTTTGGTGAAACCCTATATAGCCAACTTTATACATCCAATTTTAGGTATCTAATGTGTTTTCTTGCTTATTCTTTTTTTTTCAAGGTCAACGTTGAACATCTCAAAATTTGCTTTTAAGTTCATTGTTAAAATGATTAGAAGAATTTTTTTTATGACACCTTCACTATTTTTTTACCAAAATAAGACTTATGCTTTAGTCATAAGTATAAGACTTATGCTATAGTCATAAGTCTATGCTTTAGTCAGAGGAAGAAATGTCCTTTCTACCTCAAATCTTTGGACATAATTACTTCCTCCCCTTAACGACAGTGATTATTTTCACTCTTCAGTACAGACTTTGACCACCTTTTTCCAATTTGGACTGGATTACTCTGTTAACACACTACTCATCAGGTGTTTATTTTTTCTCTGTAGATATGATGCAGCCATTGACCTGTTCACACGTTCATGTGCTGGATATTGTGTCGCTACCTTCATTCTGGGCATTGGAGATCGTCACAATAGTAACATCATGGTTAAAGATGATGGACAAGTAATAGCTTTCTCTTTTTAAAATGTTTTGGCATTCTTAAGTTTATTAATTCAGGATATTGCATTTCTGCATTTGTCAAACTATAATATAATTCTTTATTTTTGAAAGCTGTTTCATATAGATTTTGGACACTTTTTGGATCACAAGAAGAAAAAATTTGGTTATAAACGGGAACGTGTGCCATTTGTTTTGACACAAGATTTCTTAATAGTGATTAGTAAAGGAGCCCAAGAATGCACAAAGACAAGAGAATTTGAGAGGTAAGTTCAAGAAATCAAAAATACAAAGTACAGAATTCTTTCTGCTCTCTCAAAAATAATTGATATTTTTCAAGCAATTTAAAATATGTTTTATTAACATTCTGGCCCAAGTATTTTAATGTATTTATTTATTTATTTGACAGAGAGAGATCACAAGTAGGTAGAGAGGCAGGCAGAGAGAGAGAGAGGAGGAGGCAGGCTCCCTGCCAAGCAGAGAGCCCAATGTGGGACTCGATCCCAGAACCCTGAGATCATGACCTGAGCTGAAGGCAGAGGCTTAACCCACTGAGCCACCCAGGCACCCAAGAAAATGATTCTTAAACTTAATATATTAAAGGTTTTTATTTACTGTTGCTTAAATAATTGGACTATATCTTCTCTATACTGATAATGTATAGTGCTTAAGACAACATTTTTTAGTCTTATAATTTGAGGAAATCAGTAAACTGTAATTACCGCATTTATTTATGATTTTTCTGATCACCTTCTGGTATATCATCAGTCTATCTTAAACCTAAAAGTACTTTCAAAAACCTTGTATAAAATTCCATTTTATCTGCAATTCTGTCTTGGTCCTACGCTAAATCCTAAAGGCTTTGGTATGGACCAGTTCTTACATTTAATAAATCCTTAGTAAACTGCTGATATACCAAGTATTATCCTAAGGTGCTGGTGATAAGCAGTAAACAGAATCCTTATGGACTCACGGAGGTTACATCCTAGCATGGGGTGAAGAGAACAGAAAGTGTTGGTAAGGGGAGTGGGGAGAGGAATGCTATTTTTTTATAGATTTGCTCAAGAAGGCCTCTCTAATGATGTGACATTTGAGCAGACACCTGAAGGTATTAACCCCATTTGCTCCATACTGATTACACTCTTCTTATCACTTATAGGTTTCAGGAGATGTGTTACAAGGCTTATCTAGCTATTCGGCAGCATGCCAATCTCTTCATAAATCTTTTCTCAATGATGCTTGGCTCTGGAATGCCAGAACTACAATCTTTTGATGATATTGCATACATTCGAAAGACCCTAGCTTTAGATAAAACTGAACAAGAGGCTTTGGAATATTTCATGAAACAAATGAATGATGCACATCATGGTGGCTGGACAACAAAAATGGATTGGATCTTCCACACAATTAAGCAGCATGCGTTGAACTGAAATGATAACTGAGAAACCGAAAGCTCATTATCTGGATACTATCCTGCACTGTTAATAACTGTCAACAGGCAAAGACCGATTGCATAGGAATTGCACAATCCATGAACAGCATTAGAATTTACACAAGAACAGAAATAAAATACTATATAATTTAAATAATGTAAACGCAAACAGGGTTTGAGAGCACTAAACTAGTTCATTTCAAAATTAAGCTTTAGAATAATGCGCAATTTCATGTTATGCCTTAAGTCCAAAAAGGTAAACTTTGAAGATTGTTTGTATCTTTTTTTAAAAAAGAAAACAAAACAAAAAAAACCCCAAAATATATAGAAATGATGGAGAAGGAAAAAGAATGATGTTCTTTTTTTGTCTTGCAAATGTTCTATGTTTTGAAATTGTGGACACAACACAGTCTATTATTGCATTAGGTCCAAGGAAACTGAAGTTTGGTGTTAAATTACATTGAGATTAGAAAATAATGAAGATTTCTTATTTTTTCATTGCTGTTCAATTTATAGTTTGAGGTGGGTTTTTTGACTCCTTGTTTAATGAAGAGAAAAATGCTTGGGGTGGAAGGGGCTCTTGAGATTTCATCAGAGACTTTTCCTTTTTAATAAATCAAACCTTTTGACGATTTGGGGTCTTATCTGCAAAGTTTTGGAAGCAGTCACAAGTGAGACCTGTTATAAGGTGGTGTTTTTGGGTTTTTTTCTGGACAGTATTTACAAGAATCTGATTCTTTTTTCCCAGGGAAATTCTGGGCTCCCACAAAGTACAATAATCATCAGAGAGAAAGAATGAGCAGGACTAGTTCTTGCTTCAGAATTGTACAGTATTCACAGTAGGTTGATTTTTTTTCCTTTTGCAATTGAATTGAATACATTTTTTCATGCATGTTTCCAGAAAATAGAAGTGAGTATTAATGTTATTAAAAAGATTATTTTTTTTATTAAAGGCTATTTATATTATAGAAACTATCATTAATATATATTCTTTATTTACATGATCTGTCCCATACACATGCATTGTTTTGCACCCCAAATTTTTTATTGTTCATAGCAGCATGGTCAGCTTTCCTCTTGGTCTGTGGGTGAGGCTCAGGCACTATCCCATTTATACCAATGACTAGTGTATAACTACATAAGGAAAACAGATTAAAGTTCATCTTCTTTGGTTTTCTTTCTTTCTGTTTTGATATGACTCCCCCATTCTCCATCTTCCTTTATAGTTGGTAATGCCTCAGTCATGAAACTAGTTACCAAAATTAAAACAATATAGAGTATCTTCTTGATTGCTTCAACCCCTCTACCGAGGTATGCTCATGAATACTACTTTATTATATGGGGGAATAGAAACCATGAACTTTTTACCTTTTTAGGCTATTTATGCAATATCTGGATAATAAAAGTAGGACCTTAAACCATTTTAAGATCATGTCCCATCTCCACGCAATTAGGGCTCACTGTCCAACTTTATAAATTGCATTTGAGTGCAGGATACATTCTTAAACACTTGGGGAAACATTAACCCAAGGTGTAGGGACTAATGCTAGTCATCACACTAGAATCTGATATTTTACTCAGTATTTGAAATGAATGATTAATGCCCTAGGAAATAGCTTTAGCAAATGTCCAGGTGCCACACCAGAAAAAGTGCAATAATTTACTGACAGTTTTCTAGATTAGGCATATTATTGGAATACAACTTTATAAAAAGTGTGCATTATATACTCTAGTAAAACAACATCACGTAAATGATACTCATTTATGAAATCAGTTACCTATAATAGAAGTCTTGAATAGTAAACAAGGGACTCTAATTCAAATACTCTTAATATTTGGCTATTTTAGAGCCCTTAAAGGGCCTAATTATTGGGAGACTTAGGTACTTCACTAAAGCATGTATATAATATTGCCAACAAGAAAAATAAATTTGAAGATTTAGGGGAACTTATTTCTGTAAACTGTCTTGGAATAGTTAAGAAGAATTTAAACTCCCATTTTAAGCAGGAAGCCAAATAGATTCTTTTGCAGATGTAGATTTCATAACTTATTAAAACTTCTTTAACATTTTGTGCCTTTTATATATATTCAGTTAATACATACTAACATCCCAGTCTTTTCTGTATCAGGGATTAATTACAGGAAAATTCAATGAAATGGTACAAATCTGAAACTCTGATGGTGGAAACTGAAGATTTAACAGAACAGCGTTTTACCTGAGTGCCAAAAAGCTTTGAGCTTCCTTGCACAAAATTTACATAATTTTTGCATGTCTCACATCAGTCCAGCTAGTCCCCTTCCCCTGGGACCTCTCCATTAAAACACAGCCACAGAGCTTATTTCATGATTTACATTTATTTTCAGTTATTGCAACCAAGTTAATTCTGTTTGAAGAAGTGTAGACAAATTTTACAAAGAAGGTAGGTTAAGCGATCTAGCTAAAAGCAAAGCTAATTTTAAATGAGTCCAAGCAGAGTTAAAGCAAACAACATTAAAAATAAAAAAGTGTCAGGTAGTGCTCAGAAGGCAAAGAACCAAAAATTGAATTGAATGCTACATGGGGTGACTAGGCTGTCAAGTCAGTGGTAAGCCATTTCCAGGTACTTCAGTGTCCGATCACTTCCCATGGATTGGTCAATTCCTGTGGCCAGCCATCCTTGTCATTGAATGTGGTATATCTAACTATAGACTTTACAGTTTCATTTGGTCACTTGAGAAATAGTTCCTTCAATGACTATTTTGGAGGGGAAAAAAAAAAAGCAGGTTTAAAGAAAATAAAACCTCATTTTAAACATATTCTAATATGATATAATCTGAAAATTATGTTTTAACTTTTTATCATATTCTCAGTATACAAAATCATTTATTTTGAAGATTTTTAGACTGCTGTTAATTTGAAATCTGTTAATCATATTGTAGAATTTGGTTTTTAAAAAAGATGTTTTTAATTGGATTTTTTAAAGAAGAATGGAATTTGGTCACTATTTTATGATAGAACCTAAGCTTTTTGTGGTTCTTAGTGTCCTCTGTAAAACTCACTGTCAAAGTAATCAACTTTGAGGTTTTCCCTTCTAATCTGCTTTATATTAGGAAATGGGAACCTGGTGAATATACAATGAATTGTAAAATATTTTAATGTGTAATTTTTTCAACTGTGAAACTATGAATATTGGTTTTTTTGATGAAAACAGCTGCTGACAAAGTATTTTGTGTAAAGTGTAGTTCTTATTAATCAGGAAAATAATCAATGACTTGATTAGAATGTATATACCCTCTTGGATTTTATTTTCAATGGATTGGTGATTTTCATATAGGTAGAACACAGTCCATCTGTATTCTTTTTCCATCAAAAATTGAGTGATTTAGCATTATAAAAAAAAATTATGAGCAGCCTATCTATTTTAAAAGAACCATGGAAATTTCACAGCACATAAACTTGGATTTGTTTCTTAATGATTTGGTAAATCCACCTAATTCATATTCTGACCAATAGCCCATGCTTGCCAAGTCTTTGAAAAAATTTGATTTCCAGCATTATTTTAAAAGCGAGCGGTCAACTTTTTCTGAATGTTTTAACTTTCTTTTGTTTCTATGTCTGCACAAACTGCAGACCTGGGCTGGACCCACACACTCAGAATCCACCTTAAAAAATCAATTTGATGTCCAAGACATCACTAAAATATTTCAGTTTAAAGACTATATGTGGTGTTAATGGATTTTCGTGCTTCTGCTATTTAAAAACAACTTTCATACTTCAGATGTTTCTGAGAAGAGGGGAATGTTGGAGGAGAGGGTGGAACAGGGAGGAGTTATTTGAATGAATCACATTCTTCATATCCATCCTGCTCAGAAGAGGCACTTCTGAGGGAAGCCTTAGATGGAGCCTTCTAAGAGAAGGCAGAAAGTTGTGAGTATATTTGCATACCATGAGGGAACTAACTGTTCATCAAGGATGATTGTGAAGGCTGACCTATAAAACTCAGCACTGGCGGGATCTTGAAATAACAATTCTTGGTGACAGAGTAATACAGCTGGGCTGTTTTTTAAAATACAAACCCAAACCATTTTTATTTTTTAATTATTACATTAAAATTATAAGTGTATCTTATGTGCCGTGGCCTGGGAAGCCTTTTTTTCTTTTCTTTCAAAAGTTACTTTCACTTTCTGAAAAGATCATGGGGTTTAGCTCAAGATAACTATGGTCCTGAAGAAATGGGTTTGGTAACTACCTCAGAGAGTTAATAAGAAAAAAATAATAATAATAAATGAGTCACAATTCAATACTTCAGGCTCTGATGTTAGAGAAATTTCCCAGAGCACTCTAGTTTAGATTTATAAAAAGTCAAGAGTTGGCATGCCATATTTTTAATGGCATTGGAGACTTGGGAAAACTTGGGTTAAAATGTAATCATTGCTCCAGCCATGGAAAAGACTATAGCGCCAGGAGGCTTATGGTACTGGATTCTTGAATTTGGCATTCAAAATTAGTTGTGTTCTCTTTTCTTATTATTAGTGAAATTGGTGTGTGTATATTTGCACACATTTCTACTTGTGTACACACTGCTTGCTAGCCCTAGTCAAGAGGCATCTTTTATAAAAGGTGTAAACATCAGGTTCTAAAGTTCAGAAGTGTTTAGAATCTATTAGGAGTTTCCCAAGTTGGGATGTTAGTTTTCAAATAAGCTTACTTCGTCCAAGTATCCCACTGATAATAGTTTCACACTTCCTTTTTATTCATGAAGCGCCATTCCTTTTCCTTAGTTTTAGACATTGTTAATATTACAGCCATGCTAGTTAGCATAAAGTGACAGTTATGAGCCATAAGGAAATTTTCTGACTTAATTTTTACACAACTACATAATGAGTTTTAGTGGGCGGGTGGGGGGGGGGGTTGGAGGGGTGGGAATCAGTCTATTGTACATTTAGGTAGTTTAGGTAACTGATTTTCACTACCAACAGTAGACCAACAGTAGACACCATTCTTCACGTTGGTAAGTATGGAAAGGTTTTTTTAATGCATTTTGTAAGCCAATTAAGTCTATAAATCTATCTGAAACCTTATTTAATCTGTCACTACAATAATTTTGTGGTTATGCTAAGAGCCATGTATATTTTTAGGTGATTCTTATTTTTGTTCCTCCTTTTAGGTAAACAAGGAGGCAGAAAAGTTTCATTGTTTTATATTTTCTTGAAGTATCTTTAATAAGACCAAACTTCTTCATTCTAGTATGAATTTCCAAATGTAGTCATCATGATCTACCAATTTCATAAGAAAAAGCCCCTTATCAGTTTTAATTTTTGTTCCAAAGAGTGGTTGGAGAGCTTGAACTTCATGTGGTTTCTAGAAACGTTTTTGGCTATGGAACCTAAGTTTCAAATACAATTAATAGTTTCAATGTGACTTAGTCCTTGGGCTTAATTGGGTTGAATAAAATCTAAATATATCCTTTTGGGACAGAGTACTTTAATATTTTGGGGAATGTGGCACTACCAAAAAAAGACTACTAACACATCAAATGTTGACTTTGTTCCGGGAGAAGCCCCCACCACCCTTTTTTTGCCTTTTTTATTGTACCAAATCTATTTCTCTATATTTTGTCATTCAGTGAATTGAAGTCCTATGGTATAATGCATTCATTAGGAGAAGAATGTTTTTAAATGTTCTTTTATTGATGGCCCAAAAAGGATTTGACACAGCAAGATGCATGTGTTACTGTACTGAGAATATAGAATAATAGTGTCACTAAATTTAAGACCTCTTCCCAGTCTTGCTGTTCCTAGCAAGAAGTTTGGCCTGTGACTGCACTTACTGTTTGTGCTCATCAGAAACTGTCAATGTCTGCTTTTCTTTTAACTTTGCAGTCTGTAACATCACGCTGTTTATTAAAAAAAAGAAAAAGAAAAAATGACTTGTGTCCAAACAATCCTTAGTGTACTATGTACTTTAAACAACAACAAAAACTGTGATAACTATATTTTGCCTTTTTTTTTTTGAATACTTAAAAGCAAACCGGTGTTCCTAATAGTCAAAATTTAGCTGAACTTGAGTTCTTACCAATAATGGCTAAGAATAGTTGATTGAAAACCTGAAACTATTATTCTTAAAAGGCAACTTTTCTGCCCCAGTAAATGGATGAATATTGAGAGACATATCTATTTGAATATTAACTGCTTTTACGTATGAGGCATTATGTGTTTCAAGCAGAAATATATGTATATACCTACATGTATGAATGTGTTTGTACATGCAGACAGATTTTTTTTCAAATCAGTTAAAGACCAGAACCTAAAAAGTGAGGTTAGGGTGGAAGCAAACTGGTTTTGCTTTCAGTTATCATAAATTTTGCAAAGGGGAAGTCTGGGCTTTCCTTGGGCTAGTAATACATGTGGGCATTGATACTTTGTACTTCTAAGCAATTAACAACAAGTAATTGCTTAAATTTTCATTGCCAAATGGTTTGCATGACTTTGAATTAACATTGTTCTAAATTGACTTTGTTCTCCAAGCATAATGTCTCTCTTTCCTGAGATGAGATCAGGAGATGAACCAAGTAGCTGCACTCTGTGAGTGGAAAACTGGAGTAATTGAAACAGTTCAGGTTTCACACTTCTACTTTTTAGGTTTTAAATCAGTGGTTTTGAATTTGTTAGGAGAAAAGTCCCAAGAATTGCATGTTGTTAGATGCATGTCAAACTAACTAAGAAATAACTAGAGAGGTGCCCTTAAGAAATCTATAGACTCTCAATTTGCAAAACGATTTAAAATATGTGTGCATACATCTATTTTATTTCAGGAAAGTCTGGTATACAAAATAATTTACCACAACCTCTTAAACGGCATGTTCTGGACCTTAAATATATATTACATTTAGCCAAGAGAAGGTGGGAAGGAATCTTCTCCTACAGTTCCCTACATTAGCCCCTACAACCAGCTAACCAATGAAAGGTACCAAGGCTGACTCCATTTTACTTTTTAATAAGATTTATATATATTTTAGGTGTACAATATGATTTGGAATTTATGTATAGCGAATAATTATAATCAAGCTATCAATGTATCATCTCACATAGTTATCTTATGTATCTGTGTGATGAGAACACCTGAAATCTACTTTCTTAGCAAATTCCAGTATTCAAGATAGTATTATTGTCTTCATGCTCTACATGAGATCTCTAGACTTAATTCATCTGATAAGAAAGTTTGTACACTTTAATTAACATCTCAACATTTCCCCCACTCCCAATAATCACCATCCTACTCTACGTATCCTACTCTACCTCTGTGTATTTGACATTTTTGGATTCCACATATAAGTGAAATGCAGGGTTTTTTTTCCCTTTGTGTGTATGGCTTATTTTACTTAGCATAATGCCCTCTGGGTTTATCCATGTCATTGCAAATGGTAGGGTCTCCTTTTTGAAGTCTGAATAATATTCCACTGTGTGTAGATATACACCTCATGTATATGTGTTTTCTCTCTGTGTGTGTGTAGGATCACAATTTATTCATCTGTTGATGGACAGTGGTGGTTCCATATCTTGGCTACTGTCAGTAATGCTCCACTGAACTGGGGAGTGCAGATTGTTTCTTGGAGGTACTGGAGGTTCCTTTGGGTATATACCCGAAGAGGGATAAGGCTGGCTAAACATTGAAACTTAGAAAACAATTTTTTTTTAAATCTACTAATGTTTTTGAGGACTTTTACTAGATGTCAGAAGTTGAGCAAGGTATTTTATATACTCTGCCTTGTTTATTCCTTAACCCTATAAAGGAAGAGATTGTCCTCATTTTATAAGTGAGAAGAGAAAGGCTTGAACATTCATTGCAGTTGAGCAGAATTGCCCAAGGATACATATCTGAAAAGCTGTAATGATGGCCTATGAATTCACATAAAATCCTCTGAGACATGTGTTTTTTCTACCATTCCACACTAGAAAGAAGAGAAAGCACCAAAATTGTTCATTACTTGTGAAGTCAATATTTCCCCCCCACCACAGGATTTCTATTTATTTTTTTTTATTTTTTTATTTTTTGTGAAGTCAATATTGCTCTAATTATCCAGTCTAGTTATTTGTGACTTGAATTCATATGAAAAAGCATAATATTGACTTAGAGGCAAACTTCTGTTTTGATTACATCTGCATATAAAAGTTGCTTCAAAAGTCTCATTATAATGTCCGTGATATATGACTTTTTAGTAAAATTTAAAGATACTTTAAGGCACGTTGGTTTTCAGAACAAACTCTTTTCAACTCATATTCAGCTTACTCTGAAAAGCACTTGTTGGGAGAGCCCTGTGACATTCATTAGTTGGTAACCATAGTTGAGTCATTAATTAAAGTTCGGACATTTGCTGACTAGCCATGGGGGACCGGTCTACAGTGTGCATCATCTGACATGAATGTTCAATTCCATCTAGTATAGCCTCTCCCTGCACATTTCTGGCCGTCTCTCCCACTCCCACCAGAATGTACACAGAGAATAAAATGAGCTTATGGAAAGCATAATTAACTAGAAAGATGTGGCTGAAAGCAAAATTACATGGTACATGGCAAGGGTAAGTATGAATAGCTCCAAACTTAGTGGTTTTGCTAGGCAGCAGCTTTCCTCCTTTATCATGAATGGGGAGATAGAATGGTAGCCCACATTTTTTTGAAATTACCAGATTATTCTCTTCCTAACTTGATCGTGAATGACTTGATTTTCACTAAGATTTTTTTTTTTTTGAGAAATATTTTGAGGTGAACTCTGTTGCCAACAAAGAGACTGGCCAGTCAGTGGTCAGCAGGTAGATGTCCTCATCGTGTACTCCACACCAACGGGTTCCACGAGAGCCGAAATTAGGTCAAGCACAACTACCCGAAGCCTGTGTTGCCATGAGGGAACAAAAGCACTGCCTTGGCTCACATGGAATATGTGGGTAGAGGAAAAGACGGTGAGTTTGTGGTTATTTATAGAACAGATGGACTACATAATGAGGCTTTTTAAAAATGTTTCTTCCTGTGTGAAGTATCATACTTAATTTGAGTTGCCTCTACATGGTTTGTCTCCAAGCAGGCATTATTAGGTCCTCAGGCGCAAAAATTGCCAAGCATCCGAAGGCCAAGACCTTAATGTGGCCACCATTGTAAGATTTCTCGGCTTCTTTCTGGGCTCCTCCCCATGCTCCACAGTTTTAGTCGGTGCTGTTCCATATAAGGTACTTTGCCACCTACCTCATCTCTGTGTGGGGGGCTGTATTTTTCACACAATAGGGACAGGTACTGTGTTAATCTCACCATGCCAACAATCAGGGCACCACCTAGCAGAGTCAGCATTGGCCAGAATAAACAGTGGAAGATTACCATTTGGTCGTACTTTTTTATGAGAATGACATCTTCAGATCGGCTGTCTGGACTGTAGAAGCATGAAAAAGGAGTCCCATTTTTGTGATCGAAGAATTCCTTTATGTCCAGAGCACTGTTGAGCAAATCATTCCTGTCTCGGTGGCACTTGGGTGTGTAAAAGCACTAGGAGTATGAAGGAGGAAGAAACATGAGGACACTGTCCCCGAAACCAAGCATTTAAGCAACAGTTTTAATTCTGAAAAGGCTTCAAACCGAAGCTATTCATGGAGAGTTTCAATCTCAGAAGGTGATGAAACCTGTTGCAGAGCCCATGGGGAAGGGTGGACAGGAGGGCACAGAGTGAAATGGCCATTTCCAGGCACTAGGCAGAAATGGGGGAAGGGATTCTTAGAAAATAGACATTGCAGAAGAGGCAGTGACCAGCATCGTAAGGACCATGCTGTCTCCACATACAGGCAGTTGGTCTTTGTCCACTCAAAAAATATCTGTTGAGCTCACTATGTGCTTTCAACCTATGAATGCCTCTACCCTAGTTGTCTTGGTTTCCCATAGAAAATCTTTCCCTAAGGGATAGTGTGTTGAGGCTTCTGCCCTAGGCCCACAAAGCCTTCCTACAAAGGCTTTGGTTCGCGGAGGGCAGAACCAGTGAAGGGATCTGTCAGCTGGTGATTTTTTTTTTTTTCCAAAAAAACTTGAGATTTTTTAGCATCCTCAGTAGGCACTCATGGCACTGTGCTTAAGGCCTACCTAAATGTTTGAGACCTTAAAAATTATTGCATCCGAAACAGAAATCATCAGATGGATTAGTGCCCAAGTAAAGACAACAAAGTATAGCATGTTAACCAATCTAATACAAGCTAACTTTTTCATAGTTAGGTGTAAATAAATACTATAAGCATATGAACCAATTTAGTAACCTATTAAAATCAAAATTATAATAATCCTTTAAATTTATTTGATAAGAAAAATTGTTTACTTGATTTAAAATGTGTTGTGAGTACATTTTCACATTTTTTTTTTTTTTAGATTTTATTTGTTTATTTGAGACAGAAATCACAAGTAGACAGAGAGGGAGGCAGAGAGAGAGGGGAAGCAGGCTCCCCGCTGAGCAGAGAGCCCGATGCGGGGCTCGATCCCATGACCCTGGGATCATGACCTGAGCTGAAGGCAGAGGCTTTAACCCACTGAGCCACCCAGGCGCCCCCATTTTCACATTTTTTATATGATGGGGAGTAGGACTTCCAAAAGTAAAACTGCCCACAATTGACTCTGGCTCAGCTGGAAAATTCTAGACACCAGTTTGCAAAATTGGAATAATTCCTTTCCATTCTATATACCCCATTTTTTCCTCCAAGAATGCTTTTAGCTTCCTTTATCCTGTAAAGGCATTCACTGGAGGGAAATAGCTTTATCCCTAGAGATGGTCTGGGGTACTGCACTCTGCTGGGGACAGTCTGGCACAGAAAGGAGGACTATAATTAGAACTCCTTCATTACATGAACTTTACATTACCTTGGAATTTATCTGGACAGCCTCTTCATTATAATGTAGGAGAGCTTTCTGACCTGAATGGGTGAGGTTCACAAACACCTGAAGACATGGGTACTTGCCCTGCCCTCGGCAGTCCACACCACAGGTGAAAGCACAGTCCATCCAGTCATCCATGATATGAGCGTGGATGATAGTACAGTTTGATTCTTCTCTCTGAGTGCTTCAATTGGAAAAAGATAAATAATCTTCACCCTCTACAATTTAGTTTTTTATTTCTCTCTTTCTTTTTTTAAGAGAGAGAGCAAGCAGAGGGAGGGAGGGGCAGAGAGAGAGGGAGAGAGAGAATCTCAAGCTGACTCTACACCCAGCATGGAACCCAGTGCAGGGCTTGATCTCATAACCCTGAGATCATCACCTGAGCCAATATCAAGAGTCAATGCTCAACCGACTGAGCCTCCCGGGTGCCCCAGTTTTATATTTCTAATGTGATAGCCCAAGGCATTTGTATATTTAAAGGTAATGTAGAACCATTACAGAAGGTACATAGTGGTTAGGAACACTGAGTGGAGAACATTGAGAAAGGGGATAAACAGCAAACTGGTAAGTTTCATCTCAATTATGACCCGCTTGGTGTATTTCTAACTACACCAACCCTTTGATCAATGGTTTTCAAACTTCAGAATCAACTGAGCAAGTGTGTTAGAGTGAAGAATTTGTGGATTCTATGGCTTCACTCCTCGAGATTTGTATTCAGTTCACCTGAGTTGAAGCCCAAAAATCTATATTTAGCCATATTTAAGATGCAGGTATTTGGCAAACCATGCTTTGACAAATATTACTGTAACCACATAGTTAGAAATCTTATCCTCTCTCATGCTTTGTCATCTCAAAATGTACCCATTTTCCTGTCCTATGGAAATGTGCCTTTGGATGGAGTCCAACCACAGTTAGTGTGGCCCTGGGTCAATATAGCCTGGTAACAAGGTACATTTCCATGGTCTCTGTCTACTTCCCATGAGCAAACAAATCATAGAAGGAATATCTCACTCGAAAACTTACTATGTTTTGCTATCAGTAAGTTCCTTGAGGTCAGGAGGTACATCCTGTTCTTCTTTATGATCCTCAAAGCAAGAAGCGCCATGCCTCCCACATAGTAGAGGCTCAGTAAGTGTTACCGTGAATTAAATTTTACTTGGAAAATGTTCCTTTGAGAATTTTCTCATGTACTACACACACAGAATGTTCTAGGTGCTATGAGAAGTGGTAGGCAAAACTCCTGCCCATGAAGATTTTGTGGTGGTGTTGAAAAGACAGGTATGTATGAAATGATTAGAGGATAAGTTTTAGATAAAGTAAATGAGGGTCAGAGGAAATGCTTGATTGAATGTACAGGACCAGCTCCTCATGCACCCTCACACGTGTAGGCGGGTCCCTGTGTTTATTTCCTGGCAACTTAAACACAAGAAGTAAGATAAGCAAATTCTAAAGTCAATGTTTGAAATGCCTCATTGACACTAGGGTAACACTACACTTCCATTGAGATCTTTGGTCATGAGTAAGCATTTTCTTTAATAACTTGGGGACGGTGCCATTCAAAATAATCTGGAGGCAAGGACATAAAAAACAAACACTGGATGGAGCCTAAGAAGAATAAAATTTGAGGCAAGTAAAAATGCAAATATGGAAAATAAGGTTCTTTCCACAGGTTTAACACTAGCCTTCTTTCTCACAAAATTAAATTCTGTACTTATTTAGACCAAGAACCTAAAATCATACTTTAGAGGCCCCTGTTTGTCTGTGTTAGAGCTAAGCTCTCCGAATTTCCATGCACAAGGACCAAGCCAGGCCTCTCCAGTAGAACCACGGATATATTTAGAGCTGAAAACATGAGCATGGTCTTTTGATAACACTGTGTGTCTATGTGTCTACAAGTAGGCAAAGTCCATCATTTGGTTGAAAGATGAGAGTCTAAGGAAGTGGGGACAGGTACAAGCTACTTAGGCCATCTTCCCTGAAGCAAAACCAGGCTCTGAGGTAGCACAAGATCACAAGGCAAGAGACAGAGGAGAACATACCACTCTTAAGCATTCATGTAATTACTTTAAGCAAACAATTTCTAGAAATGCTTAGAAAAGTAAAATTTAAATATGAGCAACAGTTTGGTGTCAGGTTGCAGAAGGTATCCTTGAAACTTCTCCCAAATTATCACATTTAAAAAATAATCTGACCTGGACTTTCCTACAAGTGCACAAACATGTGCACACACACACCATTTATTCAGCTTACATAAATATGTATAATGTAGCTAGCTAGATAGGTAGATATAGATACAGATACAAATATAGATACAGGAGTAATAGGAAAAGGGAGGGAGAAAAGAGTAAGGATACAATCCTGTATCCTGCATACCATAAGATCCCTTACAGTTATGAGAACTGGGCCACAAATTTGACTCTGAGCTTCCTAGCAGCCAAAGCAATGAAGGAAATACAAATACATATAAGATTCCTGGAGTCCACTGAATAAAAGCTCGTTGACCAGAAGCAGAACATATTCTCCTGGTGCTAATATTAGAGTGGAAATTCTGGGCACTTGTAATTATAGCACTGTGTGCTGTAGCGAGGGAGACCTCCACATTATTGTCCTAATAATGTAACTTAGGAATGGCAAGAGATGAATCTGATAAATAACAAAAGCAGGCCACCTACTTCTTGCCCTATGACCCTTTTTCCCCACTGATCTCTTAGGCCTCCCTCTCCCCATTCTCCCAAACTTCTGTAACTCTTTGGCTAACCAAAGGGAAAGTGTTCCTTGCTTTTCCCCTACCCCATACTGCCCTCCCTCAAAGTATCCCCATGTTGTGTAGGCCATCTTCCAAAATTAAACCTGTGCTCCCCTGGCCTAATGAAATCTCCTATCCCTCCTATGGCTGCAAACTTTATTTAAGTATTAGGAGGCAAGGAGTCTTATATCAAAACAACAGGCCAGTTCTTTACTGGCTGAGTGACCTTAGGCAAGTTACTTGACCTTTCTGAATCTCAGCTTGCTCATTTTTAAAAGGAAAATTAAAACAATAAAATAATGCTACCATTAGCATTAGACTATAGACTTAAATAGGATAAAATATAGTATATTTTGGCATATAATATATATTTGATAAATGCTGTTATTAGATGTATTTAATAAGGAAACCAATTAAAACAAAGGAAGGAAACTAACATTTATTGAGCTACTACTATGTGCTAGATAGACATTATCAAACTCAAAAAACTCAATAACTTTTATATGCTCGTGTAAAAGACTTAAATTAACCATTCTCTGTGGTATCTGCTTGTTTGGGTTGGGTTTTTTTTAAGATTTTATTTATTTATTTATTTATTTGACAGAGAGAGCAAACACAAGCAGGGGAATGGCAGGCAGAGGGATAAGGAGAAGCAGATGCCGCACTGAGCAGAGAGCCCAATGTGGGGCTCAATCTCAGGTCCCTGGAGTCATGACCTCAGCAGAAGGCAGACACTCAACTGACTGAGCCACCCAGACACCCCTGATATCAACCTGTTAAAGGAAGAATTTATTACCTACATGCATATCTAATGTATGGATTAGTTGTTGAAAGTATTTTTCAGATGAGGAGGGTGAGTGGCAAAGGACTATCTTCCGCTTTCTTACCACCCCTTTCTCCACCCTCAACTGCCTCCCAGCGCTGAGAGACAAACAGGTGTTTCTATCTTCCCTTAGATAATGATGAGAGGGCTGAAGAAGCCAAAGCCAGCCTCTTCTCCACCACTGTGTTTGGTCTGATCTGAATCAAAAATTCTGGGTCTCCTTTCTCTGTTTCTTACCTGAGCAAGAAAGGCTTTAGAATGGTTATTCCAAACAAGAAGAACATGAGGACTGAGAAGCCCATCATTGCAAACCCTAGCAGCACGGCTCGGTCCTCTCCAGCACTGGATGGCAGCTTCTTGTGCACATCTGGGAGGTCTCCATCATTGTGGTCTATGTTTCTATTCCTCCCTGAGGCAGAAAAGGCTGTCCTTTGGGGGAAGTAAAAAGAAGATATTTCAATAAACTCACAGAGAAATGGGAACATTTACCACCTCATGGTGGGTGGAAGGATGATCCCATTTGCCATCCACCTGGAGAGGTTGTGATCAGGTTCAGAGCAACACAATGAAATCCCATGTTCAGAGCTTGGTTAAAAACCCACCCAAACCAGCTAAATTTATGTGTTATAAAATATAATTAATATAATATTTTTTACATCTAACAATAGTAAGAAGTCTTTGGAGATCTGTTTAATCAATGAATAGAAAAGAATTACCTATAAGTAGTTTTCATTTGTATAGTTTTCATATATATGTATGTAAATAAGTATTATGAACTTGTTTATCAGTTAGGGATACTGCACATTCCCCCTGAAAATAATTTTTACACTCTTCAGTGAGTTCCATATGTAAAGAATGACTCGGAAAGTTCAGATTCAGAATTAACAACATCCGGAAATAGTAGGATTTGACTTGTTCTTTTATATTGTTCTTTTACAGGGAAAGGCAGTAGGGGGCTTGGTGGCCCGTGGCCAGTCCTTTCAGAATAAGGAAGTTTTCACTGTTCTCTTCTCCTCTCTGCTCTCCCCCACTCTGGTCACTCACAGATCTGTGTGAATGGCCCTACATTTCTTCTCTGCCTCTCTCTGCTCTATACCAGCAAAGGTGATAAGTTATTTCACAGTAGGGGTCCAGTGAACAGTAAAAACCAAAATGAACGTTGCTAACTGGTGACCCACAGATAGTATCCAGCCCACGGATAAGTTGTTTTTTTTGGTTTTTTGTTTTGTTCTGTTTTTTAATTCTCTGTGTGTTTTTTTAATGTGGGATGAGTTGCTAACACTTTAAAAATTATGAAATTTTTCATAAAAATGCTGATTACTGACTTTTGAAAACTATCAGGTCCACACTCCTGTCTATGAACAGCTGGCCAAGCCAAGCAGAGGCTGTCCCTATGGACCAGCATGTATTCTCCAATTTGCCATAGTTTTACCACTTCCTATGGTCAATGTCATTGATTTGCAGCTCCTTGCTCAGTAGGCGGATGCAGTCCCAGAGGTAGTTCCACTTCAGGAGTCTTAAGAAAATCTTAAGCCAAACAAATGCAGTTATAATGGTAGAAACTCAGACACCATCAAACTGAATAAAAAGCTTACTAAAATGTAAAGCCGAGCAACACTTTGTCAAGGGAATTGCTAGTTGTTTTCTTCCAAAAGTATATTTTATACTTTACCCCACATCCTTCCCCTTCCTCTCCCTAGCTGCTTTTCTCCCTGGCAAAATCTTCAAAATTCAAAGACAGTGAGGGGAAGGTCAAGTAATCCAGGATGTCCTAG
The DNA here is from genome assembly GCF_009829155.1 of Mustela erminea. NCBI lineage: Eukaryota > Metazoa > Chordata > Mammalia > Carnivora > Mustelidae > Mustela > Mustela erminea. The sequence goes on along the minus strand of NC_045614.1, from coordinate 118,412,417 downwards.
GAGCCTGCGGTGGGTCTCAGAGGATCACAGCACTCCTGGGTTAATACTATTTTGGGAATCAAGGATGTAGTTTGGGGATTTTTTTTTTTTTAGATTTTTTTATTTATTTCAGAGAGAGAGATCACAAGTAGGCAGAGAGACAGGCAGAGAGAGAGAGAGGAGGAAGCAGGCTCCCTGCTGAGCAGAGAGCCCGATGCGGAACTCGATCCCAGGACCCTGAGATCATGACCTGAGCCGAAGGCAGAGGCTTTAACCCACTGAGCCACCCAGGCGCCTGGTTTGGGGATTTTTAATCTCTTTTGATATTTTACTCACCCTCTATCATCCCACCCTCAGAGAATAGGCAGGAAAAACAACTTTTTAAGTGAAATTTGAGGTAGTACATTTTATAATTCATAAACAATTATAATAAAGAGAAGAGTTTTAGCCATAAAGTAAGATTAGATATTTTATAGGTTTCCAGTACCCAATACCCTGTCTTTTCCCTCCTGTTCTGAAACTGGACTTTAGTTGCTTCATACTGTAAGTCATCCTGGAGGCTGGTTGTGAGATACCTATGGAATCCATGCATGAAGAGGTTTATTTTGAGGTCTCTCTGGCTCTTGTAACATATTGATTTAATAGACCCAATTATAATTGTTGATAGACAAAACTGGCATAATTTCAGTGTGCATGGACAGCATCCACACAGGGGAAAACCTTTGATCATCTAACCCTAGTGGCCAAGATGCTGGTGTTCCCGAGTTCCATAGGAATGTAACAGTTAGAAAGACCGTTCTTGGCAGGGCACCTCCCACCCCACCCCAGGGCAATGCACAGATAGCAGACTGAAACACACAATCATCCTGTAAAAAGTCCTATTTACTTAGCCTGGAGCTCCAGCCTGAAGTACAGGCTTCAGGTTTCCCATACATCTAGAGACTAAGAGGCATTCCCAGGGAACACAGGCAGGAAGACACAATCCTTGCACACCCTCTTGGTCTTGCTATAGCTCAATAGACCTCCCAGAAAGGAGCTTCTACACTTGTCTAGAACCCTAATTTTTATAACTCTCATCCAGGAGACACCTCTAGATGACCTGGTCTAAAGGCCAACTAGGTTTCCAGTTGCAGCCCCGAAGGACTGTAAAAATTTGCATACTTTGACAGCTGCTGCCTGAGGGGCTGGCTTCTAATCAGCCTTAAGCTAAGTGCTAAATGAAATTCTCCCCTTGGAACATTAACAGGTCTTGACATACATGCTAGGACACATAAAGAATAAATCAGGTAGTTTAGACAATCACAAAGAGATAGCCAAGAGCTAGAGAAAGGGTGAATGAGAGGATTCATCACCTAACCAAGGCTATTCCTTCAAGGCTGAGAGAAGAAGCTGTTTTGCCCAATACACAGACACCAACACAGATTGAAGCAAAATGAAGAAACAAATAAATACTTCCCAATGGGAAAAAAACAAAAAACAAAAAATACAACCTCAGAAAGAGATGAGAAAGCTACCTGATAAAGAATTCAAATTAATAGTCGTAAAGATGCTCACCAAACTCAGAAGAATGAGTTAACATGATGAAAACTTCAAAAGAGAGAGCAATTATCAGAAAGTACCAAACAGAAGTTACAGAACTGAAGAACATAATAATGGAACTGAAGAATTGAACTGAAGAATTCAATATACTATTGAATACTCAATAGCAAACTGGATGAAACAGAACACATCAGCAAGAACACATCACAAAGCAATAAAACTCACCCTGACAGAGCAGCAAAAAAGAAAAAAAAAAATTTTTAAATTGAAGACATCTTAAGAGACCAACATCAAATAGCATAACATTCACATTATAGGAGGTCTCAAAAGGAGAAGAAAGAGAAAACGGGGCAGAAAAGTTATTTGAAGAAATAATGGCTAAAAACCTCCCTAGGGAAGGAAACAGACATCCAGATCTAGGAAGTCCAGAGAGTTCCAAACATGATGAACCCAAAGAGATCCACACCAAGACACATTACAATTAAAATGTCAAAAGTTCAAAGTAAAAAGAAAATCTCAAAGCAGCAAGAGAAAAACAAATTGTTATGTACATGGGGAAACCTCATAAGGCCATCAGTGGATTTCTCAGCAGAAACTTTGCAGGCCAGGAGGAAGTCATCTGACATAGTCAAAATGTTGAAAAGAAAAAAATTCCAACCATGAATATACTATCCAGCAAGGTTATCATTCAGAATTGAAGGAAAGATAAAAAGTTTTCCACATAAGCAAAACTAAAGTACATCACTCCTAAACTGGTCTAACAAAAAATGTTACAGGGATTTCTTTAAGCTGAAAAGAAATGGCACTAGTTAATAACAATAAAACATAAAAATAAAAAATCTCACTGGAACAGGTAAATATATAGTATAGGTAGTGAAGTAGCCACTTATAAGGTAATAAAATTAGCTAAAACTATAATAATTAGTTAAGAGATACATAAAATAAAAACAAATAAAATATGACATCAAAAACATAAAATAGTTCTGGAGAGGGGAGTAAAAATTTAGTTCTGGAATGTGTTCAAATTTAATTAAAGTTGCTATCAGCTTAAAATCAACTATTATAGGGGTGCCCAGGTGGATCAGCCAGTTAAGCCTCTGCCTTTGGTTCAAGTCATGATCCCAGTCTCCTGGGATGGAGCCCCACATCAGGCTCTCTGCTCAGCGGTGAACCTCCTTCTCCCTTGCCCACTGCCTGCCACTCCCCTTGTTTGTGTGCACACACACTCTTTCTCTGTCAAATGATAAATAAAATCTTTTTAAAAACTTGAATTATATTCATAATATGATATATGTGAACCTCCTAGTAACCACAAAGCAAAAACTGATAGTAAATACACACACACACACACACACACACCGCAAAGAGAGAGAGAGAAAGAGAGAGAGAAAGGAATCTAAAGACAACACTAAAGAAAATCATCAAAAAACAAAGGAAGAGAAAAAGAGAAGAAAGGAAGAAAGAAGAACTACAAAAACAGCCAACAGAAAACAATTAACAACATGGCAATAAGTACACATTTATCAATAATTAATTTAAGTGTAAACATATTAAATTCTCCAATCAATAGAGAATGTCTGGGGGTGCCTGGGTCGCTCAGTGGGTTAAAGCCTCTGCCTTCACCTCAGGTCATGATCCCAGGGTCCTGGGATTGAGCACCGCATCAGGCTCACTGCTCAGCAGGGAGCCTGCTTCCTCCTCTCTCTCTCTCTGCCTGCCTCTCTACCTACTTGTGATCTCTGTCTGTCAAATAAATTTTAAAAATCTATAAAAAAAAAAAATAGAGAGTGTCTGTATGGATTAAAAAAAAAAAAGACACATTTATATACTGCATACAAGAGACTCATTTCAAAAGTAAGGATACACACAAACTGAAAGTGGGGCCAAAAAAAGATATTCCATAAAAATGGAAATAAAAGGAAAGCTGTTGTAGCTATATTCATATAAGACAAAATAAACTTTAAAACAAAGACTGTAATGAAAGACAGAAAGGCGCACTACATAATGATAAAGGGGTCTATCGAGTAAGAAGATACAACATTTATAAATACATATGCATCCAACTTAGAAGCACTAAAACACGGCAAATATTAATAGACCTAAAAAGGGGAAATTGGCAGCAATAATATAATAATAAAAGACTTTAACACCCCATTTACATCAATGGCTAGATCATCCAGATAGAAAATCAGTAGGAAGACATTGGCCTTACACAACACATTAGACCACATGGACTTACAGATATATAGAAAACTTAATAGGAATATATATAGAACATTCCATCCCAAAGCAGTAGAATATACATTCTTCTCAAGTGCACATGGAACATTCTCTAGAATGTATCACACGTTAAGCCACAAAATAAGTCTCAATAAATTCAAGAAGACTAAAATCATATCAAGCATCTTTCTGACCACAATGGTATGAAATTAGAATTCAACATGAGAGGAAAATAAATAACTACACATACTTGGAGATAAAATATGTTACTGAATAACTACTGATCAAAGAATAAATAAAAAGAAAAAATTTAAAAATACCTAGAGACAAGTGAAAGCAGAAATATGACATACCAAAATCAACAGGATGCTGACAAAAGCAGCTCTAAGATGGAAGTTCATAACAATACAGCCTACCTCAAGAAACAAGAAACAAATGATATAATTTTATACCTGAAGGAAATATAAAAAGAAGGACAAATGAAGCCCAGAGTTGTAGAAAGAGGAAAATAATATCAGAGTGGAAATAAATAAAACTGAGACAGAAAAGACAATAAAAAAGGCGCGCCATGGTGGCTCAGTCAGTTGAGCAGCAGACTCTTGGTTTCAGATCGGGTCATGATCTCAAAGTCTTGGGATCCAGCCCCACATTAGGCTCTATGCTCAGTGGGGGTCTAGTTGTAGATTCTTTATTTCCCTCTGCCTCTGCCCCTCCCCTCCACGTGGTGCAATCTTTTTTTTAAAAAGACAATAACAAAGATAAATGAAAATAAGAGCTGGCTCTTTGAAAATACAAACGAAATTGACAAATCTTTAGCAACAACAACAAAAAAAAGACAGAAGGCTCCAATAAATTAGAAATGGAAGAAAAGTTTCAACTGATCCTATAGAAATACAAAGAATCATAAGAGGCTACTATGCCACTACTACTATTAGAAACCATCCAATTGGACAACCTATAAGAAATGTATTAATTCTTAAGTACTTACAACTTTCAAGACTGAATCATAAAGAAATAAAATATCTGAATAGACCAATTACTAATAAAGAGATTGAATCAGAAATCAAAACCCTCCCAACAAACTTAAGTCTGGGGATCCACAGAAATGGACAGAGGGTTTCACTGGTGAATTTTACAACACATTCAAAGATTTGTTACCTATCTTTCTCAAATTCTTCCAAAACATTGAAGAAAAGGGAATACTTCCAAACTCATTTACGAGGCCAGCAATACCCTGATGCCAAAACCAGACAAGGAAGCCACAAAAAAAAGAAAATTATAAGCTGATATTCTGATAAACATAGAAGCAAAAATTCTCAACAAAATATTAGCAAGCTGAATTCAACAAAAGGCTAAAAGGATGATACACCATGACTGAGTAGGATTTATTCCACAGATTCAAGGATGATTTTACATCTGCAAATCAATCAATATGCTACACCACGTTAAAATAATGAAAGATAAAAACCATATGATCATCTCAATAGATGCAGAAAAAGCATCCAGCAAAATTCAAAATCCATTTATGATAAAAATTCTCAACAAAGTAGATATGGAGGGAGAGAACCTCAACATAATCAAGGCTATATATGACAAGCCCACAGCCAACCTCATACTCAATGGGGAAAAGCTGAAAGCTTTTTCTCTAAGATCAGGAACAAAATAAGGATGCCCACTTCTAGGCAACATAATATTGTAAGTCCTAGCTACAGCAACTAGGCAAGAAAGAGAATAAGAGGCATACAAATTGGAGAAAAAGAAGTAAAACTGTCACTATATGATGATGACATGGTAGTATATATAGAAAACCCTAAAGACCATCAAAAAAGCTATTAGAACTATTAAATGTATTCAATAACCTTATAGGATACAAAATTAATATACAAAAATTTGTTGTTTCTATACACTGGTAACAAACTACCAGAAAGAGAAACCAAGAAAACAATACTACTTATAATCACAACAATACTACTTATAATCACAACAAAACAAATAAAATAATTAGGAATAAATTTAACCAAGGAGATGAAAGATCTGTACACTGAAAACTTATAAGATATTGACTAAAGAACTTGAAGAAGAAACAAATAAATGGAAAGATATTTTGTGCTCATGGATTAAAAGAATTAATATTGTCAAAATGTCCATAAAAACCCAAAGCAATGAGATTCAGTACAATGCGTATCAAAATTCTAATGACATATTTCACAGAAATAGGACAAATAATTCTAAAATTTATGTGGAACCACACGTAATGACCCAGAATAACTAAAACAAGCTTGAGAAAGAAGAACAAAACTAGAGGTAGCACACCGCTTGGTTTGAAACCATCCTGCACATCTGAAGTTACTGGCATAAAAACAGACAGAAATAAATGGAACAGAATAGAGGGCCCAAAAAGAAACCTATGTTTATATGTCAATTAATTTATTACAAAGGAGACAAGAATATACAGTGGAGAAAGGACAGTCTCCCCAATAAATGGTGCTGGGAAGCAGGACAGCTACATGCAAAAGAAGGAACCTGGACCACTATTTTACACCATATACAAAAATTAACTCAAAATGGATTAAAAACTTCAATACAAGACCTGAAACCATAAAACTTCTAAAAGAAACCATAGATGAAAAGCTCTTTAGTATGAGTCTTAATGATATTTTTCTGAATCTAACTCCAAAGGCAAGGAAAACAAAAGCAAAAATAAACAAATACAACTACATCAAACTAAAATCTTTCTGCAAAGAAAAGGAAACCATCAACAAGATGAGAAGGCAGTCGGGACGCCTGGGTGGCTCAGTGGGTTAAGCCGCTGCCTTCGGCTCAGGTCATGATCCCAGCGTCCTGGGATCAAGCCCCGCATAGGCTCCTTACTCAGCGGGGAGGCTGCTTCTCTTGCTCTCTCTGCCTGCTTGTGTGTACTCGCTTGCTCACTCTCTCTCTCTGGCAAATAAATAAAAAAATCTTTTAAAAAAAAAAATAAATAAGAAGGCAGTCTACTGAATCTAGGCCCCAAAGGAATCCTATGATGTTTCGAGGACTATGTGTTCTCATTCAAAAGTCATAAAACACAGTAAGGGCCTTTGAGTTAGAAAAAACAGATTCAGATCCACAAAAAACTTCGGATATTTGAACAGTATATAAAAATGTATCTGTGAGGGGCGCCTGGGTGGCTCAGTGGGCTAAAGCCTCTGCCTTTGGCTCAGGTCATGATCTCAGGGTCCCGGGATCGAGCCCCACATTGGGCTCTCCACTCAGCAGGGAGCTGTTTCCCTTCCTCTCTCTCTGCCTGCTTCTATGTCTACTTGTGATCTCTATCTGTTAAATTAAATAAATAAAATCTTTTTAAAAAAATGTATCTGTGATATGTTTAAAGAAACAAAAAGAAAGGGAGGCGCCTGGGTGGCTCAGTGGGTTAAAACCTCTGCCTTAGGCTCAGGTCATGATCTCAGGGTCCTGGGATCGAGCCCCGCATTGGGAATCTCTGCTCAGCAGGGAGTCTGCTTCCCCCCCCATCTGTCTGCCTCCCTGCCTACTTGTGATTTCTCTCTCTGTCAAATAAATAAATAAAATATTTAAAAAAAAAAGAAAGAAAGAAAGGATTACAAATATCGAAAAGAGCAAGACTCTGCAATATGACCAGGCCAATATTTAAAAGAATCAAATATAATTTCTGGAAATGAAAAAATAAAAAAATTTAAATAAAAACTCTATGGACAGATTTAACCGTGGATTAGATACATCCACAGAGATAATTAGTAAACAGAGAGATGGACCTGCAAAACAGCCAGAGTATAAGACACGGAGTTTCTGTAATGGAAAATACGAAAGAGAAGTGAAGAAACATGGAAAATAAATAGGAAAGCTCTAACGTAAGATCTATTCAGAATTCCAGAAATAAGAGAAATAAGTCAGAAGCAATGTTCTTAAAAAGATAATAAAATCTCAGAATTGATGAAAACCTAGTCCTCAGATTCTATAAACCCTGTGGGATCAAATAAAGAAATCTACACCTAGACACATCACAGAGTTATTACACAGACACCACAACAGAAAATCTTAAAAGCAGCCCCCGAAAAAGACAGATCAACCGCAGAGGAATGACAGGCTGAGTTGTCACTTCTCCATAACAGGAATGGGAACCAGAAGACAGGAATATTGTCAATAGACAGAGAAATCACGTGAGATGGAGGACATGGGGAGATGGAGAGGAGAAGGGAGTTGGGGGAAATCGGAGGGGGAGACAAACCATGAGAGACTGTGGACTCTGAGAAACAAACTGAGGGTTTTGGAGGGGAGGAGGTGGGGGGTTGGGTGAGTCTGGTGGTGGGTATTAAGGAGGCATGTATTTCATGGAGAACTGGGTTTGGTGCACAAAAAAAGAATTCTGGAACACTAAAAAAAATAAAATTTTTTTAAAATCTTTAAAAAAAAGTCGCATGAGACACGCAGATGTAAAAAGGTTGAAGTTTGTGAGGCAAAGTCTAAGGAAAAGCAAGCTGATGGGAACCTTCAGGTTAAAAAGTCTTTTAGAAGTAAAGAAGGTGATAATATTGATTAAAAAGAGTCACCTGGAAGAGCTAACAATACTAATTTACATGTACCTAATAGCTTTGCCTCACTGAAGAACTACAGGAAGAAATAGACAAAATCCACTGACAAATGAGGAGATATTTTTGCATAACCCCTCAGTGATGGACAGCTCAACCATATAAATTAGTGAGGAAAAGATTTGAGCAAAGTAAGTAATGGGATTTATCTAAATGATAATGCAGAATACTATCCCCTACATAATATATATTCTTCTCAAACATATAAGCAACAGTTATGAGACCTAACCACAAACCGAGCCCTAAAGAAAGCCTCAAGAAATGTCAAAGAATTCATGAAAGTAATGTACTTTTTACACGCTCATGTTACGAAACTTGAAAGATGTGGAAAAGTAGAGAGAAGAGAACAAAAATCACCCACAATTCTACCAATCAGAGATAATTTCTACTCACTTACTGTGTTATTCCCCCTCCTCTCTATTATTTTAAATAGAACAAAATCATCCTGGACATAGTGGGATTTTTTAAATCTCGTCTTTGCACTTAACATAGTAAGCCCTTTCTTATGTCACAAGCAATTCTTTGTGACCCTTCTACTGGCTCCATAATATTCCATCAATTGGATATCCCATCAATTCCTTACCTAGTTCCTTATAGTTGAATATTGGGGTTTTTCCAGTTTTCTGAGACCATAAACATTCCTGTAATTAACTTTGTGGTATTACAAGCGCCTTTCATCCAAGGATCTCAAAGCATTTCAGAATGACCTAATTTGGGGGGCACCTGGGTGGCTCATTTGGTTAAGCGTCTACCTTTGGCTCAGGTCACGATCCCAGAGTCCTGGGATCGAGCCCCACATCGGGCTCCCTGCTTGGTGGGAAGCCTGCTTCTCCCTCTCCCTCTGCCTGCCGTTCTGCGTACTTATGCTCCCTCTCTCTTTCTCTCAATCTCTCTGTCAAAAAAAGAAAGAAAAAAATCTTAAAACAAACAAACAAACAAAGAACAATCTAATTTTGCTCTCTAGCCAGTAAGATGAGTGAATAGAATTTTTATTTCCTTTTGCCAGCAATACATTTCCACTTCCAACCAGTTTGTTACCTGGAGATGTCTAATTCATAGTCTAGGCAGTACCCACCCCCTTCTGTGGCTTCCTGGCAAACTGAACTGACTTTCCCACCAGCCCTTTTTCACCCATTGCTCCAGGCACTTTCTGTCTTAGCCTCAGGCAAACTTATTTCAAAGAGTTTGAACAGGCTCCTCTGGCTGAGATTCCCTGCAGAAGCCAGGAGCCTCTCCCTCCAACACTGTAGCTGGGTTCCTTAGAAAGATGCTGCTCTTCCTCAAAGTTTGGTAATTCATCTGACGTTCCTTTCACATGTATATATAACTTCGAAGCATGGGGATGTTAAATTCATATTGTCAAGGAGGGTTCCTTAGAAAGATGCTGCTCTTCCTCAAAGTTTGGTAATTCATCTGACGTTCCTTTCACATGTATATATAACTTCGAAGCATGGGGATGTTAAATTCATATTGTCAAGGAGGGTTCCTTAGAAAGATGCTGCTCTTCCTCAAAGTTTGGTAATTCATCTGACGTTCCTTTCACATGTATATATAACTTCGAAGCATGGGGATGTTAAATTCATATTTCCCTGTAATTTGTTTGTGTTACAGAGAAGCTGTGGGTAATCATTTTTATCCTCCTATTTTTTAATTACAAAATTGTTTAACAACTTCTTTTGAAGCACCAAATGAAGTTGAGTGAAGTCAGCATGGTTCACAGAGTTCAGCAAAAGGCTAGGGCAATCATCTGATTGTACATCTCACCAATGAAAAGGGAAGATGGTCTTGCTTTGGGGAGAACACAACTGCTCTTATGTCTAGTTAATTGTGTTATGAACAGTGCATTAAAACTTGTTCCCTTGCCTTTGGTCATTTGATTTTCTGCCATATAGTAATTCGCTTTGTCTTTTCACAAAAGCAGTAGTGCATTTCAAGGAGAGAAGGGTTTTTGCCTCTATCTCTTTCCCCCATGTTCTGTGTCTTCCTCTTCCAATCCTCACCACCGCCCAAACCCCTAATCTCACTTTCCTTTGTTTCTTCAACACCCATGCCTGTCATTACAGGATGTTAGAAGTGGGTGATGTGATGACCACTGTGGTTTTTACTGTTTCCAATTACTCAGCTCCCGACTCCACTTGAGCTACTAACAAACCATCCACATTTCCAGATAAAGTGTGTGAACTTGGCTGAGAAATGTACCCCTGGCACGCTTTTATTATGCTCTTTTTCAAATACCCTGAAGCAAGGCTCGTCTTTCAATATCAGCATCCAGTTCTAAGGCTCCACCCACCCAAACCCAGAAGCAGACAGAAGAACTGTAACTTCACTGAAGGCTCACAGCCCCCCTGTTTTGCATTCCTCTGGGGAGAAAAAAAAAAGCTCCTTAAGATAGCCTTTCTCAGGGCCTCTGGGTGTCTCAGTTGGTTAAGCCGCTGCCTTTCTGCTCAGGCCATGATACCAGGGTCCTGGGATGAGTCCCACATCGGGCTCCTTGCTCTGCAGGGAGCCTGCTTCTCTCTAGGCCTCTGCCTGCCACTCTGCCTGCTTGTGTGCGCGCGCTCTCTCTCTCTCCCCTGACAAATAAATAAATAAATAAAATCTTAAAAAAAAAAAAAAAAGAAAGAAAGCCTATCTCACTTCCTCCCTTAGAGGGTAATGGGATAGTGTCGAGAGTAGTACTTAGAAAGCCTGCCAAGGCATGTAGAGACCATTATTATCCCCACTTCATGGACAAGGGGATGAGGCCAACAGAGATTATATGACTTGCCCACAGTTAAATAGCTAGTTAAAGAGTGGAACTGAGGGACACCTGGGTGGCTCAGTTGGTTAAGAGGCTGCCTTCGGCTCAGGTCATGATCCCAGGGTCCTGGTATCGAGACCTGCATCGGGCTCCTTGCTCAGCAGGAAGCCTTCTTCTCTCTCTGCCTCTGCCTGCCATTCTGCCATTCTGCTTGTGTTCTTCCTCTCTCTCTCTCTCTCTCTGTGACAAATAAATAAACAAAATCTTAAAAAAAAAAAAAAAAAAAAAAAGAGTGGAACTGAGATTTGAATCCAGGCCTGTGATTCCAGGGCCCAAGCATGCTTCACCAGGCAACCAAGTGCTGGTGGTAGTTTCCTAGACCCTTCATGCAACCAAGAGATATTTACTGAGCACCTAACATGTTCTGGGCCATGTCCTAGTGCCAGGGAAGCACGGGTGAGTCAAAAAAAAAAAAAAAAAAAAGTCCCTGGCCTTTAAGATTTGCAAGCCAAATGGAGGAGGAAACCAAAAAGAAAAGTTGCAGCTCCCTGATGCCAGGACTTCTGGAGAAGACACAAAGATGCCCCCAGGATCCCCTGGGAGGCCTGGCAAGTGGGCATTCTCAGAGGATGAAGACCAAACCTAAACCTAACCTTGCCAACTCGTTATGGCCGCCCTTCAGCCACTTAATCAGCAAGAGAGGTTCTGGTGGCGACTTACCTCCCCTGGCGCCGCCGGCCACCCTGGAGTGTAATTTGAACGGGGATGCTGAACGGCTGCATGACAGCGGGGGGCTGGCAAAATGGACTCCTTTCACCTGAGTCATAGCCTCTGAGCGCGTTGGAAGGATGCAGCTGACGCATCAACGGAAGTGGGGTCCCACCGGGAGCCACCAGTCCCAGCGCAGCCAGGCATCAGAAGTACCCTGGCCTCCTGAGCAGCCGTGGAGCGGTGTGCAGAGCGCGTTTACCAGGAGAGCTAGGAAGTCGAGGCAGGCTGTCAGGAGGAGGTTCTGCAGATTCTTGGCCAGGCAGAGCAGTCAATCCTTAGACGCTCAAGAAGACCCTGCATAGCCTTGGGCAGCCAGACCTTCTCCCCACAGTCGCCCAGCCCCTGCCTCCGCCTTGTCACCTGTGTTCCGCTTCAGCAGCCGGGTGCATTACCATAGAGACCCAACCGCCTGCGTAAAGTTGAGGCCCAAGGGACCCTATGTAATTGGTGAGGGACATACCCAGGTCAAGGTTTATAAAAAAAGGAAATGTTTTACCCTAACCACGTTTCCTTTTTCACAAATTGTCTCTTAGAGTGTAGGTTTAGAGATTTTTCCAGTTAATTGCATGTTCCGATTAAGAGAACTCATTTTTATATCATGTGACTTTCCAAATATTCAAGGGCCATAAAATAACTCACCATTAAAACTAGATCAAAGTTGTAAAGAACTGGATCAAATACCATTTTATCTTTCCTTGATAACCCAGAGGATATTTGGAGATTTTTCAGTACCCTCAAATTGAACACCAATTACCATTACAATGTAGCTTATTAAAATGTGGATAATAGAACGTCAGATAGACCATTTTAGCCATCTGTTTTTAGTAAAGGTAATAACATCTTACCATTCTCCAAAACATAGTGTCAGCATAATCTTGTCTGTAAATATCCGCATATATATAGCCAGATTAACTGCTACCTGTAGCTATTTTAATATTATTGAATGAAAAAAATATTGATATACTTCTGGTTTGTATTATTTTTCTTTTTTTTTTTTTTAAGATTTTATTTATTTATTTGACAGAGAGACAGAGAGTACAAGTAAGCAGAGCAGCAGCCAAAGGGAGAGAAGCAGGCTCTCTGCCAAGCAGGGAGCCCGATGCAGGGCTCAATCCCAGGACCCTGGAATCATGACCCTAGCCACTTAACCAACTGAGCCAACCAGGCACCCTGTATTATTTTTCTACTAGGGTATGGACTAAGTCCTTTATAAACTATTTGTTTCTAATGAACTGATGCAATTTGGAATAAAAACTAAAAGCAACTAAAATTTTTCTCCCTTCTGCTCCCTACTTGCAACTTAGCCTTGTAAGTCTATAACCTTTCTTTTTCAGATTTAGATGTGCTAATAAATTCCCCTGCAATTTGGTATGTAACTCTCTTTAAAGCGGCAAATAATTTGCTACTATTTTTACACATTTGACTACATCTCAGAAATATAATAGTGTTTGAGCCTGTGAGATTCCTCCTTGGCTCCCAGCACTTGCATCTGTCTTTCCTGGGGCTTTCTGGTCATCTCCCTTTTCTGACTCTTATTCCATTTATATGAAAATATTCCTGCGTAATCTTTAAAGATTTTTATTTATTTATTTGACAGAGAGAGATCACAAGTAGGCAGAGAGGGGGCAGGAGGCAAGCTCCCCGCCGAGCAGAGAGCCTGATGCAGGCCTCAATCCCAGGACCCTGAGATCATGATCTGAGCCAAAGGCAAAGGCTTAACCCACTGAGCCACCCAGGCGCCCTCCTGTGTAATCTTTGAACATTCCCCTTGAGAGGATAGAGAGAGAGAGAAAGTGAATTATTGCAAATTATTTCCAGTCTCCATTCAAGAGTTCTGATAGATCCAGACATCTACTTTGGGTCCTAGACAAGTCAGGGCCTGAATATATCTAAGGTGTAGCTGTCATAATTGGCCATCTGAGATTGATCTCAGACCTAGCCTGTGCTTTGTTTTCTCTTCCTTTTTAAAGAGGGCCAAGATTACAAGTGAGAGGGAGTAACATAACCTGTTGCCCTTTGATTTCCCTCCTACTGTGGCTTCACTTGGTAAGTGACTCATCTCTGCCCACCAATACCAGGCCACTCCCCTCTGGCATACACATACTTCCCTCAAGGTTCACAGCCTCAAAAAACTAGAGCAATCTTGTGCTTTGGTGAGTGCTGTGAAGTGTGTAAACCTGGTGATTCACAGACCTGTACCCCTGGGGATAGAGTATTACGCCTCCATCAGAAAGGATGAATACCCAACTTTTGTAGCATCATGGACGGGACTGGAAGAGATTATGCTGAGTGAAATAAGTCAAGCAGAGAGAGTCAACTATCATATGGTTTCACTTATTTGTGGAGCATAACAAATAGCATGGAGGACATGGGGACTTAGAGTGGAGAAGGGAGTTGGGGGAAATTGGAAGGGGAGGTGAACCATGAGAGACTATGGACTCTGAAAAACAATCTGAGGGTTTTGAAGGGACGGGGGGTGGGAGGTTGGGGTACCAGGTGGTGGGTATTATAGAGGGCACGGATTGCATGGAGCACGGGGTGTGGTGCAAAAATAATGAATACTGTTATGCTGGAAATAAAAATAAATTAAAAAAAAAAAAAAAAAAAAAAAAAAAAACTAGAGCAATCAGTATGAACTTCAATCCCAGTGTGTCTGTTCAGGAGTGTAGCAAGTAAGGCAGAAGGAGTATCAAGATCAAAGACACCAGGTACATGTGCCTTCACAGTCCATCAAGATCTCTGGTGCCCACTCTTGGTCCCCTAGACCATCCCTGTGCTCCTACCATGGTCCTTCCTCTCAGAGTCGCTGGAGATCCCTCCCTGCTCCGCAAAATATCCAGCTATGCGTCAACTGTCAAACCCACCATGTGGGTCCCCTTCCTCTCTGGGCCAGAAGCACCGGGTTCAAATCCCAGCTTTGTAACTTCAAATGAGTTTAAACATTCACTGTCCTGGTTTTCCTCAGCAAAAAAGAAGTAAAGAAAACTCATTGTGAAGTATATGAGTACAGTGAGACTTAATTAGTGTCCATAAACCATTGTGAGATCTATAGATAAAAGATCTTGTTGCAAAATGTTAGCATTGTGGATGCTCTGGCTCCAGAGTCCATGGTAATTTTCTTTTGCATTTAACAAATGTTTTGTTCAAGGAAAAAAGAACCACCTTTCCCTTTCATTATGCTGGAGAAACTACTTCCTCATTCTTTTCCCAGTCTCTCAATTACACACTACCTGTGACAGCTAAGAATTCTTTTGTGGCTAAAATTCTTCATGTTCCTGAAAACAGTATCTCTTTCCAAATTGAGACATACACAAATAATTTACAGCAACCTAAAAGGTATGCAACGGCAGTCTATGTATTTGTGTGTATTTGTCAGTAGGAGAATAAATAAATCCCTAAATGAACCATCATTCCAATAAGAGTAGTTTCTGCTGATGCAAACAACAATTTAAACTGTCAAAAGTAAAGTCATATCTGATCTTACATTCTCTTCACAGATAAAAATAACAAAAACAAGAGTATGATCTGTACCACACAGAGAGTCTTAATGAGATCTTCCATTCCTTTATCTTAATAACTGTCTCCAACCATCTTTGCTAGTCAAATGCTGATCCTATGATCTAAGTTCATGTCTGAGAAACCAGCATCACCCCTCTGCAGATGTTCGTCCTGCTCTGATGAGAAATAATACTAATGACTAACATTTATTGAGTGCTTAGTATGAACCCGGCACGATTCTAAGGCTTTATATCTTTTGAGTCATTTCTTGGGCAAGAGCAGAGAACCACACTGAGTTATGCAATTTCACAAGAGCCACAGAGCTGAGCTTATCCTGGCATAGAGACAATTTATTGGATAATTATGGCAGAAACTAATAGAAACAATAGCTGAAACTGTTAGGTAGTTCAACAGCCCTGGATTTATGTTCTCATTGCAAATCCACTGTGACCAAGTCCTCAGGTGGCACTGGGTATGAGCATACTTCATAATACCGTAAATTATCAATGTTGATCATTACATGAGTAGCCCTTGATTTCAAGCGTGGCC
Organism: Mustela erminea; assembly: GCF_009829155.1. Taxonomy (NCBI): domain Eukaryota; kingdom Metazoa; phylum Chordata; class Mammalia; order Carnivora; family Mustelidae; genus Mustela; species Mustela erminea. The sequence goes on along the minus strand of NC_045614.1, from coordinate 118,396,514 downwards.
TGCTATGAAATGAGATTCCCAGGCCCCATCTCTAGCTATTCTGATAAAATAGTTTAGGCGTAGGACCCATGAGCCTGCTTATTAAAAAGCTCCCCATATGATTCTAATACAAGTAGTCCTACATTCGTACTCTGGAAGACCCCACAGCACATTATGGGTTAATTAGGTCTTGGAGGCCTGACTTTAGAACACTAAACACTGGGGTGCCTGGGTGGCTCAGTTGGTTAACCATCTGCCTTCAGCTTAAGTCGTGATCCCAGAGTCCTGGGATGGAGCCCCAGATCGGGCTCTCTGCAAAGAGTCCGCTCTCCTTCTTCCTCTACCTTTCCTTTCCCCTCCCCTCTGCTCGTGCGGCTCACGCACGTGTTCTCTTGTTCTCTCAAATAAATAAATAAAGTCTTGAAGGAGGGAAGGAAGGAAGGAAAAAGAAAGAAAAGGAAACTAAACCTTGTGTCTAGTACCAGATCACATGACCTCCCTGGAGCTCAGCTTTTCCCTCAGTATAGTGTGGCGGTTGGGGATGATTTAATGCACTTTTCACTTTAAAGATTCAATAAAATCTATTAAACCATAAGTTTGTTTGCAAGAAAATGTGATCTCCTCTCCTGGAGTTATGAGACTATAAAAAGTGCCCATGTGAGCTGATAAGCAGCCCCACTGTCCTAGAAAGAAGAGAACCAACCAGCCACACTCACCCCGCATCTGCCGGGAGTAATGATCATCCTGCACAGGCATTGTGCTCAGGGCTTTGAGAACATTATTTGCTCAGTCATGTGACCCAAAGAGGTCGTCCTTCACATATCCCAGCAGGAGAGGCCACAGAGCCTAGAGAGGCTGAATAACTTGCCCCAAATCACAAAACCACAGCAATAAGGGGCAGGTCGTCACCTAGTGGCTGGGGATATGTGTCTTATTCGTAAGGTTTGCCCAGGAATGTTGTGACCAGGTCTTCACGGAGATAGGATATTCATAAATTTTTTTAGGTATTGGGGGTGTCCTAATTACTTTCAGATCAATTCTTGTTCCTGACTTGACCAAGTCTCCATTTCTTGGCAAGTGATATCTCTTCATTAATTCTCATACCACCTTACAAATTATGAAATAATCCTCATGAGAATTCAATCAGTATTATCAATTAACCGGAAGTTATTTGGATTGTTTTGTTTTGTTTTGGCTGTTTCTCTTTCTGAGGAGAAAAAGACAAATGATAGGAAAACTAACGAGTATTAGAAATTGAATTTTCTAAAAATAAAATTCCAGGAAATTTCCTGGGTTAGTAGTGATTCAGGTAACTCTTCTGTTTTAGGCAAGACACATTTGTGGCTAGTAGGTTTCTGATCTCATAGCAGATACGTTTAATGTCAGCTCCTCCTAAGCTCAAAATACTAGCTCCATGAGGGAGCTCTCCATGAGGGAGACACAGACAAATCTGTTCTGTTTTAGCCATTACTGTATCTCTAGCTCCTAGAACAGTGCCTAACTTAGATGCCCCGTAAATAGAGCAGACATGATTGAAGAAGCTGGACACTGCCCCCAATATTATTCTGCATATGATCTTAAGGGCAATTACTTCCAACCAACTGGGGTAGGCTTGAAAGACCAGATCATTTGGCTCTCCCAGTGTAGATCTTCCATGGATAGTTACAGCCTCTCCACAGTGTGAGTTAAAGTTCCAAATGATGATTGTGAGGATCTGCAAGAGACATAACCATTCTATTCCACAGGCACTTAGTGAGGCTCTCCTAGTGCAGAGTTTAATTACGTTCACTTATCCCACAACAGTGATTCACAAAGGGGATGGTGTCACCCGCTGTTGGGCATTTTGGAAAGCTGTGGAGTGTTTCTTCTTTGTCCCCATGATAGGAGTGGACAGCCAGATGTGCCAGATGCCCTGTAGTCTGCAGGAATTTCCCACAGAACAAAGAATTGCCCCGAGGGCCATGGGACTGTCCAGGTCCCACTGGACATAAGCCTGCTCATAATGATCTGAGCTAAGACCTAGCTTCAGGGGCGCCTGGGTAACTCAGTGGGTTAAAGTCTCTGTCTTCAGCTCAGGTCATGATCCAGGGTCCTGGGATTGAGCCCCACATTGGGCTCTCTGCTCAGCAGGGAGCCTGCTTCCCCCCTCTGTCTGCCTGCCTCTCTGCCTACTTGTGATCTCAGTCTGTCAAATAAATAAATAAAATCTTTTTAAAAGATTAAAAATAAAAAAAAATAAAATAAAACCTAACTTCATTCTACATATAAATACAAAGTATCTGTGTTTGAGTGTATTTGCATGTTTTTTAATACCCACTTAATTTCCCAAAAATGCATCTACTGTATAAATTAAGAGAAATGTGTACTTGCTTTGTTCAGAACTTCATCAAAATTTCTTCACATCTTAGGCGTACCTGGGTGACTCAGTTGGTTGAGTATCTGATTCCTGATTTGGGCTCAGGTCATGATCTCAGGGCCTTGATCTCAGATGAGCCCTGTGTCAGGCTCTGTACTCGGTACAGGGAGTCTGCTCAAGATGTTCTCTCTCCCTCTGCCCTGCCCCCCCACCCCACTCTCTCTTGCTCTCTTTCTCAAATAAAGAAATCAATTTTTAAAAAATAGTTCTTCAAATTTTAGAAAATCACATCACCATAAGCAAATCTGTTTGAGTTGGTTTTGAGTTACTAATACAATAAAATCTCCAAACTGGCCTGTGTTTTCAGCTATCACAACCACAGTGATTGTCCATGTAGAGTCACTATCTGTGGCCTTCATTGTACTCCTGGTGTAGCCATGCTCAAGTATTTGCATGGAGAATCACATATTTAATGGTAACTTACCTAACCTTAATTTTCCTATATTATAAATTTGGGGCATTATGTTATTTTTTAAATGTATTGGTAGGTTATGTCACCATCTATGAACCTCATTTCAGAATAGTAAATTTATCTGCTAGGAAGGAGGCATTGGCTCTGAAGGGATTGAACATTACTCTTGTCCTTCTTAAGAAAGTGGACAATTTGTTTGCAGAAATTATTTTTTAAGCTTGACGAAACATACTCCTTTCCATACTTTTTGGTAGTGTGCCAGCATCTTTCTTGGGCCAAATGTGGATTCATATCCCATGTCAATTGGCTCATTGGGGGAAATAAGTCAGTTTCAATGTGCTCTACAAAGAGAAACCCACCCAGTTCCTACAATGCAAACATGCAGCCTTCTCTGAGGTTCTAAGTTCACACACCGGACATAAGAGTTATGCTGTGCTCTTCTTCCCCACCCCTCCTCATTCCCACCACACTGCGCTATTCTCACTGTGTGGACCGCCCTGGTCTTCCAGGACCTGCCACACAGTAGGCTCAAAATAAAAGGTTTGAATGAATAAATGGCCTCTTGATGGTATTTGTGCCAGAGAAAATGCACTGAAAAAAGAAGCAGCAGGGAGATAACACAGTAGGGATGCTGCCTATATTTTCATCAGACATGCAGATTGGAACCAATTTATTTTAACCCCAAAACATGGCTTTTGTGCATCAAATATTGTATTTGAAACATTTTATGAAATTCTCACCTTGCCTCTCTCTTCGCAGAGATAAGGAATAAGATTTCTTCCCTCCTCCCTCCTGAAATGTCTCTTGCCACCTCTTTACCTGCCTGCCCACTTCCTCCCTTCCTTCCCAAAGGAAAAGGTTCTCCACCTTTCTAAGAAACCCTCCCCGCCTGCACTTTCACTCTCCTCCCTTTCCATTCCCTGCAGGATCTTGATCTGTCTCCACTTTTAAAACTTCCATCTCCCACTCTTCCTACAAAAATGTCCAGGTCCACGCTATCTTCTCACTTTGCACCAGGCACTATGCTAAATACTGTGTGTGTGTGTGTGTGTGTGTGCGTGTGTGTGTAAACCATGATTCATTGTTTCCTTTGATTTTCCAAGCACCCGCTAAGGCAGCAATATTATTCCTATGTTATGGTGAGGAATGGGGGGAGAGGAGGACTAGGAAACACCCCAAGTCCCACAGCTCATTGATTAGTGAGTAGAGGGGTCAGGGCTTCAATAGCCCACCTGTAGCTGCCCACAAGAGAATTTTAGTCTTCGGCCTCTGCTCCCCCTTTTTCTGTCTCTTTAACCCTTCATGGTCTGACTTCCCTTCCCCATTCCTAGAAAGTTACTTTCCTTAATCATTTAAAGTTAATGATCAGGGCGCCTGGGTAGCTCAGTGGGTTAAGCTTCTGCTTTCGGCTCAGGTCATGATCCCAGTGTCCTGGGATTGAGTCCCGCATCAGGCTCTCTGCTGGGCAGGGAGCCTGTGCCCCCTTCTCTCTCTCTGCCTGCCTTTCTGCCTACTTGTGACCTCTCTCTCTTTGTCAAATAAATAAATAAAATCTTTAAAAAAAAATAAATAAAGTTAATGATCAATTCTATCTAGCACATCTTACTTGTAATAGGAAATTTTTTTTAATAAACATATAATGTATTTTTATCCCCAGGGGTACAGGTCTGTGAATCGCCAGGTTTACACACTTCACAGCACTCACCATAGCACATACCCTCCCCAATGTCCATAACCCCATCCCCCTTCTCCCAACAGCCCTCCCCCCCAGCAACCCTCAGTTTGTTTTGTGAGATTAAGAGTCACTCATGGTTTGTCTCCCTCCCAGTCCCATCTTGTTTCATTTATTCTTCTCCTAACCCCTTAACCCCCCCATGTTGCATCTCCACTTCCTCATATCAGGGAGATCATATGATAGTTGTCTTTCTCCGATTGACTTATTTCGCTAAGCATGATACCCTCTAGTTCCATCCACGTCATCGCAAATGGCAAGATTTCATTTCTTTTGATGGCTGCATAGTATTCCATTGTGTTTATATACCACATCTTCTTTATCCATTCATCTCTTGATGGACATCTAGATTCTTTCCATAGTTTGGCTATTGTGGACATTGCTGCTATAAACACTCAGGTGCACATGCCCCTTCGGATCACTGCATTTGTATCTTTAGGGTAAATACCCAGTACTGCAATTGCTGGGTCGTAGGGTAGTTCTATTTTCAACATTTTGAGGAACCTCCATGCTGTTTTCCAGAATGGTTGCACCAGCTTGCATTCCCACCAACAGTGTAATAGGAAATTTTAATCATTTGTTTTACTTCATTTTGTTTTGAATTCACTAATTAATTCAACCAGCGGTTCCCCATCCTGTCTGCATCTGGATCACCCATAAAGATCTGTTTAATTCACACATTTATTCTGTAACAGGTAGTATGTAACCGTGGCTCACCACTTTACAATAAGGATTCTTCCTCCTGTCCCTATCATGCAACCACCCAGGACCTCTCTCCAGAGACAACAAGTGTTACCACTTTCCTGTGTACCTAGGAGCTTTTACAAAATACAGACGGCTCTAGGAAACTCAGACATAACAGGGTAGTATTTTGAAAAGTGAAGGTAATTCAATTTTATTGGCAAGGTTGATTATTCCTAAACTTTTTCTCAAATTCCTGGCCCTTTTTAAGTCATCAAGATCATAAGGTAAATGTTTTCTACCATTTGGAAAATGAAACCTGACCATATCTTTCCCTGGTTGAAAAGCCCTCAACGGTTTGTCATGCCAAAACTGCCATAGAATTTAAAGCTCTTCTGTGAAAAAACCATCCCACAGTCAAATCTGCTTGGGAAATGCCCTATTACTATGTCCAGCATTAGGAAATCACAAAATGCACATTAGCAAATGGTCCCAATTAGTTTTGCTTAAATGTAATAATGATTGTGAAGCCTTTAACCCCATGTCAGGTTCAAAGCATGGGTTAGAAGAATGTCAATCTTGTTCTTACTAACCATTCTATCCTGTAATCTGTCATATAACACATTCTTCTTTCTGGGACTTCTCTCCCTTGTAAATATTTGACAAACCATTTGTCGCTCTTTGTTTAATCCCTATTTTCCTCGTTGGCCTGCAAGCCCTTGAGCGTGGGACAGTAGGGATCATTCCTCCTTCTGTCCTCCCCTCCTTAATCAGGATGATGCACGGAATGAGACTCAGGAAAAACAGGTACCAACTGGACAGTATTAATACTGCCTTGCAAGTCAGTGTTCCCCAAAATTAGCTCTTCATAAAACCCTTTTACTATGCAAAAGCCATTATCATCACACAGAACAAGTGTCCTTTAAAATATATTTTGTGAAACACTCAGTCTGTAGGTTAAAATTCAAGAGCCTTGCATGGCCCAGAGACTGTTCTGCTTTGGTCCCATGCCGCTCCGTGTCCATGCTGTCCTGTCTTTTGTTCTTGCTGTTCCTGCTCTGACCCCATCCTTTGTCTGGCCAGCTTGCGTCCCTCCCCCAAGCCTTCACCATCCTGTGGCCCACACAAATCAGACTGAAATCATCTGCCCTCTTGTCCTGAGTTGCCCTTTAGACTGTCAGCTCCTCAAAGACAAGGGTTTGATCTTACTCATCCTTGTCCTCAGCCCCCAGCACAAGGCCTGCCATGCAATCCACAATTTATACATGGTTAGTGAATAAACAACTAATTTTCTTTCACAATTAAAATTTCGCCCCAGGGATGATGTTATATAAAGTTACCAACTGGATTATGGTTGTGGATCTCAAATCTGTGATAACACAGTAGATCAAAGGAGGCCATGAATCAAAAGTGAATTGAATCAGCCTGAGTGAGCTAACCCTCCTGTTGTACGTCATTGGATCTCCCTGGGGGCAGAATGAGGTAGGCATCCTCCCCAGCAAAGATACTATTATGATTAATGAGGCTGGTCTCACAGGAGCTAGTGACTATAACTCAGGTTAGGTGAAAATAGAGTCATTCAAGAGCTAAGAACGTCAGAACCATGACTCTGGAGTTATCCCAAGAGAGCCTCTTCTATCCCGGGCTTGTGACCAGGAACATGTGAACAGGATGTGAATGGGAGGATGGCTCAGATAAACTCAACGTGACACAATCAGGATGACATGAGCTCTTTCACAACCGACGGGCCCAAGTGTCGAAGACTTTTTTCTTTAGCGAGGTGGTTTTGGGACAAATGGCTGTTAAATCAGTTAATTTAACAATTACATCACTAACCCGGACTCCACTCCCACATATCAGATTCACACATCCAGCTTCCCAATGTGCCCACCAACGTGTCTGTTGCACACAAATAATTATGGGATTGAATGATAAGTCTGTGTCAGACACCCGGGATCCAAAGACAAACCCTGCAGCACTCCTGCTGGCAGAAAGCTCACAGCCTAACTAGGAAGAAAGAGAGGTACACAAACAAGGACACAATGCTGTGTGAAGGGGAATAATTAAAGATGGGAAAGAGGTGGTATGAGAGCAAGGAAGAGGAACAACTAGTGCTCGGAGGTCAGGGCAAGGGAAGGTTTTCAAGATGACAATTCTGAACTGAATTTAAGAGTCTGCTTGACAGACCAGGTGGGCAGTTTTGGCAGAGGGAACTGGACAGTTCCAAGGGAACAGCCCTCCAAGTTCAGCCAGCACAAAATCCATTGTACCTTCTTCCCCGGCATAGACCAGACATGGTGTGGTCTCAACAATCAAGAATCATTCAGTAACACTCCATGAATAGTTTATGGAGCAACTGTTGTGTAGCAGGTGCTGTTCCAGACCCAGGTAACAGTGAGCGTGAAAGGGGAGGTCCCAGCTTTCCGGGAGCTTTCGTTCTAGTGAGGAAACAGATAACAAGAACCCTAGAAACAAGAACCCTAATGAAAGAATTCCAAATATAATAGTGTGATGATGAAAGAGAAATGGGGATGATGATGTAGAAAGAGACGGGAAGACGGCAGGCCACACTCAATGAGAACACGGCATTTAGGCTGGGATCTGAAGCAAAGAGAAGCCAAGCAGGCCAAAAAGCAGAGCATGGCAAGCAGAGGCACAGCCCGTACAAAGGCTCAGAGGTGGTGGAAAGTTTGTTCAAAACAGGAACAAGAATAAACCGGATGACTATGGCCAGACACCCAAGTGGAGGAAGCAAGATCTCGGAGTCTTAGAAGAGGCAAGCCTACTGGCTCCTGGCCACGCCAAGAATCAAGCAAAGCAACACTCTGGGGCATCCCAGCTGTGGCCAATATCCAGGAGTCAAGATGACAGCTCGTCATGGAGGGATTTAGTCCATGTAAGGTGTGGCCCTAATCAACATGCCAGAAAGTCAGACAGAAGGGGAGTCAAAAGATGAGTAGGACACCAGGGCCCAGCCATTAGGCCAGTTCTTAGTGTGGCTCTAGAGTATGAGGACTAAGGAGGAGAAGTTGAGGCAGCTTACTGTGTTCTGAAACTCGGGCCACCCAAACCCCAGGACTCATTCCCAGGGCCAGCAAGCCCTAAGTCCAAACTGGCAGCAAAGGAACCTGAGTCCCAGAGGCACTCTGAGAGAAGACATAAAGGCTAGACCACTAGACCCTCATAAAAGCTAGATCCAGCCAGACCACTGGATCCCACCAGTTAGGGGCAGGCTTTGGAGAAAGGGGGATGGTTATTGCCCCGGTCTCGTCAGTAGAGGCTCAAGAGCTGACGTGAGAAGAAGGATGTACCTGAGAGGCCGGGCACCATCTCTGCCTGAGAGCTCTATCTGAATTAATGGCAGCAGTATCTAGCCCATCAGTCATCGAGCTAGAAGGCTGAGTCATCTCCTGTCCCTCACCACCACCTCCACCTCCACCCCACCCACCATCAGTGAGTCACTACAGCCTGCTGCTAACTCCTCTGAATGATCTCTAGAATCTGTGCCCTGCTCCCTTTCACACCGGACATGCTTTGTTGAGTCTCTCTCTCTCACGGGGCAGAGCAAAAAAGACAGAGGTAGAGTCAGATGGCCTGGGTTTGAGCGCTGGCCCCTCTGGTTATAGTAGCATAGTGTGGGGTTGGTTCCTTAACCTCTCTGTACCTTCCTTTCCTCACCTGTGGAATGGGAACAGTTACAAGCTTCAGTTATAAGGAGTTGTTATAAGGATTGGTGAAAGAACTGTGTAAAAATTTTTTTTTAAGTTCTATTATCTAAGTATTTGTAGTCAAGGCAAACGTAAGTTTCCTTCTGTCTCAAGATAGTGTTGCAAAGAAAAGAAAACAAACCCAACCTCAAAAGTTTTAAACAATAAATGCAAGCTTCTGGGGCACCTGGCTGCCTCAGTCAGTAAAGCATGTGACTTCTGACCTCAGGGTCTTGAGTTCAAGTCCCACATTGGGCATTGAGCGTACTTTTAAAAATGCAAGCTTTTACTGAAGTCTCTTAATATTTGTTGTTTCAGCTAGTCAACTTCTAGTCTCCCCTCTGCCGGTGCCCCAATTTTCTTGTGGCACCACCCCTTCTTCACTCTCAGTTCTTGTCCTATGTCTCTGTCTCCAGGGGTGACCCAGGTGACTCAGGCTTGGCCAATCAGAACATCACACTCTTTAGTCAGGCATGTGACTGAGGGTGGGCTTGTGAGTAAGTTAGATCCAATTAGACCAAAGAAATTTTTCTGGAGTTAGTGCCTGTCATTTCTACCACAGGGATGAGTACTTGGTCCAGGAAGTCCAGCTCACATGGACTATCCCTCTGGTCACAGAGATGAATTCAAAGATGAACACAAGGCTCAACCCGAGCACATGAATGCTTTCTCTGAGAATAATGTCAGAACAATGGAAGAGAAATGGTCTATACTCACTCAGAGTTGCTAAGTGGAGAATATGGGCCTCAAGCTATTGTCACCCATGTAACCAGCTTGTAACGGACAAGGCAAAATGATTGAGGAAAGTTGCCTGGATGATAGGGTTTGAACCTCAAGATCCAGCTGTGCCTGAAGCTATCCACTCCTGGCTACATTTCCCCAGTATATGAGTCAATAAGTTCACTTGATGGAAAGCTAGAGAGTTGAGTTTCTGCCAATTTCTAAGCTACTTAGAAAGCCATTTAAAGTAAGCATTCTTATTTTCTGCTTTCCTTTATGGAAGACCCGACCCATTCACAAACTGGTAAAGATGATGAAGAGAGCATGTCCCCTTACCCACTTTATTGATTTTTTATTTTTTAACAGACAGAGATCACAAGTAGGCAGAGAGGCAGGCAGAGAGAGAGAGAGGAGGAAGCAGGCTCCCCACTGAGCAGAGAGCCTGATGCAGGGCTCAATCCCATGATCCCCTGAGACCATGCCCTGAGCCAAAGGCAGAGGCCAAGCCAGTGAGCCACCCAGGTGCCCCAGCTTACTCACTTTAAATGCCTAATGCTCTCCAAAGGAGCAAATGAACTTGCTCTTTGTGCCAATTATTAATCATAAACTAAAGCTCATAACTACTTACCAATACTGGCAAAGTTAAATTATCAGACATCCATGATTTTGGCAACAAGGAAACAGTCCTCCCTCTAAGGACATATTACACCAGGATGATTTCCAGAGCACACAATTAGGTGCCTGGCTTTGCAGCCACAGGGGCAAAAACAAGCAGCGACTTCACAGATTACCCTAACTCATTCACCCCAGCTGAGAAATCCAGGCCCTATTTCTGTTCCAAGTTAAAAACTAAGTGGGAGGAGCTGCAAAGGAAACCCCACAAGTCATAGTCTCGGACTGGGTCGCAAGCACCAAATGCAAAGATCTACTCACCCTTTTCCAAACTGCCTTTTGTAGCAGGGCCTGTCAATTCTTACTAACACTTTATTAACAAACTCAATGAATTTCCATTGGCTCCTCAGGAAGAGAACTAGAGAAGTTGGATCTCACAAACCTGGTATGTGCCTGGCTCTGCTTCCACGCCAGGTGAAGTAACTGAGAAGGGGTCAGGGCAGGACAACAGCACAAATTACTTGAGAAATTTGAAGGAAAACCATATTCTCACGTCCTGACTCTTGGTACTGGGTCTCTTTCCATTTCCTTCATGAAACGTTTCCTGTCCTCTAAGAAGCGGAGGATTTGTTGAGCCCCTTGCCCTGACAGGGATTATGTTCCTACAGGAAACGTTTTGAAAACACAGTAATGGACGCTCCTCTGTGGCATCTTCACCTGCCTGATCTCTCTACCGTGTTCTGGGGATCCTGGGCAGCGAGCAGGAAGGAGAGGGTTTTTACAACAGGAGGGGCAAGAGGAAAGACTCAGGATTCAGACTCTGACATCCAGTTACGTGATTTGGAAGATTTGTAGATTTGGAAAGCCAGCCTTTGTCCGGACAAAAGGGTCTCCTCAATGCCTTTATGTTCCTTTTCGACAAAAACGAGGCAGTTCAGAAGCTCAGAAGCTTAGAAGCTTAATTTCTAACTCAGCTTAAATTCTAACTTAATTTCAACTCAGAAGCCTAACTTCTTCAAAACCTTAGGAGGATATGGCTGCTTTTCCCGTAGAACTCCCGAGGCTGGCAGTGTGAGGAGGGGGAGCAGAGGAAGCGGAAATCCCACCCGCAGCCCCGAGCCTGGGCCCTGGCAAGTGCTCCGGGACCTCTCACTCTCCTGAACCGAGCCGCTCACGGGTGAGGGCACACTGCAAGGGCTTTCCCATCCTGGTGCCATTAGTGTTCTGGGCTAAATTTCTCCTCCCTGAAGTATGAATCCAGGAAGGCAGAAGAATCCAAAACAGACCATCCACCCACAATCTCACTCCTCAGCTCCAAACTCCAAATTTGGAAAACGGACGGAATTCGTTCCCACTTTGTTTACATCCTGTGTGTCTGTTTTGGGCTGATTTTGCTGCAGCTGTGACCCAAACTCTGCGCTATTATATTCTGAAGATATAAACTTGGTCCTTCTCCAGGGCCACATCTGTGACATTGAAAACGAGGCCAGAAGGTCACTGAGTAGTTTCTCAGCATTAAAAGTGGGTCAAGCATGGACCAAACTAGCCCTCCAGGTCCACTCACCCCAGCAGGAGACACCCCAAGGACATCAAGGAGCCTGAATACTCCCCAGCTCCCTCCAGGAGTGAACTCACCTCACTATGCACAAAAAAATACCAGTAATATCAATCTTTCAGGATGGAGAGAAAGGGGTTCTGATCCTAAAAATAGGATCAGAAAAATGGGTCACATTAAAATTAAAATAAATGGTAGGACCAGTGTCATTCACTAAAAAAAAATTTGTTGAGTGAATATTTGTCATGTACCAGATGCCAGGATCAAAGATGTACAAGGCCAATCTACTAACTCTCTGTTCCAACCCATCCCCAGGCAGAGCCGCCACAGGACCGCCCAGGCTGTGCATAGCACACCGCCAGGAGGCGCCATTCACATCAGCTACCGTGAATGGTGCCCCTGGGAGTTTACAACACTATCAGAAGCATTCATCTTCCTCTGGAGGACAAAGCTATTAAAAAAAAAAAAAATCATGTGGGACAATTGTAGAAATAAAGGCATTTGCAAGGGTTCGTGGGAACCCGCTCAAGTAAGGAAATGGCTCTCTCCTTCCTGCTCCACATCCACAGCGTTCCCCAAGTTAAAGAGCAGCAGGCCCAGGGTTGGGATGCCTCTGGGCCTCCCTGCATGGTGCATTCCTGTGCATCTAGGAAGAACTTTTAGAAGGCAATTCATACCAGAGGAGAGGAAGATTTCTTAGCATCCAGATCTCCTCCCAAAGCACAGATCCTGGGCAACTGGTGAGGTGTGGAGCTGACTTGAGATGCTCCATAGCCCACAGAGTGGGGGACTCAAAAATCCAAAACGCTGATGACTCCTTTTGCCTTTTCTTCCCAGGATTCTGCCACTGATTGGCTAGTGTTAAAGAGTAAAACCAACAGGTGGTTAAATGTTTTTTAAATTTAATCCCTTTAGTGATTTCTACCCATTTGCTAGAAGGGAAACCTTAGTGTTAAGTTCGTCAGAACCTGTTGAGCCTCTCTACTGCTGGGGATGGTGGAGAAGGCTGAGGACATCAAATAATGTCAGTTTGCCTCAGCTGACTCAGGGGACACATAGAAAATCCCACGTCAAAAAAAAGAAAAGAAAAGAAAAGAAAATCTCACTTCAACCACCTACAGAGGCAACTTAACTGCAATAAGCACCCTCTGAGACAAGGTAATATTTAGAGTTACAAGTCACAGGTGATAATATTTTCTTTCCTGATTTATATTCTAATTCTTTGCTTTGCACATCAAAGTAAACAGATTATACAGATAACAAAGAAACAAAGTAACTCTAACAGAAATCAGGCAAGAGATGAAAACCCACTCCAAAAAAGACTAGTTTTTTAAAAAATAATGATAATCTTAAGTAAATATTACAAGATCAAAATAATAATGACTACCATTTCTCAAGCCCTAACCATCATAAAAGGAAATTGAGACTCAGAGAAGGGAGGTCACTTTCCAAGTACACACAGTAGTAAGTATTGTGACTAACATCCAAATCCAGGTTTTTCTGACCCCAGAGCTTGTTTTCCTCATCATTATGAATAATCAATATTGACAAAATAAAATTAAAACTCGTGATGAGTAAATATTGGTGAAATAAAACTAAAGTGCACCATAAATTTCTTATCCTTAACATTTCAAATTGCCTCATTTCCTTAAAAAGGTGTGTAGACTCCTTGCCTTTTTCTTTTTCATCATTCTGCTTGGAGAATGCTGTTGGCATTTAGGGTTGTGGGGTAGACATGAGGAGTAAGATGACCGTAGCACCCACTACAATGTTTTCTCTCACCTGTTTCTTAGGGAACCTCCATGGTCTACAGCGGTAGCAGGAAAGGAGGGGACATGTCTTCTTTCCCAATCAGTCTTATTATGTCTTTCAACATTCCTATATCCTGAGGGCAGAAAGCATCAAAAGCCTGGGCTATGACTAACTAGAAAGACCATCAGGGCAAGAGTTAAGAGAGAGAAACATAAGTGTGCATGGTTAGAAAGTGAGCTCCTGGATCACATGATGGATCAAACCCAAGGATAGCAGACTCCTGTTTCCAAAGCCACCCATTTCCTGGGCCACCTAAACCTCTTTGCACCTTGGCTCTTTGTAAGAGTTGGAGCTGGGGTTAAAACCCTCATGTCCTGGTTTCCTTTTTTGGTCCACCCCGGATATTAAAAATCACAATCAGAGAGATGAGAAAATTGGGGAAAATTTATTTCAACAGGGTCACGGGCACTTGGTTTGGCACCTTGTGTATACTATCTCATTTAACCCTTACAACTCTATAGCAGGTAGATGTGTTTATTCCTCACATGAGGACACGGAGGCCCAGTGAGGTTAAGCAGCTGCCCAAAATCACACAACTAGTAAGTGGGGCTTATAACTCACACTCTCTCTTAGTAAAGTCTTTTGAAATTCATGCTCGAAGCCACTTAGAGCTGAACTTTTACAATAGCAACCTAGAACAATAGGCTATATTTTTAAAATCATCTAACCTATTGCTACTCATTTGAATACACTATGAGCCATATATGTCATTCAGATTTTTCTAGTAGCCACATTTTAAAAAGTAAAAAGGAAACAGGTGAAAATCATTTTAATAATATATTTTATTGAACCCAATATACCCACAATATTATTATTTCAACATGTAATCAATACAAAAAAAAAGAAAAACTATTAATGTGATATTTTACAGTCTTCTGCGTACTTTCAAATATTGTATATCTTACATTTGTGATGCGTCTCCATAAGGACACTAAATTTTCAACAGTTAACATGAAACGCCCCACCAATGTTATAAAGTTGTATTTAAAAGAAAAAAATTGTTACACTACTTTAGTTTTTAACTTAAATTCAAATTCACTAAAATAAAAAATTCACTTGTTTACAATCCCATCAATCACATTTCAAGTGTTCAGTAGCCACACGTATCTGGTGGCTACTCTACTGGGCAGTGTAGATCTAGCCCAAACACCCTAGATTAACTTTCAAGAAGACTGAAGCCCAAAGAGGTTAAGTGATTTGCTCAGATTTGCTGCCAGCTACTAAGGTAGCTGAGCCAGAACTAGTGCAAGCTTCCTAAGACTGACCCTTCTTGGCATGCCTGGGTGGCTCAGTCATTAAGCATCTGACTTTGGCTCAGGTCATGATCCTGGGGTCCTGGGATGGAGCCCCACATCTGGCTCCCTGCTCAGCTGGAAGCCAACCTCTCCCTCTCCCACTCCCCCTGCTTGCATTCCCTCTCTTGCTCTCTCTCTATATATATATATATGTATCAAATAAATAAAATCTTTAAAAAAAATTTTTTTAAGACCTTTCTTCCACACCATGGACACTATTGTGGCTGATTTGCAGGCATTTTGGGGGTCATCTGTCAAATGAACCACATTCCCATCCCATTCCTCCCCCTCCTTGGTAAGTTCAACAAGGTGATTCCTGTTTCCTCACCACAACTCACTCTGTAAACCACAGCCACTGAGTGCCCCAAAGCCAGGTTCCTTGAAGCCCTGTTGGTAAAGAAAGCTAAAAGTATGAATAGATACTTTTTTAAAATATATATCTTAATGACTTCGAAGGAGTCATTTTAGCACTCTCTTCAGGGGCAATTTAGTTTTACATGTCAAGAATTTCTAAGCATACTCCATCTTTCGACAGGAAGAATATAGTCAATTACTCTTATTAACATTACTTTTTGGATAGAAGAATGTGATGCTAAGAAGTTGGGCAATAGACCTAAGATTATATAAGGATTCAGAAGTAGACTTCAGGTTGGAACACTTTGTTTCTTCTCTGGGTCTATCTCTCTAAGTCATAATATTTCTCTTAAACTACTTGTACTTTTCAAACAAGGAGTAATGACTGAATTTAAGGCAGAAGAGATTGATGTGTAATAGCCCAATAATTGAGACTCTTATCACCCTGACATCAATCAAGGTAAAATTAGTATATTTAAGTCAAGATGTCATGCATATTAATAACAAGGTAATGCATAAATAATACTTAGAACAACTGAAAGAGCGCTGTCTACAAAAACTAATTTTTCACGTGGACTTCAAGGGAATCCTTAGCAATATGATACTTACCAGGAGCAATCTGGAGGTCTAGTCAGTCCTGAAATTGATTTATATCAATTTATATTGATCCCATCAATAGACGAGATCTAAACATGTCTTAGATCTCATTTTCCTAGACAAAGTTAGGACTGTATCTTTCCTAGCGGATTGTAGCCACGGAACCCTAAGCCTTGAAATCTGTATGTAACAACTGTGAGAGAATCATCATTCCCCAAGAAGCAGATATGCTGAGTGAGAGCCAGTGTTGTCCTGCAGAATCAAGGAACTCAAACAGCAAACCTCGGAGAAAATAAGGGAATGAGTAATAGGGGGAAATGAGGTGCCTCATAAAAACACCTTGGAAAAAATAAGACCCCAAAATAAATAAATAAATAAATGCGATTGTTTTCCCTTCCCTTTTGCTTTTAAGATCAAGCTGTTCCTCTGCTGATATGTGACAAATAAAAATCTGCTTAAATAGACGCTTCCATACAGTGTCCTCACTTGGCTCTCCTTCTGCCAGAGGTTGGGCTTTCAGACGTCCAAAGACAGCCATCTTGTCTCCTCCCCAAGACCTCTCCCTCTCCAAGTAATTCACACTCTCCTTGCTCCTCAACTCGGCTCTATAGGATTGATTCATGCATTTAACCAACATGATTTCGTCCTATTATATACCTGGCAATGTACACTGAAAGTGCAGAGACAAAGATGATGCTGCCCCACCCATTCACTTCCTGCCTCAGGGCTTGCTTCCAACCAGCAAAAAATGCTGCAAAGAATGTATTGACTTGCAATAAAATCAATTACAATTCCAGGTAAACTGTGTTGAAACAATGTTTACGCTTTGCGCACTTTTTTGAGAACCTCCTAGGTACAGAGCCTTTGGCAGGTATATCTAAGCCAGAGGATCCTTAGAAGTAGAGGAAAGGAAAGCAGTTTTTGCCCTCATAACTAAACCTTATCTTTAAGTCTACTGCTTGTGTTTTATGACAATAAAACTATTTTCATGTTCAATAATTATTTATATACACTATCTTCAAAAGGGCAGAAACTGCGCACCTCTTTCCCTGCAAAATCATAAACATGGTCAAATCTAAGCAGTGAGTGTGTGTGCCTGCATATATTCACATATTGACAAGCAGCATTGTTTCTCCTTCTGTTACTGGGCTAGTAGCTTTCAGTACACCTCTAGTGCCAGAAAATCATTTGTTCATTCATCTAACGAATACTTGACTGCCTGCCATGTACAGAACTGCTCTAGGTTCTGGAAAAACAGCGATGAATACAAGAGAGTCAAATCCTGGCCCTTGTGGAGCTTATCAAAAGCTGTAATTCCACTTTTGTCTGAGAAATAAGGATTTGCAGAATTCCAACCACCTCAAGCACTATTAAAAAACAAACAACTCTTCACAAGATTATTCCTCTGGAAAGACAAAAATGTTCACATGTAGACTACCAGTCATTGTATTGCAAAATCAGCCCATCTATGCTGTTACAACAACATTGAACACATGCAGAAATGTTCCGGCAGTTTGTTGGTTAGAAAATGCAGTAAACTCTCTCCTGCTTTCCTCTCTATCCTCCACTTTATCTTTCTGTAAGGAGAGGGGAGACACATTCCTCCAGGAAATTGTTTGAGAGAATCCCCTTCTCATTTGGCTCATTTCCAAGTAAACATTATTTTCCAGATGAACTAATTAGCCTGATGGGAATTTAAATGTTTTCAAAACACTGATTAAAGGGGACTCACCAGTTTAGGGGATTGAGCGGACCATGCTCTGCCCTCAGATTCTAGGTAATAATTAACTGGAGGCCATCCCCAAGCAACGGACATCCTTTGATGCCCTCCATTAAATGGTCCCCTGATAGAAATGAGTAGGAAATTTCCTTCCTGAGGCTTCTCTTGATGGCATTTACTCATATCTTACCAAGACTCACTTGCCAGGCTCAAGGGCAGAAAAAATTCATGTACCACGTGGAGGTAACATCTGAAAAGGAGAACTGATTACAACCTTTTCCCCAGTAACTTAAACTGCTTTGGGCAGTTTTCAAAAAGGTTGGCTATGACCACAAAACTCCACTTTGTCAACATCCACTATATTACTCATGAAAGGAAGGACAGGCCAAATCTATTGAGAAAAACGTATGTAATCCAATAAATAAAATGAGTAAGACTTAAACAGATGCTTCACAAAACAGGAAATCCAAATTGCCAATGAAAAGGTACTAAATTTCATTAGTCATCATGGAAATGCAAATTCCAACCACAATGATATACAGTATACTGGCACTGGAATTGCTACAAAAAGAAATAAAAGAGAAGAAAGAAAAAAGGGAAAAGGGAAAAGAAATACCAAATGTTGATAAAGATACAGAGCTACTGGAACTCTATTCATACATTGCTGGTGAGGTTGTAAATTGGTACAATCACTGTGGAAAACAACTTGGTAGTATCTAGTAAAGTTGAAGATCTACATACCCAGGGATGTAGCAATTATGTTCCTGGGTATGTATCCTAGAAAAAGTATATACATATAAACTAGAATACATATGAAATGTACATATACATAAAAATGTACACAGGAAGCAATCTATTTTCAGCAGAATGCAATACACACACACACACACACACATATATATACATACACATACATATACAATATCCATGCAGGAATATCACGCAGCAATGAAATTAATGACTTTCAACTACATGCAACAATATGGGTGGCTTACAGTATAATATTAAGCAAAAAGCAAGATACAAAAGAATATAAACAGTATGATTTATACACAGTCTTACAGCAGGCAAAAACTGCACAATACTGTTTAAGGATATTGCCCACATATGCAGTGTAACGATAAAGAAAAGCAAGAAATGACTGACATAAAAGAAGGATGACAGTTACCTCTGAGGGGAGTATAAGGATTCAAGCCAGAAATGGATACATGTTGGGATGAAGTGTTCACTATGTTCAGTTTCATAACCCTGGTACCAGTTACATGGGGTTTGCTTTATAAATGCTTGTTAAGCTTTGCTAATAAATTGCTGCACGTTTCTGAACAAACGGGCAGTATTTTTCCATAAAAGTGCTTTAAAAGGGGGTGGGAGGAACCAAGCTAAATAGCACCATCAATCATCTCCCTCACCTTTCACCTGGATAGTCTATTTATTTTGTTATTTCTTTTTGGAATACCATTTCTCACCTCAGATGTGCTTTCTTTGAGAAGAAATAAGAACTTAAGGGGCGCCTGGTGGCTCAGTGGGTTAAGCCTCTGCCTTTGGCTCAGGTCGTGGTCTCAGAGTGCTGGGATCAAGCCCCTCTGCTCAGTGGGCTCTCTGCTCGGCGGGGAGACTGCTTCCCTCTCTCTCTGCCTGCTGCTCTGCCTACTTGTGATCTTTGTCTGTCAAATAAATAAATAAAATCTTTAAAATTAAAAAAAAGAAATAAGAACTTCAGAGATGATTTTTATCTAATAGATTATCTATACATGATAGAAAAACAGAAGAATATAGAGTTTAGTAGAATACAAAAAAAAAAAAAAAGAGTTAATTCCATGACTGTGAAGCCTAAATATTCTAGTGCTAATTTCATTGTCAAGTCTGTGATATAAATTCCTGTGTTCTCTACATCTCTAACACTCAGCAGTAAGGGAAAATATTGGGGAACAACACTTGGAAGTGAAGCATTCAGAGCATATAAAACTTCATTCAAAAAGCAAAAAAACTACAATCAAATCTTTTTTGAAAGCAAACAAGCAGGAACTCATGGCTGGCTCAATTGGAAGAGCATGCAACTCTTGATTTCACAGGGTCTGAGTTCAAGCCCCACATCTGGGGTAGAGATTACTTAAAAAAAAAAAAAAAAGAATTATATGTTAATAAAAAAATAAAAAATATAAAAAAAGAAAAAAGCAAGCAGACTAACTTCAGAAAAAAGAAAACCATGCAGGGGGAAAAAAGGAAAAAAAAATTGCAAAACAAAAACTCACTACTAAAAGTTTTACTCCTATTTACATCGGGGACTCCAAGATCACTCCACTCACTCACTCCCTCGCTACTCATTCATTCAACAAAACTTACTGAGTCTCAATTCTCAAGTCTCAAGTCTGTTAGGCTTTGTGGGACTAAAACCTGGTTGCTATCATGAAAGGGCTTATAATTGAATAGAAAAGAACATGTGTATGCATTTTGTAGTTAGCTCCCAATTATTGAGACTTAACCGAGTGCCAAACACTATATGCTAAATCATTAATCATTCTCTCATTTAATCCTCATAAACAATCCTTTCAGGAGGTTGGCATATATAGAAAAAGACTCAGAGAGATTAAGCAATTTACCCCAGGGAAAACACGTAGTAGGCTAGAGCTTCGCCTTGGCTGACCCCACAGCCCATGCTTTTTACACATGATATGGTGCTTCTCTGGCTACAGGACACAAGAGAGGATAAGCTAAAGCCATACATATGAACCAGATACTGAAGGGTATACGGTTCCTTAGTGATGGAATTTCTTACTACACCATGTATTACTTAAGTAATTTTTCGTCAAGATTTTATTTATTTACTTGACAGAAAGAGTGAGAGCACAAGCAGGGGGAGGAGGAAAGGGAGAGGGAGAAGCAGACTCCCCGCTGAAAAGCAAGCCCAAGGCGGAGTTCGATTCCAGGACTCCAGTACCATGACCCGAACCAAAGGCAGACGCTTAACTGTCTGAGCCACCCAGGCTCTCCTTAAGTAATTTTTAATGAGAAAAAAAAGCATAAGACTTTGGAATGTAGGGCAAACTTCAGTTTTGATTACCTTAACCTGAAATTATAACCTTCCAAAATCTTAATTTAGGAACATTAAGAATGGAAAGATAAATTCAACCAAAACAACTCTTGAATTCTCAAGCTTCTGTAAAAATGGGGGACTTAATGCACACTTGACATACTTCAAATTTTCTTTCTGATTCCTGAGCAGGGTTTTGTGCTCCTGCTTCTGCTCTTCAATTTCTAATTTCACAGTTAACCCATGTGATTAAAGACAAATAATTGGGTCCTTCTTGTACTTTATTGCCACCAACTGGGAAGTACCCCTCATGTCCTGAATAAAGGAAGAAGAGGACACCATAGGCAAAGCCATCGAGGGGTAGTCTTCTTGCTCCCCTCTTGTGTCTGGGAGCTGCCCACGGCCTCCTGTGACCAGGCACAGCAGATGGTGTGGGAGGACCTCGCTGAGGAATGGTCTCTGTGTGCCCGCCATCCCACTCCCTTCAGAAAGAGGGGGGTTGTTATAAGCTGACATCTGGAATCTTGACTCACGCCCAGCTTTCTCTCCACCCCAGGTATGTTCTGATTGGAGCAACCTGACCTGGCCAGCTTCCAGATGCACACTAACCAACATATGGGCATTTTCACAAGTGAAAAAATTCAAATGTACTTTGAACTCTCCCCTCTCCTGCCAAAAGAATTTGCACTCTATTTCTCACGTATTTTGCAATAATTAAGAAGAGAGAGTGAAAGCAATTAAATGGACGCACCCTGGGGAATAAGAAGGTGGAAGAGGGGAGGCAAGGTTTCCCATCTTCTGCCATAACTAAGCACTTAGAAGACTGAGCAAAACTTGCATAGGAATTGAGACGGGCAGACATGGAGGGGAAGGCATCCTGCGGACTTTCAATGATACCATAGGACAGGCAGAAGAGGGCAAGCAGGGCATTACAAGAAGAAAGCAGACCTGTTGGAGAAACTTGGAGAGGACTAGTTTCACTGTCACCTAGCACTGGGAGAAGGATAAAAAGAGATGAAACTGAAAGTTTGAACAGAGTAGAAGCCCTAACCATAGATAATAGTGAAAACCAGGCTAAGGCATTCAAAAAACTCAGAAGGTAATGTCTTTAAATGTACAATCCAGCACCTTTTTATATATTCCTACAGTGGAATATCTATCATTACAGTCAATTTTAGAACATTTCATTGCCCTAAAAAAAAAAAAAAACCCACACCCCTAACCATCACCCCCTGGCTTTAGCTCCTACATTTAAGTCTTTGATCTATTTTGAGTTAATTTTTGTGCATGGTGAGGAGAGGCAGAAGGTCATTTTTTTTTATCTTTAATTTTTTTAATGCACCAAGTTGGGTTTTAGAAAGATTGTCCTGTCAGGAATATGTAGGATGGATTAGTTGTCTAAAAGACTAAAGGTGGGGAGGCTACTGTACAAGTCCAAACACATGGTAATAGAAACAGCAGTTGAGGAAATTAAACTTCTGGAGGTAGGGGAATAGGCATCAATCTTTCTTAAGCTCACAGGTGATTCTATTGTGCAGTAAGCCCTTAGAGGAAGAGATGAGAAAAGACATTGCAGAATAATGAATGAAAGGCAAAGGCAAATGTGTCATTCTAAGCCATGATGCCTAAACAAGATTGGCTCTGGTATTGCTCTAGTGTGGACTGACTACACCCAGGAAAAAGAAGAGGTACAGCAGGACCCCTTACAGAAGGGCTGGAAATGTCTAGTAAGCATAGGTTCCTAAAGTTTTAGAAAAAGTACCTCAGAATGTAATCAGCTTGAGTCCTTGTTTTAAATTATATATAAAAAATAAAAATAAGTTAAAAACAAATTACCTATAAAGTATATTTTTCTCTTTTGTAATAGGCAAAAATACTCATGCTTTGGAAACCATTCTTATTTCATAAACTTATAGCAGATAGTTATCTCCACACATTCCCATCAGTTGTATTTTTTATACCAAATGATTCTTAACTTGGAAAACCTGGTCATGGAAATTCACCTGATGAGATAACTAAGTTTAATTTGGAAGTTCAATTGCAAAGGAAAGAATTGTCTTTGGGGAAACGCTTTCTCCACTCAGAAGCAGGAGACTAATTAGAAGAAAACACCTTGGCAGATTGAACTGATGAATTAACATGTTGGGTTAATTAGCATTTCCACCCTGAGGAAGCTCAAAGACAGTTCAGTTGATCTTTGTGAACTAGGCTAACCAAACCCTGCATAGACTTTAATCCTAGGAAGTCTAATTGAAAGGTTGCTCAGAACACAGAACACCCTCAACCCTGGCCTCTTACTAGAACTTCTCATTGAATTGTAATTCTTTTCTTTTTAATGCTCATTCCCTAGCCCTTATCCAGAGCTTCTTGTTGAAACATTTTTGTGGTAGGTTTAGAGTATCTGCATTTGTAGAAAGTTTGACAGGTGATTCCCATGCCAAACAGGATTTAGAATCAAAGAACTGAACTGAAACAAAGAAATCTGGTTCTCAACCAGGTCTGCCATAACCAGCTACTTTAAGCTTAAACAGTTCCCCGAAATCTGAGCCTAGATTCCTCATTAAGAAAAAAAAGATAATAATGACCATAATGACGTCCTAATGACTCATGTGAGAAAAAACTGACATTCCAGTTTCCATAAATGTGCTCCAAAATGTATTACACAAACCCTGAGTCATTGTTATTATCAAATCCAATGGTCACCTTATTTTAGTCAACAGCTGACCAGCATTAGACTCATTTGGCCTCTTCCTTTTTGAAACACTGTCTTCTAGTGGCTTCTGTGACATGATACTCCCCTAATTCTCTCTTACCTCAAGGACCTCTCCTATTCCACGCTCTTTTCTGGCTTCCCTTGTTCTGTTGGAGCTCTAAATGTTGGACCACTCAGGGCTCAATCATTGTTCCTCATATTTTCTCTATATATACTCTCTCCTTTAGTGACCCCAACCAACTTCGTGAAATCTATGGTTTAAAATAAGCATCTCTATAATCATGACTCCCAAAACTTATGTTTCTAGCCTAATACAATCCTTTGATTCTGTGTGTGTGTGTGTGTGTGTGTGTGTGTGTGTGTGTGTGTGTGTGTGATTTATCACAAGGAATTAGCTGATTTGATTATGGAAGGCTATCAAAGCAGATGCAAAATCTATAAGACAGAGTGTCAGAAAAGGAAGATATGGCAGGCTCAAACTTTGAACTTAATAGGTGCAGGCTGAAGCCATAATTTCTCTCTCTCTCTCTCTCAGGCCATCTCACTAATCGAATTATTCAGTGGACATTTCATGCTGGCATTTGGTATTGTCAAGCACTAGAACAACCTTCTCAAAAATTCAACTCATAGGGGCACCTGCATGGTTCAGTGGGTTAAAGCCTCTGCTTTCAGCTCAGGTCATGATCCCAGGGCCCTGGAATCAAGCCCCGCATCGGGCTCTCTGCTCAGCGGGGAGCCTGCTTCCTTCTCTCTCTCTCTCTCTGCCTGCCTCTCCACCTAATTATGATCTCTGTCTGTCAAATAAATAAATAACATCTTTAAAAAATTTTTCAACTCAAAGACATTTCTCTCTTTTTTTAAAAGATTGGTCTATTGATTTGAGAGAGAAAGAGCACACACACACACACACACACACACGGAAGGGGAGGGGAGAGGCAGAGGCAGAGGGAAAGAGAGTCTTAAGCAGAGTTGCCCCTGATCACAGAGCTCATGTCTGGGATCAATCTCATTATCCTGAGACCACAGCCTAAGTCAAAATTAAGAATCAGTTGCTTCATCAACTGTGCCACCCAGGCACCCCTCAAAGAAATTTGTGAGTCTATCTCCCTCACTTCCTTCTGATCCACACACTTTAGTAAGCTCAGTCAATGATTATCACTATCCCCAGACAGAGATCATTTCTCCCCCTCCACCGCCCCCGCCACCTATCATTTGAGTTGCATGGATATAGAGAGCCAAAATTTGGATATAGAGCAAAATTTATCCTATTGCAATTAATTTGCCTCTCTGGATCATGCACATGGTAATTAAGTTTACTTGGCTCCAAAATGCATAAGATACTGTTTTAAAGTCAAATCCTTCCTGGGACACCTGGGTGATTCAGTCAGTTAAGCAGTGGACTCCTGATTTCAGCTCAGGTCATGATCTCAGGGTCCTCGGACCAAGCCCCACCTCGGGCTCTGGGCTAAGCAGGGAGTCTGCTTGGAATTCCCTTTCTCCCTTTCTCTCTGCCCCTTACTGCTGTATCTCTCTCTCCCCCACCCCTAAAATAAATAAATAAATCTTTTAAAAATATAAAATAAAGACAAAGTTTTCTTTTTTCTTTATAATCTATGAGTGGTGGGATTTTTTTCTCTGTAAAGTTCTTTGAAGTATTATCCTAAAATACTTTCTTGAATTAAAAGAAGAAAGAAATTAAAAGAAGAAAAGAAAATATCTCTTGAAAATTTTCTCTCTTGAGCCACAACTAATTTGTGATACAGGATGTTTCACAGACATCTCTAAGGAAAGTTTTTTTTTCTTTTAAGAAATAATCGACATGTATTATATCAGTTTCACATATAAAACATAAGGATTTGACATTTGTATAAATTACAAAGTGATCACCTCAGTAAATTTTGTTAACATCCATCACCACACAAAGTCACAAATGTTTTTTCTTGTGATAAGAACTTTTAAGATCTACTCTCTTAGCAGTTTTTAAATATACAATACAATATAATTAACTATAGTCACCATGCTGTACATTATATCCCTAGGACCTACTTATTTCATAGAAGGAAGTTTATACCTTTTTACCACATTTATCCATTTTACCCACCCCTCAGCCTTCTCATATGTAAAGAGAGAGTAATAATATACACCCCACAGGGTTAAGAGTCTTAAATGCGTATAATGCCTAGCATCTCATAGGTGCATAATAATGCTACTCTCACGAAAAATAATTTCTACAGAATTTACAGATTTCTAAAACTTAATTTGGTTTTAGGTTTTTGGTTTTAAGTTCCAAATTAAGTTCCAGAAATCTGTGATACACATGAAATTCTCTGGGAAACTTAAAAAATTGATGCCTGGACTTCACCCCTGAGATCCTGATTTACTTAGTCTGCAGCCCGGGCTGTTTTTTTTTTTTTTTTTTTAAAGCACACTTTTTGTACATGATTGTTCATAGTAGATTCATTTGTAATAGTCCCAAAATGGAAACAAGCAAAATGTCCTGCAATGCACGGATGGTTAAATAAACTGTGATGCCCCCATACAATGGAGTATCGCTCTGCAGTAAAAAGGAAAAATCTCTTGATACCAGCAACAAGGGCATTATGCTGAGTGGGGGGGAAAAGTCAATCTGAAAAGTTTACAGGTACATGATTCCATTTGTATGACATTCTTAAGATGACAAAATTACAGAGATGGAGAACAGATGAATGGTTGCCAGGTCTTAGGGATGGGGTAGAAGAGGGAGGGGAATGGGTGTGGCTGTAAGGGGGTAACACAGGGATCTGTGTGGTGATGGAATAGTTCTGCATCTTGATTGTGGTGTTGGTCACATGAATCTACACAGGTTAAAACTGCATATAATGGGGATGTCTGGGCAGCTCAGTCGGTTAGGGATCCACTCTTGATCGCACCTCAAGTCATGATCTCAAGGTCGTGAGATTGAGCCCCCATCTGGCTCCTTGTTCAGCACAGAATCTGCTTAATATTCTCTCTCTCACCCATTTTGAACCTAAGGATACAACCAGACTGAAAGTGAAGGGATGGAGAAACATCTTTCATGCCAATGAGCCTCAAAAGAAGGTGGGGGTAGTGATTCTCATATCAGATAAATTAGATTTTAAACTAAAGACTGTAGTCAGAGATAAAGAAGGACACTACATCATTCTTAAAGGGTCTATACACCAAGAAAATCTAACAATTGTAAATATTTATGCTCCCAATATGGGAGCAGTCATCTACATAAGACAACTGTTAATGAAGGTAAAGCATCATATTGATATAATACATTAATAGTAGGATATTTTAACACACCACTCTCAGTAATAGAAAGATAATCCAAGCAGAAAATCAATAAAGAAACAAGAGCATTGAAAGACACATTGGATCAGATGGACCTCATAGATATATACAGAACATTCCACCCAAAAACAACAGAATACTCATTCTTCTCGAGTGCACATGGAACTTTCTTCAGAAAAGACCACATACTGGGTCACACATCAGGTCTCAACTGATACCAAAAGACTGAGATTATTCCCTGCATATTCTCAGACCACAGTGCTTTGAAACAGGAACTCAACCACAAGAAAATGTTTGGAAGGAATTCAAACACTTGGAAGCTAAAGACCACCTTGCTTAAGAATGTTTGGATCAACCAGGAAACCAAAGAAGAACTTAAAACAATTCATGGAAACCAATGAGAATGAAGACACATCAGTCCAAAACCCATGGGATACAGCAAAGGTGGTCCTAAGGGGGAAATACAAAGCCACCCAAGCCTCCCTCAAAAAAACTGAAAAATCCAGAATACTGTCTTTATGCCTTAAAGAATTGGAGAATCAACAACAAATTAAGCCAACCCCACACACAAGAAGGGAAGTAATCAAGATCAGAGCAGAGATCAATTAGATAGAAACTAGAGATATAGTAGAACGCATCAACGAAACTAGAAGCTGGTTTTTTGAAAGAATCAATAAGATCAATAAACCATTAGCCAAACTAATCCAAAAGAAAAGAGAGAGGACCCAAATTAGTAAAATTATGAATGAAAAGGCAGAGATCACAACTAACATCAAAGAAATAGAAAAAATCATCAGAAATTATTATCAACAGTTATATGCCAATAAGTTAAGCAATCTAGATGAAATAGATGCATTTCTGGAAACCTATAAACTTCCAAAACTGAATCAGGAAGATATTGACAACCTGAATAGACCAATATCTAGTAAAAAGATTGAAGCAGTGATCAAAAACCTCCCAAAAAACAAGAGCCGAGGACCTGACAGATTCCCTGGAGAATTCTACCAAACTTTCAAAGAAGAAATAATACCTATTCTCCTGAAGCTGTTTCAAAAAATAGAAACAGAAGAAAAACTTCCAGACTCTTTTTATGAAGTCAGCATTACCCTGGTCCCCAAACCAGACAAAGACCCCACCAAAAAGGAGAATTTCAGACCAATATCCCTGATGAATATAGATGCTAAGATTCTCAACAAGATCCTAGCTAATAGGATCCAACAGTACATTAAAAAGATTATCCACCATGACCAGGTGGCATTTATCCATGGGTTGCAAGGGTGGTTCAATATTCGCAAATCAATCAATGTGATAGAACAAATCAATAAGAGAAGAGAAAAGAACCACATGGTCCTCTCAATTGATGCAGAAGAAGCATTTGACAAGATAGAGCATACATTCCTGATTAAAACGCTTCAAAGTATAGGTATAGAGGGAACATTCCTCAACTTCGTAAAATCTATCTATGAAAAACCCATAGCGAATATCATCCTCAATGGGGAAAAGCTGACAGCCTTCCCTTTGAGACCAGGAACATGACAAGGATACCCACTCTCACCACTCCTGTTTAACATAGTACTAGAAGTCCTAGCAACAGTAATCAGACAACAAAAAGAAATAAGAGGTATTCAAATTGGCAAAGAAGAAGTCAAACTCTCTCTCTTCACAGAAGACATGAAACTTTATATGGAAAACCCAAAAGACTCCACCCCTAAACTACTAGAACTCATACAACAATTCAGTAATGTGGCAGGATACAAAAGCAATGTACAGATATCAGTTGTTTTCTTATACACTAACAATGAAAATACAGAAAGGAAAATTAGAGAATTGATTCCACTTACTATAGCACCAAGAGCCATAGGATACCTGGAAATAAACCTAACCAAAAAGGTAAAGGATCTGTACTCAAGGAACTACAGAACACTCATAAAAGAAATTGAAGAAGACATAAAAAGATGGGGGACCATTCCATGCTCATGGACCAGAAGAGTAAACATTGTTAAAATGTCTATACTGCCTAGAGCAATCTATATTTTCAATGCCATTCCAATCAAAATTCCACTGGCATTTTACAAAGAGCTGCAGCAAATAATCCTAAAATTTGGACGCCTGGGTGGCGCAGTTGGTTGGACGACTGCCTTCGGCTCAGGTCATGTTCCCGGAGTCCCGGGATCGAGTCCCTCATCGGGCTCCCAGCTCCATGGGGAGTCTGCTTCTCCCTCTGACCTTCTCCTCGTGCATGCTCTCTCTCACTGTCTCTCTCTCAAATAAATAAATAAAATCTTTATTAAAAAAAAATAATAATCCTAAAATTTGTATGGAACCAGAAGAAATCCTGAACTACCAAGGAAATACTGAAAGAAAAACAAAATGACGTTGCCTGATTTCAAGCTTTACTACAAAGTTGTGATCACCAAGACAGCATGGTATTGACACAAAAACAGACACACACACCAGTGGAACAGAGTAGAGAGCCCAGATATGGACCCTCAACTTTATGGTCAAATAATCCTCAACAAAGCAGGAAAAAATAAACAGTGGAAAAAAGACAGTCTCTTCAATAAATGGTGCTGTGAAAATTGGACAGCTATGTATAGAAGACTGAAGCTTGACCATTCTCTTACACCATACATAAAGATAAACTCAAAATGGATAAAAGACCTCAACGTGAGGCAGGAATCCATCAGAATCCTAGAGGAGAAAATAGGCAGTAGCCTCTTTGACATCAGCCACAGCAACTTCTTTCAAGACATGTCCCCAAAGGTAAAGGAAACAAAAGTGAAAATGAACTTTTCGGACTTCATCAAGATGGAAAGCTTCTGCACAACAAAGGAAACAGTCAACAAAACAGAGAGGCAACCCACGGAATGGGAGAAGATATTCGCAAACGACACTACAGGAAAAGGGCTGATAACAAAGATCTATAAAGAACTCCTCAAACTCAACACACACAAAACAGATAATCATGTCAAAAAATGGGCAGAAGACATGAAAAGATGCTTTTCCAAAGAAGACACACAAATGGCTAAGAGACACATGAAAAAATGTTCACCATCACTAGCTACCAGGGAGATTCAAATCAAAACCACATTGAGATACCACCTTATGCCAGTTAGAATGGCCAAAATTAACAAGACAGTAAGCAACGTGTGTTGGAGAGGATGTGGAGAAAGGGGAACCCTCTTACACTGTTGGTGGGAATGCAAACTGGTGCAGCCACTTTGGAAAACAGTGTGGAGATTCCTTAAGAAATTTGATACGGTGCTATCCAATGACCTTGCAATTGCGCTACTGGGTATTTACCCCAAAGATACAGATGTAGTGAAAAGAAGGGCCATCTGTACCCCAATGTTCATAGCAGCAATGGCCACAGTCACCAAACTATGGAAGAACCAAGATGCCCTTCAACAGACAAATGGATAAAGAAGATATGGTCCATATATACAATGGAGTATTATGCCTCCATCAGAAAGAATGAATACCCAATGTTTGTATCAACATGGATGAGACTGGAGGAGATTATGCTGAGTGAAATAAGTCAAGCAGAGAGAGTCAATTATCGTATGGATTCACTTATTAGTGGAGCATAAGGAATAACATGGAGGACATGGGGAGATGGAGAGGAGAAGTGAATTGGGGGAAATTGGAAGGGGAGATGAACCATGAGAGACTGGATTCTTAGAAACAAACAGGGTTTTGGAGGGAAGAAGGGTGGGAGGTTGGGTGAACCTGCAGGTGGGTATTATGGAGGTCACGTATTGTGTGGTGCATAAGCAATGAATTCTGAAACACTGAAAAGAAATTTAAAAAAATAAATAAAAATTTTTAAAAAATAAGATTCTCTGTCTCTCCTTCTCCCTCTGTACTTCCCATCCACCATGCACTAAAAAAAAAAAAAAAAAAAAAAAAAAAAAAAAAAAAAAAAAAAATTACATAGAACTACACAGACTTGGGGTGCCTACATGGTTTGGTCCATTAAGTGTCTGTATAGCTCAGGTCCTGATCCCAGCCAGGGTCCTGGGATCAAGACCTGTGTTGAGCTCCCTGCTTACTGGAGAATCTGCTTCTCCCTTTCCCTCTGCCTGCTGCTCCCCAGCATGTGCTCCCTCTCTCTCTGTGTCAAATAAATAAATAAAATCTTTAAAAAAGAGAACTATATAGACTCAAAGACACACAAATGAGTGCACAGAAAACTGGTAAAATCTGAATAATTTCTGTGGATTGTACCAGTGTCAATTTCCTGGTTTTCATATTGTACATAGTTATCTAAGATGGTACCCATTGAGGGAAACGGGTGTTCTCTGCACTGTTCTTGCAAAATCCTGTGAATCTATAATAATTTCAAAAGAAAAAAGAAAAACTATTGCTTCATACAACAGTTTGCATAGGTCTCAAGGGTATTATGCAGAGTGAGAAAAGCCAAACGCAAAAGGCCACACACTGTATCAATCCATTTATACAACATTCTCAACCTGACCAAAATATAGAGCTAGAACACAGATTAGTTGTCAGAGGTTTAATGGCAAATGTAGGAAAAGGGGGACATGTGATTATTAAGAGATAGCATAAGGGAGATGGTTGTGATTCTGGAAAAGTTCTTGATTTTCACTGCAGAGATGGTTACAGGACGCTCCACAGGTAACAAAATGGCATGGGACAACACAGACACATTGTACCAATACGGATTTCCTGGTTTGGCTACTGTACTAACATTACACAAAACGTAACCAATGAAGGAACCTGAATGAGAGGCCCAGGCCCTCTCTGTATTGTCTTTGCAGCTTCCTGTGAATCTACAGCTATTTCAAAATAAAAAGTTAAAAAAAAAAAAGTCCCCCAGGTGACCTATATGAACACAAATATTTGAAAAACACTGATTCTGCTGAGTCACAAATATTAAATAGGCAGGAATAGAATCATGATTTGTTCAGACCATTAGTTAGCAACCTAGTTACCTGGGGAGCTAAAAACAAAACAAAGTAAAAATAGCCCAGGCTAACTACATCAGATTCTGACCCGATAATTCTCAGATTCTAGGGCCTGAGATTCTGCATTTCTAACAATATCTCAGCAGCAGCAAAGAACAACTTCTGCCAAGAAAGGAGCACCACTGACTACTATTGCCTAAGTAGGTGCTTTAGTTATTATGTTCAAGAAAACTAGTTACTAATCTGTTATTTTCTTTTTTATCTCCTCACCAAAGTAGTAATAGCAAGAGCTAATACTGGAAAGCATTATGAAGGCTTTGAGCTGTTATGAAAAATGAAATATATTTGCAAATATAAGAAGTAAAATCTTTATTTACAAATAATTCCATAATCGCTAGTGATTTTATGTGAATAAACTAGTATTTATATATTCACATAAACACTAAAAGAGCCTTCACGGATACAGAAGAGAGCTGTGGAGAGAAAAGTATAAGTCATTCTTTAAAGACTTGAAGAATCCTTTGTTCTCAATCAGCAAAACTCTGAACAAACAGTCCAGAACTGTTAGGAGCCATCCCTAGCTAGGATGTGGTTGCTAGTAGCTGCACCCCTGTCTAGTAGCCACCTCTGTCCCCACTGAGCACCAATAACTCTGATATGCTGTGAGCAAAAATGAATGCGATGCACAGACAGCATCAGAGCAGAGAGAGAGACTGAGAGAGACAGGGACACAGATGGCTTCATGGGTCCAGTTGCTTTCTCTGATCTACCTTCCTTTCTCAGTTATTATGATTTTATTTTTTACGCTAAGTCCTCAATTATTTTCAATACTTATATTTGTTTTGATTCTTGCAATTATTAGACTTGATTTAAATTTTGATTATTACCCAAGTGATAGACGTATATGTCCCTAAAAGATCAAATAGTACTTTAGATTTAAAAACGGAAAAATAGCAATCCCTGCTCGGCCATGCCCCACTTCGAAGACCCATCCCTTACTGCCTTTTCACTACTTGATCTATTTTTGACCTCCCTTTTCCTATATATTTAGACTACCATCTTTGAA
Source organism: Mustela erminea (assembly GCF_009829155.1). NCBI lineage: Eukaryota > Metazoa > Chordata > Mammalia > Carnivora > Mustelidae > Mustela > Mustela erminea. The sequence goes on along the minus strand of NC_045614.1, from coordinate 118,363,887 downwards.
TCAGTTTTAGAGGTTATTTATTAACTTTCTGCACTGGATGAGGACTCAGCGCTCAAAAACTCACTTCACTATGCATAACTTCTACCTCTCCTTATCCTCTTGAAAGAATTACATCATTGTTAAAAAATTTCACTCTCCAGTGTTTACATTATTATGATTAAATAACATTCTCTGATATTGAATAACATACTGTGATAATATGCTGAGAAAAAAGTACCACAATTATATATGTATTCTTTGGGTTTAATTTAGAATAACAACCATTAATGTTTGCTTAGAAATTTCTTATTTACCTATTTCAAAATCTCAGAACTATGAAAACTCCCTCAATGTATTCAAACATAAGAGATAATCTGCCAGTCCAATTTTATTTTTTTAATTCTCCTGCTGCATTTGTTTTCCTGATTTTATTTTTTTCTAATTTAAATTCCAGTGTAATTAACATACAGTGTTATATTAGTTTCATGTGTATAAGTTATTGTGATTTTTTAAAATAATGTTTTACTTATCAAAATAATATATGTATATGTTTTTAAGAGTTAAATCAGTTTATTAGGCTTCTAATATACAACTGCATTACCTTCCTTCACCCCTCTCCATTTCCTTTTGTTTTTGTTTTTGTTTTTCAAAGATCATAATTATTTGTCAGAGAGCGAACACAAGCAGGGGGAGTGGCAGGCAGAGGGAGAAGCAGGCTCCCCACTGAGCAGGGAGCCTGATGCAGGGACTCTTGTTTCTCTTCCTCTGCCCCTTCCCCCATTCGCTCTCTCAAATAAATAAACAAATCTTTAAAAATACAATTACTTACTAGTTTATCTATTTACTTACTTAATTTTAAATGTACTTTTCTCTCAATTTCTCCCCCTTCCTGCTCTAATCTGAGTTGTTTGTATTCTAGGCCTGCTATGCTATAGTGCTCTGGGAATTATGTTTCCCATCACCCACCCCACCATCCCTCTCCTTTCTCTTATGTTGTATTCCTGACTTACTGGAGGCCCCAGATTTCACTTTGGATTCACTCACTTGTTCTAATGGAGGACATCTCCAGAGCTTCCTGAAGAGGAGCACATTGGAGTAAAGATTCTTAAGTCTGCTCTCACGTTTGGCAGCTGTAGAATTCTAGATTGGATTTCATTTTCCCTTGGAATTTTGAAGGGGTTGCCTTACAGTGGTGCAACTTTCATCTCTTTAGTTTGTGATCTGTTCGCCTCTCATTCCTAGAGTTTTAGAATCTTTTTAACCCTATGTTTTAAAATATCACAATGCTTTGTCTTTGTGTGGGATTTTTATTGTTGTTGTTGTTCATTCAATTTGCTGGGTCCTCAGGAGGCTCTTTCAATCTGGGGACTCACACACTTCTGTTCTGAGAAATTTTCTTGTACTTTTTTCCTTGATTATTTTCTCTTTTCTTTTCTAATGTTCTTTCTTTTGAGAACTCGCTTATCTTCTTATATTTCCTCTCCTTATTTACCCCTTTTTCTCCCACTCTTTTTTTCCTCACTTTTCTCAGGAGAAGTCTAGCTTCCAAAGCATCTATTAATTTTTAGTTTAGCTAATACGTGTTTAATTTCCAAAAACCTCTTTCTTGAACACTGAATATTCATTTTTAGAGCACCCTTTTCTTATTGCATAGATTCAATAATATCTTCACCTTGGATTGTCTCTTTTCCTCTAGATTTCTTGAATGTTTCATTTTCTCTTTCATATTAAATTATTTTCTTAAACCTCTCATCATCCTCAGGTTCTGTCCATGTTTAAGAGTATGGCACAAAACCAAAACAAAATAAAACAAAAACCTGGTTAGAAGCTAAATGTGGGCTTCACTAAAAGGTGATCAGGCTGGGACCCAGCTATTTCCCGTGGGGCCTCCTTTCCCTATGGCCAACATCAAAGTTTTGTTTTGTTTTTTTTTTAAGATTTTATTTATTTATTAGACAGAGATCACAAGTAGGCAGAGAGAGGGAAAGAGAAGCAGGCTCCCTGCTGAGCAGAGAGCCCCATGTGGGGGCTCGATGCTGGGGCTCGATCCCAGGACCCTGGGACCATGACCTGAGCTGAAGGCAGAGGCTTTAACCCATCGAGCCACCCAGGCGTCCCTAAAAGTTTTTTCTTTGGATTAACTGGTTTCCCAAAAGAAGAATCCTCCCATTGACAAACCTAAAAATGAGTCTTATGACAGCTGAGTTGGGGCAGAAGGCTAGAGTCCAACTCTTAATTACTCTTTCCAGTAGAATCTCCCTTCCCTCTGCTATTTCTCCTATTCCCAATCCAGTCCCTCTAACTGAACATCTCTACAGAGTAAACTCTCAGTCTTCTATTGGGGTAGTGAATTGGAGCCTGGGTACGTAGAGAAAAGTTCTAGAGGCTTTTTTAATTTGTTCAGGCTGCATAACAAAATAGCATAGAGTGAGTATTTTTTAAAGATTTTTATTTATTAATAATGTACTGTATGGTGATGAATATAATAAAAAATGAAACATTAAAAAATATTTTATTTATTTATTTGAGAGAAAGAGAGAGAAAGCACAAGAGGGGAGAAAGGGCAGAGGGAAAGGGAGAAGCAGACTCACCACTAAGCAGGGAGCCTGACCAGGGCTCTATCCCAGAACCCTGGGTTCATGACCTGAGCCAAACACAGATGCTTAACCCACTGAGCCAGCCAGGCACCCAGACTGAGTGTTTTAAACAATAAATATTTATTTCTCACAGTTCTGGAACCTGGGACATCTATACCAAGACATGGACAGTTTTTGTGTCTGGTGAGAGCCTGCTTGCTGGTTCAGAGAAAGCTGTCTTCTCACCGCGTCCTCAAATCATGGAAGGGACAAAGGAGTTCTCTGTGGTCTCTTCTGTAAGGGCACTAATCCCAAACATAAGGGTTCTATCCTCATGACCTAATCACCTCCCAAAGGTCCACCTACTAATAACATCACATTAGGGGTTAGGATTTTAACATATGAATTTCAGGGGGGCAGGGACAGTAGTAGACACAAATATTCAGTCCATAATAAATCCTCAATAATAATAATAATTGTTGTTATTATTATTATTGTTCTTTTTCTCCTTCTCCTTCTCCTTCTTTTTCTCCAGAGAGTGGGCAAGGGGCAGATGGAGGAGAGAGAATCTCAAGCAGGCTCCTTGCCCAATGCAGAGTCCAATGTGGGGCTCAGTCTTGTGACCTGAGATCATGACCTGAGCTGAAATCAAGAGTCATACACTCTCTACTAATTGAGCCACCCAGGTGCCCCCCAAATGCTTTCTTATGTAGACTCTCATTTTCATATAGACTTTCTCAAATGTTCAATCCCATTCATTCCCCTGCCTGCTGTATCTAATTCAAGCCTTTCCAAGACTGGCTTGCTTCTTGGAGTTACCCTCTGTAGGCAGTTAGAGTTGAGAAAATGAAAATCAGCCCTGGTGGTACTCAGACTGTGATATTCCTAACAGAACATAAATAATGTTTCCAATGGACTGGACAAGAGTACATAAAGCGTTTCTCTTTTTTTTTTTTAAGATTTTATTTATTTATTTGACAGAGGGAGAGAGAGATCATTAGCAGGCAAAGAAGCAGGCAGAGAGAGGGGGAAGCATGCTCCCTGCTGAGCAGAGAGCCAGATGCGGGGCTTGATCCCAGGACCCTGGGATCATGACCTGAGCTGAAGGCAGAGGCTTAACCCACTGAGCCACCCAGGCACCCCAAAGTGTATTTCTATACAGAGCTATACCACAGCTGGAAAAATGACTAATAATCTTTTCTTGTGACTGCCGCTTTGCTTCTAGTGACATGCCCTGTCTGGTTTTATTTCTTCAGTTTTCTGAACAAAGATTTCTAAGACATCCAATTGCTGAAATTGCCCTATTTCTCAACTATATCCCATCCTTTTTCCTAATCCTCCTTTAGAATCATTCAGCACAAACCAGCCCTCTAATAATTCCTTCCCAATTCTGTACTGAGATGCTTCCAAGATTCCTCTGGTATGCATTCTCCCTTGCTGCAGAAAACTAAATAAACATAATTTTGTTTAACTCCAGGTATGTTGCTGGTAATTTCTGGTGAATGTTGACAGAACTCAGCTTTTATGGATGGCTAAATTAGCTAACCCTCATGTATCTACTTTCTGATTCTAAAATACTGTTGGGCGCCTGGGTGGCTCAGTGGGTTAAGCCGCTGCCTTCGGCTCAGGTCATGATCTCAGGGTCCTGGGATCGAGTCCCGCATCGGGTTCTCTGCTCCGCGGGGAGCCTGCTTCCTCCTCTCTCTCTCTCTGCCTGCCTCTCTGCCTACTGGTGATCTCTCCGTGTCAAATGAATAAATAAAATCTTTAAAAAAAAAATAAAATAAAATAAAAAAATAAAATAAATAAAATACTGTTGACCTCTCTCTGAGGTTGCTACAAATTGTGTTATCTCTCTGCCTCTTATTGTGAACCAACACTCTATTGCTGAAGATGTTTCAAACTGGATTTCTATCACTTGCAACAGATTCTTGACTGTCTTCAAGGAAGAAAGAATACTGAAACAGGAATCAATGAATGAACAAATCTCACACAGCATCTGCCACAGTCAGCATATAAGCCATGGCATTGAATCTAGGCCATATGTGAATATCTCCAGAAGCAGTCCTTCCACAAAATGTTAGACCTGTTGACCAAACTCCAACGGTATGCCAAATTCAACCAGACCGAAACTTAATTCATCCTCTTTTGTCACCAGGCTTGCTCTCCTCCCCATCCTTGATTATGCCAGCTAACCTACAAGTTAGTCGGTCACACAAGACAGATACTGGGGATTCTGTCTACAAGGTACCCTCTTCCTCACCTCCAAACACCCCATGGTCACCAAGTCCTGACAATTTTACCTCCTACATACTTGTTGGATTTGTTCTGTTCCTCTGTCCCTAGTGCTACTGCCCCCATTTCAAAGTCTTTACCATCTGTCACCTAGAACAATACAACAGCTTCTAACTCTTTTCTCTATCTTCAGGGAAGCACCCCCTCTTCCATACCATTTTTGCTAAAAATTCAAACCAGATATTTATGCTATCATTTATCAATATGTTCCTCTTGGCTACAGCATAAACACTAAGCTTCTTTGTAACACAAACAAAATCCTCCCATACCTGGTCCCTGTTCACTTTTCCAGTCTAAAAATAGATCCACCTTTAATGCTTTCTTCCAGAAATTTAACGCTTTCTTCCAGAAATGCCAAAACATGTTGCTTCTCATTTCCTTTGAATATGCATTCTCTCTGGCCAACAATTTCTCCCTTCTTTACTATATGGCTAATTCCTGCTCATCTTCCAAGAAGGCTTTTCTATCCTGCACTCCCCAGCCCAGAGAACATGTGTCTAACCCAAAAGACTAAGGTTTTCATGTGTAGGGTTTTGCTTTTATTCAACTTTGTATTCCCGAGTGAGTAGCATAAACACAGGCACATAACAGGCATTCTTTAAATAATTGCTATCAGGTTAAAAGAGGATGTTATAGCTGTATGATACTTTAGGTAAGCCTCATGGTAACCACAAAGGAAAAATGTGTCATAGATACACAAAAGATTGTGATAAAAAAAAAAAAAAGTCAAAGCATATTGCCACCCAAACTCATCAAATCACAAAGGAAGACAGAAGAAAGGAACCAATGAATAAAGGATCTACAAAACAATCAGAAAACAATTAACAAAACGGAAATAGTAAGTCCTTAACTATCAGTAGTTATTTTAACATAAATGGATTAAATTCTCTAATCAAAAGACAAAGAAAGGATGAGTGGATTAAAAAAAAATTAGATCCAGAGGTCTGGGGGGCTTAGTCAGTTAAGTATCTGCCTTTGGCTCAGGTTATGATCTCAGGGTCCTGGGATCAAACCCTGTCTTTGGCTCCCTGCTCAGAAGGGAGTCTGCTTCTCCCTCTCTCTCTTCCCCTCCCTGAAGCCCCTGCTCATGCTCTCTCTGTCTCTCTCTCAAATGAATTTTTAAAATTAAAAAAATATTAGATTTAGTGATATGTTGCCTACAAGAGATTCAGCCTAGCTTTAAGGACACATCTAGGCTGAGAATAAAAGGATGGAAAAAGATATTCCAAGCAAATATTAACTGAAAGAAAGAAGGAATAGACTTTAGCTAAAATAGACTTCAAGTTAAAAATGGTCAAAAGAAACAAAGATGGTGATTATAAGTGGTAAAAGGGTCAATTTATGAAGAAGGTATAATAATTGTAAATATTCTGGCATCTCACATGAGAGCCCTTAAATATATAAAGCAAATACTAACTGGAAAAAATAAATGAGAAATAAACAGCAATGCAATAATAGTAATAACTTTAACACCCCACTCTCAACAAAAGATATGTCATCATCCAGATATAGAATCAAAAAGCAAACTGTAGATTTGAACAGCGCTATACACCAAATGGACCTAGGAGACATACACAGAACATTCTTTCCAATAGCAGCAGGATACACATTCTTCCCAAGTGCAAATGGAACATTTTCTAGGATAAATCATGTTAGGTCACAAAACAATTCTCAACAAATACAAGAAGATAGAAGTCATATGAAGTATCTTTTCTGACCATGATAGTATGAAACTAGAAATCAGTAACAAGAAGAAAGTTGGAAAATTAACAAATATGTTTATATTAAACAACATATTCCTGAACAACCAATGGATCAAAGAAGAAATTTTAAAAGATCAAAAAATATCTTGAGACAAAAATGGAAACACAACATACCAAAACTCACAGGATGCAACAAAAGCACTTCTAAGAGGAAAGTTTATAGCTGTAAGTGCCTATATTAAAAAAAAGAAATCTCAAATAACCTAACATTACTTCTCAAGAAACTACAAAAAGAACAAACTAAGGCCAAAGAAGGAATTGAATAATAAAAAGTAGAGCAGAAATAAATGAAATGGAAAATAATAGAAAAGATTAACAAGATTAAGAGTTGGTTCTTTGAAGAGATAAAATTGGCAGACATTTAGCCAGACTATACACTAAAAAATGAACAACCTAAAAAATAAAATAACCCTATCCACAATAGCATCAAAAATAATAAAATACTTAGAAACAAACTTAAGCGGGAAAACACTGAAAACCAAGACATTGATGAAAAGAATTGAAGACAATACAAATAAAGGGGAAAATATCCCATGTTCATGAACCAGAAAAATATGATTAAGATATCTATACTGCCAAAATCTTATCTATTGTCTATAGTCAATGCAGTCACTATGATAATTCCAATGACTTTTTTTTTTTTTTAACACAAGTAAGAAAAACAATCCTAAATTGGTACGGAACCATAGAAGACCCTGAATAGTCAAAGCAATCTTCAGAGAGAAGAACAAAACTGGAGGCGTTACGCTTCCTGATTTTAAAATGCACTGATGAGCGAAAAAGATTTAAAAATGGACCAAGGACTTTGGCTGAAAATAAAAATAATTTTGAATTTGCACTCTCCATAAAAAATTGGAAAAAAAAATTCACTAAATAATATTCGCAAAACCTTTTAAAAAATCAAATAAATATTTTTTGGCCATTTTGCTTTTTCTTTCATTTTCAGCCTATCCCTATGCTATTGAATTTGAAGTAAGTTTCTTTTTTTTTTTTTCTTTAAGATTTTATTTATTTATTTGACAGGCAGAGATCACAAGCAGCCAGAGAGGCAGGAGGAAGCAGGCTCCCTGCTGAGCAGAGAGCCCTGATTGGGGGGGGGGGGGAGCTTCATCAAAGGACCCTGAGGTCATGACCCCAGCCGAAGGCAGAGGTTTTAACCCACTGAGCCACACAGGTGCCACTTGAAGTAAGTTTCTTATAAGCAACATCTTGTTGGATCAAATTTTATTTTATTTTAGTATAGTTGACACACAATACCACATTAGTTTCAGGTGTACAACATAGTGATTCAACTCTCTATGCAGTATGCTATGCTCACCACAACTGTAGCTCCCATCCGTCACCATGCAACACTATCACAGGACCACTGACTATTTCCTATGCTGTGCTTTTTATTCCTGGGCCTTATTCACTCCATGACTGGAAGCCTGTATCTCCCATTCCCCTTCACTCATTTTGCCTATCATCCTACTCCCTACGGATCAAAAACAATATGAAGCCATCCCGCCAGTCTTGTAATGATATTTTTAAACCGCCCACGTTTAAAGTAAATATTGATATGTAAGGGCTTAAGTATGTCATTGTATTATTAGTTTTCTGTTTCCTCTGTTTCTCATTCCTGTGTTTCCCTTTTCTTACTTTCCAGTAGATTATTTGGACACATGAGATTCCATCTGGATTTATTTGAAAATTTTTTTAGTATATTGCATTGTATGGTTTTCTTAGTGTTTGCTCTGTGTATTAGAATATACATATGCAAGTTACCATAGCTATTCATACCATAGCTGGTATGAATGTTTTCCACTTTGGGGGAAACGTAAAAACCATATGTCATTTGGGTCCCTTTACACTCTCCACTATTTAAATATAGTAATCTTATATATTTCCATTATATACAATATGCACCACATTAGATAATGTTATGATTTTTGGTTCAATAATCAAATATGACTGAAGGAACTTAGGAGAAGGCTAGCACGCGCACACACACACACGTACAAACCTTGTGCATATGTGACTTTATAGTTGTGCTGGTATGTTTTAAGGGTAAATTTCTAGAAGTGGAACTTATCTATTGAATGGCAAATTTAACTGTAATTTTGCTAATATTGTCCAGATATTTCCCCAGGTGCTGTATCATTTTGCATTCATGAAATTGCCCGTTTCCTCACAAACCTCTCCAAAAGTGTTTATTTTCAAATTTTTGGATTTATACCAATCTCACAGGAGAAATGATAGCTCAAGGTAATTTTAAGTTGTATTTATATTGTTACGATTTAATTTGAACTTTTTTTTATATGTTTAAAGACCGTTTCTACTTCTTTGTCTGTGAACCATTCTGTCTCCATTTCTTAAAAACTTTTCTTGTTTCTCCTCACGATACTACCTCTGTCTTCAAGGAAGGCTGGAAAACACATTTCGAACTCAAGTCAAGTCAAGTCAAGGATTTACTTCATAAGGAAGAAGGCAAGATAGGGAACTGAAAATCTCAGTCCCAATTTATCTTGATTTCCATTTCACCTTTCATTTTCAAAGGTCCTTACTGAGATAAAAAAGTGAAGCAGCCAAAGCAGCAAGAAGTGTTAATAGTGATCAGCTGGGGAAATGGGACGGTAATGGGAATGAATTACTTATCTTGCACCCAATAATGGGTTTCTCCTTGGAAAATGAGATTTCTGAATCTGCTTTTATCATGAAGCCAAATAAATTAATAAAAACAGAGTAATTCCCCCCCCCATTACCCCTCTCACCATAAGGCTGGCCGTTTTGTTTTGAAACTCCGCCTGCTTTTTGTAAACTGGCAAAGACTAAGAGCAGAAAAGTTTCTGTAAAGTGCAAGTTTTTGGAGATCTGATTCTAACAAAATTTGAATATATGAAAGTAAAAAACAAATTCATCTTCCATAAATCAATGACATGAAACATATGGGAAGGGGATTTCTGTAGCTTAATTGGGACTAAAGAGACATGACAATTAGTTTTCATCATGGACCTTGTTTGGATCTTGTTTTTGAAAAAACTAACTGAAAAATGATGTTTAGGAGATGGAAATGTGTGTCTTTGATGATATTGAGGCATTAATGTTCTTTTTTGTTAGGTGTGAAAATGATATGTTGATGTAAGAAAATGTCCATATTCTATAGAGAATTATGTAGGAGTGAAATGACCTGCGATCTTCTTAAAATGCTTGAGACAATAGAGAAAAGGATAAAAGGAAGTAAGGGAGGGCGGGAGAGCAGAAGGAAAAAGAGAAAAGAAGTAAAGTATGGCTTGATAATTATTGAAAATGAGATGCTGAGTATATGAGGGTTCATTTATTATTTTCTCTAGTGTATGTTTGAAAAAGTTTATAAAAGCTATGAAAAATACCAAGAGTATGCAGAGTAAAAATGGAAAAATAAATTAAAGTGAGATTCTCATCCAAATTAATTATCCTTTGAATATACCAAACCTCATCATTTTTATGAGCAAATTAATGACACATCCCTTTAAAAGTTATTTTTCAATGTTTCAAGTTTTTTCTGTTTTGTTTTTAAAGAGAGACAGAGAAAGCACAAGTAGGCAGAGAGAGAGGGGAAGCAGGCTCGCTGCCTAGGAGAGAGCCCGATGTGGGACTTGATCCCAGGACCCTGAGATCATGACCTAAGTCGAAGGCAGAGGCTTAACCCACTGAGCCACCTGGTGCCCCAATGTTTCAAGTTTTTATTTAATATTCTAGTTCTTTAACATACAGTGTAATATTAGCTTCAGGAGTAGAATTAAGTGATTCATCACTTACGTATAACATCCAGTGCTCAACACAACCAGTGCCTCCTCAATAACCAACACCCACTTGGCCCATCCCCTATCCACCTCCCGCCATCAACCCTCAGTTTGTTCTCTCTGGTTGAGTCTCTTATGGTTTGCCTCCCTCTCTTTTTTCTTTCCTTTATATTAATGTCTTTTGTTTCTAGAATTCTACATTTGAGTGAAATCCTATGGTATTTGTCTTTCTCTGACTTATTTTACTTCGCATAATACACTCTAGCTCCATCCATGTCATTGCAAATAGCAAGATTTCACTTTTTTATGGCTGAATGCGTATATATACGACTTCTTCTTTATCCATTCATCAGTCAGTTGACATTTGGACTCTTTCCATAATTTGGCTATTGTAGATAATCCTTCTATAAACTTTGGGGTGCATGTATCCCTTTGAATCAGTATTTTTGTATCCTTTGGGTAAATACCTAGTAGTGCAATTGCTGGGTCATAGGGTAGTTCTATTTTTAACTTTTTAAGGAACCTCTATACTGTTTTCCAGAGTGGCTGTACCAGTTGGCATATCCACCAAGAGTGTAAAAGAGTTCCATTTTCTCCACGTTCTCCCAAGCATCTGTTGTTTCCTGTGTTATTAATTTTAGCCATTCTGACAGGTGCAAGGTGGCATCTCATTGTAGTTTTCCCTGATGATGAGTGATGCTGAGCATTTTTTCATGTGTTGGTTAGCCATCTGTATGTCTTTTTTGGAAAAATGTCTATTCATGTCTTTGTCCACTTCTTAACTGGATTACTTGTTTTTGGGGTGTTGAGTTTGATAAGTTCTTATGTATTTTGGATACATTTTATCAGTATGTCATATCTTTATCAGATATGTCATTTGCAAATATTTTCTCCCATTCTGAAGTTTGCCTTTTAGTTTTGTTGATTGTTTCTTTCACTGTGCAGAAGGTTTTAATTTTGATGAAGTCCCAACAGTTCATTTTTCCTTTTGTTTCCCTTGCCTCTAGAGACATGTCTAGTAAGAAGTTGCAATGGTCAGTGTCAAAGAGGTTGCTGACTGTGTTCTCCTCTAAGATTTTAGTGGTTTCCTGTCTCACATTTGGGTCTTTTATCCATTTTGAATTTATTTTCTGTAATGTATAAGAAAGTGGTCCAGTTTCATTCTTTTGCATGTTGTTTTCCATTTCCCAACACCATTTGTTAAAGAGACTTTTTACCATTGGATTATTTCCTACTTTTCTACTTTTCCTACTTGTTCCTAATGATTCTTTCCTACTTTAGCTGACCATATACTTGTGGGTCTATTTCTGGGTTTTCTTTTCTGTTCCATTGACCTGTGTGTCTGTTTTTGTGCCAGTACCATACCATCTTGATCACTACAGCTTTGTAATATAGCCTGAAGTTAGGAATCATGATGCTGTCAGCTTTGCTTTTCTTTTTCAGGGTCTTTTGTGATTCCATACAAACTTTAGGATTGTTTGTTCTAGCTCTGTGAAAAATGCTGGTGATATTTTGATAGGCATTGCATTAAATGTGTAGATTGCTTTGGGCAGTATAGACATTTTAACAATGTTTGTTCTTTCAACCCATCAGCGTGGATTATTTCTCCATTTGTTTGTGTCATCTTCAATTTCTTTCCTAAGCATTCTATAGTTTTCAGCATATAGAGCTTTTATTTATTTCGTTAGGTTTATTCCTGGGTATCTTTTTTTTTTTTTTTTGGTGCTATTGCAAATGGGATTGATTCCTTGATGTCTCTTTCTGCTGCTTCATTTTTGATATAGAGAAATGCAACAGATTTCTGTACATTAATTTTGTACCCTATGACTTTGGTGAATTCATGTTATAGTTCTAGCAATTTGTTGGTGAAGTCTTTCAGGTTTTCTACATAGAGTATCATGTTGTCTGTGGATAGTGAAAGTTTGATTACTTCCTTGCCAATCTGGATGCCTTGTATTTCTTTCTGTTGTCTTATTGCTGAGACTGGGACTTCCAGTACTATGTTAAATAACAGTGGTAAGAGTGGACATCCCTGTCTTTTTCCTGGCTCTAGAGGAAAAGCTCTGTTTTTCCTCATTGAGAATGATACTAGCTGTAGGTCTTTTGCAAATGGTATATTGAGGTATGTTCCCTCTATCCCTACTTCACTGAGGGGTTTTATCAAGAACAGATGTTGTACTTTGTCAAATGCTTTTTTCTGCATCTATTCAGAGGATCACGTGGTTTTTATCCTTTCTTTTATTAATGTAGTATATCGCATTGATTGATTTGTGAATATTGAATCACCTTGCAGCCCAGGAACAAATCCCACTTAATTGTGGTGAATGATTCTTTTAATGCACTGTTGGATTCAATTTGCTAGAATTTTGTTAAGGATTTTTACATCCATGTTCATCAGGGATGTTGGTCTGTAATTCTTCTTTTTAGTGGGTCTTTACCTGGTTTTGGGATCAAGGTAATGCTGGCCTTGTAGAATGAGTTTGGAATTTTCCCTTCCAGTTCTATTTTTGGGAACAGCTTGAAAAAAATGGATATTAACTCATCTTTAAATGTTTGGTAGTATTCCCCTGGGAAGCCATCTGAGCCTAGACTTTTGTTTCTTGGGAGATTTTTGATTATTGATTCAATTTATTTGCTGGTTATCAGTCTATTCAAATTTTCCTCCTGTTTCAGTTTTGGTAGTTTATATGTTTCTAGGAATTTATTTCTTCCAGATTGCCCAATTTGTTGGCATATAATTTTTCATAATATTCCCTTATAATTATTTGTATTTCTGGGATGTTCTTGTGATTTCTCCTCTCTTATTCATGATTTTATTTATTTGGGTCCTTTCTCTTTTCCTTTTCATAAGTCTGGCTAGGTGTTTATTAATTTTATGAATTCTTTCAAAGAACCAGCTTCTGGTTTCATTTATTTGTTTTACTAGGTTTTTTGGCTTTTTGTTTCTATATCATTTATTTCTACTCCAATCTTTATTATTTCCTCTCTTCTGTTGACGTTAGGCTTCATTTGTTGTTCTTTTTCCAGCTTGATTAGGTTGTGTATTTGATACTTTTCTTGCCTCTTAGGAAGGCCTGTATTGCTCTATAGTTCCCTTTTATGCCCACTTTCGTTATATCCTAAAGGTTTTGGACAGTCATGTTTTCATCATCATTTGTTTCCATGTAGGTTTTTTTTTGTTTTATCTCCTTTAATTTCCTGGTTAACCCATTTATTCTTTAGTAGGATGTTCTTTACCCCCCAAGTATTTGTGGTCTTTCCAAATCTTTTCTTGTGGTTGACTTCAAGTTTCATAGTGTTGTAGTAGGAAAAATATAAATGGTATGATCTCAATCTTCTTTTATTTGTTGAGGCCTGATCTGTGACTCAGTATGTGATCTATTCTGGAGAATGTCCCACGTGTACTTGAAAAGAATGTGTATTCTGCTGATTTTGGATAAAATGTTCTGCATATATCTGTTAAGTCCATCTGGTCCAGCGTGTCACTCAAAGCCAATGTTTCCTTGTTGATTTTCTGCTTAAATAATCTGTCTATTGATATGAGTAGGTTGTTAATGTCTCCTACTATCATTGTATTATTATTGATGAGTTTCTGTATTGTTCATTATTAATTGTTTTATATATTTGTTTTCTCCCAAGAAGGGGGCATAAATATTTACAATTGTTAGATCTTGTTGGATAGACCCCTTTACTATGATACAGCGCCCATTTTCATACCTTGTCACAGTCTTTGGTTTAAAATCTAGTTTATCTGATATAAGTATAGCTACCCCAGCTTTCTTTCAATGTCCATTAGCAGAGCATGGCGAATGGTTCTCTATCCTCTCATTTTCAATCTGCAGGTGTCTTCATGTCTGAAATGAGTCTCTGGTAGGCAGAGTATAGATGGGTCTTTCTTTTTTTTTTAAATCCATTCTGATAACCTATGTCTTTTGATTGGAGCATTTAGTCGATTTACATTCAAAGTGATAATTGATAGATATGAATTTACTGTCAAAGTGTTACTTTTCTGTTTCTTTCTCATCTTTGCTGCTTTTGGTCTTTCTTTTCCACCCAGAGTCCCTTTAATATTTCCTATAGGGCTAGTTTAGTGGTCACAAACTCCTGTAGTTTTTGTTTATTTGGGGAAAATCTTTATCTCTCCTTCTCTTCTGAATGACAGCCTTGCAGGATAGAGTATTCTTGGCTGCAGATGTGTCCCACTCAGCATGTTGAATATATCATGCGACTGCCTTCTGGCCTGCCAAATTTCTGCGGAAAGATCCACTGCTACCCTTACTTGTCTTCCTTTGTAAGTTAGGGATTTCTTTTCCCCTGATGATTTTAGGATTTTTTCCTTAACTCTATATTTAGCAAATTTTACTACAATATATCTTGGTGTTGGCCTGCTTTTGTTATTTTGATGGGAGTTCTCTGTGCCTCCTGGATTTGGAAGTCTGTTTCCTTCTCTAGATTAGGGAAGTTTTCAGTTATAATTTGCTCAAATAAACCTTATACCCCCTTTCTACTCTTTTCTTCTGGTACTCCTATGATATTAATGTTATGCTTTATAGAGTCACTGAGTTACCTAGGTCTACATTCACGATCCAATATTTTTCTTTCCCTCTTCTTTTCAGCTTCATTATTCTCCATAATTTTATCTTCTATATCACTTACTCATTCCTCCACTTCTTCTATATTTGTGGTCACTACAATTCAGTTTTGCATCTTAGTTATAGCATCTTTTATTTCAGACTGATTAGTTTTTATACCTTTTATCTCTGCAGTAAGGGACTCCCTGATGTCTTCTATGCTTGTCTCAAGCTCAGCTAATATCCTTATGATTGTTGTTTTAAATTCTGGATCACACATATTACCTATATCTGCTTTGATTAGATCCCTGGCTGTGACCTTTTCTTGTTCTGTTAGTATGAATTCCTCCTCCTTGGCATTTTGTCTAGGTCTATGTCTTCTGTGTTTTAGGAATGCCTCTTGTGTTCCCTGTTCCTGAGAGTAATGGCTTTATTAAGAAGAGGTCATATACTGTCCAGGGTCTGGTGCTTCAGGAAGTGTCTCTGGTGTATGCTGTGTGCAGTCAGTTGCTGTATTTTAGCTGCTCTTTCACTCAGGTCAGTCCTCTTTAGAGTTTCTCCTTGCCTGCAATGGGGACTAGACCTTGTCCAGAGGGTAGTGAGTTTTAACTGGATGTGCTCTGGCCTGCTCATCAAAAAAGGCCTGATCCCATTTCCACTACAGTTGAAGCTTTGCAGCACTCTATGATCAGTAAACTTGGTACACGAGGGGGGCTTGTGCTGTTTTTCTGGGGGAAGGGGCCCACTGCTATTCTGGTTCTCAGGCACACTTGAACTAGTAAAAAAGCACCTGCAGAGCACAGAAGGGTAGGGCTCAGTGTAAGCAGCTGAAGCCTCCACTGTGGGCACTGTACTACTCACTTAAGTCTTTCTATGCTGATGGTTGGAGGAGAAAAATGGCACTAGTCTTCTCCCTCCTCCCTAGAGAGGGGCGTTTGTGCCCACCCTCTCCAGGAAGCTTTCACAGAAAAGCAAACAATCACTCCTCGTTTATCCCAGGCATCCCTCAGATCCTTGCCTTCACCCTGTCTGTGTCCAGGCCATCTGCTCACCTGGCAGTGCAGTGCACCCATGTTTTATCAAAGGCGTGCCAAATGAGCTTCAAAACTCCAAATGTCAGGGGTGTGGCATGGACCTGCACTGGGGTCCTCTGGTGGAGGGTCTCCCCACACTCTGGCTGGTGCTGGTTTGTCCCAGAAGAGGAGTTGCACCAACATGCAGAACCTTGGAGTCTAGAGTAAAGCGCCTGAGTCCGAGTTAGCTGCCCTTAGCAGGAGTCTCTACTTCTATGCTTAAGGGGCAGGAAAGCCCAATGGTGCCTGCCATCTCTTTTGTCTCTGAGAAGCAATGCCACCTCTCCCAGATGCACTCCAAGAAGGGGGAACCATCTCTCCCAGTGAGTCCCAGGGGATCCTCAGATTACAGCTGTCTGCCCCCAGGCCCCTGCCCTCCTTCTCCACAGGAGCACTGCAGTGTGCACCAAGCTCAACACCAGCCACGGCATGGACTTCATAAACTCCAGTCTTTCAGTTGCACTGATTGTAAAAACCCCTCTCATTTTCCCAGTCCATAGTTTTGGGAAAGCACTTTTCTGTGTGATCCCCTGTGCACTGCTTTCTCACTCTCTCTCCCTCCCTCCCTCCCTCTGGCTCTCTCTCCCTGCTCCATGATTAGGGCTCCCTCCCCTCTGCAGGACCCTTGATCATTTTCTCCCCCAAATCATGTCTCCACACCTCCTACCTTCCACAATGTGGTCTCTTCTCACCCTCTAGTTGTGCAATCTGTTCTGGTAATCCTCAGATCGATTTCTTGGATATTCAGAATGATTTGATATTTATCAAGGGGTGTTTGGGGGGAGGAAAGCACAGGGTCTTCCTACTCCTCTGCCACCTTAACTCTTCTCCTAAAAATTCTTCAACAAAGGGATTTTACATCTATGAAAGACAGGAAAACCAAGACCTGCATTCATTATGATGTTCCTCCTTAAATATTTTTTCCTTTCTTAACGGCTTCAGTATGTTTCTTGTTCATGTCAGACCTATGGATGCTGATACCTCTCCATGCAGAGGAAGGGAAGGCTAGAGAAGCAAGAGCTAAAAAAAGAAATGCCTTGACATAGAAGTCACACATAATACTTTTACAGACATCTTCACGGCCAACACAAGTCATGTGACTCTACCTGACTTCAAACAGGACAGGGAGTGTAATATTCTGCATGCCTGAAAGCAGAGAGCACCAGAAATTGGATATTGTGCAACAGTATAACACCTGCCACAAACCTAAACAATCAATTCATTTTCTTCCTAGAGATAACAAATACAACCATTTACTGAGGAAATGCTTTGTTTTCATCATCTTTTAATCTCAGTCTCCCTTGACATGGCTCAGCCTTCAGATCTTTGCAGGTATATATGTCTAAGTATAAATCTATCACATGCATACAGCACTTTACCTCTATTCCCAAATGCTGTAAATAAAGCCAGTACTCTAGAAAATAAAAAGTGTCATGTAGAAATTATTAGTAATATTCTAATAAGGAAGTCTAGTCAGATTTTATTCATTCATTCACTTATTTGGTTAAAGGAAAAAAAATTTAAAAATTCAGCATTGAGTGAAAAAGTTTGATAGCCAAGCAGGGAACCGGATCCAGAATAGAGTCTAGATAGACTCTTGGGGATAAGGGTCAAGGAAGGGAAAATGGAGTAAGTCTTTTAAAGCTAAAAGACTCTCTCTGTTCCATTTTAGGGATCAGTGTTTGACTAACTGGCTAGATCTAGACTTGCTGGTTTTGAAAGCACTGAACTGGCTCCTTGGAGGACCTCTATCTTTCTGAGTGGCTCACAATTATGGAGTCCAGGTGTCTCTGTTGGGGATGTGAAGTCCCTGACTTAACGCTATGGCATGTAGCTGCCTCCTGTCTGAGTCAGGAGTATGTCAGTCAGTCAGGTCTGCACTAGTATTAGCAAGCTTGTGGCCAGGACAGAGTTTACCAATTAATTCACCAAGTTGAATACCTCTTTACATGTCCCATCCTCCTTAGACCAAGGTAAGTCACCTGTGTGTGCTCCCATAACACTCTTTACTTACTTTATATAAAGTTAGCCATCACATTCTAATGCTGTTGAATTGCCAATTTTCCCCACTTTATTATAAGGTACAGCAGGGCAAAGGCTATATCTACCTTGATCACACTGTATTCCCAGTACCCAGTATAGTGCTGGACCAAAGGTATATACGAAGTGAATATTTTATTTTTTTGTCCCCTTCCCGTGCACAGTGATTTTTTTTTTTTTTTTTTTTTTTTTTTTTTTGATGGTGCGGGGAGAAGTTCAGAGAGAGGGAGAAAGAGTCTTAAGCAGACTCCAGGTTGAGCACTGAGCCCCATGAGGGGCTCAATCTCATGACCCTGAGATCTACAATGTGAGCCGAAACCGAGAGTTGGTCGCTTAACTGAATGCATCACCTAGGCACCACTGCAATGAATATTTTATTTTAAAATTAATGAGAGTTGGTGGGCCTGGGTGGCTCAGTCATTAAGCATCTGCCTTTGGCTCAGGTCATGATCTCAGGGTCCTGGGATTGAGCCACACTTCGGGCTCCCTGCTCCACAGGAAGCCTGCTTCTCCCTCTCCCACTCCCCCTGCTTGTGCTCTCACTGTGTCACTCTCTGTCTCTCTCTGTCAAATAAATAAAATCTTTAAAAAATTAATGAGAGTCTATATAAGACACTACTAAGCAGGAAGATGGAGCAAACCTGAATATAATTAAACCGTAATTCAAAGTCTGTAAAGAAACAATACAATAAATAGGAGAAGCCAATTCTTGTGAGGAGGAAAGCTTATTCAAACTGGGGGAATTAAATTGTTAAGAAAAAGAATATAAAATTATAAATACAAAATTTTACTTAAGTACAAAATTATACAAGAATATCAAATTATAAATACCTCATCTCGGAAGAGGTTCATGAAATTGAGGAGACTTGAAGCTTAAGCTTTGTTTCCTTCACAGTAAATGCATCTCTGGTAATAAGCGGACCAATGTACCAAAACTGTGAAGTCTCTGAAGAGTGATCAGAGATCTCTGCTGGGGATAATCAAAGATTTCACAGAAGAGATAAATTATGAACTTGATCTTACATACAGAAACAAGGTAAAAACACTGCAGGTGGGGAAAAATATGCTGAAACACACAAGTGAAAAAGAGCTAGAGACTATCTGTGAATAGTGAGAAGTGCTGTTTGGCTAGTATAGGTCTGGGTGGGGAAAGCCTTAGGATAGTGACTTTCAAACAGTGATCCTGGGCCAACAACATCAGTGTCACTTACCTCCAGCTCAGATTTATCCAGGTAGAAACTTGGGCTAGTGCACAGAAATCTATAGTTTGACAAGTACTGCTGGTGATTCTGATGCAGTTAAAGTTTGAAAACTCGGGCCTTAAGAAGTTAATTGAGCATCTGGGGCGCCTGGGTGGCTCAGTTGGTTAAGCAACCGCCTTCAGCTCAGGTCATGACCCCAGAGTCCCAGGATCAAGTCCTGCATTGGACTCCTAGCTCCACAGGAAGTCTGCTTCTCCCTCTGACCTCCTCCTCTATCATGCTCTCTCACTCACTCTCTTGGTCTCAAATCAACAAATAAAATCTTGGGGGAAAAAAAAAAGAAGTTAATTGAGCATCAGATGAAGCTATCCTTAACAAATTTAATTTCAGGCTGTTATACAAGATGGAGAGAAATGAGAAAAAAAGGATTATGACAGAAAGAGAATGAATTCTGTTCATCTCACAGCCCAAAATAAACTACAGATAAGCTAAAAAGTTGAAGTGAAAAAATACAACCAGATACTGGGTAGAAGAGAAGATTAATTTCACAACAACTTAAAAACATTCGTACCATTAACAAAATTAAAAAGCAAACAACAAACTTGAAAGAAATATATGCAACATATATCTCAGGTAAAAAGCTAAAAATTTTAACTTTCTTTAAAGAGATAAACAGCCCATAGAAAAATGGACAAAAGACATAAACTGAAAATTCTCAAGAGAAATAAATGACCAGTAAACACAGAAAATATTTAAGTTCACAAAAAACAAATACAAATTAAGATGGAATACTATGTTTTGTTTACCAAATTAGCAAAGCATTTTTTTTTTAAAGACAGAAACAACTTAATTATCCACCATGTAACTATTTAGTTGGTTATTTATAGTGGAATTCCACAGTGTCATTAACATTAACAGCATGAAGTATATTCAGGCTTTATTAAGGGAGGGGGGAGCTGCTGCAGAATAACATAATACTATCCAAATTTTTAAAACCAATTCTAAATGGATATAGATTTTTAAAAATAATAATAATGTACAGCCCCTGAGCGAAATGTTACCATGTTATCTGGGTTGTAGGATTATGGTAACTTTTTCTTTTTCTTTTTCTTTTGCTATTCATACTTTGATGTTGTTTCCATTAAGTGATAAAGATGTATCCCTTTTCTAATCAGGAAAAAAAACTGAGCTATACTACAAATGTGATAAAAAGTTGGGAGAAATAGTGAGGATTTAATACCCCTTCTGTCAAAATTGTATTAGAAGATAACAAACCCTACAACTCGGTATTCTATTGAGATTTGAGGGTTTCATCCTCGCAGCCACCACCCCCCATTAAGAGGAAGGAAAGGAAAGGGGGGGGGACGCAAAAATGAAACTAGAAAACTTACTCGAACTAATCAAAAAACATCAAGTATCCTGACTTGTGATTATGCTAAAGGACAAGTCAACATTGTAATGCTCTTCCTATTTACTTCTCTGGGTAAGGGAAAATAGTGTGGGTTTGTTTGCTTGTTTGTTTGTTTAAGTAATGTGCTGGGGGGCTGGTAGTGTTGTTTGCTCTCACTACAGAATGTTTTGAAATAAAACTTCAGCCTAGAATGTAAAGATTTTGTTTGGCACAAGGCAACGCACGAGCGAAACAATAACTTAAAATGGTCCCATACCACCCCCTTGTGGCTTCCAATGTGTCACGTCGGGGAACAGCCCAACCAGCCGAGAGGACGGAACTGTGAATACTGTTTATGTAAGTCCAGCAAACACGTGTCCATTCCCTACCCGGCAGCGGTACGAACTATATGAGGATTAATAGATACCACTAAGTCTCTTCGTACTTTATTCAGGCCATGCCAGCCAGCATTCGTAAACATTCACTTATTTGGGCTGAGTACACAAACACATACAGTAGTCGAGGTCCTAAAAAGTGAGCATCGGAAACCGGGTGTCTCTTTAAAATACGGCTTCATCTTCTGGAATAAAGGTGAAGGAATGGGAGTAAGGTCTGGAATGATTATTCTCCAGCGTTTGGGTGGTTGGGTAACATGTGGTAATCAGAAAAAGCACAGTGGATGTGGATGAAAAGACATGGACCGCAGCCCTAACTCTCCGAGTGACCTTAAGCGCATATAATACGGGCCCCATTCATCTACTTAACAAATATTTGAAGCCCGGGTGCTGAGGTTACAAAAATGAATCAGACCTAGCCTTTAGACCCTCGCTTTTCTAATTTGTAAATTGGGACCGACAACTTCAACTTACTATCAAAAATTAAACATATGACGGGCCCCCCTTGTACAGAGATGTTCATCTTTGAAACCGTGTTCACAGGTTTATTTATGCTTGTTCAATTTAATCCTTTCCACGTCTGCTCCTAGGAGCTCTAAATCGGAAAAGGAATTAAACAATCTAATCCAATCCTCTAAAATTTTACATTCATTCCACGGGGATTTCTTGAATCAAGGAATCGGCCTGAGGCCTAATAACGACCGCGATCTTCAAAATTCTCAGCCTCCTACCCCCGCGTAGTTCTTTCGTGGGGACGCGGTACAACCTTGGCAAGGCCGTCGCCCTCTGCGTCCCCAGCAAGCAGCCGCCGCTCTGGGGGCTGAAATGCCATCTGCCTTGCCTAACTCGTGGAAGACCGCTCTCGCACGCCCCCTGGAGGAACCAGGTGGGAAAGGGGCCGCTAGCTCGCCGCGCTTCTCCCACTTCTCTGGAGGCGGGAGGAAAGGCTCGGGAGCCCGTGGTAGGGAAGTTCCCTCGGCGGCCTCGCGGGGAGCAGTTCTAGGGAGTGGAATCACCCGCTAGGCTCCGGAGGGGCGGTACCCAGCCCGGAAGAACCCTGCGGCGGCACAGAAGTGCCGGCAGGGGGCGCGGGCTGCCGGGCCACCCCCGGGGGCTAAAGGCCGGTGGTCCCTCCCAGCTCTGGTGTGCGGCGTCGCCGCGCCGCCCGATCCCCTGCCCCCCCACTCTCACCTCGTCACCTCCCCCGCCCAGTCGGCGGGCCTCTGAGGTGCGCGGCGCAGGCGCGGAGCGAGGTGGTGAGTGCGGCCGCCGAGCTGGGGCCTGGGGCTTGGCGCCTGGCGGGCAGGGCGTGAGGCGCGCGGGAGGGAGAAGGGCCGGCCCGGGGGAGCGCCCGAGAGCGCGAGGGCCACCGCGGCGCCGCCCGCCGGCAGGGCCGCGCGGCCGCTCCGCCCGCACTCGGGCGCTTCGGCTACCGCCGCCGCCTCGGAGCTGCGCCTGGGCGGGCCCCGGAGTCCTGGTGAGTGTGAGTGTGAGGAGGAGCGGGCCGGCGGCGTGCGGACGCAGCCTCCCACAGGAGAGGGCAGGGAAGACCCCACGACGTCTTTTCAAATGAAACCCTGCCTCCGTTTTCAGACGGGATGGCGGCCCCTCCCCCATCCTGGAGGCAGTTCCACCCCCCGCGGAGGACGCTCGGCCCCCTGCTGCTGTTTTCTTTATGGCGCTTTTGGGGTCGGGGTTTAGGAGTCCCCGCTGGTCGCCTGGCCCTGCTGGGCCCGGCGCGTGGCGCGGGCGTGGAGGCGGCTAGGTCCGGGGGTCTCCTGCGCGGCCCCTCTGACCGGCGTGTCCGGTGGCGCCTGGGCTCCCGAAGCCGGTCGGTGCCAGGCTGGCCCCCCGCGGTGCGGAGCGGCTTGGGGACTCGCTGCGAATCCCTTGTTCGCCCGCAAGCCTCCGCGGCCGAATGCAGCCTGGCGCTCTCATCTCGGGCCAGTGGCCTGCCCCCCCCTTCGGGTGCCCCTACACCCCTTTAGCTTTTCTTTTTCAGTACAACCTACGACGCGAGTAATTTGAAATAATTTCAACTACCTCTTTGCGAAGAGGTAAAAATTTGGGCAAAGACTGGTAACTCAAGTTGGACGTACCGTGGGTTCTGGTTTAAAAACTCTACTGAAACATTTTTGTGTTTCAGTTCTTTTAAAATCTGGAGAATATGTACTTATTCTGAAAGGAGGATGAAAAAAACTTGCTTTTAAAACCTTGTAAAAATAGAGCTTTTGATTGTGAATACTTGCCTTATTTTTATACCAGTTAGAGAGTATTTATATGAGATGAAAGGCCTTCGATGTCGATCTGTTTGATACAGGTACTGATTGCGTGTTAAATGGCATTTTGTACAGACATTCTTGAAAAAAATGACAGGTGGAGAGATGCTGATAGGTATTTTGTAAGTTGCTTTTAAAAAAAAAAATCAATGTTTCATGTGGCATGGTATCATTTTTGTAAATGTAGAACATACATATGTATACCTTAGCCTAGGAAAATGTCTAGATGTCTGTATACCAAAATGTTAACAATGTTTTTCCTGGGTGAATAGATTCAAAGTGATTTAATTAATTTAAATTAACTTATAACCTGCTGTGACATGTATTACATGGGTTGTTTGTTAAATGGGGAAGAGAGAGTGAATGAGAAGGTGACTCAAAATCTTCCCCGTGAGAGGAAGACCTAGTGAGGAGGTTGATAAGACATCTTTGAGTAAAAAACCAAACTTCTTCATCAGGGCAGTTATGTATACAAAAAGCACATAAGAATATTTGCTGAAATGAAAGATGTTAGCATTTCTGGTCTTGAGTAGGCATCTTAGCATCATGCTGAAAGGGTGGGAGTCAGACCTTTCCTGATCAAGGTGATCCTATTCCTCTCACCTGACAGCCTGAATCCAGGCCAGTTTGAAAGATTAATTTTTAGTGCCATGCTTGGTTTCCTTTCCTTGCTTTTTCATTCTTCAAATTGGAAAGAATTTAAAGTGTGTTCTGAAATAGCAAGAAGCTACTTTAATGTTGGGCCAATAGTTTTCATTGTTCTCCCGGACAGTTTTAGAACATGTAAAACATGAAGTTTAATACCCTGGGCTGTATAAATTCTGGAAGTATACAGAAGAGGTATTAGGAATGAGTCTTAAGGTTTTAGTTTGTGGCATAATGAGAAGTTTTTGAATGTACTTGATTGGGAAGGGTTCAAGGAATGCTATTTGTATTAGGTAAGCCATTTTATATAGAGATACTACTTCTATAAATCTAACTGTTGTCAGTTTCTTTGGGTGATTCCCTTCCCTTCTTCCTGTTGGTGACTAAGAACTGGAAGATGTAACGTGCTGGTAATAGTGATTAGCAACAAAAATTACTTACACAGTTAGTTGTTCAAAACTCAAGAGTCAGAAGACATGATTTTTCAGCTCTGGTTCTGCCACTTAGTTACTGACTTTCACCTCATCAGTAAAATTGGAGTGAGTTTGGTGGTAACCCTTCTGTGTACCTCACAGGATTGTGAAGATCAAATAAGAGGAGAATGCTCAATAAACTGAAAATCACTGTCTTATTACTGTATGATCACATCACTTATAAAGCTAATAACCTAGTACCCAGAACCTAGTGAAGCAGCAAAAATAGTGTGTGCACCTCAAGTACCTTACCATTAGAAACAAGATGGTCTCAGTAATAATATCAAGTTTACCTGCTATGTATATGACTTTGATGATAAGAAAGGCAGCATATAAAGCTGGCAGAGAAAATGTCCATTTCTTTTTCTGACATTCCTTACTTGGCCACTTCTACAGTGAAAGAACACTAACCTGAAATGGAAGAGGTGATTCTGATTCTGACATTAATCTGTTACCTGAATTATAACTCCCTATTTGTATCTCCCTATTTCCAAAGCATGTGCTATAAAATTAGATCCTTACTCAGATTCCAGTGCTACCACTTACAAAAAATTTCCTGGACTTGATTTTACTATGCCTTGGTTTCCTCATCAATTGATACATCAATCAGTACATCAATTGATATATAATCAATTTTGAGGGAGTGTTGTATATTTTTCATATTATAGGATTAAATAAGATAAAGTGGCCTGGCACATGATTGGTGTTCAGTAAATGGTTATTGTCCTTGTATTGTTAAACAATCTGTAAGGACTTAAACAGTTCAAAGTCTGATTTGGTTTGCTTTCATTATGGCTGAATAACCAGATATATATTCCTATTTTGGTGTTAAAATATAGCTATAGTTTTAGAAGGTAGATTCATTTCAAAGAAATATGACACATGTATATACTCACATATTTATCAGTTTTTAGTGCTTAATACAATATGTTCAAAAGATTATTTATACTTGAATTAATTCCATATAACTTTCCAGTTAATTAGAGACCTGGTGCCATAGTATTCTTGAGTCTCAGAAGTGAAATACATTTTTGCTAATGTGACTTCGTGTTTTTTCCTACAGGCATTTTTTACCATCTGTGAAAATTTCCCTGTAGTTCATTTCTCCTCACTACAGTGTTAAGAATTATACCAAGTAAGTGGAATGTGATAAAAACCATTTAGTCAATTTTATAACAGTCCATTGGAATTTAATCATTTAATGATTAAACAAAAGTTGCTATCTGTTTTGTTCTAAATAGAATGTTGAATGTGACCTTATAAGTAAGAAAAGAATTTTTTCTTGAAAATCATATTCTGAGCTTCTATGTGATGAGTATATTTTCTGGAAATCAGGGGACCGATACAGATTTTTCAAGGGCGTATATCCACCATTAGCTTGAAAACTGTATCAGAATATTCCCAATTGTAAGAAATGTACCTGTCATATTAATAGGGTACTATAATGACTTTTTTAAATAAAAATAATTTAAGGGCATGGTTTATTGTAATTATCCTGTTCTTAAAATTACATCAACATTTGAAATGGACTTCTCAACCTCACCAAGAAAAAAAAAAAGTATTGGTGTCCTGCCTTTAAACTTGAACAGAAAAGTAAATCCAGGGATGCCTGGGTGGCTCAGTTGGTTAAGCCGCTGCCTTTGGCTCAGGTCATGATCCCAGGGTCCTGGGATCAAGTCCCACATCTGGCTCCTTGCTCAGCAGGGAGTCTGCTTCTCCCTCTGTGTCTGCCTGTCACTCTGCCTACTTGTGCTCACGCTCTCTCTCTCTCTCTCTCTGACAAATAAATAAATAAATAAATATCTTTTAAAAAAAAGAAAAGAAAAGAAAAGTAAATCCAAAATATAAATGGAAGCATTGTTTAACACTTCTCTTACAAAGTAGATTTTCAAGTGATGCACATACTTCTTATTCCCAGCAAGTTCTTTAGTTAGGAGGAATTTTTATAAAATATTAACAATCTTTATTTGTGACATTTTTGTTAAATTTTTCCATTTTTAGATTGCAAAGATATGAATGAATATCCTAAAAAAAGAAAAAGGAAGACATTACACCCTTCTCGTTACTCAGGTCAGTGGATTATTTTAAATTTGGGCCCTGGATTGAGTCCCATGCAATTGTATTCTTATCCATTTTCTCATAAATGATCAGATAACAGTTAAATATCTGGGTCAATTTTTAGGTAAGAGAAAGCTTTAAGTTCTTTAAATACATATTCCTCATTGTCCCACATGCTTGGCGCACATCAGAAGTTTACAGACATTATTTAATATATATATACAACTGAGTAGTTGATAGATATTTAAAATTAGATATCCAGAGTTGCATGCTTATACAGCATTAATTGAGATTTGCTTGTGTGTTCTTAAGGTACATTAACCTTGGTGGAAGGTATTTGGATTGTTGGGGATAAATTTTTTATCCTATACATTATTTTCAAAAATGTGAACTTTATTTTGATTGTGTTATTTTAGGTCCTTTGGTTGAGGTTGGCTCTACTATCTTGGCAGTAAGTGAGGTCTTAAGAAGAGAAGTCTTTAAAAAAGAAAGAGAGAGAGAGGTCTTTGATTTGACTTATGCGGAATTTAAGAAACAAAACAGAGAAAGAAAAAAAAACAAAACAGAGGAGCATAGGGGAAAGGAGGGAAAAATAAAAGAAGATGAAAGCAGAGAGGAGACAAACCATAAGAGACTCTCAATCGTAGGAAACAAACAGGGTTGCTGGAGAGGAGGGGGGAAGGGGAGGGGGTAGCTGGGTGATGGATATTAAGAAGGGCATGTGATGAATGAGCACTGGGTGTTGTATCAAACTGATGAATCCCTGAACTCTACCTATGAAACTAATGAAACTAATAATATACTGTATGTTAATTAATTGAATTTAAATAAGTTTAACTAAATAATAAAGTATATGTTGGTGCAAAAAAAAATAGAGATCTTTGTTGCCACCTGTAACTAATCTCACATATCTATATTTGAGATAGTCTCTAGCATACCTGCTAGCCCACCCAAGCTACACATTCATTCTTCATATCTGAGGAAATTAAGCCTGGTTTACTGCCTCTTAACCTCTCTCAACAAGACTTGAAATGACTATTCAGAAGCCCTCATTGGTCCTCAGACTATTTCTCCTGTGCCTTACTTTCTTTTCATTACATGGCAGATCTTCTTGGTAGTTAATTCAGTGTTAATTCAATGTTTTTTGCAGTTAATATATTTATCACGTATTTATAATGTGTGGAATTCTGACAGTAAGGCAGATCTGTCTTTGTGTACTTCAAGTGTTATATTGTAAATCATGTAATTGGTGGTTCTTGCAAAGCTCAATGTCACTATCAGATCTGAAATATAGAGGCTTTCAGAATTGAAGGAAATATACTTTATTACAAATATGAAAATTTATATATGGTGGATAAAGTGATGGCTTTACATGTTTAATTGTTTACTTGAAATTTTAAAAATTTTCCTCTTATGTTCAGATTCCTCTGGAATAAGCAGAATTGCAGATGGATTCAATGGAATTTTTTCTGATCATTGTTACAGTGTTTGTTCTATGAGACAACCGGACTTAAAATACTTTGACAACAAAGGTATATCTAATATTTTCCAAAATATCCTTTAAGTTGCTTTTATATATTTTTATTTCTTACTTGAAAATGTGGGTAAAAGTTATGACTTCTAAATGGCACATATTCAGTTTGTTTAAATGTAAGGAAATTGGGTTTTTTTGTAAGCAAGTATGAATTTTTAATTTTTAGCATTATTTCAGACCTGTAAATAAAAAGCACACTCTCCTAAGTCCATTTTAGTGGCAAGGAATTGGTGGAAAATCAAGACTGACCCAGAGCTGGGAGCATTTATGATGAAAGGTTAGGAATAGTGTTATACACAGTTCTTCCACTCAGCTGTAGTCTAAAGGGCTAATGGAAAGGAAGGAATGGAGAGTGAAGCATTCAGTGTTTTTCAGTCTTAACATCTTTTGTTGAGTCTTTAAAACAGCATTGGGTAAATGATAAAAATTTGCATTTGCTCTCTTCTTTGCAACCATCAAAACTGCCAATTTCCTTGAGCTCCTACCAGAGGCACAGAAATATATTTTTTTGAAAAAGCATAAGGAGTTGAAGATATTTGTATGAACTCATGTTTGGCTTAATGGAGACACAGATGGTTACATACAGAGATAATTATAGTTATGTCTGTGTATATGGAGCACTGTACAAACGTGTTTACTCTGTTAGTTGAGAGGGCCTAAAAGATATGACACCCCAGTGGGAGTGAGTCCAGATTTTGTTTTTAAAACCATTCTCCAATAAAAAGAACTAGCACTTGGAGAAATGGTTGATTTAGTTCTAAGGTGGGAAATACATAAGATGAGCCTGGAGCATTTTGTAGTGCCAGAAAATAAGGAAGTACTCAACACGCGCACATGATCCAGGTAGTCAGAGGAACACAGGAGCCAACTAAAGAGCTCCCAGTAGTCAAAGCTGAAACAATTTAAGGGGAAAAAAAAAATTAGAACCCCAAAATATAAAATAAATATTCCTGAGTCCATATAGACGTAATTGAATGAATAAGTTAGAAACTGTGTAGGAGAATTCCAAATTATTTATGTGGACTCTTCTCCCTCAAGGAGGTGGAACATAACTTTCCACTCCTTAAATGAGAACTGCATACAGGGACTTTGTTCCAAAACATAGAGTATGGAGAGTACTCTATGGAGAGTCTTCATCTTGGGTCGTGGTCTCAGGGTCCTGGGATCGACCCCCACATCGGGCTCTCTGCTCAGCGGGGAGCCTGCTTCCCCCTCTCTCTGTCTGCCTCTCTGCCTACTTGTGCTCTCTGTCAAATAAATAAAATCTTTAAAAAAAAAAAAAAAAAAGAGTACAGCAGAGAAACCTGATCAATACTACTTCAACCAGGTGATCACAGTCAACATCTACAGTAAAAAATCATGTAAGTACTATGTACCCTTGATATGATGTGATAAAAAAAAAGGCAGCTTGCCTCTCTGGTCTACCTCTAATAACCCATAATCCCAGTCTAATCATGGGGCATCCTACAAAATACCTGATCTCTACTCCTCAAAACTGTCATGGTCATCAAAAACAAGGAAAGTCTAAGAAACTGCCACAGCTAACAGTATCCTAGAGAGAGAGATGACAGCTAAATGGAATGTGAAATCTTAGGTTCTTGAAACAGAAAAAGAACATTAGGAAAAAATTAAGAAAATCTGCTTAAGTATAGACTTTAGTTAATACCACCTTACTGGTATTGGTTATTAATTGTAACAAATGTATCATATTAAGAGCATAGAGAAATTGAAATGTAAGAGAATGGAGAAACTGAATGCAGAATATATGGGAATCCTCTGTATTATCTTCTCAAATTTTTTCTGAGAACTCCTAAAAATAAAGTCTTTTAAGAACAACAGTGACATGATATTGAAGCCTAGTTTTTTCTACTGACCTGTATTTCAGTTTCCCCATGCTAACTTTGAAACATGGGGTCTGGGCTGAGGGAATAAAGGCTTATTACTCAAACTCCGTAATTTAAACTGAAAATTCCTAAGTTACTTTAATAAGTATATTCTAGTCCAAATGGGGCACAGATGCAAAAGCAGTTGCTTGTTTGGACAGATTATTTTGTGTGTCTGTTGGATAACATCTCTTTTCCTGGCTAAGTCTAAGTCCTTTAGTTCCTGTGGGAGTTCAAAATTTTATTTAAAACATTTAGTGCTTTGTTTAATAGTAATTAATATTTAATGCTTTGATATATATAATATTCCAAATCTCTTTTTACAGATGATGATTCTGATACAGAGACATCAAATGACTTGCCAAAATTTACAGATGGAATCAAAGCCAGAAATAGAAATCAAAACTACCTGGTTCCCAGTCC
This sequence comes from Mustela erminea, assembly GCF_009829155.1. Lineage (NCBI taxonomy): Eukaryota > Metazoa > Chordata > Mammalia > Carnivora > Mustelidae > Mustela > Mustela erminea. Next base: position 118,333,547 of record NC_045614.1, on the reverse strand, counting down.
TGTACTTCGAATTCTAGACCACACTGCCTTTTCTACAGGTTAGGGAAACCAGTTGATAGCATTTGCTTATTTTATATAGATGAATGAAAAAATTTTTGCCAATTATTTATTCATTGGGTCTTATTTAGTGATGATAATAGACGTGTTATATTTTTCAGAAAAATCTGCTGATATTGAAATTTGTGATGAAGAGTGTGACTCACCTGAGTCAGTCAACCAACAGACTCAAGAGGAAAATCCTATAGAAGTTCACACTGCTGAAGATGTTCCAATTGCTGCAGAAGTACATGCAATTTCTGAAGATTATGATATAGAGACAGAAAACAATTCCTCAGAAAGTCTTCAAGACCAAACTGATGAGGAGCCACCAGCTAAACTTTGCAAAATTCTTGACAAGAGCCAAGCTCTGAATGTGACTGCCCAACAGAAGTGGCCTTTACTGAGAGCCAATAGCAGTGGTCTCTATAAGTGTGAACTTTGTGAGTTCAACAGCAAATATTTTTCTGATTTAAAGCAGCATATGATCCTGAAGCATAAGCGTACTGATTCAAATGTGTGTCGAGTATGCAAGGAAAGTTTCTCTACCAACATGCTTTTGATCGAACATGCCAAACTGCATGAAGAGGATCCCTACATTTGTAAATACTGTGATTATAAAACAGTGATTTTTGAGAACCTCAGCCAGCACATTGCAGACACCCATTTTAGTGACCACCTCTATTGGTGTGAGCAGTGCGATGTACAGTTCTCCTCAAGCAGTGAACTCTACCTACATTTCCAGGAGCACAGCTGTGATGAACAGTACTTGTGTCAGTTTTGTGAACATGAAACAAATGATCCAGAAGACTTGCATAGCCATGTGGTAAATGAACATGCATGTAAATTAATTGAGTTGAGTGATAAGTATAACAATGGAGAACATGGACAGTACAGCCTCTTAAGCAAAATTACCTTTGACAAATGTAAAAACTTCTTTGTGTGTCAAGTATGTGGTTTTCGGAGTAGACTTCATACAAATGTTAACAGGCATGTTGCTATTGAACATACTAAAATTTTTCCTCATGTTTGTGATGACTGTGGGAAAGGCTTTTCAAGTATGCTAGAATATTGCAAACATTTAAATTCACATTTATCTGAAGGGATTTATTTATGTCAATACTGTGAATATTCAACAGGACAAATTGAAGATCTTAAAATCCATCTAGATTTCAAGCATTCAGCTGACTTACCTCATAAATGTAGTGACTGCTTGATGAGGTTTGGAAATGAAAGGGAATTAATAAGTCACCTTCCAGTCCATGAGACGACTTGATTATTTTCTTTACCTGCCATAATGTTAATGTAAAATAATAAATTTGACTTTTTTGGAGATGTTAAAATGGATGATTTTAAACATAACTTATGAGAATTGCTTTTAACAAGTAAGTTTTTTAATTGTCCAATTTTCTTGGCATTGCTACATTTTTCAGTATATAATGGTATCCTAAGTGTGTTATTTTCAGTGCATGATAGTTTTAACCACTCTTGGTGTCTGTCATCTTGTTTCTTACAGAACCTCTGATTTCATGAATTGATGAGAAACAGATGTACTAAAGAAACTAGACTACAGTTTTCCTTTTGTAACCATGGGTGCTATTAACTTTTTTAAACTCAAGACAAACTCAGTTTTTCCATCTTTGAAGTCATCAAAGTACTGCGTTATCAGAACTTAAATACAATGTACCATACAAATAAGTCCACAGATATTTCCATTTATAAGAACCCAAACCCTCCCAGATAATCCCCATCAGGAATTATCTCCAAGACTCAGTGGACTCTCCATCTGTATTATTCTTTTAACAACACTAGGAAGCAAGTGTTACAGTAGGAAGGGAAGATCCAGTTTTGTTGATGGTTTTTTTTTAAATTCTCATTCTATTTTAGCCCCTATCTCTGAGTTAAATGATTTTAAAATGAGACTGAGGAGGAACTGGTAAGGGGTTAGACAATAAAAAGTAACATTTTAATAGCTCAACATTTTCACAATTCATTTTCAGTTATGTAACAGCGAAATAAGCTCAAACTGCTGATGACAAATCATTTGACTGAGAATACCCACTGAAGTATTAATCTGGAATTACAAAGATCTAGCAGATGAGGGGTTCTGGCTTTCTTCTCGGCTTGTAGATGGCCATCTTCATTCACATGGTGTTCTCTTTGTATGCAAGTCTATTTCTCAAACTCCCCTTTTTTATAAGGTCACTGGATTAGAGCTAACCTTAATGACCTTATTTTAACCTAGTAAAGATCCAATCTCCAAATAAGGTCATATTTTGAGGTACTGGAGCTCAGGACTTCAACATTTGAAGAAAAAGAGACAAAACCACAATTCAGTAGCAGCTTCTTAAATAGCAATATGCAAAGATACGAGTTTGTCTATCATTGAACTCCAATGAACTCCTACTAACAAACAGTATTGTTCAGGAATATTGATACAGTTGAAGAGATCAATTTATGACCTATGGTGTTCCCCCTACAAGAACTGTGGAAATTTAGTCTATTTTGAGAATGGTGGCAGCAACAAGTTTTCTCAAAAATAATCATTTTTGGCTCTACTTTTGTCATATATGCATAATTGTATTTTTAGAAACTCATCTGATTTGAACATATTCCAGGTAGGGCTACCTGATAGAAATGTTTCTAAGACTTAATATCAGAGTATTTAAACTGGAAGAGAAGCTTAGAAACCATCTGGTCTAAACCCTCTAGTTCTCTTAAGTTTCTTGTTGAAATAGGCCAAGGTCACAAAACCAGTTATAGGAGACAGGAGTGGAATCCAAGTTATTTGGCCTCCAGTCCAATGTTTCCATTACACCATGTTACATTAAAATCCAAGCTTTGTCCTTGGGGTGTTTTTCATGACTACTTAACATAGCTGTTTGGCTGCCTTCTTGGTAATTCTTTTTTTAATGCCTTTTTAATATACATCCACCTTCAAGAATTTTATTTTTAGGAAACAGACTTTAAATAAATAATGCCTTAGTGGGTTTTTTTCAATTTTGTATTTTATTACTTTACATTTGATCACATTAGTAATCAAATTAACGTAATTGTAATGAAACCTCAAGAGATATTAATCCAAATTTAGACCCATGTAATTTTGTACTTTTTACTGAATCTGCATCTTGAATACACATCCCATTGACAGTTTGCCCAATAAAAACTTTTTGCTTTTACTCCACTTTCAAATAAGTCAATGACAGCTGGTTTATATTTTTAGCTTAAAGAACTTCTTCAGAAAAACAACCCTACCTAAAAAGAGATTTTTTCTAACTACTTCTTGGTTTTTCCCCCCAAAAAAGCAAACATTTCCACTGAACTCTCTTGTGATTTAAAGCACAGTTCAAGTCTGAGAATACATAATTGATCGTGATGTTTATTTGCACTACAATAGGATTCTTGGCAGCAAGAATTCTTGGGCCATTTTATTTCTTGCTTTTTTTATCTTCACCTTGCAATGAGTTATTACTTATGAAATTCCAAATTTCCCCTGTACTCCAAAATTTTAAAGTGATTGTGCGCTATTCAAAAGCCTCTCTTCTGCTCATAAATTTGCCAGTTTTACCATTTTAAATCAACTCTCTTAGATTTCATGAATGTGTGTCATCACATACTAACCGGTTTCTCCGTTTCACAGGGTCCATAGTGTGTTGTTAGGTGATTGCTGAGTTACTGGTAGGTGTAGTAAATGTAAGGTTTTGTGTGTGTATGTTTGGAATAACACTATTCCTAATTTTTAAATCTAATTTGCAAAGCACTGTATTACTTAATTTCTGGCACTTTACCATTAACCTTACTTTTGCTTCTTTTGTCAGTATTACTACTTTTTGTAAGAAGTTTAATATGTTTCCCAAACTACTATGATTAATTTTTAGCAGATTTTAATGCTTAAAAGCACTATGACTTACACAAACTTGAGAAAGTTTATGAAAATCAAATGGCCCCAATCCTCTTGGGAATCAGATTGGTTTACCAAAAAATCAATATTTGTTAAGAATTTAAGTGAAAACAAATAATTAAGACCAAGCATCCCAAGGAAAAGCAAATTTGGTTACTCAGGTTTACCTATATGTTTTACACAGTCTGATTCCTGGGGCATCTGGGTGGCTCAGTTGGTTAAGCAACTCCCTTTGGCTAAGGTCATGATCCTGGAGTCCTGGGATCAAGTCCTGCATTTGGCTCTCTCCTCGCAGGGAGTCTGCTCTCACTCTGACCTCTCCACTCTCATGCTCTCTTGCTCTTGTTCTCTCTCTCAAATGAATAAATAAAATCTTTGAATTAAAAAAAGAAAGCAAAAACAGTCTGATTCCTATAAATTAAGATCAAATTTGGGGATATATATTCCTTTGCCTATAACTTTCAGTTCTGGTGACTAAAGACAGAGTATCTACAAGAATTTTCATTCAAGGCATTTAGGTTATGGATTTACATATACTTATATTGGTTTAGCTTTCCATAAAAAAATCTTTTAAGACAACATTCAAATCTAAGAGAAGAAATGTATACATTCATGTTGTAAAATATAAATTCACAAAGCTAAAAGTAATTTACATGTTCATATGAAGTTATGCATTCAATTTGTAATTTAAAAAATTTTAAGACTGCGTTCTTTTTTTTTTTTTTTAAGATTTTATTTCATTTATTTATTTGACAGAGATCACAAGTAGGCAGAGAGGCAGGCAGAGAAAGAGGAGGAAGCCCGCTCCCTGCCGAGCAGAGAGCCCGATATGGGGCTCCATCCCACGACCCTGGGATCATGACCCGGGCCAAAGGCAGAGGCCTTAATCCACTGAGCCACCCAGGCACCCCAAGACAGTGTTCTTTGAAGCCTACTTCATACTCGTCATTGAAAATAATTTCTGGATAAAGACTTCCTGTATTAAAGCATCAGTCATCACAACCTCCTTAAGTTCATTCTCCTTCGTAATCCTGGTGTTAAACTGGTAACTACCCAAACCCAAATAAATCTTATTTGTGAAAAGTAATTTCTTTATTCTAAAAAGAAACAATTTTGGGGGGCAGCTGTCTGGCTCAGTAGAGCATGGGACTCTATCTCACGGTTGTGAGTTCAAGTACCATGTTGGGTATAGAGATTACTTAAAATCATTTAAAAAATGAAAAAAAAATCTCTCACATTGCTACATAGAAATATCATATTACCTACTAGTCTTATTCCCACATTTTAAGAAGGTTGATTATTTAGACAGCTTTTTAAAGGAGTTTTTATTATTAAAAGGTTTAAAAGTGTGTTATTTTTTGTTTAAAAAGGCAAGTGAGTATAACCTGAATAGTCTTTTTCTTGCTAAAAATATTGAACTGAATGACTTATACCCTGAGAAATTTAGTGAAAAGTATGTTTTGAATGAAAACTCAAAAGTTTTCTAGTTTTTAACCTTACCCAGATAGTGTCCACTGCCAAAAAACTTTTACTTGAAATGACCGATACTTTTGTTGCCCTTCTCTTTAGAATAACCTGAGAGCAGGAATTGGAATCATACCCATCAAATGTAACTTCTGGTGGGTAATTTTTTTTTCCTTACTTAATTCTCTGTGTGAAGGCCATTCACCATTCTGTTCTAAATTTGAATTGACTGAAGTTTGAGAATATTAGATTCTCTTTTCCTGCCTACCCTGTTCATTTTATTTAGGGTCACCTCCATTATTCATGTTTCTAAAACATATTTCTCAAATAAAATCTATGGTTGATTATCTTCATCTTTACAAGTCTTCCATACCTCCAGGAAGTCTCATAAGATTAAAATTTTCCCAATTAAAAGGGCAAAAGTAAATTTGTTTTCTTTAATTCTTCTATTCTCCAAACTGTTAATTTAACTTTCCTCACACCATATACCACATCACTGGTTTCTATACCCTGTAAACATTTTACATGTTCCTCTCTAATAGCAGTTGGCTGTGCTGAATTTATAAATTTCAGTGAATCTATCTTGGGTTTTAAGAAGCAGAATATCATGGCACAGATCTTAATAAATACTTTTTTATGGTCATAAGATTATGGTTAAGTTCCTTATGGCATTCATTCAGTGTTCTTTACTGAATAATTAAAATACTGAGGTAGAAGAACTAACCTAGAATGATGGAATGTCAGTCTGTCTGGGAGGGTCCTCAGAGGTCTTCTAATCCAGACTCATAAAGTGCACAACATATAAAAATAATTGTATGTGATACAAGTTTTGTTTTCATGGCAATAAATTATATGTTAACTGTCACATAAAATCTGAATTGTGAATATATTTACTTAGGACAAAACTGACTTTTTTAAGAAAAAAGCAGATTGATTTGAAGAAAATATGAAGTAAATAATGATACATAGACATGGAAAAGTTGGGTAAATGATACATTAAAGACTAAAATTTAAGAATACAAAATTCTGGGAGCGCCTGGGTGGCTCAGTGGTTAAGCCGCTGCCTTCGGCTCAGGTCATGATCTCAGGGTCCTGGGATCGAGTCCCGCATCGGGCTCTCTGCTCAGCAGGGAGCCTGCTTCTTCCTCTCTCTCTCTCTCTGCCTGCCTCTCTGCCTACTTGTGATTTCTCTCTGTCAAATAAATAAATAAAAATCTTTAAAAAAAAAAAAAGAATACAAAATTCTGATCTGAGCTTCTTTGTTCATAGTTTAGAAGAATGGTTATAAAAAAAAAAAAAAAGAAGAATGGTTATCTAGTACCATTAGTCAAATGCTTTTTTATAAATATTTTATTTATTTATTTTGGAGCATTCAAGGCAGGAGGAAAAGTAGAGGCAGAGGAAGAGGGAGATAATATCCAGCAGACTCCTTGCTGAGTGCAGAGCCTGGGGCAGGACTCAAACCTATGACCCTGAGACCATGACCTGAGCTGAAACCAAGAGTCAAATGCTTAACCCACTAAGCCACTCAGATGCCCTAGTCAAATGCTTTTTAAGCTAGAATAAATGGAACTTCTAATTTCCCCATCACTCTTAAAATTTTTTCTTTAGAGAAAGTTTAAATATGCCCTATTTGGTTTTTTCATAGAATGTTATACTAGACACCTAAAGAGAGAAAATGACAGAGTCCGGGACCAAAATATGAGTGATTTTTAAACCCTGTTTGCTAACTATAAATTGTATGACTATAACCATGAACAGTGGTTATATATATATATATATATATATATATATATATATGTTATATATATAACATATACATATGCTATATATAATGTAATATTACTAAATTTTTCTCAAATAGACCATGGAGTCTCTGCAACTCCTTAAAAACTTCTATTTCACTACTCTTCTATTTGATAAGTAGCTATGGAATATCAATTCCAAAGCTGTGTGCTCAGGATATGAAGATAAATAAACTATGGTTCTTGTCCTCAAAGAGATTTACCATATAAGGCAGGAAACTCTTCCCTCACATTTCTGAAGTCAATTCAGTTAAATATCAAACTGAGTAACTTTTGCATTTCTAAGTATTTGTTTTATGTACAAGGCTACCAGAACTTTCTTGTATGTATTGAGGTGTTTGGGGTTTGTTTTGGTTTTCTTTGGGGGTGTGTGGGTTACATATACACATAATATATGTGCGATTAAATACTTCCAAAATATTATCCAGACTGGCTAAAGTTTATATTCCCATCAGCAAATCACATTTCTCTACATCCTTACCAAAAATTAATATCATACCACATTTTAAATTTTCTGTAAATCTGAGGGGCATAAAGTAGTACAATATTATTGTTTAAATTTGCATTATCAAATTACTAACAAGGTTGATATCGTAAAACAAGATATTTTGGTTTCTTAGTTTGTGAACTGCCTCTCCTGGTTGACTTTCAAAAGTTCTTAATAAAATTTACACATCAGTCCTTTGTTTCCTATATATACTGCAAAAAAAAAAAAAAAATCCCAGGTTGTTATATATTACTAATATCTTTTTTTGAATAGAAATCTTTAATGTAGATAGATCCATTACATTTTCCCTTTACAAGTTGTGCTTTCTGCATCTTGTTTACAGAATTGTCTTTAACCCCAATGTCATAAAGTTATTTTCCCCTAATAATTTTCTGGTTATACTTTGCATGTCCACATCTGAGTTTCTTTGTGTGTTGGTATGATTCAAATTGTTGTTGCTGTTATTTGATTCAAGTGAGCCAATTTCCCTAATACTATTTGTTAAATTATGCATCTTCTCTCAGTGTTCATACCAATTTTATCATATATCAATTGCCTACAGGCATAACTGGCATACAGGTCTGTGTCTGTACTCATATATATTCCTTTGTTCTAGCAACAGTACCCCAGGCTTAAACAGTTACAGTATGCTTAAAATATTAGGGTTTTACAATGTGTCTTAGTATAAAGTAGTGCGACTTTACTCCCTTTATTCTTTGGGAGAATTGTATTAGTTATTGGTAGACTTTTTCTTCTTCCATGTAAATTTAAGATTAGTTCCAATTCCGTCTGAAGTCTTGTGGCAATTGCATTAAAATTTTAAATCATTTTAGAGGGAAGTAACATCTTTACATTAAAATCTTTCCTTTTGTAAATATTGTATATTTCTCCATTCACTCAAGTCTCTTTTTAATGTTCTTTTAATTTTTTTTAATGAGGGTCATATGTAGTTTTTGTCCAGTCAATGCCTACATTCTTCACAGTTTAGGTTTCTTTAGCATGTTTATTTTCTAATGGGTTATTACAGGTACATAGGAAGGCTTCTGGCTTTTAAACATTGATTTTGTATATAAATACCTTTTCAGGTTCTAGTCTTCTTAGTTCTAATAGCCATCTTTGCTCAATTTTTAATATAAATAATCATATAACTTCTGAATGACATAAAATTAAGGAATTAAATGTCCTTAATAGCTTTTTTTTAATCACAGAATTTGTTTGTAACTTTACTGTTATTACTAATGAGTGCCATTATTAATGCGCAGAACTAGCAATAGCAGGCATTCCTTTTTTTGTTTCTGGTCTTAGATGTAAGACTCCTAAAGTTTCCCCAGTAAGTTTGTTTACTGTAGGTTTTGGTAGGTAGTCTTTATTAGGTTTCTTAGTTTTCTAAGAACTTTTATTATAAATATTAAACTTAAGCAATAACTTTTTGTGCACCTATTAAGATGAGTATGTGAGATTTCTCCTTTAATCTACTAATATAATAAATTATATTGGTTGATTTTCAGATGAGGAATTATCTTTGTATTTCCAGGAAAACCCTGTTTGGACAAAAACTTTTTTCAAATACAGTGTTGGATTCAGTTAGCTAAGAGTTCATGGAGAATATTTGCTTCTACATTCACAAATGTAATTTTTTTTACTTGTACCTCCTATCCGGTGTGGTATCAAGGTTATTCTACTCTTGTAAGTTGGATGTTTCCTCTCTTGTTCTATTCCCAGCCAAATCCTATATCAGATAAGATTAAACTCTTTTTAAAGTGTTTGGTAAGAAGTCACCTCTAAAATCATCTAGGCCTGGCTTTTAAAAGACACACATGCATTGGAAATTGCCATTTCAGTTCTTTGAGTGATTATTAACTTATTCAATTTTTCTTTTTTTTCTTGGAATAATTTTGGTATTTGATGCCTTCCCAGAAATTTTACATTTCATTTAAGTTTTCAAATTTATTTGCTTTATGGTATATATCTGGAGTTATTTTCCTTTGATATGTGTCTTCCTTGTTTTTGACATTATTGAACACATATGGCAGTGGTGTGTCAAATTTATAAGTTTTTTGAATAATTACATTTTAGTTTTTGTTAATCTGTATTTTAGTCTTTATATTTTAATTTTTTTAAAGATTTTATTTATTTGACAGAGAGAGAGACAGCTAGAGAGGGAACACAAATATGGGGAGTGGGAAAGGGAGAAGCAGACCCCCTACCAAACAGGGAGCCAGAGGAGGGCTCAATCCCAGGACCCTGGGATCATTAACAACTGAGCCACCCAGGCGCCCCAATTTTTTTCTTCTTTATGTTTACTCTGCTGGTTTTTGCCCATGAAGCCTGTTCCATTATAAGAAGAATGGATTAAATGATTTACTAGCTATTATATTAAAACATTTGTTATAATGTAATTTATAGTTCATTTTTACTTTAAAATATAATAATTCTTTAACCATGTAATTATTATTTTTAGAATTAACAAAGGGGCACCATCATGATTTTAAAAATTTAAAAATAAAGCAAAAGTTCCCTTTCAGATTCCCTATGCTCAGAGCTGATTTGAATAATTAAGGGTTTCACATAGCTATTAAGTGGCATAGTCTAGATTTGCACTGAGGTCTTCAGATTTCAAGTTCCACATTTTTTTTTTCTTTTAAAGATTCTATCCATTCACTTGACAGGCAGAGGTCACAAATAGACAGTGAAGCTGGCAGAGAGAGGGGGGAAAGCAGACTCCCCGCTGAGCAGAGAGCCCTAGCTACATCCCAGGACCCTGAGATCATGACCTGAGCCGAAGGCAGAAGCTTTAACCCACTGAGCCACCCAGGTGCCCCTCAAGTTCCATATTTTAACATTAAAAGATTTCTTCTTCAATACATATTTGTTGAATGAACATATGAGTAGATCTTAAAGGTGGTGAATGCTTTCACCCTCCATATGCTGCCAGATGCTTGAAATTCATCCTTAAAATTTCATTCCTTTTTGCTTAATGCCTTAAAACCATTGTTAATTATAGTGCTTATCAGTCAGAATTGTTATTAGATGCACAAGTATTTTATTGAGAATTAAAATAAAAACTTTATAGTTTTTCACTACAAAAATACGTGCTTAATATAGAAACTGTGAAAACAGAAAACTACAAAGGAAAAAAAATCACATGTAAAATCATCATCCAGAAATAAAATGTATGTATTACATGATTTACAAAAATATTTTTATGCACTGGGGAATATATCTATGTCAAATATTTTTCTAAAATAAACTTTAATGACTACATCATATTTAATACGGTCCACTTACCACAATTTATTTAACCCATCTCCTTTGGGGGAACACTTGTATTGTTTATAATTTTTCATGGTTTCAAATAATACTTTACTAAAATATTTATTTGTATTTTTGAATATATAGTATTTGGTTATTTATTTATAGCTAAGTCTCTGTCCACATGTTTATTTTCCTAGGACTGCTGGGTCAAAAGCCTTCACATTATAAATTTTGAATAATTTTCCCAAAAAGTCCATAACAATGTGATAGACAGTTTTATATGTCAACTTGAGTAGGCTGTAATACCCAACTATTCAATCAAACACTGATCTGTGTGTTTCTGGGAAAGTATTAGTGATTAACATTTACAAGCAGTAGACTTTATATAAAGAAAATTATTTGGGGATGATGTGGGTGGGCTTGATCCAACCAGTTAAAAGGCTTTAAGAGGAGAAAAGAGATTTTCCTAAAAAGGAATGGTGCCTGTGGTGCAGTATCAGGTCCCGCCCAAAGATTTCCATTCTGCCCCTTTAAGAACCACTGAATTTCCAATCTGCCCTTACTGACCTCTTGCCCTACAAATTTTGGATTTGCCTAGCCAGCCCTCACAATCACAGAAGCCAATTCTTTGCGATAAATTTGTCCTCTGAATCCTGACTGATACACACTGTAACCCTCTGACTAGCAAAGTATGCAACTGCCAAGTCGTCATTTACATTATAATGCAAAGTTTTCTCACATAAACAGACCTTTATCTATCGTAGAAATAGATCTTTTTTTAAAAAGATCTGAAAAACGCACATCTGAAATCATCTTATTTATTTACTTGAAAGACAATGAGCAAGAGAAAGCACTCAAGAGCAGGGGCAGAGGGAGAGGGAATAGCAGGCCCAACATAGAACCCTAGATCAGGGACCTGAGCCGAAGACAGCCACCCAGGTGCCCTGAAATAGACCTTTATTAGAAAACAAATTTTGTTAGAAGTACAATATAAGGATTCCTAGCAGAATGAGTAGCATACTGTTTATGTGTGTGCATTTGTATACGGTGTGGAAGAAGGTTGGTAAAAGTAGATAAGGGATTAAAAAGCATAGAACACCGAAGTCACATGATTCCAGTTTATTTTGCAGTTACACCTACAGCTCCAGTATATTACTAATATTAAAAGCCATTTTTTAGATGGATACTTCTAATTCCAGTCAGTAGAATAGCTCTTTAATAAACATTGTGTGGAATCTTGGTAGAGTCCAATACCTAGAGGACAACCAAAGTGACCTTTTAAAATGTAAGTCCTATCAGTCCTCAAGTTTAAAACAGCTAGCCATTGCACTTAAAATAGAATCCAAACTTCTAATCTTGGCCTGTATGATTCTACAGCTACCTCCTCTCTAAACTTCCCACATTTTTTTCTCCCTCCCTACATCCTAGATATACTGGCCTTTTCCTTTTCATCCACTATACCACTCTCCTTCCTATGGGCCTTTGGACTTCCTGTTCCCACTATTTGTGCCACTCTTCCTCCAAAATTCCAAGGATTGGCTTCCTGGGAAAAATCAAGGAAATATCTCCCCAGAAAGGATCACCCTGTGTGGCTCAGTTTTTCTCATTTTTCTTCCCATAGTCTATCCCATTGTCATTTTTTCCTTTTTTAGGGTAGGAAGCACATCTGAAATGATCTCATTTATTTCATTTTTTTAATCGATATTTATGTATTCCAATAAAACGTTAATCTTTCTTTATCCAGCTCTAACTATATACCCTGCAGTGTTATAAGCACTTTACCTGCTATCGACCCATTTAATTTTCACAAGAACTTATAAGGTAGGTCTTATTAGTACTCTAGTTTTATAGACGAGGCTCAGGAAGGTTTCCTGAGGCTCAGGAAGATGAGGTGGCTTCACGTGCAAAACTGCACTTCACTTCACTAGCGCAGGAAAGCAATCTCCAGACCAACAGTTAAGCCATGTAAAGACTAGCAGCAGCAGCTCTCCAAGGATGTCAGAAATGCACGCTCTCAGACCTCACCTCTGACCCAATAAATCAGAATGTGCTGTTTAACAAGATCCACAGGTGATTCTTAACTATAAAATTTGAAAAACACTCATCAACAATGTATCAATTTTTTCTCACCTCTAGAGTAATTCAACACACACACAACTATCCCAAGCCCAGGAAGCCAGTCACACAACAGAAAAGATTAGTGGTAGTGGAGCGGTCAAAAGGTTTTTTTTTATTGCCCCTGCTGCGGCAATCATAAATCCCTTTTGTCTGGCAGCCCTAACCCCACCTCAGCCCAGTTCACCCCACCTCCTTCTTGAGATCTCCCTCACTAAAGTGGAAGCTAGCCATGCCTAAAGGAGGCAGAGCTTTGGAGACTCTGATGGGAGAAGAGATGGGAGGCAGACGTATCCGGGGTGGGGGGAGGGGAGGGTGCCCGGGAAAGAAACCATTCGGGTCGCATTCCCTAGCCTCAACAAACCCAGCCTTCTGCCCTTAGGAAAAATGGCGGTCGGCGCAGCTGCACTTCCGGCCACGGAGCCAAACAAAATCGGGGCGGAGAAGAAACCGGAAGTGACCGCCCTTTTGACACTCCTCCCACCTCCTCTCCTCTTCCCAGCCGCTCCCGGGAGGATGAGGAGGCCTGGGGGCTGTGGCTGGTTTGCGGTTGCCGGGTGACAAGTCGGAGCCGGGACAGAGTGAGTGCTCGCTGCCTCGGCCGCTGGCCCGTTCGCTTCGCTCGGGGTGACCTTCGGGCGGCCAGGGACAGGGGGCGGAGAATCGTGCGCCGGAGCTCTGTGACGAGGCGCCGCCGCGGCTCTGCGGGAACGGAGCTAGCGAGCGGATTTGCGAGCGGGGGCCCTCGGCCAGGTGGGGCCCGCGGAGCTCGCGAGGCCGGAGCCTGGAGCCCGGGGTTGGGGAGCCCGGTCTGGCGCTGGCGCTCGCGGGGCAGGGGTGAGGTCCGGTCCCTAGCTCTGCTGGCGGCGTTCCAGCGCCCGGTGTGGAAGGCCTTTCCTGTGGAAGGTAGGTGTTCGCAGCCGGTAGAACCGGGTCGTTGCCCTCACCCCGCTGTTCCCACGCAGCTCCCTCACTGAGTCATTTCGTGACCCTTCGGAAGGCTTTAGGGCCATTCTGCTCCGTTCCACACACATGCATACCGGGACTGGACTAGCGTGTAATCGGTTGTTTGGTGTCTCTTTCATGAGAACTTGCCAGAAAAGAAAATTTGTTTTAACTTCTATTCTTCGAAGTTCTTGGTGCTTTGGCTGGTAACGTTAATGATCGCTTTAAGCGTTGCCTGCTTATTTGTTGTGATGAGAACTAATTTTTTTTAAACGTCGGAGTTACTTTATGATACTGGAATTTTGTTTCCTAACTGGGTATCTACCTCCACCCCCTAGAGCTCCAAGTTGAGAAACTTCTTGTTCCCGAACTTGTTCTATCTCACTAACCCTGTTCCTAAGAGTCACGTGCAGTCACTGTTTGCCACAATTAGTTTCATCTTCTCCAAAGGGAAATAAAGGAAAAGTAGAAATTGCAACCAAGATTTTTTCCCATAGTTAATTATTTTAATGGACTACCCACTGAAAAGTCTTTAATAGCTTGTCTAAAACATTTCTCAGGAAACAATTATCCAAAAGTCTTTTGGCAGTTTAGTTTATTTCACTGGGGAGTTAATGCAGTAGGAAGGTGTCATTAATTTGCATGTCTTTATCATATAGTTTAACTTGTGCTTTTATTTTTTCTTTTTAAAGATTTGTTTATTTTAGAGAGAGACAGAGGGAGGGAGTTGCGGGGGGAAGCAGGGAGAGAGAGAATCCTAAGCAGACTTCCGCCCTGAGCACGGAGCTTGACGTGGGGCTGGATCTCCGGATCCTGAGATGCCAACCAACTACGCCATCCAGCCACCCCTAATTTGTGCTTTTCTGACTTTAATTTTCTTCCCCCAGTAACACAATGGCAGAAACTGCTTCTCCACTGAAGCACTTTGTGCTGGCTAAGAGGGCAATTACTGCAATCTTCGACCAATTACTGGAGTTTGTTACTGAAGGATCCTATTTTGTTGAAGGTTAGTTTCTCTAAGTTTTTAAAATAATACGGTTGAAAGTATATGCAGGAGCTTTGTCCTTTCACCCTTAGTTATGGAACACGTATACAGGGCATTGCTCTATAGTCTAGGAGAAATGCCATAACAAACGAAACCCATTTCTGCCCTCCAAAGGAAGAAGATTAAGTGGTATTAATAACCTAAGATATAAGTAGTTTTACGTATGATACCTGTAAGCACTTTATTATGTTATTAATGCTTTGAATCCTTATATCAACGCTGGGACAGATTTTAATTGCAGTTATTGTATTTTTTTAAAATTTTATTTATTTGTCAGAGAGAGGGTACAAGCAGGGGGAACAGCAGAGGGAGAAGCAGGGACCCCAGTGTGGGACTTGATCCTGGGACCCTGGGATCATGACCTGAGCCAAAGGCAGACACTTAACTGACTGAGCCACCCACACATCCCTAATTGCAGTTATTTTAAAGATGAAGAAACCAAGGCACAGAAAATTTAAGGAACTTGCCCAAGATCACCTCGCTAGTAAATGTCCGGACTAAAAATCAGGCAGCCCACATTTAAGCCATTATACTTATCTCTTCCCCAAGTCAGCTGTCAGTCTAGATCTCAGACCTATCTTATCTTCTCAGACGAGGGTGGACCGTGGTGGGGGAAAGAGCAAAAGAAACTTTCTTAGAGTGAGTGTAACTGTTCAAACAGGTTGGTGAGGAATGTCTTACTGGGGAATACTGCTTTGGAGGTAACTGTTAAAATCTTTTCTGGTTCTTAAGATTACATGACTGTCAGGGGTACAGTGAAAAAGGAGGGATTCTATATACTTCTTCAGTGACAGTTGGGAAACAGTTGGGAGTCCAACTTTTTTCCTTATCCTTCCTCCCTCACCAGATTTTTAGCTTGAGGATAGCCCCTGTAATTTTTAATAATTTTGGAATTTAGGGGCGGGATTCTTATGACCTGTTGCAACAAGGCATTCACCTTTTACCAAATATTCAGATACTGTGGCATTTTTACTTTTCAAATGGCCATGTTAATATAGAGCAAAGCCAAAATACGCAAAATGTGTGCGTATCTTAGGTATTCCTTTGTATGATTAACCTAATAATCATTTTTATCACTTTTGCTAACACCATTTCAACTTTCTAGCAACATACAGGAATCCAGAACTTGATCAAGTAGCTACTGAGGATGATCTGATAGAAATACAGGGTTATAGAAACAAGCTTTCCATCATTGGTGAGGTGCTGTCTCGGAGACATATGAAAGTGGCATTTTTTGGCAGGTAATCCTTTATTGTTTCTCTCAAGGGTAGTTTCCAGAAATCAGCTTTTCTAAATCATATCTCCAACCTCGTTTCTTATGTTTTAGCAAGTGATATTCCTCCCCCTTTACCCCACAGAGTTTCTCCCTTTGCTAAATGCTAAAGCTATTAGCGTGAAAAAGCATTTGTTCATTTTAGTTCTTGGTATAAAATGAAGCTTTCTAAAGGTCATTTGTATTTTTGCTTTTTAAGGATGCTGATCTCTGAGAATTAGCTTCTTAGCCAGTCCAAAGAATAGAAATACAGATAAATGATATGTGTAATCTGTGACTTTTTAAAGTTTCTCTTAATTATCAGGTGTGCCTTCCAAAAGGATTCTGAGCCCCATGATTTCCAGAGGGAGAGTAGAAAGTGCCATTTGTTAACTATCTCGAGTGATAGAGCAATCTGTGACATAGCTTATGTTCATTAAAGAGTAATTTGTTAACTTCCTGTGTAGTGTGCACTCTGTTAGGCAGTAGGAATGCAAAGACAAATGAGTAGGCCCATATCATGTGTTGTGTGTCAACAGAAAATGGATTTACTCACTAAACTAACTTTTAAGCCCACCTTAGAGCTTTTTTTCAAGCACTTGTGAGTTCCTATACTTAGAATTCCCTTTGCCTTGATTTATCTATGTGTGACTCTCACTGTTCAGATTTCATCCTAAGTGTTACAACCTCAAATCTTCTCTGACCGCTCTGTCTGAAGTATGCCTTCTCAGTTATTCTCTTCTAAAGTGCCCTGCTTATGCCCTTTAAACCTTTCCCACAGTGCTATTTTATTTATTTATTTATTTAGGTCCACTTCTGCTTCACCTTATGGGCCTTACAGAATCTAGCATGAGGTAGGTCCATAAATAGGCCCTAATTCAAATTAGGGTGGAATGGAAATGAAAAGGAAGAGGCCTTCTGATGAGGTGATGACTCCGTTGTCCTATTTGAGAAGGAGAGATAGGTAATATCTTTGGAAGTGAAAAAGATCCAGCCCAGATTTATGGAGATGGAGACTTTAGACCACAGTTTGTGATGGGAAGAATTTGCGATTGTGATGTCAAATTGTCACAAGATAAAAAGGCAAGGATAGATATATGAGAAAGGTGGAATTTGTGTTCTTTTATTTTTCTGATATGTACTTTCCTAATATTTGTGTAAATCAGGTTGGCAATTTTGTAAAAAATGCAATCTGATGAAATTTCATCAAAGTTTGAATTCTAAAAAGGTTGGCCTTAGACCCAGTGAAAGAATAAAGTTTTTACTGTTAATGTTTTATTTTCATGATTTTATATATCATTCTTCAGGACAAGCAGTGGGAAGAGCTCTGTTATCAATGCAATGTTATGGGATAAAGTCCTCCCTAGTGGGATTGGCCATACAACCAATTGCTTCCTGAGTGTTGAAGGAACTGATGGAGATAAAGCCTATCTTATGACAGAAGGATCAGATGAAAAAAAGAGTGTGAAGGTATAATATTATAGCAGCATAATGCATCTGAAATAATGTCCTTAACTTTTTTTTTTTTAATTTGTAAGATGTCTATATTGCTGGACATAAAAGAACTATTAATAGTTCTATTTGTAGCTTTAAAGCCATCACTGATATTTTGAATTCTCTAAATTTTTTTTGCTTCAGAGCTAAATCTTTAGAAGAATAGATCTTAAAGCATACCATATTAGAAGAATATCTTATTAGAAGAATAAAACTTGTCCTTAAAATAAATTAGAGTTCATTGGGGATGGTATGTGCTTTGGTGAGTGCTGTGAAGTGTGTAAACCTGGCGATTCACAGACTTGTACCCCTGGGGATAAAAATACATGTTTATAAAAAATAAAAAATTAAAAAAAAATAAAAAATAAATTAGAGTTAAAAGTTTGTTACATTTTAAAAATAATGTTCCCAGTGAAAACAGCATTACTGAAGTGTATTGTTGCTATTTAATCTCAAATCTGATTTCATCTTTTGAAAGAAAACTTTGTTTAAAAAATGGGGCTCTGGAATGTTTTTGATGCATGTCTGTGCCTTTAGAATCTATTTTATTTTTGGAGTATTTAGTAAGAACATTCATGAATAGATTTAATAGTTTTTTCAGATAAGGGCCAATGACAATTCCCTACCTTTCATAAATTTCTTTTTTTTTTTTTTTCAAGATTTTATTTATTTATTTGACAGACAGAGAGAGAGAGATCATAAGTAAGCAGAGAGGCAGGCAGAGAAAGGGGGGGGGGAAGCAGGCTCCCTGCCGAGCAGAGAGCCCGATGTGGGGCTCTATCACAGGACCTGAGCCTAAGGCAGAGGCTTAACCCACTGAGCCACCCAAGCTCCCTTTTCATAAATTTCTTAAGGAACCCAGTGCTACTAGGCTCCTTCAGCCAAAAGAGGGAAAAAAACTGTTTCTCAGTATTAACACTTTCTCTTAAGTCTTAAGATCTCTCCCACAAATGCAGAAGTTCAGTGTTTAAAATCCATCCCATATTAGTTTTTGCAAAACTAAGTTGAATTCACTGGTGTAGTTATTGTTCTGTGAGTTTACTGTTTGATTTAGCTCAGGTAACTCAATCTGCCTAATACCTTTCAGATTAGTTATGGGGAATAAAGGAGGTGATGTTTATGAAAATATTTTCAAATTTTTAACCTATCCAAATGAAGGAATCACTTCTTAATCAGGATTTTTACCAAATCCAAATTTAAACTACTGGTGGCTTTAGATCCTCAGTAAAATGTACTATGATATTTTAAAGTAATCATCTCCTCTTTCTTGGTCTGTGCTCTCTACTTCCAGTCTACTTCCTTCATGCCCTTTTGCACCTCTCCCCACTCCAGAATTTAAATTTGTTTACCTCAAGTTGAGGCCTGCTTTAAGGTATAGACTTGGAGTCTCATGCTGTAGTCGTTTACTTAGTAAAAGAAATGCAATAGTAATAGCTAATATTTCACTGTACACTAAGTACCAGGCAATATTCTAAGTACCTACAGTAACTCAAACCTCACCACAGCTCTGTCAGATAGGTGCTTTTATTATCTTAATTTTACAGACCAGGCATCAAGATTTTAGTACAAGTTTATAATTCAGTCAAAAAGTTTATGAAAGCAAGCAGAAATAAAACCATTGACAATAACATTGTCACTATGGAGAGTCACCTCAGCCGTGATCAGGACTGTTGTGCCCATTTGAAAATAGATGTTTCCCTTTAAAAATTGATACCTCTACATCTCATTTGTATGTGTACTGGTGTCCTTTCCTTGAATATTAATTTTATATTAAGCTCTTTGTATTGTATATTTAACACATACATGAATAGTATTAAAGTAACACATTAATAAATTAGCATGTGTCAGAAATCATCTTGAGAAATAGAAACATTTTAGTGAATTCAGATGGAAAGAGAAGGCATAGTCATTGATGTCAAGTAGGTTTATGTGAATAAATAACCGGCTAGTGAAAAAAATCCTTTATTAAAAGAATATGTCTTGAGCTTCTCTTGTATTGTTTTGGTCTTATTACTCTGGTGTTTTTAAACCTATTTTAGTAATGTTTCTTCTATTTTCACCCTTTAACTACTGAGCAGTGCATTTTAGAAGAGACAGAAAATACAATTGGGCAAAAAGAAACTTCAAAACTCACGTTTCCTAAAACCAGTGGAAAATTCTTATGGTATAGAGTTAAATGTGTTTCTTTGTATTTTGTAAACAAAATGGTTTCATGTGTGTTATTTTTTTTGACTTGCCTTTTTTTTCTCTTAATATATTGTAAATTTGCTTTCATACATACAATATCAATATCGGGTATTACATAGCATTCCATTGCCAGAGTTCACTTATTGGGCATTTAAAATGTTACTAGCTCTGATTATTTTTGCAGAGTGGGTGACTAAACTGTTAAGAGTATCTTTTTTCCCCCTTCTTGGTAATTCTAAAACTCAGTTTCTCAAGATTGCTGAGGTAGTTTTATTTACAGTTATTTAAAGTTCTGCTTTTTGTATATGTTTTGCAAAAATAAATGTACCAGATCATAGTGTTTTTCATTTTTATTGAGTTTTATTACAAGCAGAGTTTTGTTCATTTCTTTCCCTTCCACTTTAGACAGTTAATCAGCTGGCTCATGCCCTTCATATGGACAAAGACTTGAAAGCTGGCTGTCTTGTACATGTATTTTGGCCAAAGGCAAAATGTGCCCTCTTGAGAGATGACCTGGTTTTAGTGGACAGGTAAAATTACATATGAATTGTATTTTCTCCTTGTAAAAGTTTATTTGATAGAATAGTATTGCTTGTTTTAAAGTATAATACATAAAAATTTAAATGTTTAGTTGCTGCTTTGTTCTCACTTGTTAGATTGTTCTCACTTGTTAGATTGTTAAACCAACAGAAAAGGTGTTGGTTTATGTTTTTTACTGGTTATATAAAGTGCCAGTTTCTTTGTCTAATTCTATTAGATGAAATTTCAAGGATAGCCACTTTTCTCCCCCCTCTACCTTATAGTTTGGATAAATAGCTGGGGCTTAGAGATTGCCTAATTCTAAATGACTATGTAGGTAACTCTGATTAGGTAAATTTTTTTATCTAATAATACCTCTTTTTTTTAAGAATTGAAAGAACACATGCGTAGAGTGTGGGGTGGGGACGGCAAAGGGAGGGAATTTCAAGCAGACTTCACACTGAAGCGTGGTGTCTAATGCAAAACTGTCACCATCCTGAGATCACAACCTGAGCTGAAACCAGTAGTCCAGCGCTTAACTGACTGAGTCACCCAGGCATAATAAATTAATGCTTAAGGCCCAAGTTTCCCAGAATAACTTAATGGACAGTTTACATAGATTTTTTTAATTGTTCAGGAATTAATTGAATACTTCTGGAATTTTGTTTCAACTCTTCTGATGAGTCTTCATTTATTATATGTTCTTTTACTATATTGGTGCTAAGTAAAATGATAATGCACATTTGCTAAGCAATGTCCTTAACTAAAAAAAGTAGTTAAATGATTTTTCAAAATTTTGGTATGCTCTTTTGTTTTCTTTGGTTAAAATTTCAGTGTTGTGTGGAAACCATTTTCGTTTTGGTGATGGGCTTTTAATTTTGCTTTATTTCATGGCCAGACTATGTCCATGACCCCAACCTCTCATCTTTCTACATTGTCACAGTGGGTAGATAGTTATATTATAATTTTTATTGTATAGTATATTAAACTTAGGTTTTAGTAGAGGGTGTTTTATTATTTATGCTCATGAGCATTTAAATATTCTCTCAGCTGTACTGGACATAGCTACTTACACCTTTGATTTTGGTATATATTAGCCATTTTGGGGGGGGTTGGAGGGTTTTTTAGCACTTATTTTTCATCCTTCCAAACCATAAGGATTTAAAAGATTAAAATATTGACTATGTTACTTACTTTGTCAAAAATCAGAAGGTTATTTGTTTTTATCTTAAAGATTTACTTATTAGAGAGGGTGTGTGTCGTGTGTCGTTGTCCGCCCCCCCCCAAGGAGGAGGGAGGGGCAGAGGGAGAGGGAGAAGCAGGCTCCCCACTGAGCAGGGATCCAGTGACTTGGGCTCCATCCCAGGATCCTGGGATCGTGACCTGGGCTGATGGCAGACTGTAACTGACTGAGCCACCCAGGTGCCCAAGGTTACTTCTTTCTAGTAAACAACTTTTTTTTTTTTTTTTTTTTTAAAGCATTTGTTTAAGTTTTCAATTGAATAGGCTCTGGGAGTTCTTTGTCAGCAGAATAGATATGTAAGTTTATAAAACACAGATTCAGCTTGTCACAAGTGTTTTTTTATAGGTGGAAAAAGTAGATCTCTTGGGCTTTGTGCTGAAAACTGGTGGAAATCCTGGCCTTTAGACTTCAATTTATAAAAGCTTTATAAAATGTCTTTTATAATCAAATTTTCTTTTTTAAAAAATATAAAATACAATATTATCTTATTCCCATTAGTCCCGGTACAGATGTCACTACAGAGCTGGATAGCTGGATTGATAAGTTTTGCTTAGATGCTGATGTCTTCGTTTTGGTAGCAAACTCTGAATCAACACTAATGAACACGGTAGGTTAAATCATATTATTATGTTTGAGTGGTAGGAAATGAGATGGTGTCTTTTCTGAAGAGTGAGGGAAATCCAAATCATGGATTAAAAAGAACCTCTAATATCAAGGGTGAACAGAGGAATTTGTGTTTCCGTGGGACCGGAAAAGTTGTTGCTGGCCTTCTTGAGTGTTCCCACTGGGAATCTAGGGTTTGATGGCTCTCGCTTCTAGTGAATCTTTAATTAAATGCAAGGTGTGATATGTGTGTGGTATTGACATTGATTGTGGTTATTTGCCGGTTTCAGAAGAAATGGGCACCAGATTGTCAGGGTGATGATTTCAGTCTTTGAATAAAGTTTAACACTCCCATCTCACACCCTCCCCCCAGTCCCCACATCTGGCAGGCAAGGCTTTTCATACTTCTAGTTTTGTCAACCCTTCCCAGCTTTACTTGTGTGTACTCTAGGTTTTGGCTTACCTGTGTCCATTATACGCCGCTGTCAGATTTAATAGATTCGATTATTTATCCAGGCTGTCTAGAGCCATACTCATCCCAGATAAACTCCAGAGTTTATAGATATCTAATATCTAAAACTATAGTATGGTTTTTTAAAATTGTCATTCCTCAAAAGCATATAAATGGCCAAACACCATTATAACATAGGTGTTACTAGCAAGACCTCTGGTTTGCCACTGGTACTAGCTTTTGTATAACCTGATCTATATCACATGGACCAGGCTGCTATGACAATATGGACAGTTGTTTATAATCTCATGATATGAGAAACAGATAAATGCTTAAAATCTTTGTTAGAATAACGCCATTTGAATTACATTCTGACTTCTGTGTCTTTGTTTATGCTATTCTTTGCCCACAATTCTTCCTCTACTCCCAGCTTATCTTTCAGAAAGCCATTATCAGTACTTCTAAGCACATCTTTATCATCACTCCCTTCTTTATGGAGCTTTTCCTAATTCCAACTGGATATGGTGTCTCTTTCCTTTAAATAAGCATAGTATGTATTTTAGCATTTAAGGCACATACCTTTCTCTGTTGTTTATTATTATGTGCATAGGTCTTACATTGTTATTCTAAATCTTCAGAAAGATTTGAGGTAGCTTTTTGAAAATGTTGACTATAATATCCAGCAGTATCTGTTATGCTCTGCACAATAGTAGAGACATAGATATTTATTAAATTGAATTTCAGAAAAGACTCATGGCAGGAGCAGGAAAATCTTCACTCTTACCATCTT
Source organism: Mustela erminea (assembly GCF_009829155.1). Classification (NCBI taxonomy): domain Eukaryota; kingdom Metazoa; phylum Chordata; class Mammalia; order Carnivora; family Mustelidae; genus Mustela; species Mustela erminea. Next base: position 118,309,955 of record NC_045614.1, on the reverse strand, counting down.
AAAATTTAGTTTTCTCATCTTGGAGAAGTGTAATATTCAATGATTTGGGATCCTTTATCGGTGGGTATGAATCCACTGTTGTCTTAATGGTTCAAACTTTAAGATTAGAAGAACTTCAACTATAAATGTAAATATAAAATAGCTGTTAAAAGTAAACATATCTTGGGTATTTGATGTTTTTTAGGAAAAGCAATTTTTTCACAAGGTAAATGAACGACTTTCCAAGCCTAATATTTTCATTTTGAATAATCGTTGGGATGCCTCTGCATCAGAGCCAGAGTATATGGAAGACGTAAGTTATTTTTTCTTTTAAGTTATGAGCTGTAGTCATGTACATTGTTATCTGAGAAAACAGTATACCTTATAGAACATCCTACGTAGCTGTTCTTTTACTTGAGAAAAGACTTAGTGATCAAGACCAGACTATTAAACTACTTTGGAGGAAAATTGTTATAGAATTGTACTATCTAATCATTTTAGATAATGAAACTTTGTTTTGTTGTAGTTTTTTTGAAGTATAGCATAACAAAAAAGTGTGTAGATCCTAAGTGTCCAGTTCAGTGAACTTTACAAATTGAAAGAACTTCAATTTGTAAAGAACTTCAATTTGTGTCAGGATCCAGCTCAAGAAACAGAACTCAAACTCAAGAATTGAAAGAACCTCAATTTGTGTCAGGATCCAGCTCAAGAAGCAGAACATTGCCAACACCCCCCTCCAGTCTTGTCCTATCTCATAAGAATGAGCACTTACATGACTTCTGACATCCTTGATTAGTTTTTTGGTTGTTCAACTTTATGTAATGGAATCATATAGTATCTGCTTTGTGTCAGGTTTCTTCTGCTCAACATTACATTTGTTATTGCATCCATACTCTTGGGCATGGTTGAAGTGCAGTGTCATTACTGTATAGTATTTCAGCCTTTGAATTTCTACATTTGATTTATTCATTCTGCTAGTGATGGGCATTTGGGTAAACTTCCTATATTTAGGAAGTTTATTTAGCTGTTATAAGTAGTGCTGCTCTACATATTCTTACATGTGTGTCTTTGGTGCACATAGGTATATATATCTGTTGGGTATATTCCAGTGCTTCTCGGTCTGAGGGGTTGGGCAGTTTTGATCTCTAGGGAATATTGGGCCATGTCTGAAGATATTTTTGATTGATACAGCTCTGGGAGTGTGCTACTGGCATCTGTTTGGTAGAGGCTAAGAGCTGTTAAAAGTCCCGTAACAGAACAACCCTCCCAACCAAAAGTTTATCTGACTCAAAATGTCAGTACTGCAGAGATCAGTAATTTGTGAGTATATATCTAGGAGTAGAATTGCTGGTAGAGAATATGCTGCTTCAGTAAACACAGCCCAAGAGTTTTCTAAAATGCTTGTACAAGTCTATACTCCCAAGCAGATTGAGAGTTCCAAGTGATTTATATATCCTTTCCAACAGTTGTGTTTTTTTGTTGTTTTAAATTTTAGTCATGCTGGTGGTTTTAGAAACTTTTTTTTTTTTTAAGATTGTATTTGTTTGTCAGAGAGAGAGAAAGCACAAGCAGCAGGAGTGGCAGGCAGAGGGAGAAGTAGGCTCCCTGCAGAGCAAGGAGTCCAATATGGGACCCCATCCCAGGACTCTGGGAACATAACCTGAGCCAAAAGCAGATGCTTAACCGACTGAGCCACCCAGGCATCCCTAGAAACTTCATTTTAAAAAGAATAGAGTATCTGGAATTTGGTCTGTGGTCTATAAATAATACTTAATTTGCCTGATAATTTCTTTTTCTGATTTTAATCATGATTTGTGTTTACTTAGAAAAAAATTAAAATTTACACAATCCCATCACTGTTTACATGTTTGATTATGTGTTTTCATTCTTTCCCCTACCCCCAGAATTATAATTTTGTTTAATATGAAGCTTTATATATCCTGCTATTATTAACGCTTGTGGTCATACTTTTGCAAATTGGGGTCTCATTTAATCATCAGAGATTTAGGAAATATCATCCACAGATTGTTTTTTTCCATTCTTATTTAGCTTAGATCCCTTATCTTAGGCACAATGCTAGAGGCTAGTACTGTACCCTAACTAGTTTTACTCTTAGTCTTATTTTTTCTTTAATTTTTAATTTTCTTTAAAGTTTTAAGTAATCTTTGTACCCCACATGGGGCTCAAACTCACAACCCCAAGATCAAGTCACATACTGTACTGACTAAACCAGCCAGGCACCCCTCTTAATCCTAATTTTAATACCTAAGTGCTAATCTTAAACCTAACATTGCAACCCTAATCCCTAGCTAATGCATTCTTCCCAAATTTAATTCTCAGTGTTTTAAGAAAGATAGACTATTTGGGATGCCTGGGTGGCTCACTTGGTTAAGCGACTGCCTACAGCTCGGGCCATGTCCCCCATGGAGCTCCTGCTCAGCAGAGAGTCTGCTGCTCCCTCTGACCCCCCTACCATGCTCTCTCTCTCTCATATAAATAAATAAAATCTTTAAAAAACAATCACTGAAAGAAAAATAGACCATGTTCTGATTTTTCAATAAAAATAGCTTCATTGTAGCAAATTATTTGTAGCATTTATTTTCTGATATCAGAGATATTAATAGCTTCATTAAAAAATATTTGGAAAACAAGCATAAGAAAGAAATAAAAATGCCCCACCTGCTTTGTGGTTGTTGCCTTCATGCCAACTATTAATTTTCACAAATATGTATATATATATTTCTTCTTTGTAGTATAGTCATGTATGTCAATAATACAGAAATAAGAACATTTTCCCATGGCAGTAAGTATTATTATTTGTCAATACTGTGTTTGGAAATGGCGTCATGGTATTTGGTGGTCCATCAGAATTTTAAGTGGTCAAAGAAGGATCATTACTCTAAGAGAAAGTATTCTGTCAGCAAGTATCAAACTTCATTTATTAGAATTTTGGGGTTTCTTAAGTATATTGGAGATACTACTATAATATCACTATAAATGGAGCTTAGTAAAGGCCTGTAGCAGTCATTACATTTGTTTACTTCGGTACCCTGTTTTCTCTAGGTACGCAGACAGCACATGGAAAGATGTCTGCATTTCTTGGTGGAGGAGCTTAAAGTTGTGGATCCTTTAGAGGCACAGAATCGTATTTTCTTTGTTTCTGCAAAGGAAGTTCTTAGTGCTAGAAAGCACAAAGCACAGGGAATGCCAGAAGGTGGTATGTATTAATATAGATTGTCTTTTGAAATACAAGAATAGTTGTAGAAATAACTGCTATAAATCTTACTTTGCTGTATCCTAGGTTTTAAACTCTTCACCTAAATATTACAGGTGGGGCACTTGCTGAAGGATTTCAGGCGAGATTACAGGAGTTTCAGAATTTTGAACAAATCTTCGAGGTAGGAATTTTGTGTATGTATTGACTAATATAAAACCCTGTCATTGGTTGGAGAATGATCATAATCCTCTGTTTCCTCTCTTTATCTTTGTCAAATAACCTTTGCTTGCTGTTATTTAGTATAGTTACTGCTACAGCAAGTGAAACAAGTTTGAAGAAAGGAAGTCCCTGCAAAATCTGTAAGAATTGAGAATTAAAGATTATAATTTCTCATTTTTTCTTATATGGTTGTATTGAAACGGGAAACTGTTTTTCTAATATTGCATGTGTTGTACGATGAGTGAAATTCTCTTTATTCAGTAATTTGAGGCAAGATTAAATAAATGTAATTGCTATTGGAATGGGTAATGGAGCAAAGTGAAGATCATGTTTTTCTTTTATACCATACTGTTGATAGATACAGAATGTAGTTAATGTCATTTTACTGAATTTATTACATTTTAAGCTGTGTCATTACCTGTTTATTCTCCACATTTTATGTCAAATGTCCTAAACAAATGAGTACAAAAATAATTAGGATACAGGGTATTTTGTAGTATAGGAATCTGGTAGGAACTACTGGGCACACAAATAGCTAATGTATTTGCAGCACTGGGAAGGAAGGACACTTACTTCTATTTTGGTGTAGGCATTTTATACAGAGACATTAAAACTCCTCCTACATTTAACTGAAAAAAAGTTCTTTAGATGTTAATTTCTAAGCTCTTATTTAGCCCTTTTTAATCTAGCTCTGTTTAGATTACATATCCCCTTTTCACCCATGTATGAACACGAAGACTTCAGAACTAAGAACAACTTCTTTTGTAATTCTTCCTTTAAGTTGTAACAGCTTTAATAGCAAGGATGTGAAAATGTTGAATGTACTTGGCAGAATTTTTTTAAATTAAACATTTGGTCGCTATCCCCCATCTTTAATTTGGTGAGTTGGAAATAGACTATTAAGTAGATGAAGACAGAATACGTAGAGAAGGAAAGTCCACACTAGTGGAGACCTTGGTAAGATGTCTCTAAAGTCAGAGCTCCTGGGATATTAGCATACGTCATCCCAAGCTAAACCATAGATTGCATGAATTCCCAGTCACTCCAAGACCATTGTTTATGTTCTTTCCTTTTTCTTTCACAAGATTCAGTGCTCTCCTCACCTTTCTCAATTATTTCATCCATGGGAAAAATATTGGGGAGAGGATCTATTGTTCTGTCTCCCTTTGTCTTACTTATTGACCTTTCTTTCCTTCTATGTGTATTAGATATTTGTCACTGATTTCTCCTACTAAATCATACTGTTCTCATATGCATTTATAACCTCTTTCATATTGGTTCCTGCTACCCAGACAGAGTATCTCCTTGAAGAAGTGGGAATGAGAAGAATAAAAAGCTATGCTGTAGAACACTGGTTCCCAAACCTTGGCTGATCATGAGAATCACATGAGGTGCTTTAGAGAACTGCCTGAATTATCCCAGAGGACGATCCAGTGGGGCATGGGATGGACCTAGCAATCCGTATATATTCACTTGCTCCCCAAGTGAGGGCAATAATCAGGCAGACCTAGGAATTACTGTTTTTAATGTTTTTAGAAGAAATTTGGCAGTTTTTTATTGTAATAGTTCATTTGGGAGTCTAAAAATTATGTATAGAAAAAACCATGTGCAAGAGCTTTACATAAAGTCATAGAGAATATCAGACCTTAGAATTTGAAATGTTTGTTCAATTAAAAGTATGATAGATTTAATGTAAGAATCAGCTAGAAATTATTTGAACTTACCTAAAGAAATAACTAGATGGGCAGAAAGTCTTGTCTTGGTGGCCAAAGCATTTTTTGATGATTACTTGTTTCAGCTTTTTTTCCAGAGTGAAATTAGTTACTTCTTAAATCAATTTTCATAATTTAAGACTTCTATAAATTGGGGCATTTTTAAGAATTTATAATTTAGTAGGATAAAATTGTTCATTTTTAAAACTTCTGTATTTTTTCTCATATCTATTTAGACATACGTACATGTAATATATATATTCTATTTTTTTCTTTTTTTCTTTTTTTCCTTTTTTTAAAGATTTTTATTTATGTATTTGACAGAGACACAGTAAGAGAGGGAACACAAGCAGGGGGTAGTAGGAGAGGGAGAAGCAGACCTCCCGCCGCGCAGGGAGCCCGATGCAGGGCTTGATCCCAGGACCCTGGGATCATGACTTGAGCCGAAGGCAGATGCTCAACACCTGAGCCACCCAGGTGCCCCCACATGTATATAGTCTAACCTTAATTGGATTTCCCAGTGATTTAACTGCTCTGCTTTATCCTCCAAACACTTAGCCCCAGCTTTTAGTTAATTTTTCTATTCATAAATAGCAGGTTTTGGTTTTTATTCATTAAATTCTATGTTAATCTTTAAACATAGTTTCTCCTGACTTTTTTATACTTTTTTTTTTTTTTTTAAGATTTTATTTATTTATTTGACAGAGAGAGATCACAGTAGGCAGAGAGGCAGGCAGAGAGAGAGGAAGGGAAGCAGGCCCCCTGCTGAGCAGAGAGCCCGATGCGGGACTCGATCCCAGGACCCTGAGATCATGACCTGAGCGGCTTAACCCACTGAGCCACCCAGGCGCCCTATACTTTTTTTTTAAGTGGAATTGTCTTTTTGCTTTTTTTCTTTAGGGAAGAATTTAGGGCTGTGAATTTGTGATGTAACTTTGGACATATACCACGGGTTTCAGTATCCAGTTTAGTTTTCATTGTTTTTAATAGTTTTTAATTACAGTTGTTGGCATTTTCTCTTCAATACAGGAGTTGCTCAGAATAAGATGTTTTGATTCTTTTCATCCAACTTTTGGTTATTTATTTTTGGTTTCTTTGTATTGTGATCACAGAATGTGTCTTATATATGTATTTTCTCTTTGTTTTTAGAATTCACTTTTTTTTGGAGTCTTAGAAAATGATTTTTGTGTAACTTTGTGCAGTGGCAGTATCGTAGCCAATGAGGTTTATCCGAGGCGCGATTATTGCTAATAGAAAATGATTTTTGTGAAAAGAAAAATTGCACCAAGTTTACCATTTTTAGTGGTCTGATATTTGCCATAGACTTTTTGGGTTTCATTTGGTTCTTGAGGAGCAAAACATTATAGGAACATTTGGAGTATCAAGTTAAAATAAGGCTTGAAAAAAAAAAAAAAATAAGGCTTGAAAATTAAATACATTAAAATCAATCAAAATCGGTGTTAATTCTGTCAGCATGTTTCTTATTATTTTAAACCTGTATTTGAACAATGTATATTCTAAAGATAATTTAGAAATCTAAAAACCTTTGCTCAAATATTTGGCCATTAGCTGTTCTTAATAGTTTTGATTATAAGATGGAAAACAGGTATAAGATAATTCTACTCTAAAATGTGAGTGACTTAGTTGTAAAGGACCTTCTGGGACAACTGGTGAAATCTGAAAATGGACTGTATGTTAGGTTAATAGTATTTACTGTCCCAGTGAATGCAGTGATTGTTTCTTGGTCGTATAGGAAAATGATCCCATTCCTAAGAACGCATGTTAATATATTTAGTAGTGAAGTTGTGGTGTCTGCAAAGAAGTGTCAGATTGTTCAACAGGAAAAAAAAATCTATAAAAATATATGCATAGCTCTCTATATAGATATATCTGTATGGAGAGGGAGACAGATGGGAGAGGTATATTGTATAGTAGTATTTTTTCTTGCATTGCCCTTTCAATTTAAAATCTTTAAAAATAGGGGCGCCTGGGTGGCTCAGTGGGTTAAGCCTCTGCCTTCTGCTCATTTCATGGTCTCAGGGTCCTGGGATCAAGCCCCGCATCGGGCTCTCTGCTCAGCGGGAAGCCTGCTTCCCCCTCTCTCTCTGCCTGCCTCTCTGTCTACTTGTGATCTCTTTCTGCCTGTCTCAAATAAATAAATAAAATTTTAAAAAATCTTTAAAAATAATAAGTTGGGAGTGGTGAATAGCATATTATTGGGTGTTTGGGGTCTGTTAAGAGGATTTGACAAAGTAATTTTATGTCTTAATTATATATAAGTATTAATATCTATAAATCTATGACTATAATTAACTACCAGCTGGCTTCTTCAGATATTATTAGAAAGTTAGAAAACAAACAAAAAAAGTAAGTTAGAAAACTATCTTAACTGAGATACAGTTGGGATTTAAAATGGTTTGGTGCAGTATTTTAACCTTCTTGGAAAATTAGAGTTCCTGATAAAGTCAGTCTGGAAGCTGCTGCTCACTATGTATGTTCCCTGTGGGGATTCATAAGCTTATTAATGTAGTGAGAGTTCTGAGAAATAATGCAGTTTTAAAAACCCATATTTAAATTAACATTTCTCACACCTCAGAATAGAGTATTTCTTTTGCAGGTTGACTTGATATTTTTGTGATCAGTGGGAATATCAGTGTAAGATACCCATTTCTAAACTAGAAGGAGTTTGTTTATTATTTTAACTAGTTAGTTATATTAACTAGTAGTTTATGTCTCTCTGTTAATTCATGACATTATTGTATATTTTTAAAATCAAGGAGTGACTTTTATATTGCCTAATAACTTTTGAAAATATTTTCTTTCTGGTCTAGCTCTAATACTGTGCTGTTACCTATAAATTTAGGTCTTCATTGCTGATATCTAGATCTGCTTCATCGAGGAATATAGGATTTCTTTTAACCTTTTTTTCTTTTAAAAATATTTTTATGCTTTTATTGTTTTTATGGAGGTTAATTTGTCATTTTATGAGATGCAGTTATTTAAAGAAAATCAGAGCTTTGTTTTGGTTGTTAAAAATAAGCAGTTTAACTGTTTAATATTGTGTACTTATTCTCTATTCCCATAGAGAATGGGAATACCATAACTTCCTACAACTAATCTTTTCAGGATTAGTGATGTTGAGTGATGTATAAATAAGTTTAACCATGAACAAAAGTTAGGCTATCCAGTGGAAGAAAGTCGTAGGTTTAAGTTAAGGTTTTATAAAGTGTTAAGGAAATGAATTACCCTCAATGTCCTATAGCTAAAGAAGTGAATATGTTTTTATTTCATACCTCATCGTACCACAGAGGACAGCTAAAATGGCAGAAGGAATTATAAAAGTTTTTTCTATCTTAGTGAATTGAATAGGTAATCATTTTAGAAATGTGAAGGCTCTAGGTTATAAATAGTGTATTGAATGAACATACTAGTGATTTCAAAATAAATACTTTGGTATTAAGTGAATACTTTTTAAAGCTTGAAAGCTGTTTATTGTGATGAAAGATAGTTAACACAATTTATACTGGTTGCAGTGAAAAGAGGTTCAAGAAGATGAATTCATGGAAATCATGGAAAGTTGGGGTATATTCCCAATTTTAAAAAAAATTCATCACAGGGAATAAATGTGACTTCTACGAAACACCTATTGTAGTTATTGCTGCTGTGATACAGACAAGTGATTGTTCAAAGACCAGATGACATTCTTCTGTAAACACTTGTAGTTGTTTTTAGATGTTATGTCAGTGCAGAATTTAACTTTCTATAAAGTAAGAATGAGTTTTAATATAATTTTGTAAGTTTTCAGTGATGAATTCAGAGTAAATATTTTAGATAATAGTATTCAGATGTATTGAAATTGAAACAAGTTTTATAGTATAAATGTGTCCATTACTATATGTGATGCATTCTACCGTATTCTATTTAAAAACAAAAAACAAAAAAAAAACAGTGGTCATGAAACCAGATTTGTACAGCTGTGAATGAATGGTTTATGAGCTACAATTAGCTTAAAGATGAAACAAATAAGATAGGGCATCATTCAAACCTGTTTGCACAAACTATAGAGCAAGGACAATAATAGGATTATCTTTGAAATAGCTGTAGGTATTTTTTAAACAATATATTATTTTGGTTGCTTGTTGCTAAAGACTTTTTTTCATGTTCAAGTTTTAATACAAGTCCTAATTTCTAATAACTATGTTCTATCATCAACTGATTTCTTAAAATGTGGAATTCTAATTCATAACTCAGTTAAAAACTTCATTAGGTTATCTATTGTAAGCATGAGAAAAATTAAGACAGACTAGAAATAGATTAAAGGCAATCCCAATAAAGTTAGTAATTTTAATGGAGAAAACTTTAACATTGACAACAGTACCCTGCTTATTCATTTATTTTTTAAAATATAGTCAAAAAACCATTGCACATTACTGTGTAAAATTACACAAAGATATGAACTTGCTGTTAATGCCCTTTTTACTTTTGATTTCTTGTAGGTTTTTTAACCTTTGTTATTTTAAGTCCTTTTATTATGCATTTATTTTCTGCCCTTATGTTTTGGTTATCATTACAAACAGCAAGTTTTTGTGTTTAAATTCCTGAAAATGTTGGGATGGAATTACAGTAATGTGTTATGGCTTGGGCCCTCGCAGGAGTGTATCTCGCAGTCAGCAGTGAAAACAAAGTTTGAACAGCACACTATCAGAGCTAAACAGATACTAGATACTGTGAAAAACATAATGGATTCAGTAAACGTGGCAGCAGCAGAGAAAAGGTATGAATTCATTTTATTGCAAAATAAAAATGTCAGTTCATGTCCATATAAATTCCTTAAACTAAGGTTTTAAATTGTTATCTTTTAAATACTTTAGCACTTAAGTCAGCAACCTACTTGCATGGTTTTAAATGAATATTTGAAATTGTAAATATTTATTCTACAACCTTAACATCATTTGCATTTCCTGGAACCCATTATTCTCAAGAGTTATGATTTTAACGTGCTTCATAGTTTTAAAATATCTTTAAGGCAGTGGAAGAACAAGTGGAATTTTTTGAAGAAATCCAAAAAGCAGGTGGACCTCTTTTTATATTCAACCTATGACCCATTTTTCATGTTTATACACTGATACCTAGAAATCTCTCTTTGATGCCAGTTGTGGTTTTTTTTATCAACTGGTAAACAAGGCGATATTACCTGCCAGCCAGAAGGTCTGTTTGGTAAGCACTACGCTATATGTTATTGTACTGCACTGTTACTCCATTTATGACATAAAGATGAAAGTAAATTCATGAAATTGCTAACACTGAGGAAAAGGCTAGTTCTCACAGACTTGGTACACTTGAAACAAAGCTGAGGTTATTAGATGTGATCCCGGTATTAGATGTGATACGGGATGTTAAGCCTTAATTGAACAGTTAGTGGCCTTAAGCCAATCAAGGGAAAGATACAAAGCATCAGAGATTAAGAGGACATTAAATTGGGAATTTTAAATGCATCTGATCTTACTGGGAACAAATACACCTAAATCTCTTGCCTAATTATGACACTTCTCCTGGAATGCATCATATACAAAATTAGAGAATTTCTAATAAATGAAACACAAAAGAGTGAGAACTCAAAAAAGAGTCTGATCTCGGGCCCTGTGCACTGTTTCTATGAGATTATTTTATTATTTATGCCTCTTTCAGCTCAGTTGCTTTATCATAGTAGCCAGAGTGAGTATTTGGTCCACCAGTTGACCTTAATATTACTGATTTTAAAAATACAGGACATTGAACTATACACAGCACAAAGAACATGTGATTTGAGAATGGTTTATATAATCATGTCTTGGGAACTCTCTTAGCTGAAGATAATTTTAAAAATGCTCAGGTCTTTGTTTTCCTAGATCCTGTAGTGGTTGACAAATTTTCTATAAAAGCTAGATAGTAGATCTTTTAGGCTTTGTGAGTTGTACTTTCTCTTTTGCAGCTAGTCCGTTCTGCAGTTTTAGGGCAAAGGTAGTCATACAGATGATAGGCATATAAGGCATATGAATGGTCATGGCATGGCACAAACTAGCAGCTGGCTGGATTTGGCTTTCAGGATGCCATTTGCTGACCCTGTTTTTTAAATGAAGTCATTATTTTTATTGTGACTGTTCGTATCTGTGTTTGGAGAGTCCTTATTTGGGATTTGGATGCTACATGCACAGACAAAGTAGTTTATATTCGATCCTCTAGAAAATACTTTGTAAATGAAATATTATTTGAATCATTTTAGATGTGAAATGTAAGTTTTGGATTTTTTTTGCCACTGTATCATGCCAGCAGATGGTTCATTACCTAAGTGAATGCCCTAGCTTAATTGCTTTGAGATTTCAGTATTTCCTGAGAATTAATTATTCTACCTACTACAATAGGGTTTATTCAATGGAAGAGAGGGAAGATCAAATTGATAGACTGGACTTTATCCGAAACCAGATGAATCTTTTAACACTGGATGTTAAGAAAAAAATCAGGGCAGTTACAGAAGAGGTGGCAAACAAGGTGAGTTGGTGACTTTATGACTACAGTTTCTGGGAATGGAGAGACTGGCTTTGTCAGTAAAGTGTGCCACTCTTGATCTTGGGTTTGTGAGTTCAAGCCCCACCTTGGGTGTAGGATTACTTAAAAATAAAATCTTTAAATAAAATAAATTTCTGGAAATGAAAATATTTTTGGTAATCCTAAAAATGTTATCACCATTACCCTAAAGGCACATTTTATTAAGTTTTTTTACAGTTTGACTGACTAGTTGATAATCTTGGTTAATTTTTTTTAACTTCATATTTTCAGGTTTCCAGTGCAATGACAGATGAAATTTGTCGACTCTCCGTTTTAGTTGATGAATTTTGTTCTGAGTTTCATCCTACTCCAAGTGTATTGAAAGTATATAAAAATGTAAGTTAAATTATTGTTAAAAGTAAAAGTTTGCTCAGTTTCCTCTCCTTATTCTACATTTTTATTTAGTGGATTAGCCATTTTAATGTCTTCCTGGCAATTAGTACATGATTGAACTTTTCTAGCCCCTGTGCACTCTTATAATAAATATAAACTATCTTATATATAAAGTACCCAAAAATATTCTCTTAAAATAAGACCATTTACTACACTTAAGTTTTTGCAAAATCTGTACATGTTCTAGAGAAAAAATAATGGGCACATGTACCATGTTAACAGGAGTTAAATAAGCACATAGAAGATGGTATGGGAAGAAATTTGGCGGATCGGTGTACCAATGAAGTCAATGCTTCAATGCTTCAGTCCCAGCAAGAAATAATTGGTAATATTTATGTCTATAAGTTCATGTGTAGTTTATTTATTTCATTGGGAAAGGACTTAGTTTCCTTGAGGTGTTTTATAAAACGTAAAACATTATTTATTCTTGTTTCTTAAATACCATTATTTTGTTTTATCTAGAAAATTTGAAGCCATTACTTCCAACTGGTATACAAAATAAACTACATACACTGATTCCTTGCAAGAAATTTGATCTCAGCTATGACCTAAATTGCCACAAGTTATGTTCAGATTTTCAAGAGGATATTGTATTTCGTTTTTCCCTGGGCTGGTCTTCCCTTGTCCATCGTTTCTTGGGCCCAGTGAATGCTCAGAGGGTGTTGCTAGGATTATCAGAACCCATCTTCCAGGTATCTTTTTCTTTTTGAGTAAGCTTTTGATTTTGTTGTTGCTCTACTACACAGTTATTTATCTTTGATTCTACCAGTTGAGATTCTTGCTCTTTTTTAAAAAATATTTCTACTTTGCTTATGTGATTTCTCTAATACAACTAGTTGTGTCCAGTTTGCATAGTTATGAGCTAATACCAATCACATAGAACCATTTCTGAATTAGTTATACTGTGCAAAGGGAAAGGCACTTCCAGCGTTTTCATTCAGTACTGTTGTAGTTGTTCCACATTCATTTTTGAAACAGTTTTTTCCTTAAAAGTTTTTGTTTTCAAATAAAATTGAAGTTTTGACTTCAACTAGAGTAAATGCAAGCATTTAGAAAAAAAAAAAACTTTTGAATTTATCAATTCAATACTTTTTCAGAAAATCAATGGGGTTTTAAAACCATCACCACAATCCTGTTTTAGAACTTATCACCCCAAAATGGTACCCTTGTGTCCATTTGCAGGTGATCATTCTCACCTCCAGCCCTATTGCTAGTTAGCTTTCTGTAACTGTCATTATTTTTCCCTTTCTGGACATTTCCTATAAACGGAATAATAAAAAATGTGCCCTTTTGTCCCTGGGGCATCTTTCACTTAGCAGAGTATTGTCAAGGTTCATCATGATGGTACATGAATGTTGTAGCATATACCAGTACTCCATTTTTTATAGGTGCATAATACTCCATTATAGATTATCTCATATTTTATTCAGTTGATGGACACTGAAGTTGTTTGTACTTTTCTGGCAATTATGAATGATGCTGCTATGAACACTCATGTACTATTTTTATGTGGACATCTGTTTTCATTTCTCTTGAGTATATACCTAGGAATGAAATTGCTGGGCCATGCGGTAACTCCATGTTTAACTTTCTGAGGAACTGCCAAACTGTTTTCCAAAGCAGCTACACCATTTTACATTCCCACCAGCAGTATATTAAGGTTCTGTTTCTCAACATTCCATCAAGACTTGTTATTGTCTGTCTTTTTTATTAGTGGATGTGAAGGGGTATCTCATGTAGTTTCAGTTTGTGTTTCCCTAATGACTAATGATTTTGAACATCTTTCGTGTACTTGTATTGGCCATTTGTGTATCTTGTGAAATGTCTATTCAGATCATTTACCCATTTTTTAATTGGATTATTTGGCTTCTTATTGTAGAAGTTCTTTATATATTCTCTAGATGCAAGTCGTTTGTCAGATACATGATTTCAGAGTATGTATTTCTGGTCTGTGACTTGTCTTTTAATTTTCGTATAGTGTATTTTGAAGTGTAGATGATTTTAATTTTTAAGTAATTAAAAAATTTTTTTTCTAAGGTTGTGTCTTTCATGTGAGAATGTTAAAATACAGTTTTAATTCCACTTGAGAGTTGAGGGCCTACTGTTAAAGGTAGAATCATATAGTATAAAAATTCAGTATTGGTCATAGAAAATAATTTTGAGACTTTTTATTTTCTTCATATATTTATAGTAAACTCATTATTTGACTCATTCTTTTTATAGATTTACTACTGTAATTATACAAGAAATAAAATAGAACTTATAAATGTAACTATTCCATTTGTAGTTGTTTAATTATAATAATCCTTTTTCCCCAACCTTATCAGCTTCCCAGATCTTTAGCCTCTACTCCCACTGCTCCAACCAATCCAGCAACTCCAGACAGTGCATCACAGGAAGAACTCATGGTCACCTTAATAACAGGATTAGCTTCTCTCACATCTAGAACTTCTATGGGCATCATAGTTGTTGGAGGAGTGGTAAGAAGTTCTTTTTAGTATAATTAAAATTGGAGTTTTGCAAAGCTGTCTGCTAGACACGAAAAGAAAGGTATATTTACTTTTATTTCCAGGATAATTTGTAGAATGACATGAAAAGTTGTTGGCTAAAATTAGTGAATAAAGATGCGTTTCACAGGTCTAATCTTAAGTTTTTAAAAATACAGACTTATTTATTTTTAAATTGAGGTATAGTTGTCATAACATTGTATTAGTTCTAGGCATACAAGATAATGATCTGATGTATATATATTGCAAAATGATTACCACAGTATACATTTTTAACAAATACCTCTTTAGGAAAAAAAAAAAATACCACCAACTAGCTAGTCCTTAAAACAATGCTTCCTATTTTCACTTCACAGCACATAAATGATATTTATAATTTGGAGTAACAGGAATTATTCAGGTCCCTTATGTAGACTTCTCTGAATACCAGAGGGATCTGCCTTAAAGTATTCAAGATTACTTTTTAGTTGTAGTTCTTTTTAACTGTTAAAATTTTTTTCACATCATTAACAACATAGGTTTGTTTTGGTTTTTAAAATCTCTGACCTGGGGTGCCTGGGTGGCCCAGTGGATTAAAGCTTCTGCCTTCCTTTTAGGTCATGATCCCAGGGTCCTGGGATCCATTACCGCATCGCTCAGCGGGGAGCCTGCTTCCTCCTTTCTCTCTCTCTGCCTCTCTGCCTACTTGGGATCTCTGTCTGTCAAATAAATAAATAAAATCTTTAAAAATAAATAAAATCTCTGACCTAAAAAAAAATTCACGTCTTCTTGAGATATATCAAGTTAGCAAATGTCTGGCAGGTTATAAAAGTTCTTGCCTGGTATTTATGTATAGCTCCTTTTTCATCTTGATTGATTTCCAGTAGCTTCAGATTTTCTAACAGAGAAGGAATATACTTTTTTTTAAAATAAGGATTTGAGTCAAAGGGGGCTGATGAGTTTGTTAAAATGCTTTAATATACAATCTCCCTAGTAGTGATATTCTTTCTTGAAATAACCTGTGAATTTATCCCTACAGATCTGGAAAACTGTAGGGTGGAAACTCATATCTGTTTCATTAAGTATGTATGGAGCTTTGTATCTTTATGAGAGGCTGACCTGGACCACACGTGCCAAGGAGAGAGCCTTTAAACAGCAGTTTGTGAACTATGCAACGGAAAAACTGCAGATGATTGTTAGTTTCACCAGTGCAAACTGTAGCCATCAAGTACAACAGTAAGTTGAAAGATGTGTCTTTTTTTTTTTTTTTTTAAAGCATTACTGATGTATGACATGTATAAGAAATGCATAAACAAGAGTTTAGCTCAAAAGAATTACCACAGTATAAACACATTTGTAATCACCACCAAGGTGAAAAAAAACAAGGGTATCAAACATGCTCAGAACTGCATGATGGCACTCAGGGCTTGATCCTGGTACCCTGGGATCATGACTTGAGCCGAAGACAGACATTTAACCGACTGAGTCACCCAGGCGCTCCAAGACAAGATGAATTTTGACAACATACTAAGTGAAAGAAGCCAATCACAAAAGACCACATAAGGTATGGTCCCATTAATATTAAATGTCTAGAGTAGGCAAATGTATAGAGACAGAAAGCATATTATTATTTGCCAAGGGTTGGGAAAGGGGCAAAGGGACTGGTAATGTATATGAGATTTTTTGTGGGGCGGTAGTGATAAAAGGTTCTAAAATTTTATTTTGGTCATGGTCACACAACTCTGTGAATATACTAAAAATTGAATTGTATTATTTTAAGCGAGCAGATTTTATAGTATGTAAATTATATCTCAATAAAGGTAAGAAAAGGGGAGCCTGGGTGGTTCAGTTGGTTAAGTGTCTGCCGTTGGCTGGAATCATGATCCCAGGGTCCTGGGATCAGGCCCTTCGTTGGGCTCCCTGCTCAGGGGGGAGCCTGCTTCTCCCTCTGCCTCTGACCCTCCCCCTGCTTGTGTACTCTCTCTCTGTCAAACGTATAAAATCTTCAAAAAAAAAAAAAAAAGTGAAAAAAATAATCTGGGAACCAAATGCCACCAAAAAAAAAAAAAGCATGATGGCAAGTGTAATGTATTTTTACTGTCACAGCCGAAATTTACAAGTCTAAGATTTTTTGTTGTTGTTGTTGAGAGAGAATTAAGCAGGAGCAGGGGTAGGGGCAGAGGAAGAGGGAAAAGCAGACTCCCCACTAAGTAGGGAGCCTGATGTGGGACTCCATTCCAGGACCCTGGGATCATGACCTGAGCCGAAGGCAGATGCTTAACCCACTGAGCCCTCAGGTGCCCCACTGCATTTACAAGTTTAAAGGCATAATTCTTTTAGAATTGAAGAGAATTTTTTTTTATTTTTTATTTTTATTTTAAGATTTTTATTTATTTATTTGACAGACAGAGATCACAAGTAGGCAGAGAGGCAGGCAGAGAGAGGAAGGGAAGCAGGCTCCCCATTGAGCAGAGAGCCCAATTCGGGGCTCGATCCCAGGACCCTGGGATCCTGACCTGAGCCAAAGTTAAAGAGGCTTTAACCCACTGAGCCACTCAGGTGCCCCTGAAGAGAATTTTATTATACTGGGTCCACTAGTTTCTTTTATATATCTTAAAGTTTGTTTCATTGATTTTTTTTTTTTTTTAAGATTTTATTTATTTATTTGACAGAGAGAGATCACAAGTAGGCAGAGAGGCTGGCAGAGAGAGAGAGGAGGAAGCAGGCTCCCTGCTGAGCAGAGAGCCCGATGCGGGACTCGATCCCAGGACCCTAAGATCATGACCTGAGCCGAAAGCAGCGGCTTAACCCACTGAGCCACCCAGGCGCCCCTGTTTCATTGATTTAATATCTAGAACTGCAATTAAGTCAATGCATAATAGTCTGTATTTGGATGCTGCTGAGAGCTGAATTAAACTGTTTTCTGAGCTGAAGAGAATTGTGATTTAATGGGAGAAATAACATAGATAATTACAATAAAAGTTGAAAAGTGGTAAGTAATGTAAGTGATAAGTAAGCTTCATAATATGAGGCTCTAGAATCTTAAATCATGAAGGGTAGATTTCCCGGGTGCCTGGTGGTCCAGTGGGTTACAGCCTCTGCCTTCGGCTCAGGTCATGATTTCAGGGTCCTGGGATTGAGCCCCACATCGGTCTCTCTACTCAGCGGGGAGCCTGCTTCCACCCCCCCGCCGCCTGCCTTTCTGCCTACTTGTGATCTCTCTCTGTCAAATAAATACATAAAATCTTAAAAAAAAAAAGACTTCCCACAAGGAAGAGTAGCCTACCAAGTTTGAATGTGTGGAATAGGAAGATGTAGGCAGAGGGAAACACCCTAAACCAAAAGAAAGTAAGTAGGAGAAGAAATGTGTTCAGAAACATGAGAAATTTGAGTATGGCAGATGTGTATTTGAGTGGGGTACATTTGAATATAAACCTAATACTAGGACAGGAGCATGGATATTTGGACGTCCTGGAAGTTGATGTCATTGACATTTAGTTCTATAAAAATAACTGCAGCGGTGTGGTGTATTAGTTCTATAAAAATAACCACACTGGGGACGCCTGGGCCGCTCAGTTGGTTAAGCGGCTGCCTTCGGCTCAGGTCATGATCCATGATCCCAGCGTCCTGGGATCGAGTCCCACATCGGGCTCCTTGCTCGGCAGGGAGCCTGCTTCTCCCTCTGCCTCTGCCTTGCCTCTCTCTCTGCCTGTGCTTGCTCGCTTTCTCTCCCTCTATCACTGGCAAATAAATAAATAAATAATCTTAAATTTTTAAAAAAAAAAAAAATCTTCTAAAAAAATAACCACAGTGGTGTGGTGTATTGAATGGTTTAGGCTGAGGAGACCAGAGTTAAAGGGAGATAACTTTCAGACACAAGCTCAAAGCCTGTACTAACACAGAGCTGCAGAGAATAGAAACAATGAGGGCACAGACTGGAGGATATTTGCCAGATATTTACTGAGCTCTTGTCTTATACAAGAGTTTTCATTTTACTTATATTAAGGAAGATCTTTTCTCTAATGGAGGTACCTAGACCTCCGGAAGAAATCAGCTGAGGTTACATATGTAAAAACAAAGCTTTTTTAAAAAATGAAGCTTTTCATTCATTTAATCATCAATTGTTAATTGCCTACCATGTGCTAATAACTGTGCCAATATCTATGCTAATGGTGGTTATAGGAAATAGAGATAACTTGATCTCTTTCTTAAAAGACTTTACATCCTAATGGAGGCAGCCTCGATATATTACTCAGTTAAAAAATACTCGCTAAATATTGATTTAATGAAATATGAAAATAATGAAAGATTCTTATTTGTCTTAATATTGATATTTGGTGAGATGGGTTGAAATGGAAAGGAAAAAAAACCATGAGGAAGATGAATATGCATAGAATAGTTGTAGAGAAAAATCAGTTAATCATATTCCAGAGGTATACACACCTACTAGGCATGCTCCCAGTTGCAAAAATAACATGTTTGCCAAAGCTACCATATTAACTGGCACACAAATTAAATACAAACCTTTAGTTATGGAAACATGGTTCAGTGTTGCTATGATTTAAATTATTTTTTTGTCTAAGTCACAAGCTTATGAAATTTTCTTGCTTGTGCTCAGTAATTGTTGTTTGTATAGGCAAGGGACGAGTAAGGCTTATTATGCTTCTGAAGAAATACACCCATCTTCAGCCTTTTTAAAAATAGCTTATTCATATTCACAACTGTACATTAGAGGTTGATACTGCCT
Organism: Mustela erminea; assembly: GCF_009829155.1. Lineage (NCBI taxonomy): Eukaryota > Metazoa > Chordata > Mammalia > Carnivora > Mustelidae > Mustela > Mustela erminea. The sequence continues at coordinate 118,290,617 of NC_045614.1, read as the reverse complement.
GTTGAGCATTTGTCTTGAGACCAGATGAAATTAAGGCTACAAGTGCCATAGCCTCCTTCAGAGCATTCTTAAAAGTGTTCTTTGATATCTTATGTTTTAGGTATATTTTAAACTTAGTCTTTCTGTATAAGCTTTATTTTTTTTTTTTTAAAGATTTTATTTATTTATTTGACAGAGAGAAATCACAAGTAGGCAGAGAGGCAGGCAGAGAGAGAGAGAGAGAGGAGGAAGCAGGCTCCCTGCTGAGCAGAGAGCCCGATGCGGGACTCGATCCCAGGACCCTGAGATCATGACCTGAGCCGAAGGCAGCGGCTTAACCCACTGAGCCACCCAGGCGCCCTCTGTATAAGCTTTAAATTAAAGCTTCATTCATTTTAAAAGACATTCATGACTGCTGAAAAAAAGCTTTTTTTATTTTAAGGGAAATGGCAACCACTTTTGCTCGCCTGTGCCAACAAGTTGATATTACACAAAAACATCTGGAAGAAGAAATTGCTAGATTATCCAAAGAAATAGATCAGTTGGAGAAAATACAAAACAATTCGAAGTTCTTAAGGTATTTGAATCTTTTTTCTCAATAATGTGAACATTTGTTGGTCTCGTTACTTGAGTATAATTATATAAAATAACTAGTGAATTTGTAGTAAAACTTTTTACATTTGGTTATTTTCCATACTCCATTTGTTTTTCATTTTCAGTGAAACCTAATTTCAACAAGAAAAAGAAAATCTGAATTAAAAAATTAAAAGGATTTTTTTAGATCTTTATCTAAAACTATTAAGCCATACTAGTCCCAATTCAGAGCAGAAGTTTTGTAATTAAAAGTGCAAGATTTGGTTTTGTTTTTTAAGATTGATTTATTTTAGAGAGTGGGCACATGCTTGCACACTTTTACCACCTGTACAAGTTGAGGGGCAGGGCAGAGGGAAAGAATCTTCATGTAAACTCTGCTGAGCAGAGAGCCCAACACGGGGCTCAGTCTCAGGACCCATGAGCTCATGACCTGAGTGGAGACCAAGAGCCAGACACTCAACTGATAGAACCACCCCGATGCCTCAAAAGTACGAGTTTTTAGTCCTCTGTATTCAAGACCCTTAACTTCCATTTTCATTGGGGGACTGTTGGGTGTACTTAACTTTAAAGCAACAAAAGTAAACAAGACATCCTAATCTGTTCAATTCTGGTTTAATACAACTTATCATGGATTTTGTGGCATCTAAGTAAAGTTTGCCTTTGGGGACTTGACCAGGAGTATGAGTGATGAGTAGTAGAAGAAACTACTTCTTGGTAGTCCCTGACTTTCACCTTTTACCCATTAGCTGGCTCACCTAACAAGTTATCATTAAGCAGCAATTAATAGGTGCTGCCGTTTACCAGTGCATGTGCCTCATATGGTTGCTCATCCAAGAGCAGCTCGCAATGTCTCCAAATTATAGAGGCTGTCCTTGTGAACTAAATTTTGGGACGTACAGCTAAAACACTTGCAGTTAAGTCTGTCCACGATGTCTTAATCTGATGTACAGTGACATTGTCATCACTCCTCAATTTCATCATCTCTGAAAAAGACTGCCGTCACTTAGACCTTAACTTCCTTATACATACAAACACAGTCAAGTAAATTTTATTCCCTTCTGCCTGATTTAAGATCATCTCAAATACAGCCTTTCAAATTTAGTAAGATTACATTTAATAGGTTATGTGTGTGTGTTTGACTTAGGTAAGTTTTCATCTTGTTTAGAGTAAAATGTAAATGATATTATTGGCACTTACTGTAGCTTTTTTATTTTGGCCAGACTGACTTATGTATGAATAATTATGATCTGCTCATCCTTTTTCTAACAGGAAAGTATAAAATAACAAATACCATAATATTTAGAATCTCCATTGTTGCTACATTAGGATTAGTAATTCAGATAAAACTTACCTCAGGCTTCAGCAGAAGCCTGAAGAAGCATGCAGTGGAGTCTATAGTACATGACCTTGACAGTATGCACCCAGCAACAGTACAAGACCAAGAGAAAAGAGAAACTCATTCAAGTATGTTCACGCCCTGGCATAGTATGAGAATGGGAGACACAATCTGTGTTCCTCTGTCAGTGTTCCTATTTTCCTCTTTTTAGGATACTTAGCTATATCAGGTATAATCCTAGTATTAAAAAAAAAAAAAACAAACTTTTGGTATACCATGGTCCTTTGACATCTGACAGCTAGTTTATGTATACCAGTTATTCTATACTTTATGCTTAACTTAAAGGGAATTCAAAGACAGTTACGACTCTGTGACTTTGGATATAACTCCCATGTAAGGTAATAGGATTCTTTTGTCTCTTATGCTTTTCTTAAGTTTTTGGTTTTTATCTCAGTGTACCTTTTTCAAGTTCTGGACATTGGATTCTGTGTTTACAGCAAAGTAATAGCATATATACATACTCTTAAAAGGTTGGTGATAATTTAATCTGCATTCAGATAAATGTAGCAACACCTGACTAGTGGTTTTCTTCTTAAGATTGGATGGAATGCACTTTTTTTTCTCACTGGACTTTATGATAATTAGATTGGTTTTTTATTCATTTTTCTAAATTAGAAATAAAGCCGTTCAACTTGAAAATGAACTGGAGAATTTTACTAAGCAGTTTCTACATTCAAGCAGTGAAGAAGAATCTTAACAGTAGAGATTGCTTTGGTGATCATCATAGGAGAAAATGGAACTTGGAAGATTGGGACAGTTGTTTATGAAATGACTTTAAATATGAATTATACTAACTGTACCTAAATAGCAAATCCTTGTGTAGATTCTGGTAATTATCTATCTCAGGGTGTTTGCATTTCTGAAGAGTGTTGTGATGTATTTTTAATTTTAATTTTGGGTAAAGAAAGGCTAAATTGTGCTAAAAATGATGAATTAGTTAAAAGCAACAGAACCAACTATGTGACCCCTGAGGGGTGGGGCCTTGTTCTTAATTAGGGCTCTCTTTGTTTTTGATTCTGAAAAACTCTGCTTCCTGGCATCCAGGAGTTAGAGAATGCTCCTTTCATCTTTTCTCAAAACTAATTTTTGATGCCCACCTTCATGGGAATAGTCATTTGTTTTTGTTGTTTTATAAACTGTATTGCTCTATCGAGGAGGAGTGTGGAATGTTCTTGAGTGTATTGTTGATGCAAGTTACAATCACTTTTGCCATCCTGGCAGGTATGTAAACCACTAATACACTGTTTTTACTCCCTCTTTTTTCCCATTAAAACTGATGTAAAATAGTATAAGGGTTTGTTATTATAAAGTCTCTTTAAAAAGTATCTGGGTCTGAATAAATAGTTGCCTGATCAGTTTCTAAAGAAGTATTTTCTGCTTCAGCTATGATTATGGCAAGAAAACCTTTCTATCTCAATTTTAGGAATAAAGTTTGAAGTGATAAAAATAGCCCAAGATATGGGAGCTCTGAATTTTCGGTGGTTACGGTCATGTACAAATGCTATTCTTCAGAAGGTTTTTGCTGGGAATACTGCTGGATTGTCCCCCCAGGTGGCTTTTACTTTTATTTAATTGTATGAATTTGCCAGGGCACTGTTGATATTCTAACTTAATGAAATGTTCATGAGTTCGAGTGCTGTGTCTCTTTCTGTGTAAAAACGAATAGAAACATATATGGAAACATACAAAATGGTGTTCCGGGGGTTTGCTATGCAAAAACGTAGTCTTGAGGATCACCAAAGCACCAGCATCTAGATCCTTGTTAGATGCATCATGACAGTGCATTTGGCCGGGGATGGTTTCTGCTATTCCACAGAGGGATAACATGTTAGGCTCTTTTATCCTTAGTATTTCCTTTCTTGTGCCTTTAAGGCTCCTGGATGCTACTCAAGTCTTTTTGGTGCAGCATTATGTTCCAGGATATTTTAAGGAGAAAATAACATTACTTAGGTCACAGAAGCCTTTCAAAAATGTATTTTTATGCAGATCAGATACTAGGATGCAGTATTAAAATCCAAGTACTACTTTATAGCATTTGTTGTTGTTTTATAACCAAATAATAGCACACGCTACCAACAAATGTAGCAACTGCCACATGAAAAACCGATGTCTAAAACTACTACTAACTTAGGTTACAAGTTCAAGACCTTAAATCTTTATATGAAAGTACTTGAACTTTTTGAAAGAGCATAGTGGTTTGGTTATCACCTCCTTAGTAAAAGTACAGTGGCTGTCAGAGTCTCGTCTCTGGATTAAGTGTATTATCACTTGTGTGAACTTTTGAGAAGAGCATATTGCAGGGTCTCCTCCATACCTACTGAATCCAGTAGTGTTTGGGAACCAGCAGTCTGTTTTCACGTGCCCTCCAGGTGATCTCATGCATGCTCAAGTTGGAACTACCAGAATAGTGGTTTTGGTATAGTGAAGCTACAGTTAAGTTCTCCATCACCAGTTTGACTGTAGTTCCACCTGATCAAGTGTGAAAATGCATGAATGTTGGAAATGGAACACTGAAGTAATGAAACCCAACCTTTATGCCTAGAGATATGTGCCCCTCTAAGGCCATGAATTATACAGGAAGTATGTAAATTCACAGCTGTAGTTCAAAGTTGTTGCACATACTTGGTTTACTCTGTATGTTTGCAGGATTATTTATAACTTTGTATAGCCTTAAACTTTTTATAGAACTACATTTTTATAAGTATGCAAGGTGAAAATAAAACTTGTTTGCCTGATAGTTGATAAATGTAGCATTTATGCTGGCAGTGAGTTTTAATCTTTATGTAGTAGACTGGCCCATGCACCCGGCCAAGAAAAGAGACTCCCTCATTTCATTCTCCTGGCCAAGAAAAAGTTCCTCCAATTCATTCTTGAAGGACAAAGAAATGAAAGCAGTAACTTTTCAGCCTTTTAACAGTAGGTAGCATTCACAGTGGTAAGGAGGAGGTTAAGGAAAGGAAAAAGGGCCGAGCATGAAATACCAGGCTTGGAGTTTACTTCTAAGGCTTAATTTTTAGTGTGATTAAGATATTATTTATTCATGGGGCGCCTGGGTGGCTCAGTGGGTTAAAGCCTCTGCCTTCGACTCAGGTCATGATCCCGGGGTTCTGGGATCAAGCCCCGCATCAGGCTCTCTGCTCCTCAGGCAGCCTGCTTCCTCCTCTTTCTCTGCCTACCTCTCTACTTGTGATCTCTGTCTGTCAAATAAATAAAAAATCTTTAAAAAAAAAAAAAAAAAGGTTTTATTTATTCATTTCAGAGAGTGAGAGACCGCACAAAAGGGGGGTGGTGGCACAGAGGAAGCAGCAGGCTCTTCACAGAGCAGGGAGCCTGCTGAAGCGGGGCTCAATCCCAGAACCTTGGGATCATGCCCTGAGCTGAAGGCAGACACTTAACTGACTGAGCTACCCAGGCACCTATTTTTAGTGTGATTTATTTTTTTTTTTTAAGATTTTATTTATTTACTTGACAGGCAGAGATCACAAACGGGGGAGAGGCAGGCAGAGAGAAAGGAGGAAGCAGGCTTCCTGCTGAGCAGAGAGCCAGATGTGGTGCTTGATCCCAGGACCCTGGGATCGTGACCTGAGCCCAAGGCAGAGGCTTTAACCCCCTGAGCCACCCAGGCGCCCCTTTAGTGTGATTTTAAAAATTAAAACATTACATGACATCTGGTTAAAAGCACTTTATTGATTACAATATCAGTTCACAGCAACATTTCACAGAGCTACTGTACAAATAATGAATCATTGTGCAAGAAAGATCCAAGAATACTATTAAGTCATGGTACAAGTCCATAGTTTGGTTTAAAGCTTTTATAAGAGCTTTAATCTACTACGTTCACCTTGCCCATAGTCATGTTACTGACATTCAAAGTCAATTGGCTACAAGTTTGTAGAAACCACTGTAGGTGAAGAAAAACATTTTAATCAGCTTTAAAAACCCACTTCTGTGTGGATGCCTTTGGATAAGAATACGTGAATCCAAGTGTTCAGATACTTTCAAAACAAATAGAATAGAGCACCATTGTGTAAAAAACAAAAAGGCTTGAAATATCTACCAAGTATCACTGAAGTTCAATTAAAAAATAAATACTACATGACGTAAGATTTTGTTGGGAACACTTAACACCAGTTGAAACACAAAACCAGCTTTTTCATGATGCTGCATTTTAACTATTTTATAGGATTTTATAGATCAGTAATTGGATTTAAGAAAAAAGGAAATTTTATCAACATGCAAACAAATCCGCTAAATACAAGGTGTACCATCAATCTGTGACTAAAACTTCTAAAAGATACACTGCTAGCTTAGATATTCAACTATGAACCATTTTAATGAGTACCTATTTTAAGATATACCACAGAATTTAAGGCAACTCAAAATGAGGAGGAAAAACTAGTAAATATGAAACATAATTCACCCAAACAGTCTAATTTATAATACTAATTTTTTTTTCACTGTGCTACTCTTTCTCAAAAGAAAGATGGTCTAACCTTGTGGGTGCTTTAAAAAATTCTAAAAGGAGATAAGACAGTTTAAAATTTTGCTTTCCACAATGGCTAAAGGGAAATTTGAAGCTGAACACAGTACTTGATTTAAAAGCAGAAATTTTTAAGCCTGACTTAAACCCTCAAGACTCTCAAGAGAATACTGTGAAAATGATAGGCCCATTTCTAAGATTGATTCATCAGTTTCCTAACTTTAAACATCAACAGATAAGCCACAGGTATTCACCTGCCTTGTAATTTAAAATGTGAACATTCAACAGTAACACCAAAGCATAAATTTCCCTGAATGTTGTCACTTTTAGAAAGGTTAACATTATTAAATCTAAGACTTCGATAGTGTTGGAGAAGGTCAGTTATAATACTGGCACAGTATATTTTAGCAATAAAAATTTCACTGTCACCTGGAGAAGGCAAGATCCATTTCTCTTAACAGGTTAACTTTAAGACTGCCGAACATGTTCCAGAAGCACCTATATCTGTATGTCTAGGATACTAGTTCACTATCATGCAGTAGCAGTTCAGCTGAGTCTACATTAAAATGAGAATGGCCTATTAGATTCTTAAAATTGAAATATTAAACCCAAACTTTTGCGTCTGTGAAGATGAACTCTGTGTGGTGTGCATGGAACCAATGGATCAAGCTAGAAAAATCTGAGGGAAGGAGGGAAGGATGAGACCTTGGATATTCAGTCTAAACCTCTAGTACAGGTGCCAAAACTGAGGACTGCCTGTCCATCAGGGTGGAGAGGTCTTTGCTACCAGCTTTTGGGATTATGTGCTGAACCATATGGCAATCATTATCACTCTTTTTAAAAAAGAGTATGTTCTCTTAAATTATTCTTGCTAGATCGGGGTGGGGGGGACACTTTCTGAGATGATTAATCTATAAATAAACATGCTGAGGCATATTATGTTAAAATGTTTCTTATAAGGTAAAAGAAAACAGGCACCAAATAAATGCAACAATCTTGATGCAAATTCTTAAATACTGTATTACTCTTACCGGTTAGAAATCTTATGCACAACACTTGAGACTATCAGCTGAACTCAAACTGCAGTAAATAAATATACCTAAGCAATTGGAACCTGTATTACTGGAGAGCAAAGATTTAGCTAGTAAGTTAATGTGGTAATAAGGTCACCATTTGGTCTATGTATAAATAGCACAATAGTGATTGGGTCTTAGTTGCCTAGTACACATTTAATTATGGGAACTGCTTTTAAGCTTATCTACAAAGATTTCAACTGTTTCTATCAACATGCTTAAGACCATGGAATTCTTATAAGTCTGGTGCCCCCTGGCAAAAGTATCTTGTTGTTAGAGAAACTTTCAAGGTAGAGGAAATGCTTTTGCACATGGCAGAAGGGCTTTCTTACAGGAATTTAGAATGAACTGCTGAACTACATGGCAAACCCTCACCTTTTTGGGAAATGAATACGTTCCTTTAAAATATTCTTGCCTTACCTTAAAGAGCTATTCTTTATGAAATGACAGTCCACAAACATTAATTCCAAAAAAATTTCATAAAAATCTTACGTGTTTATAAATATACATTCATGCCTGCCATCTAAAATAGTCTGTTTTTGGTCCTATATCTTACTCTTCCTTTATCCATTTTCTTTTTACCATCATCAGCTAATCTTAAAACTGATAACAGACTTCATTATAGTTGATGCACTTACTAGCATATTCACAATATAAAAATGAAAATTCACAAGTAAAATTTGGGAAGCGTTTAGATTAGGGTTACGTGTGATCAAAAGTTGAAACCTAAGTTGAAACAGACATGGTTTACTAAATTACAAAAGTAATGCACTTCTGTATTAAGAATAATCCATGACTTCATCAGTCAAGACTAATAATCTTGTATTATCAATCATTTAGCTTTAGTTATAGGGGGAAAGTATCTTGGTTTAAATTGAGGGGGGCATTCTAGTAATAGACACATTATATCATTGACAAGTAGGAATTGCTTAGGAAAATACTAAGTAATGTTCCTCTGACTCCTTTAAGGACTCCTGGAATTTTTCTTTTGGCTTTAAAGTGGAGTCACAGGGATCTAAGTATTCCTTTTGGGGAAATCACTTAGAAACCATTTTTTTGTGCCAAGAGAAAAATCACAGAAGAGCGAAAAGTCTGAATGTTTCCTTTTTCAAATTTAAGTCACGGTAATAGGAAATCTGAATTGATATAAACTGAACACAAACTCATAAAGCCACTTTGCTACACAACTGTAACTGATCAAGTCTAGTGAAGGTTAGATTTTAACACTTCTTTCAACAACGTAATGCCATCACATTGTATTTCCCATCTACATGTCTATCAATGGAGAATACTGGACAAAATTCTTCAGATGCAAGGACAACCCAAATGTTAATCTGAAATAATGAGGGTAACCTACAAACTCTGTTTCAGAATATGAAATCACTAGGAAAGCCCTGCTCTTTAGAGAGCTACTCAAAGCGTCATTAGATCATAACCAGATTTTTTAAACGTTTAGAATTTGTTTTTTATGCAATCACTGCTAACTATGTAAGAATTTCTTATGTATGTCTAAAATTTCAGAATGATACCTTGATTCCCTGGCCTTCAGGGAAGGCCAGGGACTGAAAGTGAGCACTTACTTAAATTCACAGGATGGCAGAAGGATACACCGGAAACTAACGATATTCAACAGGGACTGCCCTCAGAGATATCTAGGCCTGCTAGCATTCTTAAACATTAAGCAACAAGGAGCTAAAAGGTCAGAAATCAAGGAGACTTTCTTCAAACGTAAGTACACATACATGTGGGATCACTTCCATCTCTTACAATGCCTACTTCCTCCATTACAAAACTCAAAAATGTGATGTTTCTTATGTATAGAAAGTTAAAAATTTAAGTCTTAAAAAACACAATCAAACATAATAAACCGCTCTAATGTGAACATTCTGTCCTACACAAAGAATTTCGAGTACAAGCAAAAATTCATCAAGGTTCAATTAGCTTAATTCCTCAAATTAATGCACTTGTCCTTTCAATCTCAGCAAGCACCCTTGCCTCCCCCCGCCTTGTTTTGTTTTGTAGTTTACTGAAATCTTTTTGTATATAACAATCTCAATAGAAAAATCTTCACCTGCAAATATAAGGTAGAATTTTCTTCTCACAGCGATAGGCTGTAGCACTGATTTCTCCAGATAGCAACGGAGAACAGCAAACATGTATGCACTATTAATTCCAGATTCTAAGAAAACTGTCCCAAGAGCCTGTTGCCACAGCCATGCCATCATCTGTTACACCTAAACAGCTGACACGGTTATCATGACCAGCAAGAACACCTGAAAAGCAGAAGTTTAGTAAAAAGTTAACAAGAGCCAACTTTCAGAATTAAACAATTATGTGCATACAAGATTTAGAAGGGTATTTAAAAAAATTTTTTTTCAAAACACCATATTTCATTTTCAAATCTTTTCTTTATCCTTTATTTTCCAAGGCGTACTGTGCATGTTTAAGTGTATGTTCACCGGTTTCTGAAACAATTATCAATAAACAATTGTGAGGACGAAAGAGCTGGAAAGAAATGGTATGCATGGTATGGGAAATCAGAGAACAGAACACTTAAAACTCATTAGAACATCAACAAGACAGAAAGAGTCTAGAATACCTATATATTCACTATATCCACATCTTGAGTAACTACTGCCAAAAGCAGTCTCAGGAATGACTTTGCCTTTAGCTTCAAGAAGTATTCGTTTGTAAGAAATCTGTTCACGAGGTTTTATTTCATCCCTATCCCTATTTCAGCAATACACAGGGATAACATAGACCGTCAGTACTGAAGTGGACATCTGCCTTCTTAAAATTTTTCTGGCTACCTGGCTGTCAGAGGAGGCTCCTTGCTCCAAATGGGGAGCCTGGGTGTGAGGGGTAAGCTAGGTGGAAAATGAGAATCATGAAGATCTACAATCAAACTTGGACTATATCAAATTCAAGAATTACTTTTTTTAAATAAACTCTGAGTCTGCAGTATCTATAACGAAGCAAAATCATGTTCAATCATGTTCACCCAACCGCAGGAACATAACCTCATCTAACTCTTAAGACCTCTGTAGTCCCTCCGGCACAGCAATGTTTGGCAACAGGCAAATGTACAATCGTGGGTTGAAGTAACAGAAAATGAGCACTGTGACTAAATACTCCAAGTCACATTGGAAAGGAAAATGAGACAGCAATTCATAAGTCGCCATTCAATTTTTACCGTTCGAGTATCCAGTTGGGCCAACGAAACCAAGCAGCTGTAAGCAAAGCAAAACTAACTCAAGCATATGCTAAATTATGGGAAACAAACACATTCTGATACTGTTATGGATACTGACTGATTCAATCCAGGCAAAACGCCTAATACCTCTTTAAACAAGTCCTAATTGTGTAAACACTGACTGATGTTCTAAATAAAATCCACTCTATGTGGGAAACATTAGAAGACAGGAAGGATGCAGCGGTAGCGGGAGGAGAAATGTTAAAGCTGAGCCCTCAACAGAGCACGCCGAGTTTAAAAAAAAAAAAGTCAATGATTCATTCAAATCGTTGTTTTAAAACTTCAAGTCTCTGTTGAGTGTTCAGCTTTAACATCTCTCCTGCTGCTCCTAATAAACCATGTGGGAGTGCACACACACACACAAACAGAGTGCTAGCTCGAGAGCAGGAAAGGCGTGTTATTTAAAGATCCGGAAGTACATACTTAGGAGCTACCTTTGGGAACGGGAAATAGCAGCTGGGGCCAGAGGGCTGCTGCTCTGGTAACAAGCCATGTACCTGTTTGATTCCTTATGCATAATACTGATTGTAAGAAATACTTAAAATCACTTTGTGTAAGGTGTTATTCATGAGTCTACAGTGGGACTGTAAGGCCACAGGGGAGAAGTCCGAGCATGGGGCTAAGGGGAGAGTGGGCCTGTGTCCTGTCCCAGCCAAGATCCACTCCAGAAGGAAGAGGGTTCATAGCAGTTACAGTGCCTCCTGTCAGGTTAGAAGAAACTGCAATCTAGCGAAGTCCACACTGAATCAGATTTCACTGTTCATCTTCAGAGCAAAACTTACCAAACAAGATATTCTAGAGACTGATGTTACTACTCTTTATAAAACGGGAATGTCACTAGGGACCACGAATGAGAGCTGTCAGGGTGCCATTCCCCATGGCTCCATAGCATCCGGGAGGCCGGGAGAACCACCCGACAGGAACCTGTCGCTGTTTCCTGACAAAATCCAAACCGACTGAAACTTCTTTACCAACCTGCACGATCTCCTTTTAGCGTGTCCCACACGTTACAGTTGAAGTCATCGTAACCAGCTAACAGGAGGCGCCCGCTTTTTGAGAAGGCTACGGAAGTGATCCCACAGATGATATTGTCGTGAGAATACAGCAGTAGCTCCTGGTCTGCACGGAGGTCAAAGAGCCGGCAAGTGGCATCATCAGAGCCAGTGGCAAAGGCATATCCGTTTGGGAAAAACTAGAAAGCAAAGGAACAGACATTTATTCCCCAGAAGTATACAAAATCCACATGAGGCAGAGTGATGAGACCTAAATTTGAACTCCAACTTGGCTTCTTCCGGGTAAGAAATGTCGGGCCCTGAAAATTCTTAAACACTTTCAGCCCTCAGTTTCAGCGTGCTGGTAAGGACTGAATGAACTAACATTCAAGGTCCGTGGTTCAGCACACAGCAAGTACGCCGTAAAGACTGGCTCTGTTCCTCCATGCAGCTTATTAGAAGATTTAAATCAGATGGCACTGTTTATAGAATTTATATACGCAGTCTTAAACATTCCAAAGTTCCATCATGAAAATAAACATGAAAGATTTTACAAAAGAGAACATAAATCAGCCTAGTTAGGCTAGGTATAAACTTCAGGTAGTAGTAAACTATGCATTATTAGTTTGTGAATCCCCTTTGCTCAGAACCTAGCAGAACACTGATTTTTTTTTTTAATAAAACAAAGACTTTTCAGGTATCTGTTGGTCATCTGTGTATCTGTATTATTTTTGTGAACTGATTTTTCACGACCTTTGCTTATTTTTTACTATGCTGTTAGTATTTGCTGATTTGTAGGAATAAGATGAATGCAAATTTTATTTTTACACATTTTATAGTTCTTTATACCTTCTTTTAAAAATATAAAATTTCATTTTTATGTAGCCAAATTTACCTTTCCATTTGAGATTTCTTCCATTGATTTATGAATACAGTCCTTTCTCAGGCTTATTAGCTGATGTTCAATTGTATCTTTTTCTAATTTTTTAAAGTAATTTCATTTTTCACATCTTAATTTTTATCTATCCAGGATTTATTTGATATACCAGCATTCAGCATAAGGATCTAACTTAATTTTCTTAATAGTCAAGTAACTGTCCCAACTGTTTAAATAATCATTTTACTGATTTTGTTGTTACATCTTTAATTGACTGAACTCTTGTGTACACACAAAAATGTTAGTTTTGTCTCTCTTTTCTTGTACCTGTACCACACTTTTTAAAAAATCCTAGGGGTGCCTGGGTGGCTCAGTGGGTTAAAGCCTCTGCCTTTGGCTCAGGTCATGATCCCAGAGTCCTGGGATCGAGTCCCACATCGGGCTCTCTGCTCAGCAGGGGGCCTGCTTCTCCGTCTCTCTCCACCTGCCTCTCTGCCTACTTGTGATCTCTGTCCCTCAAATAAATAAATAAAACCTTTAAATAAATAAATAAAATAAAAAAATCCTAAGCTGACAGTAAATTTTTCTATCTGGCATGGCAAAATATTCATGGTACTCTGATTCAAATCAATTTGTTTTCTCCTCCCCGCCCCGTACTTCAATTTCACAGACATCTGATCAAGTTTCTTTTCTTCATATTCCTCTGACTCATCTCAAAAAAAAAAAAAAAAAAAAATCCACCTGGGGGTTTTTTTGAGGGAGAGGGAGAGAATCCCAGCAGACTCTCCTGAACACAGGGCTCCATCTCATGACCCTGAGATCACAACCTGAGCTGAAAACAAGAGTCAGACACTTGACGGACTAGCCACCCAGCCATCCCTCCACTTGGGTTTTGATTCAAATTTGTATTAAGCGTAAAAATTAGTTTGAGGGATAAATGATAAGCTTGTAACATGCAGTCTTTTCACTCAGGAAGATGGTACTTTTTCAAAGATTTTTTTTTTTTTTTTAGATTTTATTTATTTATTTGACAGAGAGAAATCACAAGTAGACGGAGAGGCAAGCAGAGAGAGAGAGAGAGAGAGGGAAGCAGGCTCCCCGCTGAGCAGAGAGCCTGATGCGGGACTCGATCCCAGGACCCTGAGATCTTGACCTGAGCCGAAGGCAGCACTTAACCCACTGAGCCACCCAGGCGCCCCAGGATTTTATTTTTTAATTTAGAAAAAGAGAACATAAGAGTTGGTAGGGGGAAAGAGGGAGAGAGTCCTAAGCAGGCTCCAGGCCCAGCACGGAGCCCCAGATGGGGCTCCATCTCACAACCCAAGCTGAAATCAAGAGCTGATGCTTAACTAAGCAACGCAGGGACCCCACAATTATTTTTTTTTAAGATTTTATTTATTTATTTGACAGAGAGAGATCACAAGTAGGCAGAGAGGCAGGCAGAGAGAGAGGAAGGGAAGCAGGCTCCCTGCTGAGCAGAGAGCGTGATGTGGGACTCGATCCCAGGACCCTGAGATCATGACCTGAGCCGAAGGCAGAGGCTTAACCTACTGAGCCACCCAGGCGCCCCAGGGACCCCACAATTATTAAGTAATCTCTATACCCAAAACACAAGGCTTAGACTTACAAGCCCAAGATCAAAAGTCACATGCTCCACTGACTGAGCCAGCCAGGTATCCAGAGAATATGGAATTACAACAAAGAAAAAAAAGTTTCAACAAAACTTTATGATTGTAAAGATTCTACACATCTCTCATTAAATGTATGCCTCTTTCCTAACTTCTGTTGCTATTCCCAATAGGATTTTCTTCCTTTCCATTTTCTGCCTGGTTATTACTGGTGTATGTAAGAAAATGACTGATTTTAAAATGGTTTCTGTCACCCAGAAAATACACTGAAATCTGGGCTATCTAGAGAGCCAGACTGTATCACCTGCAAATAATGATATTTGTTTTACTTTCTAGTTCAGCTTTTATTTCCATTTTGGGTCCAACTATACCAGAGAGAGATCACAAGAGATCTGGATGTTTCAGAACCATTTAAATAATGGTGATGGTATTATCATCTTGTTACTTAATACAAGTAACAAGCCTCCAGTGTTTTCACTGTTAAGAAGTACCCCCACACTCAGGATGATGGTGGAAGAAGGCAGTGATAACAAGGTAACAGATTCTCAGAAATCCAAGTATTTCTTATTTTAATGCTTTTAGTTTCAAGCCTGGTTCCAGTGGAGATGGTTTTTTAAACCTTTCTGAAACCTTTTTTCAAACCTTTTCAAGTTCCCAAAAGGCATAAGGAACCCCTAGCCATAATTTCCTCTATCTACCAAGGATCCAAATTATTAGTCCTCCCAGGCTACAGAGTAGTTTAGAAAGAAGCTCCTTAAGCAAGTGAAAGGCTTTACCAAACCCTTACCGCCTTCTTAGAGGCTAATGATTTTGACCACTTTCTTCCATCCTAACAGCCAGCAAGATACTCTCCATTGTTCCTTTGCAGGAAGTCCAACAATACCATTTACATATATTTATCAGCATGTATGGGGTTAAACCTGTTCTCTACCATGGACCAAAACAGAAGCTATAGTACAGTAAAGGACACCTAGCACGGAACACCCAATCAGATCACCCCTTTCAGCTCAGTGTATGGGGCACAGCACGCCAGTCTATGTTCAAGACACAGGATGACCAGACATCTGTTTTGTATAGGATTGTCCCCATTTATGCCCTTCTCCCAGGCAAAACTGGTAACAGCATTCTCTCACACTCAAAATCTCACATTTCCTAGGCTGGATGATAGAAGCTCACGTGACCAATATGATGAACTAGTTGTAACTGGGAGCTTAGGATGGCCCTCAGAACTACAGGAATCTGCCAAATGCATTTAAAGAAAAGTCTGTGTAATGTTGGCTGTTCATTTAGTTGGGTTTCTTTGGGTTTGCAATGTAACCTTTACTATTCTTAATTTTATGTATCTGCAATATTTACCCTTCTTAAGTTTACCAGAGATTTAGGGAGTCAAGTCTTCTGAGTATTTGAATTTTTAAATTTTCTAACAGTTTTCTATTATAAAATTTTGGTTTTTTATTATAAAATTTTTTATTATAAAATTTTCTAGGTATTTTCCATTCAACAAATATTCATTAAGTACCTATTGTATCATGTACAGTTCTAAATGCTGGTCTGGAGTCTATGGAAGTCAAGAAAACGGACAAAAACCTTTGTCTCCATAGAGCTTATATTCTTGTGAAGCACACCATAAACATGAAAACCAAATAAAAAATAAGCATGTTAGATAATGATAAATACTGAGGGGGGGGAAGCCAGAAAAAGAGCAAAGCTTATGGGTAAAAGCTTAGGGTGTCCAGGGAAGGCTTTACTGAGAAGTTGTATTTACTGAAGAGCACCCCCTCCACCACCAGCAGGCGGGAGGTGAGAGCTGGCTTCTGCTGGGAAAATCAGAGACACAGAGAGGGGTCCATAGTGGTGACAGTCCCTGCCGCAGAAAATGTGCTGGCGGGGTTGGGGGATGGGAGGTTGGAGGGGTGGCAAGAAGGCCAGTGTGACTGAGGCAAAGGGAGGACTGGGCAGTTCAGAGAGGGAGGGAGGCAGCGTGGGTCATGGGTGACCACAGGTTCACAGTCCCTAAGAGGCTGGTATGAACTCCTCAGGATGGCTGTTTTTCAGAACTTAAAGTTTTTCGGATTTTAGAAGAGGAAAATGCTGTGTATTAAGAAGAACTCCACTGGGCCCAGAGTAGTGTCCAGTGTGTCCAGGGACAGATACATCATACTAAGTGGGTAAGTAAAGTCGCTGAGCAGCTCCTTGTCGTTGTAGTCAGGTTCTGCCACAGAGTAAGTCTACACTAAACGTAGGGGAGAAAACGTTTTTCACAGCTCTCCAGATGTCAGATTTGCAGCTAGGCTGGACGGACCACCGTGAAGGGGCAAGAGGGTAGGGGGTGGTGGACCCGCTGGTTCAGGGAGAGGTTCTCACTTCAAATCTGCATTTCTGCTTTTCTCTTTACCAGCTCCTTCCTCTCTCTCCTACTGTGAACTGTTCTTTTTTTCCCCGAAGTCCTGAGCTATTCACTTCATATTTAGTATTTTTTTAGTGGCCTACTATGTAGTTGGTTCTTATGATTAAGAACATCTGTCCAGGGGTGCCTGGGTGGCTCAGTGGGTTAAAGCCTCTGCCTTCGGCTTAGGTCATGATCCCAGGGTCCTGGGATTGAGCCCCACACTGGGCTCTCTGCTCCACGGGGAGCCTGCTTCCTCCTCTCTCTCTCTGCCTGCCTCTCTGCCTACTTGTGATCTCTGTCAAGTAAACAAATAAAATCTTTAAAAAAAAAATCATCTGTCCAGTGCAAAGTGCAATGTTTAAACTAGAGTATTCAAATCCTTCATCTTTTTTCCTGCCTACATAGAACATCGGGATCTCAAAGTTGTAGATCAAAGTCTCCCACACAATGGTGTTTTGGATTCATTTCTCCTCGCGTTTCTAATGGCTTTGGCTTCGTGTACATTTCAGTGTGATAGCTTCACTACACACCATCTCTTGTTAACATAAAACTTCTCATCTTGCAATCTGTTTCAATTTTACTTAGTATAATAGAAATATACTAGAATTACTCCAGATTTCTTTCAGTTTATAATTTGCCCACTCTTTCATTTTCACTGCTAGCTTTCCTGGGCCATTTTGTTTTAGATATAGCTCTTGTACATACAGTCTGACTTACAACGTATCTTGTAATAGTGGCGACCATTTACATGTATTGCCTTGAGTTCCTATATGTGGTCTTAACCTCTTATCCTATGCTGTATTTACTAGAATTTTTCTCCCCTATCATGAAGTATAGCCTCTGAAACTTAAAATTCCTGAGTTACAATATCTCTCCCTCAACACTCAGTGGATATTGTTCAGAAGTCTTCCAGCCCTATTATGGAAAAGTGTGAGGCTAGCCTGACTTTTTCTATCTTTTGTATCTAGGTAATCTACTTTTTCGCTTTGAATATTTCTAGAATGTTTTTGTCCTTATGTTTTGATATCTTCAATTCAAAAGGATAGGTCTATGTTGGCCTTTTAAATTACTTTAAAATGCTGGGCAAGCCCCTTTAAATTGTTTTCTTTCTTCAGCTTATTAAAAAAAAAAAAATTTTCTTTGCTATACTTCTGCTTTCAGCCAAAATGGAGTAACAGTGATTACATTTACCGCCATGCTGAAAAAGAGAGAATAAAAAAATAAATAAAATTGACAAAATACATGAAACCTGGTTTTAGGGGTGCCTGGGTGGCTCGGTCAGTTAAGCATCTGCCTTCTGCTTGGGTCGTGATCCAGGGTCTTGGGATCAAGCCCCACATGGGGCTCCTGCTCAGTGGGGAGTCTGCTTCTCCCTCTGCCTGCTGCTACCCCTGCTTGCACTCTGTCAAATAAATAAAATCTTTTTTTTTTAAATAAAATCAATCTTAAAAAAAGAGAGAGAGAAAGAAACATGGCTCTAATGACACTGGATATCAGTCAACAAAGGAGAGTGGTCCCTGACTGACATGACACAGATGAGGCAAGCCCCGTAACTGCCCCAACTTCCTGCCTGGAGAAAGGTTATAGGTCATGGTACTTGGAAGGGGAACCCAAATGGAGCCCACTAGCATCCCAGAGTTGAGAGGACAGAGATGGGAATCGAGGGAGTCCAAGGCTAGAGTTCACAGGCCAGAGCACCAGACAGGACAACCATTGGTAGACAGTAAAGTCAAGAGATAATAAGGGGCCCCTCAAGTATTCAGCTGAGTACTGATCACAGGTGTGTGAGGAAACTACTCAAGCAGAGGAGACACCATAAAGATAACCAGAAACAAGGTGAGGCTCACCCAGGCCCAGGAATAATGTCTGTCCCTCCTAGCAAGAGGGAAAACCTCATAAGGTTTTCCCTCAAGGATGGGACAAAGAAGCATACATAAGGTGCGGCTCTGGTGCCACCTAACAAACTGAAATGTAAGACCTGAAAGGATCAAATTATTTCCAGATAACTATGCCCTAGAACAAAGCTAAATAGTATTTATATAAATACAAAATTATTCAGCACCCAGCACGGTAAAATTTACAATGTGTGGCATCACATCTTATGAAAATCAGACATGCAAAAGCAAGAAAATAGGACCCATAATCGGGGGGGGGGGGGGATCATTCAGCTGACACAAAACCCCAAAATATCACAGATGATAGACTTAACAGACAAGGTGTCCAAGATTAAAAAGGACACTATATGGGATTAATGGCAGATGAGACACTGCAGAAGAAGGGTAATGAGCTGGAAGATGTAGCAACAGCAACTATCCAGAGTGAAATACAGCAAGGAACAAGACTGAAAAATAAAATGAACACAGTGTGAGTGAACTGTGGGAGCACTTCAGGTGTCTTAATATATGTGGATTTGGAGTCCTCAGGGGAGAAGAGACAAAAATATATTTTAATGATAATGGCTAAAAATTTCAAATTTGATGAAGACTATAATCCACAGTCCCAGACATAAGAAATAGGAAGAAAATTACGCAAAGACACATCATTATCAAGTTGCTTAAAAAACAAAGAGAAAGGACACCTGGGTTGTTCAGCTGGTTTAGCCACTCACTCTTGGTTTCAGCTCAGCTCATGATCTTGGGGTTGTGGGTTCAAGCCCTGAGTCAGGCTCCATGCCCAGCACCAAGTGTGCTTGAGATTCTCTCCCCCTCTCCCTCTGTCCCTTTCCCATGCCTGAGCTCAACCTGGTTTCTTTCTGAAATAAATAGATAAAATCTTCAGGGAAAGGGGGGACTTTCTAAAAAAAAAAGAATAAGGAAAAAAACCCAGAAAATATTAAAAGTAGGCAGAGGAAAACAAAGGACACAGTGTGCAGAAACCAAATATAAGCATGACAGCACATCTCACATCAGTACTCACATAAACCAGAAGACAGTGGAATAACATCTTCATAATATCAAGAAAAGAAAAGAAACAACACAGTGAAAGTGTTTTTCAAAAATGAGGGCAAAATAAAAAATGTTCTGAATATACAAAACCTGAAGGACATGAACAGATTTGCATTATAAGATACATTAAAGAAAGCCCTTCAAGAAGAAAAACAGGTGAAAATCTGAATCTATAAACAAAAGGATGAGGAGCACAGAAAATGGTAACTATGTTAATAAACATAAAGACTTTATTTTTTAAATCTCCCTAAAGGAGCATCAGCACTTGAAAGCAACAATAGTATCAGTGTATTGTAGGGCTTCAGACTTCTGAAAGGAGTATAGAACAACTGCACAAAGGCCGGGGGCGGGGGGGGGGGGGGTAGTGGGAGAATCCAGGTAAAAGGTTTTTATCTATATGAAAAAGTGGTAGAAAGTCACTTAAAAGTAGATCGCTACAAACTGTAGATGTATACCACAAATTCTCTCGGCAACCACAAAACAACAACAGCAAAAGCCAAAAACCAACAAAAATGTTGCTAAAAAACCAAGACATCGTATTTAAAAATTCAAAAATGGTAGAAAAAGAACTAAGACTAGATAGGACAAAAGGCAAAGAGCAAGATGGTGAATTTAAACCTAATCATGTCAATACAATAACCATATAAAATGTAAATGGTCTAAACAATAAAGACAGAAACAGGACTCTTTTTTTTTTTTTTTTTAAAGATTTGAGCGAGTGAGCAAGCAGGCACAAGTAGGACAGGGGAAGGGGCAGCGGGAGAGAAGCAGCCTTGCTGCTGAGCAGAGAGCCCGATGCAGGACTCGATCCCAGGACCCTGGGATCATGACCTGAGCCAAAGGCCAATGCTTAACTAACCAAGCCACCCAGGTGCCCTGAAAAAGGACTCTTCAGACCCAACTACTTCCCTGTAAGAAAATCACTTTGGATATAAAAATATAAACAGCAAGCAAAAGCAAGGAAGAAGATATGCCTATGCTAAGTCTAGTCAAAAGAAAGCCAGGGTAGTTCTATTAACATCACACAAGAATTTCAGAGTAAATAATATTACCAGGGATAAAGAGGAACATTTCATAATGACAAATCAGCCAACCAAGAGACCACAATAATCCTGAAGTTTTATGCTTTCAAATACTCACTGAAGCAAAAACTATTACAAGGAAAAATGAACAAATACCCAAATAGAGATTTCAAAAGTTCTCGCTCAGTAACAGAAAGAACTGAGTTATCAGTAAGGATACAAAAGACCTGACTAATTCTATTAGCCAACTTGAGGTAACTGTTATCTGTGGAACTCTCCATCCAGTGACAGCAGAACAGAGATTCTTTCCATGTGCAGAACAGTGACTAGGTCAGACCATTTTCTGGACCATAAAACAAATCTCAAGTTTAGAATCCTATAAATCATACAAAGTGTATTCATGGACCATAATACAATTAAAAACAAAAATAAAAATATCTAGAAAATCTCCACATAATTGAAAACTGTATGACATACTTCTAAAAACCTCATGAGTCAAAGAGATCAAAATTAAAAAATTTTTTTAACTAAATGAAAATAAAAACACAGCAACATTCAAACCTGTGGGATGCACCAAAAGCAATGTTTAGAAATTTACCACTTTAAGCTTCAATATTTAAAAATAAAAAGTTTCCGGGATGCCTGGGTGGCTCAGTGGGTTAAGCCGCTGCCTCCGGCTCAGGTCATGATCCCAGAGTCCTGGGATTGAGTTCCGCATCGGGCTCCTTGTTCAGCGGGGAGCCTGCTTCTCTCTCTGCCTCTGCCTGCCTCTCTGCCTGCTTGTGTGCTCGCTCTCTCTCTCTCTTCCTCTCCGACAAATAAATAAATAAATAAAATCTTTAAAAATAAAAATTTTCCAATGAATGGTTTCACCTTCTACCTCACACACCTAGGAAATGAAAATGACACCCAACTACACAGCCAAGAAATAATCGAGTGAAAAATCGATTAAATAAAACAAAAATTGAGCAAATCACTCAAACCAAAAGATTGTTCTTTGAGAAGATAAAGAAAACAGATGAAACTCTACAAATGTATTCATTTGCTAGGACTACCATGTAACGAAGGACCACAAACAGCATAGCTTACACAGCAGAAATTTAACGTCTCGCAGTTTTAGAGGCTGCAAGCCTGAGGTCAAGGTGTCTAAGGGCGGTGGCTGGTAGTCTTTTCCCTGGGACTCTTCACACTGTTAAACTTCTCTGCTTGTTGGTCTGGAGCCTTCCCCTTTTTCTAAGAACACTGGTCATCTTGGATTAAAAGACCTCCGATCTGGTATGGCTCAGCTAACCACATCTGCAACAACCCTATTTTCAAATAAGGTCACACACCTTGAGGTAGTGGGGGTTAGGACTTGATGGATAAATAGATAACCTCAACAGGTCTGTATCTAAGACAGACATTAAATTCATCGTTAAATCTCTTCTCACAAAGAAAACTCTCCCAGAGAGCTTTCACAGAGAAATTAAACCAAACATCTGGGATGCCTGCGTGGCTCAGTCAGTTGAGTGTCCGTCTGCCTTCGGCTCAGGTCATGATCCCAGGGTCCTTGCTGGGGGAACTCTGCTTCTGTACTCTGTCTCTCTATTTATTTATTTGTTAGTTAAATAAATAAAATCTTTAAAAAAAGAAACAAAAACAAAGAACAAAACAAAAACAAAACAGGGCGCCTGGGTGGCTCAGTGGGTTAAGCCACTGCCTTCGGCTCAGGTCATGATCTCAGGTCCTGGGATCGAGTCCCGCATCGGGCTCTCTGTTCAGCAGGGAGCCTGCTTCCCTCTCTCTCTCTCTGCCTGCCTCTCCGTCTACTTGTGATCTCTCTCTATCAAATAAATAAGTAAAATCTTTAAAAAAAAAACAAAACAAACAAAAACAAAACAAAAAAAATAAACCATTTAAGGAAGTAGTAAGACCAATTCTACACAAACTGTCCCGGACAACTGAAGTGGAGGGAATGGTCCCCAACTTTGCCTACAAGGCCTTTATCAACATTAGTCTGATACCAAACTAGAAAAAAAATTTGAAGAAAGGAAAAAACAGAACAACTTTTATGAATATGACTACAAAACTTCATAAAAACTTTTATAAATCAAAGGTAATATATAAAAACAATTATGTATGATGACCAAGTATGATTTGTCCCAGAAATAAAGGGTTGGGTTAATATTGGGGGGAAAAAAATCAATGTGAATTCAATACTAAAAGACTAAAAACAAAAACCACATGATCTTCTCAATAGATGAAGAGAAAGCATTTAATAAACTCCATTCATCCCTGAGAAAATCTACGCAAATTAGGAAAACAGAATACCATCAACCCGAGAGAGGTGACAGAAGACAGAGATGGAGAAGATTAGGTATACCTGCTCTAAAATTCTATTCTAATCAGGCTGGCCAAATAATAAGGGGTGGGTCTTGGGATCGAGTCCTGCATCGGGCTCGCTGCTCAGCAGCGAGTCTGCTTCTCTCCCGCCTTCCCTTTTCCCCTCCCTACTTGTGCTTGCTTGCTCTCTCGCTCAAATCTTAAAAAAACAGAGAGTCCTGTTTCTGTCTTTATTGTTTAGACCATTTACATTTTATATGATTATTGTATTGACAGTATTAGGTTTAAAGTCACCATCTTGCTCTTTGCCTTTTGTTCTATTCTTTGTTCTTTTTCTACATTTTTTGAGTTTTTAAAAAATTTTTGCATTTTTAAATATCGTGTCTTGGTTTTTTAGCAACATTTTTGTTGGTTTTTGGTTTTTGCTGTTGTTTTGTGGTTGCCGAGAAGATTTGTGGTATACTACAGTTTGCAGCAATCTACTTTTAAGTGATCTTCTACCACTTTTACTTTTTAGATGTTCAACAAAATTATAAAAAATGGCTTTCATTTTTTTTTAAGATTTTATTTATTTATTTATTTATTTGACAGAGATCACAGGTAGGCAGAGAGGCAGGCAGAGAGAGAGGAAAGGAAGCAGGCTCCCCGGTGAGCAGAGAATCCGATGTGGGGCTCAATTCCAGGACCCTGAGATCATGACCTGAGTCAAAGGCAGAGGCTTTAACTCACTGAGCCACCCAGGCGCCCCCCAAAATGGCTTTGTTTGTTATTATATGTGAATAAACAGGAAACATGTTTTTTCCCCAAATATATCTTCTTCCAAAATGAGGAGTGTCTCATACACAAAAGCATTTGCATTCATAGTACTTTGGGAAATTCTAGTCATTTTAAACAATTTAGCATTTGACCTAAATAGGACAGTAATAACCACATATGATTAGTTCATGCTCATATACATGGAATACTTATCTGGCCTAATCTATCTGTAGCTACCTGTTTGGGGTTTTTGTTGTTATAACCATGTTATAGATTTCAACAGTTTATATCCAGAATACAGTTTCCTTAGAAATGCTATTTACTTACACTAACAGCATTGATATCTGACACATGTCCAGTAAAAGACTGTCTGCACATTCCATCTCGAATATCCCACAATTTCGAAGAAGCATCACAAGCACCAGAAACAAAAGTCCTCATGTCAGGACTCAGGGAAAGACTCATCACATCTCCAGAATGCCCAGTGAAAGTGGTGGTCTGCTGGGCAGTTTCGATGTCCCATAAAGCACTGTAATTAAACGTAAATTAAAATAACAGCTATCAGATCTTTCCTTATGTTAGTTCCAACTACCGCCCTCAATCCCCAAATCAGTGTTCGCATGGACCACACTTACCAAGTTGTGTCTCCTGAACTTGTAACGATCTGGCTGTCATCTAAAAATCGGCAGCAGGACAAGTAGCCTATAGTATGGAGAGCAACACATTTTAGGTTAACTGAACGGAATAACCCAATTACCACGTGAAATACTAATACACATTTTTTTAAAACCCAATACGTAGGCAACATATATTTGTTGGCATAACCTATAGTTTTACTTCCAGTTCTATGCTGTCTGCAACTCAATTCAATTTTATCAGGAAATTCTCAGGTAATTACCATGTCAATGGCATATCCTGTTAGACAATCCAGAAATGACAAACTTGGGACACAGTTCCCTTCTGCCTACCATGATTAACAAAGAGAGAGATTCCTTTACACAAATCTCTATCACCTATGGCAGACTGGGTTTGGTGCGCTGGGAATTCCTCTACTAACACTGTAAGAAACTACCACCTCAGTGACGGTTTCATGGAACACGGTCACCTGAGTGCTCAGAATTTACCAGTGTTTCCTAATATGGAAATGGATATGGCAGGAAAAGGATATTAGAGGTTTTTATGAAAAGCATCATCAAATAGTACTACCAAGAATTCAGAGAGGCAGAAGTCTGATGAGTGGCAATAAATTCCTCATTAACACTGAAAACCAAATACACTCTATGGTGTGCACCCTGGCAAATCAATGTACTCTCACGTTTATGAAGTATTTTTCACTATGTATCTAATACACACTTTCAGTTACGTAACTCAGATGCCAAAATTCCATTAACTCTTATATGGTGGCAGAGAAAACAGCGAATTATGTTTTGTTTTGTTTTTTTTTAATAGGCTCCGTGGCAAGCATGGAGCCCAACACGGGCTTGAACTCACAACCCTCAGATCATGACCTGAGCCAAAATCAAGAGTCAGACGCTTAAATGACTGACCACCCAAGCACCCCTGTATTTGTAGGGTTTATTGTTTCAATCTTTTGCAATCGATCTGTCATTTTCATAAAATAGTGTTATTTTTGAAAGAAAAATAAGGTTACAGTCACCACTTGTAGACCTTTAAAGTTGGTGCTTTGCTGACTCATAGTCATTTTTACTCTCACATGATAAACACTCAACCTTCAGCAGCTGAGCACGATTTGCCACACACTCTAGCTCACTGGCTCACTCAGGAGTCCTCCTATTTCATAGGAAAGGACAGTATCCAGTGCAGCTCACCTGTGTGACCCGGTAACTCCCGGCTCACTCTCACGTTTCCCTCTCTGGTTTTTAAGTTATATATAGAGCAGATGTTGTCCAGCCCTCCACACGCGACGTAATTACCAGACGGAGCATAGGCACAGGTCATCACCCAGGAAGATCTCAAAGGAATAGCATGCATCTGTACAACAAATATAACACAGAAACTATTACTAAGATTACAAAAACAGACCATTTTTCAAACCGGTTTACAATGAAGCAAATATGACTAAAAATTAAATGCATCTAACTAAAAATAAGCCAAATTAAAAATGCAATGGTTTAAATGAACAATGAAAAATAAAATACTAATAATACAGAAAAACTAACAGGCACATTAGCATATATCACCAATTCATTTGGATTTAAGTGTTCTTTTTCAGGAATTATTTTAAGAGAAGGATGTAGAATGTTTCAATGCTAATGAATATATCCATTCAAAATATTAACTGCAAATGTTAAAGAACTTACTAAAATTCTTTGTTCTGGCAACAGTAGTCAAAAGAGGAATTTTCTCCAATATGACAAAAACAAAAGCAAGTATCAGAGCCAATTAAAATGGTTCTTCCATAAAAAATTAAAAAATAAAGGTTCTCCTATGAAGAGATGGCACTGTGGGGGCACCTGGGTGGCTCAGTTGGTTAAGCGTTTGCCTTTGGCTCAGGTCATGACCCCAGGGTCCAGGATCAAGCCTGCCATGAGCTCTGCTCAGTGGGGAGTCTGCTTCTCCCTCTCCTTCCTGCCTCTCCCCCTAGTTTGTGCTCTCTCTTTCAATCAAATAAATAAATCTTAGAGAGAGAGAGATGGCACTGTGTCCTTCCAATAGCTGGATATACACTCTGCACTCAAATTTTTAAAATGGCAATAGTTTGCTGTGCCTTATTACCCAATAGCAATCATTTGCAAGTAGGTGACAAAATTTAAGGTATATGGGAACAGCAAGGCTAAATGGTCCAGAGAATGAACACACTGGTTGAATCCTATTATGCTCTTGCTTAAACCTAAAATATTTTATAAAAACTCTTCTTGTTCTAGAAAAATATGGCTGAAAGACATGCTGGATGGGCCAATTAATATAGAAAAACTCATGAATCTGTCTTAGCTAGCTTTAAAATCTCAATCAGGCTGAAGTTATTGTTTACTTCACAAAACAGTACTTTTAAATCTTTAATAAAAATAGTGATAGAAATACACAGAATATAAAAGGTATTTCATATGTTAAATTTCTTGAGTGGAAGGTTTTCCACTGCCACTCAACCCTTTGACATCAAGGACTCCTTCCAGTGGACACATTAGGAGGACCCACTGGGTTTTGCCAAGATGGGAAAAAGTTGTAATTTGCCTCCAAGCTTCTGCATCTCCTGAGCAAGCCAGAAACACAAATCAGTGGATCCAAGAAAACCCTCACCGTAGCAACGTGGCTTACCCACAACTAGAAATAAAAACCTCAGGGTTGTTGCCCATTAGGAAATCGGTAATTTAAAAAAAAAATCATTTACAGGGGCACCTGGCTAACTCACTCATAAAAGCCTGGGACTCCTGATCTCAAGGTTGTGAGTCTGAGCCCAACACTGAATGTAGAGTGTACTTAAATAAATAAAACTTTAAGAAAATAAACCATCCATGTGTAAAACTAATGCACACCCTTTTCTAATACTAAAATACAAAGTAGGAGACTCAAGTAAAATACACTGAATGATAGTCCAACCACTGTCCTTGGGAACAAAAAAGGGCTTAATTATTAAAAGCAAATACTAGGCCCAAACAGAGGATCTAGAGTAAAATAAATGGAGTAATTTTATCTTTGAAGGAAATTTAAGTTTGAAATAACTGAATAAAGGAAAGCACTGGTAGATACCAGACCAAAAAAAAGATTAAAGAGAATGACTAAGATATCCTACCTTATTTGTTGTATAGCTATCCCAAATAATTAATTTTCCATCTTGGGAAGCACTGACTAGTAGCCTAGAGGAAAAAACACAAAAATATTTTGACAGAGGAAAAAAGTAGCTTAAATTAGTCATCCACTGCATTAGTATAGAATAGTTAAGAAAAAAATATTTTTCTAATTAAAAACTTGATACCAGAAAATTATCTTCCCAACTTAAAAAAATAAATTTTTCTGTATGCCATAAGTTTTCAGTAGGATACATAATTTAGCAAAATTTAAACATTTTACTAAATTTAAACATTTTTACTAAAAATGTCTCTGGTTATAATTCAACTTTTCTAAAAAAAATGATTAAACTTTTTATGGTGACAACATTCTAGTTCTTATTCAAGATTCTAACAGCTAATAGCTGACTGGTTCATTATTTACTGACTTAGGCTTAATGATAACAGTGTACATATAACCTTAAAAACGTATTTCCCTCCACCTAAAAATCTGAACTGGGAGCCTGTGAAGGCAAAGCAGCCTTTCTGGATATGATGCAGGATATATATGCCTCCTGCCTTTGAGGCCTCTACCATCTGGCAGAGAGAAGGCATTGACAACAAGTTTACAGTAAGATAAGTAAGTGGAAGTTGTCAGAGGGGTGGTATAAAAATCAATGCTGTTGTTGAGTCTTGTTCAGTCTTGCCAAAAAGAACGCATACTGAAAAATGGAATCCTGTAAGCTAAAGGTATAAGTCCACATTCTGTGAGGAGGATATGTTCATTGACAAGGAGAAAAATAGAGCACATGTTTTAGGAGCTGTGAATTTTCCACTTGCACACAGTGTGTGAGAAATGGGTGTAACCGCTGAGAAAAGTGGACTGGGCCTGAACAGCAGAAAGCATTGTTTGCTGGTTAAATATGAACTCTTAACTAAACAACTATTAGTTAACTGTAACTTTTTGTTTTGCTCTGGACATTTTCACTAGGATATAAAATTCAAAAGATATAAAAAAGCTATCCAGGGGAACCTGAGGGGCTTAGTGGTTAAAGCCTCTGCCTTTGGCTCGGTCACAATCTGAGAGTCCTGGGATCGAGCCCCGCAACGGGCTCTCTGCTCAGCCGGGATCCTGCCTCCCTTCCTCTCTCTGCCTGCCTCTCTGTCTACTTGTGATCTCTGTCTGTCAAATAAATAAATAAAATCTTTTAAAAAGCTATCCAGTGGGGAAAAAAGTCACATCCCCTCCCTGTCACCAAGCCATCTGGACCCCTTCCCTATAGGTAAATGACATTAGCAGGAATTTATATAGCAGCGGCAACAATTTTCTTGAGCTCACAATCCTGAGATCAAGACCTGAGCTGAGATCAAGAGTTGGACACTTAACTCCCTGAGCCACCCACGTACCCTGAAATACATTCTTTAAAAATCAGCTGGCGCAGGCACCTGGGTGACTCAGTTGGTTAGGCTGCTCTGCCTTTGGCTCAGGTAATGATCCCAGAACTGATCCCTGCCTTGGGCTCCATGTTCAGTGCAGAGTCTGCTTGAGATTCTCCTCTCCCCACCTTTCTCCTACCGCTTGTCTCTTGGCATCTCTTAAAAAAAAAAAAAAATGCAGGGCGCCTGGGTGATTCAGTGGGTTAAAGCCTCTGCCTTTGGCTCAGGTCATGATTCCAGGGTCCTGGGATCGAGCCCTGCATCGGGCTCTCTGCTCCTCTCTCTCTGCCTGCCTCTCTGCCTATTTGTGATCTCTGTCAAATAAATAAATAAAATATTAAAAAAAAAAGCAGGTACAAACCTTGAATCATATCCCCAGTGCATAGCGTAGATCTTAGCTAGATGACCCCTCAACGTACGTCTCGTTCGCATTTGTATTCGGCCCACAGAATCCATATTTGATGTGATCTTTAGAAAACAACAACAATGTTATTTTTTACAAGTCAGACATACCTCAGACAATAAAGCAGAAATAAGAGGCATAAGACAGAAGACAACTTTATAGCAACTGAAGGTACTTTAAATAATTCCAGAGCCATTACAGGATCAGTAAGTTGAAGAAAAAGGGACTTTGAATGTTCCTATTTGCGCACCTTCCAGTGAGAATATTTATCATAGACTATTAACTTTTAAGAATAGACATACCTTCTAACTTTAGGGGGGAAAAAAAAGCCACAGATAAAAATCAAATAGTAGATGATCAAAGAGTAAAAACATGGATACTTTTAACTGCTCATAAGAAAGCAAGCTCTAGTAGAGCACATAAAATATTTCCTTAATAAGAATTATCAATATTAAACTAATAAAACCTTCCTAAGAGTTGATGTAAAAAAAAAAAAAGTAAAATCAGTGCATATCAAAATGAGTCAGAAGTTACCTAAAAAAATACATACGAATCTACATATTTTTCCCCCTAGAGTCTTCTATTTGAACAAGTGTGCTTTAAAAAGCACATGTACAGGGTGCCTGGGAGGCTCAGTACAGGGCTCTCTGCTCAGCAGGGCGCCTGCTTCACACCCCCCTCTCTGCCTGACTCTCTGCCTACTTGTGATCTCTGTCAAATAAATAAAAGCTTTTTTAAAAAATCTAAAAAAATAAAAAGCACATGTACAGCATCTGACAAACTGTAGTATTTTTAAATACAGAGCTCACTTTTTTATTAAATACTAATAACTATCTGAGTATCATTTGCATCCACATCAAGCTCTTTCATGTGAATTACTTAAATGAATGGAGAGAAAAATAACTTTACCTGAATAAGCGTTGCATCATTACATGCTTTCCTAGCATCCTGAAGTAAAGAAAGAAGATTATAATACATTTAAACATGGAAATCTCTGGATAGGACTTAAAATACTATTTTCATTGAAAACATAGACTTACAAATACAACTTTCACTGTACCACATAGTCTTTATTTAAAATTCAGTGGTCAGTACATTCATAACTTTGTGAAACCACCACCACTAATTCCAGAACAGTTACCATTAAAAAAAAAAAAAGTTAGAAGAAGAAACAAAGGTACAAAAAAATCTCAATACCCCCCAATCCCCTCATTCCCTGGTAAGCACTAGTTTACTTTTTTTCCTATGGATTTGTCCATTCTGGACATTTCTATACATGTAATCTTTTAATAGGACATTTTGTGTCTGGCTTCTTTCACTTAATGTAGGTTTTCAGGGTCCATCCATGTTGTAGCAAATGTCAGTACTCCATTTCTTCTCATGGCTGAGTAATATTCCACTGTTTGAAAGGATCATGCTGTTTATCCATTAACTGATGGACATTTAATTTCTTTCCACATTTTGGCTTCTGTGAATACTGAGGCTGTGAACACCCTTGTGAGTTGTGCATCCACATTTTCAGCTCTCCTGGGTGTTGGAGGCTACTGCATGGTTGGAGTCATGGATCAAACCAGGCCCTGACTTGTGTCTCCTTTAAAGTCCGGACACCTTGACAAGGGGTTAAGGACAGGAAAGTCGAGTAGCACTGAGAAAGGGTCTGTGCTATGCACTGTGCTCTCGCCTACATGACTTCCCACACGCTCTCCCTACAGAAGGGAACAACGTGGTCAGGGTCATGAATTCTTAGTTGGTCCTTGTTGTTCCTGTACTTCCCATAACCCACTCCCCAGTTGACTGTCTTGCTTAGCAAGACTACCTGGCATCACGAGGTTTGCTTGTAGTTAATGTAAACTTGTTATAGATATTGATATATTACTCCTCCTATTGTGGTCTGCCTTATAAATGATTGTAAGATGTGCAATAAAACTGGCACTGTTGGACATCATCCTCAGTGCTCCTCCTGCCCCCATCTCTTTGTCTCTTAATTTCTTTTTACCATCCTCTTACCCTCATGTTCCTGGTCAATTTGTCACGCCGGCCGCGACACCTGGGTATATATACCAAGGAGTGGTGAGTGATGCGTAACTCTACAATTAGCTCTTTAATAAAGTGGCAAGTTGTTTTCTTCACAACAGCTGTACCATTTTTACATTCCCACCAGGAATGCAGTATGAGCTTTCTGATTTCTTCACATCCTCACCCACACTGTCATCTTTATTCTTATTTTTAATAGTCACTTTCATGGCTGTGAAGTGGTATCACACTGTAGTTCTTATCTGCATTTCCCTAATGATTAGTGACGGTGAGCATCTTCTTTGCATGGAATATCTATCTGGACATGAGCTTACTGGCCATGTGTAGATCTTTGGAGAATTGTCCAAATCTTTTGCCCCTTTTTAAACTGCATTATTATTGTTGAGTTCTAGGAGCTCTTTATATATTCTGGAAACTAGATTCTTATCAGATATATAATTGGCAAATACTTTCTCCCATTCTGTAGGTTGTCTTTTCGTTTTTTTGACTATGTCCTTAACCAAGTTTTTAATTTAAATTAAGTCTGATTTATCTATTTCTTCTGTTGCTTGGGCTTTCCGTGTCATATTAAACTGCTGCTGAATCCAAGGCCACAAAGGTTAACAGTTTGTGTTTTAAAAAAAAAAGTAAAAGTTTTGTAACTAAAGATTTTATTTATTTGAGAGACAGAGACCACAGAAGCAGGAGGGGTGGTGTGAGAGAGAGACTCTCAAGCTGACTCAAGCCCAGGACCCTGAGAGCATGACTCCAGCCAAAACCAAGAGTTGGACACTTATGACAGTGCCACCCAGGCACCCCTAAAATTTTCAACACTGTTACCGTTTATATCTAGGTACCATTTTCAGTTAATTTTTATAAATGATATAAGGTAGGAGTCCAAATTCATTCTTTTGCATGTGGATATCCAGTTGTCCCAGCACCATCTGTTGAAAAGATTGTTTTTTCCCTCTCAAATGGTCATATTATCCTCACTGAAAAAAAATCAATCAGCCCTAGATATATGGGTTCATTTAGGGACTCTCAATTCTATTGTACAAATATACTTCTGGTTTATGATTAAAAGATTTTAAATTACATCTCCATGAGTAAAAATGAACTAGGTTGATTTAATGGGCACAGAGTATTCAGAGTTATATGTTTCTAAGCTTCAGCAAAAAGGTTCAGAGTTCCCATTTGGTTTGTTCTGGCATTTAGAAGTTGAGGTGATAGGAAGGATATTTATAGCATACTCAGGTCATTTCGGAAGTATTTTTATAAATATATAGCACTTCTTTAAAATGCTTAGTATCTGTGTACAGTGTAAATGCAATTAGGAGTATTTTAGGTCCAATGAAGAAAAGATAGGATACATTAGGAAAACAATTTTTGTAATAGGAAATGGCTCATACTGAGTCAGATCTGTAAGTAGCAAGGTCCTTACATGTCAGCAGCTGGTTATGCTTAAGGATTCTAGGAGAGCCTTTCAAAGAGAACTTAAATTTTTACACAAACTGAAGGCCTTATCAAAAAGAAGGTAACAGTGAAACAAATCAATATAACGAATAACATTTAATAAGCAACAAGATGTTTTAAATCAAGTTTCTCAATAAACTGAGAGGATTCATATAACGTGGGGAAATCAGAAGCACAATTCTTCCTACTAAACAATTTTTTCACCTGAAAGGTCAGGGTACTATCCTCTCCAACACATTTTCCCTACTGTACTTAGCACACTCCTGTGCAAAGAGGAAGCACACAGTAGCTGAATAAATGCCCCAAAAGGGCAGCGTGTCATAGTCAGCTGAAGGAAAAATGCCTGCCTCTGCTTGCAGCCAAGACTAGATGGAACACACGACCTTTTTTAGCTGCCTTTCAACCTATTTGTAACACTTAAGACTATTTCTATGTAAGGGTGTTCACAAGTAGTTACACAAACATAGGATTCTCTTATTCTTAGCCAAATTGTGGGTTGAGAAGCCTCATTTGGCAAAGAATAATTTAGTCCAGTTTCCTACAATGAAAAGAATTTCCAGAAATGATGGTGATGGCCTGAGCTATCTATGTTCCAAAAGTGGTGGAGTTAAAGACTAAATTCTAGAAACAGTTTTCTGATTTTAAGCTTTGTGAAAATGGTACTATCCTTGTTTAGGTCACCTTTCTTAACCCAGTCATTCAAATAAAAAAAATGTCAGGTACTATCCTGGGCCCACAGTTATAGCAGTAGATAAGCCAGAAATGTCAGCCCTCATGGAAGGCTTGTAATATTAGTACTACAATTAAACAGTAAATGATAATTACTGAATAGTGCAAATTGAAAAAATTAAAACGTTGGAATATAAGCATTATACAATTAGCAGTTACTTGCAAATCATGCGAAGATTCTACTCACATGCAGAAGGATTTATTCTTATGGACACTTATCCATTATAAAATGAATATAAAATTATTCCCAGTTTGGGGCACCTGTGTGATTGATTCAGTGGGTTCAGATGAAGACTCTGTCTTCATCTCAGGTCATGAGCTTAGGGTCCTGGGATCAAGCCCTGCATTGGGCTCCCTGCTCAGCAGAGAGCCTGCTTCCCCTCTCTCTGCCTGCCTCTCTGCCTACTTGTGATTGATCTCTCTCAAATAAATAAATAAAATCTTTTAAAAAAATGATTCCCAATTAAAGGCTGAAGTCCATATTGTCCACCAAAATTTAAGACATCCTTGTGCAAAAGTGACATATTTCTCACTCCAAATAACAATTATAAAAGAAGAATGTTTCCTTTACTTTTTAAATTTAAAATAAATCCAACTGCATAAGATTGCATACCTTTCTATTATGTCATGTGTTTATACCACAGTGAAGTATACAGTTAGATTATATATTCTAGAAGTGAGGGGGACAAATGGAGGGCCTAGAAATATAGCACGATGTGATTAAATTAAGAGGTACAGTACATGGCACTGTACATACACGTGTTCACTTGAAAGTACGGG
The DNA here is from genome assembly GCF_009829155.1 of Mustela erminea. NCBI lineage: Eukaryota > Metazoa > Chordata > Mammalia > Carnivora > Mustelidae > Mustela > Mustela erminea. The sequence goes on along the minus strand of NC_045614.1, from coordinate 118,256,351 downwards.
AGAGGAATGTGAGCACCTGCATCTATGTATGCAATTGTGTTTGGGACGCTGGTGAGCTATGAACAATGATCAGAGTATAAGCAGCAGAGGCCAATGTCCCCAGGAAACTATAAAACAAGGCCAGCTCTGGTCAACCTTGTAACACAAACCCAAAGTGCCGTAATTTACTGGTAAGTCCTATGCACGTCATTTCACGTGATCTCCACAAACCTACATACTGGGCACTGGTATTCTCACCTTACAGGAAAGAGATCAAGAGTCACAGAGTTAAACTTGTTCAAGGCCACAGGATTAGGAAGAGCTGAAGCCCATGCACTTTCCACCACGCCATTCGGCCGGCCTTCCAATGAAAGGAGACTAAATCCAAGGACAGGACTCTGGTGAGGCTTTTCAGAGGACTGGGACTCAACAGACAGGAGTCAATGGGAGGAAAACTGGAGCCAAGGTAGTACGACCCTAGGCAAAGGAAACCATTTGTAAAAGGGCGATGAAGGGGGAAAGAGCAGCGCATCATCAGAGAACAGGCCCCAGACTCATAGGACAACACAGGCTGCAGGGCCAGGAGGACACAGGCTCTGGCATCAAAATATACCTGGTCTGAGAGGAACCTGGGTGGCTTAGTCGGTTCAGTGTCGGCCTCTGGCTCAGGTCATGAGGTCAAGGTTCTGGGATCCACGCCAGCATCTGGGTCCTTGCTCAGTGGGTCTGCTTCTCCTTCTCCCTCCGCCCCAATCCCACAGCTTGTGCACGCACGCACGCACACTCTCTCAGCCAAATAAACAAAATCTTTAAAAACATACATATACCTGGCCTGAATCCTGGAGCTAGCACTTAGTAGCCACGTTGCCTTGGCAGATTATTTCATCTCACTGAGGATCAGTTTCCTCAGCTATAAAACAAAGCAAAACCACCTACATTAAAGGGTTGCTAAAAGGATTAAGATTAGTATGCGACCATGTATTTGGCTAACCACCCCAGGCAAGGACACCACAAAGAAATTACAGATCAATACCCCTGATCAAGACAGATGTAAAAATCTTCAACAAATTATTAGCAAACCAAATGTAACAGTATGCTGAAACAATCACACCATAATCAAGTGAGACTTCTCTCAGGGATGCAAGGATGGCTCAGCATCCACAAATCAATGATACAGCACATTAACAAAATGAAAGATAAAAACTATACACTCATCTCAATAGACGCAGAAAGGCATTCAACAAAATTCAACTTTCATTTATGAGAAAAACTCTCAAAAAAATGGGTATAGAGGAAGTATACCTCAACATAATAAAAGTTCTGTATGACAAGCCCACAGCTAACATCATACTCAACAATGAGAAGCTGAAAGCTCTTCCTCTGACATCAGTAACAAGACAAGGATGCCCACTCTACCCACTGTAATTCAACATATTACTGGAAGTCCTCAGCAGGGCAATTAGGCAAGAAAAAGGAACAGTTTTTCCAAACTGGAAAGAAAGAAATAAAACTATTTGCATAGGACATGGTATTATATATAGGAAACCGTAAAGACCCCCCCCCCCCCCCACACACACACGAAATAAATTCAGAGGATTCCTGGGTGGCTCAGTTGTTAAGCGTCTGCTTTCGGCTCAGGTCAGGATCCCAGGGTCCTGGGTTTGAGCCCTACATCAAGCTCCCTGCTTAGCGGGAAGCCTGCTTCTTCCACTCCCCCTGCTTGTGTTCCCTCTCTCTCGCTGTTTCTCTGTCAAAGTAAATAAAATCTTATCAAAAAAAATTTCAGTAAAGCTGCAAGATATACAAAATATATACAAGATCTAAAAAAAAAATTGTATCATTTCTATGCACTAAAAACTATCAGAAAGTAATCAAGAAACAATCCCATTTACAACTGCATCAAAAAGAATAAAACACCTAGGGATAAATTTAATCAAGGAGGTGAAAGACCTGTACACGGAAAACTATTAAAACAAAGATGAAAGAAACTTGGAAGACACAAAATCAATGGAAAGCTGTTCCGTGGCTCATGGATCGAAAGAATACTGTTAATCCATACCACCCAAAGCAAGCTACAGACACAAGACAATTCCTATCGAGAATCGAACGGTGTTTTCCACAAAAATACACATTCCACTTTTTTTTTCTTTTTTCTTTTTTTTTTTTTTTACTTTTTTTTTTTTTTTATTTCCAGCATAACAGTATTCATTATTTTTGCACCACACCCCGTGCTCCATGCAATCCGTGCCCTCTATAATACCCACCACCTGGTACCCCAACCACCCACCCCCCGTCCCTTCAAAACCCTCAGATTGTTTTTCAGAGTCCATAGTCTCTCATGGTTCACCTCCGCTTCCAATTTCCCCCAACTCCCTTCTCCACTCTAAGTCCCCATGTCCTCCATGCTATTTGTTATGCTCCACAAATAAGTGAAACAAGATGGGATTGGGAGGGAGACAAACCATAAGTGACTTTTAATCTCACAAAACAAACTGAGGGTTGCTGGGGGGAGGGGGTTTGGGAGAAGGTGGTGGGATTATGGACATTGGGGAGGGTATGTGCTTTGGTGAGTGCTGTGAAGTGTGTAAACCTGGTGATTCACATTCCACTTTTTAAACTCTGTATGAAACCACAGAAGATCCTGAGTAGCCAAAGAAATTTTGAGACAAAAGAACAAAACCAGAGGCATCATGCTCTCAGATTTCAAATGACATTACAAAGTCACAGTTATCAAACAATACGGTATTAGCATAAAAATGGACACATGTATCAATGGAACAGAGAACCCAGAAATACACCTGTGTGTGTACGGTCAATTAATTTATGACAACAGAGGAAAGTTGGTCTCTTTAATACATGGTGTTGGGAGAACTGGAGAACCATAAGCAAAACAATGAAACTATACCACTATCTTACTCCAGACACAAAAATAAACTCAAGATGGATTAAACACTTGAAGTTAACACCCGAAACCATAAAACTAGAAAACCTAGGTGGTACGTACACAAGCACAAGAGTATTATCCAGCCATAAAAAGAAAAGATCTCGCCATTTCCAACAACGCGGGTGGACACTGTGAGCATTAAGTGAAAGAAGTCAGAGACAAATACCATATGATCTCATTTATACGTATTCCAAAATTAAAAAAAAAATAAGAAAGAAAGAAAAATCCAAGCTCGTGTATACAGAGAACAGTTTTTCAAATGACATGCTCATGGAACCATGCACTCAGCCAGTCTGTCAGTCCTGTTCAGCTTCTGCAGCAAGTGACACCAAGCAGAGGTGGCAGAGAATCCATTCTGGTGCTGGCAACATCTACTTCAGACATTATTCTGTGGGGCCTTCCCTCATCATCCCATGCAAAATAAATCCCTCCTTTGACAGCTTTGTCAGACACCTAAACTATCAAAGTCAGAGTTCTTATTTGCATCTTAATCATCCACGTCCTTGAATTCCTGAAAGGAGATTTGGTTCGTTAGGATTTCAATCCAGTCAGTATCCGCATTGTTTTGGTGAGTGTCCTTCAGCCATCCTTTGTTCTTCCTGTTCCTTTCCTCTTTTCTTGTAATATCTGTGTATGGATCCTATGCTTGATTCTTTCTTCTGATTCTTCCGTCATCAAATCAGACGAGTTCTGAAACAGCTCTTGCGGAAGAAGGTTCACAGGCAGGGGGAGGGGGCCGTGGGGGGCGGCCAGCAGTGTTCCGAGTCATTAGGGATTCTCCTGGCTTTGTTCTGTGTATCCCTTACTGTTTCAAACCTTGCTTTCTCTGCAGTAAGTAGGCACAGCAAGGATACAGTCCAGTCTCTTTCCTCTACCCTGCTCACCAAGAAGCTTCCGAAACATGAAGGAAAACAGACATGCCGTCTTTTATCTCTATCTTCTTGGTCCAGGAAAACGTGTTTCCACCGTTCCAGAGGGTTACTGGTGTTTTGCTGAGGGAGTACTAGTCACTTTGCAAAAACCGTCCCTCTCAGTTTTCCCACACCTTGATGCATTCCTGTTTGATTCTTGGCATGAAGTTCTAAAGGTCTTTTAATTTTCTGGTTAGATGAAAATTGTATTTGTTTAAGTCCTTCACTGTTTTGAGTTGATTTCCAAGAGTAAAAGATGACAGATATGTGTTTATTATGCCACTAATAATTTTTCATGTTTTTCTGCAATCTAGTATTTCAGAGATTCAGATTTTTCTAGTGTATTGCAACGTGATAATATCTGCCTCATCACAGGACACCAAAAACCAAGCTACAATTCCAGGTCTGTGAGTAAGAATTAGGTTTGTCTCTCCACAGTAATTACATATAGATATTAACTTCTTAGGGACACAGAGGTCCTAAGTCCACACAGATATTTGTTAGGAAATCATTTTTAGAAAGCACTTTAGAGGTATGATAAAAACAAACTGACCACTTCAAGACTCATGCATTTAGTATTTGTAAACTGATCCAATAATGAACACATTTTATTCATTGCTGCTACTAAACAGAAGTGTCAAAATTCCAGAAGGAGAAACTCTGCTCTTACCTGGATCTGATTCCGTAGCTGTTCGGCTTCATGCCTCAACTGCTCCAGCTCACTCATCCTTCTGCTTGTTTGCCTCAGAAATCAGCAAGTGGAAGCAACTGTCAAAAATAAAAACAAAAACAAAAACCCAGCGGGCTAGATTCAGGTCTCCATTTACACATTAACCTACTTTTAAACCACTGACACACAACTTCTCTTTGATCCTTCCGAAATTCAAGCGAGCTAGCAATTCCAAGATCCGGCAACAACCTACTTAGCAAATACAGACCTCAATTACTCACTGAAAGAGTCCAACGGAGAACGTGATCCCAGGATGTAAGAGAAATCCTGAGTTGAAGAGTCAAGCCTAATTTACAGACCGTCAGGACTAGAATACAGTCCAGAGAGAAATCATCTATGACACTTCAGACAACACCCATAATACCTATTTATCCCAATTTAGATGTCTAATAGGCACCACAGGGTTCATACTTCAAAGCCGAACCCCACTCCACCCCCAGGTCATCCCTGTTTCAGTAAATGGGAAGTCCTGTCAACCCTTTAAGTCAAACACTGGAGAGTCATCCTTATTTCGTTCACACCCTACATGTAACCCATCAGCACAACCTGCAGTTCTTCCTTCAGAAAAGTATCTAGGACCTGACTAAACCCAATTACCCCCACTCTGCCTACCTTGGTCTAAGCCACCACCATCTCTCACCTGGGCTCCCTTCTACTGTCCTCCTCTGTCCTAAGTATAGCAACCGAGTCATCGTCTTTCTTCTCCTTTGAATCTTACAAGGTTTTCCACTCCAATTCAGAGGAAAACCTAAGTCTACCTTGACCTACAGAGCCCTACACAATCCCTTACACACCTCTCTAACCTTATCCATCATGCTGCCCCTCACTCTGCTCCAGCCACTCCAAAGGCTTTCTGATGTCCTCTGAACACACTAAGTAGGATCTAGTTTCAGTGTCTTTACACCTGCTCTTCCCTTGGCCTGAAACGCTCTTACCCCTGATATTTTCATTGCTTGCTGACTTTTGCTCAAATGTTACCTCCTCAGACGGACCTTTGCTGACAGCCCATATGCACCCACCTTACCCTATATGGCTGCTTCATGACTCAACACCATCTAGCATGTATTTGCTTATTTGTTGTTGGTTTTCTCCTGGTAGAATGTAAGCTCCTTGAGGAGGGGACTTTGTTCACTTTATTTTTTTTTTGCTACATCCCTAGCACCTAAGACACCTCTCCAATAAATTAACCTGAAATAGCTTAATAAAGGAATAAAATTTTTAAGGATTTAGGATGAATCACAGAACCCAAAGGCAGGGATATTACCACCTCAGGAAAAAACCAAAGTTGAAGACTGGTAGTATTTTTTCCTCTACCTGCCCTGTTTTTCTCTATTTGTTTTCTCCTTTCTACAAAATAACTTCTTTACTTCTCCAAGCACAAGACCCAGTTTTTACATCCTCAGGTCAAAATTAGAGGTCCAAATGACTGCCCCAACTCTAAATTCCCACTTGAGAGACTCTGATTCCGATAAGAGACAATGTGTTTCTGGTGTCATCCTTCATTCACTTCAACTGTAGTTCAAGTATCTGTTTATTAGGGTTAACTTTATTTTGTCAAGTTAACAAGTTAATTAGGATTGCTTGGAATGGTCTTAAACTACAAAGTAAGAAGAACTGACATCATTCTAATAATCCATGTCCAATTTACTACTATAATACAGCTCTCTGTTTATCTAAATGTCCTGCAAATTTTTATCATTATAAGGCTTAACCATCTCTTGATGAAGTTATGTTTAATAATTTAGCATGTTCCTCAGAGAGTACTAGGCTGTGGATTACAGCCAATCTGGAAGACCATTCTGCCTAATGAAATAAGTAGCATTCAGGTTCTTTAAATTCACAACCTTAATTACCTTTGCTGGACCTTTCCAAAGATATCACTGGCCCCCAAATCCTAAAAACTCTGGTTCTGATGCTTCTTTATTTGCTGAGTGCCAAAAAATTCTGGGCATGCAGAACTGGTGTAAAGCGCTTACTGAGCTGCTGATGTACTAAAAAGAAGGTCCATCACAGGTCTCATTTATTTCAGGGTGTTCAAAACTGCCATTTACCTACCCATAGACTACTGCCTTTTCACCCCAACAGCCACCCACATACAACTGACTCTCTACAGCAGAGCTGTAAACAGGAACAGTAAGGGGTTCCTGAAAAAAGATCAACAGACCCAGATCTCTTTAAAAGTCATTTCAGGGCCCCAGACATCTTGGGAAAGAATGTGAGAACAGCCAGCCACATCAGGCCAGGAGATGCACCTGACCCACACTCTTGAATTATTATTGCAGGATCTAAACCCTCTGAGCACTCAGATACCAGTCTATCCATCCAGAGCCAGAGAGGTGAGGACACTGGCCTCTGCTTTAACAGCTCCTCGTGACTTTGACCTGGACTCCATCACCTTAGGACGACTTTTGCCTCATCTCAATGCTGTATTCCCCACCGACGAGGCTCCTTCACGAATACGTATGCACCCTTAGCTTAAAAGCTCCCCAGTTTTGTCCTTCTGCGAGACACTGCTTTGGGGAGGGGAAAAAAAATTAACCCACTGTTCTTTTTTACTTACTGCAAGTAAAACCGTTCCTTTTCCTTTTCTTTTACTTTGGCTTCTGCCTTTTGGCTCAACACTCACCAACAGGCAAATCCAGTTTCAGGTAACACAGCCACCAAGAGCTATTCAGGATATACCAAGATCTGCACCAAATGGAGGAGATTTTCCAGCTTGGGTGCCCAAAAGGATGGAGTACCACGAACAGAAATGACAAAGAGAAAGCAGTTCCCTCATCACCACCACTCTATGGAGTGGTTACTTCTCCACTCCTGGGTTACTTCTGGGAGAGGCCAAGGGCCCTGAATATCCCTACACATTTTTCCTGGGTCTGCCAAACTGTAAGGCCTTAATTGCTCTCACCGGAGCTGTTTCTCAGGTATGTATTTGGATAAGCAACCTTGAGGGATGAGACAATGTCTCCCGCCAAGACAGAAGAGGTTTGCTTCCACTTACAATAAAAGTGGTACATTCCCCAAGCTCAGTGTTTCTGGGCTGCGACACAAATCTGATGTACATGTGGCATCTATCTAGGCCCACTACTGGTGTTAACCCCATAGAAACTGAGGAACATGGGGGAATCAGCACAAACCAACACCAGGATGGGCTACTTGCTGTGCTGGAACAAAGTCCTTGGTCTCTGACCAAGGAGTCTCACATCTGCTAGCATCTATGAAACAGTTAACAGGCTAATTTACTATCTTGTAAGTAGTGAAAATCCCAGACACTTTGAAGCCCTTGAAGGAGAAGGTTCATGAGAGAGAGGAGTTCAATAGGAGTTTATGGTATCTCTTGCCTTTTAATGGAGATCTAACTGACCCCTAACATTGTGTAAGTCATTGTGTAAGTTTTAGTTACAGAAAGTGATTTTGACATTTATTTATTGCAATACAATTAACAAAGAGTTAACTGTCCCATCACACAATTACCATTTCTTCTTTGCCGAGAGAACATCTAAGATCTAGTCTTTTAGTAACTTTCAGGCATACAATACCGTGTAGTTGGCGACAATCACTCTGTGCAGCACTCCTCCAGAACTCCTTCATCCTCTCCCTCGAGTCCCCTTCTTCAACAGATTAGACTCCAGGTCCAGCAATATACCCACATGAGTTGGCAGAACCCTAGTTTCCCCAACCCTTTTACGTTGTCACACTCAACAGACAAAAACCACAACCTTGTATGAATTCAACTACTTATTTTCTTTTGGCCAGTACTCAAGCCACCAAACATTGATTTAAAAAGCCAAACAGCGCATAGTAGTTACCCTACAAATTCATTTCACTCATCTCAACTGGGCCCTCAAAACCGCCCGGCAACCTACATAGCTTTTTACTCATCACTTTCACTCTATCAACTACCTCAGTTCCTTTGAACTCTTTAAGCTTCTGACCTTTCACACCATCTTACAAATGACTTTGCCTTCTCTATCACAGAGAAAGCAGAAGCCATCAGACATGAACTCTTTCAATTTTCTACCACCAGACAGATATGTAAAACTATACAAATGTAACAGACTCATCACATTCTCCTTTCCCTCCATTTGGAATAGAGAACTGACTTTTCTGTCCTTTGGTTCAATTCCTCCACCTGTGATTTAAATCCTATCTACTGGTGCGCCTGGGTGGCTCAGTGGGTTGGGGCCTCTGCCTTGGGCTCAGGTCATGATCCCGGCGTTCTGGGATCAAGCCCCACGTCGGGCTCTCTGCTCAGCAGGGAGCCTGCTTCCCCCTTGCTCTCTCTGCCTGCCTCTGCCTACTTGTGATCTCTGTCAAATAAATAAATATAAAACCTTAAAAAAAATCCTATCTACTGTCTTTCCAGTAATCTTATACTTCCCTTAATAATCTCTTCTAGAACATTCAAGTTCTCATTGTTCCTCCGTTGTTCTAGTCTTTTAGGGAAAATTTCAAACAGAGAAAGGTAGAGACATCCATATAATGGACACCCATTATATGGATATATATACCATACCATTTATAAATTGTTCATGTTACTGCTGTATTTCTTTCTTGATTTTGTTCATTTTTTAAAATTTCTATTTTTTTTTTTTAAGATGTTATTTACTGGAGAGAGAGAGAGAGAGTAGGAGTACAAGCAGTGGGGAGGGGCGGGGGGAAGAGGGAGAAGCAGGGAACCCAACAACCCAGGGCTCAATCCCAGGACCCTGAGATCATGACCTGACCAACCAACTGAGCCATCCAGGAGTCTCCACTTCCTAAAGTATTTTAAAGTCAGTCACAGACAGCAAGACATTCCACTCTGAAATATATCAGCACTCATCTCCAGAAATATTTGGACACTTATCTATTAAACCATATTAACATTAATAGATCTACCAAAATTAACAGTAATTATTCAGGGGCTAATATACCTAGTCCATTTTCAAATTTCCCTAATTACTCCACCAATGTCTTTTTACATCTGATTTGTTCGAATTAGGATCAAATTACAGATGACATAACACACTGGGTTATGCTACAGCTCTCCATCTAGAAGTATCCACTGCCTGCTTTATTTCCCCCTAAAATACTGACTTACTGGACAGAATGAGCCACTTGTCCTTTTCAATGTCCTGCATTCTGCTTACTTCCTTATGGTCATTTAACTTGTTTATCCTCTACACTGCCAAAAACTTTAAGTTAGATCCACAGGTTAAAGGATATTCAAGTACAACGTGTTTGACAGGAATAGTTCTAGATAACATGCAGACTTAGTGGTATCATAAAACAGAGCACACTTAATCTTTGTTCATTTGCTCCTTGTAAAGCTAAGATTCGTGAGGGTATTCAAGTGTTAACAATTCAGGCTATTTTAAGTCCTCAGTTTCATCTAGCAAACCACCACCTGTGGGTAACCTTTCACTGTTAAGTGGATACTTTGTATCAGGGTTAAACATGCCCAAGTCTCTACCTTTAAAAAAGAGAGAGAGAGAGAAAATGCCTTGATTCTACAGTTCACTATCACGGGGCCGTCCTGTTTCTACCCTTCATTATGAACTCTCAAACAAAGCTGCCTCTACATGACCCCATTTCTTCACAGGGACTTCTGAATTCTCAAGCTTCATTCACTCCTGTCCAGCTGCCGTCAGCTAAATTAAAGCAGGCATCATAGAATGGGGGGAGTGGTCAGAAGGCATGGGTCTGAGAAAGGTTTCTAGTGGCAAAATCAGAGCCCTTGAGATGCTTGTACCAAATGAAAGGTAGCAGAATATGCCATCCCAATGATGGTTTAAGGATGTGGCACAGAGGGGGCACCTGGGTGGCTCAGTTGGTTAAGCGACTGCCTTCGCCTCCGGTCATGATCCTGGAGTCCCGGGATGGAGCCCTACATCGGGCTCCCTGCTCACCAGGGAGTCTGCTTCTCCCACTGACCTCTCTCCTCTCATGCTCTCTCTCTCCTTCTAAAAATAAATAAGAAAAAAATTATTTAAGGATGTGGCACAGAATTATTCAGAGAAACAGCAGACACAGGAGAGACTAAAAACAAGAGACCTTAGCCTCTGAAATGGAAATGTAAATTTATAAAGAAAATCTCCACCTGTCAGAGTGTCTTGCTTTCTGTTCTAGGAAGGAAAGGACTCTAAACCAGAGAGTCTGAACCAATATAGACTGCAGGATTTAAATCTGCACCAACACACCTTACCTTTGTTTACCCTTGCCTTGCCTCATACCTCCCAGGACTGTCCCCTTCCCTACCCCACCACCACTCCCAAAGGCGCCAGTTCTTCTTCCTCTAGCTGAAGAGACTGTCTGTCAGCTGGTGCCTTGGCTACCTTAGGGAGTTACACATTTTTCTCCCTGGAAATCTCTGATGTATATGTGAGGGATACAAACATGTTCAAAAACTTGTTTTTCTCATTTATCTTTTATTGCCGGGTGTCTCAGCCAAGAACTCAGAGAAGTAAAGAGAAAATCACTTTTCCTCCGTGACAGAGAGAACTGCAAACTTTCTCCAGATGCCTCAAAAGAAATGTTAAAGCTGCCTTCCCCTACCTTCCATGACCTACTGCTAAAAGGAGGAACTTGTTTTTTTTTTTTTAAATTTTTTATTTTTTATAAACATATATTTTTATCCCCAGGGGTACAGGTCTGTGAATCACCAGGTTTACACACTTCACAGCACTCACCAAAGCACATACCCTCCCCAATGTCCATAACCCCACCCCCTTCTCCCAACCTACCTCCCCCAGCAGCCCTCAGTTTGTTTTGTGAGATTAAGAGTCACTTATGGTTTGTCTCCCTCCCAATTCCATCTTGTTTCATTGATTCTTCTTCTACCCACTTAAGCCCCCATGTTGCATCACCACTTCCTCATATCAGGGAGATCATATGATAGTTGTCTTTCTCTGCTTGACTTATTTCGCTAAGCATGATACGCTCTCGTTCCATCCATGTCGTTGCAAATGGCAAGATTTCATTTCTTTTGATGGCTGCATAGTATTCCATTGTGTATATATACCACATCTTCTTGATCCATTCATCTGTTGATGAACATCTAGGTTCTTTCCATAGTTTGGCTATTGTGGACATTGCTGCTATAAACATTCGGGTGCACGTGCCCCTTTGGATCACTACGTTTGTATCTTTAGGGTAAATACCCAGTAGTGCTATTGCTGGGTCATAGGGCAGTTCTATTTTCAACATTTTGAGGAACCTCCATGCTGTTTTCCAGAGTGGTTGCACCAGCTTGCATTCCCACCAACAGTGTAGGAGGGTTCCCCTTTCTCCCCATCCTCGCCGCATCTGTCAACAACTGACAGAATGGGAGAAGATATTTGCAAACGACATATCAGATAAAGGACTAGTGTCCAAAATCTATAAAGAACTTATCAAACTCAACACCCAAAGAACAAATAATCCAATCAAGAAATGGGCAGAAGACATGAACAGACATTTCTGCAAAGAAGACATCCAGATGGCCAACAGACACATGAAAAAGTGCTCCATATCACTGGGCATCAGGGAAATACAAATCAAAACCACAATGAAGTATCACCTCACACCAGTCAGAATGGCTAAAATCAACAAGTCGGGAACTTGTTTTTCACTCTTTAAGGAAAACTGATTGGTTCTGTCACTAAGGGGAAAGAGTATTTTGACGACACACTTTCTGTTGCTCTTTTCTTCCCACCTGACAATTGCTGAGAATACCAATAAGGATCACATCGAGCACAAACTAAATTATAAATGACTTCCATACAAGCCTAGAGCTGACTAGGGCAAAATGAAGCCACAAAGATACCCCTAGGTGAAACCAAGTAAGATAAATCCTAGTAAGTTATGTTTTGAAGGTCTAAAGGAGGATCTAATGAAGTGGCCAGTCCCTGTACTGACCTGGTCTGTGGACGTATCAGGGCTATGAAAGCTCTGGATTCCTGAGGACGATATTGTGGCATAAGGTACAGTTTTGTAAGTCGCTGCCTCAAACCGTCAACTAAAGCATGCTCCAATTCAGACTACCTGAAGGTGCTAGGTAGTCCTTCTGGCTGACCTTCTCTTATCTCAGTTTGTATAGAGGGATACAGAGAGAATATTGTTAAGAATGATTGTCAACAGTGGGTTGGGGTGTGTGTGCAGCAGACCATTGGGCTATTTAGTAAGCCTTGAGGTTGATTTGGTTCCCATATGTCAGAAGCTCTAAAAAAGAAAGGAGGGGTAGCATAATTGATGCCTCTTTGCCTTCAGCTTTGGGGCTTTTCACTATGTCTGAGTCCCCAGAAGTCCTACTCTGTTTTCTGTTAGGTGCCCCTCCAGGAGCACATATTTGACTGCAAGCAACAAAGTCCTCCAACTACTTGTCCTCCTGTAGTTAGATCCTTTACATCCATAGTTAATAAGAACAAAAACCAAGAAAATGGCAAAATAGTTCATAATACTTTGTGAATGTAGGGGAGAAACATGGAAAGTAATGGCAAGACAAAGAAAACCAGTAAGATAAATAGTCAACCACCACTACAGAAATTTACCACTGCGTACAGCCAGGTGAACTGCCTCATAAATGAACTCCAAATCTTCCTTAAAGTTGAAGATCCTCAAGAACCCAACCTATGAAGGGAGTAAACCAAAACATACTCTCTCACTGATCATCAGACTTCACCTGAATTAATGACCCAAAAAAGAAGTGATGCTAGGCAAAAATTAAGGTTTTCATCTACACTGGTCATACACCTAACAGAGATTACTTAAATTAAAAAGAAAAAAGAAAAAGAAGAATTGGCAAGGTTGGGGGAAAAGGTAACTCACTCTGGTAGGAAAGCTATTGGAAAATAACTTGGCCAGTATCTAACAAAGGTAAGGATACCTCTATCTTTCAATATGACAATTCCATTTCTGGGGGCCCCCAGCTGGCTCAGGAGGACATGCCAGCCACTCCTGATCTTGGAGTCATGAGTTCAAGCTCCACATGGGGCATACAGATTACTGTTTAAAAAGTTTATTAGAGGGGCACCTGGGTGGCTCAGTGTGTTAAGCCACTGCCTTCGGCTCGGGTCATGATCTCAGGGTCCTGGGATCGAGCCCCGCATCAGGCTCTCTGCTCAGCGGAGAGCCTGCTTCCTCCTCTCTCTCTGCCTGCCTCTCTGCCTACTTGTGATCTCTCTCTCTGTCAAATAAATAAATAAAATCTTTAAAAAAAAAAAAAAAAGTTTATTAGAGGGCGCCTGGGTGGCTCAGTGGGTTAAGCCGCTGCCTTCGGCTCAGGTCATGATCTCAGGGTCCTGGGATCGAGTCCCGCATCGGGCTCTCTGCTCAGCAGGGAGCCTGCTTCCTCCTCTCTCTCTCTCTCTGCCTGCCTCTCTGCCTACTTGTGATCTCTCTCTGTCAAATAAATAAATAGAATCTTTAAAAAAAAAAAAAGTTTATTAGAGGGGCACCTGGGTGGCTCAGTGGGTTAAAGCCTCTGCCTTAGGCTCAGGTCATGATTCCAGGATCCTGGGATCCGAGTCCCGCATCGGACTCTCTGCTCAGCGGAGAGCCTGCTTCCTCCTCTCTTTCTGCCTGCCTCTCTGCCTACTTGTGATCTCTGTCAAATAAATAAATAAAATCTTTAAAAAAAAGTTTATTAGAAAAATAAATAAAACTGTTTAAATAAAATAAAACTGTTTAAAAAGTTTATTAGAAAATAAAGTTTATTAGTTTATTAGAAAAAATAAGATTCAATTCCATTTCTGGGTACATAAGCCCTAAAGGAAACTCAAGTACATGTGCTCATGTGTCAAGAGTTGGATTCAGGGCCACATAGGTGACTCAGTGGGTTAAGCCTCTGCCTTCGTCTGGGGTCGTGATCTCAGGGTCCTGGAATCGAGCCCCGCATCAGGCTCTCTGCTTGGCGGGGAGCCTGCTTCCCCATCTCTCTCTGCCTGCCTCTCTGCCTACTTGTGATCTCTCTTTCTGCCAAAAAAATAGATAAAATCTTTTAAGAAAAAAGAAAGAGTTGGATTCATACTCGTAAGAGCAAGAAATTTAAAACACCAATGCCCACCAACAGCAGAATGGATAATTGTAGTGTTTTCTTTCACGATGAATTATTGTATCACAAGAAAACAAATGAACTACAAGTACAGACAATCTAGAGTAATCTGAAAAGTAGTATTTGAGCGGGGGGTGGGGGGTGGGGAGTGGAACAAGTTCCAGAAGACACATACCAGCATAATTCTTTTTATAAAGCCCAAAAACAACTAAGAACGCACGCCGATGTAACAAAATATTCTTAAAGGGAATGATAAACAGTACAAGGAAGAAGCACACAAGTAAGTACAATAGCTGCAAGTAATGGTTAACTTTTGAATTCCTGAGCTGGGTTTGCTTTATGGGTGTTTATATTACCAATGAGCAAGCAAATATATAGAAGTGAGTCACAGTGGATCCACAATAAATATAGTTAATTTAACTCTTGCACTAAATTGAACAAGTAGGAGCGCCTGGGTGGCTCAGTTGGTTGGGCGACTGCCTTCAGCTCAGGTCATGATCCTGGAGTCCTGGGATGGAGCCAGCATCAGGCTCTCTGCTCCATGGGGAGTCTGCTTCTCCCTCTCACCCTCCCCTTCTTGTGCTCTCTCATTTTCAAATAAATAAATAAAATCTTAAAAAAAAAATAAATTGAACAAGGAGACCCTTAGACTGAGGCGGTTCTAATACCTTAACAAACTACATAAGCAAACCCAAACCTAAACTTGTAAAACCCAAGGGCAACCAATCACAGCCAACTAGGCTTTCCAAATAAGGCAACCACATAGCTATAGCTAATCAAATAATCTCCTTGCTTTGCTTCTTTCTCTAAGAATCTTGCCCCTACATATGCCCAATCCAAATAGATTTTTGCTAAAAAACAAAACAAACAAACAAACAAAAAACTTAAACGTTTAATATGCCTCCGTTTACTCTTACCACACCTGAAGTCCACTGGGAACCATAAAATAAGTGTAATGAGATAAAAATAAAAGGAAATGGAGGTTCAGACAGGTGAAATAACTTGCCTAAAATTAGAGGCATGGGGGGGGACTGAATCCAACGTGTGTGAGAGCCTGGCTGTCTTCACCCTGCCACACTGCTGTTTTCAAAGGGCAGCTCATCAAACTTCTCTGCTACATCTGACTAATGATATTCCCCCTCATTCCCTTTACTACTATGGCTTTCATGACCCCAACTTCCTAGATCCCCCTTGTATCTCACTATTGTTTCTCTGGGGTTTTTTTGCTGTCTCTCCCCACCCCATTCACTTAAATACTTATATTTCCCAGAATCTATCTTCAGCCAGCTAGCTAAGAAACTTTCCTCCTAGGAGGAGGGAAAGATAAAGGAATACGAGATACAGATGAGCCATCTCTACATTCCTTTACAAAAAACAAAAACAAAAAACCCACAACTACAGGGGTACCTGGCTGGCTCAGTTGGTGGACCATGTGACTCTTGATCTTAGGATCAGGAGTTCAAGCCCCACGTTGGGTGTATGTAGAGATTACTTAAAAATAAAGTCTTAAAAGATTTTTTGAAATTATACATAAAAACACAACCAAGAACAAAACACAAACAAAAAACATCAGAAGGATTCAGTGTAATTGTCAAGAAATTTCACCAATGGTGATTTTTAATCTAGGTCATATTGGAGCGGTTATCACAATCTCTGAAGTAGTACTGAAATTGTAGACAAAAGCAATTTTAAACTAATAACTTAACAGAAATTAGTTTAATATAAGCACAGTGTCTTTCAGTTACCATAACTTCTTGACTAAGTTCTTTTTCAACATGAATAAATGATTCATTTAACACAACTGAAATTACTCTATCATATAATGAAAGCATTGTAAGTTGAGAAGAAAGCAGCATATCAGTTATCTTTTAAAAAGTTCAGCTGTGCCAGTTACACATATTAAAAAAAACCAATGAGCCACTGTATCCACACTAATTAAAAAAAAATACACTTGCGTAATTCAGCCTTCCCTCTCCACTTCTTAAAACGTCCACAGAATCTTTACCAAAGCAAGGCATTATGTAGTCTATACAATTATACTGCTGTGTGAGTGAACAGAGCCATTTTCATCTATATGCAATAAGGAATATGAATTATTTCTTAGCTATTAATAATTTTCATCCTGATCATGAAATCTCACAAAGCATGAAAGAATATTTTAGGTTGTAAATTTAGGCATAAAACTACTTTTGCTTAGTAAGTCTATTCATCAGAAAAATTCAAATTTGTTTTTATAATCTCTAATGTTCTACATTTCTCTTGGCAATCTGTTAATTCCTATACTTTGTAAAATTAAAAAAAAAAAAACACCTAACTGCAAACCCATAATGAATTAGGTATTTAAAGCTTTTACAATCATTCTTAGCATGGAATTTATTTTTGCTTCATTTGTTTTTTTTAAAGATTTTATTTATTTGACAGAGAGAGGGATCACAAGCAGGCAGAGAGGCAGGCAGAGAGAGAGGGGGCAGCAGGCTTCCCACTGATCAGAGAGCCTGATGCGGGGCTCGATCCCAGGACCCTGAGATCATGACCTGAGCTGAAGGCAGAGCCTTAACCCACTGAGCCACCCAGACACCCCTCTTAGCATGGAATTTAAAAGCACACTTGTCTATCCACCCCAAGCATTGCACATACAGATATTCCCATGTGGCTTTCACAGAAGTCAACTAAAAACCTAGGACTGCAGGGGGTGAATGGATAAGCCAGAAGAATACAAGTTAGAGCTGCTGAAACTGTAGCACAGGCATTCAGGTTTTTTTACTTTCTCATCCCACTGAACACTTACAGGCCCCCAAAGTAAAAAATTCCACCTCTTGTGAACTGCCGGCCATCTGTGTTGTCTGTGTTCTAGGAAACAAATAAGGTGCTCATGCTCTTCAGTCGGTTTCCCTTCACCTCACCGCTATGCTGTGCCACGGTTCCTAACGAATGTCTATCATGCACAAAGACCTGAGGCTACGTATGAATAGGACAGCTCCAGTTCCCCAGGAATTCACAGTCAAGTAGGAAAACAGACATTGAAGGGCACACTCCCATAGGTCCATAATCTCATTATACACAGCCCTAACACCAGGTGTGGCTTGGATCTGGGCAGTGTTCAGATTTTAAAAAGGTATGGACCCTGGGGCAGCAGCCCATATAATCAAGGAGTATTTCTGTAGCAAAACATAAGCACATTCACAAGTAGGTGGGGAAAAACAGACTAGCAGGTTTCAAGTTAGATCAGGCCTGGTTGCCATACAAAATGCGTCCAAATCGTGTAAGGTTTTGCCACTAAGTGATGTATGAAAAAAACCTGCCATTTGCATAGCATTTTGGATCTCCAATTTCTGGAAAAGAGATTATTGACCTGTAATGCCTAAGAGGAAGATCACATGGCACAAAGTCAGGATAAGCCCAGAACTGAGGCGTTAGTAGGAGTCAGCCAACCAAGAAATAGCATTCATTGCGCACTTTTGTGCCATGCACTATTCGAAATTCTCCACAGTAACTCATTTAATGGTTTCAAATCAACCTCAGAAGGTAGGGGCTAGTATCTTCCCCATCCCACAGATGACGAAACCACAGGTTATGGAGCTTACCACGCATACCTGAGTTCATATAACCTAACAGCTTGCTGACTCACTCGCAGCGTCCTTACTGCGTGATCCCAGGACTGCTCGCCTGCTCTGAGTCTCAATTTGCTGACATCAGTAGCGTGGAGATACCCTATGGGACTGTTTGGGAAATCAGAGATGCACATTCACAAAATGTCCTTGGAACTTTAAGTGAGGGCTAATTTGGCCCAGCAAGGGAAGTATCAAAGACATTATATAACCAGAAGCACTGCTCAGGTCATTATCAGTATCTGGATCAATAGATGTAATACAAAATACTTTAAACAAAAAAGAAAATACAATTATTACCAATTATTACAATTTTCACAGCCCCAGCCTCCCAGTTGTGCGGCCATGTAACCCCTCTGTTCTCTCCATAACTCCTTGAGAGGTGCAGAAGATCCCTCCCTGAGAACTCTGGAGACTTCTGTTGGCAAGGAGAGGACTCTATCCCTATCCCCTATTATACAGACCAGGACTCGTAAGGAGAGAAAAGAGAGTCAAAAGGGGAAAGAGGGTGGGAGAGAAAACATGCAATTATGTAAAGGCCTTTCTCAAACTCCACCTACCTGGGAGGACAGCAGTACTGGGCCCAGCCCAGCATGCGGCCAACCCCCAACTCCAATGCTTTGACTCTGAGATTGAAGCCCTCCCTGTTCGTCAGGTGTGTAAGGGAAGCAGCAGCACGGTTGCTAACCACGATTCCACTAAATAACCTGATCCGTGGTTCCCAAAGTGTGGGAACCAGCAGCAGCAGTACCACTGAGAAACTTGCTAGAAAAGCACATTTTAGGCCCTTTCCCAGCCAAGCCCCCCCCCCCCCCCGCCCCGATTCTGCTGCCTCCTACCGTCTGAGAAACACAGGTCTGAACTAGGTTCTATAGGAAACCAATCTAAAACCTTTTGACTGAGGGAAGGTTAAAGAATGTATTCATTAAGGGGCTCCTAGGGGGCTCAGCTGGTTAAACGTCTGCATCCGGCTCAGGTCCGGATCTCAGAGTCCCCCATCAGACTCACTCTGCTCAGCGGGGAGTCGGCTTCTCCCTTTCCCTCTGCGCCTCCCTGCTGCTTGTGCTGTCTCTCTCTCACACTCTCAAATAAATAAAATCTTAAAAAAAAGTTTCCTAAAAAAACCTAAATGGCATTTATATATCTTCCTGCTCAAACAAAACATCTAAATACTTTAAAAAATAAACATAGGAGTTGGAATACACAATTATAGAAAAAAAATTCCCATTCTTATCAGGGTTTTTTTTTGTTAATAGGACAGGATTATTTCCCATATCTGAACTGTTAAAATTTTTTGAATTTTTTTTCTGAGGAATGCCTTCAGAATGGTAAGAGAAAAAACAGACACTCCCCATATAAATTTCCTATTTCTCAAACACTCACAACTTAAAGATATCTGTTTTTACAAAGAAATCATTAACAATTTCTTGACGTATTTCAGGTGTTATCTTCCCCTTCCTCAAGGGAAACAATCCATCTGGCAAAAACCTGAATTTTTTGGCAGCCACTACCTTCTTTAAATCTGTATTTGGTCATGCTATTACTCTTTAAGAAACTAAGAATGAAATAAACTCAAGAGTTGAAAGGACATCTTCTATCAGGAAATACCTAGGACACCGGAAAAGAGAGATGCTTGAAAAAAAGTTTTTAATTTAAGACTTAAATGCACTGATCTTTGTTAAAGTAGCAAAGCATGTGAGAAAACACCTGCCAATACTCCTTCATGTATCTCTGGAATTAACTAAAAAAGGGACTTAGATTCTCAACTGCCAAAAGTAGCTCTTACTAAATTTTTTTCTTTAAAAAAGAACTTTGTGATTTAGTTTTCTTAACAAGTCACAACATAATCAGTCCACACAGAAATCAACCAACAAGAAAACAAGCTCTTTATCCAGACTATCATAAACAGATCCACTGGGGGTGAACCCTCTGGGTAAGAATTAGGGGCTCTCTCTTTGAACAGGACTTGTCATCGTGGCAGAAATCTAAACTCAGGTAGTAAATTCCACGGCCCAATAAAATGTCATGCATTAAAGTAAAAAAAAAAAAAAAAGGAAGGTATTCGTGGAATTTAGAGTAAATGGATTTTGTTGTTTCACTCCTACACATTTTTACATTTGTGTGTTATAAATAAAATGTGTGACAACTGTAGTTTTTAAACTATGCCATTTATAAAAAGCTGAGTGTTTCATCATAAATTCTTTAGGTTTAATTTTTAAATTACAAGTTATAAAATTATCCTTTAAATCAAGGAAAAGGGAAGAACTCTTTGAGACAAAGGTAGTAACAAAACCTAAGATTATAATAATATCAGGTACTATATAAAAACCAGATGCAGAGTGCCTCTTCTAAATGTAGAATGCATGTGTTTCCATTCTTTTAGTGTATTCTCCCTGCAGAACTGGAAAGAAAATGGAAGCTTTAAAGTGAAGAGGTTTAGCTTTTTTCTAGTGAACATTTGGGAAAGCTTTCAAAAGGATTTTTCTTTCTGCATTATTCCTATTATTTTTAGCAACAGTCTTAACATATATAAGAAATGAACACTATCCCGACCTGTCAATCCAAATTGCCTCTACTACAAACATGTCTTTAACTCCTACCCTGCACTAGGCACTCACAACGACCCACCCCAATCAAAAAAGTTTATCTTCTTCCGAAAAGTAATTACTGTTATCGGAATAGAAGGGCTGCAACAGAGCACATATTTTAAAATACTATGTAACCAAAACCGAATGTTTCATGAGAATACGACTGCACTTACCATACTAAGGATCTCCCTTAAACTGAAACTGTTTCTAGAATGCTTGTATTTTTAGATGCACTACCTCTTTTTTTTTTTTTAAAGATTGTATGTATTTATTTTGACAGATAGAGATCACAAGTAGGCAGAGAGACAGGCTGAGAGAGAGAGGGAAGCAGGCTCCCCGCTGAGCAGAGAGGCCAATGCGAGACTCGATCCCAGGACCCTGAGATCATGACCCGAGCGGAAGGCAGCGGCCCAACCCACTGAGCCACCCAGGTGCCCCAGCTGCACTACCTCTTAAAACACAAGTTCTATGAATTCACTGGCATCTATGTAAAATGGCAGGGAATTTCCTTTTACTTAGTCCTACAACTACCTTCTCTAAGTTGAGAGGCCTCAATTTTAGTATTTCTAAGACTTTGTGACTCAGACATTAGGAAATAAATTACGATTATATAAATTACAAATCCTAACTTTCTCAGACTGTCTTTTCTCAGATGACTTCATTCAAGTATTACTGCCTCTTGGATTTTTTTTTTAATTTATTTTCAGCATAACAGTATTATTTTTTCACCACACCCAGTGCTCCATGCAATCCGTGCCCTCTCTAATACCCACCACCTGGTACCCCAACCTCCCACCCACCCGTCAATTCAAACCCCTCAGATTGTTTTTTAGAGTCCATAGTCTCTCATGGTTCACCTCCCCTTCCAACTTCCCCCAACTCCCTTCTCCTCTCTAACTCCCCTCTTGGATTTTTTAAAAAAATATTTTATTTATTTATTTGACACAGAGACAGAGAGATCACAAGTAGGCAGAGAGGCAAAAAGAGAGGGAAAAGCAGGCCCCCTGCTGAGCAGAGAGCCTGATGCGGGACTCGATCCCAGGACCCTGAGATCATGACCTGAGCCGAAGGCAGAGGCTTAACCCACTGAGCCACCCAGGTGCCCCTATCTCTTGGATTTTTTTTTTTTTTTATGGGACCAAGTATGGTTCATCTCTGTATCACTAAATCACACAGTCTTGGATCACTTTAAAGTCACATAATCTGTGTTGTGTGTGTATTTTTTTTTTTAACCAAAATCAATCCCTTAAATTAACCAGAATTTGTTACCCATTATTCTTGGTTATATCTAAAAAAATGTTTAAATGAATCCCACCACTAAAAGATGAAAATATGACAACAGTGGCTATAAGAATTTCATCCAACAAGTGTTTGTTAAGTGCCCATCCAATGTTTCTAGGTTTATAATGTTTATAAGGCATCACGATCTAGCTTATTTGTTAATTTGGCTACATGGCACAAAATGTGACTTGCCAATCACATATTCATGGAAAGGTAGCTGCAACTTCATGTGTTCACAGCTTTAAAAAAGAGTTAAAAATCTTTTTTTTAAGAAGTAAAATTATCTTAAAGTTACCAATAGTTAAGTAGAAATAAGAGTACATCACTTGGTGTCTTTCTCCCACTACAGATCTCATTCTTTCTAACATAAAGCCATTAATACCTAGGTAGAAGGTAAAACTTCGGAGGTTTTACTAATTAAAAAGCAAATGCATCCGTGTGGTATCAGTCTGAGATGAACACTTTTCCACCAATGCCACTTCAGGATCATACTTTATTTACCAAAATATCACACAATTGCTTTCTTGGGTTTAGACTAACAGCTAATAACCCACACTAGCTATCTGTGATTCCACTCCATCCTCAACTCCCTTCCCCACCACTAAGGTTCTCAAAAGCCATCTCTCCAAAAGGTCTTCTCTCTCCCAGGTGGCCTGAATAGTGTTTTAGCAGCACTCATTCTCACATACACCAAGACTGTTCTTCAGCACCGCTGAGGAAACACACATTATTTCTGATGCTTCACCAGCCCTTCAGGACATGTCTCCATTATCTCTAAAAACTTTACAAAGATGTTTCCTCACTGAAAACTAGCACATAACCATGGATGAAATTTACATAGCAACATTTCTCTTCTTTTTTATAACCCAAGTCACAAAGGAATATTTGTGTGTGTTTTTAAATATTTTCCCCCAGGGGGCGCCTGGGTGGCTCAGTGGGTTAAAGCCTCTGCCTTCGGCTGGGGTCATGATCCCAGGGTCCTGGGATCAAGCCCCACATCGGGCTCTCTGCTCTGCAGGGAGCCTGCTTCCTCCTCTCTCTCTCTCTCTGCCTGCCTCTCTGCCTACTTGTGATTTCTCTCTCTGTCAAATAAATAAAATCTTAAAAAAAAAAAACAAAAAAAGATCTCAGGGTCCTGGGATCAAGCCTCACACCGGGCTCGCTGCTCAGTGGGGAGTTAGCTTCCTCCTCTCTCTCTCTCTCTCTCTGCCTGCCTCTCTGCCTACTTGTGATCTCTATCTGTCAAAATAAATACATACAATCTTTAAAAAAAAATTTTCCCCCAAAAGCTTCCCTAGTCACACATTAATTAATAAAATAATGAAATTCCTTGATAAGTTTTAGTTCTCATAAACATTAACATATAACCATGAAAATATCTAAGTTTTAAAAATTTTTAAATAATTTTTTTTGCTTTTTATATCATGTGACAAGACGACCACATTTTTCTTTTTTTTCTTAAATGTTTATTTAAGTAATCTCTACACCCAGCGTGGGGCTCAAACTCATGACCCCAAGATCAAGAGTCTCATGTTCTTTGGACTGAGCCAGCCAGATGCCCTAAAACCACATTTCTCAAAAAGTTTAGTCCTACTCCCACAACAGATTCCCCAGAGACCCATTTCGTAAGTAATACACATAATGAGGATCCCTTGTTGATGAATTTCAATCCTTAAATAATTAGTTATCGTCCATTTTTCTACTACGTATATAATTTAATTTACAGAAGTCTAGGAGATTAAAAAAATGTTTAAATTATTTCCTTATAAAAACCTGGTCACTAGAAGCCTTGTTAACTATCCTAAATACAATGTATGATCTATGTTGAAAGCCAGTTAGACAGCACAGTCTCATTCAGCTTAAGGTATATTACTGGGTTTTTAATTTTACATTACCAAATAGCTAAAGCCCAATTTTCACCCTTTAAACAATTCCAGGATAAGAGTGTGTACATGGGGGCACCTGGGTGGCTCAGTGGGTTAAGCCTCTGCCTTCAGCTCAGGTCATGATCCCAGGGTCCTGGGATCCATCCCTGCATCGGGCTCTCTGCTCAGCATGGAGCCTGCTTCCTCCTCTCTCTGCCTGCTTCTATGCCTACTTTTGATCTCTGTCTGTCCAATGAATACAAAAAAAAAAAAAAAAAAAAAGAGTGTGTACATGGGGAACTCCAGAAAAATTGAAGAGGGGAAAAAAATGAGCCAAGCCATTGCTACGTGTTACCATAACAAAACTACCAAAAATCCCTCTGCACAAGCACAGGGACTAATAGTCCTTTGAGCCAGGGACCCCCCCATCCTCATCTTTGTCTATGCCAAAGTAGTGTTCTCCCTCCACAGTACAGATTCTATCAATTTCTCCATACTTAAAAATGTATTACAAGTTAGATGATGAACAAGAGATGGATAAAGAAGATGTGGGGGGAGTGTGTGTGCATGCGCACACACACAGAGTATTATGCGGCCATCAAAAAGTGAAATCTTTTTGATGTGAAAAAGTGAAATCATTTGCAACAACGTGGATGGAACTAGTTAGAGGGTATTATGCTGAGTGAAGTAAGTCAATTAGAGAAAGACAATTACCATATGATCCCACTGATATGAGAAATTTGAGAAACAAGACAGAGGATAATAGGGGAAGGGAAGGAAAAAGGAAACAAGATGAAACCAGAGAGGGAGAGAAACCATAAGAGACTCTTATTAATCTCAGGAAACAAACTGAGGGTTGTTGGAGGGGAGGGGGTTGGAGGAATGAGGTGGCTGGGTCATGGACATTGGGGAGGGTATGTGCTATGGTCAGTGCTGTGAATTGTGTAAGACTGATGAATCACACACTTGTACCCCTGATGCAAATAATACATTATATGTTAATACATACATATATAAATGATTTAAAAAATTAGATGATGAAGAAGAAACAGTAAGATTTCTAAAAATATAGTATTTTTGAATAAATAAAAATTAAATGTTTAAGGACCATCACTCTTCAGCTGTTTATGTAACAAAAAATTACAAACATAAATCAACAGGAGAGGAGATATGATACATCCATACACTGAAATATTACATAGTTGTTAAGATGAGAACCTCAGAGCTCTAAATACTTGCAAAGATGCCAGCACTAATGACACCCCCTGAGCAAATGCTCCCTTTTGGGGTCCCAACTGTACAGTAAGCATTTTGGTGGGAGTATGCCCTTACCCAGCAAGGTATATACTAAGCGTTCTTGGTAATAACCAAACAGCACAGGAAACAACCCTGCTAAAGCCAAAACTGGGTTAGAGAAGGGGCTACATTAAGCTGTGTACTGCCTTAAATATTAAAGATGGACATTAAGAGAAACGTAAATTATTTTATCAAGTCAGTAGTACATGCACATTAAAATCATTTAATATGACTGCTATTGCAAAACAAATTAAGTAAATATAGCTTTGAGCAATTCTAGAAAGCTCTCTGTAATGGAAAAATCAAAAGATTAACCGAAAGAGTAGTTTAGAAAAAGGTGTCTGTGAGCTAAAAATGGAAAAATATTAAAAATATTTTAAGAGGGACGCCTGGGTGGCTCAGTTGGTTGGGCAGCTGCCTTCGGCTCGGGTCATGATCCCAGCGTCCTGGGATCGAGTCCCACATCGGGCTCCTTGCTCCGCAGGGAGCCTGCTTCTCCCTCTGCCTCTGCCTTCCATTCTGTCTGCCTGTGCTCGCTCTCTCTCTCTCTCTCTCTGACAAATAAATAAATAAAAAATCTTTAAAAAAAAAATATTTTAAGAGAGGGGTGCCTGGGGGGCTCAGTCGGTTTAGCATCTGCCATCAGCTCAGGTTATGATCCCAGGGTTCTGGGATCAAGTCCCATTTTGGGCTCCCTGCTCAATGGGGAGTCTGCTTCTCCCTCTCCCTCTGCCCCTCCTCCTGCTTGTGCTTGCTCACTCTCTGTCAGATAAATAAATAAAATCTTTAAAAAACTACTTTCAGAGAAAGAAGTATACTTAAGCAGGAATTATTTTATATATCCAAAACACGCTGGAGCTAAATTTTTTTTTTAAATCCTAAACCAGATCTCTCTTTAACTATTGTCCTTTTTCTTGTCATTCATTCCTATATTAATATGGTCAATTTAGAGGCTTACCAAAAATTACAATTTTTTAACCTCTGTAATTTAAAAAGTTTATTACCCAGTTTGTGGGTAATTTGTTTCTTCCTAGTGACCCACTATACTCATCTGGCTGCTTATCAGTATTACCTCCACCAGAGGGCAGACAAAAGGAAGATGAAGCTGGGAAAATTACCAACTTGCTAGCTTCCCAAGAAGCTTTAGTAGTATCAACCAAGAAAGTTCAAAAGCACTACCGTTATAGGATTCTCTGAGACCGCCTTCCCCACTGGAAACAGTATTAGACAAAATACAGCAGAAAAGGTGGCAAATATTAATTCATGCATTTATTCATTCATTCAACAAATATCTGAGTTCCAACTACATGCCAGTCACATTCCAGGCTCTAGGGATTCAGCAGTAAATAAAACAAACAAAAGGCCCTGTTGTCCTGGCGCTTTAATCTGTATCTGTCTAGGAGACAGATAATAAAGCACATAAACAAACAATTTCAAGTACAGATAAGGACTCTGTGGGAGGAAAAAAACCTGCCAGTTGTTAGTGACAAGGCAGGCTATTTTTAAACAAATTAATATGTAATGCCTGAATGAAATGATTGAATGAGCCATGCTTTAAATGGGAGAAAGGCATTCCAGGAAGAATAAACAGTAAATCCAAAGGTCCTGGGGCAGAAACTAACCTGGGATACTGAATTAACAGCAGAGAGGATAGTGAGACTGGAGGGTAGTGAGCAAAGCAGAAGAGATTACACAGGGGTGGGCAGAAGACCAACCATGTAATCATGTGGGCCTCCTGACCACAGTAAAAACTTCAGATTTTATCTAACAGTAATGGGTTCTGCTGCCTAAGACTGGAAGCTGAAAGATCAGTGAGGAGCTACTGTTGCAGTCCGGTCCCAGGAAGATGGTGGTTTGACACAAAGGCAGTGGCAGTACAAACAATAAAAAACAGCCAAAATCGGAAGGACAGTAAGTTAGGAGCCATCACAGTTGACAATGAGGGACCAAATGCAGGATGAGTGAAACAGGAGACTTCAGAATAACTTTCACTGTCAGTCTAAGCAATGGGATGGAGGATAACACCATCTTCTGAGGAGTAGAAGCTACCACCAGTGAAGCAGGATGAAAATCAAGAGTCCATGTCCCAGAAGCCAAGGGAAAACTGTTTCAGCAGGAAGGAGTTCTCTACCACCCGTGCTAAAGGTGACCAAGAGACCTAATGTGGCAAGACTGATGTCACTGGTGACCATGAGAAGAATCGTTTTTTACAGCACAGGAAGGATCAATCACTCTGTAGTGGGTTTAGAAGAGGAGAGGTGGGGAGCTGAGGAATAGATAAGCCTACATGGACTCTTCCCAAGATTTCTGTCGTTGTTTTTGGACACAAAGTAGCTTTATTATTTTTTGAAATTTTACTTGTAACATTTCATTTTTTAAAATTTCAAACTTATAGTTGAAAATAGTATAAAAAAAAGAAAAAAGCAGTATGGTGAAAAATACTCTTTGACCTTTCACTTATTCACTAATTGTTAATGTTTGCCACATTTGCTTTATCATTCTCTTTTCATTCTAATAATTATTGCTTGTCCATTTGAAAGTAAACTGAAGATATTCTGACCATTTACTTCTAATAATTCACTGTGTATCTTTCTAAGAACAAGGACATTGTCTTACACATCCACAGTACAATGACCAAATTCAGGAAACTTAACATTGATGCAATACTATTATTTAATATTCATTACATACTCAAATTCTGCCAATGTCCTGATAATGCTATTAGGTCAGTTAGATTTTCTGATCCAAGATCCAATCCAGGATTATGCACTGCACTTTGTCAGAGCTCTTAAACTTCCTTTATTTAATCTTTAGCACTTTTTCGAAGATCTTATTTATTTGAGCGAGAGCATGCATGAGAGAGCGAGCGAGAAAATACATGAGCACATGCACTCGTGCTCGCAAACAAGCAGAGGAAAGGGGCAGAGAAAAGGGAGAAGCAGAGTACCCGCCCTGGGCAGGGAGCCCAACAGGGGACTCCATTCCAGGACCCTGGGATCATGACCTGCGCTGAAAGCAGATGCTAAACCAACTGAGCCACCCAAATGCCCTCAATTAAGGTCCCTCAATTGTTTCCTCTATGTACATTTTGGTTATGCATTTTAGAAAAACCACAGAAAGTAATGATGTCCCCAATTAAGCACATCAAAAGGAACGTGTTTTAAGATTCTATTTATTTTTTTGAGGGGGGGGAGAGAGCATGAGCAAGCTTGATCAGGGGAGAGAGGAAGCAGCAGACTTCCCACTGGGCAGGAGCACACACGGAGCTCCATCCCAGGACCTCAGGATCAGGATCTGAGCTGAAGGCAGACGCTTAACCAACTGAGCCACCCAGGTGCCCCAAGAGCAACCTATTTATCCCACTACTGGTGATGTTAACTTGGATCAGTTGGTTGAGATGGTGTCTGCCAGATTTCTTCACTGTGAAGTACTCCTTTTCCCCGTTGGTCATTAATCTCTGGAGAGACCACTGGAAACTGTATTAGTACCCTTCTCCCCATCCAGTTTTCTCCATTAGTAATGCTGGTGTGAACCAACAAGACCATAACTGTTGCAAGCCAGTCAGTTTTCTAATTCTATTACTCCTTCTACATTTTTATTGGCAGTCTACTTGAGAATGCTTTCTCCTTTTCCTTTACTTATTATGAACTTGTGGATTCTTACTTTATTCAATGGGTTATAACCCATTATTACCATTATTCATTTTGAGGCTCAAATTTTCCCAGATTTGGCTGTTCAAGCTAGTTCCTATGTCTTTTTGATGTACCACCACCATTTTGGGGAATACTTCCTTACCCTGTATTCTAGGCTAATCTTCTGCTATTTCTGCCCCAGCCCTGGAGTCAGCCATTTAGACCTGGGCACTATTTGTGCTTACTGCTACTAGGGTATCATTGCTTCTAGACCTTTCCATCACACAGAGCTAGAAAATGTAACTCTAAATCCAATCGAACACCAGAGATGCTTCACTGCCTTCTTCCATTTCATCTTTATTTCTTTTTCCACAGTAAAAACTCTACCTCAAAAAATATCAATGAATTTACTCATTTGCTTATTTCTATGACACATAAAAAAATAGTTCAAGAGTTACTATATCTCTACCACACAGGGGTCAAGATTTCTTATTTTTGCAATCCTTTCTATCTTTAGATTTAAGGCAGATAGTCAAAGTACTGTATTAAAAACTTACTTGGATTTTTCTTTTCTTCAGAGAGTTCATGTTATTCATTGAAACATAGTTGGTTCCTTTGTTCCTGTTTGTATTCAATTTTGGACGTTTTTTATTTCAGCCTTGTTAATTTTATTTTTGAACATATAAAACATAAACAAGTTTCCAAAACTATACAAAAAGATATAGTCACAGCAGTGTCATTCCCTCCACTATGCCTTCTACTAAGTTCCTACCCACCCCCTGTAAGGAGAAAATCTGCCCTGGGCAGAGGGAGGTCTTGAACTCTGAGCCAGGCGTTGAACCAGAAACAGAGAGGTGAGAGAATGGCTGACTCAAGGATCTGTGTACAATTAACACAGCCACATGGTAACAATCACACTGGAAAAACAAATCCACATCTCTCGCATGTCTTGGAAAGTCTACAAATGTGCTAACGAGTAACTGAGGGTCATTCCTCACGTCCTGGCAAGAAATCACTGTGGCACTGAAGCAAGAAGGTGGACTCCAGGTTCAGAGAGGTCTGGACTTGAATCCCCAAATGAGTGAACTGAACCACAGGCAAGTCATTTAAGAATTCAGGAGCACAGTTTCCTCACCTGTAGAACTGGATAATGCCTACTTTGCCAAGTCCATGTAAGATATAAATAGAATAATGTACAGCATCACCACCGGCCCAGAACAAATGTCTAATAATTAGTTCCTAGAACAAATGCAGGTTAAGCCAGTCAGCAAGGTAAAGAATTAGTAACAAAGTGTACTTTAGTAACACACCCCCTCAAAAACTCCCAGAACTCACATCATCTCAGGCAGTACTTGGTAAGGGCAAAAAAATGTCCGATACTTTGTTCTAATTCTCAATTTTCAAAATGTCCCAGAATCTATTTTTAAAGTGTAAAAATATGTGCTGACATACTAAAGCACCAATGGCTTAAAAGAAACAATTCTAGGGAGATGTTGATCAAATGGCACAAACCTCCAGTTACGAGAGAGGACACTCTGGGGATATAAGGTACAGCATGGTTACTACTGTTAACAACACTATATTCTATACTTGACAGTGGCTAAATACAGCCACTGGCACACACAGGTGATCAGCGTGTTAACTAATCTTACTGTGGTCATCATTATTCAATGTATATAAATATCAAATCATCAGGTTGTATGCTTTAAACTTATGCCATGTTATGTGTCAATTATATCTCAACAAAGCCGGGGAAAATTACAAAAGAAGAAATTCTACAAGTTAACAAAGACCAATGACTCAAGAATAGCCTCGTAAAAAACGCTTATGGCTCACAGACATGCACCTGAATGTACTGCAAGCCATATTAACCAATTTTATAATTTTACAAATGTGTATACACAAGACAGTTAACCACGTTCAATAAAACAGTATTTTAAAAGCTTCTATTTCGGTTTCAGATTCATCTACAATACGGAAAATCTTAAAATGATCTTGAGCCAAATACTGAAATACACAATAAACTTTCAGAGCCACAGATCGGTAAGTCCCACACGAACGAGTCTTAAAATGTATAATGGCAAAGAAACTCAAAGCATACAATTTTATGTATCCAACCCGTCCTTTTCCTTCACAACTAGAAAAGACTTTTCTTTCATCTTAAATAAGCAGTGTGTGCTCTAAGTTCTAGAAGCTCTACTCCAGGGTCACAATCTCAGTTTGTAACACTAAAAAGGAATGAAAATACAGCGTTCTCATCAACAATTAAATCTCAAATGTCTTAAGAAAACTTCCCAGCAGGGTGCTAATCTACACGCCGAGCTATTCTGCCAGTGGCCAAAAGAGAAAAAGATGCATCCACATCCTCTACCAAAAGAGAAAGGGAAGGAGTGGGAGAAAAGGGAAGAGAGACAGAGACCGAGAGAGATGCAAAATAACAAAGCATCGTTTCTATAAACAAATGAAAGTCTGTTTTTAAACTTTTGGAAACTCAGTCTTCCCTTACCGTATGGCAATAAATACCAAAGGAGAAGGCAATCATTTTTGAGGCAGTGTTTTGAAGCAGAGAAAGAATGTGGAAAGAAAAGGAAAAACATTTTATCATGTACAGAATATACAAGAATTCATAATCCATTACCCACCCACCCACCCCCAATACTGGACACAATCATTTCCAAAACAAATTTAACACGAAACCGCTAGACTCATTTTTAGCACTCAGCGGAAAACTTTTATGAGCTTTCCCAGAGCTCTCCACCCAATAACCCTTCTGGGCAGTCCCGACTATCCGCTATTTTCGGGGCAACCACCAGCTCGCGCTCTGAGTCCCCCCGGGAGGCCTCGGGGCGTAGCGACCGACCTGGGGGTGTGGAGGCCGAGGGACTACAGGCCGCCCCCTCGCTTCCCAGAGCGAGCAGTCCGAGCCGCCCAGGAAGTGCCCGAGGCGGCGGCCGAGCGGCTGACCCCCGCGCGGGAGCGCAGCGCGACCGAGGCGCGCCCGTCCCGTCCCTCGCGGGCAAGCTCCGCCACCCGGCTCGCCGACCCCGCCAGCCCCACGCCACCACCGGGCGGGGTTCTGGCGGGGCGGCCCCGAGGCGCCCCACGCCCCCTGCGGGAAGCCCGGGATCCCCCCCCCCGGGGCGCTCCGACGAGCCGCGGCGCGTGCGATCGCCGCCTACCTGGAGGGACTCAGGTCCGCGTCGACCGGCCGCTGCCTGAGTCCGCGGGGAGCTCAGCAGCTCCTCGGGCGCGGAGCGGGCGTGCAGAGCGAAGCGCACCGCCGCGACGAGCGCCACCGAGATCCGCCGGCCACACCCAGGCCCGCGCCGCCCAGCAGCCAACTCCGCGGCGCGCCGGGGCCGGGGCGGGGACGTGGCTCGAGGCGCGAGGCGCGAGGCACGAGGCGCGCGGGCCCGACGGGGACGCGGCGCGGGCGCGGGCGCGCGCGCACCCTGGAGCGCGCGTCGCCCGAGCCGGGGGACAGGGGGCGAAGGCGGCGGCGGGCGTCGCGCGCAGCTTCTGCTTCCTATTTTCTGTCTCGTTTCCTGCTAGAAGAAGAAGAAAAACATTAATTCCCAGGCAGTTTCGTTTTCTTGTCGTTGTGGCGCCTGGACGCAAGAGCACACTTCAGAGCGTCCAAGTGGTGTGGCCGGTTTCCTTCCTGGCACCGCAGAACCCTCAGTTTGCTCGTGGGCAGGATGGGGGGCTGAGGTAGAAGACCCCGTCCCGTTTAGGTTTAACAGTCTGGAATTCTACGTTTAAGAAAGTAAACTGGAGCCCAGAGTCACACTAAACTGCATTGGAATCCCAGCTCTACCATCGCTGGTCGGGTGACTGCGTACGTCTCAGGGGCTCAGCTTGGTCACGGGCAAAAGAGGGATGATCTCTACCTTCTAAACGTGCTAACATATCAAATGAGATGCCATTTGCCCAGAGCCTGCCTCTAAATAAATGACCAATACTTGGAAGTTGTTACTGGTGAAACCAGGCCTTTCACATGATCCTGGCGAGTCGCTCATCTCTGCAGGAGTTAAACATCATATGCATCTCAACCGAGGTTTTTTGTTTTGTTTGTTTGTTTCCCTTTTCTTTTTCTTTTCTTTTCCTTTCTTTCTTCTTCTTTGTAATGTTTAAAATGTCAGAAAATGAATGCAACTACCCAGTTTGCTTCCTCTGAAGTCAGTACCGCCGGGGAGCAGTTTTCCTCTCCCCACCCCCATCTTTCTTCTGAGTTAATTCCAGTTTGACAGACTGTTGCTATAGCATTCCTTCTCTGACGTCAAACAATTTAAAGAAACCGCCCTGGGTAACGAACACAGCAGAGGAGCTCTTTGTGGAGCTTCTGTGCAGGAGAAAGGTTTGAACGATGTGAGAGAACTTGAACACCTCCGCAGCTTTGCATTTCTTGCTCTTCGGCTGCTTCCCACTATCACCTGGAATAAATCTCTTAGTACATTGAAAGAGATGATGCCATGCGAAGCCCAGTCTGTTTGCGACTGTGCAGAACATGTGGACTTTTTGTATAAAAGCCAGACCATGACAAAAATGGAAACTGTTGTAGTGCTGGGATGATGAGATTATAGGTGTTTTCCCCCCAATTTTTTTCATTTCCCTGATGTGGGGGTGCTTCTTCCATGACGAAGAAAGGAGAAATGTCAAATATTCTACATACCAAAGTGTCAGGAAAGTTGATTGAAACTTGAATGGTTTGCATCTGTCACTGATTGTTTTAATGATTAAATCCCGAGCTTTAGCACCATCATTTTAAAAAGGAAGCAGAAGGAAATTATTCCTTAAGGAACTCTGATTATACACCAGGCGCTCTGCTTTATTATATTGTGCTTAGTTCTCATGGTGACTTTACAATGTGCACTTTATCCCCATTTTATAAAGGAAACCGAGACTCAGTGAGATTAATTTCCCTGAAGTCACACAGGGAATGGCAGAGCTTACATGGAACCTATATTGGATTGACTTCAGAGCCCACTTTCTTTAGGTATTTTCTGTCTTGTCCTTGTGCCCTGGAACTTAAACAGATGTTACAGGCCTTTGAGAAGTAATTGGGTTAAGTTTATTCATTGAATAACAAGTTGCTAGTATTTGGGAAAACCTGGTTGAAATTATTGAGATATTCTATTCCAGAAAAGAATGAGGGAAATATAAATCAACAACTTCTTACTACAAAAATCTGAAAAGATATAACAAGAATTTACTGATCTTTGTTTGAAGATTTAAGGATAAGTTGCACAAAATGATGACTTCATCCTTGGTGAAAATTTGCTACAGACAAATTACTAGAAGAATAAAGTCCAAATATGAAAGTTTAATTGTTATCCAAACTAGCCCACTTCCAAGAATATTATATTTCTGTTTTGCCACATCTGCCGCATATTTTTCTAAAAAGAACACTTACTTGTTAAAGGACAAGCCTGTATTGCAAATCTGAAAAAGAATTTCTTTACCAGAAATAATTTCCTAAGAGCCTAGTAATGCATCTAAGTGATCCAGCAATTAGTAATATTGCAAATGATGATGTAATCCACGTCAAAAGAAAATGGGGGGGGCGGGGAAAAGAAAGAAATAATGAAAAGAGAGAGAGAGGGAGGGAGGGATGGAAAGGGTTGGATTACTATTTTGAAGCCTGCTGATTTGTGTAGACAATTGCAGGGATGTATCCTGCTTCTAATGCTTGAACCCAGTGTTCTTGTGTTTGGGTGCCACTAGCTGATACTAGGCTCTTGTTCTGACATCTTACTCTATTAAAAGAGGAGGATGGCATCTGCGATAAAGAACTTCTGAAGATAAAACCCCTGTTTCATCCTTGTGTTCCAAGTAGTGTGTAAGAGCAGACCTTGCACACAGTAGGTACTTGATGAACAAATGAATTAAGGAAGGAACTTGGCCACTTTGGTTTACTCAAATAACCTTCGTACCTAACTCTACTCCCATGCCCCGCTCAGAGTCATAGAAAGGGAGAGAGTGATCATTATTTTTCTGGGAATTTGGTTGCAGTTGCTTCTGCAGGGTGTTTTCTCCTACGATCAAGTTCAAAGAAGTTCTGTTCTCAGTCCGGTGTTGAATGTATCTGAGAATCTGGTTCTCAGGGATATACCCTAAAATTCAGAGTGCCCTGGCTTTATAACCTCTGCTTTTAAATGATACCCTAGAAATCATATATTTTTTTTCTAAGCCTGCTTTGCTCTGAATGACAAGTGCATTAAGAAGAACAGAACCATCAAATTGTACCATACACCAGTACTGCTCTATTGAATGTGTTGTATGCATTCCAAGTCTGTTGTATTCAGGATGAGGCCAAATTTTATATATATAATACATTTTATAGAACTAAAGTAATAGCTTTTCTTCCAACAACAAAATAAGATTTTTTTTAAAAGATTTATTTATTTATTTTATAGTGGGGGCAGGGAAGAAGGAAGAGAGGGAATCCCAAGCAGACTCCCTGCTGAGCATGCAGTCCAACGTGGGGCTCCATCCCATGCCCCTGAGATCATGACCTGAGCCGAAATCAAGAGGTGGATGCTTGACTGACTGAACCACCCAGACACCCCACAAAATAAGTTTTAAAATATAAAATGGAAATAGTCTAATAGAATCTACAACAGATTTCCTCAAGGATGTAGGAAGTGATTCCTCAGTCAATTCTTTAAAAAGCTTATGTGTCACTTCAGACATCCTTGCCCCCAAATGGTTATGTCTAAATACTTTCCAATTTTCTCATGCACAATGCACTTCCATATTAAACCATTTTATAGCTTATGTTTTGAGATTGCCTTTGTTGTATTCTTCTGACACTCCTGATACAAATAAATTATAGCTCTTGCATTGTTCTACTCAGATTTTATAATGACAGTCTGGGTCTGTAATCTCCATGCTCATCAGTGACCTTAGGAGAGCACTGTACTTAACTAACGATGTCTGTCATAGGCATGAGAAGGGGAAGGAGAAGCACCTGGCATGTATTTATTACACCATATCCTGTGGCTCAGGTCCCTGGAATCTGTCACTGGAAAAAGACAGGCAGAGTGAAAAGAACACTAAACTGCAGATCAGAACACTTGGTTCTGAGTTTTTGGCTCTGGTATGAAATATCTGTGTGATCTTTGGCAGATCGCAACCCACCTGCACTCTGTCTCTTATTCAAATATAAAACGAGAGTGCTGGATCTGACGGGACGGACAAATAGCAGTGATGCCAGCACTCAGCACTATGCCCAGTGTACAACCTCACTCATCAATCATGTATTCTCTTCCTCCAAACTCATCCCAACCCAGGAATGCCGGGAAGGTCTCATCTGTTGGTGCTGACGAGTACACTCTGTTAGCTCTCTATTGCTGTGTCAGATGCCACCCCAAAACTTAGTGGATTAGAGCAACAACAAACATTTACTTTGATCATGAGGAGCCAATTTAGGCAGGATTGGCTGACACCCTCTTAAGCTCTGGGCAGTTCACCTAGTTTGATTTTACTTTCAAGGTGGCTCGTATGGGGTTGCCAGGTTGGTGCTGGCTGTTGGTTGGAAGGTGAGCCAGGGCGGTGGACAAAGACCTCTGTTCCTCCTCACGTAAGCCTTTCCACAGGCTACTTGGAAGTCCTCACAATACACTAACTGGATTCTAAGAGCAGGTGTTCTAAGGGAACAAGGAGGAAGTGCATAGCATTTTTATGACTTAGCCTTAGGAAGCACATACTGCAGCTTTCACCATACTCTCTGGGTATATGCTATCTCAAATTCAAGTGGTAGGAACACAGACCTCTTGATGGAGGAGTAGCAGCATAGGCTGTAACGTTGTAGCCATTTTGGGAAATACAGTCTGCCACAAACAAGCATATTTGCTAACCTTGGATTAATCTATGAAACTCACAATCTAAGAATCTGCTTTTCCATTCCTTCCTTGCATTTAACTTTGACTTTGCTTATTTATGCTAATGTGCTCTAGCCAATAAATATTTCAAACAAAGGAAAATATCTTGCTTTCCTTGTTAATCTGTTTGTTTGACTTTGCTTCCTTTTTTTAATTTTAATTTTTAAAATTAACATACTGTAAAATCGACCTCTTTCTCTTCATATATGGTTCTGTGATTTTAGACACAAGTACAGATTCATGTAACCACCTCTACAATCAGTGTACAAAATAGTTTCATCACCCCCAAAGAACTTCCTCATGCTATCCCATTACTATTGTTGTTCCTGTTACTGTTCTAGCTCACCTCTCTCCCCTAACCCCCAGCAATCACTGATCTGTCCTCCATCCCTATAGTTTTGTTTTTTCAAGAATATTATGTAAGTAAAACTTTTAAGACTGACCTCTTTCGTTCACCATAATGTCTTGTTCCCTCTTGTTGCTCAATAGCATTCCGTGGTATGAAAGTTAGAGTTTGTTCACCTACTCAAGGATATTTGGGATGCTTTCCAGTTTGAGGATTCATAATTCATAATTATGAATAGTTTCCATAAATACTCATGTACAGGTTTTTATTTATTTTATTTTAGTTTTTTATTTTTAAATATTTTATTTATTTATTTGTCAGAGAGAGAGAGCACAAGCAGGGGGAGCAGCAGGCAGAGGCAGAGGGAAAGGCAGACTCCTCACTGAGCAAGGAGCCCAATTCAGGACTCAGTCCCAGGACCCTGAGATCATGACCTGAGCCAAAGTCAGATGCTTAACCGGTGAGCCACCCAGGTGTTTCTCATGTACAGGTTTTTATATTAACATATGTTTTCATTTCTTTAGGGTAGATACCACGAGTGGGATTGTTGGGTTACATGGTTAGTGATGTTTAACCTTATGAGAAATTGCAAAATCATTTTCCTGAGTGGATGGTTTATTTTTCATCCTCACCAGCAATGTATGGAAGTTCCAGATGCTCTTGAGTCGTTGCCAGCACTTGATATTGTCAGTTTTGTATTTTTAAATATTTTGCCACTCAACTAAGTGTATAGTGGTATCTCATAACAGTGCTTTATTTTGGAATCTTCTTCAGCATCACACGTGCATGTTATCTCCTGCCTTTTCCTGCCTAGATCCATTCCATGCATTTCTGTCAAATTAATTTTCCTGAAACACAGCACTGATTAGATCCCTCTTTGGCTCAAAGAACATACAATGGTTTCCAATTATTTACCGAATTGAATATATCTTCCTTGCCCTGGCATGAAAGGCCTTACTTAATCTGGCTCCAGCCTAACTCTCCAGGCCCATCTTTTACTACTTTGCTCTATTTTTCACTCCACTCAGTCCTTTCACTCTTCGGACAGTGGGTTCTTCACCTTTTTTATCTTTCTCAGTGCTGTTCCCGAAACCGGCTCTTCCATTTTTCCTTTTGTATCCTTCAAGACCCAAGAATTATAAAAGGACTGTCCTGGCACTTCTGTGCCTGGACGACCACTATGCAATGCGATGCAATCTCTCTCAGATAGTCTCCCAGGCTTTTAGAGGACCCTCCAGGACAGCTCAGCAAATCCAGGACTGGGCAGGTATCCAGCTGGGGAATGGATCTCCTTTGCTTATAAAGACCAACAACTTTCCAAGTTATTCTATTAGTATCCCTCCCTTGGAGAGGGGAGAGAAACTGAGATATGGGGTTAATCTCTCTTCCCTGATGCTGCATTTGCCTCAGCACATTTTCTTCCCCAAACTCATTATCCCTTTAACCAATGTCTGAATACTAGAAGACGAAGAGTAAGTATGTAGTAATGATATTATGTCTGTATTAGAAGCTCTTTAGAGAGATTTTTGAAACATTTTTGAGATTTGAGTTTAATGATATGGTAATTTTTCAAGTAACTTTCCGATAAAGCATGAAGAGTTCTGATAACTGTCAACAATATGTCATTTCCCTTTAACAATGGAAGCTGAAAAAGAATAATTTAATAACATTAATAATTTTCTGTTGGAAACATTTCTTTGGTCTTATACCAAGTGATTTTTGCCTGGAATTCATACTTTGCTTAGGAGGTTAAAAAAAAAAAAAAAAAGACAGACAAGGAAAGGAGATATATAAACTAATTATTGCTTTAAACATTTTTATTTGGTGGTAGAAACATCACTCAAAACAAATATTAACGAGCCAGTTCTTTAGAACAAATCTCTAAGATTAAGGGATGACTTTGATCTTGCTCTGCTGAAAATAGATTTATGAGTTCCAGCTTCTTTAGCCATCTTCTCTAAGTGGACCAAATACCCAAATCCTGCTTCCACCAGCCCATGCAAATTCTAAAGAAATCAAGTGAAATTATTAATGATAGTTAATAGTTAATGATAGTTGATGATAACTCAGTTCAGGTCAAGTGTAGGATGTATTCAAGTTACATTTTCATACCTTCCTCCTTGTATAATTATTATGCTAATAATTACAGCATCTAGGGCATAATATATTCTTTTGTATGATCTATAAGTTTACAATTCCATGACTATTTTAGGCCAAAATCTCATTGCTGGAGGACTCCTATCTTATCACTGTGTCCATGGCTTTAGCACAGCACCTGCACGTGGTAGGTACTCATCAATGTCTGATCAAGGAATGAAGGAATGAATTAGAGCACTGAGAATAAGTCACTAGGAGCATCATTCATTCATTTGTAAGTATTTAATGAGTTCGCAGTGAAAAGCTATCTTTAGCAGTGATGTCCACTATCACCACTACTGCTCAACATAGTATTAGAAGTCTTAGCCTCGGCAATCAGACAACAAAAAGAAATAAAAAGCATCTGAATGGGCAAAAAGGAAGTCAAACTCTCACTCTTTGCAGATGACATAGTACTCTATGTGAAAAACCCAAAAGACTCCCCCTCAAAATTGCTAGAACTCATATAGGAATTCAGCAAAGTGGCAAGATATAAAATAAATGCACAGAAATCAGTTACATTTCTATACTCTAACAGTGAGATGAAAGAAAGAGAAATTAAGGAGTCAGCACCCAAAACCATCATATACCTAGGAATAAACCTAACCAAAGAGGCAAGGGATCTGTACTCAGAACTATAGAACATTCATGAAAGAAATTGAGGAAGACACAAGGAAATGGAAAAATATTCCATGCTCATGGATTGGAAGAACAAATATTGTTAAAATGTCTCTGCTGCCTACAGTAATCTATACATTCAATGCAATCCCTATCAAAATACCATCAACTTTTTTCACAGAGCTGGAACAAATAATCCTAAAATTTGTATGGAACCAGAAAAGACCCCAAATAGCCAAAAGAATGTTGAAAAAGTAAACCAAAACTGGTGGCATCAAAATCCCAGACTTCAAGCTCTATTATAAAGCTATAATCATCAAGACAGTATGGTACTGGCCTAAAATAGACACATAGATCAATGGGACAGAATAGAGAACCCAGAAATGGACCCTCAACTCTATGGTCAACTAATCTCCAACAAAGCAGAAAGAATATCCAATGGAAAAAAGACATGCTCGTCAACAAATGTTATTGGGAAAACTGGAGCCACAAGCAGAAGAATGAAACTGAACCATTTCCTTACACCATACACAAAAATAGACTCAAAATTGATGAAAGACCTAAATTTGAGAGAGGAATCCATCAAAATCCTAGAGGAGAACAGAGGCAGCAACCTCTGTGACCTCAGCCTCAGCAACTTTCTAGACACATCTCCAAAGGCAAGGGAAACACAGGCAAAAATGAACCATTAGGGCTTCATCTAGATTAAAAAACAAAACAAAACTATGTAGAGCAAAGTAAACAGTTGACAAAACCAAAAGTCAGCCGACAGAATGGGAGAAGATATAACATATTAGATCAAGGGCAAATAACATATTAGATCAAGGGCTAGTACCTAAACGCTATAAAGAACGTACTAACTCACCACCTAAAGAACTAATAATCCAATTGAGAAATGGGCAGAAGACATGAATAGACATTTCTCAAAGAAGACATATAAATGCCCATCAGACACATGAGAAAATGCTCAACATCACTCAGCATCATGGAAATACAAATGAAAACCACAGTGAGATACTACCTCACTCTGGTCAGAATGGCTAAATTAGCACGTCAGGAAACAACAAGTGCTGGTAAGGATGTGGAGAAAGGGGAACCCTCCTGCACTCTTGGTGGGAATGCAAGCTGGTGCAGCCACTCTGGAAAGCAGCTTGGAGGTTCCTCAAAACGTTAAAAATAGAGCTGCCTAAGACCCAGAAATTCCACTACTGGGTATTTACCCCAAAGATACAAATGTAGTGATTTGAAGGGGCACGTGCACCCCAATGTTAATAGGATCAATGTCCACAATAGCCAAACTACGGAAGGAATGCAGATGTCCATCAACAGATGAGTGAATAAAGAAGATGTGGTATGTGTACACGC
This sequence comes from Mustela erminea, assembly GCF_009829155.1. NCBI lineage: Eukaryota > Metazoa > Chordata > Mammalia > Carnivora > Mustelidae > Mustela > Mustela erminea. The sequence goes on along the minus strand of NC_045614.1, from coordinate 118,215,160 downwards.
GCGCGCGCGCATGCGCGCGCGCACACACACACACACACACACACACACGATGGAATACTACTCAGCCATCAAAAATAATGAAATTTTGCTATTTGCAATGTGGATGGAACTAGAGGGTATTATGCTCAGTCAGAGAAGGACAATTATCGGATGATATCACTCATATGTGGAATTTAGAAAACAAAACAGAGGATCATAGAGGAAGGAGGAAAAATAAAATGAGATGAAATCAGAGAGGGAGATAAACCATAAGAGACTCTTAACCATAGGAAACAAACAGGGTTGCTGGAGAGGGAAGGGTGGGGGATGCAGTAACTGGGTGATAGACATTAAGGAGGGCACATGATGTAATGAACACTGGGTATTATAAGCAACTGATGAATCACTGAACTCTACCTCTGAAACTAGTAATACACTATGATAGGGTCCGTGATCAAAGGAGCAAGACTGATACAAAGCGAAGGTCAAGCAAAGCTTTAATTTGCACCAGCACCGAGAATCAAACCAACCAGCCGCGGCTGTCTCTTAGGAGAGAGCAACCCCCCCAGCCTCACAGACTAGCTTTTATAGAGGAAAGGCCATGTAATTGAGCCTGGCCAATGAGACTGTAACACACAGAGAAAGTTGCATAGTCATGTTAGGTCACACGCAGGTAGCCAATTGAATTACAATTTACCCTATAGCAGCTGTTTGAACTAGCCTGTCACTCTGATCAGAATTGGTGCTCTAGTTTGGCGCCCAAAAGGCGGGGTTTACATTCCTTGGTGGGTAGGGAGATAGTATGTGTGCTTTACTGATTGGATGTCTCTACCTGGCCTGACTCGTCCTTGTATTCTGGGCTCTGTTATCTCCACCTGACCTGACCTGTCCTTGTATTTAGGCTCTGTTATCAGGGACTGGTCGACCATATTTTACTAGTTTCCCAGACTTGCTTCTAAGTAAGTTCCTTAAGGTGGGGGGCAGGGTCAGTTTAAGTTTACTGCACAAATGACAAAATGGCTATTTAACCAAGATGGAGTCGCTCTGGCTAAGTAGGCCCTTACACACTATATGTTAATTAATTGAATTCAAATAAAAATAAAAAAGAAAAGATATCTTCATAGCTATTTAGGAATGAATTGAATCAGGCTAACAAAATGCTTGATTCAACATTAATGCTTCTAGGAACTGGAGTCTTCTCCTGACAGGTGAGGAAGTCAAGCTAGGCTGGAAGTAAGGCACAAGTTCTAGGGCTTGGAACAGTTTTTACACTTTTCCTTCATCTGCAGTCACATATGAGCTACCTTCGCAGCTTACATGTCTTTTCGATGTCATTTTGGTTCATGACGTGATGTGGGGAGGGGTAAGAGGGCTGCTCTAACACTTTGCCATCTTAATGACAGAGACTGATAAGGGCTTCTGGAGCAATTCACTCTCCTCAGAGACCAAGCATGGGAGAAAACCACAGGGCAGAAGCCAGCTTCTATTCTCACAGCCCGTGCTAAGTGTACTAATGGGAATGATATCATCACCTGTTTTTAAGGGCTCTTAAAAACAGAAAGGGGAAAGCCCAGCCCTTTGATTTGAGCCAGAATATTAGCAGGGTATTGATGGTTTAAACAAAACTGCTTTTCTCCTTTTAAAGTACATATTGGGGGGCAGAGGGGAATCAACCACTGGAAGAAAATATTGAGAATACATGTCTAAAATGCTTTAGGAACAAGGCAGGGTTAAGACTTTTCTTAACCAAAAAAACTGTCTTTGGAACAGATGTCATAATACAGTATTTCCCCTTTGATATATTTTAGGTTTATATTTATTGGGTATTCAGGAGACTAGATTTCACATTATCTACCTCAATGACTATTGACAACTGATTTATGAGGAGATATATCTACTCTCATGATGCAAAGGAGGCTCAGAGAGAGCAAAATCTTGCCAAAGGTTATCAGGGGTTGGGCATGCTTTTTTGCCTCCCTCAGCCCCAACTCCAACAGCCCTTAAAGCTACCCTGGCCCCTTATATGTTAAAAAAAAAATTATTAAAAAAAAAAAAGCTACCCAGTAACTGTGCAATCTAGAACAAAAGGTTTAAACAGATGATATGCAAATTAGCTCCTAAACATGCCCCTCCTTCTGCAATACCCTAGCCTCTAAGACCCTCCTACAGCCAATCAAGCATCCAATAAGTGGTGGGGCTCCCATAATGGAGCCAGAACTTCCTGGCTTACTTAATATTTGGTTGTGTTCTGTCCTTGCTTTTAGGAGCCTACCCTCCAAGCAGTAACACAACTGCTTTCACTTAGGTTTCATTTTGAATGTTCTATTTCCTTCTAGATAAATCAGGGCAAAACCTCTTGCTAATGAATACCTCAGAAGTTTTTCTCTCTCTTCAGTTGTAGCACGTAAATAAAAACCTGGCAGGTGGAGAATTGAGCCACTCCACCCTCATTCAACTTGCCCCAACACTTACCGAACCCCAGAGACGTCAGAAATTCTTTTGATTTGGGAACATCAACTTCTTTGCTGCTCCTTTTTGGCCCTCCCTTATCAGGATTAGCTACTTATTGCTCTTCCTGTTTTGCTTTAACTGAAATAAACTTGAGCTCTTATCCCTTCTGTCAGATAGATTTCCTAGCTTAAAAGCTTTGAATAAGAATGACATTAATCCTACCTTTTCTGCAAAGTGGCATTATTGCTCACTACAGATATTTATACCGCTCTGTCTTGCTTTCTGAGAATTTCATGGACTTTCTCATTGCACATGAGTCAGTGTTTTGGAACTTGCATCTTCCCAAGTAACACGATTGATTGCCTCATTTTTAAAAATCTCATTTTTTCAAAGAAAATTCTAGTCCAACTTATTAATTTAAAAAATATGACTTCGTTATCATCAAACCCAGAATTCAATTAACCAGCCTTTACATTATTAGCTTTACTTGAAGGTAAGTATATCTTCTGTAGAGACTGACTGTGGGGCAGCTGCACGCGTCTCTGCAAGAAGGTTCCTCTTTGGTGACAATGAGTCAGATTTGTATTAACTCAGAAATGAATTTAAGGAGAAAAAAAGAACCTTGTCATCTAATGAGTAACTGTTTCATCTTGGTCTAGTTGATAAAGCAGTAGCTCCAAAAATAAAACTTACTGTAGATTTGTTCTTTTTTATGTTAAACACCAAACTCTTAACTTTGCTTTTTGCATACCTAAATAATATATAATTTTAAAAAATGACTTTGAGTATTAGTATTTGGAAGAAACTGCTTGGTTTGAGATGGTGTGCTAATTGTTTGGGTCCACATGTGAGCTGAAATACAAATTTCAAAGAAGTTTAAATGTCCCTGATTGTGAGGTGCCTGGGTGGCTCAGTGGGTTAAGCCTCTGTCTGCTTTCAGCTCAGGTCATGATCCCAGAGTCCTGGGGTCAAGCTCTGCATCCAGCCCTCTGCTCGGTAGGAGCCTGCTTCTCCCCTCTCTGCCTCCCTCTCTGCAACTTGTGCTCTCTCTCTGTCACATAAATAAATAAATAACATCTTAAAAATAAATAAGCAAATGCCCCTGATTGAAATGTTTTCCATGAAATCAGACCTGTTCTTTTTTTATCCTCATTGACAATGATTATCAAAACATCTATCCTAGACCAACTAAAAATGTAGTAGCTTTCCAGATCCTCTTCATCCTCAACCTACAACTACCATGTCATTTTGCACATTTCAATGACAGTTATTAAGTTCTGCCTCTTATTGAAGTTATTTGTGTAATTGTGTAGTAAGTGATTGTGTAAGAAGAGTCCTAATATATAAACCAAGTCTGAACCACCTTTGGCTCCTTCATGGCACCAAAGAGAGCTTCTGACATTTACTGCCCCAATCCATCCAATATACTACTAAATTTATTTTCCTAAAGCTCAGCTCTGCTTAAGTGACTTCTTGGATAAGAATCTACAACAATTTCGGGTTGTTAACTGAATTATGCACTTCTGCTTCACCTGGTATGTGTAATCTTCCATTATCTGGCCCAAACCTGTCCTTTCCAGCTTTTATCTCTGTGGTATTTTCCACTGAAACTTGGCTCTTTCTACTTCTGAGAAGTCCTGGGATTTCCCATTTTTCTCATGCTTTCTCACCAACTAGAGTGCCTCACCTCACACAGAGACACATCCACAGAGCCACACTTGATCCTACAAATTGAAAAAAAAAAATCTTTCCCTGTTTCTGATCTTTTCAGGACCTGATTTATACCACTCTTGTGTACTTACATCACTACTACTCACTTTGGCTTAAATTGTAATCATCTGTGTGCTTCTTTTATCTCTCTGATTTGAGAGTAAGCATGGCATGCGTGAGAGAACATGAAGCTATACATGAGATTAGAAAACTCTTGGTCTGGGGGCTCAGTTGGTGGAGCATCTACCTCTGGCGCAGGTCATAATCCCAGGGTACTGGGATAAAACCCTGCATTAGACTCCTTGCTCAGCAGGGAGACTGCTTTTCCCTTTCTTCTTCCCCCTGCATGTGCTCTCTCTCTCAAGTAAAAATAAATAAAATATTAAAAAAAAAAAAGAAAGAAAACTCTATAAGTTCACATAGTGCCTCTCACTTATGAGCTGTGTGACTTTGACAAATCACTTATCTTTCTGAGCTTTTTAAAAAAAAAATCTATGTAAAAGTAATTGACTCACTTCCCCTCTCTTCTGCAAGTCATTGTAAGTAAAAAGAAGATTCCTTCTACCTAGACCAATCCCACTTGTATATACAAAAAAAAAAAAAGTGCTCAAGATGAAATAGAATGAACAGAGGTCAATGAATGAAAAGAGAAAGTTTTTTCTGAAAGTCTGAGGTTTGCAGAAAAATGATGAGTTAAAGGTGTTTGAGAAAAGAGCAGAAGAATAGGTTTTTTTTTCTTTTTTTTTTTTGTTAGATTTTATTCATTTATTTGAGAGAGCATGCAAGCAAGAGAGCACAAGCAGGAGGAACAGCAGAAGAAGAGGGAGAAGCAGACTCCTCACTGAGCAGAGAGATTGATGTGGGGCTCGATCTCAGACCCTGAGATCGTGATTTGAGCCTAAGGCAGACCCTTAACCGACTCAGCGTCCGGCGCCTTTATTTTCCAGTTTCTTGAAGGAGTTTTATTTAGTGGATAGTGCATTCACTGAGTCAGGGAGCAATGCATGTATTAATTTAAAGCAACAAAGCCACTGGAAACCAAATAGAAGTCAAGCTCACTTCTCCCTGAATCTGTCCATCTTGTACTATCTTTCAGAAATAAGACAATGAAAAGAAATAGTGTTATCCAGCATATGGTAAGAGATTAGCTATTTTGTCTTTCAAAACAGAGGAAATTTTTCATATTTTTCAAGGACAATTTCCTTTTTTTTTTTTTTTAAGATTTTATTTATTTATTTGTCAGAAGGAGAGAGAGTGCACAAGCACAAGCAGGGGGTAGTGACAGGCACAGGGAGAAGCAGGCTCCCCACTGATCAGGGAGCCCAATGTGGAATCGAAGATGAATGGATAAGGAAGATGTGATGTATATACACAATAGAATATTATTCAGCCATAAAAAGGAGTGAGACTTGCCATGTGCAACAGCATGAATGGAACTTGAGGGCCTTATGCTAAGTGAAATAAGTCAGAAAGAGAAAGACAAATACTTTATAATCTTACTTATATGTAGAATCTTTAGAGACAAACAAACAAACCAAGTTCACAGATAGAGCAAATTGGCAGAGATGGGGGGTAAGGGTTGGTGAAATGAGTGAAAACACAAACTTCTAGTTATAAAATAAATCATGCAGATATAATGTACATCGTGATAACTAAAGTCAATAATACTCTGTTGCATATTTGAAAGTTTTTAAGAGAATAGATCTTAAAAGTTCTCATCACAAGAAAAAATTCTCTACATATGGTGATGGATGGTAACTAGACTTATTGTGGTGATCATTTCACACTATATACAAATATTGAATAATTATGTTGTACACCAGAAACTAATGTAATATATGTCAACTGTACCTTAATTAAAAGAAAGATCCCAGGTATTTCTTAGGTACACTAAAGTTAGAGAAGCCCTGATAAATAAAGTCCTTTCCATGAGGATTCTAAGATCTTTAACATTGGGAAATAATTTTTTTCCTCTCTCTTTTCACCTGTCTTAGTTACTTGAGATTCTTGAGCATCCAGGAATAATTTGGACTAACATGGGTTTGAGAAATGGAACCACATACTAATATAATATGGTTGCAAGAATGTTCTGGAAATGATGGCATCTTTTCCGCTTGCACTATACTGAGGCTGAGGAATGGCAGCATAGAATTAGAAGTTCCTGTGGTGCCTGGATGGCTTGGTCATTAATCATCTGCTTTCAGCTCAGGTCATGATCCCAGGGTCCTGAGATGAAGCCCCCTACTTCTTCCTCTCCCACTCCCCCTGCTTGTGTTCCAGCTCTCTACTATCTCTCTGTCAAATAAATAAATAAAATCTTAAAAAAAAAAAAGTTCTTTCCTAGTCAGTATAGCTGCCCTTAGGGTGACCTAGTATTAGTCTCTTGAAAAAGCTGTGATTTGGACAGGTAAAATAGACTTTGAGAAAATCAAAGGGAGAGGCCATCGCTTGCAGAATTTCAAGTTCGGGTGGGTATTTGTTAGTATAGCCTTTTTGCAGGAGAATTTGGCAGTATGGAAACACTAAAACTCTTTGACCCAATGGTACCAATTCTAAGAATTCATGTAAAATACACAACCAAAGATGCACAGAAAGATTGATGACTGAAAAATTTTGTGCCATTATTTATATTCATGAAAAATTTTAAATAACTTAAATATTCAACATAATAATGAAATGATGAACTAGATTATGATGTAGCCGAATATTAGAATAATATGCAGCCAACAAAATCTTATTTTTGATTTGGGAAAAGTTCATAATATGCCAAATTTTATACCAAGTGCAAAAGTAAATAAAAATGGAGTATGACCCAAATCGTATTTAAAACTATTTATGGGGTGCCTGGGTGGATCAATGGGTTGGGTCTCTGCCTTTGGCTGGGGTCATGGTGTCAGGGTCCTGGGATTTAGCCCCGCATTCCGCTCTCTGCTCAGTGGAGAGCCTGCTTCCCAGGCTCCCACCCACCTGCCTCTCTGCCTACTTGTGATTGCTCTCTGTCAAATAAATTAAAAAAACAAAAAACCAACCAAACAAAAAAAACAAACTATTTACTAGTAGAAAAAAAACGAAAAAGATACATCAAAATATCAATAGTATTATTCATTTTTAAATTGTGAGAAATTTCAATTAACTTATTTATGACTTTCATTCTTTGTCATATTTTTGTAGTGAACATGTATTATTTCTCCTTTTTTTTAAAAGATCATTTATTTATTTATTTAGTTGAGTGAGAGAGTGCACAAGCAGGGGGAGGGGCAGGCAGAGGGATAGGAAGAAGCAGGTTCCCTGCTAAGCAGGGAGCCCATCCCAGGGTCCCAGGATCATGACCTGAGCCAAAGGCAGAGGCTTAACTAACTGAGCCATCCAAGTGCCCCTCAACATGTATTATTTCTATCATTAGGGAAAAAATTTAAATAAAAGCAAAATATATAGTTTTTCTTCCTTGAAAACTGCTTCTGATTTCAAGTATTGAGTTGGAAAGGAAGGAGCATGTTTTTTGATCAAACATTCTATCAATTTTTTCTACTTGCTGCCTCCAATTTGGAAGAGGGGACCCTCCATGGACAGACACAAATATAGTCATTGAAAATGACAAAGGTCTGACTTTCCCTATTCTTTTGCTCAATTCAAGAATGTAACAGTAATTCTTTCCAAGGTTAAAAATTCATTACCCATACTGAAGGAACTTAAAAAAATTTTATTTTGGAAAAATTATAGACTTACAGGAAATTACAAAGATAATACAGAGAGCTCTGTTGTGCCCTTAACCAACCCAATTTCTTCTCCAATCAACTTTTAAACACAAAATTATTTGTTGGATTTAATTTCTTTATTCTACCAGAATGAGAGTCATGCTGAGCAGCTGTGTTTTAAGTTGTAAAGGCAAATCCAGTCCCTTTGATTTCTCTGTTTTGAAAACAGGGTAATAATTTTTCCCTAATTACCCATGGTTGACCTTTGAGTCCCAGGCTTGAAAAGAAATCTCAGACTGCTATACTGTATCCTTTCTTCTCTCCTATGGATTTATAAATGTAACCACTTAGTTGCAGTTTCAGTTCACGAGCACATTTGTGCTGGGTGTCCGCCTTTGTACAGAATGACCAGGTTCTGGAAATTCCTCTGCTCCTCTTAGCTCGCGGAAGGGGGAGGAGAGAGAGGGCAGAAGAAAGCCTCTTGATTGACATAAACTTCTCTAATTTTTAATGTGCTGAGGTTTCAGCACATTGAGGACTGAAAAAAAAAATAACACTCTTTGATGACATCTGCTTGATTACGATATTAAAATGAAACAAAAAGACCAAATCTGACTGTTTCTCTTGCCAAATTGCAGATGGTAAAATCAGCACCGTACAAAGGAAACGCTTGGGGTTACGCTGCTGGGATTTACATCGTGGCCGTGTCCCTGATGAGCTGTGGGCCCTGGGCGACTTTCTGTTCTTCAGTTTATCTGCTTGGTCCATAGTAGGCACTCAAGAAGTGTTAGCTCTTGTTTCTGCTGTAGAAATTATAAACATTTAATTCACATACTTACATAATTCAGGAAACTGGTCTTTTTTTTTTTTTTTTTTTTTTTAAGAGTTTGAGAAAGACTGTATTCTTCTTTAAATGTTTGGTAAAATTCAACAGTGAAGCCACCTGGTCCTGGACTTTTGTTTGTTAGGAGGTTTTGGATGATTGATTCAACCTGCTTACTAGTCATCAATCTGCACAGAATTTCTGTTTCTTCATGATTCATTCCTGGTAATTTGTATGTTTCTAGGAATCAAGAAATCTTTAAAACGATAATCAAGTTGCATATATATGATAACACTGTCAATTTACAGGATCCGAAGATACACTTCAATTTTAGACTCAAGCAAATGATTCTCCACGATCCCTGGTGTCCACTTGTTTTTAAATGGTTGGAACTCTCTTCTCTCAACACATGTATCCAAGTACCCAACTCACCCGATTTCCTGTCTAACACTTGTGTTTGTCTCCCAAACCTATTCAGACCTCTTAATTGTTTTATGTTCACTGCACGTAGATCTTGAAAAGGTATTTGGGAGAAAATAAAATGAGATTATTGACCGTAGGGCCACACTTTTCAGGTGAAGAGCCTAGGAGAGGAATAATTTGTCTTTGACAGCCAATGGAAGGCGTGCCTATGTTGAAAAAAAAAAAAATTCCTGTTACTTTTTCTGGGCTACTGGAGGAGCATTTTCCTAATCCGCATAAAGGCAACCTGTGGGCTAACTAATTAGTTCAATTAAAAGCAGAAGAAACTGGGCCGCCTGGATGGCTCAGTTGGTTAAGCAACTGCCTTTGGCTCGGGTTCTGATCCCGGAGTCCCAGGTTCAAGTCCCACATTGGGCTCCTAGCTCTATGGGGAGTCTGCTTCTCCCTCTGACCTTCTCCTCTCTCATTCTGCCTCTCACTCTCTCTTTCTCAAATAAATAAATAAAATCTTAAAAAAAAAAAAAAAGGTAGAAGAAACAGGGGCACCTGGATGGCTCAGATGGTTGGGTGTCTGTCTTCAGCTCTGGTCATGATCCTGGGGTCCTGGGACTGAGCCTGGCGTCAGGCTCCCTGCTCGGTGGGGAGTCTTCTTCTCCCTATTTCTCCCCACTATTTGCATGCTCTCTCATTCTGTCAAGAAAATAAATAAAATCTTAAAAAAAAAAAAGGTAGAAGAAACAGTTAAGTGCCAAATGTATGAATACATACTAGGAAAAAAAAACCCTCAGCTACTATCTCTTCTGACATAGAAAATATCAGGATTATTACAATTCTCAAATGTTCTGATATGCTAGAGCATCCCTTAGAAATATTGCATATTTCCAGGTCATAGAATCATAGAATTTAGAACCATAAGAAATCCTAAGGATCATGCAGCCCAACCCTTCATTTCAAAAAAGAACCCTAAGTGTCCCCAGTGGAAACGAGTGGCTTCAAGGTATTGAATACGCCTGGAGCTGAGCTCAGATATTCTGTTTTCCTGTCATAACAGCAATAACAATTTTCAGGGCCTTAGCTCTGGGCACCTTCTCATAGGCTATTTCTCTTTCACTCTCATTGTCTTTATTTTTCCTTCTCTCCATTATCAGCAAGTCATTACCAAGGTCTCCGCTTCCTCTAGGAGGAGCCTGGGAAACAATTTGTCTTCTGCTTAGCTCTTATCTCATAGGCTGTGCATCCCCACCCACAACTAGATACTGTCATCAACTACAGTAGGGCTTGTGTTTATTGTCCAGACAGATAAGATACAGTGTAAAGAAGCACAACTTACTATTTCACGAAAATATTCCCTAATGAAATGACTGCTCAAACTCCCACATGGTTAACACTATGGCCTTTCCTTACCCATGGCATTTACAACTTGGTCAGTCATCTCTACCTGATTTTTAGATATGGGAACCTTCTGCTAAAATAATGGGAACACAATGCAAACTGAAAACTGAAGTTGTAAAAGTCCTGGTAAAAGATGGCAGAATTACATGAGGTCTGTTTTTTGTAAAACTAGTCCTGAGAAATAAAGATTATTACCTTGTTCCCTCTAATTTTTCAGATAGCTAGTGTTCTTGATAATGAGGATCTGACAAAGTTTAAGAAGATTAAACTTGCTAATTAAAGAAATGAGATGAGAATCATAACACAGTAGGCATTTTTATTATTATTATTTTTAAAGATTTTATTTATTTAACAGAGTGATAGAGATAGACCACAAGTAGGCAGACCCTCAGGCAGAGGCAGAGGGAGAAGCAGCACAGTAGGCTTTTTTAAAAGAATGCTTTAATTCATAAAATGATGAACCATCTTTCTTTTTTTAAGATTTTATTTATTTATTTGACAGAGATCACAAGTAGGCAGAGAAGTAGGCAGAGAGAGGAGGAAGCAGACTCCCTGCTGAGCAGCGAGCCCAATGCAGGGCTTGATCCAAACACCCTGGGATCATGACCTAAACCAAAGGCAGAGGCTTTAACCCACTGAGCCACCCAGGCACCCCTGTGATGAATCATCTTTTTAATCATGCTTGCAAGTATTGAGTATATTTTCTTCCATCAACTGCTCCAAAACAAAGTCAAGACTCGTTTCATTCTAAGACTTCATGCATAGTTTCAATCACAACCTAATTTGTTCAACATAGGATAAAACGAACTTACTTTCATTAGTTGCTTCTTTAAAAGGTCAAGTTTCGAGATGCTTGAGTGGCTCAGTCAGTTAAACATCTCTCTCTCAATCAGTCTCTCTCTCTCTCTGACAAATCAATCAGTCAATAATATCTTAGGGGCACCTGGGTGGCTCAGTCGTTAAGCATATGCCTGGGGCTCCCATCATGATCCCAAAATCCTGGGATCACTCTGGCATCAGGCTCCTTGCTCAATGGGGAACCTGCTTCTCCCTCTGCCTGCCATTCCCCCTGCTTGTGCTCTTTCTGACAAATAAAATCTTAAAAAAAAAAAAAAAGTATAGGGGAGCCTGGGTGGCTCAGTGAGTTAAAGCCTCTGCCTTCTGCTCAGGTTATGATCCCGGGGTTCTGGGATCGAGCCCCGCATCAGGCCCTCTGTTCAGTGGGGAGCCTGCTTCCCCCTCTCTCTGCCTGCCTCTCTGCCTACTTGTGATCTCTCTCTGTCAAGTAAATAAATAAAATCTTAAAAAAAAAAAAGTATAATCTGGGATTTGATTTTTCTGGCCTCAGTGTGTGAAGTTAGTCCTGAGATATAAGGCATCTTACCTTCTTCACCCTAAAAAATGGTGAGCCTTTTTGGTTTCTGTTTTTTATCATGTCAAGTATACGAAGGTGTTGTTCTGAAGCTCTTTTTCTAGTGATGATCAGCTAGTGAGCCAGTTACCTATTTTTTGACTTTTTTTTCAGCAAGAGAGAGAGTGTGAGTTGGGGTGGGAGGGAGGAGCAGAGGGAGAGAGAGAACCATAAGCCGTCTCCATGTTCCGTGCTGAATGAAGAGCCTGATACAGGCTGGGTCGCAGGATCCTGAGGTCATGACCTGACCTGAAATGAAAAACTGAGGCTTAATGGACTGTTACCACCCATTAACCAGTTATCTTTCAAGGTCACCCCCGGTTCATGATAATAAAACCATGATGTCCCCATATAGGAGAAGTCATAGACATAGTTCTGCCTGCAGGAAAGTAATGGCTCATTCTCTTTCTCTCCAAATGAAAATCTAACGTTTTCCTTTATTTGCTATTTTCCTGTGTACATTCTGCTTCCTTCCACAAAAAAGAAGAATATGTTTCCCCTTCTAATTCCAGAATTGTCTGGCTAACAACAAAAGATATATAAAATGAAAATGTAAAATAGAAATAGGAAGTAAAAATTCGGGATTGAGAAAATTATAAATAGTAATAACTTATCCCTTACCTGTTCCTTTTGGAAGCCTTTCAGTCTCTTAAAATTGCAGAATTCAGACCTGAAAGCAAGGACCTTAGAACTCTTGTAGTTCATCTCCTCATTTAGTAGTTATGGGTATATTTTCTCAGTGTTTTAGTTTTTGGAAATGGAGAGAGTACAATTTTCAAATTGTAAAAATAAAACTCAAATAAATTAAAAAATTAACCGATATCAAAAATTTTATTTAACTTTTTTTTTTTTTTAGATTTATTTATTTATTTTAGAGAGAGAGCATGTGTGAGTGAGGGGGAGGGCTGGAGGGAGAGAATCAAGCAGCGACTCGCACTGAACACAGAGCTGCATGTGGGGCTGCTACTCAAACACCGATGAGATCATGACCTGAACCGCAACCAAGAGTCAGTCGCCTAACTGACTGAGCCACCCAGGCTCCCTATTTAACTTGTTAACTAGTGAGGGAACCAGTAGGATATTAAAACCGGTTCAAAGGGCAGTTGAGAAGCTAGATTTATATAGGTAATCTAATTGATTTCTGTCTTTAGTATAAAATTGACTATGGCAGGACCATATATCATAACCTACAGGGTTCTGTTCCACTGGATAGGAATCATTTGCTTTCTGCTAGATAAAAAGTCAATCCTCGTTATTTGTAGGCTCCGTATCTGCAAATTGCCCTGCTCATTAAAATTTATTTGGATTTCCAGAATCAATACTCACCCCGCCTTCATGGTCATTCGAGGACATGCACAGAGCAGCAACAAATGTGAGTGGTCTGACGTGCCCATTCCCAGCTGAGGTCAAGCAAAGTGACACTCACTGCTTCAGCTCTCACATCGTACCTAAGTGTCCCTTTTGTGGTCTATTTAGTGCCATGTTTTGTTTTGTTTTTCAATTTTGTACTTTTTGTTGGTGCTTTCTCTGTTTAAAATGGCCCTCAAGCATCACGCTGAGGTGTTCCTAGCGCGAGAAGGCTATGGTGTGTCTTACGTGTGTATTAGGTAAGTTTCATTCAGACATGATTAGAGTGCTGTTGGCCAAGAGTTAAATGTTAATGAATTAACTATAGTTACTCACTCATTCACTCACTCACTTACTCTTAAATCCCTTCCTCTTATCCCAACAATTTGGGAAACTAGTATTTCAGTTATACAGTTATGATACCATTATTTTGCTCCTAACCCAAATATAAACTGGTGATTCACACTACAATAATCCCCTTAGGGGCACCTGGGTGGGTCAGTCAGTTAACCATCTGCCTTCAGCTCAAGTCATGATCTTAGGGTCCTGGGATTGAGGCCCCACTGGGCTCCCTGCTCGGCAGGGAGTCTGCTTCTCCCTCTACCCCTCTCCTCCTCCTCCACCCCCCTGCTCGTCATCTCTGTCTCTCTGATAAATAAATAAAATATTTTTTACAAGACTCCCCTTAGATTGTTTCTTTTTAGAAGTTTCAAGGTCCTTCTTTGGGAAGTATTGTTAATGCGAAGAACCATTTGGCTAATTTCAAAGACTTGCTGCAGTAGCCTCAGAAGATGTTTCATCAAGTTGTATCACTCACTCTAGGAGTTGTGTGATCCCGGGTAAATCATCGAATTGCTCTGGGCCTCAGTGTCCTCCTCCGTCTCGTTAATAACGAGAGGTTATTAACTACCTAACCTGCCTACCTCCCACTATTGTTTTAGCGGCCAACTAGTAGTGCCTAAAGCAAACAATGTCCAACCTAGTCCCAGAGGTCAAGATGTAATGTTAAAGCTGAAACTTGAAGCAAATAAGGGAAGAAAAGGAATCGCTGGTGAGAAGGCTCTGCTGGAAGGCAGTATGTCAGGCCTAGGAACTGCAAACCCAGTGTGAACGCAGGGCCCACCAGGTCAGAGTGAGGCTGGTTTGGGATGTGGGTTCTGTAACCCCCTCTTCTTCTTCTTCTTCTTCTTCTTTTTTTTTTCCTTTTGAGATTTTATTTATTTATTTGAGAGAGAGAGAGAGAGAGCATGAGTGGAGGAGAGGGACAGAGGAGAGGGAGAAGCAGACCCCCACCCCCGACCGTGGAGCAGGGAACCTGATGCAGGACTCGATCCCAGGACCCCAAGATGATGACCTGAGCCGAAAGCAGATGCTTCACCAACTGAGCCACCCAGATGTCCTCTGTAACCCTCTTTTTTCTACTAACTGTGAATATTCTTCAACCATTCTTCTGTTGAATAATTTTAAATAATCACATATTGGGGCCCCTGGGTGGCTTAGTCATTAAGTGTCTGCCTTCGGCTCATGTTGTGATCCCAGAGTCCTGGGATCAAGCCCCCACATCGAGCTCCCGGCTCAGCAAAAAGTCTGCTTCTCCATCTCCCTCTCCCCCTGCTTGTGTTCCCTCTCTCGCTATCTCTCTGTCAAATAAATAAAATCTTTAAAAAACCCCACATATCTACTTAATAAATCCCCTATTTTGTGAACTTTCCCTGTTTATTTTGCATTGTTCTCCATCTTAAAATTGTGATATTAATTTGAGGAGCTTTTATTTTTTATTTTTTTAAAGATTTTATTTATTTATTTGACACAGAGAGAGATCACAAGTAGGCAGTGAGGCAGGCAGAGAGAGAGGGAGAACCAAACTCCCCACCGAGCAGAGAGCCTGATGTGGGGCTCTATCCCAGGACCCTGAGATCATGACCCAAGCGGAAGGCAGAGGCTTAACCCACTGAGCCACTCAGGCGCCCTGATTTGAAGAGCTGTTAATCTAGCTTTTCCAATTCCCAGCCACATTCATTAATCTTTGCCTAAAGTTGAAGAGTATTTATATTTTTCAGCCAAAGGGTGAGAAAATATGAAAGAAAAGAAGTAGATTCCTGACATCTCCTGCAATAAGTCAATAAGCTGTCCTAGGATTCTAACTGAATTTCAAGAATTCTCTATTACATAGGAAAGGTTTTGTTCCTTTTTTACTTGATGTGGCAAATTACATGCACATTTAAGTCCAAAAGAGATCCGAACAGGTTGAAGCTGGCCAGCCCACCCGTCCGTCCATTTGTCCGTCCGTCCATCTATCCATCCACTCATTTATTTCTTTTGCTCCTCTTAACCCCCTTCATCTCTTCCTTCCAGCCCCCCCGAACTCCTTTCCCTCTCGCAACCACCAGTTTGTTCTCCGTATTTGTGAGCCTTTTTGTTTTGTTTTGTTTTGTTTGCTCTGTTTAAATGGCGACCTCATTTTAAAAAGCAAAGTTTTGCCTCAAATTCGGTAAAGTGGGTGCCTCAGCATTCTGCTGCCCTGCCATAAACCGAATTACTAGGGAAACTCTAAGCCCTCAGAAAGAGATCTCAATCAATCATGAGGAAGTTGTGTTGCCTTGGGAAAGGTGAGCCTGAAAATTAAAAGCCAGACAAAACTGTCTAAACATCTGGCCTCACAACATAATTCAACCACTCTTTTAAAAACATATTGGCATCAATCAAGCTGGAGACCCTGGGTCTGAAATCAGAAAACACTCTGTTTAAAAATGGCTCCTTCTAAGGAAAATCTGAAAGAAAAAAGAGAACGCTTTCATTAGAACCATGAGACACTTCACTGTTTCAAAATCTAACCAAACCCATTTAAAACAAGAGTCATTTAATGCAACATGTGCTTATTCTGAATGTCTTTAGATGAAGATAAACCAATTCTTACAGTGTTTAACAAAGGCATACTGTTAACTGCGATGAATGTGCTAATAACATTGGAAAGGAGATTATACAACTGCATCTCACATCATATTTGCTGAGAAAAATATTCTTCATGTGTTACCAGTATCTTACATGAAATGTTTTTAAAATGGGTCACATAGAGGAGCAATACTGGTTTTGAGATTTAAAATGATAGCTTTAATTATAAAATATAAAAGATGTGATTATTCTGTGATGAAGTGTTCATAACTTTAAAATAACTATATTTTAATTCAAAGTGATTTATAAGGAAACAACTGAAAACTTTCAATTAAGGTATATAAAACATTTATTTTTATTTTTATTAGATTTTTATTTATTTGAGACAAAGTGGATGAGCAAGAAAGCACTGGCAGGGGAAGGAGCAGAGAAAGAGGGAGAAGATGGCCTGCTAAGTAGGGAGCCTGACACAGAGCTCCAGCCCAGAACCCTGGGATCATGACCTGAGATGAAAGCAGTCACTTAATGGACTGAGTCACCCAGGCATCCCAAGGATATAAAACATTTAGTAATACCATTTAAATTACAAGGCAAAGGGGCACCTGGGTGGCTCAGTGGGTTAAGCCACTGCCTTCGGCTCGGGTCATGATCTCAGGGTCCTGGGATTGAGTACTTCATGGGGCTCTCTGCTCAGTGGGGAGCCTGCTTCCCTCTTACTCTCTCTGCCTGCCTCTCTACCTACTTGTGATCTCTGTCTGTCAAATAAATAAATAAAATCTTTTAAAAAAAACTTTAAAAATAAATTAATTAATTAATTAAAAGGCAAGGAACTGGGGTGCCTGGGTGGCTCAGTGGGTTGGGCCGCTGCCTTCGGCTCAGGTCATGATCTCAAGGTCCTGGGATTGAGTCCTGCATCAGGCTCTCTGCTCGGCGGGGAGCCTGCTTCCCTCTCACATTCTCTGCCTGCCTCTCTGCCTACTTGTGGTCTCTCTCTCTCTGTCAAATAAATAAATAAAATCTTTTTTAAAAATTTAAAAAAATAACTAAAAGGCAAGGAACAAGTTTTTTATGGCTATGTTCTAGATACATCCAAAAAGCTTAAAATATTTTACCATAAAAATCACACCATACAATTTGGATATTGAAATTTTTTTTTTTTTTAAGATTTTGTTTTATTTATTTGTCATAGAGAGAGAAGTGAGAGCAAGCACAGGCAGACAGAGTGGAAGGCAGAGGCAGAGGGAGAAGCAGGCTCCCTGCCAAGCAAGGAGCCCGATGTGGGACTCGATCCCAGGACGCTGGGATCATGACCTGAGCCGAAGGCAGCCGCTTAACCAACTGAGCCACCCAGGCGTCCCTGGATATTGAAATTTAAAAAATGGAAAATAGGGGTACCTGGGTGGCTCAGTCATTGGGCATCTGCCTTCAGCTCAGGTCATGATCCCAGCATCCTGGGCTCAATTCCTGCACCGGCTGGAAGCCTGCTTCTCCCTCTCCGACTCTCCCTGCTTGTGTTCTTGCTCTCTCTGTCTCTCTGTCAAATAAATAAATAAAATCTTCAAAAAAAAAAAAAAGGAAAACAAATGCTGTGTTGTTGTACAAAGGTGAATATACTAATCCACAAATGAACATACTGATTGCTTATTACACTTAGCTCTGGGTCTGCGATGAGCCAAAGAATAAAGGAAGATCCAAGTTACGTAATTCTTACCATAGGACCAAAATTTCTTCAGGCAATCTTTTTTTGATACTCAATTCTAAAAGGAAGTAGAATTAATGTTCATTTTTAAATTTTATGTATGCTGGGGAATTTACATATATGATACGCATTAATCATCTCAGTGAGCATCATATTAATCCATTTTCCATTCTACAAGATGTAGATTCACATCGAGGACTGCTTAATTCCAAGGTTTAAGTTTTTTCCACATTTCCGGGCCACTTTATACACAGCACTTAATTAATTAGTTTAGTATTTATTTATTTATTTATTTATTTATTGCACAGCCATTTAAAACCCTATAAAGTGTCAGATACATCTTAAGGACTTTACTGGACCCTCAGAAATATTCTCAGAACCATTTTTATGATAACTTCTTCTAGTTAGGCTCTGTAGAAATTGAGGGCATACATTTTTGAAATGACTTATTAAGGTTCTGTCCTGGGTAAGATAAACACAATTCACTTAGTTTCAGCCACTGAATATAACTACAGAATCTAGATAGAGCAGTAGCTGTTTTAGCACTCTGACAAAGCAAGTAGTAGAAGACGGATTAGAGAAGAATTTCAGAACTTGAAGAACCACTGAACTGGCAGGGACTTTCCAATTTTCACCCCTTCAATATTCCCTTGTCTGAACTGAAGGTAGCCTCACACCCAGAAATGTGGTCAAAATTTGTAGCCTGAGCACAACCAGGTCAATTACTGCTAAAAGAAAAATACTAGCATCCTCCCTAAGATTTCAGTAAGACCCCAGACCCTGTAATATTAAAAATGTCCAGGACACAATACAGAATTAGTCAGCACTGGAAGAAGCAGTCTTAACTCTGGTGGGAAAAGATAGTCATTAAGGGCCAATACCAAAATGACATATAATTAGTATTTTATGATAGGATATTTAAAATAGTTGCTATAAAAATGCTCTAAGAAGTAAGGGTAAACACTCTTGAAACAAAGAGAAAGATGGAAATTCTCAGCAAAGAAATAGAAAATATAAAGAAGAACCAAATGGAAAAAAAAAAAAAAAGAAGAAGAACCTAATGGAAATTTTACAAAGATGGATAAGAAGAGATTCCTCTGTTCACAGTCTATGCAATCTAACTGAAAAGATAAGAAAATTAAATTCACGATAATACATAAGAGAATAAAGAACCAAATCAATAGGTTGAAATCCTTTACAGATTTCAATAAACCCACATCACTTACTAACACACCTAAATCATAACAGTAGCATTATGGAAAGTGCTGTGGGTGCCTGGGTGGCTCAGTTGGTTAAGCACCTGCCTTCAGCCCAGGTCATGATCCCAGGATCCTGGGATCAAATCCTGCATTGATCCTCCCTGCTCAGCAGGTACCCTGTCCCTCTCCCCACTGCTTGTGCTCTGTCTCTCAAATAAATAAATAAAATCTTGGGGGGAAAAAAAGAAAGAAAAGAAAGTGCTGTGATAGGGGCACAAAAAAGAGCAGCAGGGCCAGAAAGAGGGAGTGCCCAACCTGGCGGATGAAGGGGTAAAGAAGGATTGGGGTAGACATATTACTTAGGATTAGATTAGCCGAAGAGTGACACAGACTCAAAAAGATTTAAAAAAATCATTATTTTTTTGCTTTTAGAAAAGTCTGGATGGAAGCATTCCAGAGCTGGGTAGAGGTTCTACCATCACTGGATCCTAGATTGACTGTTACCTTCTGTCCTGGCATCGCTGTCCTGCCCTTGTTGTCCCTGTCCAGGATGGAGCTGTAGCCATCTCAGATACCCCTATTCCAAGTAACAGGGAGGGAGGGACAGGGAAAGGCAGAGGTTTTGCCAGTTGGTTTGTTTTTTGGTCGTTTGTTTATTTGTTTGTTTAATAAGGAAGTTTCTCTGAACCAGCCATGTGTTCATGACACCTCGCTCTCAGGGAAATTGCGAAATTTCGTCTCTATTTTGGACAGCCAGGTGCTCATCTGAAAGCTGGGAATTATCAAATGGAGAAAGAAGAGCAGGTACTGAGGGACACCCAGAGATCTCGGATACAGTAGGCTTCATGGAATAAGCATTTGAACTTTTCTTGGCTTTTAACCTCCTCCCGCTTTTTTTCTTGGTTATTCTCCTGCTCCAAGGTCTCTCTTATCTGGTCTCCCCTTGTTTTTCTGTTCTAGGTTTAGTTCTCTAGAAGCAGACACTGAATTTGGTATGTAGATGTATCATAGGGTTCAAAATCTATGAAAGAAAGGAAGAGAAAGCAGAAATGGGCAGACAAAGGTTAACTTCAGTGCAAACTCGACAAAACTGTGGTCTACCCAGTGGGGTGCTTAGAACAAATACTACTTGTTAGAGTTGTCCTACAATTGTTTGTAAATGGTTGTACTTTCATGGATTTAGGATGCTTGAGAAAGTGTGGGACCTTGGCTGAGGGCTGAGGTGCCTTTCTCAGCCGAGGAAGCTGCTAAAGGAGTTAACAACAACTGAGGCTTCCTGCTGACCACTGTCCCAAAAGTGGGGCTGCAAGTCCTTCACAGAAGGGGAATCTGGACAATACCTGTGTTTGTCTCTGAAGCTCTTGGTACTCAGACCCCTTCTCCTCTTCCTTCACAGTTCCTCCCTAGGTGATCTGATCTTGCACTTAAAACTCTAGCCTGAACATGGGCTCTTTCACTTCTCTGATCTCCAGACCCAAACATCCAATTACCTGCTTCATGTTTCCTCTTGGATATATAATGGGCATCTAAAATTCAGCATCAAAAGCTGAAAATCAAACTTCTGAGTCCCTCCTTCTCCCTCCAAGTATTTAGTGAGATGTCTTCCACATTTCCAAAAATAACTCGGTAAAAAAAAAAAAATAGGCATCACCCTTGAGTTCCTTTGTTCCTTCCTACCTCTTTTCCTTCCTGCTTTCCTTCCTTCCTCTTTCCCTCTCTCTCTCTCTTTCTTTTCTTTCTCTCTCTTTCTTTCTTTATAAATGGAAGTTTGTACCTTAAAAAAATTTACTTATTTATTTTAAACTTTTCAGTCATAAATTTCATATTCATTTTGTTATATAGAGAAATTCCCACTGATATCTCACTTTCAATGGTCTAAAGCCCATCAACTAAATTGGGGAGAACTGACAGTGTTACAATGGTTAATATCTCCACTCAAGAATAAAGAAAATTTTTTGTATTATTAAAGCCTTCTATCTTTCAAGAGTTACAGTGTCCTTTATTTATGTCACACATTTCTCTTATAAACTTATGCATTTTGGATGCTGTTGGGAATGGCATTGTTCTTACTGTGTTTTCTAGCCTGCTATTGGCTGGTATATTTGTCTAACGAGTGAAGAGAAGTAACTGAGTGGGTGGTGGTAGTCTATAGTTTAGCCTTCTGGGGGTCTTTGATATTCAAGATTTTGGGGGCACCTGGGTGGCTCAGTGGGTTAAAGCCTCTGCCTTCAGCTCGGGTCATGATCCCAGGGTCCTGGGATCGAGCCCCGCATGGGGCTCTCTGCTCAGCAGGGAGCCTGCTTCCTCCTCTCTCTCTGCCTGCTTCTCTGCCTCCTTGTGATCTCTGTCTGTCAAATAAATAAATAATTAAAAAAAAAAAGATTTTGGAAAAAACCCTGAACTTCAATAATCTTCTGATAAAATGAAATATACAGTCCTGAGAGTAAAATACAGCCATTTTATTTTAATTTTTTAAAAGGTTTTATTTATTGGGGCACCTGGGTGGCTCAGTGGGTTAAGGCCTCTGCCTTCAGCTCAGGTCATGATCCTGGGATTCTGGGATTGAGCCCCGCATCGGGCTCTCTATTCGGCAGGGAGCCTGCTTCCCTCTCTCTCTCTTTCTGCCTGCCTCGCTGCCCTCTTGTGATCTCCATCTGTCAAATAGATAAATTAATTTAAAAATCTTAAAAAAAAAAAGATTTTATTTATTCATTTGTCAGTGAGAGAGAGATCATATAAGCAGGGAGAGAAGCAGGCTCGGCTCCCCACTGATCAGGGAACCAGACATGGGACTTGATCTCTGGACCCTGGGATTATGATCTGATCTGAAGGCAGATGCTTAACTAACTGAGCCACCCAGGTGTCCCAAAATACAGCCATTTTAACTGGAGATTAAAACTCATGTTCCAGGTGTATGGATTTGTTAAAACTTATCAAATGGTACACTTTAGATCTATTTTGCCACATGTAAATTTTACCACACACACACACACACAAGAGAACAAATTTTGAACTCTGGTTAATAATAGGCATGCTGAACCTGGGGCACCTGGGTGGCTCAGTGGGTTAAAGCCTCTGCCTTCGGCTCAGGTCATGATCTCAGGGTCCTGGAATCGGGCCCTGCATCAGGCTCTCTGCTCAGCGGCGAGCCTGCTTCCCCCTCTCTCTCTGCCTGCCTCTCTGTTGACTTGTGATCTCTGTCTGTCAAATAAATAAATAAAATCTTTAAAAATAATAATAATAGGCATGCTGAAGTATTTAGATGTGAAGTGGACTGATGTCAGCAACGATTTTGAAGTGCATTTTTAAAAAAAGATGGATTGGTGGATAGATTAAGAGATCATTAGATAATCTAATAAAGTAAATATAATAAAATGTTAATTATAGAATCTAGGTGGTAAAAATGTGAGAGGTTACAATTTTATCAACTTTTTGGTATGTTTGAAAATTATTATAATAAAATGTTGGGGAAAAATCCTATTGTTGACCACACAGTTCATTACAGTGTTCTGGGCTCAATAGCTGGTCAATATCTCAGTGGTGTTACCTCCAACAAAGAGAGCCTCTGCCATATGTGGCCTGCCATTTGTTTACTAACGGTGAAGTAAGAACATCTTTGATTTTCTGTTCTGTGTTTCTATTCTAAGACCCTTATAATTAACACTGTTGGAGGCATAATGTCATAGCACTCAGAGTTATGTAGTGCCGGCAAGCAGCCCCAAACACAGCCTTCAGCATTCATGGGGGGTTGGCTTATTATCCAAATACAAGGATGCAAACCTACTATAGTTGCGTTCAAAAGATCAAATTAAAGGGCAATGGCTTTCAATTGTGGGATGAATCACAAGCCAAACATGTTCAATCTGTTTTTAATTTGCTAGCAGCCAAGATTTGAAATATTACTTTAGGTCTTCAAATTGCTTTCTTTTGCATGTTAAGACTAATAACAGATAAAGCTACATTGAATTAAAGTGAGGAATGGTTCTGAGTTCTGAATTCCCAGATCTTTCTAAGTGTACTTTTTTCCTCCATTTCATCACAGTTTCCAGGGATAAATGGGAACAGATAAGCTTCCCTCTGGTATTATAATCCCTTTCATTTGTATTAATCATGATTCTGAACTTTCTAGTCTTCCCTGAGGTTTCGCAAATCTCTACTTTAAAAAAAAAATGGTGAAATTCCCTTATGCAGCTACGTTAGATATGAGAAAGGGGTAGAGTTTTATATATCATCTTCTGCCATCTCTCCCTCAGGCCTGATGCTAATCGGTTTAGGCATAACGTATGTGACAGGTGGAAAATATACTTTCTGAATATATATGATATCATTTTGTCTTAGCTTTGGCTATTGCCCCAAGTAGTAAGCCAAACGAGGTGCTGACCTAACGTTTAAGACCTGCTAGGAGGTTGTAAAATTCACTTTGTGAGTCTAAGTCCATCTCCCACCTCCAGCCTATTGATGAGATGAGGACCATTGGAGGTGAGAATCACTTTTGGAAACAGTTATTGGAGTGCTGTGCTTTGCAGACTTTCCATCCCCTCCCCACCTTTGCTGAGATAAGGAACAGTAGGAGAACATCTCAGAGAGCTTGCCATGTGTCCTCAGGTGTTTGGAGGATCCAGATGCTGACTTTCACCCGGAAAGTCTACAGACAAGGGCTGTAGACTAGAGCTGCCCCTGATGACAGTGAGTATAGGCTCTCACTCTGGCATGGTCAGAATTAGTGAGAAGAGCCAGCACCTTCAGAATTTGGTGGAGCAAAAATGTGAGTATTGCCATGAACCAGAGTGGACATGCAGTTCCCTGGCAGTAGAAAGCCAGCATGAGTTGTCTTAATGCATCTTCACTCTGGAGGTCTGTCTGCCTGAAAAGATGGCCTCCTGAGAAAGAACAGTCCTGGGATGTAAAGCCAGAAGTAAGCACTATGGGAGCAGGTGCAGGTTCGGCAGGAAGATGCTTGCCCATATCAAAGAGCAGGGCAGCTGGTGGCTCCAGCAAGGAGTTTTCAAACAACCCACACAGCATCCCCTAGGAGAAAGAGCCAGCAATTCTGCATCTGTTGGACAGAGATTCTATACCACTGTGACACCAGTCAAGCTAAACGGGTAGGGGGAGAGGTAGAACGAGTAGAGAAAGGCAGACCCTCTCATTACACGTGTCCAAACCTGGGTCTGATTAAGAGTTGTGGAAGAGAGGAGTACCTGGGTGGCTCAATTGGTTAAGCATCTGCCTTCGGCTCAGGTCGTGATCACAGGGTCCTGGGATTGAGCCCCACATGGAGCCCCACATCGGGCTTGCTCCTCCGCAGGAAGCCTGTTTCCTTCTCTCACTCCCCCTGCTTGTGTTCCTGCTCTCACTGTCTCTCTCTCTGTCAAATAAATAAATAAAATCTTAAAAATATAGAGTTCTGGAAGAGAGAAGGAGCTTTACACTGAATGCAGAATCACAGTTTTTATTTTGATCAAATTGCGCTTTTTAAGTTACAAAGACTGTGTGCTAATACCTCAAAGTGTTAAGAAAATCTTCCGGATCTCCTTCAGATAATCGCTATCGCTGGGGAAGGAGATGTCATTCCAGCATATATTTTTTCAGATGGTGAAAAAAAAGAAGCTATTTAAAATTATGTCCTACAAATCCAGCTAGTTCATAAAGATGATACATCAAGAATGAGCAAAATACATGTATCATTGGAATTTAGAGCTGAGTTGGATTTTATTATTGTTTCCAGCAATTGCCTCTCCATGTAAGAGGGTGATACTCCACCACTTACTGACATCAGGCTTGACCATATTGCTTGCTTTGGCCAATCAAATATGAGTTGGAGTGATAGAAAATACTTTCAAGCAAAATGAAAAATACAAACAAAAATGAGGAGAAATGTACAAAGTAAAGCAATAGGAGGAAAGTGTCTGAGCTCTGATGACAGCAATGAGAAGGAAAAGGAAGATGCAAGAAGCTTTATAAAAACAGAATTGAGAGGAACCAGCTGCCCAGCCTCTGAAACTCTCCTGGGCTTCAGCATTCATTCCTATGGAAGCAATTTTAGGTCAGCACACTGTCTGGGTCCTCGAGATCAGTTACTTCCTTTATGCTTCTCAAATGCAAGCTCCTACTCTCATTCCTAGTACCACTCATGCCTCTGTTCTTTTCTGTCTCCTTTCTCCTTAGGACACCCTCTCTCATCCTGTCCCTCTTTTAAATAAACACCTGCACATCTTTGTCCTTGTCTTACAATCTGTTCCTCACACCCCAGAAAATATGGTGTCTTTCATGTTGTAGATGCTTAATAGATATTTGTTAGATGAATATGTTTTTCATAGTGTTATTCCAATGATGTGGATACCCTCATGATTTTTTCCCCATCCTCCAATCTGTGGCTTCTCTTGTGTTGTATTCTGAGTCAATGGGGCCACTATTCATGAAAGTGGCCAAACCAGAAGTCTGAGAGTGTCCCAGAGTCCCCATCCACTTCAAGTCTCACCAGTTCTCCTTCATGCCTCCCAGTTAGTTTACTTCCCACCATCTTTTCCACCACTGCCCTTAGTTTAGGCCCTTATCATTTCTGCCCTGAATTATTATGCTAGTCCTGCCCTCAGACTTTCCCTCTTTCATTCTGTTCTCATTCTCTGTCCTGCATCCATGGTGATTTTTTTTTTAATGTAATTCTGATTATATAACCATACAATTTAAACTGAGAGTTCAGATAAAAACAACAACATTTGCAACATGGTGAATGGACAAAAATCTTCGCCATCAGGTCACTAATTATCTTTCTTCTTCCACCAAACTATGACACTCCACACATTTTGACAAAAATCTGTGGTTCTTGGAACATGTCTTATCCTAATTTACCTCTGAGCTCTCTCTGCCGGAATGTTCTTTCTCCCATCTTCATCCCTTTCTTATGATTAAATCCCATTTCCACTTTCTCTCAAAACTCAGCTCAGGCATCACCTCCTCTGTGAAGTCTTCCTTAGTTTGAGATTTCTGTACTCCCTTTGCCCTGCCAAACCATTTCCTGCCTGTTTTAATTATAGCATTTCCTAGACTGGGATCAGTTAGTTACTCTGTGTCTTCCCACTACAATGTCGGCTCCTTGGAATCACCAGTATGTCTGATCCATCACATGCAGGGCATAGGGTTGATGCTCAAAAAATGTGGATATCAAATGTCTTGGTGATTGATAGAAGATGATGACTAAACAGAATGGAGATGTCCAGGTTAACCACAGTTTTGATACTGGGTGATTAGGAGCTGAGAACAGACGCAGGGAAGTGTGGAGGCAGAGCTAGTTTGAGGAAAGGGCCAATGCTTTGACTTTATACATATTGAATTTTTACTGACAGTATCTTAAGGGAAAAGAGAAATATGGGCATTTTCTCTTTTTTTTCAGGTGGACATCATTGTGATTTGATATTTTTATACATTATGAGAGGATCCCCATGATGAGTCTAGTCACCATCTGTCACCACACAAAGTTATAACAATATTGTTGACTATATATTCCCAATGCTGTATGTTATATCCTCATGTATCCTCATGACTTATTTATTTTATAACTAAAAGTTTTTACCTATTAATCCCTTTCACCTATTTTTTTTATTTATTTTTATTTTTTTTTTAAGATTTTTATTTATTCATTTGATAGAGAGATATCACAAGTAGGCAGAGAGGCAGACAGAGAGAGAGGGAGAAGCAGGCTCCCCCCTGAGCAGAGAGCCCGATATGGGACTCGATCCCAGGACCCTGAGATCATGACCCGAGCCGAAGGCAGTGGCTCAACCCACTGAGCCACCCAGGCGCCCCATCCCCTTCACCTATTTTGCCCCTCACCCCCATCTTCTCCCAACTCTGGTAACCAACAATTTCTTTCCTGTATCTATGAGTCTATTTCTGTTCACTTGTTTTGTTTTGTTAGATTCCAGATATAAGTGAAATCACATGGTATTTGTCTTTCCCTGTCTGACTTTTTCACTTCACATAATGCCCTCTAGGCCCATTTATGTTGTTGCAAATGGCAAGATTTCATTCATTTTAATAGCTGAACAGTATTTCACAGTGTATATATACCACGCCTTTTTTTTTTTTTAATCTGTTTACCCGTCAGTGGACACTTAAGTTGCTTCCATATCTTGGCTATTGTAAATAATGCTGCGATGAACATAAGGGTACATATATCTCTTCAAATCAGTGTTTTAATTTTCTTCAAATAAATATCCAAAAGTGAATTGCTGAACTATATGATAGCTCTATTTTTCATTTTTTCGGAAACCTCCATACTGTTTTCCATAGTGGCTGCACCACTTTGCTTTCCCGTGGGTAGTACATGAGGGTTGCCTTTTCTCCACATCATCATCAATACTTGTTATTTCTTGTCTTTTTGATAGTAGCTAGTTTGACGGGTGTAAGGTGACAACTCACTGGGGTTTTGATGTGCATTTTCTTGATGATGACTGATGGTGAGCATCTTTTCATGTGCCTGTTGGTCATTTGTATGTCTTCTTTGGAAAAAACATCTATTCAAGTCCTTTGCCCATTTTTAAATCAGATTGCTTAAAGACATTTTCTGATATGACCACAGTACTCTCACACATACAGACCCATGGCAAACACCTCGCCATGGGGGCACGTGTGGATACTGCTGACCTACCATGGAGTGGCAGGAACCAGAGTGATGTGAGGCTCCGTCCTTCAGTATCATGTGAGGGGACTGGGTTTAAATAGATACCTACCTGCTTATAATTGTAAAAAGAAATATCGTAAAAATAAACACTGCAAAGATACACAGTCTTAGGGTTTGTATCTTATCAATATCTTACACATCCAAAAGATAACTGAAAAAGCAATCCCCAGTAAGTTTTTAAAAATGAAATGCATGTTTCATTATTTTTAGCTCCATATCAATTTGGTGCTAGAACTGCACAGAGAAAATAATGATTTCAAGTTATTAACACGGTATTTTTACTATATATGCTCAGCGGAATGTATTCTAGGGACAAACAGAGCTGCAAAGAAAGCATGAATTCATGCATTGAATAGTTTAATTGTTAACAGTCACATTAGTATTATTTTGAAACTGTTTTTTACATTTCAGGATAAAGCAAATGTTAACTATGTTAATGTTGTCAGGAATCAAGATTTCCCACAGTAGTATATATATCTCCCTTATAATGTTAAATTTGAATTGGAAATATCAGTAGGAGCCTGTGATTTTTTTAATTTCCAGAAATACGTATTTTACAGCTCTGACCACTGAAAAGGCCTAGATGTAATGACAGCACAGATTGTGGCCTTTAAATACCATTTCCCACTCAAGAAGCCAAGGCTCCTTGCAGAAATGAGTGATTCCAGATCTAGGACCTGAGATACGTGTGTGTGTGTGTGTGTGTGTGTGTGTGTGTACAAAATTCATCATATAGTCATTTAATTACCTAGCATGTCTTAGGTGAAAAGGTCCCGGGGAATGCACTTGATTTAACCAAAAGAGGTTCATTTGTAAAATCAGAATGACTATTATTTTAGAAGGCGGAGTAAAACTATCAAATAAACTGGCTATTTATATTTGCATTCTCTATCTGTGGACAGATCTTAGGAGAGCAAATTATGCAAAAGTAGTTTGGGGCGCAGCAAGCCAGAGTGAACAGAGGTAGCTGGGCAATCCCAGTGGCTGATCTCCTCAAGGCGGGATCTTCTGAGGCATCCATCGCTGCACAAGTGACTTGACATGCACCTATTACTTGAAGAGGATTCTTGTGCTCTAAACAGCGTAGGTACTGAGTTTGCAACCATGGTATTAAGCTGCCTCTGTAGGATCACTCACTCTCCTGAGCCACTGCCCCTGCTGGGTCATTAACTCTCAGAAGGCAGTCTTTATTCCTAGGATCCAGGTTCAAGACCAGAACAGGCTACCTTTTGTGACCTCCCATCTGCATTTGCACCAGCTACCGATGAGGTGGTTACTGCCATGCAATAGAATTAATTGGCCAAAGAGAAGGAAACTGAGGCCCAAGCCTAAGTGGTCGGCGGGGGGCGGGGGGTACCCCACAGTAGAAAAGTGAGAGGTAGAGAAGTAGTCTCTTCAGAAGGGGGTTCCTGTTTGCTCCTTTCTTTTTCACTTTTTTCCTTTAACAACATTGTCCACTTAAGGAGTTTAGAATCAGTATGCTTTCGGAAGCAAAACCCTGTAATCAGAAGCCCTGAAGCGAATCTCTAACAGAAGTTTCCTGTCTGTGGCTGAGTCGGTTTGCACACACTGACATTACTGACATAGGCATGAACTTGACTATCCCCTGTGTGTGAGCTGTGCATAGGCTGAAACCCAAATTATTTTGGGTCCCCATTACAGATGTTAGCCTGTGTTCCATTTTTAACTCTGACGTAGGCACATGCACTGGTTGCCCAGGAGACACGAATCTGGGCAAACCCTGGAGAGAAGTGCCCTGAGGGAGGGCAAATTTTGTTTCTTTGTGGTCCTGCTTGCCCACAGCCTCCATTCTTACCCTCTCACTCCCATCCACCAACCACAGAGACCCAGGTGAACACACCCCCCTGGGGGAATGGTGGGCAGAGCTGAACCTCATTGGGTGGCAGTGGCCAGCAAGGTAAGACTCCCTTCTCTGCGGGTGGGCTGCAGTGCTCACATCCCACCTGCTCAACAGAGCCAGATCTGGCCTCTGACTGGGTCACATCTCAGTAAGCACTCTCAGCCCCCAAAGCCAATCCTTTGTCACACCTGCTCCCCATTGCAGTTGTCCACGTAATGATGTGTTGGATTCATGTCTGCTTCTTTCCCTCGGAGGGCAGGGACCACGTGTACTTTGTCTGCCAATGCACATCCAGCACCTAATATACTCCCCAACCAGAGGAGGTACTCAACTGCGTGAGTGGATCCCAGACAATTTGCCAGTGGGGAGAACCTTAGAAGATACCCACGCTGCTTTCCTTATTTGATGAGGGAGGTGAAGCAATTTCTCAAAATCCCATGGGCGTTCAGAAAGGCAGCATTAAGCAGGGGTTAAGCCCATAGACTCTGAATGCAGAATGCCTGGGTTCAATCCAGGCTCTACCACTTACTGGCTCAGGAGTGTCTACATTAACTTAATGGCTCTGTGCCTCAGTCTCCTCATCTGGAAAATGGGGATGATTGTACCATCCAACAGAGTTATTATAGGGATTAAATAATATTTATAAAGAGCTTCAAATACTCGGTACAGAGTAAGCATTATACATATTTGTTGGTTAGAAGCTGGAATAGGACCAAATTCTGGGTCTCTTGATTCCCTATCCAGCATTTTTCCCCAAACTGATTAATGTTACTCTGTCATTGGACCAGTGCTGTCCAATAGAATTTTCTGTCATGATGGAAAAGCTCCACATTGTTCAATCCGATAGCCCACTGGCCATATGGGGCTGCTGTGCCCTTGAAATGTGGCTAGCATGATGGAGGAAATTAATTTTTAATTTAGTCTAATTTTAATTAATTAGAATTTGAATTTGGACTACTCTGACAGCCAGTCAGAAGCAGGAATTCTTACAGCGGCCAAGTCATCATGGCTGACAGAGTCTGGCTGCCCGTTAAGCCCAGCAACATCCTTCTGAGCACCAGCAGCACATTCTCCTAGAAGCCAGTAAACTCCTCCCCCACATCTTTATTTTGGTCAGGCCTCCCAGGCCAGACACCTGGCATCAAGGCAGTGTTGCCCCTCTATCAAGGTAGCTGGGCAGATTGGCACACCCCCAGAACTGTGGTAGAGTAAACCAATTAAAAGCCTTTTTCTTTTTCTCTAAGGACATACACCATGAATTTAAAAACAACAACAATATATGAATAAACAAAAACTTTCAAAGGTCTAATGTGAACATTTTTAAAACAGTTTTAGAATACATATTCTTCAAGAACATTTAAAATGCTACTTTTGGAGAACTTCTCTTCCATATGTATAGATATCTCCTGCCATTAAAAAAAAAAAAAAATCAATCCAAGGAAAAGGCAAGACCTCAACTGGTTGGATTCCAAATTAAGCTACAGCTTGAGCTAAAAATAGCTTGCCAGTGTTGAGGATCTGTCCTCTGAATTTAAATGGCTTGCTTCTCTCCCAGAGGACAGCATTCACTGTGTCTGATCGCAGGACTGGACTCTGGAAAAGCACACTTTATGTTTTCTCTGGACTCATTTCTGTGCTGTGTTCAAAGCAGAGTAAAAGTAACCAACCATCGTTTTAAGTGCTATACATATGCATTGTTATGTATAATGAGCATAAATCTCCGTGTGTGTATGTAATTCAGCTTTGTGTAGGTAATCCTGAAGGTATGTTCTGAAATATATTTTACTTTTTTTTCTTCCCCAAACATATTACTGTTTACTTTACTAAAATGTATCATCCCCATTTATCACTGAAAAGACTTTATTCTTTTTAATTTCAAAAACAATCTCTGTTTTCAGGGAGCCTGTGTGGCTCAGTTGGTTGTGTCTGACTTGGGCTCAGGTCATGATCCCAGGTTCCTGGGATGGAGCCCTGTGTCAGGCTCCCTGCTTAGCAGGGAGTCGGCTTTCCCTTCTCCTTCTGCCCCTCCAATCCCTATATATGCACAAACACACACACTCTCTCTCTCAAATAAATAAATAAATTCTTTTTTAAAAAAAAAACCAACTCTTTTTTTTTCTCTTGGCACTCTGGGAGAAGACCAGAATTGGATGGTAAAGACCAGAAGAGAAAAATAAGAAATGGCAAGTTGCAGGCTCAATTTGTGGTTTAAAAAAATTATATATATATATATATTTTTTAAATGGATTGAATTAATACATACTTAATATTTTTTCAATACCATATAAAGTAGGTATAAGGCATTTGTCATCAGCTATACATGCACATATTTTAAGTAATCAAGTCATTATGTAAACCTTATGAATTATTTCTTAGGAAGGACAATTCTGCAAATGTCCATACCTGTGCAGTTGCCGCCAAAGTCCTCCTTCTTCACTACTTTGGCCACAAGACAATGCACTTTAGGTGTAAGAGCCATGTTTCCCGACATCAGTCTGTTCTTTCCCACCTACCTCTTTTAAAAAAATGTTTGAAGACATCTGAAATTCCACTCTCTTATGGATAACCACAGCTCAAGTTTGGTGTTTTCCTTTCTGATTCTTCATGCTCTGTCAACCCCTTCCTGGTTGTCATTGGCATGAAACCAACATTTTAATTCAACACTTTTTTGGGGTAGATCTATGTAGAATAAGGCTCTGGGAAAGGATGATGGTAGATGAATCAGAACTATCTGGCCTCCACGGAACTCAGAGGCGCTGAGCCATGGACTGATAGAAAATGGAGACTATGTAAAATTATGAAAGAGAGAACCCCTGCTTTGTGAGCTCAGCTGTGAAAAGAGAATTTCCTTCAGGGAGGATGGAGACAGGCTTCCGGGCAGAAACTGCGTGTAGACTGAGTTGTGAGATGTAGGTATGACGTGGACCAAGATGGAGACTGGCACTCAGATGCTGGGAGCTACACCAGTACAGACAAAAAGGAATATGCCTCAAGTAAAACCTGAAGCATTTAGCTTAAAACATTGAAGGAGCTTATGGGGAAGCAGGGTGGGAAACAAGCCTCAGGCATCATTAGGTTGGATCACCTCTGAAGCCAGTGAGGAGACCTTCAAAGTTTCAAAGTAAGGGACCGAGGCAGAGTGTTGCCAGAGGGAATTGTGAAACCCCTCTCCTCCCATTCATATGTTGAAGCTCTAACCCAGTGAGACAATGTTTGGAGGTAGGACTTTTAAGGAAGTAGTTAAGGCTAAATGAGGTCGTGAGGGTGGGGTCCTAATCCAATAGGACTGGAGTCAGGTAAAGAGACAAGGAGTGTGTGTGCACTGGGAAAAGGTTACCTGAGGAAGCGGCAAAGGGGTTGCCGTCTGTAAGCCATCAAACGGTCTCACCAGAAACGGCGCTGCCAGCGTCTTGATCTTCGACTTCCACGCTTCAGAACTGTGGAAAAAAAAATAAAGTTTCTGTTGTTGAAGCTTCCCAGTCTGTGGTATTTTGTTGAGACTGTCCTAGCAGACAAAGACATAGAGTTTAACATTTGGTTTAGGGCATTTCTTGGTTCTTTTTTTTTTTTTCCTTCAAGATTTTATTTATTGATTTGAGAGAGAGAGAGAGAGAGAGAGAGAGCATGTGCATGCACCTGAACAGGGGGACAGGCAGAGGGAAAGAGAGAAGCAGACTCCCTGCTGAGCAGGGAGCCCTACTGCTGCTCAATCCTTGGACCCTGGGGGATGACCTGAACCCAAGGCAGGTGCTTAACCAACTGCACCACCCAGACACCCCAAATATTTCTTGGTTCTTACTAAAGAATGGACTTCAGAATAGTCATATCTTAAAATAATGGAATTGTTCTTACCCCTTCAAGCTTTGCTTCTGCATTTAAACAGCGACTCCATTGCTGTTACTTAGTATGATAACCTGATATTGAGCACCCCCATTCATATTTACAGTATGTTTCCTTTTTTTTATTTTAGATTTTATTTATGTATTTGACACAGAGAGAGCACAAGCAGAGGGAGAGGCAGAGGAAGAGGGAGAAGCAGTTTCCCCGAAGAGCCACCCAGGATCATATAGGAGTATGCTAACTTCCATATAAATATTCAGAAGTCACGCTGAGTGATTTCAGTAAAATGACCTAATAATAAACATAATAACAATAAAGTTAATACAACAGTAACATCATTAACACCGAGTACTTATAATGTAGCAGACACCACTCTAAGTGCTCCTCAGGTATTGATTCATTTAACCCTCAAACAATCACATCAAGTAGTTACTATTTTTATGCCCATTTCACAGACGAGGAAACCAAGCACAGGAAGGCTAAGTAACCTGCCCCCAGGGGTTTTATAGCTATGAACTGAGGCTGATAAACTGGAATTGATGTAATACCTAGATATCGATCAATATATTAACATTCTAATATTAATTTGACATTGCCATTTGACAATGCATTGAGGACAATTTGTTTATTTTCAGATGCAACTCAAAATGTAAGTAGAATATAAGTTCTGTGATGAAACTAAGTGTTAACACCAGGTGCTGTGTGAGTCAAAGGCAGGTTGTATTTGGCTTCAAACTACACTCAAGCTTTCCTTACCTCTCTCCACTCCATTATCACCGAAGAGAAAACATATTACACTAAAATTTGCAGATATCTGAGCAAACTTTCTCATAAGATTCTAATATCTGAACCAAAAATGGAGTTTCTTGACCCTACAAAGCTGAGAGCTACCCTTTGGTCCCTGGAGGGCCACTCTTTACAGCTCTGTTTGAATTGTCTGCTGATCTTTCCTGGACATCTCTATTTTATTCTCTAACTCAACACTGTCTGTATTATTTTTATTGCAAATCTGAACTCTGCTTCTGGGCCAAGACCCTGTCAAGTTATACTCTAGATTGAGTTTTCTTCACCTGCTTGCATAAACTTTGAAAAATAGAGAACAAAAATCTTCCTTTCTCTTTTCCTTGTTGCATAGTCCCTTACAGGATAGATAAATTACAGTGTTACACACATCAAAGATCCTCAATAAACTGAGCTATAGGAAAATTATTTTTGGCATCATTCCCAGAATTAACCACAAAATTTACTTTTATATAGGACTGGTACAAATGGTCATGGTAGAATCCACAAGGAGGTTTAAGGGAAAGGGGAAGGAACTTCTGTGAACAATTCCCTAACGTAGAGGTTAAGACTGTTAAGTGTGCATTGCTCTGGAGAAAGGGTCGTTTAGCAATTAAATAGTTAAACCTTGAGTGAATGCAGGCAGCAGCTGGAAGAAGCGTTTCTAGTGCAAGGCAGGAAGCGGGGAGTCAGTGACTTCTGCTGGCAGGAAGGAGTAGAGAAGGCGGAGGGAGAGCAGAGCAGGGCACCGGGTTTTTAGTTGTTCTCAGCCTGGAAGACTTTCTTGCACAGTTTGGAACCAGATATAGGCCAGAAAACTACTCCTGTGGCTGCACAAAGGATGAAAAGGTGCTGACTGCACATGGAGAGAAGCCAAAGTCGGGAGATACAGGCATTGTGATCAGAATACATTTGGAACTTTCAGATCTGAATGGAACTACACGAGAGTAGGAAGTGAGATGCCTAGACATCTAGAAATACTGTTGATAAGGCCCTCTTAAGTAATAGACATAATACCTAACATTTATTTAGCCATTTTTACATGCGAAGAACTATATTGTCTCATATTTGTTATCCCATTTATGTCTCAAGAACCCAATGAGGAATGTGCCTGTTTTCGAAATTATTCCTCATTTTATAAATGAGCAAACTGAGGCTTTGTAGGTTAAATCATTTGCCCAAGGTTATAAATTTAAAGCTTGACCCTGTCAAAGTACAAATTTTTACGTGATCTCTATACAAACATATAATGTGGAAGATTTACTTACCTCATTTATGAGAGAACCAGCTGTTTCAAAGGGGAGGATCTAAGATTATGTGTGTGTGTGTGTGTGTGTGTGTGTGTGTGCGCGTGCGTGCGCATGTCTCATCAGTGGAAGAAAAGGATGCCGGACAAGATTGCAAAAGATACAGAATAGAAAACTGACTAATGTTCCACAGAGCAATAAAACCAAACATTCAGGGTTATTTTCTATGGGACATAAATCATTTTTATCTCTATAGGACAAAAATAAGTTGCAATGTAACAATCTTCTAGACATTATCTACTTTCTTTTTTTTTTTTTTTGAGAAGTTTTTTTAAAATTTATTTTTTATTTATTTTCAGCATAACAGTATTCATTATTTTTGCACCACACCCAGTGCTCCATGCAATCCGTGCCCTCTCTAATACCCACCAGCTGGTTCCCCCAACCTCCCACCCCCTACCCCTTCAAAACCCTCAGACTTTTTTTTTTTTAAGATTTTATTTATTTATTTGTCAGAGAGAGAGCGAGCGAGAGCGAGCACAGGCAGACAGAGTGGCAGGCAGAGTCAGAGGGAGAAGCAGGCTCCCTGCTGAGCAAGGAGTCCGATGTGGGACTCGATCCCAGGACGCTAGGATCATGACCCGAGCTGAAGGCAGCTGCTTAACCAACTGAGCCACCCAGGCGTCCCCCCTCAGATGGTTTTTCAGAGTCCATAGTCTCTCATGGTTCACCTCCCCTTCCAATTTCCCCGAACATTATCTACTTTCTGGAGGGTTTTTCCGAAACATAGTTGGTACATAATGTTACATTAGTTTTAAGTGTACAGCATAGTGATTTGACAAGTCTGTATGTTATGCTGGGCTCACAAGTATGGCTACCATCTGTCACCATACAACACTGTTTCAATACTATTCACTGTATTTCCCATGTTGTACCTTTTATCTCTGGGATTTACTCATCCTATAACTAGAAGCCTGTATCTCCCACACCCTCTCACCCATTTTGCTCATACCCCACCCCACTCCCCTCTGGCAACCATCAGTTTGTTCTCCACTAACATCTACTTTTAAAGACTTGGAGCCCTAATTAATAAAACATAACAGATCAAACAAAATTATATCCCTGAGGTAATAGACAAGGTTGTCTACAGCAGTACCTAATAGAACTTTCCATGGTGTTGAAAATGTTCTTATAGTTGCGTGTCCAGTCAAGTTGCCACAAGCCACATATGGCTATGAAGGACTAGAAATGTGACTACTGGAGAAACTTTAATTAACTTAAATTGAGAGTCACACATGATTAGTGACTACTGTACTGGATTGTGCTAGATGACACAGCTCGAAGACTTAGAGCACAGTTTACAGAGTCCCTGCGTGACTCAAGTGCCGGTAAATTTTTAGAAGCACTGTTATTGGTGATACGGACAAACAGTGTTTGCTGCCCACATTTTGAAAAATGCTGTTCAAATCCATGCCCTTCTAGAAACCACTTTCTGTAAGAGGAAAAGGTGGTAGTATAGATCCCATTTAAGGGATGGGTAATAGAGAGTCAACTGCTGACGGCAATACAATTAGTCAGTGGTAAAAGTGGGATTCTGGCCCAAGTGTGCCTGGTTGAAAGGCTGAAATCTCAAATGGCCTACAGAGACTGAATAGGTCAAACAGAGGGATCTAGTGGTTTGGTTATAAAGCAACTAGTCAAGATTCAGTTGATTTGGGTCCAGAATTTCCAGATCTTATAAATTTTCAGAAAATCCATAGTTCTGGACTTTTATGTGAGACAATCTTGATTTTTAAAACCCTGTATGGACCAGGGTGCCTAGGGGGCTCAGTCAGTTAAGCATCCAACTTTTGATTTCTGCTCAGGTCAGGATCTCAGGGTCTTGAAAGGGGGCCTGCACTGGGCTCCATGCTCAATGGGAAGTCTACTCGGGATTCTCCCTCTCCCTCTGCCCCTCCCACCACAGGCATGCACACTCTCTCTATATAAATAAATTAATAGATCTGAAAAAAACAAAACCAAAAACCTGCATGGACCAACACAAAAACAAGTTTGTGGTCCTAAGATGGGCCATAAACCACCATTTTTCAACCCTGGTTAGATCGACAATGTAAAAGTTTTCTTCTTTTCACCTCACTGCTTCTACAGGGAACTGAAAACAGGGATTTGGTCTTTCCAGACCTTTCTAGGCAGAGTCAAGGGTTTCTCACAGCAATATGACCCTTTCAGTATTTGTCACATATGGCTAAACGGTTATTTACATGTTTCTCTTTTTGGCGAGAATGCTAGTCCCTGGAGGAGAGGGACATCTACTCAGCTATCTATTGCCAGCACAACGCCTAGCAAAGAGAAAGCATTTCATACATGTTGCTGAATGAGTGTGCATAAAAATGAGAAGCTTAGACAGAGTTGCTATGGCCCATTTCTTTTTTCACTTTAAACTTCTGTGGGCCAAAGGGATTCATTTCCTTATTGTTGTTCTGTTTTGTTTTGTTTTAAAGATTGTATTTATTTATTTGACAGAGAGAGAGAGGTCATAGGTAGCAGAGAGGCAGGCAGAGAGCGTGGGGGTGGGGAGGGGAAGCAGGCTCCCCGCAGAGCAGAGAGCCTGATGTGGGCCTTGATCCCAGGACTCCAAGACCACAACCTGAGCCGAGAGCAGAGGCCCAACCCACTGAGCCACCCAGGCGCCCTGTTCTGTTCTTTTTAAACCTAGGCTCGGGCTTCCACACAAGTATTACACACAGTAATTCAAAAATAATCTCAAAATAATCATGGCTACCATCTTCAGTGGCTCAGT
The DNA here is from genome assembly GCF_009829155.1 of Mustela erminea. Classification (NCBI taxonomy): domain Eukaryota; kingdom Metazoa; phylum Chordata; class Mammalia; order Carnivora; family Mustelidae; genus Mustela; species Mustela erminea. Next base: position 118,176,928 of record NC_045614.1, on the reverse strand, counting down.
TGGTTAAGCACCTGCCTTGGGCTCAAGTCATGATCCCAGGGTCCTGGAACTGATTCCTCCATAGTCCTGCTATGTCCTGAGTCCTGCTCAGTCCGGAGCCTGCTTCTCCCTCTGCCTGCCACTCCCCCTGCTTGTGTGCTCTCTCTCTCTCTCTCTCTCTCTCTGACAAATAAATAAAATCTTTAAAAAAAAAAAAAAGCTACGATTTTTTTTAAAGCACATTATGCAAAAGATTCTTTCTCTATATGATCTTATTTAATCCCTCCAGTAACCCAAGGAAGTTAACACTATCACCTCTATTTTACTGACGAGGAAACAGATTCAAAATTGTTAAGTAAATTGCCTGAGCTCACACAGCTCTCAACTCTATTGCCTCTAGTATTCATGCTCTGAGTTCTGCTCAGCAGCTCCCACTCTACTCTTTTTTAAAAGATTTTATTTATTTATTTGAGAGAGAGAGAGAGCAAGAGAGAAAGCAAGAGAGAGAGAGCATGAGCAGGGTGAGGAGCAGAGGGAGAAGCAGGAGGTCTGGGTCTCTTAGTAGGAGAGCCTGCCAGAATGGAGCAAACCAGGCAACTGGGCCGTGGAGGTGCAGCGCTGGTGTCCGTGGAACAAAACGGGTGGTCTGAGCAGGCTTGCTGCCAGAAGAGCTAGAATGAAGAACCCAAAGCTCAAAGCCAGAAAGAATCTGTGAGGGATGGGAACTTAGGGAGGGGCGGATTGTGTGGGCATCAGAGTCATACAGGTTCTCTTTGCATGGGCTCTGAAGCCTAATACTTGGGGAAATCCCAGGAAGGGAAAAATACTGTAATATCCCAGGGTGGTGCCAGGTGCCAAAGCAGGGCTCCATTGATAGTCATTGACCAATTAACTGTCACAGATGTGACCATAAGAGATTCACTTATGGATGTTTCTTACCCTTAAAATTCAAGCAAAACAGGGCGCCTGGGTGGCTCAGTCTGTTAAGCATGTGCCTTCTGCTCAAGTCATGATCCCAGGGTCCTGGGATCAAGTCTCTCATCAGCCTCCCCGGGGGGTCTGTGTGTCTCCATCTCCCTCTCTGTCCCTCCCTCCTGCTCAAACACATGCATTCTCTCTCTCTCTCTCAAATAAGTAAATAAGAAACACCTGGGTGGCTCAGTCATTAAGCGTCTGCCTTCAGCTCTGGTCATGATCTAAGGGTCTTGGGATCAAGTTCCACATAGGGCTCCTGCTCAGTAGGGAGCCTGCCTCTCCCTCTGCCCTCCCCTCTGCTTGTGTGCCTTCTCTCTCCCTGTCTCTCTCAAATAAACAAGTAAATAAATAAAATCTTTCAAATAAGTAAATTAAATCTTGACCAAAAAATTCAAGCAAAACAAAGGTTCAGAAAATTTGAGAACACTAATGCAACCCAGTGGATATTTCGAATTGTATTTTTTCCTCCTCCCTCCCCATTTCCCACACCAGCAGTCCCCACTCCATGAAGACATTAACCATTCAACATATATTTATCCACTCATTTGTTGTTGGTGGTTTTTAAAGAATTTATTTATTTATTTGACAGAGAGATCACAAGTAGGCAGAGCGGCAGGCAGAGAGAGAGAGAGAGGGAAGGAAGCAGGCTCCCTGCTGAGCAGAGAGCCCGATGCGGGGCTCCATCCCAGGACCCTGGGATCATGACCTGAGCTGAAGGCGGAGGCTTTAACCCACTGAGCCACCCACGTGCCCCTAGGCACTCATTTGTTTTAGGAATCAAACTGAAGGGGCACCTGGGTGGCTCAGTGGGTTAAGCCTCTGCCTTCAGCTCAGGTCATGATCTCAGGGTCCTGGGATGGAGCCCCGCATCGGGCTCTCTGCTCAGCAGGGAGCCTGCTTCCCCCTCTATCTCTGCGTGCTTGTGATCTCTCTCTCTCTGCATCAAATAAATAAATAAAATCTTAAAAAAAAAAAAAAGGAGAATCAGACTGAAATCCATTTGCACACTCCATGAAATGGTGTTTGCTTTCAAGGAGAACATAACAGAGCTGGGGAAGTTCCAAAGCAGAAATTCCAAAATGACCAAAGGCGAGAGAATGACCTCCAGGGGTGTGGACTCTGAGTCGTGGGACTGTGGTGGAGACTCAGGAAAGTGGTAAGACTCAGGCCCTTGAAGTGAGGAAAGGAGTGCACCATGTGAATGGAGACAGAATTTTCCATCAGACTCCATACCAAAAGGGCACACGATTTGAAGCTTGAAAAGAGGTATGCTACAATCTGACACACTTGGTACAACTTTATGGTATCTTCTGCTCAAGAAGTGGTTCAGGCTGAAAATAGAATGTGTCTCCCCAAAGAGGTAAATATATTTGATCATCAAATTCACAGAGAATCTAAGAGATTCTAAGGGTGTTTGAGGACAAGATATATTTCTGATCCTCTATGGTTGGCATCCTCAAGGCAAGCATGCTCAAGAACAAAAAGTCCCTGTATCTAATATAAACATGTTTTCAGTATTTGCTCAGACATAAAATGACTTCAGCATTTTGCAAAGGATTTCCTTAGAAAACAACTTTTGCTCAATGTTTTTAATTTCATCTGAAATGTAAATAAACGAATTTCAATGACAACAAAACATACATCTTAAGAGTATACAATAGTAAGAACTTATTTTGAAATGAAAGAGCCACCAACAGAAATAGAATATCGAAGCGCAGGGGAGAGCTTGATTTTCTAATATTAGATTGAGTGCATTTCTTTCTTTCTTTTTTTTTTTTAAAGATTTTATTTATTTATTTGACAGACAGAGATCACAAGTAGGCAGAGAGGCAGGCTGAAAGAGAGAGAGGAAGAAGCAGGCTCCCTCTGAGCAGAGAGCCCGATGTGGGACTCGATCCCAGGACCCTGGGATCATGACCCGAGCCGAAGGCAGCGGCTTAACCCACTGAGCCACCCAGGCGCCCCAGATTGAATGCATTTCAAAACAGAATGAAATTCAGCTTAACTATAATGGGGTTTCTCCTCAACCCAGAATGATTTACTTATTGCTGCCACAAAATGAAAACATGTTTGTTAATGTGTAAAGTTGTAAAACTTACACTTGTATGGATAGAAAACTTAGAATTAGCATGATGTGACAGATCTATCCCATTTGAAACATATTAATTAAACATGTGGATAGGTAACCTCAAGTATTATTTCTTTTTTTAAAAAGATTTAATTAATTTATTTATTTGACAGAGAGAGATCACAAGTAGGCAGAGAGGCAGACAGAGAGAGCGAGAGAGAGAGGAGGAAGCAGGCTCCCTGCTGAGCAAAGAGCCCAATGTGGGGATCGATCCAAGGACCCCGAGATCATGACCCGAGCCAAAGGCAGAGGCTTAACCCACTGAGCCACCCAAGCGCCCCATCAAGTATTATTTCTTAAGACATTTTAAAAAATCAACCGCTTTATAAGGGACGTGAAATATTCCCTTTTTGAACAGATCCCAGATTTTCGCATGCCTGCCTTTGAGCCAAACTAGCTTTTCCTATCGACTTTACCAAGATGATTTTATGAAATACAACCACGCCTCACATTTTTTTCCCAGAAAAAAAAAAAAACCAAAACCTGTGGCATATATAAATGTCTATGTGCAGTTTTTGAACAAATCCTGTCTTTTAAGGCAGAGCTGCAAGGACAAGGGAGGGGAGAGTTCTTTTCCGTACTGTGAAGTTTGGTTCTCTGTGAAATAGAATTTCATCAAACTGAATGTGTTATGAATTTTAAATATATTTGATGCTAAAAGGGAAAAAATAAGCATGCTGTCCTTTCTTGTAGGCTTGTCTTTAGCTGTGTCTGGTCATTACCTTGGCAACCCTTACAAATGGCCACTGACGTCAAGAAAAGAGGAAAAACACTGCTGAGAGCATACATTCCATACATTAGAGATCATTCTGAGGACTTCGAATTCTTAGGCTCATATAGGCACTACATGGCTTTAAGAGGAGCACAAGCAATCCTCCACTTACAAACATTCTTCATAAACTTATTAAGGTTGTGAGATCTGAAAAGATCATCTCTCAGTTTTTAATTTAAGCAAAATACAATTCAGTTACTCACTTGGGTGTTGTGTCTCACAGTAGCTGTCAAATCCATAAAAAAGTGGGGGCCTGGCAAGTCTCAAAAACAAATGGAAGCTGCCCATTGCTTCTGAAAGTATTTTTCCCCAGTATTTTAGTATGAAAAATTTCAAACATAGGAATTCGAAAGAATTTTACAGTGGACACCTGTACATTGATCACCCAGAGTCATTACCATTCTACTCTACTGGCCCTATCACATACATATTCATCTACTCTCTATCCATCCATCCACCCATCCATCCATCCATCCATATATTGGTCCTTTTGTCCTACCTTAAGCCATCTGTTTTTTGATATAAACATCAAAATTGCAGGCACGAGTATACTTCCTAAATAGTTCATCATGCATATCATTAACTATAGTTCAATATTTCTTTTGATTTAACATTTACAAACAATGAAATGCACAAATTTTAAATGTACATTTGCTGAGTTTTAAAAAATGCATATAAAAAATAAAAAATGCCTATAAATTTCTATCAAGACGTAAAACACCACTATCAACCTATTCAGTTCCCATATGCCTCTTCCCATTCAATCCCAACCCAACCATCCTCCCTATTTCGGAAAGTATTTTTTAGAGCTTTCCTTTAGGGCTTATTACTACTTCTTCTTCCTCCTCTTCTTCTTCTTCTTCTTCTTCTTCTTCTTCTTCTTCTTCTTCTTCTTCTTCTCCTTCTTCTCCTTCTTCTCCATCTTCTTCTTTTAACTTCTTCTTTTTTAAAGATTGATATATTTATTTAGCCTGCGAGCAAGGAGGGGAGGAGCAGAGGGGGAGTGGGAGGGAGCCCCAAGCCGACTCCGTGCTGAGCCGGATGTGGAGCTTGATCTCACGCCCCTGAGATCATGACCCTGAGATCAACTCTGAGATCAGGACCTGAGCCAAGACCAAGAGTCAGTTGCTTAACTGACCATAGCACCCAGGCACCCTAAGAGCTTATTACTTCTAAGAGTCTCCTCCCTTGCACTGTCCCAAGGACTTCATTTATCCCTCAAACTGCAAGTTTACATGTTCAGTGACATTTAATATTAGTGTGGCCAGCATTTACTTCTGCTCTGTTCTAGCGTTCCCCCTACTCCAACCATGTATTCATAATGCCCCATTTTCAGGGACAAAGGCAAAATCAAAACAGGCTGCATAATTCTCGAGGCCCAATAAAAATGAAAATGCAAGACCCTTGTTCAATATTAAGAATTCCAAGATGGTGGGGTGCCTGGGTGGCGCAGTCGGTTGAGCATCTGACTCTTGGTTTTGGCTCACATTGTGATCTCAAGGTTGTGAGATCTAGCCCTGTGTCCAGCTCTGCACTCTGCACTGTCTGCTTAAAACTCTCTCTCCCTCTCCCTCTGCCTCTCCCCTCCATTCTCTCTTGAATAAATAAATAAATCTTTTTTTACACATATTAAAACATTTATTAAGGTGATAAAAATACAGAGATTTTTTTCTCATATATATTTTTTTAATTTTTTAAGGAATTTAAAAAAATTTTTTATTTTTATAAACATAATATATTTTTAACCCCCGGGGTACAGGTATGTGAATCGCCAGGTTTACACACTTCAGAGCACTCACCATAGCACATACCCTCCCCAATGTCCATAAAAAATATGGAACGCTTCATGAATTTGTGTGTCATCCTTGCGCAGGGGCCATGCTAATCTTCTCTGTATCGTTCCAATTTTAGTATATGTGCTGCCGAAGCGAGCGCTAAATAAATAAATCTTAAAAAAATAATTTCAAGATGGTGACAATAGGGCATTAAACTAAGTTGCACAGGTTGTACACTCATGAAGATGGCCTTGGTCAAAATATTTAACAACTGCTAAGAGGTGGCCCAGTTGATCAAATTGTAGGCCGGCCATAGCAGTCAAGGCGGGTTGTAGAGTTTCTCTTTTAGTAATGAAGAGGGGAGATTCAGGGGATGTGGCATGTGCCAAGGTAATGGGCAGCAGACAGGTCCTAGGGGATTCCAGCAGTGGTTATATAACAAATATATAAGGATGTATCAGGATTTCAGCCTTTGGGGATGGCCCCACTGGTGTCCACTGACTGATCAGCCCAGGCCCTAGTAAGTGAATCTGACAGCTTTTCTTGCAGGCCATGCCCCTGAATAAGTCATGAAGGAGGTTTTAACCCAAGCTGGACTATGAGTTTTTTATTTGGAGCTGCAGAAACAGTACGTTCCCATCTCCCCCTTCCAGGTCCCCACTATGTAGAGCATTTTTACAAGAGGACCAAACCAGGATTTTTCGTGGTACTGATTACTTTCTTTAGGATCTCTATATATGCTCTTCTTATTTTCTTAAATAGATTTTATTTTTATTTTTCTTAAGATTTTATTTATTTATTTGAGAGGGAGAGAGAATGAGAGAGAGAAAGAGAAGAGAGCATAAGTTGGGAGAGGCAGAGGGACAAGCAGGCTCCAGCTGAGCAGGGAGCCTGATATAGGAATCAGTCCTAGGACCCTGAGATTGTGAACTGAGCCAAAGGCAGAGGCTTAACCGACTGAGCCACCCAGGCATGATTAGACCTTATTTTTAGGGCAGTTTTAGGTTCTCAGCAAAACTGAGCAGAAAGTACAGAGAGTTCCCATATGAGGTATATGGGTATATCCTCCTCCAACACATGGATAGTCTCCTCCACTGTCAGCATCACAAACTGGAAGGATAAATTTGTTGCCATCCTTGAACCCACATTATGACCTCAAGTCCATAGTTTACATGAGGGTTCACACTTGGTGTTGTACATTCTCTTGAGTGTTGACAAATGTCTATTGGCACATACCCACCATTATAGCATTGCACAAAATAGTTTCACTGACCTAAAAATCTACGTCCTACCTGTTTGTCCCTTCCTCCCACCGCTGGCAACCACTGATCCTTTCACTATCTCCATAGTTTAACCATAGCCAGAAAGTCATATAGCTGGGATCACACAGGATGTTATCTTTTCATATTGGCTTTTTTCACTTAGCAAGATGCATTTAAGGTTCTTCTATTTTTTCATGGCTAAATAGCTCATTTCTTCTTAGCGCTGAGTAAATTCCATTGTCTAAACGTACCACAGTTGACTTACGCATTTACCTACTGAAGCACATTTTGGTTACTTTCAGGTTTTGGCAATTATGACTAAAACTGCTATAAACATCTGTGTGCAAGTTTTGTGTAGACTTAAGTTTCAACTTATTTTGGTGAATTTGAAAGAGCACAATGGCTGGGTCATATGGTAAGTATATACTCAGGTTTGTTAGAAACAATGAAATTGTCTCCCAAAGTGGCTGCACCATTTTGCATTCTTACCCGCAGCCGTGAGAGTCCCTTTTGCTCCCTAGCCCTCTCAACATTTGCTGATGGCTGTGTTTTGGAGTTTGGCCGTTCTGACGAGTATGTAGTAATTTCTTGTTTTGTTGTTGTTGTTGCTTTTTATTTTAGAGGGAGGGGAGGAACAGGAGGGGAGGGAGAGAGAATCTCGAGCAGACACTCCGCCAAATGCAGAGCCTGACACAGGGCTCAATCTCACAATCCTGAGATCATGACCTGAACTGAAACCAAGAGTTTAACTGTTTAGCTGACTGAGCCATCAAGGTGCCCCATGATGTCTTGTTTTAATTTGTAATTCTCTAATGACATATGATGTTCAGCATCTCTTCATATGCTTGTTTGCCATCTGTATATCTTTTTTTTTCTTTGAAAAAATGTTATGGGCCTTTTGGATAGGAATAGGCATTTATTTGCCAAGAGGATGATCCCCTCATACTTCTACTGGAATCAACACAGAGCCTCCTCTTTGCTAATTCTGTTTGATCCCTGCGCTTGTTGTCTGTGGTGATGAAACCTGGCCTACTCAGCACCACGTAGGGGTCCAGGCCATGGATACCTGAGCTTATAGCATACTTGATTCTGAGATCAATGTGTTCTTGGATCCCAAACCAAAGTTTCTAGCATCTGAGAAGTTATTTTTCTTGACTCATACACTCATGCCTTTAGACTTTCCTTTGGAATTTCTTCTGCATTGGCCCCACGGACCGTGCAATCTTTTCATTTGTCCTGATCCCCAAGGGTCTGATGGTATATCTAGCTTTGGAGAACACAGGGCTCTACCACTGCTCTAGCACTATGGCTGCCAGGATCAGTCTGTCTCCACTCTCTCAACACAGACATTGTGGCATGCAGGGTTCCCACATGGGGTTCTCTTTTTTCAACCTGATCCTGTGCTGTGATGGAGAATGGGGTAAATGTCTGTATACCTTCTTTGGTGATACAGGCTGCTCAGGACTTTTGCCCACTTTTTTAAATCAAGTTGTTTGTGTTTCTTTATTCTTTTTTTCTCTCTTTTTTAAAAAAAGATCTATTTATTTATTTATTTATTTGACAGCCGGAGATCACAAGTAGGCAGAGAGGAGGCGGAGGGGTGGGGAAGCAGGCTCCCTGCTGAGCAGAGAGCCCGATGCGGCTCGATCCCAGGACCCTGAGATAACGACCTGAGCTGAAGGCAGAGGCCTAACCCACTGAGCCACCCAGGCGTCCCTCTTATTATTGGAATTTAAAGGTTCTATGTATATTTTGGATAATAGAGGTTTTTTTTTTTAATCAAATTTGTCTTTTACAAAACATTTCTCCCCGTCTGCAGTGTGTCCTCTCATTCTCTTCACAACATCTTTCACAGGAGCATTATCCACTTTTTTCATTCAAAAAATAACCTATTTGGGATGCCTGGGTGGCTCAGTTGGTTAAGTGTCTGCCTTCGGCTCAGGTCATGATCCCAAAGTCCTGGGATCAGGTCCTGTGTTGGGGAGCAGGAAGCCCACTTCTCCCTCTGCCCCTCCAGGTTGGTGCACAAATGCGCACTCAATCTCTCTCTCTCTGACAAATAAATAAGTAAAATCGTAAAACAAAAAAAGAAATACCCTATTCAACTTAGGGGACGACTCAGTAGTAAAGAAGACCCCTGCCTTCATGAAGCCTACACTTGAACAGAGAAAATGAGAAAGAAATGAAGGAATAAACATGTAACAGGCATTTAAGTTGAGATAGCTGCTGGGAAGAAATGTAAACAGGGTACTGGGTTAGACTGTGGAGACCTGCTGGGGCCAAAAGTAGAATAGACCCTAGTAGGAGTAAGAGGGGGGTGAGGAAAACAATTAGCAGTCTACTGGAGTCATACAGGAAAGAGACGGGCATGATCTGGAATGGAAGCCGTGGAGGTGACAAGAAGTATCCAGATTCTGGACACTTGTTCAAAGTGGAGCTGACAGAGCTTGCTCATGGACTGGCTGTAAGAGAAGTAAACGATTCAGGGATGAAAGCTAGGTTGGGGCCTGAGTAACCAAGTGAATGGTAGTAAAACTGGAGGGGAGTGGGAAAGGAACCCATTAGGAGGGGACCAGGCTGCAGCGGGGGAAAAATCAAGTTAAAGTTCAGGTGGTGGTGATGTCCAAGTAGGCTACTGAGACTCAGCTCGAAAAGTTAGGATCGGAGCTTACAAACTTGGGGTTTACAATATAACAGTGTGCTGGATTTCTTTATAGGCCTTCCAAATTCTTTCTCCCTGCCTGTCCACTCTTCTTTCTGCCTCCATACTGACTAACCAGTATGGATTATGTGGATGGACTCCAAACTTCTGGTTTGGGTTAGATTCAGGTCAGAAGGGAGGAGAGTAAGATGGGGTAGTTCATTCCCCCAACACCCTCCCTGCACTTTTCCCTCAATTGCCTGAGTCCCTCCATGAAAATACATGACTTGTCAGGCAGGTCACACAACCGTCTCTCTCCCATGCTGTAGTACTCCCTCCCTTCACCCCTGCAGGACTATGGTTGGGACAGCTCCTCCCCTCACTAGCTTCAGAGTAATGATATCTTTACACTTTCTAAAAAATTTTTATTTATTTGAGATACAGATTGAAAGAATGAGAGAGCAGAGAGCACAGAGCCAGGGGCAGGGTGGGAGGCAGAAGGGCCGCCGGAGACACAGCCCGCTGAGCAGGGAGCTGGAGAGGCAGGGCTCAATCCCAGGACCCTGGGATCGTGACCTGAGCAGAAGGCAGAGGTTTAGCCAAATGAGCCACCAGGTGCCCCATCCTTACGCTTTTATAAACACTCCTTTAGTGGACCCTGCTTCAATTACCTTAATTTGAATGTCCCATCTGTTTCCTGTCGGTGCCTTGACTGAATTTAAAAACAGAGATTGGATGAGATCACTTAGGGAGTAAGAAGAGATAGAAAAGAAAAGAGACTTGAGGACTGACTCTTACATGGGGGCTGGAAAGAGGAGGTGAGTTCCACAAGGGGGAGGTCATTGACAGGGGAAGAAAATCAGTAACATGTGGTGGCTCAGTGAAGACAGGCTCAAGAAAGAGTCCTTCTGAAGTGGCCCAAGGCACCGTTTACCTGGCACTCCCAGAATCTCTTGTTGCCCTCACTTACCATTCCTGACTCTTTTTTGCCTCTCTGGTGTCTTGAAATTGTTTTGTAATTTGACTTCTGACATCCCCAGATCAACCCATTTGTTGTATGTATCTCAGCCCTGAAAGATGTGGTTTTGAGTTTTCCTGGGAGGCTCTCAGCTGCACAAATCTACAGATGCTTTAAATGCAGAGGGAGAGGGAAGTGGATAGGCACTGCCAAGGAGTTCATACACAAGCGCACACACAATTATTCTACACGTATCTCAGGTACTGTGCTGTGAATATGGCCAAAGCAGAAGTGGTTTCATATGGACCACTGATGTTAGTACCTAACCTAACATTCAGTACATGGTGGCAACGCGACAGAATTTTTTTTTTAATTTTTAATTTTTTATAAACATATATTTTTATCCCTAGGGGTACAGGTCTGTGAATCGCCAGGTTTACACACTTCACAGCACTCACCAAAGCACATACCCTCCCCAATGTCCATAACCCCATCCCCCGAGACAGATTTTTTTTTTTTTAAGATTTTATTTATTTATTTGTCAGAGAGCGCACAAGCAGAGGGAGCAACAGGTAGAGGGAGAAGCAGGTTCCCAGCTGAGCAAGGAGCCTGATGTGGGACTCGATTTCAGCACCCTGGGATCATGACCCAAGCTGAAGGCAGTTGCTTAACAGACTGAGCCACCCAGGCGTCCCTCAACAGATTTTTTTTTTTTTTTTGATGAATAAATGCTTTTTTTTTTTTAAATGGCTTACTGTGATATGGTAAGTTTTTGGTGCATGAAACCTCCTTTATAGACTTGACAATGAATTCCTTGAATTGCTCTATTATAATATGGCCCCAATTATGCTTTTGTATATCCCATAATGCCTTGGTGTGAATGTTCTTTTATTTTTTTAAGCAGAATTGTATTGAGAAGATGACAACATAACTTCTGCAGACGTGAAGGCTACGGGTTTTGGTCCATTGGGCTCTAGGGCCATCACACAAATATATTAGTACTGTATGTGGAGGCCGAAAAAAATTAAGGCCATCCCACCTCAGGTTTAGCCTTAGCATAAGTACAGCCATCTTAGCTCCCGCAGCCATCTCAGACCCCTGTGCCCAAGGGCTGAACTTTCCCCAACTTTACTTTAGTTCCAGAGCCCTCCACCCTGCTTTAGTAAATGGAACCCATAAATACCCCTGCCTTAATTAATTAAGCTCAGGGTCCAGGTCCCTACTGCACTGTGTCAGGTATCCTTGGGCCCAAGCTTAAGCTTGTCGAATAAACTCTCGTGTGATTGCGTTGGTGTTGGCTCCTTGGGTGGTCTCTCAGATGCAAAAACTCGGGTATAACACTGTACTTTTAACAACCATCCTCTTTGTTTAAAGTATAAAACTGGGCGCCTGGGTGGCTCAGTGGGTTAAGCTGCTGCCTTCGGCTCAGGTCATGATCTCAGAGTCCTGGGATCGAGTCCCGCATCGGGCTCTCTGCTCAGCGGAGAGCCTGCTTCCCTCTCTCTCTCTCTCTGCCTGCCTCTCCATCTACTTGTGATTTCTCTCTGTCAAATAAATAAAACCTTTAAAAAAAAAAATAAAGTATAAAACTGCTCACCACTAATATCTTGCCATTCCCAGAAAGCATGCTTCTGGTAATTGGCAAGTTTTGGTAAAGGCTGTTTGCTATTTGCTGCCTCCATGTTAATGTGCTTGACTATTTCTTCAAGTCTCTTCATCCTATCCTGACTCAGGAGAGGTGAAAAACATCTCCCTCTTCTACAAAATGGAATTTGAATCCTGGCGGTGCCAACTGTAACTTTGTGTAAGTTTTCAACGGCTTTGAGTCTTAGTTTCTTTACCTATAAAATGAAATTCGTAGCACAATTGATCCTCAATATTTACAGATCCTGTATGTGCGAATTCATCTGCTTGCAAGGATTTGTTTGTAATCCCTGAATGATTACTCACAGCCCTTTTGGAGTCATTCGTGTACCTGTGAGGTCCAATGAACAATCTGAGTCACCTGACAGGCATGTTTCCAGTCAAGTTTAAACACGGTGATACTTTGCCTTCTGGCTTCAGACCACACTGTAAACAAGGAGTCTTTAGGTCTATTTTGGGCCACAGTTTTGCCTTTTTGTGATTTCTCTTGGTGACTTTGCCATTTAACATGACCCCCAAGCATAGCGGTGAGATGCTACCTGGTGTTCTCAAGCACGAGAAGGCTGCCACGTGCTCTACAGAAACAGACCTGTAGGTTCCATGAGCTTCATTCAGGCATGTGTTACAGCGCTATTGGCTCTGAGGTCAATGTTAATGAATCAACTATATATAGTAAATAAAACACCTTTAAACAGAAACACATAAAAACAAGATTATATATTAATCGATTGACGAAAATGTTGTGACCAGAGTGCACGGGAACGTAACCCTGTATTTTCTTTAGTAGCAATTGTTCAGTATTAACTAATCCAGTGTCTGCAAAGACTTCAAGAAAGATAGCTATGGGGCGCCTGGGTGGCTCAGTGGGTTAAGCTGCTGCCTTCGGCTCAGGTCATGATCTCAGGGTCCTGGGATCGAGTCCCACATCGGGCTCTCTGCTCAGCAGGGTGCCTGCTTCCTCCTCTCTCTCTGCCTGCCTCTCTGCCTACTTGTGATCTCTCTCTGTCAAATAAATAAAATCTTAAAAAAAAAAAAATTAAAAAAAAAAAAAAAGATAGCTAGGATTAGGCTGGTGGCCCACCTTAAAAACCTCACTTTAAGGTGGGCCACCAGCCTAATCCTAGCTATCTTTCTTAAAAACCTCACTTTAGGGACGCCTGGGTGGCTCAGTTGGTTAAGCAGCTGCCTTTGGCTCAGGTCATGATCCCAGCGTCCTGGGATCGAGTCCCACATCGGGCTCCTTGCTCAGCAGGGAGCCTGCTTCTCCCTCTGCCTCTGCCTGCCATTCTGTCTGCCTGTGCTCGCTCTCTCCCCCTCTCTCCCTCTGATAAATAAATAAAATCTTAAAAAAAAAAGCCTCACTTTAATTTAAGTACATCCTTTATTTAGTTAGTTCCTTTTTTAAGGAGATAGAAGTTTACTGAATACACTGCAAGGGAGGGGTAGGTAGGATAGCAGAGGAGGGGCTGTCTGCTGATTACCTCTTTAAAAAACTTATCTCCAGGGCATCTGGGTGACTCAGTTGTTAAGCATCTGCCTTGGGCTCAGGTCCTGATCCCAGGGGCCTGTGACCCAGCCCTGAACCAGGCCCCCTGCTCAGCGGGGAGTCTGCTTCTCCCCTCCCTCAGCTCCTCCTCACCGCACAGGCATTCTCTCTCTCTATCAAATAAATAAATAAAATTTAAAAAGAACTTATCTCCAACTACAGTTACATTCTGAGGTACCACGGATTAAGACTTCAGCATATAAGTTTGGGGGGACCCAATATAACCCATAGCACAGCCTATCCATCCATGACCAGGTTCTCCAGCCAGCCAAACTGGCCACACGGCATTCCCTGAAGTTTTCTTGCGCCTGGGCTTTTCTCACAAGATGACATCCTTACAGCATCCCCTATTTTTGCCTATTCAAGTGAAATCTGTCTTTCAAAGACCAGCATATTAGTGAGTACTCATCAAAGAGATAATTAGATAAAAATGAGGTCTTGAAGGTGAGCCCTAATCAAGGATTCATGTCCTTACCAGAAGAGGAAGTTTGGACACAGACATGTATAGACACAGAGGACAGACCATGTGAACACAGAGGTAGAAGATGGCTATCTACAAACCAAGGAGAGAAGCCTCAGAAGAAACTGACCCTATTGATCTTAAACTTCCCAGCCTCTCTGTTGTTCATAAGCTGCCCCGTTTATGGCATTTTGTTTTAACAGCTCAAATGGGTCTGAGACACCAGGCAAATGAATTTGGGTTGGATTCTGTAGTTAGTGTGAGCAACTAAACTTTTTAAAGGGGGTGATGTGACCCTTGCTGCCCTTTGGGAAAGGAAGCATCTTCTGAAGAGAATGAGCTAAAAAGAAGGCAGGAGGGATGCTGGGTAGATCAGTGCTGTTGGGGCTGATTCTTCCAGGTTTATGTCTTTATATTTGAGGCTTATATAATGTTGCATATTTTTAGGCTCTGATACAAAAGGATAGTAGTGGGACAAGAAGATCAGAGTCTGGGACAAGGCTGGGAGAATGCTCTAAGAAAACCGTTATGTTGCATCAGTTTTGGAAGCCTTTCACAATAGCATGTTGGACATTTTCAGTGGAGCCCTGAGGATGACAAAAGAATTTTGCAGCAGTGTTTGCTGAGCATAAGATGTGCTAATTCCAAGTGTGCCAAGAATATCATCAGGGATAGGAAATACTGAGACCCATCTCATGAATTACAGGAGATCTCTAGCAGGCATTCAACTGAGAGTCCTGAACTGATGTAGGCACCTGGACAAGAAGTAGCAACCTAAAACTTACTTTAATGTGTATTTTTCTACATCATTTTGTTTCTGGCCTTTTGGAGTCTGATCCCGGAAGGGAAAACCGGGTAATAAAAGTCAGAACTAGTAGCTGTGTTTGTCGTAAGGAGGGTAGAGTTCAGAGAGGCGCTGTAAGGCGATTCGGACAGGACATAGCAACTCACTGGGTCTGAGGGTACCGGGCAGTCACTGGGATGGCTGGGAATAACTCAGAGTTTGAGTTTTGGAAAAGCAGAATAAGTTCACTTTTGGACATGTCAGGTTTGAAGAACATTCCCAGCTGGGATGTGTGAATGCCAACGTCTAGCAGGCCAAGACTGGAATACGCAGATTTGAGAGCTATTTGGCAGATACAGTCAAAGGGATCAAGGATGTGTACTGTGAGAAAAGAAAGGTAGAGGCTATGCATAACCATTCCCAGGCTGCAGTATAAGGAAGTGAAGGCACAGGAGAGGTCAGAGGTAGGAGAGGAGAGCCCCGACACGGAAGCCACCAGGAGGAACGAGGGATATGGGTATCTTTGGAAAGAGATGGATAGATGAAAATATGTAGGAATGGGGTTAAAGCGAGGTGGTCAAGACAGATGAAATTGATTTCAGAGGAGTGAAAGGCCAGTTCATCTTGGAGAGCGAGAAAGGAATTAAGGAGAATAGAAAGTGTTTGGTAAATAAGCACCATAAGGAATGTAATAGGAAGTAAATAAAGCTGAACAAAAGACTGCTGAGCCCAGTGAGAATTCAGTAGATATTCAACAGCATAAAAGTGGAAGGAAAAATTCTGCAGTTTTTTGTGACATTTCCATTAACACTTCAAGCTATGTTAGTCAGTGCTTTTTCAGTTATAATTGATGGAAATCCCAACTCAAACTAGATTAGAGTCTAATGATAATCGATTGGCTTAAATAACAGCAAAGTTTGAAGAATGTCTAGAATTTCTTAAGACAGCTAAATCCAGGGCCTCAAACAATTGTCATCAAAAGTATGTTTCTCTCTGTTGTTTGGCTCTGCTTTCCTAGATAGCCACTGGCAGCCCCTAGAACATAGTCTACCTGTTTTAGTAAGCCCACACAAAAAGAGCCATCCTTTCCCAATTTTTCCCCCCAAATCCTGATATAGACTCTAATTGGCCCAGTTTGGGTAAGGTGCCCCCATGCTGGACCACTCACGGGGGCTTAGGGGCTGGGACAGTTTGATTGCCTGAATCTTAATTATAAACTCACCCTTAAAACCATGAATCCCATGGACCCAAAGTGGGGAAGGGGTGGGTTTTCAGAGGAATGCCAGTTAGGCAAAACAACCAGGTCCATTACAGACTGAGAACAGCAGTAGAGAAAATAGATAGTAGGGCCAGTTTCTTTCAGGATAGGTTAGGTTATGCTACAACAACAAACCTATAATCTCAAAGGCCTCAAACAATAAGCATTTATTTCTCCTGTTGCTACATCCACTGTAAGTCAGTTTGGGGCCACTTTCCCCACTTCAGAGAGTGTTGTTTGTCACATAGGCAAAAGGAAAGAGAATATGACAAAGGAAGCATTATCTCTTAAAGTTTCTACCTGGATGTATGACTCCTCAAAATTACTCACCTTTCATTGGCCAAAGTAGGGGAATGGAGAAGTATGATCCTACCAGGTACCTGGATGGAAGAGAACTGAAAGTTTTATAAATGGTCTGAATAATTACCCCAGGGACCCACCAAGTTTGGAATATTGGCAGAGAAACCAAGACATAAGAGAATCTAAAATGGTTGGAATGTTCTGGAGTGATGCAAGGAAGGAGAGCATCTGGGCAGCCCAGTAGATATTAAGGGACTGGAGAACAAAGGGAGATGGAAGATCTAGTTTGAAAAGGGTGAGAGAGTGGTAGAAAGCTAGGGGGTGAGATATTACTGTATCTCATTTCATAGCTGGTCACAGAGAAGTTCACTGCAGCTTGGTGAGCTAGACTAAACTGAAGCTGGGCCAGACTACTTTTGTGGACAGGTGCCAGGGATAAAGATCCAGCTGTTGGAACTGGAAGAATGTCCAGTCAAGCTGGCAGAATACAGTAGTCAGGCTCTATGTGAACCTATATAATTCAGGTTCCCAGTGAATGGTCAGCCACAGGATGGATGCAGCGCCAGGATCTAGACACAGGTAACATTCAGAGAGTTGAAACAACATAAAAGAGGTTTTCAGGGCCAGGAAGGTTGGTCACAGATAAAGCCCCAGCCTTGGATTGCAGTTTTAAAGGAGAGAGGTCAATTATTACAAAAAAAATTTAATAAACTTTTAAAAAGTGGGAGGAACACCTGGCTGGTTCAGTTGGATGAACATGCAACTCTTGATCTCAGGCACCATCCTGGGTATAGAGTTTACTGACAAAAAACAAAAATAAACTTAAAAAATAAATAAAGGAGATAGGTCAGGACCCATGGAGGTCTACAGGGACAGAATATTGTCCCAGGGACTAATGGGGAAGAGATGAAAAATATTTTTATTCTTTGGTAAATTTTTTGTAAGATTTATTTATTTACTTATTTATTTAAAATATTTCACTTATTTATTGGACACACACTTACACACACACACACACATCACAAGTAGGCATAGAGAGGGGGAAGCAGGCTCCCCACTGAGCAGAGAGCCCAGTGTGGGGCTTGATCCCAGGACCCTGGGACCATGACTGGAGCCAAAGGCAGAAGCTTAACCCTCTGATCCACCCAGGTACCCTATATTTATTTATTTATTTTAGAGAGAAAAAGAGAGAGAGTGAATGAGTGTGTGTGTGTGTGTGTGTGTGTGTGTGTGTGTGGTGGGGAGGAGCAGAAGGAGAGGGAGAGAGAATCTTAGGCAGGCTCCATGTCCATTGTGCAGCCCAGAGGTGGAGGGAGGCTTGATCCCACAACGCTAAGATCCACCTGAGCAGAAATCAAGAGTCAGATACTTGACTGACTGTGCCACCAGGTGCCTGGGGAAAACCAATGTTTAATCATAGTGAGACATGAACTGTATTTAAGAGAAACTGTGTTCAAGGATGTAGGGAAGCTTGTTGACCCTAGAATAGGGAGTTCCTACTGCCCAAAAGGAGCTCCTATTTAAAGGCATGGGAGATAGGAGAATGAACAGAACCAACATACGAAAGCAGGGGACTAGCAGAGAGGATATGTGGTTATATAATTATGGAAATAGATCATTACAGAAGGTTATGGAAGAAACTAATCTTCTGTAAGATTAGTTTGCCCTAATCTCTGATTTTCTCTCTCTTTTCATGGGCATAGTTATTGTCTTTTACCTTATTTTTTTTTTAAGTTATTTATCTTAGAGAGAGAGAGTGGGGGGGAAGGGGTAGAGGGAGAGATTCTCTAGAAGACTTCCTACTGAGCACAGAGCCCAGCACAGGTCTTGCTTGATCCCCTGACCCATGAGATCCTGATCTGAGCTGAAATTATGAACTGCACAGTTAATCAACTGAGTCACCCAGGCACCCCTATACTTTAGTTTTAAGGGCAGATAATATATTTTTTTAATATTTTATTTATTTATTTGACAGAGAGAGATCACAAGTAGTCAGAGAGGCAGGCAGTGAGAGAGAAGGAAGCAGGCTCCCCGCTGAGCAGAGAGCCCAGGACCCTGAGATCACGACCTAAGCCGAAGGCAGCGGCTTAACCCACTGAGCCACCCAGGCGCCCCATAAGGGAGGAGAATATTAATGGTGTTTTTCTGTTAGTGTGTTAATCTAGACAAAATTATAAAGCAGATCAAGTGGATGACTAGATTAGAACGCCATCTGTAGTGGATAGAATAATGGTCCTCCCAAAGAAGTCCATGACTTAATCCTTAAAGTCTGGGAATGTATTAACTTCCATGGCAAAACAGACTTTGTAGATGTGATTAAGGTTAAGATTGGGAAATTATCCAGGTTTACCTGGGTGAACACAAGAATCCTTACAAGATACGCAGGAGGGTCAGAGTTCGAAAAGGAGTTATGTTGATAGAAACAGAGCATAGTGATGTGGAACCATGAACCAAGGGATGCCTGCAACCTCTAGACAAGGAATGGATTCTGCCCTTGAACCTCCAGAACAAACACAGACCTGTAGGCACCTTGATCTGTTCCCCCTAAGACCTGATTTTGGACTTCTGATGTTCAGAAATGTAAGAGAGAAAAAAATGTGCTGTTTTAAGCTACTAATTTTGTGATACTCTGTTATAGTAGTAATAGAAAATTAATACAATATCTAATGAGATTATTGAAGAGAATCCAGACTTTGATTTCATAATGTTTGGAAAAGGCAAGAAAAGAATGGCTGGAGTTCGGTGGGAAAATAATGAGGAATTGTTATTTGCTATTCCTCATCTTTAAAATTCAATAGAAGTAGGGATGCCCGGGTGGCTCAGTTGGTTGAGCAGCTGACCCTTGGTTTCGGCTCTGGTCATGATCTCAGGGTTGTGAGATTGAGCCCTAGGTCAGGCTCCACACTCATCGGGGAGTCTGCTTGAGATTCTCTCTCTCTCTCTCTCTGCCCCTCCTCCCACTCGCTCTCTCTCTCAAGTAAGTAAATAAATCTTAAAAAAAAAATAGAAGTAATAGCTAAATTTTCTCAGGAAAAAATGCAATCGCTCTATGCTTCTACACAAATTCCAGGGTGTTTTGAAGTTATGTTTGTTAGTTTGCAAAGAGAATTGGAAATTCCTCCTGGAAAGATTCAGTGAAAGAGAGTTGTAAATGATGAAAAAGAATTTAAAAGAAAATAAATACTGCATTTTAGAAATAGCTATTCTAGGGGCGCCTGGGTGGCTCAGTGGGTTAAAGCCTCTGCCTTTAGCTCAGGTCATGATCTCCGGGTCCTGGGATCAAGCCCTGAATTGGGCTTTCTGCTCAGCGGGGGACCTGCTTCCCTTTCTCTCTGCCTGCTTGTGATCTCTGTCTGTCAAATAAATAAATGAAATCTTTAATAGAAATAGCTATTCTAAAAACAACAACAACAGAGTTATTCCATGCATTTATGTTTTGTAAGGTAATTCTGTACAGTTATGAGGAAATGAATTCTTTTTTTTAATGATACTAATTTCATTTTTTTTTAAGATTTTATTTATTTATTTATTTATTTTATTTATTTATTTATTTTTTATTTATTTATTTGACAGAGATCACAGGTAGGCAGAGAGGCAGGAAGAGAGAGAGAGAAAGGGAAGCAGGCTCCCTGTTAAGCGGAGAACCCTGTGCAGGGCTTGATCCCAAGACCCTAGGATCATGACCTGAGCCGAAGGCAGAGGCTTTAACCCACTGAGCCACCTAGGTGCCCCAGCAAATGAATTCTTAACACCAATAAAACTTGTGATGGTAAATTCTCATAAACTTCAAGAAAAAGTATTTTTTAAAAATTTAAGAAAGATTCCACTTTGTCCTATAAATTGTTATACTGTAGTGTCAACCTCTAGGTCTTCTGAATCATTAAAAAATAGCTAATTGTAGGTGTTCCTGGCTAGCTCAGTCAGTAGTGCATGTGACTCTGGGTCTTGGGGTGATGAGTGTGAGCCCCACATAGAGATTATTTAAAGAAAAACAGCAAATTGTAAGAGTTAATTTCATTAATATAGATGTGTCCTTCTCACCTCTTTTCCCGGTGCTCCCAGATCTTTTCTTGGATGGCATCGAGGCTGGCTGGGATTTCATTCAAGTGCCTGAGAGGTGGTACTCCAGAGGGCTAATTGGGTTTTTCTTAGATGATGGATTTTTTTTTCTTGAGTAACAAATATGCATATATACAAACTCCATGCACTGAGAACTATCTGAAGAGCAGTTTAATTGGGCAATGATTCTGTTCACCTTTCCAGGCTAGTGACCACACAACAAATAAGGCAAGCTGAGTTAAAAAGTTGCAGGTAAGGGTGTGAGACAGGTTTGGAAGTCATGAGCAAGTATGGAGTCCTAGAGGTAAGCACTCGGAGAATTCAGCTGTGTCCAGCTAATCAGGGGGCACAGGTAGAGTCACAGGGAGGCCCAGGGGGAAAGCCAGGCCAGGTGGGCCCCAAGTCGGGTGTGCCAGTCAGAATTCGGGGTTAGCAGGGAGATAAAGAAAGGAATTTAGCCAGAGCCTGAGAAGATCAACTCAGTCACCAGCTGGAGCACAACCAGAACAGGACCACTGAGCTATTGGTTGGCAGTGGCTTTGCCTTGCTTTGGTTTTGAGCGGTTTTCCTGATGTAAATGGAAAGAGGGTAAACAGACCCATCCAAGTATTGAGGAATACAGCTGAGGGTTAGATATTCTGAAACAAACAAGCAAACAAACAAAAAACCCAACAAAACCTGCCAGGTCCTAGTAGCTCTGGGTTGGATATTTTAACAAAAGTGAATGACCCACCTTTCTGTGCTAGATACTAAAGGCAAAAATCATAAAGGAAAAGACTGAGGTAGTCATATCAATGTCAATATAAGAAAGTTTAAACTTCTGTATGTCAATAAATATTCACAAAGATGCAAAGACATAAGCACACAAGATATTTATAATGCAAGATAAAACTATCGTTTAATCTATATGAATATTTATAACTGCAGAAAATCAGACATGACTGAAACATTGATCTAAAGACAATTGCTGAAACTATGAAATATCCTGACAGTGAAATTTGAAGGCATTCTTTTTCTTAAAATGCCAGATAATAAATATTTTAGGCTTGTGGGCCATGAAGTCCCTTTTGCAACTACTCAATTCTGCAATTATAGCACAAAACCCATCATAGACAATCAAGAAACAAAAAAGCATAAAATATTCCAATAAAACTTTGTTCACAAAAATATGCAGCTTACCCACAGGTTATAGTTTGCTGATCCGTGTTCTAAATAATAATTTTTATAAAAATTAGATAAATCTATATATAATACTATGGAAACCTGTTTAAATTATATTAAGCAAAAAATGCGTAATTTAGAACAGAATGTGTACTTACATAGTATGTTATCTTATTAAATATTTTATACATCAAATTATATTAATAAAATTATGTGTGATTATATATGATTATATATTAAAGTGTTATAGTTATACATAAAATTATATTTATATCCTTATGTAGATAAAGAGATAGTTCAATCAAAGGAAAAAAGCCTAAAATAATATGTACCAATTTTAACTTGGAGAATGATATCTCAATTTAGGATTGTAAAATTATTTTCCTAGTGTAAAATTTTAAATGATTTTTAAAAAATAATAATGGTTAAAACAAATTTATGACACAAAACAAAACATTAAAAAATGTACACATGACTCTACTAGTTATGTATAACTGTTTTCATTTCTGTGTTCTCTTTCAATCCTTATCTGCATTATATGTTTGTCAAAGTGTATTTTTTCCTGATTTTCTTTGCCTTATTCCTATTATATCCTCAGAGTCAGCAGTTTGCAATATCCACAGTTCAATAAATATTAGTTAACAGCTGTGATTATGATCATAGTGATAACGATGTGAAGTAGAGCAATTTTAGGTAAAGTTTTTTTAACAAGGCTTCTTGGGAAAAACTAGCACTTGCATTCACAAAGGTTACTGTCGAATGTTACTCAGGAACCTTTCCGAAGGGATAAAATCCTTCCTAATCTCTTTGTTCAGATGTCCCCGGGGATAGACACTAAAAAGTTTCCCAGAGCATTGCTATCTCTCTGTTTTTTACTTTAGCCCAGTTGGCACAGTGGGAATGACTTTGATGCTTCTAACAGCTGACAGAACGATATGAAATGATCAAAGGTTTAGCTTGTGAATTATTCTGCTTGCCTTTGTCATTCGGAGTCTAGAGCCCTGAAAATGTACTCCCGGATTTGGTGCACCACAGATGGTACAAGGAGTAAAATCAGGGGCTTATTAATCCCTGTGTGAATTTATCAAAGTCTGACAGTTGATAAAGTGAGTAATCTTAGAGTAGCATAATGTGATTCCATATTAGCTATATGAGGTAAAGGGAGCGTGGGAAGGAGAGGCTGGACTCCAGAATCACATCTCATTGTACTGATGATGTACAATAGGCTAATTATGACCCAGTTTCATGCTCAAATTCTTCAATGTTTGTTTTTCCCCCCCTCTAGGTATGGGCCCTTTTGACATTTTTATCAGAAATCAACAAACATAATGGTAATTTTTAATACAGGTTTTCTTCTAGTCGTTTAGGTAGCGCTGGAAGATGGCAGTTATTTGAATTATCAGCAAAGACTGATGGTTTTGTAATTAAGGATTCCTGTTTCTGAAACGCTTCTTCTAAAACACCTGGATCTCCCCCTACCTCTAGAAGAACCAGAACAAAAGAAATACCTTCTCATACCTACCAACAAAACAAACGTTTAGAAACTGTTCCCTGGCGCCTCCTGCAATTAGAATGGGAGGACCACCGGCTGGGTGTGCCGAGTGCTTTCCCTTTTCCTTAAGACTGTCTTATTCATATGTCAGGGTGGAGATAAAAGACTTTAAATGAAAGGATTGCACAACCACCACCCACATCTTTGCAAGCTTTGGTGGAAGCCGAAAGCTAAGTAAACATTTGGAATCCATTCTCCAAGTAGCAATTGGACTGTGTTCGCAGGCATTTTCATAGGATGTGAGAGCTGGTACAGGCCTTGAGTGGAACCACAGCTCCTTTCTCCTTGTATTCTCAGTGCCTGCTCTAGAGGCACTGGGTGTTCAGTAAATTAGGTGTCAAAGATTCAGCTTGCTTTTGCCATCCAGAGTCTAGAGCCTGCAAAATGTATTCCTGATTCTGGTATGCCATTGGTATAATCAGTTAGTATAATCAGGGGCTCTGCCTAAACAGCTAATGAATGAATGAAACATCTTATATAAAAACTCCATCTTGACAGAAGTTTGATTCAGTTCTATGCTGGTAAGATTTGAAGGAAAAAGTATACTCCCGAACATGTTAATGGATGAATGTAAATTGTACAACCTCTGAGTAATTTGGCAATGACCAGTGAAAGAAATGAATATAACCTGTGATCCGGCAATTCCACTTCTGGGAATTCATCCTGCATAAGAACTCGCTCCCATATACATACAGAAGAGAATAGTAATCGCAACATTCTTTATACCAGCAAAAGACTAGAAACAACTTAATATCTGTATATAGAGAATTGGTAAAGTAAATTATGGTATATACATATAATGGAATTCTGTCTGATGTCAAAATGAGTAAGATAGAATTACACATACTGACATGGAATGATCTCCAAAATAACATGGTTGAGTGAAAAAAGGTGCAAAACAGCATGTTCAGTATGCTACTGCTTAGTGTAAATAAACAAAAAGGTAGGAGAAAGGATGCACATGTAAGTCTTTACTTGAAAAAACCATCTCTGGAGGTTAAAAAGGAAACTGGTAAGAGTGGGTGAAGAGTGGGTGGAGAAACCATAGAATTTCAAGGAGTGGAGGGAGGGAAACTTGCTTTCTTCACTCTTTTTTTTTTTTTTTAAAGATTTTATTTGAGAGAGAGGGAGAGCAAGCGAGCATGGGAGGGGGCAGAGGGAGAGGGAGAAGCAGACTCCCCACCCAGCAGGGAGCTCAACACAGGGCTCAATCCCAGAACCCTGAGATCATGACCTGAGCTGAAGGTAGACTCTTGACTGAGCCACCCAGGCACCCTGCTTTTTTCACCCTTCTGTATTATTTCAGTTTCTAGCTCTGTGTATAAACTAGCTACTAAGATATTTTAAATAAAAATGCTCAAAAGTAAACATCTTAAAATTAGTTTCCAAAGAGAATGCTTTTTAAAACTCACTTACCATAGTGAGAGTTACCATTTATATCAGGAAAGTTGCAAGGGGGGGAGTGATGTATCTGCATAATTACTCATAGAAGCATAGAACATCTCTGGAGAGCTGAAGAGGAGAATGGGGCAGCTGGGGACACAGGTAGAGGAGAATTTCTGTATGTCTTTTTGTACCTTTTGATTTAAAAAAAAAGTGTGTGTGTATATATATAGATATATCTATATATATAGATATAGTTTTTGTTTTTAAAGTTTACAAGAAGTGGGGCACCTGGATGTCTCAGTTGGTTAAACATCAGACTCTTGGTTTTGGTTCAGGTCAGGATCTCATGGGCTGTGAGATCTAGCCCTGTGTCAGGCTCCCTGCTCAGTGCAGAATCTGCTTGAGAGTCTCTTTCTCTCTCTTCCTTTCCCTCTGCCCCTCCCCTGTGTACTCTCTCTCTCAAATAAATAAATAAATCTTAAAAAAAAAAAAAGATAAAATTTATGAGAGGTATAGAGGAAGTGGAAAGAAAAGGTATCTTGGAAAATAGGAATAGCATGTTTGCTGGGATCAGAAAGCTCTAGTTTCAAATTCTGACTCTTTCTTCCTTTTTGTTTTTTCTTAAGATTTTATTTATTTATTTGTCAGAGAGAGAGAGAGAGCACAGGCAGACAGAGGCAGAGGGAGAATCAGGCTCCCTGGACCCTGGGATCATGACCTGAGCCAAAGGCAGTCATTTAACCGACTGAGCCACCTAGACATCCTAAAATTCTGACTCTTTCAATAGCTGTGTGATATTGGGCAATTTGCTGAAATCTCTAGGCCTCTTGTGAAAAAAGCCTCAGAGGAATGTTGTGTGGATTACCTAGAAAATACAACATATAAAGTGGCATTTCCTATGACAGCATTTATTAGGAGGTCAGTAATTTGTAGTCATAATTATATGGCCGATGAACTTCGTATTCCAAAGAACAGTTTCAAGGGTTTTAAGGAAGCAATACTGAACAAGAACCTTGGACTCGGTTCAGTGTCGCTATGTGGGGTGTGTAAAAGTCCCATAACGTGGCACTGGCATTGACCTAGATCAGTGGGAAGCCCAGCATTGACCCTGAAGTGACCCCAGGTGGCATGGTGCCACTTCATAGCACCGGTTGATTAAATGTTGACAGTATGTGCTTGTGCTGTGATTTCTGAAAAGAGCACTACCAAATGAGCAAAGAGATTTTTAAAGAGATTATGAAAAAAGCAACAAAGACATAAAATCCACAGAACATCTAGTACTTTCATCTTCTTTTCTTTCCTTATTTGTTTTTTTCAGGATCACATTGTTAATACTATGACAAATCTATTGGCCTGTTATAAAGGTACCAGCTGTAACCACATATTTTTCATTTGCCTCTCTATGTCATATTATTTGAATGGTTAGCAGAGCTCTTAGTACTCAATGGCAAACAGACATATAAATCTGATCAATCATATTTCTATTGGTGAAAAACTCCAGATATTTATTCTTTATCCCAGTAGTGCTTATATTTTTTGGAATTTCACTGAACAGACTGGTACTTACCATGACTCCTTTTTTCAAACGTATCTCCACAAAACTATTTACATTGAAATTAGTTTTTGGTAATTGCTAATATCATGTATTTTGCTGCATGAAACAAAGTAATTCTAAATGTACAGGATTTGTTGTGTCCTTCTTTTTAAACAAATAATAATCTCCTGAATGTGTTTCCCAACTTACATTAGTAAGTTGCAACTTTTTTTCAACTGATAAAGCCTGAGACAGGACAAGATGGATAATATTTTATAACACCTGCTGTGATTCCATCTGAAATCTGACAGAGCTGGTGAGTAAGGAAGCGAGGTACGGCATCTCCTGCAGGCCGGTGCAACATTGCAAGAATGGAAGACCAGTGACCCAGTGAGGAAAAACCAAGTATTGCAGCGGCTATGCAGAAAATTCTTGCAGCTTGGAGATTACAAAGAATTTCTGAAAGGGCATTTATTTTTATTGATCTGGATTCAGAGGCAACCACTGAGCATCTACTAAAGGCTCAATAAGTTTACATATATGTTAATTCAATATCTTTTTATTTTTAGGTTGATAGACAGGAGGAGAATGCTGGCTTAGGCGGGAAAATTGCAAGCATTGATTGCTTGGGTATGTTATGCCCTTGAGAACTGGCAAACAGACAATAACCTTGAGTTGCTGTTGTTTTTGTTGTTGTTTTTTTTTTTAACCCGACTGGCTATAAGTAATGTTAATGTAGGCTGAACCAAGACTTAAGGGAAAACATGTTAGGCTACAGAGGAGAAATATTAACACCAAAAAAACCAAAACCAAAAGCAAAACCAAAACCCTCACATATTTTATATCTTACAAAGTAGATTCTGCTGGGTCAGTGTTTTTCTTTTAATGGGTTTTCTACCAATTTTCCTAATTATGAAGAATGGAAGACAAGCTGCCACAGTGTAAGTCTCGCTACAAAGGAAACAATGTCATTATTACTGAGGATGCGCAGTTCCCTGACATTGTTCTCTTGGGATATTAAATAGGTTTCCTCTTTCAACAGTCTCTTCCTCTGACAATTCATACATTAAGGCCAACAATCTTAGCGCCCTGTAACAATTGGATGATTAAAATTATTAAAGACTTGGGGTGTCTGCGTGGCTCAGTGAGTTGGGCCTCTGCCTTTGGCTTAGATCATGATCTCAGGGTCCTGGGATCGAGCCCCACATCACGATCTCTGCTCAGCAGGGAGCCTGCTTCCCCCTCGTTCTCCCTGCCTGCCTCTCTGCCTACTTGTGATCTCTCTGTCAAATAAATAAATAAAATCTTTTTAAAAAGTAAAATAAAATTATGAAAGACTTAAGTGTGTACTTTTATCTGCATTAACAAGCCATTAGTTAAGGCATACCAAATAACTCTGAAGTTCAGTTTGTTTGAAGTTCATTATGATGGTTTATTATCATATAAAGTAACATGTCCAGTGATATATCAAGAGAATAAGCTAACCTAAAATTATGAATGAATGAATGATCTGTTTTATAATATCTTTTCAAATTATCAAATGAAGCAAAACCCTTATTTTAAACAAAAACAGCCAAGAATAAGCTTCCAGTATTTTCTCAAGCTGTCTTCTATGTGTTGTTCTACTGACGACCCCCCTGCACTCCACTGTGTTCTTTATGGGTGGAGACGTTCACAGTATCTCAGGCCTCCCTGAAGGCTAGAAGTATCGTTCTCATTCACCCTACTGAGCTGTTCTGTTTTCTGATGAACTCTGAAATAGTAGGACAAATATATTACTTTTTCAACCCAACTCTACATGTATGGAAGAGATTGGAGATAACATTGAAGAGAGATAGCAATACATGTAATCTACTTAAGTTGGTATATATAAATTTCTATGCTTTTAAATTGTGAACAGATTTAAATGGATTACTGTATTATGAACACAAAAGTATTGCTTCAATGTTTAATTATTACCAAAGTATCACATATTTTATAGCTCATCAGCTTTATTAGTCAAACACAGCATAAAACCACAGAGTGGAAATGGAAATGTGGTTTAGGATTTGATATGTATCTATGTAGTGAGAGCTGTAACGATGGGACAACAGTTAACATAGAGTATTTAGTGCACTGTGCTAGATGTGTTAGATGAACTATCTTAGGGGTTGGTAACTCTACAAGGGGTCTAATGGTAAACATGCTCTCCAGCTTAGTCACACAGTCTCTGTCATAACAACTCAACTTGTCTCTACAGAGCAAAAGCAGCCATAAGTGAATAACCAATAAGCCAGGCTATGTTCTAGGAAAGCTTAGTTTATGGTCATTGAAATGCAAATTTCATATAATTTTCACATGTCACAAAATATTATTCATAAAAATATTTTTAAAAAATTTAAAAGTGGGGGCGCCTGGGTGGCTCAGTTTGTTGAAGGTCAGTCTCTTGGTTTCCACTCAGGTCCTGATCTCAGGGTCCTCAGATGGAGCCTGCTTGGGGTCTGTTTAAAATTCTCTCCCTCTGCCCCTCCCCCCACCCCAAACTTACTTGCAAGTGCCCACTCTCTCTCTCTAAAATAAAATAAATCTTAGGGACACTTGTTTGGCTCATCAGTTAAGGATCTGCCTTCCACTCGGGTCACAATCCCAGAGTCCTGGAATCAAGTTCTGCATCCGGCTCCATGCTCAGTGGGGAGCCTGCTTCTCCCTGGGCCTACTGCTCCCCCTGCTTATGCTCTTTCTCTGACAAACAAATAATTTATTTTTTTTAAAAAAGTGTTTATTTTATAAGATTTATTTATTTTAGAGAGAGATAGAGAGCGTGCACAAGCCTGAGGGGCAGAGGGAAAAGGAGAAACTCCAGCTAACTCAGCACTCAGAGCAGAGCCCCAGGCAGGGTATCATCTCCTGACCCTGAGATCAGGACCTGAGCCTAAACAAGAGTCAGACACTTAACTATGTCACCCAAGTGCCCCTCTAAAAAACCATTTAAAAGTGGAATAATCTTTCTTAGCTCACAGGCCACAGGAAAACAGAAAGTAGGTTACTTGTGGCCATGGGCAATGGTTTACAGAACTCTGCATTACCTCCTTGGGTTAATGGGGGTTTCCTAAATGATCAGATATACTGTGATTATACTGTTAAGTGAATGGGAAAGTTCCTCACTAGCATTGTTCCTCACCCTACTATCACTTTCTGCCAGCTGCTGGCACTGAGACTTACCAGGCTTTATTCCATTGTTCCTAAGGTTAAGAGCAGCCTCTAGGTCTTAGACTCTAGACAAACCAACTGAAGAACTGCTTTCAACTACAAGAATATACAATCCTTCTTAAGGGTTTGAGTTGGAGTAACACGACCCCATTTGGGCGTTTTCATAGGTTGAGCTGCTTGCAATGTGGCCAACAGGCAAGGCAATTAAGTTATTGCAGTAATTCAGGGGGAAAGATGATAGTGACCTGGACTGGTCTGGTAAAAATAGGAGAGTAAGAACAGTAGACGGACTGAGTATGTATTTTGTATTAGGTACTTGCTTGGATGAGGATTGTTTCACACTTGTCTCACAAGATAAAAGAAATTGCTGATACCTCTAAAAATAATACTTAAAGTGCTACCTAAATTTAGTTGGGGAAGTATATAGCATATCATCTCTTTCCTCTTTTAATTATTTTTTTAAAAAAGATTTTATTTATTTATTTTTTGACAGAGAGAGACACAGCGAGAGAGGGAACAGAAGCCGGGGGGGTGGGGTGGGGGGGGTGGGGGGGGAGAGGAAGAAGCAGGCTTCCCACCAAGCAGGGAGCCCAATGCGGAACTCCATCCCAGCACCCTGGGATCATGACCTGAATCGAAGGCAGACACTCAACGATTGAGCCACCCAGGCGCCCCTCTTCTTTTAATTATTAATAACCATTTCAAAAATTGCGGGACCCTAT
Organism: Mustela erminea; assembly: GCF_009829155.1. NCBI lineage: Eukaryota > Metazoa > Chordata > Mammalia > Carnivora > Mustelidae > Mustela > Mustela erminea. The sequence continues at coordinate 118,146,843 of NC_045614.1, read as the reverse complement.
TGGTTTGTCTGATTTACTGTCCCCTACCCTAAAGTTGAGCATAACATTTTAAGTTTTTTAACATAAAGGTTAGCTGAAAGTACATTTCCTGGGGAAAAAAAATTCTGCATTCTCCACAGTCCAATTAGGAACTGCTGCGTGGAGACACTTTCTATTCCTAGACTGTTTTCCAGAGGTTTACTTTAGGTTACGGGACTCCTTCCTGTACTCAGCGACCAGCCACACCCCTGGACCCACCCCGACACTTCCCTGCAGTCTGGCTCCTCCCTCCCCGGCTCCCTCAGGCTTACTCTCCCGCCCACCCGGGAAGCTCCGCCCCAGGCTCCCCCAACCCCCTCCCACGCCGCCAGCCGGCGGCCGGTTACGCAACCCAACTCCTACCCTCCTTCCGTCGCTTTCCGTTTTCCCCCGCCTCCCTGGCTACCTTCGATTGGCTAAACTGGCTATGCCGCGGCAGGGATGCAGCAGAGACTCGTTCTGATTGGCTAAAGGGTATCCGGGCCTCTCATGATTGGCCGATAAGACCAGACAGCAAGTGTGACTGAGCTCCCGGGTGTGTGGACGCCGCTTTGTTGCCTGAGGGGGGTGGCGGTGGAAGTTCAGTGGGTAGGGGGCTAGTGCTTCTCAGGACCCGCACCCGCGGCCGTCGCAGTCACTTCGCCCGGTAGCCTTTAGCGTAGGAGTCGCGCGGACAACAGCCATGAGCGGCGGGGTGTACGGGGGAGGTGAGTGAGTGCGGCCGGACGAGAGAGCGCGCCTTTTTAGCGTGTGGGATTTGTAACCGCCGCCCCCAGCCCTCCTCTCCCCGGCGGCCCCTTCCGGTCTCCCCCGCGCTGGACCCCAGCCTCTCCGCCCCATCCCCGCCCCGTGCTCTGCCCGCCCCCGGAGCCCACCCGGCTCGGCGAGAGCCTCGGGGCGCCGGGAGTCGCCGCCGCCTGCGGTTCCTCGGCCCCCGAAGGAGCAGGGTTTTGGAGGTGCGTGCCGGTCTCCGCCTGGGCGGGCACTCCATCCTGAGGGGTCGGGCCCGGAGCCCCGGCTTGAGTGGCCGGACGTAGGGTCGCATCTTCCCCGGGGGTCTCCACAACTCGGCTACCTCGGGGCGCGCGCGCGCGCGTTTAAACTTGGGAGGTCCCAGCAGTTTGTAAGCGTGGACGGAGGGTTTCCGCGTCGTCCTGTGGAGGGTAGCGCGAGCTGCGAGAGGTACCACTGATTGGAGGAGTGGCGGCCACTCAGGACGCAGCCTCTTCTCGTTCCGCGCTCGACTGCCTCACACCTTTCAGTAACTCCTGCCTGTTGGCTGCCTGTGGGTTCTCCGGAGTTACTGGTGGGAACACCTGTAGCCTTGGGTCGGCTGTGGTGTAGTGGAAGGATAAGCGCGGGCCTGGGGGTTACACTGACCTGGCTTGTACTTCCAGTCTCACCATTTATGGAGCCCTTTGACGTTCGCCAAGTTGCTTAGCCTTTCCCAACTTGAGGCTCCTCGTTTTGGGAATGGTAATTCCTACCCGGTGGGGTTGGTTGTGAAGGTTCCGTGAGATAACGATACCCTGGGTACACCAAGTGTGGTCCATGGATCGGCCGTGTCCGCGTCACCTGCAAGCTTTTTAGCAATGCAGCATCTCAAGCCCCACTCGAAACGCACTGAATCAGAGCTTTCGTTCTTGCTAGAGGGGTAGGAAGCACTGATGTATATGATTCTGGTTTTTGCTGTGTTTGAGGAGTTTAGAAAACAAGACAGATCTAGAGCGTTGCTTTTGTTAGGGTGTCTGTTAACGTTATTGTTTCTGAAGAGGATGGCGTTTTACAGGTAAGGGATAGAAATGAGGTTTCCAAAGTTCTTAGTAGTTTCTGAAATGTAGCTTGAGTTTCTTTGCGGTAGTATGTTGATCCTCATCCCTTTCTTCCCCGTTTATGTTCTTGGTTTTGATTTCTCAAATGTGAGAGTCAGTGGTTTCCCATTTTTGCTTTGGAGAAAGCCCAGTGGATCTTCATGATTTACTTCTTTTCCATCTGAAGATGCCATCCTGACCAAAAAACTGGGTGTTTATGCCTTTGCCTCTTGGAGGCTGTTGACTTTGTTTTGACTTTTAGGTTCACGGATCCAAAGACCTAGAAGCTGTTAGTGAGTTTTTCCTTAGAAGGCGTTGTTTAATTTGACTGAGGTAAAAATGGATACCAATAAATGCTAGTAGCAAACATTTTTTTTTTTTTAAGATTTTATTTATTTGACAGAGAGAGAGATCACAAGTAGGCAGAGAGAGAGAGAGAGAGAGGAGGAAGCAGGCTCCCTGCTGAGCAGAGAGCTGGATGGGGGACTCTATCCCAGGACCCTGAGATCATGACCTGAGCCGAAGGCAGCGGCTTAACCCACTGAGCCACCCAGGCGCCCAGTAGCAAACATTTTTTGAGTGCATACTTTGTACTAAGAGCTCTTCCAGAGACTTTTCATGTGTTGCGTTTAATATGTGCATTAACTCCATCGGCAGTAGCCCTAGGAAATGATACTGCTATTCTCATATAATGGAATAAGAAAATAAGGTATGGAAAAGACAAAGTAACTGGCCCAGAGTTACATAACTTCCGAATAAGTGGTGAACAAGAATCTCTGGGATGAAGAAAAAGGCATTTCAATAAAACCCTTTCCTATTTTAAAAAAAATTTTTGGTTTTTTCTCCGTAGGTCATTTTTCAGTTATATAGCCACAGCATATTCACGTATGTTTTGGGTCTTCAGAATAAACGTCCTCTGTCTCATAGGCTTATGGAGAGGAATATGTCTTAAAGCCTATTTTGTATGTAAAATACTTCAAACTCAGAAAAATAAGTGTATGATTATGGTGTTTCAGTTACCCGGGTATGGCTGGTATTTGTAGTAGGTCACCTTTTCCGAAGGGTGTACTGTGAAAAGAAACCAAACCTCCCACCCAGGTTTTGTGTAATTAACTTAGTAACCTGTATTTTTTAAAAAATATTTTATTCATTTATTCGATAGAGAAATCACAAGTAGGCAGAGAGGCAGGCAGAGAGAGAGGGAGAAGTAGGCTCCCCGCTGAGCAGAGAACCAGATGCAGGGGTCAATCCTAGGACCCTGAGATCATGACCTGAGCTGAAGGCAGAGGCTTAACCAACCGAGCCACCCAGGTGCCCCATTAGTCTGTATTTTTAACTTGCTTGCTTATTTAAAAGATCTTAGCAGTTTAAATATTAAAATTTATAACTTTCTTATTCTAATTATGATTTCTGACTAGATCTGACATTGATCTTTAGCTTGGGTATAATGCATAATTCATACTTTGGAAAAAATATGGAAATGCAGATTTCTATACTTTCTAACTGATTTCTGGGCCTACTCATTGCTCCTTTGACCATTTTTCATGGTTCTTCTTTTCTTCAAACTCGCATTATAAAAAGAAGCAATCCACTCCTGATAAATTGTGTTTCATCATTCCTGCATCCTCTCACCCCCAAATCTCTAATCTTAAAAATTTCTCAAGACCATCATCCCCATGAGTTGGGGCATCCTTTTCCAAACACACAAACAAAAAATAAATAAAATGCTTTCTTCCAAAGTCATTTGCCTTCAGTATTATATGGGAATGTTTTAAGACCAGGTTAGAAAATTGCCACCATTGCTTTATGTTTTCCCAGAAAAATAACCACACCTCTAAATATGAAAGCCATTTACTTTGTGGAAAAACATCAATATCCTCAGAGAAGTGAAAACAGTGTTTTTTGAAGCAAAGGGATCTAGCGGATTTTTTTCCGTTAGAAATTGTTTCCTGGTTTTTAAATATCCAGACCTCCATGGTTATGGTTTAAGTCCCCTATCTCCCTTTGCCATTCTCCTATTTTGGGTTTGTTGGCACTTAGTTTTTTAACAAAACAAGATACAGGAAATAGATCTATTTCCCATCCTTTGAAAAAGGAAAATAGGCAGATGCAAAATTCCAAGAATCAAGAGTGTCACTCAGGTTAAAATTCTACTCTGTCTAGTTTGCCCCCCCCCCAAAAAATAGTTTGCCATCTAATTAGGACAGGAGTATAATAGATTTGTTAGATTTTTTTCATTTCATTTCACTCAAAAAACAGTTTTTGAGTGCTTATTATGTGCCAGGCAGGTATAGCCTCTACGATGCTTAGCCTTATAGGTGACTCAGTCAAATAAATAAACACCATATTTTACCTGTTTTTAGTTGTATATTTTCCCGCCCAAATTTTAAAGAGCTGAAGTTGGAATATTTCTCTCTCCTTTTGTGGGTTTTTCTACTTTACATATTTAAAATTTAGAAAATTTTAATTCCAGTCTAATTAACATGGAACATTTCTTGATGGTTTGGCAGAGTTTAATTGGCAGCATGCTTTTTTTTTCTTTGTGATGCGTGAAATAATGGTGCATCTTATTTATACCATATGATGAGAATTGGGTGACATGATGAGAAAGGGTAACTAATTCAACATAGTGCGTTCAGTAATGACAATATGTAGAAGTTACAAAGGTAGAACAGACAAGAAAGTTATTAACTCAGTATGGGGAAGTCAGAGAACTTCACAAGAGAGGTTATGGGGATGGTGGAGGAAGAGTAGAGAAGGACCGCATATGCAAAGGGTAGCTTAGTGAGCGCACATGGTGGTAATGCTAGTATGTGAGGTGGGATATAGGACTACTGTCACATTTTGCTAAGCCTTGAATATGAACTCAGTGGAATGATTTGAATTTTATTTTGTAGATGTTGGGAAACCACTGAGTGATGCTCTTTTTATTGAAGGATTTATGTACCCATATGTTCAGAGTTACAATTTTGAAAGATAACAGTGCAGCAGATTGATTGGGGATGGAGAAGGTGAAGAGATGGGAAACGGTACTTATAGAGAATCGTAATAATTCCCTGTTGAGATAGTTTGATTCGGGGGGCTTCTGGGTGGCTTAGTTGGTTGAGCATCCAACTCTTGATTTCTGCTCAGTTCATGATCCTGGGATCATTGTATCAAGCCCCACCTTGGACTCTGTGCTTTCAGGAGTCTGCTTGAGATTCTCTCCCTCTCTCTCTCTGCCCCTCCCCTACGTGTGTGTGTGTGTGTCCGTTGCCCGTGCACTTGCACTCCCATATTTTTTAAAAGAAGAGCTTGACCCAAGACAGTGGCAATGGTAGTAAAGAAGAGGGTAATTGAGAAATATTTAGCATAAATGTTTTGCAAAACTTTTTGAGAGGTATGAAAAATGTGAAGGCATTCACAATTCTCAGCGTTTTGCCTCTGCTGACTAGGCCACAAATTATGATAGCACGGCTGAGACTAGGTTAGGTAGGATGGGGAACAGAAGACAGTGCTTCAGATATGTTGAGTTTGAGGTACCAGTGGGCCATCAGGAGGAATTGATGTTGTACACTAAGAAGTTTGAGATGCGACCTTTTGGCTCTCTGAGTAGCACCACAGCAGTTGTTAAGAACAAGTGCCTTAGTAAAGGGGCTAGAAGGGGACCCAAGAAGAAAGCAGTTGATCTGTTTTCTAAGAAAAATTGGTATTATGTGAAAGTACCACCTGTGTTCAGTGTTAAGAAGTACGGGAAAAACACTAGTCAAGAGAACTTAATGGAGCCAAAATCGCATCTGAAGGCCTAGGTATCATGTTTTTGAAGTGAGCCTTGCTGATCTACAGATTGACGAACTTGCATTTATTTTTACTGCTTATTTTTTTAAAGATTTATTTATTTGAGAGAGAGTGTGTGCGCTTTGCAGGGGAGAGTGGTGTAGGGTAGGGCAGAGAGAGTCTTAAGCAGACTTTGCACTCAGCATGGAGCAGGGGTGGCATTGGGGGAAGTGGGGGAATCCACCACAACCTGAGCAGAAACCAAGAACCTGATGCTTAACTCTCTGCACCATGCGGGTGCCCCGATGTAGTTGGTTGGATATGAGCCACCAGGCCAAGAATCTGTTTAAAATTTGGACATTTAATGGTAACAAAAAATCTTACTTGTAACATTTTTTAAAAAGTTTGAGATATGGATCTAGATGAAGGTGAGGACTTGAGAGATTTGAGATGGAATCTTATTTAATTAATTTATTTATTTTTAAAGATTTTATTTATTTATTTGACAGAAAGAGATCACAAGGAGGTAGAGAGGCAGACAGAGAGAGGAAGGAAAGCAGGTTCCCTCCCGAGCAGAGAGCCTGACGTGGGGCTTAATCCCAGGACCCTGGGATCATCACCTCAGCCAAAGGCAGAGGCTTTAACCCACTGAGCCACCCAAGTGCCCCTGTGATCTATTTTAAAACATTATAAGAAAGGAGTCATAAGTGTCCTGATGTGCTGTATTTGTTTGCTAGGGCTGCTGTAACAAAGTACCACAGACTGTGTGGCTTAAATAACAGAAATTAATTTTCTCTCTATTCTGGAAGCAAGAAATCTGGTATCAAAGTGTTGGCTGAGTCATCTTCTTTGGAGGTCTTTCTCCTTGGCTTATAAGCACTCTCTTCTCCCTGTGTCTTCACATGGTCTTTCCTCTGCATATCTGTATCCAATTGTCCTCTTCATGCCAAAACACCAGTCATAGAGGGTTAGGGGCCATTCTAACTATTTCATTTTAATTTAATTGCCTTTTTAAATTAAGACCTTGATCTCTAAATAGAGTCATGTTCTAAGATACTAGGAGTTAAGACTTCAACATAGGAATTTTAGGGAAAAACAATTCAGCCCAGAGCTTTGTGAAAGAGGTCCATGATAAGAAAAGGTTAAGAGCCCTGTCGTAGGACAAAAGATTGATCCTTGAGAAAGGTAATTCATTTGTTTAGTTAGGATAGTTCTTTAGCGAGTATTCTGATTAGTCAGTGTTAACGTTTCTTAATTCATATTCATTGGGTAACTTTACTCTTTGTTCCTGAATGTACAGCTATGGTGATAACAAATGCACCCCTACTTTCAGACAAAATTATTTGGATCAGAGGGTTGTATAGAGAATGGAATTACTTTGTGAAACATAGTAAGTGCAGAAACCTCCTTTCAAATTAGAAGTAAAAATAGGTAGCTCTTCAGTTTATTTGAATAAAAATGAGATCATTATTCTGTAAGGACACCATCTCTAAACTACGAATATCTGTATAACCACTGATTTTTCTTTATTTTAAAACTTAATTTTTAGTACTTCAGACATACTAAAAATGTGTAAGTTTATGTGTGATAAATAGATGTAGTATTTTACTGTATTTGCCTGAGATATTTTAAGAAGTAGAACGTTATTGATATAGAGTCCCCTCCTCTCCCTCCATAGAAGAAGCCATAGAACTGAAGTTGTAGGCAACATTCCCAGACCCCATACAGATTTTATGCTTTTACTCAGTTTATGTGTCCATAATGAATTAAATAGTATGATAACGTTTGTGTGTGTGTGTGTGTGTGTGTGTGTGTGTATTAACTAGCTGTTCAAACTAACCATTTTTTGGAGATTTATCCGTATTAATATATGTAGATCTAGACCATTCATTTTACCTGCTGTATAATATTTCATGGTGTGAATAAATTATAGTTTATCTGTCTCCATTCTGAGAGACTATTAGATTATTTCTATTTTTTCCTGTGACGAGCGGTGTGATGATGATAATGGTAATAGTGGCTACCACCTGCTGTGATTATTATGTGCAGGTACTGTTCCAGGTGATTACATGCATTATAGCATTTAACATGTTTAATTATTCAAGCATTCTGTGAGATAGGAACTATTATTATGCACATTTACATATGAGAAAACTGAGGCAGAGAAGTTAGAAATCACCCAAGGTCACATAGCTAGTAAACATTCTAAAATGTGTCTCCTTTTGGTATGTGTGTGAGAGTTTTCTCTAGAGAAGATAAAAGTGTAATGTGTATGCACATTTTAAACTTTAATGCATATGACTGAATTGTACATTGTGGTCTTACCAGTTTACAGCTTTTATAAGCAAATGTGTAGGAGCTCTTCTTTGCCTACATCTTTGACAACACTCAATCTTATCAGGTGGATTTTGCCAATTTAATGGAGATAAATAATAGTTCTTTATACTTTTTAAGGATTGAAAAAAATTCTTTTTTTTTTTTTTAAATTTTATTTATTTATTTGAGAGAGAGCATGAGAGGAGAGAAGGTCAGAGGGAGACGCAGACGCCCCATGGAGCTGGGAGCCTGATGTGGGACTCGATCCCGGGACTCCAAGATCATGACCCGAGCGGAAGGCAGTTCCTTAACCCACTAAGCCACCCAGGCGGCCCCAGGATTGAAAAAAATTCTTACTTGAACAATTAGTGTCTGGAAAATCCAGGTGTTTTGTTTTTGGAGGCATGCTGTTTTGGGTGAAATATTTTTAAAGTATAATTAAAGGCTATTCTCTGGATATGAATGTGAAAAAAAAAATTACCAGCTTTCTTCCTCAGCATTAAACTTTATTAAAAATCTTTGAAATGTGCAAACTTTGATAACTTCATTTTCATGATTTTTACTTGGTCTGTATAATTACATCTTAAACTCTTATTCTTCGGAGTCCCTCTTTTTCTTGGAGTTTTGCTAAGTTTCTTCTCTAATTGCATGGGATGTAATTTCCCTTAATATCTGAAAAAATGGTACCTAAGTATATCTTCCCTTTGCCCCTCCAGATCTACTTTCCACCCATTCATCCTCTTTGTGCCTGGAAAGGCTGATCGTATTTCCTACTTTATGCCTCTTGTCCTGGTAGAACTATTAATAGGGAGCCCTTTTCGCACTCAGAAGTGGCCCAATTTGGGTGATAAACCGTGAGATGACGTGAGCCGATGGAGAGTGGGGGAGAGAGAGGTTGGCATATTTATTAGCCTGGTTCCATCCCCTCAGGGTTAGCCATGGCTCAATGCATTCCTCAACTGAAGTCACAGCTCCTTGTCAGGTAGCCCTCCAAACACAACTCTCTCTGGGTTCTGGTAACAGTTCTTCTCCATGTTTCTTCAGTTCTAAGGGTGGTATTATTAGTGCTAGGGTACCATACTATCCCTTTTGATTTTCCTGTATTATCCCCACATCTTTGTAACTAGCCCTTTTGAGAAGTAAGGTCTTGCAAATTACCCAATTTTAGTGTACTGTCTCATTGCTGATTGAACTTATACTGATACAATTATGACTTGTTATATTTTAACTAAATGAATCTTTAAGATGTATTTAAAACTAGGTTCAAGCTAGTAATAATATGAATGTAATACCTGCTTTAATTTGTAATAGAGGTTTCATATACTTTCTCATTTTAAGCACATTAAGTGCTCTTAATTTTCATATGATACCTGTAGGTTGTTAATGTTAATTATCCTTTCATCTTTTCAGATGAAGTTGGAGCTCTTGTTTTTGATATTGGATCCTACACTGTGAGAGCTGGTTATGCTGGTGAAGACTGTCCCAAAGTAAGTGTAGTATTAGTTAATTGGATATGAAAAGGCCATTTATGTAGAATTAAATTCATGCAGAAATTCTGACTCAATTACAGTAAAAGACTTTAGTTGGAAAAAAATGACTACTTGATAAAAGCAGGTAAAACTGATTTCAAAAAAAAAAAAAAAAAAGCAGGTAAAACTTGTATTATCATGTTCTTGACTCTTGCAGGTGGATTTCCCCACAGCTATTGGTATGGTGGTAGAAAGAGATGATGGAAGCACCCTGATGGAAATCGACGGCGATAAAGGCAAACAGGGTGGCCCCACCTATTATATAGATACTAATGCCCTGCGTGTTCCCAGGGAGAATACGGAGGCCATTTCACCACTAAAAAATGGGATGGGTACGATCTTTGCTTCTGTGGATTTGATTTATAGAATATACATGCTGTGTTTTAGACATAAAACTTGTAAGTTGACTATCGGTTATTTTATTACTTTTATTCCACAAACTGATGTTCCGGCACCAAGAATACAAAGAGGCATCAAGCATGTTCCTCTTCCTTAAGAGACTCGTAGGGTAGATAGATATAAATATACAATAAATATACAAATATTTGTATATTTCTATAGTTATGTTTGATAAGCAGTGGGATTAGAAAGGAGGGGTATTTAACTCTGTCATTGGGGGTCAGTAATGGTTTTCATAAAGGAGGTAACGTTTGTATTGGATCTTGATCAATAAATAAAGATGAGCCTGACTGGAAGGCTGGCATATGTAAAGGGGTGGGGCTGTGGAAAAAGCCTACCTGTTTAGAAAGATCATCAATTAAGTATAGCTGTAACAGTGGATGCATTAGGACCAGTTGCAGGAAAGGTGAGCATGGAGCAGTAATAATAAGGCTTGTAAACCATGCCAAGGGTGTATTAAGCTGGCAGCTCTGAAAGGTAACCCCAAAGGAGTTTAAACAGAGGTGTGAAATATTCATACCTGCCAGCTGGAGAGATTGTAAAAGCAGTATGTAGGCTAGATTGGAAGGTGTTAATAGAAACAGGAGGATCAGGTAGGGAGGTGAGAATTCAGATGAAAAGTGAAGAGGGTTGAAATATTATCCCTGATGGTGGAGATCCTGAGGTGGCTTTGAGAGATATCAAAGAGGTGAAAAGAGATGAGTTGAAAAAGTTTCTTCAATTTTTGATGGAAGTGATTGGGTACCATTCGTTGAAGTAGGATAGAATGGGAAGGAGCAAGTTTTACAGTCTTAACAGACAAGTATATTACATGAGATCACTTTTAGGTTCATTTATTCACGAGAAGGACTCACAGGACTCAGCATATAGTTGTATTCATGGCTAAGATTTATTACATTGAGAGGATACAAAGCAAAATAGATAAGGACATCAAGTGAAGTCCAGAGGAAACCAGTGCAAACTTCTCAGTCTTCTCACAATGGAGTCAGGGAGGATGTACTTAATTCCTCTAGTGATGAGATGTAACATGTGTGTTGTCTACCAGAGGAGCTCATTGGAGACGATTTTTACTGTGGTGGTCACATAGGGACCCTGCGCCTTGCATGTACTAAAATCCAAGGCTCCCAGAGGGAAAGAAGGTGTTTAGCATAAACGACATTGTACAAACAGTTTAGGCACAATGAACTAATCTTATTATTTAGGGGAAATTTTATATCAGTGTAGGGAACTGGTTGTCAGTCAAATTCCCAGATACCACTGGGGATCAGCCTTGCAAACAGGTGTTTTTCTGTACAGAGTGTAAATGAGTTTGTTACTGCGTTCAAAGTATTTGAATATAGGTGCTGTTAGAGCAAGTGGGTGAGGAAAATTTTAAGACATGGAGTTGCATTATATTAGCCAGAAAGAATGTGAGATTTGAGACACGGGTTGAGGATGGGGTTCCTTGTCAGAACTTGTTCTGTATTTAACAGAAGAGAAGAAAAGGTGCCCCTGAAGGAGGAATAGTTCGGGATGTAGGAGAATTAATATTCAGCAGAATGCCAAGGGGAAGAACAAGTTCTGGAAGCATGGAAGTGATTAATTCTCATTCTCAGCTGTGACATTGAGATTTACACTAAGAAGGGAAGAGAAAAGTTACAGTGACTAACAAAGTTCATTTACCAAAACAAACAAAATCCTCCTACACCTGTGGGAGTATGTTGTACAAGTCATGCCATTCTTCTTTGGACAGTGGCAAAACAAATTTTTAAACTGGTGAGCAGTCAGTAGTGTCAGATAATGTTAAAAGAGGTCAAGTGATATTACAAATGGGAATTTTCTTCTGGATTTGTCTGTTAGAAGGTCATTAGTGACTTATGCAAGTACTTTTGATGGAATGTTTAGGTGAAAGCCAAATTAAGGCATATTAAATTCCCTGAGGGTTCTTTTTTTGTATCTTTTAATGTTTTTTCAAGTAGATTGTAAGCTTTTTGAATATCAGATCTAGATCATACCATTCTTTTGTATGTTCTCCTACCATTTAAATTGCATACTATGCCTCTAGTAAGTACTTACTGAATAATATTTTTTTGGTATTTTAGGTCTATTAGATACACCAATTACATTTGGGACAGGTCTACAGATTGTGATACTGTGGGGGCTGAAGGAAACAAAAAGAGTTTCCATATTCATAGAAAACAAAGATTATGTCTATATAAATACTGTATTACGGTTCTAATTTTAGTATATGAGCTGCCGAAGTGGCACTAAAGTACTATATTATGAAGTAAATCTATGAAATAAGTAGGTTCTGTTGTTAATGCTAAACTGTAGAAACAGTCTCTTAAAAGATTCTGTATTCATCTTCAACTAAGCATTGTTTTCAGGGTGTTAATCTTATATTGTAGTTGAAGACTGGGATAGTTTCCAGGCTATTTTGGATCATACCTACAAAATGCATGTCAAATCAGAAGCCAGCCTGCATCCTGTTCTCATGTCAGAAGCACCGGTAAGACAGACTTTGTTTTCTGAGTTTCTGTAGTTGTTTTTTAAACTCATTTGAAGAATGTTTTCTTTTTCTTTAAAGAGGCATAGAAGTTCATATTTTGAATTTTGAAAATTAGGGAAAGGGGATTAATTTTTACATACTATTATAATTTTTATTATCTCAGTAAGTAAAATATTCAGAGAACAATAACAAAGCACCCTAAATGGGGTTTGGTCCACCCCCACCACCAGGGATTTTTGTTGTTGTTGTTTTATTGTGCTGTGTTGGTCACTGTACTTTACATCATTAGTTTTTGATGTAGTGTTCCATGATTCATTGTTTGCGTATAATACCCAGTGCTCCATGCAGTCTGTGCCCTCCTTATTTTTCAGGGATTTGTTTAACATTTGACTTCCTTGGGCTGCTTCCCTTTGGGTTTATGAATTACCCCTGTGCTCCAGAGGCAGGGTGTATCTGCTTGTATACTCTGCTCTCCACGTGAGAAGTCCAATGTGGAACTAGGGCTGGAAATTACCAGACTGAAGTCTCTTGTGAAATAAATTTGGTACAGAGTCCAAAGAGCCTAGCAGGCTAGCTAACAATCATAAATTATCAACATTTTGTTACTGTTTTTAACCTAGTTTTGTTTAGGAGTACCAGCTCTAAGTAGGAAAATTTGGTGGTTTAAAATTACTAGATTCACTCTTAAGATTTAATAATACTTTATAAGAATCATGATTCTCTTGTACTTTGAAAAGTCTGTATAACTTGTAGAATTCATAGAAACAGACAGTTTTACTTTTTATTAAATGGTAAATTTTAATTGATTTTTACTAAATTTATTTACAAACAAAAATATATATTCTTATGAGGATTATTTTCTGTGGTACTCTATTCTATTTTTAATATTTATATCTTTGTTAATATAGTGCTATATTGAATCTTGAAATAAATCAACTTTTTAGTTTTTAAACAGTAAATAACTTGCATTTCTTTTTCCCCTCTTCTCAAGTGGAATACTAGAGCAAAGAGAGAGAAACTGACAGAATTAATGTTTGAACACTACAATATCCCTGCATTCTTCCTTTGCAAAACTGCAGTTTTGACAGCGTATCCTTTAAAGAGTAATACTCAGCTTTTCTTTCAAAGTAAATGTGGTGCCCTTAAAGGGAATGCCCCCAGCAGGAAGACATGAGCCAGTTCTTGCTTGTTCAAAAGTTTGGGTTTTTTTCCTCTCTCCTTAATTTTTGGCTGTCTTTTAGTATTTCTTATTGGAATAAATATGCCAGAAGTTATTAGAGGGAAATAAGAAAGAAATGCTCAAATCCTGCTTGTTATCAAGGTTTTTAAAACATTTGTTTTTAGAAGGGGAATGTGAATAGAGGGTAGTGTTTAAGCCAGTTGGATTAAACAAGTTCAAAGATTGCCATTTTCTTTCTCTTCTCCCATTACCATAGAAAAGTGGAAATTAGCTGTAAGTTCACTTAAGATTTAATCATCAATTTAAAAAAAAAAATCACCAAATATTTATTGTAGACATGTTAAGGGACAGACCAGGAAATATTATGTCCTTATCTCAAAGAATTTGTAATGTAATATTCTTGTTAAAAGGTAAGTAACAGACTTATATAGTATTTTAAGGGATGCCGGTGGCTCTGTTGGTAAAGTGTCTGCCTTCAGCTTGGGTCATGATGGCAGGATCCTGGGATCGAGTCCCCGGGTAGTTTCCTTGCTCAGCAGCTCCCTGAGCTGCCTGCCACTCCCCCTCTTTGTGCACATGTGCTCTCACTCTCTTACAAATAAATAAAATCTTAAAAAAAAAAAAAAGTACTTCAAAATAACTGGCAAAAGTCATGAAGAAGTACACATTAATTTGATTTTTTCGTATAATAATGGTGGAAGTTCATCAGAGGAAAATAATAGCTTGACAAATCTTTATGAAGAGATTTAAAGGGGTTCCTGGGTGGCCAGTCAGTTAAGCATCTGCCTTCGGCTCAGGTCCTGACCTCAGGGTCCTGGGATCGAGCCTTGAGTCAAGCTTCCTGCTCTGTGGGGAGTCTGCCTGCTGCTCTGCCTGCTTGTGCTCCCTCTCCCTCTCTGTCAAATAAATAAATAAAAATCTTAAAAAAAAAATCTTTATAAAGAAAATAGAATTTATTTGTATGATATAGGGGAAGGAGCCTTGTATTTAGGGTTTAATTTGATATGCTTACAGACTGTGTGATTTTGAATTAAGTACTTAAAACCTAGCTTTACTGGGGCGCCTGGGTGGCTCAGTGGGTTAAGCCACTGCCTTCGGCTCAGGTCATGATCTCAGGGTCCTGGGATTGAGTCCCGCATCGGGCTCTCTGCTCAGCAGGGAGCCTGCTTCCCTCTCTCTCTCTGCCTGCCTCTCCGTCTACTTGTGATTTCTCTGTCAAATAAATAAATAAAATCTTTAAAAAAATGCAAACTATTTTAAAAAAAAGAAACAAAAAAACCTAGCTTCACTTTTTACTCACTTATGCTGTGTACCTCCCTGGATTGCTGTAATAGTCAAGTAAATTCTACATATGTATGAGAATCACTGTGGTAATCTAACGTTGTCTGTAATTGTGTGTTTTGGAGATGATTTTAGCAAAAGTGTGGAGGTAGGAAGTATAAGTGCTTTCTAGTGACTTAGTTTATAGTTGAATTTCTGTTAGACTTCAGAAGGAGTTGTGGAAATAGGTTTGGGTCAAACTGTACGTACCTTGCCTGTCAGATTTTAAAAATTTGAACTTTAGACTCTAGTGTACCATTGCAGGTTTTTGAGTAGAACATAGAGAATGCTAGCTAGCACTGTGTGCATTATTTCACTTAATACTCATAATAACTCTCTCAGGAATGTGGCCGAAGTAAGCAAACTAGTTCAAGTCCATAGTTTGAAAGTGGCTTTACTGAATTTGAACTTAGGTCTGTTTGGCTGTTTCCTTGCAAGGAGTATGTAAACAGAATCGGGCGTTGTTCTATTTTTTAACCTTTTATTATGGAAAATTTCTAATACAGAAGAGTATAGAATGTCATATTGAACCTCCATGTGCCTATCGCACAGTTCAATTTTCAAAACATAGCTAACTTGTAGTAGTTAAAACCCTTGCCTCTCCCCCTCGCACTATGATTTTGAAGTAAATCCCAGATTTGATAAAATTTTATCCATAGAAACTTTGGCATGTATCTCTAAAAGATTTTACCATGCATCTCAAGACAAAAAAAGGAAGTAATAACAACTTCTTAAAAAAACAGTATAGGGTAGGGGCACCTGGGTGGCTCAGTGGTTTAAAACCTCTGCCTTGGGCTCAGGTCACGACCTCAGGGTCCTGGGATTGAGCCCTGTATCAGGCTCTCTGTATATCAATAAAATTTTTAAAAATCAAAACAAAACTGTGTGGTATATATAAGTCAGGACCCAAACAAGATCACACATTGTATTTCTTTGGTATGTCTCTTAGGTCTCTTTTAATCTGTAGGTTCTACTCCCCTGACCCTTTTTTTCCCTTGTAATTTGTCTGTTAAGGAAGTAGATTGTCATGTAGAATTTCCTACATTTCTGGATTTAGATGATTGGTGTCCTTTTACTTTGTTTTTCCAGCCAGTGGATCTCAACCTTTTACATCCACAGCTTTTACTTAGTGGCAGATTGTATTTGGTGGGGTTTACCATATTGGAAATTAAAATAGAAACCAAAAAATTAGATTTCTTAGTCCAAGTAAATTAATAATAAGTCATAATATATTTTAATGAAAATCAACATTTCTAAAACCAAAAAAATTGAGAAGAGTGGAATTATTTTACATTTTTTCAAATCTCTTTAACATCAGGCTTAGTAACAGACATTGGATTCCCATATCTGTCTTTTGCGTTCAGTCTGTTTTGTATCATACATGACGTGGTCTCTGGAAAAGTCGCATATATACACTTATGAGAGAATGAGAGTGAAAAGGGCAGTTATGTTATTTAACATCTTAGTATTATTCTAAAAATTGTTTTGACCTCAAAGATTATGTATGGCTTTAGGACTCCTTTACACTTTAAAGAGTTTCTGAGGACTGTAAAGATTTTGTTTATGTGGGTTGTATGTCAGGATTACTGTGAGAAATTAAAACTAAGAATTGTTCTGGGGCTCCTGGGTGGCTCAGTGGGTTAAAGCCTCTGCTTTCGGCTCAGGTCATGATCCCAGGGTCCTGGGATCGAGCTCCCCGCACCCCCCTGCCCCCGCCTCTCTGCCTACTTGTGATCTCTGTCTGTCAAATAAATAAATAAAAATCTTGGGAAAAAAAAAATAGGTGTTAGATTAAAAAAAAAAAAAAGAAAGAAAAAAACTAAGAATTGTTCTGTTTTTTAAAAACATTTTTATTTGTGAGAATGAGCATATGTGTGAGGTGGGGGAGTGGCAGGGGGAGTGGGAAAAGCAAATTCCCAGCTAAGCTCTGAGCCTGATGTGTGTGGGGCTCTATCTTATGAACCCCAGATCATGACCTTAGCAAAAACCAAGAGTCAGATGCTCAACTGACTGAGCTACACAGGCACCACAACTGAAAATTGTTTTAGCATTTATTAACTTAAAAATGACCAAAAAAGACCCATTTAGGTTAACATAAATAACATTTTTATGAAAAAATATATTTTCCAAAACAAAAATATTAGAAGGGTGGCATTATTTTATCTGATTTAATTGATAGCTGGATTCTCATATCTGCCAACCTCAGGCTCTGCCCTCTTGACACCTCAAGCTAGTAAAGAGGGCCTTCTGTCCAAGCTGCACACTGTTGGAGAATGCAGTTAGCTAAAAATGTAGGAAAATCAGAGAGCTCCTAGGTGCTGCTCTTTGAAGAGTGGATTACTCTTTGTTCTCTCTGTTTTTGTTGGGCCCCCTGAAGTTCTGCCCTTGAAGAGTTTAGCAGTCAGTCAGAGATGTGGGTACGTTTTATACTCTGATTTTGGGTTTGATCCCTTCTGTAGTTCTCTGACTTCTAGGGTTTCTGCCTTACCTGTCTAGCTTTTCTTCCAGCCCTGAACTCCTTTCTCTGTTCATTCAAGGTGGTAAAGTTGCAGTTTTCCACCATTGCTTTCCCAGTTGTAGCTGTGAGCTGGGGAGTACTTTCAGGCAAGGAAGCTACAAACTTTACCTTCTTACCCCTTCCAGTTGCAGTTTTATGAGAATAAATTTTGGCTGAATTGTGACTGCATTTAAACACTTTTCAGTATCTTAAAATGGACATCTAAGATAATTTGTCCAGATTTTGTTATTTATGAGAAGATCCATGTACCTTTATGCCACTTTTTAGTTTGGTATTACTGCATCTGTTGTTTTCTACTAACAGAGCATCAAATTAATGTTTATGTATGTAGTTGACCAGAGGTCAATAGAGTACCAGAATTAGCAAAGATAAATCACCAACCTGTCTTTCTGGCCATTGATCCTCATTGATTCTGATCATTCTTACACATTCCTTGGTTTTCTGCCCTTGGCCCTTCATTTCTCTTGACATGCTCTTTCTGGTTTAAATTATCCATTTCCTTGACTTCAGATACCAGTTCTACACTAACAAGATCCAAATACGTATCTGTTTTGTATCCCAGATCTTTCTTGTGAGCCCCAGGCTGACATCCACCTGCCCTACTAGAACTTTTTGTATTAATTATCTGTTGAAGCACTTTAAATTATGTCCAAAGCTGAATTAATCTTCTCTCCCCTCAAATTTATTCTTTCTCTTTCTTTATATCTTCTTGCTCCCAGTTGCCCAGACTGGAAATCTCTCTCCCTCTCTCTCTCTCTTTTTTTTTTTTTTAAGATTTTATTTATTTATTTGTCAAGAGAGAGAACACAAACATGGGGAGCAGCAGGCAGAGCAGACAGAGGGAGAAGCGGGCTCCCCTCTGAGCAAGGACCCAGATGTGGGACTCCATCCCTGGATGCTGGGATCATGACCTGAGTCAAAAAAATCCGCTTAACTGACTTGAGTCACCCAGGCATCCCAAAATCTTTCTCTCTAACCCTTCAAATTTAGTTAGTCATCAAGACCTGTGTTTTTTCTTCCCCATGACCTCTCAGATCCATTGATTTCTCTCTCTCCACTGCCACTGCTTTTGGTGCAAGCTATTTCTGGGATTACTGCAACCCTTCCTCTTAACCTTGCCCACTCTTCTCACTGCCCCTCTAATAATCTTTAATTTCCAGGCTGTTTTAAGCTAGAATCATCTTCCACATTCTTGCAGGCTCTGTTGAACTACTTTGCACCCTGGCCTTACTGTATCCTCTTGCCGCCTGCATTTTCCACATATTCCTATATCTTCCCGTGTTTTCCTTGCTAGCTTACATTTATATTTCCCCAGGGTTGGTTAGGTGGTCTCTCCATTATACCCCAAGTGCACCCCAAGCTGTTCTTTTCACAGCATTACTGATCTCTACTAAACAAGATATTCAGGGCAAAGTCCGTTTCAGAGCACCTTCTTGTGCCTTCTGGGCTTGCGAATGCCAGGACCAGACTAACTATGGTTCCTTACTCAGTACCAGAATTAACACTAGGCATATAATAGGTGCTCACTAAATATTTGATGACCAAATGAATAGCCCAGCTCCTGCGTGTTGGTGTACGAGGTTGACGTGACACAGGCCCTTTGCAGCACAGAGCTGTGGAAGATGGGATCTGCCAGTATTTGTTGGCTGTTGAATCCACCTGGAATAGCTTTCCCATTGAGTTGTGGGAACTGCCACTTAGCTGCCACACTGCTACAATGATTTTTCTTTAACCTGTGTGGAGAACAGTTTTAGTTCCTAGCTCAAATGCCAAAGCCTCCTACCATTTTACTGAATTTCTGTAGATTTTGTTAAATATAAGTCCTTTCATCTGCTCCAAAGACTTGGAATGGTTGTGCTAATTTTGACCAGTTCGATAGGTATCTCTCTGGGATAAAGGTTTCCCTGACTTCCTTTCACCATCATTTTGGAAGTCCTACCTGATGTCATTTCTCTTTAAGCCAGATATTTGACACTAGTTTTCATCCCTGGATTAACTTTAACACATTTTAAGCCATAATATACTAATGTTTAAGAATGCCCTAATAAAAAAACTTTCCCTTTACAGTAAGCATTTACAATTAAATATATTTTGGGAGCCTTGATATTTTCTTTTCCTTAATGCTTTAAACTAGATTTGCTAATGGTCGTTCTACTGGGCTTATTTTGGACAGTGGAGCCACTCATACCACTGCAATTCCAGTTCACGATGGCTATGTTCTTCAGCAGGGTAAGTGGATTTAATGTGGGTATGCTGAGATGATGTTAGCTGTCATGAAGATGTGGATAACAGAGCAGTGAGTTGGACTATCAAGTCATATCAGTGTCCAAAAAATGTGTCTTTGTTAAGAGGTTTTAAAAAATCTTCATAATATGTATTTAAAACTGATGCATGGCTTCATTCATGCTTAAAGAGTTGGTTCAGATAATTCTACTTGAAAAAATTACTCATATATAAATACACAGAAGAATTTATCTCAAGGCACTTGGATTTCCTACTGTCTTAGCCTTGTTTAATCTGTTTTCATAGGCATTGTGAAATCCCCTCTTGCTGGAGACTTCATTACTATGCAATGCAGAGAACTCTTCCAAGAAATGAATATAGAACTGATTCCTCCGTATATGATTGCATCAAAAGTAAGGGATGCTTGAATTTTCTCTTTGGAATTTACCTCTAACTCCCTACCTCCTATGTTGTGAATGAACTCTAGCGCATGTTCTTCGTACTCAGGAAGCTGTTCGTGAAGGATCTCCAGCAAACTGGAAAAGAAAAGAGAAGTTGCCACAGGTTACAAGGTCTTGGCACAATTATATGTGTAATGTAAGTACCCTTATTCTCTTTTTAAAACTATTGTAGGCTATAAGTTTTTAATAGAGTAGTTTTTGAGCAGTTTGTATATATTAAATATTTAGAAAAATATTTTTTATTTTTTTAAGATTTTATTTGAGAGAGAGAGAGAGAGAGAGAGAGAGAGAGACGGCATGAGTGGGGGGGAGGGGCAGAGGGAGAAGCAGGCTCCCTCATGAGTGCAGGGCCCAATTGGGGGCTCACTCCCAGGACCCTGGGATCATGACCTGAGCCGAAGTTGGATTGTCAACTGTCTGAACCACCCAAGCACCCTGAGCACTTTATAGTTTTAATGGTACTTTACAAACAAAAATAATAGCTTATTTTGAGAGGGAAGGGGTGCTTTTCATATTTGTCAAACAAATTATCTCAACAAAATACTATATTCATTTGGATTACATTAAGACCTGGAAGGAACTTTGGTTTTGGAGTAAAAACAAATATTATGCTATTCTGTACCTTTTTTATCTAAGATAATTGTTTCAGTCTATAGAGAACTGAGTATGGCTCAATAATGTTCTCTTATTTAACATCAGTCAGCCATATTAAAAAAGTGTGTCATTATTCTAGTAAGGAGCCAGTAAGATTCTCTTTACCAAAAATCCCTCTCTGAACATACAACTTAAAGAAAGAGAGGTTAGTAAAACCTCTCACATCACAGACGTATATTCATTTCTAACATAAAAGGATATGAAAGTAATAATTTACTATGCCAGGGATGTCTCCTCTCTGATACCTTTTGTATCTAACGATAAAGATTTTTGTGGGTGTTCAGTAGACGGGAAAATTGTTGAGATGATTAACAATTTTGCGTAGATATTAGATTTTTTCCTTAGCAGCCTAGAGGTTGTATGTATTTTGTAGCATAATTTTAAAATATTTTACATAATGTGCAGTCATTAGAAATTATATAAGATGCCACATACGTGCACGTGTGTACTTGCCCAGATAACAAAATCTTGCTTCTAAGTCTAGGCTTATTTTTAAGGAAAAAACAAGTGTTCTGAAACCAGTTTTGTTACGCAGAACAGGTTCCTAATTGTTTTTATTTCATCATTTTTCCATAATTATTAATTTTTTAAAAATTATTGTTAATTTAAATGTGGTATAATATAGTTTCTAATGAAAATGTTTAGAATTGGGTTTCTTGATACTCTTGAGTCTTTGCTGGATAGACTTATACCCCTGAAATGACTTTGCCATCCAGGATCATGATCCAGTTTCATTAAGAAAAGTATTTTAAATACAATATTACAAAAGTATAGATTTCAGAGACAAATCTCCATAACCTTGTTTCTTAAAAACTTTTTTTTTAATCCATAGTGTGTTATCCAGGACTTTCAAGCTTCAGTACTTCAAGTATCAGATTCAACTTACGATGAACAGTATGTTTTCTTATCTACAAGATTTATAATAGCTCATTAAAACCTTCATCTTAATCTTCTAAACACTGAATACTTCATAAATGAGGAAAGAAATTGATTTGTTTAGTTAAAGAATTGTAGAATATGCATAACGGGTCTAAAGGTAAAAAGTTACGTTAAGAAACACTGACTAACATTATAAAAGAAAGATACTCTCACTCTGCTTTTTTACAAGTTGATAATTTCTTAGTTTATAATTTTGGGCAGGATTTTTTTTTTCTTTTGTTTAATGTTGTTTACTATGTTTTCAGAGTAGCTGCACAGATGCCAACTGTTCATTATGAATTCCCCAATGGGTACAATTGTGACTTCGGAGCAGAACGGTTAAAGATTCCTGAAGGATTATTTGACCCTTCCAATGTAAAGGTATGAAAGCTTTTTTCATAATTAGCTTGGCTTGTCCCATACACGTGAATATCTTGTTTAATTATAAAACCTAAGTAAGACTGACCAGATATTTTTGGGTGCGTTGTTTAAAGTTCTTCTGTTGACTACTCATTTTTGTTTTGTTTTAGGGCTTATCAGGAAATACTATGTTGGGAGTTAGTCACGTTGTCACTACAAGTGTTGGAATGTGTGATATTGATATCAGACCAGTAAGTGTCAGCCTTTTGCTTATGGTATAAAAGTATTTTTTAGGGTAAGGAAGTACCCCCTAGTTCAGTATTTAAGTTGTCAACATTGGCCATTGACTTTGAAATCCATTTTAGAATATGTAAAATTGTGAAATACTAGAAAAGGAAAAATGCCAAACTCTAGAGCTGTGGTGTCCAGCGTGGAAGCTACCAGCCACATATGACCATTTAAATTAAAATAAGTAAAAATTTAAAATTCCGTTTTTTAGAATATAGCTAATAGCTACATTTGACAGTGCAGATAGGGAACGTTTCTGTCATCACTGAAAGTTCTTTTGTTCTACCGACTGAGCCAGCCAGGTGCCTCTTGAAAGTTCTTTTGGACATTGCTCTTCTAGAGATTTCCTAAAACGTGACAAACCAAAATATATATTATTGGTGATTTTTCTTACATAATTTTGCTACTTTTATTGTTCAGGAAGGTATGGGTTTAAATTGTAACTTTTACATGGAGTTTAGAATGAACCTTCATATTTTTTGTGCTTTGCCAAGTTTTAAATAATAACTACATATTATATACATACTAATTATGAGATTGATTATATCTTATTTAAATCCTAGATTCAGGAATGCCTGGGTGGCTCAGTCAGTTACATGGCTGCCTTCAGCTTAGCAGGAGTCTGCTGCTCCTTCTGCCTTGCCCCACCCCCTGCTCATGCTCGCTCATGTGCTCTCCTTCTCAAATAAATAAATAAAATCTTAAAAACAAAACAAAACAAAACACAAAACCCCTAGATTCAGTTTGTACCCTACATACTGCCTTAAAAATTGTTTGAGTTAACTCATTAGCTTAGAGCACAGTGCTGATAGCTAGGGATGTATAAGAAACATGTTCAAAAGAGACTTTTGGGCGGCTATGAAAAAAATATTCTTTATTTATGTAGCAGGCATTTGCTGCTTCTAGGACAAAAGTGAGGTAAGAATGGAATTTTCTAGCACAAACTCAAGACTACTTTAGGAGAAGGCAATTGAGTTGAATTATACTTACTGTAAGAGTGTGATAACTTTTTGTTTTTAGTGAGATACCTCCCTTAGTTAATGTTTACATTGATTACAGAGGACATAATTTTTCTATATTCCATTTTATCTTTTAAAAGTTAGATGATTTAGATATTTGGAATAAATTTTTAAAGTAGGAACTTAGCCACTAAAAAAGCATACAGGCTGACATGTATGTAAACTAATGGAATTCAAATAAAAACTTCAGAAAAAGGCAGGCTGACATTTAGCTTTCTGATACATACAGGCAAATTAGAGTTAAGTATACTCCATGTAAGTAGGGGCTTATTTTTATTTGGGGGAGGAATCAGCATGTTGATTTTGAAAAAGTTTCCCGTGTGGTTCTGATGCATACCCCTCCAAGAGAAAGGTAGCAGTCATTTTGGCCAGGGATGTTATGATTATGCATTGTCCATCATAATCATTAAATAATCTTTATTGTCTAATTTTAAATACTATAACTTCTAGCTGAGCATTCTAAGATGAAGGTATAAAATAAACCTCTAAATACTGGCAGCTTTCTGCCAAAAAATTATGTTTGGGTTTTAGTTTTAGAATAATTGCTTGAGGTTAGTGGTTCTTAAACTTTAAATGCACATGAAATCATCTGGATTATTTTTTCTTTTTTTTTTGAGGAAGAGCGGGAGCACATGAGTGGGAGCAGGGGCAGAGGGAGAGAATCTTCGAGCAGACTTCCCACTGAGGGCAGAGCCCCTGATGCAGGATTTGATCCCATAAGCCATGAGGTCATGACAGGAGCCAAAACTAAGAGTTGGACACTCAACTGACTTAGCCACCCAGGGGCCCCCAAAATCATCTTGAGTTTTAAGCAAACAAAACCTTTGCCTGTGCCCCATCCCCAGATTTTTATTTAATTGCTTCTGGCATTGTGTTTTATAAATTCCCTAAATGAACTGAATGTGCAGTGAGGATTGAGAACCACTGGATTAAGGTACGAGGTGTATATAGAAGTAAAAAAATTTAGAAAGAAAGGGAAAATTGTAGAGGATGATGTAGTTTTAGTTGTAGTTGTATTTAAAACTGTTGAAGAAAGGGGCATCTGGGTGGCTCAGTCAGTTAAGCATCTGCCTTAAGCTCAGGTCATGATCTCAGGGTCCTGGGATTGAGCCCATTGAGCTCTCTGCTCAGCGGGGAGCCTGCTTCTCCCTCTCCCTCTGTGCTCTCTCACTTAAATAAAATAAATAAAATCTTTTAAAAAAACAAACTGTTGGAAACATTTGGAACTAATTTTTTTTTTTTATCCTAGGGTCTCTATGGAAGTGTTATAGTGGCAGGAGGAAACACGCTAATACAGAGCTTTACTGACAGGTTGAATAGAGAGCTCTCTCAGAAAACTCCACCAGTAAGTTTTGTTTGTTCTTTAGTGGTATTCTTCAGTCATGTGTGTCCTCATCACTGCTGTCATCTTATAGATAAGGTTTTTCAGTAGTAGATTGATATTTTTGTGGGTGCCTAATACAGTATAATAGCCCTTGTTAATAAAATTTTCATAGGTGACATCTTTTCCTAGATGACTCTTGTACTTGAATCTTTTATTCATTGATTCCACATTTAAGTATCTATAGTCTGCTAGGCACTGGGGATATAAACTATAGTTCCTACCCTCTAAGGGCTCAGTCTGCTAGCAGGAGTGGACGTGCATAAAGACTATAACATGCTAAGTGGTTTTAGTAGGTCATGAACCAGGCACTCTGGGGGACACTGTAGAGCAGGCACTTAAGTCCCTTATGAATAAACTGAATGTAGTTCATCTGGTTGGTAATTTATGGAAGGACGTCTAGGTTGAGGGAATGTGATGTGCAAACTATTGAAGGGAAGATGGCATATTCCAGTATTTCAACATAGCTGGCTTAGTCTGTGCAGAAGTGGGAAGAGTGATGTGGCTGGGAAGATGGATGGTATATTAATTTCCTTGGGCTGCCCTAACAAACTGCCACAAACTAAACTTGGTGGCTTATCACAACAGGAATTTCTTCTCTCTTCTGGAAACTCAAAGTCTGAAATCAACATATCAGCAGGCCCTGCTCTCTCTGAAATGTACAGATGAGAATTCTTCTTTTCCTTCTTCTTAGCATCTGACGGTTTGCCAGGAATCCTTTGGGGATCACTGGTTGCAGCTCCAACACTTCAGTCTGTCTCCATTGTCATAGAGCAATCCTCTCTTATGGGTCTGTTCTCTTCATTTTAAAAACTCTTGTCCTGTTGGATTAAGGGCCTACTCTCTTCTAATATGACCTTATCTTAATTTGCACCCTAATTACACTTGGAAAGAACCTATTTCTAAATTAGGTAACATTCACAGGTACCAGGGATTAGAATTCTACTTCAACATCTCTCTTTGGGGGACACAATTCCACCCACACAGATAGGTACCAGGTCTTGTTGCTTATTAAGTAGTGAACTTCTGGGATAAAATCCGGCAGAGGACTACAGAGCTCTTGTGTTTGTTTTAAAAAGATCACTGGGTACATTGTGACAACTTAAAAAGGATTTTAAAAGGCAGAAGGTTTGGGGGGAAGGTTTGGGGAGAAGGTCTGGTACACACGGATAACAGATTAGTAGTCCTAATTTTAGATTTTAAAACTTTCTCAAGTATCTTTTGTATGTTACTCTGTACTAGTTATTTCATTAAAAAAACTTACTAAGGGTTACATGGGCCCTAATTGTATCTATAGAATTTGTATATTTGGTAATCTTATTTGTTTCTCATATAAAGAAACATTTTACTTACAGCACATTTTTAGAATTGTTATTTAATTTGTTATATTGTTATTTAAATATTGATCCAGGCATAGGATTGACACCTGACTTGTATTTACTACATTCTTAAAGATAGTCTGATCTGGAAAAGACCTTAACTATAGTACTAATCATTAGATGTTATAGGAAGTCCCAAAATAATGAATATGTAGACCTGGGCTCTCCAAGGTCTGGTCAAGAGCAGTTAGGTATTATCCTTGTCATTTAGGAGGCAATTAAAAATCAGTGTAACAACAAAATTCATTGCAATAAATATCAACTAGTTCCTCACGTAAAAATATCCATGTTCATCCCTCCTACTCCCAGCACCCACCCCCTTCTGTAGTACATACTCCACTCCCAAAACATACATACTTATTCACGGTGAGAAAGACTCAAGCTATGTGTTCATATAAAATAATAGGGAAGTATCAACAATTTGAGAACTATCCCCAGAAACAAAGTCCTAAGTAGGGGAAAACTCTCGATATAGGGAGGTAAGGACGATACTGAGCCATAAACTGTGTTTATTAAGAGTTCAAAAATAAACACTGATTTGGGAGGAAATCAGTATGAATTAAAAACTTAGCCAGAGTGCTCGCTTTGGCAGCACATATACTGAAAATTTAACCTGAAATCTGATGTCTGCATTTTGGTTTGGAAGTTGGAGGGGAGGGGATGTGGAGTTACCTTAGGTAGGAGGGACAGTGTGAAGGCCTAAAAAAGTAGTAGCAAGCAAGTTGAGGAGGATTATAGAAAGGGTGGTAGCACGTTGGGATGATAATTAGATTTGGTGTTGGAAGAAATAAAATTTATGAAGCACTTAGCATAGTACGTGATTTACAGGTAAGTATTTAATATGTTTGCTATTCGAGAATATAAATTTTAAATGCTATACTTTTTATATGCAGTTTCTAAGGTTTATAGATATTATTAAATACTATACATTAAAAGCCACAATAAGAGTAGTTTAGTCAAAGTACTTTATATAATAATTCAGCCCATGCATACTATTAGCCTAGGTGTTCAAAATAATCATGTATAATTGGTGTTTTAAAGAGTCATTAGGCAGTCGTCAAAACTGAATTTTCTGAGTGGAGACATCTGTTTTGATTATACTAATATTTATTTTTCCCTCTGTTTTAGAGTATGCGGTTGAAATTGATTGCAAATAATACAACAGTAGAACGGAGGTTTAGTTCATGGATTGGTGGCTCAATTCTAGCATCTTTGGTTAGTAATTAAACTACTTTGAAAAATAGTCTTATTGAATGATATAACTTAAATGTACCAGTGAATATAGTAAATTTAGTAAAAAGACTTAGTGCATCCTTTATCTTTGTATTTTATAACTATCAAATGAATGAGTAGAGGACCTAATAATACCAGTTTCACATGTTCTAATTTAACAGAATGCTTCAGTGCCTTATCAGTGGCTATTTGTCAGCTAATTTCAATTTCCCTTCTCAAACAAAGGTGGGAATTTACTAACTTATGCCTCTTCTCATACTCCCACTGGCACTGGTCAAGACTTCTCTGTAGCACTTAAAATTAAGTCATCACCTCTTGGTGAAGTGGAGGAAATCAGGAGTTGGCTCTTGGGGCAGATGTGAAGTCATGGTGCTGGGTTTTGCTTAGACAGGTGATTACTATGAATTAAGAGAAAAAGTCCTTGTACTTTCTGCAACCCTAGACTCAGAATTTCCCTTTCACCTCAGAGCAGCCAACGTAAATGTCATGAAGTACTTATACTGACATTTTTAAGGTAGTAAGTGTCTACTTAATGTATTTGTTCTATTCGCAATCTTTTAATAGATCTTAGATTGGGGCACCTGGGTGGCTCAGTCGTTAAGCGTCTGCCTTTGGCCCAGGTCATGATCCTGGAATCCTGGGATTGAGCTCCGCATTGGGCTTTCCGCGTGGGAAGCCTGCTTCTCCCTCTCCAACTCCTGCTGTGTTCCCTCTCTTGCTGTGTCTCAGTTAAAAAAAAAAAATCTTAGATTGAAATGGAATACCATGTATGAATCCACTTGAATAGAGTCAGTCTTAAGGACTGAATTTGTCCTACTAATGTGTTTTTTTTACTAATGTAGCATAGGCTTCCTCCTTGGCTCATTTTCTTCCTTTCCTCCTTTTAGTGCCTGTGTACTATCATGTGTGTACTTGGAAAACTTTATCCTAGTCCTGATGGATGAGCACTTTCAAGATACAAATGCTGCCATTAGTCAAGTGCTAGGATAGCTCTTCAATTCTGTACTGGGATCAAGGCTTCAACAACAGTTTCTATTGTTGTCATAGGTTGGCAGCAAGCCATCATAGCTAAACCTCCAGTCTTCCTGTCACAGCCATTTTCTAAGGCCTCATGACAAGTGTGAATAGGAAGACTTAATATTCATTCTAAATAGTCTCTTTGGGTGTTCTGGAGGAGGGCTGTAATAGGGGAGTAATGGAAAACTACTTGGGGGAGGGGCTTAGAGGTTCTTTAAAGATTAAGAGTTGTGAAAAGATATTTAAAAAGTATCTTCCAGAGGCTCCTGGGTGGCTCAGTTGTTAAGCATCTGCCTTCGGCTCAGGTCATGATCCCAGGGTCCTGGGATAGAGTCCCATGTCAGGCTTCCTGCTCAGCAGGAAGCCTCCTTCTCCTTCTCACACTCCCCCTGCTTGTGTTCCCTCTCTGACTGTGTCTCTCTGTCAAATAAATACAATCTTTAAAAAAAAAAAAATTTTTTTCTAAAAAAAAAAAGGCACAATGTATAACCTTTCTTTCCATTTTACAGGGTACTTTTCAACAGATGTGGATTTCCAAACAAGAATATGAAGAAGGAGGGAAACAGTGTGTAGAAAGGAAATGCCCTTGAAAAGAGTTCCCAGAGCTCAGCCTTCCTGTTGTCACCTTAAGTTTCATAGCTTTAGTATACTCAGGAAAAGAATGACCATCTTTTGTAGAATGTTTATACATTTTTGCATATTTCAATTTCCACTTAAATTTTTTAAGGCTTT
Source organism: Mustela erminea (assembly GCF_009829155.1). Classification (NCBI taxonomy): domain Eukaryota; kingdom Metazoa; phylum Chordata; class Mammalia; order Carnivora; family Mustelidae; genus Mustela; species Mustela erminea. The sequence continues at coordinate 118,117,843 of NC_045614.1, read as the reverse complement.
AACTGGCTCTATAAATTAAGATAAGTTTGTGCTTTCCTTGAAATGCACTTATTCTTATTACAAGCATTTTATAATTTTGTATAAATGTCTATTTTCTCTAAATATTTTGCTTTCAGTAAATGCTTTCCAACTGTTTAGTATGTTAATTACCAGTGATTAGTAGAATTGGTTTTTATTGACTAGTAAAACTTATTGCCTATGCTTTTTACCTTAGGCTTGCAAAATTAAATAAAAATTATTAGCCATTCCAGAAATACTTTTTTGGATTATTATTGTTATGACAACTACTTTAAGGACTAAATGTATTTGTCACGATTCTGAGTGAAAGTACTCTTCATTAACAGTAATATTCACACCCCCTTCATATGCTATTAACATAACAGTAAAATGTTACGTGAATTCCAAAATGACCTTACTTGCCTTTGCTGTAGCAGTTGACATCACTTTCCCACCTTAAGGTACAGGTGATGTTAATTAAACTCTGCTTAGATGTCAGAATTTCTAAAGTGGGTGTCTGAACTTTTGTACCTGATTTTTAAAAAAGTTTTGGCAGAAGCATGACCACTTCCAGAGTTAGCATGCCATGTTAACCCTTCAAAAAGCTGACATTTATTTGATTAAAAACACAATTTCTTTGTAAAATTATGTAATACACATTTACGTTTGTATATAGACTTATCAAGGGAAAACAAAATGCCAACTTAAGAATTCAGACATTTAGACAAGACTTGACTTCTGGGCTTCAGAAAGATGTGGAAACTTTTTCTGAAGAAATTTTTCTTTCTTCTTCTCTAAGCTTTTCTTTCTTGCTTCAATCCGGGCTTGTTTCTCAAGTCTCAATCTAGAATATAAAAGCATAACAATTTATATAAAACTACTCCCCTCCCTGTTACTCAATACTATCAAGGTATGTCCAAATCAGTTACTTAAAAGCTTCAATCATGCCAGCCTCCATCTTAGGTATGTCATATAAACTATAAAACTTGAATAGTCACTGTAATCTGATGCAAGTCAAAGATAAACTTGAAATCAAAACCATCTGTTAACCTACAGCAATTCTTCTATTTCCTATCTGAAAAGAATGAATAGATTTTGTGAGCCTGTAACAGACTGGACTGCCTTTTATAGCTTATTTTAAAAGCACTAGTTTTATTAAACAGAGATTTTTCTACCTGAAATCTATCATGAGACTTCTAGGAATTCCCTGATTCCAAATAGCACACTCAGTCTACCATATCATTTTCCCTACAATGGAGAGAATCAAACTTACACAAGGAGATGATACTTGGGTGCTAGTTAGACTCACCACTCTCTATGTGAGTTTGTGGATACCCATCAGCATCTTGTGCCTCAGCTAAATTACTGTGCTCTGTAGGGTCACTTATGAATCAGAACTGCAAATGATAAATACATGATGCCAACCCTTTACTGTATTTAAGTTGATATTTTCCAGGATATTTTATTGGTCACTAGGCATAAGTTTATATAAAATATAACAAGAATTAAGAGATATGTAGTGAATAACTTAATATGCCAGTGCTGGGGGAGAGGCCATAGAAATTTGAGATAAGAGTTCTATCTGGGTGAAGAACAAAATAGGTACAAATGTTTAAAAATATAAGGTATTTTGCAAATATAGTATAAATACTAAGCAAAGCTGAAACCAGATTACCCATTCTATTCATCAGTCTTTGCTCCAACTAAATTTTAGCCATTAAAAAAAAATCAATAGGGATGCCTGGGTGGCTCAGTGGGTTGGGCCACTGCCTTCGGCTCAGGTCATGGTCCCAGGGTCATGGGATCGAGTCCCGCATCGGGATCCTTGCTCGACGGGGAACCTGCTTCTCTCGCTGCCTCTGCCTACCTCTCTGCCTGTGTGTACTCGCTTGCTCTCTCTCTCTGGCAAATAAATAAAATCTTAAAAAAAAAAATCAATAAACCCATATGAAAGAATAAAGGTTTGCTATTCTTAAGAACACAACGATTATGCTTCATGCTCTGAAGGTAAGGCTAAAAAAGGTTCAAAAACAATAATTAGAACATGTATAAAGCCTGTAAGAGTGACATTGGATTCATAAATTCTCATATGTTATTTTAGAAGTCAATTATAGCTTCACCTTACATGATTAAGAGACAAAAGAACCAAATGGCACATTAGGTTTGGAGAAGCTATGGAAGAAAAAAAACAACAGTGCAGTTGAATTTCTTCAGTTGACTGGGCCTTAAAATGTGAATGGTGGAGAGATTTCAGACCTATAGATAAAGAAGCAACAAAAGGAAAATAAGCAAGACTGTCCAGGAAATAAGGAGAAGGGTCTGACTTTTATGAAGGATATGCAGTAACACTAAGTTGTGGAAACACTGGGTGGGAAGGAGCTGGATTTGTTCTGTGGACATGGAGCTCCTGCAGATTTCAGAACAGCACTGGTGTGATGAAAGGTTTGAGGAAAATGAGCCAGGAAGCTGTATTTGAATGGAATGGAGTGAGGAAGATGTTCAATAATTCATTTTGATGAAAGGGGAATGCACTAGGGTAGAGATGGAGTACAAAGGACAGATTCTGGAGACCTGCAGAAAGAATTAAATCAAGGACTGACTGCATCTAGAGCACTGATGATGAAAAAGACAAGTGCTGCTTAATGCCGATGCAGAATGGATGTACTATATTAAAGGGTTCTGGACCTAATTCCACTGGTGATGGTCCCCCCAACAGCACCCTCTTACCAAGCAATTCTCAGACACCAGCAGAATGTCTGAGACTTCAACTTACTTCTGGCACTACCTACATGAAAATTGCATCAGAGACCATCATCTGTGCCCAAGAACCTACTACAGACTGGAAGTTCCCACAACTTCCTCCTTGAACTTCAGATGCCAGTTAAAGTCCAGGTTCTTATCTGTACTTCTGACAGGCTATAACCCTCCTTAGGTTTGATTAATTTGCTGGAGTCGCCCACAGAATTCAGGAAACCCCTTTACTCACTACATTACTGATTTATTATAAAAGAATATAAACTCAGGACAACCAGACATAGGAGGTGCACAGGGCAAAGAATGGGGTGTCCCACTCTCCTCCAGTCTCCAGGTGCTGCTCACCAATGGGGAAACTCCCTGAATCCTGGCCTCTTCAGTTTTTATGTAGGATTCATTACATAGGCATAAGCTGATTAAATCACTGGCCACTGGCAACTGATTCACCACCAGCCCCTTTCCCCTCTCCAGAAATCAGGGAGTGGGACTGAAAGTTTCAACCATCTATTCAAAGTTGGTTCCTACAGCAACCAGTCCCCATCATTAGGTGCTCTCCAAAAGTTACACCATTAACATAACAAAAGGCACCCCCGCCCCTTTTCATGCAATAACATGAACTCACAAGTTACTCAGTTGAAGTATTTGGACTTTCTTTTCACAGTAGAGAGGGATTTAACCATGTACTTACATACAGATTGATGAATAGAAAGGCAATACAAGTTTTTTTTTTTTTTTTTAAAGATTTTATTTATTTATTTGTCAGAGAGAGAGCGAGCGAGAGCAAGCACAGGCAGACAGAGTGGAAGGCAGAGTCAGAGGGAGAAGCAGGCTCCCTGCGGAGCAAGGAGCCCGATGTGGGACTCGATCCCAGGACGCTGGGATCATGACCTGAGCCGAAGGCAGCTGCTTAACCAACTGACCCACCCAGGCGTCCCGGCAATACAAATTTTTGAAAGGATACACACTAGAATGTCAATAGCAGCTATTGCTGGTTGGTAAGATTATGGATGACTTTAATTTCATCTTTTCTACCTGATTCTTCTATTTTTTCTTCTATTTTCTCCCCCCACAGTGTGCATATATTACTTCTGTAGAATTTTAACTTGTGTCCTCTAAAGATTCATTATTAAAGGTATTTGTGCTTACCTGACAAAACGTTCCACATAGGGCATTGCAAAGAATCGTTTCCTATTGTATCTTTTATTTAGGTACCAAGGTATAGGCCACTGCTTGAATTTGTGCCTGCCAAGAAAACAAAAAGATACTGCCTTAACAGAAAATATTTAATATATTTTTCACTTTTTATGAACAGTTTTAGCCATCTCTGAGCTAAATATGTTTTCAATAAAATGAGATGTAACTGGCTTTTAAAAGATTTTACAGGACACCTGCGCGGCTCAGTTGGTTAACATCCGACTATTTCACCTTAGATCATGATCTGAGGGTCAAGAGATTAAGCCCTGCACTGGGTTCCATGCTCAGCCCAGAGCCTGCTTAGGATTCTCTTTCCCTCTGCTGCTCCCCACTGCAATATTAATATAATTAATATAATATGCCACATGTTCTTTTTTTTTTTTTTAAGATTTTATCTATTTATTTGACAGAGATCACAAGTAGGCAGAGAGGCAGGCAGAGAGGGGGGGAAGCAGGCTCCCTGTGGAGCAGAGAGCCCGATGTGGGGCTCAATCCCAGAACCTTGGGATCATGACCTGAGCCGAAGGCAGAGGCTTAACCCACTGAGCCACCCAGGCGCCCCGCCACATGCTCTTTTTGACAGAAAAAAAACCTTGGATGAAATGTTTTTAAGAAGGAGCTCTGCATTTAAAAGGCTATCTTAACTATTTTAACATGCAACAGAAAATTAGGGAGAAGGCACAGGAATTATGTTTGAGTTAATAAGTTACATCAGAAAGATGATATAACTGCTTTGTTCACTACTTTGTTTAGCTCTGGAAAAGATGAAAAGCAAAATTTTAAAAGAATCTGGAGACAAGAACTCATTTAGATTCTAGTATCAACAGAGATTCTCTCCTTTATCCTCACCCTTTCCTAACTGATCTCAACTGGATTAATCCAAATAATATTAGTAAAAAATAAAGTTTCTAGTTTTGGTAATTTCTCTCTTTCCTGTATTGGATTACACAGTTAGACATACTGCTACTCCCCTACATTTGGCTACAAGCAGCCCCATTACTGCAAACTCCATTAAAAGATCCTATCTACTGAGTAAGCAGTATTATGTGGTTTAATTTTAAGAGTACAGGGAAAGTCTCCAACCACACACAATGCCTTCTTCATTTTGTTGACTGCTGTTTAAAATTCTACTAAGTATGCTTCCTTTTAGCAGCTTAGTCCAAATGTCAAAAAAGCCCTGAAGAGACAGACTACACTGGGTCGTCTTCTCAATTATTTATACAGTTTGAATGTTTATTATCATATCCTCTCCCAAGGTCTGACATAACTTTGGCAACTACAGGGACAAAAGGTGGAAAGATGTAATGAAAATAAACTGTTTTATAATTTGGACTAGGGCTTATCCTGATGGCAATGCGAGCAAACACTGAAATGGTTTCATGTGAAATGGTTTCAATGTTTCATTCCTTAAGAACTTCTTTTTGTTTTTGTTTGTTTTTAGAATTTTTAAAATCTCAGGTTCTTAATGGGCAGGCATGTGTCCTAAAATTAGCTTCATGGTATTCGTATTTATAACCCCTTGAAATTGTATGTGCACACGTACATTTTGCTAGGGAAAGGATCTGTAACTTTAATTAAATTCTCAAAAAGTCATATAATTGACATAAGATTAGGAACTACTGTTATAAAGAACCTACAAATAACTGAATCATGAGAATGAGGTGCTTGGCTTATCAGATAATGCTATCTTCATTCATACTCTGGGGCCCCAAAAGGGCCTGGGGACCTCTGTTTACATTAGATACATCTATAATATATTTCATATGGTGAGAGTTTTTATAAAAGATACTGGACAGGAGAATAAGGCATGAGACTGCCACTCTCATCTTAGAAAAACCACAATGGAAACTATGTACCAGATGATTCTTCCAAAGATGTCTCTTCTCCAAGCACCAGGTCTGCCTTTTTCTTGACCAGTCTGAAGAAGTCTTAGGGCATCTTCTCTTTCCTGGACAACCTTATCTAATGCATCCATGGAATCTACTACCTGGTAAGAGAATAAGAAGACAGAATTTGAACAATCACCTACAACAAATTACTCCCCCGCCCAAAAAAGAAGAGAGAACGTACAAAGACAATGCTACAGAAAATGAATATTTTGGTCCAAGAACCATTCTGGGAGCGCCTGGGCAGCTCAATCAGTTAAGCGTCTGCCTTCAGCTCAGGTCATGATCTCAGGATCCCAGGATCAACCCCCACAATGGGCTCCCTGCTCAGCAGGAACCCTGCTTCTCCCCCTGCTTGTGTGCACGTGCGCTCACTCTCTCTCAAGTAAATAAATAAAATCTTTAAGGAAAAAAAAAAAAAACTCTGCCAAATATTTCCTAAGAGTCTTTTTGGCACAGGCAGGCATACATGAGTGTTTATGATATCACTTTTTGTAATTTTTAAAAAAGTTTAGTTTCACTGATTTTTTAAAAGATTCATTTATTTGAGAGAGAGAACTTTCGAGTGCATACAAGTTGGAGGAGAGGTAGAGGGAGAGATTCTTGACTACCACTGAGGATGAGCTTGACTCGGGGATTGATCTCACAACCCATGAGATCATGACCCGAGCCGAAACCAAGAGCCAGATGCTCAACTGACTAAGCCACCTAAGCGCCCCAAAAGTTTAGTTTCATTTAAATGAAGATCTACTTAAATTTCCATATATATATAGGTATTAGTTTTGTTTGGAGTGGGCTACACTTGTAGAGATTCCTTACAGAGACCCCATCTGACTCCTGTTATTTCAAAACTCAATGAACTATTAAGTGATAAAAGTTTGCTACTTTTTAATATTAAAACCCATGTTCTGGCCTCAACTAATCAGTGTGCCTAACATAGACACTGATGTTTTGACCTAATTGGCAGCTGCTAGAGAACAGAATATCAGTCTACCCTGATCCTAATCTCTAAAGATCCATTATGAAGCAAGAAGATCCTATTAGAACCTCTATTTTTATCTTTTTCTTTTTACATTTCTATTGAGTTTTACAATGCATATGATATATTGGTAAGGCAATACATATTATCTTTATAAATAAATATTCATATTTGGGGACTATAATGACAGATAAGCTGAATTTTTTCATAACTAAATACCAGAGAGGCATTTTTAGCTGGTTCTATGTTTTATCTGTGAGCCATGGTAACAAATAGAAATATTGCATATACACATTTTGTTTCTCAAAAATGGGGGGGCACATGGGGGTGGAGAGATGACAGATTAGATTATAATCTTCTAGAGACATCTGACTGGCTCAGTTGGTTAAGTGTCTGACTCTTGACTTTGGCTCAGGTTATGATCTCAGGATCATGAGACTGAGCCCCACACTGGGCTCCATGCTGGGTATGGAGCCTACTTAATATTCTTTCTTCCCCTTTCTCTGTGCCCTTCCCCAACATAAACAGGTGTGTGCACTCTTAAAAAAAAAAAAAAAAAAAAAGGTCTTCCAGGTAGCTGTGGGACCCAAAAGAGATATGAAAGCCACAAATTTAGATAGACTACCTCATAACCCATACACTCCGCTCACACTCAGTGCTTCTATTCTCCCTTCTTCAATCAAAGCCACACTGAGCAGCTGAATCCACATGTACTTCCTCTTAACTATATGAATTTCTACAAAATCTCTGAGAAATAAAAGATGGATGAGAACGGTGAATCCTATTTTGAAAACACACAAACTTAGAAGAGTGAAGAAACCAGACTGGTCAGAGCCTAATATGAAGCTGTGCAGCCCTTAGGAACTTAGTAAGCCTGGCTGTGAACCGACTACATTAGAGTTCTTCCATGCAAGGTTTCTTCTGAGGCGCCTAACTGAAATCGAATGTTAGCTCACGAAGAAAGCTAAATGGTTATCCAATCCACAGAGTTAACACCTGATTACTCATGTTCATGCCACCAGATAAGAAGGAAAATTGGAAGTATCAATTAGTTACATCTTATTCAAAACAAGCCAACCTCAAAGAACTTTCTAGTTTAACTATTCCAAAGCCAAGTGTGTCCTTACACATACTTCCAAATCTTCAGTTTATATCTTAAATTGAGAATAATTCTTTTAAAATATTCTTCTTGGGCGCCTGGGTGGCTCAGTGGGTTGAGCCGCTGCCTTCGGCTCAGGTCATGATCTCAGGGTCCTGGAATCGAGTCCCGCATCGGGCTCTCTGCTCAGCAGGGAGCCTGCTTCCTCCTCTCTCTCTCTCTGCCTGCCTCTCTGCCTACTTGTGATCTCTCTCTGTCAAATAAATAAATAAAATCTTAAAAAAAATTATATTCTTCTTGATAAATTTTCCTTGGTAGTATGTCACATACATTTGAGGTTAAAAAAAAAATTTTCCTTGGTAGCTCTGTTCTCACTGACTATCTACTCTGGCACAGACACATCAACAAAGAGCTGACTCGCAAGCAATCCAGGCAAAAAACCCTGAGAGATCTAACTAAATAAACAAAAAACTTCCACATGGAAGAGCCAGCTTACATGTGTACAGCCATGAAAAAGGAAAGGCAGATCTGCATATACTGATAGGAAAAGATAGCCAGCATATACTAGGTAAGGGGAAAATGCCAATATCAGAAAAGCTTATACAGTATAACCAAATTAGAGGAATTATCTAATGTAAATAAAAATAGACACACTTCTAGAACAGGCAGAGAAAAATTCTGATGAATAAATGGGATATATGTATAATGATTACCTCTAGGAGTGGGAATAATGAACCCAGCGCACTTTTTTTTTTTTTTTAAGCAGGCTCCACGCCCAGCATGAAGCCCAACGTGGGGCCTGAACTCACAACTTTGAGAACAAGACCTGAGTTGAGATCAAGAGTCCGTTGCTCAATTGGCTGAGCAACCCAGGCGCCCTGGGAATTTTTTTTTTAATGAAGAAAACCTAATTTGAACAATAGTTGACCTTTTCACAACAATGTTAATATTCTTTTTTTATTTGACAGAGATCACAAGTAGGCAGACAGAGATCACAAGTAGGCACAAGAGAGGCAGGCAGAGAGAGAGAAAGGAGGAAACAGGCTCCCTGCTGAGCAGAGAGCCCGATGTGGGGCTCGATCCCAGGACCCTGGGATCATGACCCGAGCCAAAGGCTGAGGCTTCAACCCACTGAGCCACCCAGGTGCCCCACAATGTGAATATTCTTAACACCACTGGACTATACATTTAAAAATGACTAAAAAGGTAAGTTTTATGGTATCTGTTTACCACAATTAAAAAAAAGTATTAAAACTCTGACCTTGTTCATAAGGAAGTAGTTAAACTGGAATTAGAAATGTAAAATGGCGCAGCTACTTTAGAGAACAGCTGGACTGTTTCCTAAAACATTAAACACAGATTTACCATACAAACCAGCAATTTCACTCTTAGGTATCTACCCAAGAGAAATAAAACACATGTCCACTTATCTAATGAGGTTTGCAGGGAATGGGGAGTAACTACAGATAGGCATGACACTTCACTCTGCGGTGATGGAGATATTCTAAAATAGTGAAGGCTGCACCTCTCTGTACATTTACTAAAGATCAAACAAATTAAAAAAAAGAAATCCACTTGCCAAGAAAAATAAGAACCATACACTTATATCTTTTGGCTTTTATCCCACCCAAGAGTCTTCAGCCTCCCATAAATGTTACCTTTTCTAACCGCTCCGGACTTGGCATTGGCAATTTCTGCCGCTTGGCCTCCTGTTCTAGGGTCAGGAGCATGTTTCTTTCTTTCAGTAGGACATACCTATAGCATAGAATACAAAACTTGTGATGCTAGTCTATGGTTACATTAAGGTTGTAAATTTTTTTTTTTTTTTTAAAGATTTTTATTTATTCATTTGACACAGAGAGATCACAAGTAGGCAGAGAGGCAGGCAGAGAGAGAGAGAGAGGAGGAAGCAGGCTCCCCGCGGAGCAGAGAACCCGATGCGGGACTCGATCCCAGGACCCTGAGATCATGACCTGAGCCGAAGGCAGCGGCTTAACCCACTGAGCCACCCAGGCGCCCAAGGTTGTAAATTTTTTAAAAGATTTATTTTAGAGAGACACAGGGAGAGTGAGAGAGTAGGGGGAGGGGCAGAGGAAGAGAATCTCAAGCAGACTCCCACTGCGTGCAGAGTCCCTCCTGGGGCTTGATCCCAGGAGCCATGAGATCATGACCTGATGCGAAACCAAGAGCTGGATGTTAAACTAACTGAGCCAGCTGGGTGCCCCTAAGGTTGTAATTTTTGACGTCAAAACTGATGATCTGTATTCAAAAGTCCTTTAGAAATGTCGATTTATAAAATATCATTACAGAGAATTATCCTTTAGGGGCACCTAGGTGGCTCAGTGGGTTAAGTCTCTGCCTTCAGCTCAGGTCATGATCTCAGGATCCTGGTATCAAGCCCTGCATCAGACTCTCTGCTCAGCAGGGGGCCTTCTTCCCCGCCTTCTCTCTGTCTGCCCACTTGTGATCTCCCTCTGTCAAATCAGTAAAATCTTTAAAAAAAAAAAATGAAGAATTTCCTTTAAACAAAGCTATAACTGATTCTTACTCATTCATTTGTTTAATAAATTTTCCCCCATATACTGTATTAAGTACCAAGAGAGTTTATAAAAAAGCATAAGAAAAATTCCCTATATTCCAAGTAGAAAGAGAAGATGGAATATAACATTTGGTGCCTATTATATGACAGGCAATGCGCTAAGCATTTTACATATATTACCTCACTTAATTCTCACAACAACCCTTTGAGGTTGGTACTATTAACACTTTCTGAAAGAAAAAAGTAAGGCTGACAGAAGTAAGCTATTCTGGGGCACACAGCTAATTCAAGATTCAAATTCTGGACTCCTTTTGTGCATTAATTCTTTTTGTTTTCATTCTACTATGCTGCCTCAGAAATTGTAATGCAATGTGTATATTAAGTGGTATAGACAAATACCAAAAGAATTAAGTGAAAGAGAGGGGACACATCTCTTCTTACTAGGATGATAAGAAAAGCCTCAGAGAGATGGGATTTGTTAGGCTAGAAAGGAAAGCAAAGCAAACATGACCAAACGTACTGAAGTGGCAGAGCTGAAGTGTGGGTGTAGGTTTTATGAATAAATCTGTTTGAGATTTACAGCTGGAAGAAAGGAAAGGTAATAAATGTGGAGGGCACTGAAAACGACACAAAGGCACTGGGGTATCTTAAGCTGTGGAAGATGATGATTTTGCAGAAGAGAAATTGTTTGGTTTTAGCCAAGATGAACACTGAAAAGCCCTGCCTAGCCCTTTACCAATAACCTAAGTAACAGTGCTTTCATACAACTAATTGCTCTATAATGAAGCTGTGCTGTTCTATACATAACACTTCTGATGCCAAATGAAAGGTTTTTTCCATCCTGAGGCCAAATACGTGTTGACTTTTCCAACACAACTTCTCCACCACTTAGACACTCCCCGTAGAGCCAGATTGTACAGATTTAAGGCTTCTAGTCCCTGAAAACTGTCCCCCACTTTACAGGCCAATAGCAAGTTCCAGGCCCCCGACATAGCTAACAACTATAAATTGGGATTTCAGTGGCCGTTTGGGAGATCTTTCAATCTGCCTAAACTTACTTCTTTCAAAACTGAACTGGACAGCCAAGGCTGTAAAACCGCCAAGATGGAACGGGACTGACTGGCATTTAGAAACTGCCAAACATTATTAGCAATCTAAAACTGCCTCTCTGGGGATGCCTGGGTGGCTCAGTTGGTTGGACGACTGCCTTCGGCCCAGGTCATGATCCCAGAGTCCCGGGATCGAGTCCCGCATCAGGCTCCCAGCTCCATGGGGAGTCTGCTTTGCTCTCTGACCTTCTCCTTGCTCATGCTCTCTCTCACTGTCTCTCTCTCAAATAAATAAAATCTTTAAAAAAAAAAAAATAAAAAAAATAAAACTGCCTCTCTGCAAAATATAATTTCTAGACTAATGGGCAAACAATTAAAAAGACAGAAAGGCTTATAAGGTCTTTTCCCCTCCTATCTTCTTTGTCTCAGGATGCACAGCAGCCACCTGTGTTCAGGCTGCACATCTGGTGCCATCACCCTCCTTCCCTTCTGCACTGCCTCACCCTCCATGCCCCCAGCTTCCCCATGCTGATTCTCTCACCAAACTTCCCTCTTCCTCTAAACCTTTCCTATTCTGTCCTTTCCTTTCCTGAACCTATTAAAACCTGCCCCTTTAAAATTAAGTCTTCTGAGGATCTAAATAAACCCCACCTATCTATGGTCACTGAACAAAGGCTGAATTGCAGCCATAGTTAAAGAGCTCCCTAAAGTGACTGGGGACACCAAGAGATCTGCTGAAGAATTCAGCACAGTTATTCAAACTCATCAACCTGGTGTCTCAGACTGATGCTTAGTCTATATCCTTGTTGGTGAGGGGTAGACCAAACACTAGATGAAACTTGATGGAAACATCCTAAAACATCTCTGTTAGAGAAACAGATCCCTAACTTTTGGCAAGATGCTAGAACCCTCACTGGAATTCTCCACCAAGCAATACAGAACTTTTTTCTAAGCCCCTTGACTAGAATGAATGAAATGAATGAATTATATGCAAAATTTTGATGAATCTGTCATTAAATTGCTATTATAACCAACTCCAAATTGTCTTTAAATTTTCTTTAAGACAATCTGGAGTCAATTATAATAGTAATTTATTATTTCTAATTTATAATTTCTAAATTAAAGCAAATTTAAAGACAATTTGGTCTTCCTTTAATATGCTGAATCCACTTGAGTAACATTTAACAATATATTTACTAATGGAATGAACCAAGATACTTGTGTTTTAGTTACAAGGACCAGGATGGAAAGGGAAACTATTCAGATTTAGTTAATTTGGTAAATAACCGTACTTGCATCCTTGGAGGAAACACCCATAAGACCACTAAAATTCTTACTTTTCAACTCTTGCAAATAAGGGCCCCAAACAAAACAAAACCCCTCCTACTTTCATTATTGCAAAAGAGCCAGGATGTTTAAACAAACAAACAAACAAACAAACAAAACCATCACCAACTGAAATGCTCCAGGAGCCTTCAGCCCCCTAGCCGGCCTTTCCAATGTCTTCCTAATTCCCAATGACAGAGCTCTGAGGAACAAGAGCTTTCCCAATCCTCCCTCTTAATCAGCTCAGAGAAACCATTCTCCAGATTGGGAATGAATCTGTCTCTACTGATGTGAGAGCTACACTCTAGGTGCTCAACCCCACCGCTATAAAGCAGCTTCTGCCTCAGAGCTAAAACAGCTCAAATAGTAGGGATGGCTAATACACCTCAATAGGTTCCTATCTCTGAACCGATTCCCATTTGTCTAGGCACTCTGAGAGATACAACCTTCTCCTTAGTTCCTATGCCCCCACTGGGCCAATATTTCTTAGAAAAATACCATACCAGAATTCTCTTCTTCCAAAACAGGGGAATAATTCTGGAATTTGAAGGTAGTAATCAAAATTGCCAACTAGGTAAATTAAATGGCCCTCTGACATCTATTATTTGCTCCATCTCTGACAGTACTATAACGGAGTCTGTGGACACTGATCATTCTTTTTTTTAAAGATTCTATTTATTTATTTGACAGAGATCACAAGCAGGCAGAGACACAGGCAGAGAGAGAGGAAGGGAAGCAGGCTCCTCGCTGAGCAGAGAGCCCGATGCGGGGCTCGATCCCAGGACCCCGGGATCACGACCTGAGCCAAAGGCAGAGGCTTTAACCCACTGAGCCACCCAGGCACCCCTACCATCCTCTTTACGAGTAAGATCTTCAACTGTTATTGGCAGAATCCACAGTGCATCTCCCATCAAGATTCAAAAAGATCCCTCAAAATCTGTCCCCGGAATTAACGAATAACCTGTAAATAAAGAAGCCCATAATAGATAACCAGGCTCTCAGGTGCATTAATCCCTATACTAGTCCCTGTAATATCCTTATTTTACCTGTAAGAAAACCCAATGGCTAAGGATGGAGGTTAGCCCAAGCAATAAATAACATTGTTATCCCTTGGCACCTTGTTCCTAAGGGCTCCCCGCCCCCCATCTGCTACTGACATTCATTTCCACTGAAAGCAGATTGTTCACTGTAACTGACCTCTGCAGTACATATTTAGTATTCCAGCTGATAAGGACAGTTAATTTTTTTGCTTTCACTTGGGAAGAATGGGAAATATACCAAGCCAGAAATGCCCCAGGCCTACAGAGAGTCCTTCTTACTCTCACAAACCTTAAAAACTGATTTAGATCATATAGTTTGCTGTAAACTATCATACAGTTTGCATGTTGTTATAATATGTAGATGATTTGCCTCTTTGCTCCCTTTCTCAAAACTCTTCACAGGACGAAAACATCTAACTGTTGCAACTTTTGGCCTTAAAGGGACATAAACTCTCCAAAATAAACTGCAGTTTGCTCAAACTTAGGTTTGATACTTAGGGCACCGGATCTTAGAACAAGGACTTTTGGATCCAGGCAGACTTCAAGAACTTCCCCAAACCTAAAATGAAGCATCCACTATGAGGCTTTCTTGGACTTGCTGGTTACTGTTGGAAATGGCATCCCAAAATTCTCTCTTAAGACTCAAACTCTATATGCTTTACTAAAAGATGACAAATTTGACCTTATTATTTGGGAAGGTCAGGAAAACGTAACCTTTGGAACTTTAAAAAAGCCTAGTAATGTACCCTGCCCTTGGACATCCTAATCATCAACTTTCCTTTCTCCTCTTTCTAAAAGAGAAGGAAATGCCCTTGGGAGTACTCTCGCCAAAACATGGGGACCATCAACAACCTATAGGGTATTACAGCTAACAGCTAGACCCTGTGGCATGGGGATCCCCCTTGTCTCAGAGCCACTCCTGCCACCATCCCTTTAATTAAGGCCACTGAAGACATAGTAAGGGAGGGGCACCTACATGGCTCAGGCAGTTAAGTGTCTATCTTTGGCTCAGGTCATGATCCCAGAGTCCTGGGATTGAGCTCCGTGTCGGGATCCCTGTTCAGCCTGCTTCTCCCTCTCTGACTCTCCCTGCTTGTGTTCCCTCTCTCTGTCTGTCTCTGCTGCCTGTGTTGTCTCTCTCTGTCAAATAAATAAATAAAATCTTAAAAAAAAAATGCTTTTCACAGTGCACTCCCTGGAGACAGCAACCTTAAGTATTATATTTTGTAACCTAAAGATTTCATCTATTGAAAAACACACCTCCAGAAAGACTCTCTTCAACCTTGTGCCACCAAAGCCCAAGGAACAGGATCTTGGATTCACATGACACATCTAGGGAAAGCACTAAACCCTGGGACCTGCACACCATTCAGTGACCTGAAGGTATGAATTTCCTGGAACTGAAGCAGATGTGTGATGAGACAGCTTTCTCAACATGCCCAGACCAGGCTTGCATACTCTTGCATCCTATGCCAGGCACCCCAGGCATGGAGGACCCGAACTGGGAAGATGAATCCCTGTAACATCTGCCTTTGACAAGCAGAGAGGCCTAATTTCTCGAATTCTTACAATCGCTGGAGTTTAACACTTTAAACTTTAACGGGGCGCCTGGGTGGCTCAGTGGGTTAAAGCCTCTGCTTTCGGCTTAGGTCATGATCCCAGGGTTCTGGGATCGAGCCCCGCATCAGGCTCTCTGCTCAGCAGGGAGCCTGCTCTCCTTCCTCTCTCTCTGCCTGCCTCTCTGTCTACCTGTGATCTCTGTCTGTCAAATAAATTAAAAAAAAAAAAAAAAAAAAAAAAAAAACTTTAAAAAGCAGCAGGGTTAGGTCCAAGAGAGTTGAGGATGAGAGGAAATGGAGTCCCCCTTCTTTTTTTTTATTTTTTTAAATATTTTTTAAAGGTTATTTATTTATTTATTTGACAGACAGAGATCACAAGTAGGCAGAGAGGCAGGCAGAGAGCGGGAGGCAGGCTGCCCGCTGAGCAGAGAGTCCAATGCAGGGCCCAATCCCAGGACCCTGGGACCATGACCAGAGCCGAAAGCAGAGGCCTTAACCCACTGAGCCACCCAGGCGCCCCGGAGTCCCCATTCTTAAAGAGACAGTACAACAAATAGTTCCACTGAGATACAAAACAGCATCAGTCTGAAAGAATCCTAGAGTATACAGGAGGGAGATTTGTTTCTTAATCTTGGGACCTATGCTGGAGGGGCAAGGATGAAAGAAAAGGATAAAAATCACAGCAAGAGACCCAAATGAAACAGATGTTAAGTAATTTTCTTGATAGAGAATTTATTTTATTTACTTAAAGATTTTATTTATTTACTTGACACAGAAAGAGAAAGATGGTGAAAGAAGAAATACAAGCAGGGGGAGAGGGAGATACAGGCTTCCTGCTGAGCAGAGAGCCTGATGCGGGGCTTGATCCCAGGATCCTGGGATCACGACCTGAGCTGAAGGCAGACTCTTAAACAATGGAGCCACTCAGGTGCCCTGAAGAGAATTTAAAACAATGGTCATAAAGGTAATCACTGGACTTGAGAAAAAAATGGAGGACCCTCAGTGAGACCCTCAAAAAACAGACAGAAAGTATAAAAACGAACCAATCAGAGATGAACAACTCAGTAACTGAAATTAAAAATACCCTAGAGAGCATAAATAGTAGACTACAGGAAACAGAAAAACAGATCAGTGACCAGGAGGGCAGAATAATGGAAAACAATCATGCTGAGTGTGGGGGCTGGGGGGAATGAAAATAGACTTAGGGAACTCAGGAACACCATCAAGCAAAATAATATTCATATTACAGGGATCCTAGAAGGGGCAGAGTAAAGGGGTCAGAAAATTTATCTGAAGAAATAATAGCTGAAAGCTTCCTGAATATGGGTAAGTAAACAGAAATTCAGATCCATGAGGCATAGAGAACACCCAATAAAATCAACTTAAGGAGGTCCACACCAAGACACACAGTAATTAAAATGGCAAAAAATAGTGATCAAGAAAGAATTTTAAAATAAGCTAAAAAAAAACCAATTACATACAAGGGAAACCCCATAAGGCTATCAGCTGATTTCAGCAGAAAATTTGCAGGTCAGAGAGAGTGCATGATGTATTTTAAGAGCTGAAAGAAAAAAAACCTGTATCATCCAGCAAAGTTATTCAGAATAGAAGAAGAGATAGAGTTTCCCAGACAAACAAAAGTTAAAGGAATTCATCACTAAAACAGCCTTATAAGAAATGTTAAAGGGGACTCTGAGTAGAAAGACCATAAGCAGGAATAAAAGTAAGGAGCCCAAAAGCAGTAAGTATATCTATAAAAATCAGTTAAGAAATTCACAGAATAGAAGGATGTAAAGTGTGACACAATATACATAAAATATGAGAAGCAGAGGAGTAAAAATGTAGTGCTTTTAGGATGGGTTCCAAACGTAAGTGCCCATCAACCTAATATAGATTGCTATATGCACAAGAGGTTATATATAAACCTAAGAGTAAATCACAAATCAAAAACCAGTAATCAATATATAAAAAATAACAAGAAAGGAATCCAAATATATCCCGACAGAAAGCCAGCAAACTGTAAGAGAGCAAGAGAAAAAAGGAACACAGGAGAAAAACAATCATAAAACAGCAATAAAATAGCTAGCTATCAATAACTACTTCAAATGTAAATGGAGTAAACACTGCAATTAAAAGACAAAGGGTGATGGAATGGATAAAAAAGCAAGACCTATCTATCTGTTGCCTACATGAAACTCGTTTCAGATCTAAAGGCACATGCAGATTGAAAGTGGAGGAATAGAAAAATATGTATCATGAGAATGGAAACAAAAGGAAAATGTGCAGCAATACTTATACTGGACGAAATAGACTTTAAAACATTTAAGCCTATAACAGGAGACAAGGAAGGATACTATATAATCACAAAGGGAACAATCCAACAAGAAGACATAACAATTGTGATTATTTATGCACTCAAAAAGGGAGCACCTAAACATATAAAGCAGCTAATAACGTAAAAGAAGGAAATGATACAATACTAGCAGAGAACTTTAATACCCCACTTACATCAATGGAGAGATCATCCAAACAGAAAATCAACAAGGAAAGAGTGGCTTTAAATGACACATTGGACCAAATGGATCTAACAGATATATTCAGAACATTCCACACTAAAATGGTAGAATACACATTCTTTCTTCGAGTGCACACAGAACATTCTCTAGAGCAGATCACTGAGTCCACAAAAGAAGTCTTAACAAATTTTTAAAAGTCAAAGTCATATATGCATCTTTTCGGACCACAAATGCTATGATACCAGAAGTCAACTACAAGAAAAATCTGGAAAAAACCCCACAAATATATGGAGGTTAAAATTACATGCTACTAATAACTGAAATGGGTCAACCAAGAAATCAAAGAGGAAATAAAAAAAATACATGAAGACAAATGAAAATGAAAACAGCAGGTCCAAAATCTTTGGGATGCAGCAAAAGCAGTTCTAAGAAGGAAATTTACAGCAATAGACCTATATTAAGAAGACCTATATTAAGAAGCAAGAAAAAAAATCTCAAATAAACAATCTAACCTTACACCCAAAGAAGTAAAAAACGAACAACAAACAAAACTCAAAACCAGCAGGAGAAAGGAAATAATAAAGATTAGAGCAGAGATAAATGAAATAGAAACTAAAACAACAGAGAAAACAGATCAATGAAACCAGAAGCTGATTCTTTGAGAAGATCAGCAAATACACCTTTAGCCAGACTCATTAAAAAAAAAAAACAAAAAACCCCAAACAAAATCATAAATAACACCTGACAACAAAGAAATGACTAGGACTGTCAGAGAATATTATGAAAAATTATATGTCAACAAATTGAACAACCTAGAAGAAACAGATAAATTCCTAGAAACATATAACCTCCCAAAACGGTATCAGGAAGAAATAGAAAATTTGAATAGACTGATTACCAGCCAAGAAACTGAAGCAATAATCAAAAATTTCCAACAAACTAAAGTCCAGGACCAGATTGCTTCACAGGGGAATTCCACGTTTTATTTTTTTTTATTTACTTATTTTTAAAATGATTTACTTATTTATTTGAGAGAGATGCCACACACATGCACACAGGTGGGAGAAGCAGAGGGAGAGAGAGAAAATCTCAAGTAGACGCTCTGCTGAGTGAGGAGCCTGACGTGGGGTTTGATCTCATGACCTGAGCTGGAATCGAGACAGATGCTTAACTGACCAGGCCACTAAGGTGCCCCAAGAATTCTATCTTTTAAAGAAGAGTTGATACTTATTCTTTTATAGAATAATACTTATTCTTTTACAGAATAAGCATATAGAAAAAGGGGCGCCTGGGTGGCTCAGTGGGTTAAGCCTCTGCCTTCGGCTCAGGTCATGATCTCAGGTCCTGGGATCAAGCCCCGCACCGGGCTCTCTGCTCAGCAGGAAGCCTGCTTCTCCCTCTCTCTCTGCCTGCCTCTCTGCCTACTTGTGATCTCTGTCTAATAAATAAATAAAAATTAAAAAAATATATAGAAAAAGAATTCTTTCATAGAATACTTATTCTATTATTATAAAATAATTCTTTTATAGAATAATACTTACTCTTTTATAGAAGAAGAAGGAAAGCTTCCAAATTCATTCTATGATTCCAGAATTATCCTCATAGCAAAACCAGATAAAGACTATAAAAAAAGAGAACTCCAGACTATACATGCAAAAATCCTCTATTAGCAAGAAGAATCCAACAATACATTAAAAAAAAAATTCACCATAATCAAGTGGGATTTATTACTGGGATGAGAGGGTTGCTCAATATTCACAAATCAATCAACATGACACATCACATCAACAAGAGAGAAGATAAAAACCATATGATCATTTCAATAGTTGTAGAAAAATCATTTGACAAATACAACATCTATTTATGATAAAAACCCTCAACAAAGTGGATTTAGACGATATACCTTAACATAATAAAGACCATCTATGAAAAATCCACAGCAAACATCATACTTAATGGGGGAAAACTGAGAGCTTTTCCCCTAAGGTCATAAACAAGAGGAGGATGTCCACTGTCACCACTTTCATTCAACACAGTACGATAAGTCCTAGCCATAGGAGAAAACAAAAAGAAATAAAAGGCATCCAAATTGGTAAGGAAGAAATAAAACTTTCACTAGTTGCAGATAACATATTATATGTAGAAAACCCTAAAGGTTCTACCAAAAAACTACTAGAATAAATGAATTTAGTAAGGTCACAAGTACAAAATCAATCTACACAAATCTGCTGCATTTCTATATGCTAATAATGAAGCAGGAGAAAAAGAAATTAAGAAAACAATCCCATTTACAATTGCACCAAAGATAATAAGGTACTTAGGAATAAACTTAACCCGGGAGGTGAAAGATACGTACTATGAAAACTATAAAACATCAATGAAAGAAGTTGAAGACAACACACACAGAAAGATATTCCACACTCATGGGATTTGGAGAACAAATATTGCTCAACTGGCCATACCACCCAAAGCAATTTACAGATTTAACACAATCCCTATCAAAATACCAACAGTTCACAGCACTAGAAATAAGCAATCCTAAAATTTGCATGGAACAACAACAGACCCTGAACACCCAAAGCAATCTTGAAAAAGAACAAAACCAGAGGTTATCAGAATTCCAGGTTTCAAGTTAGACTACAAAGCTGTAGTAATCAAAAGAGTATGGCACTGGCACAAAAACAGGCACCTAGATCATCAATGCAACAGAACACAGAGCTCAAATATAAACTCATGAAGGGTACCTGGGTGGCTCAGTCAGTTAAGCCTCTCACTGTTTCAATTCAGGTCCTGAACTCAGGGTTCTGCTCTGTGCTCAGTGGGGAATCTGCTTAAAATTCTTTATCCTGTCCTCTCCCACTCTGCTCCTCTCTGCCTCACACACCTGCTCTCTGGCTCTCTCTCTCTCAAATAAATACAATAAACCTTGGAAAAAACCCCACAATTATGTGGTCAGTTAATCTTCAAGAAAGGAGGCAAGATTATGCAATGGGATAAAGACAGTCTCTTCAACAAATGGTGTCAGGAAAACTAGACAGCCACATGCAAAAGAATGAAATTGGACCACTTTCTTACACCATACATAAAAATAAACTCAAAGTGGATTAAAGACCTAAATGTGAGACCTGAAACCAAAAAAATCCTTAAAGGGAGCACAGGCAATAATTTCTCTGATATCAACCACTGCAACATTTTTCTAGATTGGTCTCCCCAGACAAGGGAAACAAAAGCAAAAATAAACCATTAGGGGGTGCCTGGGTGGCTCAGGTCTTAATCTTAGGGTCGTGAGTTCCAGCCCCATGATGGGCTCCACATTGGGTGTGGTCTACTTTTTAAAAAATAAATAAATAAAGTATTGGGACAATTAAAATACAAAGCTTCTGCACAGCAAAGGGAATAAAAAAAAAAAAAAAGATAACACAGAGAATGGGAGAGGATATCTGCAAATGACATATCTGATAAAGTGTTTAGTATCTAAAATACACAAATTATTTATAGAACTCAACACCAGAAAACCCACAAATAACAAAATTTAAAAATGGACAGAAGACATGAACAGACATTTCCCCACAGAACACATACAGATGGCCAATAGATACATGAAAAGATGCTCAACATCACTTATCATCAGGGAAATGCAGATCAAAACCACAATGAGATATCATTTCATACCTCTGAGAATGGCTAAAATAAAAACCATAAGAAGTAAGTACTGACAAGGATATGGAGAAAAAGGAACTCTTGTGTAATGTTGTTGGGGATACAATCTGGTGCAGCCACTGTGGAAAACAGCATGAAGGTTCCTCAAAAAATTACAACTAGAATTACTATATGATCCAGTAATTTCACTACTGGGTATTTAACCAAAAAATACTGAAACAGATCAAAAAAGATATATGCACCTGTATGTTTATTGAGGCATTATTTACAACAGCTGAAGTATGGAAGCACCCCAACTATCCACTGATAGATGAATAAAGAAAATGTGGTATATATATGTGTACAATAGACATTACTCAGCCATAAAAAAGAATGAAATCTTGCCATTTGCAACGAGGATGGATCTAGAGAATATCATGCTAAGTGTGAAATAAGTCTGAGAAAGACAAATACCATATGATTTCATTCATATGTGGAATTTAAGAAACAAAACAAAGTAAAAAAAGAGACAAACAAAAAAAGTCTTAACTATAGAGAGCAAACTGATGGTTCCCAGAAGGGAGGGGGGGACAGTGAAACAGGTGAAGGAGATTAACTTACTGTGACAAGCACTATGTAATATATAGAATTGTTCAATCACATATTGTACAACTGAAACTAATATAATACTTTAATTACACTGAAATTTAAATTTTAAAAAATTATGCACCTAATAAAGAGATGATCTCTAATAGTTAGGCCTTGAGAAGTATAAACTTTAGATGGGAACTGCCAGAGAATTCTCTCTTAACCTTCCTTGTTACTCAAAAGTGGGCTTTTGACATTCCCAACTGTTAGGCACTTTCCCTCCAAGGCAGGACATGACAACCAGGAAAGATCCTTCCCGGCATTGAAGGACAACACCACTAAATAGAAAAAATGAGTCTTGAACACTTGTACATTTGCTTTTAAGGAAAGATCTTGACCAAAAGGCAGAAAGTGTGAATTAATAAAAGGAAACTTAACTAAAGTGGACTGGAGATGATGGAAGGGGTTGCTGAAACAGGGAGCCATAGCATGCCATGTCAATTACAGGAAAAAATGTCAATTACAGATCCCTAATAGAAGAATCTTCAACAGGAAAGAATCAATTACAGACTCCAACAGGGAAAGACATACCACTGCCATCTCAGTTTCTTATAAGAAACTGACTATGTCAGCAGCTAAGCCAATGAGAAACCATCACCCTGAACGCTCTGCTTTTCTTATATGGACTTTCACTCAAATGGACTTTCTCCATAAAATAATATTCCTTTGTTAGATTGGCCTATGGTTTTAATTCAAGAGAGCACAGGTAGTAATTTCTGATAGCTTGCTTGTCCTTAAATTCAATTCCATTATTCCTGAATAAACCCATTTTGCTGGTAAAATAACTATTTTAAGGTTAATAGCAAAATGGGTTAGAGGATGGGTGCCTGGGTGGCTCAGTGGGTTAAGCCGCTGCCTTCGGCTCAGGTCATGATCTCGGGGTCCTGGGATAGAGTCCCATATCAGGCTCTCTGCTCAGCAGGGAGCCTGCTTCCCTCTCTCTCTCTCTGCCTGCCTCTCCATCTACTTGTGATTTCTCTCTGTCAAATAAATAAATAAAATCTTAAAAAAAAAAAAATGGGTGAGAGGAGTGAAAAAGTACAAATTTCCAGTTATAAAATGAGTAAGTCAAGGGGATGTAATGTACAGCATAATGATTAGTTAATATTGTACTGTACATTTGAAAATACCTAGGAAAGCAGATCTTGAAAGTTCTCATCACAAGGAAAAAAAAATTTCTAACTATGTGCAGTGACATATTTGAACTGTACTTATTAAGGGGATCATTTTACAATACATACAAGTCTCAAATCACTAAGTTGTACCCCTGAAACTAATACAATGTTATGTCAATTGCTCCTTAATAAAAATAAATACAAATATGTAAGTAAGTAAATAAATAATCCATTAAAAATGCAACCCTATCTTAAATTCTCTCAACCCTCTCTAATTCATCAGGAAAATCTGCCAGAAGTATCTAGCTAAATTCCCAATTAAATGCACTCTCCAACATACTCCCCAGAGTAAATAAGCTAAAGATTACAGACCATGCATAAGGTAATAAAAAGGAGGAAGGCCTAAATGTAACAAACTCTATTTCATTAGTTTACTAAAATTGTTAGTATAAATAGGCTAGTATGATTAGTAGCAGTAACAGTAAAATTTCTAAATCCCCAAATACTTGAGAACACTATTACATTTGTCTTAACGTAACTTAACATGTCATATTTATAAAATCTATGATTTTATACATCACCCATAGTATTATAAGACAAATTACGTTACTATATTTCTTACATCAAATATATATAATGTTTATACCTCACTGTTATACTTTAACTGCTTCAAACACTTACACATATGTATTTCCTAAGATTTTATTTTTAAGTAATCTCTATACCCAATGTTGGGCTTGAACTTACAACCCCAAGATCAAGAGTTACATGCTCTACTGAGCCACTCCAGCACTCCCTGAACACCTACATATTAATGTACTCAGTATACTTACCAAAGTTTATGTAAATCTTCATTACTTTTATTCCTTAACTGCTGACAGGTCCATGAAGCTCCTATTAAAATTATGAAATTCACAACATGAAAAAATATTCTAGCTATGTGCCCTGTGGCAAATTACTTAAACTCTCTAAACCTATTTGCTTATCTATAAAATACAATAGTTTTATCACATTATAGTATAAAACATAATTAGGATTAAATTGGCATTAAATTAGGTAACACACGAAAATATTAGTAATGTGACTGGCAAAAACATACAAAAAATGTTGTATTAATAAAGAATATATTTCCAAAACTTAATGCCAAAATATCTTATATAATCATAAATTAATATTCAATTATCTCTAAAAAAAGAAATCTAAAACAAACCTTAATCTCACTTCAATTAACAATTTCTTTTTTCTTTTTAAAGTATTTTTTTTATTTGTTTAGAGAGAGAACACATGTGTGCATGCAAGTGAAGGGACGGGCAGAGGGAGAAGAGAATCTAAAGACATTCCCAGCTGAAGAGCAGGAAGCCTCGACATGGGGCTCACTCTCTTGACCCTGAGATCATAATTTGAGCCAAAACTGAGAGTTGGATGCTCAAGAAACTGAGACACCCAGGTGCCCCTCAGTTAATAATTTCAACATACTGCTCTTCTAAACCTCTTGCCACCTGCCAGTCAACAATGAACTCTTTATTACATTATCCTTTTAATTTTCTTTGACATTCCCAAAGGAAAGAAAAAAACAAAATACCTAAATGATTTCCAAGGTGCATAAATAATCCCCAAATGATAAAGGGTTCAATAAATACATTTAACATTGATCAACCCAAATATCTTACCAGATTTTACTTTTTCTTCCCCCCAATTCTTTGGGTCATCAAAAAATTCTTCCAGTCCTTTCCTTGACAATGTGGTATGAAGTAATCTACACTGGTGAAAAGATGTGATATTTGGTATGTTCTTAGACAAAAGACTAAGAGAAAACCTGCAACTGAACATAGATAAACAAGTGATTAGTGTTTTACAACATTTGGATTTTATAAGCAATAACTGGAATCATTTCCTCATCTGTAATGTTAAGAAAATCAGAGTTTCTGCACAAGAAACAAACATAAAATGTTTTAGAAATTATTTTTAACACTGCATTACAGATGTTACTACCCTTTATTTTCAAAGGTTAATATATTCACATGATTTGGAGGTAATATACTGATAAAACTATATTTTTATTTATTTTTTTTTTCAAATTTTTTTTTTAAAGATTTTATTTATTTATTTGACAGAGAGAGAGAGACAGAGATCCCAAATGGGCAGAGAGGCAAAAGGAGAGAGAGGGGGAAGCAGGCTCCCGGCTGAGCAGAGAGCCTGATGCGGGGCTTGATCCCAGGATCCTGAGATCATGACCTGAGCCCAAGGCAGAGGCTTAACCCACTGAGCCACCCAGGCGCCCCTATTTTTGTTTTTTTAAAGATTTTATTTATTCATTGGACAGAGAGACAGCAAGAGAGGGAGCACAAGCAGGGAGAGTGGGAGAGAGAGAAGCAGACTTCCCACCAAACAGAAGCCCGATGCAGGGCTCAATCCCAGGACCCTGGGATCACGAACTGAGCCAAAGGCAGACGCTTAACAACTGAGCCACCCTGGTGCCCCCTATTTTTTAATTTTTTAAGTAGGCTCCAACATGGGGCTTAAACTCATGCTCTAAAGACTAAGAAAGTCAGCCCCCCCCCCCACTGATATAATTATATTCCAAAGTAACATTTTTAGGCCTTTCATACACTGATAGTGGTTCTATGAGCAGAAAAAGACATTCTGAAGGTTAATTTTACAACATATATCACAAGCTTCCATGCTTCCCCCTTCAATCCAATAATTCCTCATCTAGAAATTTCAACTAAAAATACTATAGCTGGAAACTGATAAGTAAAAATGTCTATTAAAGCATTATATGTGATATCCAAAAGTAGATAATAATGTAGGTATGCAACCAGGAAATGGTTAAAAAATTAATTGTGCGTTTGGGGGTTTTTTTTTAATTTATTTAAGAGAGAGAGTGTGTGCATGCACATAGGTACTTGTGCAGGACGAGAGGCAGAGAGAGAATCTCAAGATGACTCCATACTGAGTGTGGAGCCTGTGGGTGGGGAGAGGCAGCTCAATTCCACAACCCTAAGATCATGACCTGAGCAGAAATCAAGAGTTGGACACTCAACAGACTGAGCCACCTAGGTGCCTTAATTACTGTTCATTTCTATGACATTATTGTGCAGTAATTTAAAAATCATGGCTTTTTTTTTTTTTAAGATGTATTTGTCAGAGACACACACACACACAGAGCACATGCAAAAGAAACGATAGGCAGAGGGAGACGCAGGCTCCCCACTGAGCAAGGAGCCCAACAGAATCAATCCCAGAACCCTGGGATCGTGACCTGAGCTGATGGCAGACACTTAACTGACTGAGGCACCCAGATGTCCCTAAAAATCATATTTTTAAAGAATATTTAATAACCAGGTGAAATCACTGAAAACACAATAGCAAATTACATCACAAGTGTTGTATTCCTTCCCAAAAAAGTTAACCTGTATCTAAACACAAGGATGCAATCAGACAAATTCAAATGGAGGGATAATCTAAAAAGGCTGATTTTATAAAAAATGTTCTGGATTAAAGATAACGAAGGAGACATAACAACTAATGCCATCTGTGATTGTTGATTGGACCCTGAATAAAAAAATTAAGAAAGAAAACGAAATTAGCAAGATATTGATGACATTTCAATTTGGACTGTATGCTAGATAAAAGAACAGTAATTGTAGTATATTGATATTACATTCTCCAGCGTGATCACTGTAGTACTGTATGTAGTTAAGATAGTGCTCTTGTTCTTAGGAGATATATGCTTAAGTGTCATGATGTTTGCAATTCTGACATGCCTCAAATAGCTCAGAAAAAAAATATGAAGGCATGGAGATACAGAGACATAGAAAATGTGACAAAATTGCTAAGGATTGCTTAATGAAGATGAAGAGCATATGGTTTTTTGTCTATTCTTACAACTTCTCTGTCGGTTTGAAATTTTTAAAAATAAAAAGCTGAGGAAACAAGAATAAAGCACAAAACTGCATATATGTAAATACAATTCTGGCTTTATTCTAAAATTACATGTGTACGTTGTATATATACATTGTATGTGTATATATGCAAAATTAAAAAGAATGGAAGGAAATCTTTATGTATGAGTGGCAAAAATTATTACTTTCTTCAAAACACCTTGTCTTATTTTCCAAAGTGTCCGCAAATGAACAGGTATTCATTAATAAAAATCGTAGTTTATTTTGAAGAAAAAAGGATGATGAGGAAGAGACAACTGATCAAAGTTTGTTACAAAGTTTATCAAGTTACAACCTTTGAGTCTCTACAAAATGAAAAAAAATATTATCTCTAAGGAAAGCGTAAGCAATATTGTAGAACATAACAGACGCTCATTATTGTGCTGGATTCAAGGGCACGTACATTACTTCCTCTCAAGCCAGGCGATGGGCTCCATCACCGGAGGAGTCTGGAGCCTACTTAAAATAAATAAATAAAATAATAATTTTTTAAAAATCCGATATACCCAACGATGTATAAAATTCAACTCATTACACATAAAAGCCAAAATAAATGAAGAAACCATACACCATAAACTCTAGTTCGTCTAAAAAACAAACTCTTTCCAGAAATAATGAACATATGTAGGATGTTCCTTTTTCACACCTGCAGGGCTACTTTCCGTTCATTTGAGTTTCATTTATCCACTGAACATTATTAAACAGTCTCTTTGTGATAGACTCTGGAATTACAAAGGCCCCCTTCTTTTTCATCCATCCAAACCTGGTTCCGTTCCATAACCAAAAACTCTTCAGTGCAACTCAACCAGCCAAACGGGATGTGTCTGCACCTTTAGGTTTAATTCAACAAATACTGGGTATCCACAGACTCCGTGGACTGCGTGGTTCTCAGTAAATGACAACAAAATGTTTGAGAAAGGAACGGAAATGTCGGAGGTGGGCGACTTTTCTAAGGTCATTCCCTCCTCACGCTAGTGTTTTCGGTCTCATCCATCCGCACGACCTCTCAGTGGTTTTCAACATCTCGGCGGCCAAACAAGATCTAAAACCGGAGAGGAGAACAAGCCTACTCCTCACATCACTTACCCTGTGCTAGCTAGAGCCTGAGGACTTACTAGCGACCTGGAAGCCTTCAGGCTGGTTAAGACGTTTCGGCAAAGAACGCCGAAACTGGCCACAGCCATATTTCCACAGACGGAAGCACATCCCTTTTTCCTCCAATAACGTCACTTCCGGCGTTTTACGCCGACCGGATGGAGAAAACAGAAAGAGGCTCTGCCCTCACTCAACATGGTCACCTTCTGCCTTCGTCCTGGTTCGTAAATTGGCTCTTTCGGCTCCCGTTACTTCCCCCAGTTTGTCAACTGCCCGTAGTAGCCATGGCGGCCATGAGCTTATTGCAGCGGGTTTCGGTCACTGCAGTGGCTGCTCTCTCCGGCCGCCGGCTTGGTACTCGGCTCGGATTCGGGGGCTTCCTCACCCGTGGCTTTCCGAAGACTGTCGGTGGGTGCTAGCTTTGGGAGAAAGCGCGCTCAGGGGATGTGGGGTGAGAGATGGGAGAACTCTTCCCGGGTGACCTTGGTGAGATCTGGGAGAAATTGAGGGCCTGGGGCTTGAGAGAAGAGACGGAGCGTGGTCTTTGTGAGAAGACAAGGGTTTTTCTGAAGTAATGAGAGCGTTCGCGTTTCAGTTGTTAATTAGCATTTGTGAAGCACTTTGCCTCTCTGGCATTCCACTTGGTGCTAATTTGCGGATGAAGTAGGGGTTAAAAGGACATATAGCTGAGTCCTCTGTTTCTCAGGCACCAGATTCTTTGTATGTTCCACCCACACCACGTACTAGTCCCACAAAATTGGAAGTCACGTTGCCCAGGAGCCCACCGATGCTAAGTAATAGATAACGTAGGTGGAGAGGCTCAGGGCTCCCTCATTTAAGTAGGCACAGTGCCTTCACGATATTTTTAGGATCCATATTTCTTTCAAAACCAAAGGGGGGGGAAAACCCATGTTTTTAGGGTTAATGTTAATGATATGTGGTAATGAATCCAGCCTGGATTGTATTCGTTTGATAGCAACAGAGTCATAAAATGATAAGTTTTAATAACTTCTTAGAAAGGAAGGGGCTCATGCAGGAAAGTCGCTAGGTCCAGGAAGGGCATGGTAAGGCTAGTTGGAGCTTCTTGGAGACTGTATTGACTTATAGGAGAATGAATAATCGTAATAGCAAAGCCTCAGATGCCTTGTATTCAGTCTAATTCTTTCAAAGACTGCAAAGTACGTACAATGTTATTATCCCCATTTTACTAATAAAGGAACTGTGACTTCATTATTAGAAAAATAATGCAGTACTGCATCAAATTTAATAATAGTAACAGTAGCTAACATTTATTGAACACCTATGTGCCATGTGCCATCCCAAGATTTTTAATGTATTAATTCGTTTAATGCTCTTGGTAAAAAATATACCATAAGCTATCTGCTCTATGCAATACAAGCAGGTAGAGAGGAAGTGAAGCCAAAAAGGTCTCCACCCTCAAAATATCTGTTTATCCTTTTTCTTCTCCCAGTTTAATTTGAGTTATGTCACTTCACATGATGAAGCATTATACAGACACTTGTTGCAAAAATGATGGGAAGAACCAGTGGTATTGAACAAATTTCCAGCAGAAATTTGAACCTGTTAAAAAACTACACGTGCAAACATTTTTTGATAAATTCTGTTTGTAAGCCATTTCTGATTACAAATAATCCTCTTCATATACTTGCTGGGGATAGTATTTAATCATGCCTTGCTGGAGATAAACTCAGGTCAAATCTCATTCCCAAATCCTCTTTATACATTATTCCCCATTCATGGAATTCTGGAAGGATCTATAATCTACACCTGGGAGCAGGAAAGGATCTAATAGCTATGCTAGAGTTACTGTGTTTCAGTCTTCTACCTGCTTTCCAAGGTATTTTGCAGGTAGTCTCATCTCTCACCATGGAATAAAAGGTTTTAATTTATTACTGCTTGTGTCTGCTCCTATGAGACTGTAAGATCCAGCAGTGAAGAGAACCTTGCCTTGTTTTGTTTTGCCTGGAGCTAGACTGCCTATGTTCAAATCCTGCCTTCAGAGTTTAGTAGCTATGTGGCTTTGGGTCATCATATCTTGGAAGCCAAGTGGAAGGCAATTACTTGGAGCCTATGTTTCTTCATCTTTAAAAAAAAGAGGATGTTTATTACAACTATGCTTATATTCTGTTGACAAGAGAAATAAAATAAATCTAAACTCTTTCCTACTGACAAGAATTTATAACTGAGGGGCGCCTGGGTGGCTCAGTGGGTTAAGCCTCTGCCTTCGGCTCAGGTCATGATCTCAGGGTCCTGGGATCGAGTCCTGCATCAGGCTCTCTGCTCAGCGGGGAGCCTGCTTTCTCCTCTGCTCTCTCTGCCTGCCTCTCTGCCTACTTGTGATCTCTCTCTCTGTCATATAAATAAATAAAAAATCTTAAAAAAAAAAAAGAATTTATAACTGACAAGAATTTATACGTTTCTGCAAAAGTTTGCGTCTTTTTAGAGTGTCATTTTGAAAGGTACTTATTTTACCATAAGAACTGCTTTAAAAAAAAAAAAAAAAGAGGGTGAGTTTTAACCTACCTCATAAGAAACTTGTGAGAGAGAGTGGGAAAATCTACAGCACCTGGATTTAGAAGCATTAGCCTTCTACAGAGCTCTGTGGCTACCCCTTTCTTAAACATCTGGTACTGTCCCGTTATCTTCATTCACTGTCATTGAAAACCTTAATCAGGAGGTAAGTAGATGCAAGTATTCTATTTTATTAAATTATTTATTGTCTTATATCAAAGGATTCGAGAAATAAGCTTAAGTTCTTCCCTCAGCTGCAGGAGCTTTAACTTGAAGACTGATGTGTGCATATTATGGTTTAAAAAAACTGAGGAGAGTATTTAAATGACTATATAAACAAAAGAGTATGGAGTTAATTCAGACATAGAAGGTGAGACATTTTAACTAGATTCTGGATAGTTTTATTTTATTTTATTTTATTTTTTAAAGATTTTATTTATTTGACAGAGAGAGAAATCACAAGTAGGCGGAGAGTCAGGCAGAGAGAGAGAGAAGCAGGCTCCCGCTGAGCAAAGAGCCCGATGCGGGGCTCGATCCCAGGACACTGAGATCATGACCTGAGCCGAAGGCAGCGGCTTAATCCACTGAGCCGCCCAGGCGCCCCTGGATAGTTTTAAAATTGCAATTGGCAGAAAAGTAGAGGGTGTATTTTCTTTTTTTTTCTTTCTTTCTTTCTTTTTTTTTTTTAAAGATTTTATTTATTTGTTTGACACAGAGAGAGAGAGATCACAAGTAAGCAGAGAGGCAGGCAGAGAGAGGGGGAAGCAGGCTCCCCGCTAAGCAGAGAGCCCAATGTGGAGCTCAGTCCCAAGACATCGAGATCATGACCTGGGCTGAAGGCAGAGGCCCAAACCACGAGCCACCCAAGTGCCCCAAGGATGTATTTTCTGATAGATCTGAATGTGGGACTCTCGGGATAGGTAAGTGTTGAGAGAAAAGGCTTAAGAACGGAAAGTTGGGGTTAAATTGGAGGAGTGGAAGGACTGAATATGAAACCAAAGTATCTTAACTCTTTTGTAGGCTGCAGAGAGAGAATGTTTTAGCGGGAGAGCAACATCAGTAGTGTTTTGGGAAGATGCTTCTGAATATTGGTTGACTTCTAAGGGGGTGTTGATTACTTTAGCCAGTGAGTGAGGTGAAGACGGCATGGAAAGAAATACAAAATTTGAATCTTAGAATCAAGAGGCCTTGTCAGCTGATGAACGTGGAGTAGGTGCAAGGAAGATGAGTGAGATTTTTATCCTGGGTAATTGAGTTGGAGTCATTAACTGGGAATAGTCTGAGAATGAGAAAAAGAAAATGGCCAGTTTTCTATTATTGTCATGAAGACCCAAAATCTACCTTATCTTATTTGTTCCTTACAAATACCACAGTTGTCAAAAACATAACTTTCCTGAGGTTATTTGCATTAAAAAAAATTAGTTATTGAGGGGCGCCTGGGTGGCTCAGTGGGTTAAAGCCTCTGTCTTCGGCTCAGGTCATGATCCCAGGGTCCTGGGATCAAGCCCTGTGTTGGGCTCTCTGCTTAGCATGGAGCCTGCTTCCTTCTCTCCTTTGACCTGCTTCTCTGCCTACTTGTGATCTCCGTCTGTCAAATAAATAAAATCTTAAAAAAAAAATTTAGTTTCATAAAGCTAAATTAGTTTCATAAAGCTAAATGAAAACCTAGTTGAGAAATTTCAGGCTTTAGAGAATGGTAGAAGGTGTGTATTTTGGTGGAAGGAGAATCGAGTTCCAGAAATCCTGGCAGTCACCTGGTTGTAAGCAATGTTCACCCTAATATTTTTAGATTGTAAGCAGATGGCCTTACTATATCAATAACAAATCATGAACGTTTAGAATATTTGAAAAGAGTTTAGTGCTATGAAGTATACTTTAGAACAGCTAATAGTAATACTAGTTATTTACCACATTTAATGACAAAAATAATTATTGTTTAACATTAGGGTATTATATGTAAAAAAAGCAAGCAATTCACTTTCCTAACTGCATTAATATTACTAGAATGCAATCAGACCAAGCATTCTCCCATAGTTTTTTGTTACATTTTCCATATCTATGAATAGTGTTTTTCATAATCAGTTGTCCTTAAAACGTGCAGAGTGTCATCCGTCTCACTTTCTGTGGAGTATGTGTGTTTGTGTGTGTGTGTCTTTCTGTCTGCCTTTCTGCCTGATTGAAAAGGAAAATTGGGAGGACACTATCTCTTCTGAGTAGATTTACTTTCAGAAGGCAAGGAATGATCCTGACTAACATTTAGTTTACTTAAGAAATGTAAATTCAACAATATTTATGGGGCACCTTCCATGTGGCAGACACTAAAGATACTGTAGATAAAGTACTGAATAATCTATTCCTTCACCTGTTGGACTTCAGCAAAATAATCAGGCTTAAAAAAAAATCAGGCCTAGTGTGTATTGTTCTAAGGGAACTAACCAAATGATGTTAAGGAGGGTAAGTGGGAGGCCAGCTTTAAATAGGGTAGCCAGAGAAGACCTCTTCGAGGAGGTTACATTTGATCTTGACCCTGAAGCATGAGGTATGGAGGTAACTATTCAAAGAGCCTGGGGGAAAACCTTTCGGAAAAGAGGAAAGTAAGTCCAAAAACGTAAGTCCAAAAAAAGAGTTCTCGGAGTTGGAAGGGAATCATTCAGACTAATAAAGTCCAATGGTATGCCCTTTTGTTCTAAGATAGGCCATATGTTCAGATTCTTTGAGGAAAAGGACCTTAGAAATCCTCTAGGCCAACCCCCAGAGTATCCTTGTTACCTCCCATTGTTGATATTGAATAACTCCATAAAGGGGAACTGGAGATATAGTCCAATTTTATTTTGAACCAGTAAAATTGTTAGAAATTTGTTCCTTGTATTAAGCTGAAAATTTTTCTTTCACACATTGATCCTAGTTCTTCCTTTCAGGCCAACATAGACTAGTATAAGCCCTTTGTCATGGGACAGTCCTTTAGCTTTTTTTTTTTTCCCCTTTTGCTATTTAAAGACATTTATCTGGTTTCTACCCAGACTTCATTTTTGTAGGCCAATCCGTTTCAGTTCTTTAAGGTTCACTGTATCAGTTTCCAGGTTGTTTGCCATCCTGGTTGCTAAAATTGGAGTGTCCTCCAGATTGTTTCTCTAAAACAGTGTGCTCTGGGATGGATACACTTCTGCAGGTGTGGTTAGGAGATTGGGGTGGATGCTCCTCCTATTTTGACCCTATGCTTCTAGAACATAAGATTAAGGTTGAACTGTCTTTGGCATTCTTGGTAACAACACCACACCAATGATTCTTCTTCTTTTTTTTTTTTTTTAAAGATTTTATTTATTTATTTGACAGAGAGAGATGACAAGCAGGCAGAGAGGCAGGCACAGAGAGAGGAGGAAGCAGGCTCCCTGCCGAGCAGAGAGCTCGATGCGGGGCTCGATCCCAGGACTCTGAGATCATGACCTGAGCCGAAGGCAGTGGCTTAACCCACTGAGCCACCCAGGCACCCCCCCCAATGATTCTTCTTAAACATGTGAGCAACTTTCAGAGGATGCAGTCAGGAACTCCACTTACTCTATTTAATCCTTTTAGAATCAGCCTTTTGTAAATGTGTATGAAGAAGCAAGATGGGACTGGGGAGGGAGACATCATAAGACACTCTTAATCTCAGGAAATAAACTGAGGATTGCAGGGAGTTGGGGGGTGGGAGGGATAGGGTGGCTAGGTTATGGAAATTGGGGACGGTATGTGCTATGGTGAGTGTTGTGAATTGTGTAAGACTGATGATTCACAGACCTGTACTCTGGAAGCAAATAATACATTATATGTTAATAAAATTTAAAAAAATGAGTATGAAGACTTCTGGGATCCCACTTCATCATCAGTGTAGAAGTCACTCTGGTAGTAGTAGCTTTGTGTCATCAGGAATGTCATTTTCACCTCATCCAGGCCTTCTTGTATAGACGTCTTGACCTCTCAGGGCTGTGGAGAGAGCCTTTTGGCAGGTTACTGAATTAAGTAAGCAGCACCTTTGGGTGTAATCAATCAATCAATTACCCCTTACAAATTCACCTAAATTGCTATTTCGCTCAGCTTAATATGCACCTTCTTCATACTCCCCCATCCTCACCATCCTGTGTAAATAGGAACTCCTGGGCCTGTTTTTCTCTGACATTGCATCCTGTTTCTTCTCTGTTTTGTCCTTACAGATGTCTAATTATGTTTATTTGTTTCTCCCAGCGGGATCTATATCCCTTTGAGACTGTAGGCCTAGCATAGGACCTCTAAATAGTAGGCACTTAGATATTTATTTAATTAATGAGTGGTGTATACTGTTATCCAGCCCTTTTTCCCCCACGTAGTCCATAGAGAATTCCATTGTATCTTTCAAATTGTTTTCTGATATACATAATTACTTTGTCACATGCTCTTGTTATTTTAGAAGCCTTAATAGTATGAATTGTACCCAGTTAATTCATGCCAGCTTCTAATTCTTCTATGAATTAAGCTCCTAAATTCATTACAAGCTGCTGTAGGTGATGCCAAAATTAAGAATACAGTTCCTGTATTCTTAACTTCAAGACATTTATATTTCAATGGGACGTTTATGTTTCAGTGGGAACAGTGAAAGCAAGTATGAATATCACTAGAATATACAGCAGTTGAAAGGTGGAGATCTCACATGCTTGGAAAGAGGGCTGGTTTCTTGGAGGATAAAATGTCATCTGGGCCTAAAGAAGACATTTCAGGAGAGGGGAGGGCATTCCAGACATTTAAGCTTGAACAAAGGATACAATCTTTATGAGCTCTGTGATGACTGAAATTCCTCTAATGGAAAGTAGTTTTTATCCCACAATGACTCTCACGCGAAATTTCCTTGAATACAGTCACACTCAGCAGAAACAGTAACTTCACTTTCCCAGTAACAGTAAGATCCTTTCTTGCTTTCAGGGGAAAGGGCTTACAGAGTTGGCAGTGGTCCTTCCAGACATCCAGGAAAGGGAAATCATGTAGAAAAAAGATCAGGAGTGAAATTCTGCCTCAGTTTATCTCCAGTGAGAATTGATTACATACCATCTGAGTGAGAATATGAAGAGGATGATACTCACAATCCGAAACGTATTACCGAGTGATTTTATCGAGAAACGTATTACCGAGTGATTTTATCGAGATACGTTAGAGTGTTTACTTTTGAACAAGTTCAAATTCCTGCTGGAGATATGCTGAATAGATGTCTTTCTATCTAGTTTGCTGTGAGCTCCTAATGTATATTGTCTCATCATGTGAAATGACACAATGTAAATTAAGTTTATTTACTTAATAACTGTAGCAAATATTTATTGTAGAGGTAAACAAAGATAAGTAGCCTGCCAAGAGTATCTGACCTTCTTGCCTGCAATGGAAACAAATTCAAACAATGATTTAGATATTTCTTTAATGTTGAAAAATGGAGAGAACTATAGTTTGCAACAGTACACCAGTCTCTGTTTAAAGATAGCTACTCTGCCTTTAGTACTCAAATAAAAATATGTATTTTTATCTTAATACACATTAAACATTTATGCGTGTATATTTTCTTATAACCTGCTTTGATTTCAGAATATAACAGTATAACTTGAGCCTTGCATATAACAGGGTAGTTTAATATTTCCAGCTCCTGTGCGACATAGTGGAGACCATGGGAAAAGACTATTTATCATCAAACCATCTGCATTCTATGACAAGCGTTTTTTGAGTTTAATGGTGAGTTAAAAATTTTGCTGAACTAAACTCTTTACATACAAATAGGAATGTGGGGTTTTGGGGTTTTTTTGTCTATTTAGGGAACATCTTTCATTTTAAAAAGATGTTATTTTGTAAATTCATATTTCTTTTCTCAATTGATACTGAGATTTTGTAGTAATGTCTGATTTGTTCCTGAATTTCTTTTTAAATTAGTGAACCTTTACTTCTTCATAGAAAGGACTCATATGCATTAGAGGTAAAATTTGAGCCATTCCCTTGTTCTTAAGATTGTGGGGTTTTGAAATATAATCTGTGGTCCCTTGCACATGTACACACACACACACACACACACACACACCCCAAAATCTATAAATTATAGGACTTTGAAAATGTATTTGCTTGGGGATAGTTATCCGTATTACTTAAATATTCTTTAAATTACCAGGGAACTCACTGAAAAACTTCTTTAAGTAACTCCATTATTTTGGATTATAATTTTTTATTTCTGTATTGTTCAGGAACATTGATTTCAGAGGATCAAGTGGGCTACTGGCTGTATATTTGTATTTCAAGGTTCTATAAGGAAAAGGAGAGTCTTGGAAGATGGAAGAGTGTCTGGACTCTGCCACGCTTCTTTCAGCTGTGACCGTTTGAGCAGTGGCTGCCCTCTAGATCTCTTGCTTGCCCTTTGTGCTTAATGTCCCTCTTCATCCTCATGGTTGAGCTCCCACATTTCTTGTCATCACCAACTCAAACTTTACAGTGGTTGAAATCACTCAGATGTTTTTACCATTTTCATCTTACTACAAAAACTTCTCAACTATTATTACATTGTGTCAACCAAAAAATGAAAAACCACTTAAATAGATGTGGTATTATATAATTAATTCACCCTTACTTTTTTCTTTCATTTTTAGTGCCAAACATAGGCATCTAGAAGTTAGAGTAAAAGAAAATCTCAGAAATAATTTGGTACCACATTTCCAATTTGGCCAGTTTATTTTGTAAAATAAACTGTAAGGAAGGCAATGTAAGGAATTAAAAAATGATAGTTTGAGAGTGGGGAAAGAGAGTTAGGAAATGGTTATTTGAAAACCATTTTTTAATCTCAACAGAAATTCTACATTTTGTTGACTGGGATTCCAGTAGCCATTGGCATAACTCTGGTGAATATATTCATTGGTAAGTACCTCTCTGACTGAATTGGTAAAATTTTAAGACCTCTGTACATTAACAACAGAAGTTATGGATATTATAAAGAAAGTTATTTGTTTTTTAATCTTTTTTTCTTTTTTTTAAGATTTTATTTATTTATTTGACAGAGAGAGGGAATACAAATGAGTTAGTGGCAGGCACTGCTGAACAGGGAGCCTGATGCAGGACTTGATCCCAGGACCCTGGCATCATGACCTGAGCCAAACAAAGGCAGAGCCACCCAAGTGCCCTGAGAAAAATTATTTAAATATTAATATAGGCATGAGATTTTATTTTACAGTAACCAAATAACAATCTGCAATACTATACAATGTTTTTTTAACATTTTTTTTTTCCCTCCAAAAACCTTTAAGGTCATCAACTCTGTAGAGGCTACAAAAGGCTTCAGAAAACCTTGTTAATCTCCTCCTCATTATTTCTCCAAACCAGCTTTGACAAATCTGAATAAGGAAAATAGAGAGGTGGAAGAGAGGCTAAGTGATGGAAGAATTTTTTTTATTCTTCTTGGAACACATAAAATTATAATCTTCTAAATAATAAAGAATGAAACTATGAAAGACAGCTAACATTAGGATTCCATGGGAAATTCTGCCCAAAGTACTTCTAACATCTTGAATTCTAAAATGCTTTGTCTGGCAGTGATAGGAAAAACCAAAAGGAATGTGTTCTTTATTATATTTTGTTATACTATATAAAAACAAAGTTTGAAACTCTTATATAACGTCTGTAGGCAATGCCTTACACATAGAAGACATCTAAAAATATCTAATGAATTAAATGATTTTCAGCCACATTAAAGTGACTAAAATACAGTTGCTCCTTGATCCTTGAATAGTATTGGGGTGTCAACCCCCTGCTCAGTCAAAAATTGCATGTAATTTTTGACTCCCCGCAAAATTTTAATAATAGCCTATTGTTGACCAGAAGCCTTATCAATAACATAAAGAGTGGATTAACACATACTTTGTTTTTTTAATTATATAGTGTATTCTTATTAATAAAGTAAGCTAGAGAGGGGCACCTAGGTGGCTCAGTTGGTTAAGTGTCCACCTCTTGGTTTCAGATCAAGTCATGAT
The DNA here is from genome assembly GCF_009829155.1 of Mustela erminea. Classification (NCBI taxonomy): domain Eukaryota; kingdom Metazoa; phylum Chordata; class Mammalia; order Carnivora; family Mustelidae; genus Mustela; species Mustela erminea. The sequence continues at coordinate 118,078,935 of NC_045614.1, read as the reverse complement.
TTCATGGTTGTAAGATCCAGCCCCACATCAGGTTCGGCCACTCCCCAGCAGAGAGTCTGCTTCTCTCCTTATCCCTCTTTCTCTGCCCCTCCCCACCTATGCATATGCTCTATCTCTCAGATAAATAAAATTAAATGAAAAAGTTAAGTAAGCTAGAGAACAAATGTTACTAAGAAAATCTTAAGGAAGAGAAAATACATTTACAGTACTATACAGTAGAAAATCCCATGTGTAAGTAGACTCATGCCATTCAGACTCATGTTGTTCAAGGGTCAGCTGTGTTTTAATCTTCATTGGTACAAACAGAAGTTCCTTTAAAATCACAAGAAGTTGGTTTCTTACTTAAATGGGGAAGAATTAATATTATAAACTCCTGATACTAAAATTGGACATCACTGTTTTCTCTTATTAGGTGAAGCTGAGTTAGCAGAGATTCCAGAAGGCTACATCCCAGAACACTGGGAATATTTCAAGGTGGGTATGGGCCATTGAAAGTTACTTTCTGTTGGGTGTCTTGTCGGTGCACTGATTAATGTCTTAATTTAGCAATTACAATACTGTTTTTTATTCTTTTCGATAACAAGTAGATGATACATTTTGTCCTAACTTTTTACAAGCAACTTCTTTTGGTAATTTTCTGTGTTTTATTACTTTAATCTTCATGGTGTTTTTTTTTTTTTTAAAAGAATGACTCTGTAGTGTGTTCTTATCCTAGCAGAGTAACAGTCAGCATTTATCCTCAGTTCAATGCCTGAGGAAAGATGTTACCTGTGCTAATGCTAGCAGTTCTTTATTGAGCATCTGCTGTGTAGCAGGCATTATGGTAGTAATTTGCAAATATTCTCTTATTCCATGTGAAATGTGCTATTATTATTCCCAGTTCAGAGATGAAGAGACTGAGGCTTAAAAGAGGATAAATGACCTGTCCAAGAAGTAGGGCCAGTATTGGAACCTAGGTAGGCATGGCCCGACAGCCCATACTGTTAGTCATTTTACTATGCTATCACTGCTACTAAAACCTGAAATTAAGTCTGTTACTTGTCTTTATAAGTATTGTAGTGAGATGGCCTTGATTAAATACTATTGTGTTTTATTACCTGAATGAACTGTATTTCAGAAAAGAAATGTATCATTATCGCACCTTAAGGCAGGCCATACAGAGAGAAGGAGTGCTGAGAGAAGGAGCTTCAGTTTTTGATCACCAAACTCTGGGTTTGGTTCCTAAATCTGCCACTTAAGGTACTCCATGTAGTATAATGGCAAAAGCACAGGTTTTGGAGTTAGACAGACCTGGTTTGAGTCCAGATGCTGGCACTTAGTAACTGTATAACATTGTGCAAGTTGCTTGTCTATAAAATGGGGACAAAAATAGTATCCATGTAATGGATTAAAATTATTTAAAGTACATATAAAGTAGTTGGCATTTAGTAAATATTGGTTTAACTGAGATGGCCATTTTAAAGAATAAGAAACTGGAAGAGCAAAGTACTGTTCACAAAAATAAACAAATTTTCTCTTGTAGCATCCTATATCAAGATGGATTGCCCGAACTTTCTTTGATAGTCCTGAAAAGAATTATGAAAAAACAATGGCTATCCTTCAGGTTGAAGCTGAGAAGGCTGATTTACGGTAAAAAAAAAAAAAAAAAAAAAAAAAAAGAAAAGGGAAAAAAGGGAAAGGGAGCAAGGAAGAAAATCCTTTTTTACTGTTGCAAGCCATGAGAAAAAATTTAATAAACTATATCAGCACAGGATGCTCCATGTAGAAGATAAAGATAGGGAGGGAATAGCTTTTTTGGAGTGGAGTTTATAAGTTGGAGACTGAGAGACTATTAGTTGATAATATCTGTCAGAATAAAAGGAATTCTTTTTTAAATCCCACTCTTAAGTGCACGGCAGCCCTCCCCTCCCTCTGCCCCGTCCCCCAGTTTCCTCTCCTCTTCTACCTAGTCTCATATTTAAAAGTGACTACTATTTAGTTATTTCTTACATCTGTTGCTAAAAAAAAAAAAAAAAAAAACTCTTTGCATTAAAAATACACTAGTATTTTTATTTATAAGTATTAATACTAATACTTATCATTTATCAATGTGGGTGGAACTGGAGGGTATTATGCTGAGGGAAATAAGTCAATCAGAGTCAGTTATCACACAGTTTCACTCATATATGGAATATAAGAAACAGTGCAGAGAACCATAAGTGAAGGGAGGGAAAACTGAATGGGAAGTCATCAGAGAGGGAGAAGAACCATGAGAGACACTTAACTATAGGGAACAAACGGGGGGCTGCTGGAAGGGAGGTGGGAGGATGGGGTAATTGGGTGATGTGCATTAAGGAGGGCATGTGATTTGATGAGGCTTGGGTGTTATATGCAACTGATGAATTATTGAACACTACATCTGAAAGTAATGATATACTGTATGTTGGCTAATTGAATTTAAATAAAAAAATAAAAATATATTAACACAAATAGAATCCTCTTATAAACACTGTTTTGCACCCTGTCTTCATTTCTCTTAAATATATCTTGGTGATCTTTCTATAATAGTATATATACCCTATTTGTTTCAATGGCTGGTCATATATTTCGCTGGATGGATGTGCCTTAATTTTTTTGACTAGTCCCGTGTTGTTGGTACTTAGGTTCTTTCCAAGTTTTTTGATAATGTACATAGTGCTATGGTGAATATTCTCATACATAGATTTCCTCATACGCATGTTTATTTAGTGTATCTGAAATATAAATTCCTAGCAGTGGCACTGATAAACCAAATGGTATATGTTTTAAAATTTTTTTTAAGATTTTATTTATTTATTTGACAGAGATCACAAGTAGGCAGAGAGAGAGGAAGGGAAGCAGGCTCCCTGCCGAGCAGAGAGCGCGATGCAGGACTCCATCCCAGTACCCTGGGACCATGACCTAAGCTGAAGGCAGAGGCTTTAACCCACTGAGCCAGCCAGGTGCCCCAAATAAAATCTTATAAAAAAATAATGTTTTAGGGGCACCTGGTTCAGTGGGTTGAGACTCTGCCTTCAGCTCAGGTCATGGTCCCAGGGTACTGGGATAGAGCCCCACATCGGGCTCTCTGCCCTGCGGGGAGCCTGCTTCCTCCTCTCTCTCTCTGCTTGCCTTTCTGCCTACTTGTGATCTCTCTGTCAAATACATAAAATCTTAAAAAAAAGAAAATCCCAGAATTCCTTAGATAAAATTTCCAGACAAAACAAAGTAAAAACAAAATCAAAACCCTGACTTATATCCCCAAAGAAAAGATGCCATTGTGAGGATGGAATGAGAGTACCTACATTTTTTAAAAAGTGTATTTAGGTATTTGGAAAACTGAAGCATAAAAGAAAGATACAAAATAGAAAGGGACTTTCTCCCATAATGGCTCTCCTTAGAGATAACTATTAATTATGACCCTCCAGGTTTTTTAAACTCTCTGCATGTGTACATCTACGTAGTCACAGATGATTACTTTCTATTTTTTAATGAAATGAGAAGACGCTATACACCCTCATTTTATACCTTGCATTTTTTTTTTATTGTGTTAGTCACCATACAGTACATCATTAGTTTTGGTGTAGTGTTCCATGATTTATTATTTGGTGTAGTGATACATGCAATCTGTGCCCCATGTTATGTATCCTTTGGTCTGTTGAAGGGCATTTCTGCTCTTTCCACAGTCTGGCTATTGTGGACGTTGCTACTATAGACCCTGCATTTTTAATTTAACCATATATGAGCATCTGTATTTACTATATATAGGTTTTCCTCATTCTTTTTAACAGGTGCCTAGTAGTCTCTTACAAGGGGGAAACATTAGTCATTTCACCAGTCCTTTTGATGAGTATTTTAATATTTGATTTTGGATAATTACATTCTGATTTTTTTTTTTTTTTAAAGATTATTTATTTATTTATTTATTTAGCAAAGAGAGAGACAGCAAGAGTGGGAACACAAGCAGGGGAGATGGAAATGGAGAAGTAGGCTTCCCACCGAGGAGGGAGCCAGACGCGGGGCTCAATCCCAGGACCCTGGGATCATGACCTGAGATGAAGGCAGCTGCTTAATGGCTGAGCCCCCCAGGTGCCCCTTGGATAATTACATTCTAAAGAATAGAAAAGAAAAAGGATAATATGAAGATACATAATCCTAAAAAAAAAAAAAAAGGAAAGATGTGTACTCTCTTAGATGACAATCACAAAGGTTTGTAATTTCTCATAGACAGGAGATAGGGCTAGTGAGCTGGCTAAGGTTAATAAAGTGAATTATTTAACTGATAAATTTTCAGTCATATGAAAAATTTAATATATAATCTGTAAAAATGGAAGGAAAAAGCTTTGGTGGAGAAGAGACTTTCATTTTTTTATTTATTTTTGAAGTTTTTATCTAAATTCTAGTTAACATATAGTGTAATATTGGTTTCAGGAGTAGAATTTAGTGATTCATCACTTAGATACAGCACCTAGTGCTCAACACAAGTGCACTCCTTAGTACCCATCACTCATTTAGCCCATCCCCCACGCATCTCAGCCTCCTGCAACCCTTTTTGTTCTCTATAGTTAAGAGTCTCTTATGGTTTGCTTTGGAGAGGGACTATTTCAGGAGTATGTGGTCTCCAAGAGGTTTTCTAAAAGGCAGGAAGACAGGAAACACATTACCATTATTCATGTAAAAGTGATCTGTCCAGATAAAGAGCAGGGACAAGAGGAGAGAATAGATTATCAACTCAGGTGGTGTTCTGGTGATTAAAAACAGGATTTGTTGGCTAACTACCTAAGCAAGATAATGAAAGTCAAAAATAAGTACCAAATTTTGCTCATAGGTGCGTATCAGATATATGCATACACATGGATCTATTGAGGTACATGAATACATAAATTCTTTAGATAATACTTTACATAAAAGCAAAAGACTCTCTAGTGGTTATTCTTTATGGAGATAACTTTGCAGTTGGAGATACTGGACTCACAATATTGCTATCCTGTTTGTTACAGGTTACAGGAGCTGGAAGTGCGAAGGTTAATGCGTGCGAGAGGTGATGGTCCCTGGTATCAGTATCCGACTGTTGATAAGGCATTGATAGATTATTCTCCAAAAGCAACTCCTGACAATTAACCATTTATTTCTCTAAATACAAAGTATATTCTCTTTAGGGGAAAATTAATCAGTAAATGTATTCTGTATTTTTGCTCACATGATGAATAAAGTATCTTTCATTGCACTATTTCTCAGCATTGGTGCAGATTAAGACTTTTGTGTGGGATTTCAATTTTTTTTTAGCCTTATTGAGGCATAATTGACAAAATGAAGATATTTAAAGTGTACATTGTGTTGATTGATATACATTGTGAAAGGCAGAATAAGACTTGATTTGTGGATTTTGGCTTCCTCTAAGGTTTATCATATATTTTAAAAACTGGGGCAAATAGGAATTTATGAACTCCTAAGGATGTGACTTTGAAAGTTTAATATTTTGTCTGATAATTGAAAGTTAGAGAAGTCTAATGATGTTAAATATCAGGAAATACAGTAGTTTACATACATGTCTAGATTATCCAAAGGTGATTCAGAATTTTAAATTCTATAATTACTGAACTAACTATATAAAACATTAACATCTTAATAAACAATTTTTCAGTGAACAAATCTCAGTTGAATATTTTCATGCTTTCCGCCTTAAAACTTTTGTCTGTCCCTAAAGTGATTTTTACTGAAGTATAATAGACATACAATGTTATATTAGTTTAGATGTAGTGTAGTATATTATGCTTTTTAAATGCATACACACTTGCACCCGTTTTCTTAGATGCAATCTCTTAAGATTCCTAGAGTCCTTTTTTTGTAAATACTGGAAAAGTTGCACAAGGTAAAATGATTACTGCCAAGATTGTAAAATGTGAGTAACAGCTAAAATAATGGCTATCATTTATTAAGCATTGTTTGTCTGCTGAGCACTGTGTTAAATGATCGTATTTTTTCACAGTAATTTCAGTCACCTTATGAAGTATTATTACTTATGTTTTATGGATAAGAAATTGAAGCTCAGAGATTTTAAACATGTAATCAATATTTACAGAAGTAAATATTTACACTTCAGCTTTCACAATGACCTTTAGCTTAAAAAATCCATTGTTTTCAGGAAATATCTTTCAGTATCCTCATCCCCTGGAGGCACTTCGTGCCCTTTTTAGTCCGTCAAGATCCTTTGGAGTAGGTGCATTTTTCTTATTTCGCCAGAAGAGGGCTGCCTCACCCAACTACTTCCGGATTTTATTCGGTTTCCCTATGCAATCTAATTACCACCTCATAATTCTAACAAAGGATTTGAGGGAAGGGCATGCTGTCTCTAAGCATCTGTTACATGAATCTCTGTTTACATGAGGGCTAAGGAGAATGGAAGCAGATAGGTCTTGAGAATGGTAATTGTAGATGATGCTACATGTATGTACATTTATGTTAACACTTTTAGGAGTTTACAGGTTATTTTCTGGCATTATTAGGTTTTTCTTTATTTTCTCCTTTCTACTAATACAGATGTAAGAAAACAGAACATAGGAATATCGAAAGTATGGCAAATACTCTTAATGCCATCATCCATAAAGAAATTTGAGAAATTCAGTCTTCCTACTTTTAACATAGCTGGGATCATAAGAATTTTTTTTAGGTTTGAATGTGTTTCTTAAAGGGAAATTTTAATGTGTGTGTGTGTCTGTGTCTGTGTATGTTGATTTTTATTTAATTCTTTTGTAATTCAAATGTTTAAGCTTATTATATATTAGTATGACACAGGCAAGGGATAAAGAGGTCATCACAGTAGACATTTTTCCTCCAAAAAGTTTAGTCTTCAGAATAAATGGTAGATGTTAAAGCAGAAGTTACATGCATTGGGTTTGACAGGAAGAATGACACTATAGGATCCTGTGAGATCCCAAACTAGCTTAAGGCAAAATGGAATGATTATATGCTCATTTCATAGCATCTGGACCATACTAGACACTGAGTAAAGATCTGGTGAGTGGATGATACATGGATTTAACATTGTTTTGAGTTATCTTTATTTTTTTTTCTTCTGGGATTCTACAGAGCCCAGCATGGTGTTATAAAAAGGCATGGGCTTGCTGGAATTGAGCAGGCCTCAGACTAAATCCTGAGCTTGCTAATTGCAAGGATAGTAATGATGACTACCATCTACTTGGTATCTGCTAATGTGCCAACACTACACTAGAAACTTTAATCTTCCCTTCTATCTTATATTGGGAAATTGCCATCACTGCTTTGAGCCCTATCTCTAAAAGAAATGATGATCTTCGTATCCCAGTAGTGTTGTAAAGATTACTGGGACAATGTATGTAAAGTGCCTACTACACTAGTAGATAATAGGTGATGAAGACTTCTCTTTGCCAACTATAGATGGAAATTTCAAAAAAATTAATAAATACTCCATATTGTCTCCGCTTCACTTCAAAGAGTGGTAGAGTTACAAGTAGACAGAGCCAATGGATAATGTTTTTGACACTATTTTCAAACCATGGAAAAAGCCTAAAGATTATCCTCATTAAAAACAAATACACTTGAGGCACCTGGGTGGCTCAGTGGGTTAAAGCCTCTGCCTTCGACTCAGGTCATGATCCCAGGGTCCTGGGATCGAGCCCTACATCGAGCCCCACAGCGGGCTCTCTGCTCGGCAGCGAACCTGCTTCCCTTCCTCTCTCTTCCTGCCTCTCTGCCTATTGATGTCACTGTCTGTCAAATAAATAATAAATAAAATCTTTGAAAAAAAAAAGAAACAAAGAAATACACTCTGCTGGAGATCAAAAAAGAGTTTGCAGTAAATTCCTGGGCTCAGTCTCTTTCCTTAAATCACTATTTTTCAAGTTTCAGTCCTTGATTTTAATTTTCTATTTTGCCTCCAGGTATGGTATATACTAAATATTCTCTTTAAATTGACCTTTTTAAACTTTAAGTTGAAAAAAGAAATGTTAACATCGTGACGATGAATAGGAAATCAGCCCCTTGTCATAATTAAGAAGTAATCGCAGATATAACTATTCTATTCCCCCTAGATTCTGTTGCCCAACCAAAGTTGTGGGCCTAAGGCCTGGCTCTCTTTTTGTTGAAAATGAAGAATTTAAAAAGAAAATTAGTGTTAAAAACATGCCAGTACCAAATGGAGTCTTTCCTTGATGTAATCAAATGGAGAATTGAAAAAGCAATAACTTAGTCATGAAGTGATGAATTATATCCTCTAGTTACATGCCCACATCATAGTGGTTTTGTATTTTGTCATTTTTTATTTAAGAATAATTGGCATGCAATATTGTACTAGTTATAGGTGTATAACAGTCATTCAGTATTTATATACATTATGAAATGGTCACTGCAATAAGTCTAATTATCATCTGTCACCATTTAAAGTGGTTGCAGTATTATTGACTCTATTCCCTATGGTGTACATTATAACCCCGTGTCTTATTATAACTATAAATTAGTATTTTTTAATCCCTTTCACCTGTTTCGTCCACCACCCAACACCCTTTCCTCTTCCATCACTTTGTTTTCTGTATTTATGAGTCAGTTTCTGTTTTGTTTTTTAGATTCCACACAAAAGTGAAGTCATGGTACTTCTCTTTTTCTGTCTGACTTACTTCATTTAGCATAATACCATCTAGGTCTGTCTGTGTTGTCTTAAATGGCAAGAATTCGTCCTTTTTTATGGCTGAGTAATATTTCATTATATATAAGTGTCACATCTGCTTTATCCATTCATCATGGATGGACATTTTGGTTGCTTTCATATCTTGGCTATTGTAAATGATGCTGTGATGGCATAGTAATGCATATATCTTTTCAAATTAGTGTTTTCACTTTTTTTTGGATAAATACCTAGAAGTAGAATTGCTAGATTGTATGGTAGTTCTACATATGTCCACATTTTATAAATTTTTACATATTTTATTAAGATGGCACCACTATTGACATTGAAAAATATGTAAATAAATATCTTCTAACATATCAATTATAATTAACCTTAATTCACATTTTGATTTTTTTTAAGTTATATATTAATTGCTAAAGCATATCACTTAGCATCACATTCAGTTAATTATCTAGAAGCAAAGTTGTTCAGTACTGCACATCAGAATCCAACCACAGAATTTCTTTTTGGAAAGCATTTGAACAGAACCTACTTAGAGCCATGATCTCTTTTCTAATTCAAGCCTAATCACATATTTAGGAATTTATCTTAAGGAAATAATCCACAAAAATGAAAAAGTTATATACACTAAACTCTGAATTATAACACATATATAATGCTATATTATATATAATGCTAGATTATATATAGCATTATATAATTCTAGATTATATATACTGCTATATATTTTATATATAGTGCACTATATATATAGCTAATATATATATAGTAAATATAATGCAAGATTATATGTAATGCTAGATTATATATAATGCTATATATATAATATAGTAGAATATAGTTATATATATAATAGTGGAAAAACATATGCAATAAGTACTTAATATATTGAGAACAGTTGTTAATTTAGTAACATATCACTTGATGAAATATGAAGTAATATTATATAATATATATATTATATATATTACAATGGAATATTATGAAGCAATTAACAATTATAAAAACTGTGGCAATGAGGGGAAACAGCTATGTTAGTTAAATTACAGGTACTAGGGGCGCCTGGGTGGCTCAGTGGGTTAAGCCGCTGCCTTCGGCTCAGGTCATGATCTTAGGGTCCTGGGATCGAGTCCCGCATCGGGCTCTCTGCTCAGCGGGGAGCCTGCTTCCTTCTCTCTCTCTCTGCCTGCCTCTCAGTGTACTTGTAATTTCTCTCTGTCAAATAAGTAAATAAAATCTTTAAAAAAAAAAAAATTACAGGTACTGAAGCTGTTAGAAAACCCCCAAATATATCACAAATGCGGTGGAAGTTTACTTCTCTCTCTTTGTAGAAGTGTCAACTGGTATGGTGGCTCTCCTCCATGAAATTCCCAGGATGCTAGGCTCCTTCTAACTTGTTGCTCTACTGTTCTACACATGCGGCTTCCATTGCACGGTCCAAGATGACTAATCTAGCCTTACCTGTCATGATTAAATCCCAGCCAATGGGAAGAGGGAAATAGAAAAGTGTAACAGAAATATTCTTTCCCTCTAAATCATATGCCTGGAAATCACATGTTACTTTTGTTCCCACATTGCTGGGCAGGACTTAGTCATGTGATTATAATCAGTTTCAAGTCACATGATTATAACCAGCTAAAAATTTTGGAGAATGGATGTTGAAGGGAAAGTAGAGTCTCTGCCAATCTTCGATGTTTTATTTTTCTTTTCAATTTTTTAAAAAATTTTAAAATTTTATTTATTTGACAGAGACACAGCGAGAGAGGGAATACAAGCAGGGGAGTGGGAGAAGCAGGCTTCCCACTGAGCAGGGAGCCAGCTGCGGGCTTCCAGGACCTGGGGATCATGACTTGAGCTGAAGGCAGATGCTTAACGATGCATAATGACTGAGCCACCCAGGCTCAGCTCTTTTCAATCTTCTATAATGCTAAGTGAAAACAACAAGATGGAAGAGTAACTGCCTGCTAAACAGTAATTATGCAGTGGAGAAGTCAGGCAACACCCTGACCTGAGGAGCAAAATTGACATCACATACACAAAAGTTAACATCAGATCTGAGGGACATAAGGATGTGCCCTGTGAGGAACACGACCCAAGCAGTATGCCACCCACAAATGTTTAATCTCAATGTAATTCAATCTAATTGTAAGGAAAGATCAGCCTAACAAGAATGGTAAAGTATTTCATTTAAAGAAAATCCTGAAGTGTATTTATGAAACTATGAATGTCATAAAACACAAGGTAAGGCTGTGGAAATCTTCCACATAAAAAGCAGATGGAGAGACATGCAAGTAAATGCAATACTTGATACCGCACTGTACTTCAGCAGGAGGAAATGTTATAAAGGATATCGTCAGATCAACTGGCAAGATCATAGTATGAAAGGTGGATCAGGTGGAAGTATTACAATAGAGTGAATATAAAAAGTCGATACCACTCTGTGGTTGTATGAGAGACTATCCCCATTCTTAGGAAATAGACATATTTAAAGGTAGAAAGAAATATTTAGGGTGAAGGTGATATATGTGGTATGTGTGTGACTTACCTCAAATGGTTCAGAAAAAATATCATTTATATTTATCAATGTGTATATACATAGATACATATGTGTCTATGCATATCAATAGGAAACTATGTATATATACATGATATGAATATACATACACATACATATATGTATTATGTATGTGTATCTATATAGCTTTAGATCTGTGTGTGTGTGTGTGTGTGTGTGTGTGTGTGTGTGTTATGGGCTGAACTGTGTCTCCCCCACAATTCATATGTTGAAGTCCTAACTCCCAATACCTCAGACTATGACTATATTGAAGGTAGGGTCTTTAAAGAGGTAATTCAGTTAAAATGAGGTCACTGGTAGGCCCTAATCCAACATGACTGGTCTTCTAAGAGAAGCAGATTAGAACACACACATGTACAGAGGAAGGATCATGGGAAGATGAAGGGAAATGATGGTCATCCTCCCGCCAAGGAGGGAGGCCTCGGGAGAATCCAAACCTGCTGGCACCTCGATTATAGACTGCTGGCCTTCTGAGTTGTGAGAAAATAATTTTTGCTGTTTCAGTCCCCCAGTCTGTGCACTTTGTTCTGGCAGCCCTTGTGGACTAATGCAATATATTTGTGTATCTATGTATCTATATGTGTGTGTATATTTCATACACATATACACCCTTATATACACACAGGAATGACAGCAAATTCAAGCAAATGAAGCATAAGGATTACAGATAATCTGGGTGAAGAGTATGTGAATGTTCCTTGTACTATTATACAACTTTATTATTACTTCCAAGTTGAAAAGTTTTAAAAATAATGTCTAAAAAGTAAGTATATGTCCACCATAATTGCAAATGTGAAAAATTCCTTAAAATGAAACAAAAAAGATAAAATGATTGACTTAAGGTGGAGGATTTCTCCTCAAATATCCAACTTCTTGTGATACGGTGTTACTGTTTTTCACATTTCTTTTTTAATGAATTAGAAGTAGCTACCCCTTATTGAGTCCAATACATAGCAAACACTAATTAAACACTTTGTCTATTTAATCCTATTTATTTCTTACAATAATGTTGCAGTGTAGATTTGACTATTCTCTCTTAAATAAGAAAGCTGAGGCCCCAAAAGTTTAAATAAAGTAAGTAGCCTAAGGCTGCATCAAATAAAAGTTGTACCAGATTTTTCAAAAGGAATTAAAAATAAATAAATAAAAGCAAATCAGTCTCAGCAGGGAAGTGACAGGACTCAGCTTTGGTACATTGCAAAGTGACTTTCATTTAACCTATCTGTTCTAAGTGTCCAGTCTCCTTCTTTCCCTTGGATGTGCATAACTTATTTAATAATCCCCTATTTTTGGACATCTGTATTGCTTCTAATATCATAATTAAATTTTTCCATGCATTCTTCTTTCTTCTTTTTTTTAGCGACAGAGCATGAGCAGGTAGGGAGAGACAGAGGGAGAGATCCTAAGCAGGTTCTGCACTCAGTGCAGAGCCCCACTTGGGGCTCGATCTCACGACCCCTACATCAGGACCTGAGCAGTGTTGGATGCTTAACCAACTGTGCCACTCAGGTGTCCCTCTTTCCATGCATTCTTAATTGGTTCTTTATAATAAACTTCCAGAAGGGAGACTTTTAGCCAAAGAGTATGTTTTCAAGCTTTTGGTACATGTTTCAAAGCTGTCCTCCTGTTCATGTTGGGCCTATTCACACACCCACAGGCCTCATAAGAGAGCATCAGTTTTCTCAACTGCGAGTCTGTTGTCAGCCTGATTGTACGACTTTGTGACAGTTCCTCTCACCACTGTAATTCTCAACCTATTCTTTCACACTCAGCACAGACCTTATACCTTTGCTCAGCATTCCAGATTTCGGCATTTGACATTGTTTACTAAACCGTTTGATGTCCTCATTGAATTGCAATAAAAGATGATTAATGCCAACAAAACACGTTTCTTCAGAAAGTAGTCCTCTGTTCCCTGCCGGTATTTAAAAATCTGTCTTCCATTTCTTTGAACATGATAATCGGAGTTATTTTATAGTCTGTGTTTGAGAATTTAAGTACCTGGAGTCTCCCAGGTATGTCTTTTTGTATTGGTTGTTTCCACTTCCATCATTAATCATGCTTTTTCTTGTGTGCCTGATGTTTATTTACTGTGAGTCTTGGATTTCCCTTGCATTTGTTTCTGCCACCTGTTGCCCAAGTCATGTTGAAGACAAGATGGGAAGTAGGAGCAAGCACTGAAATCCCGGAGATGGGGATGCGAGAAGGGAAACTTCTTTTCCTTTCTTTTAAAAAATATTTTATTCATGGAGAGATGGAGAGAATCTCAAGCAGACCGCACTGAGCGTGAAGCCTAGTGCGGGGCCTGATCCCATGACCCCAAGATCACGACCCCAGCCAAAATCAAGTCAGATGCTTAACTGACTGAGCCACCCAGGCACCCCAAGAAGAGAAATTCCTAAGAAATAAAGGAAGAATCTAAGCCAATGATAAAAAGGAAATACAATGTTCTAGGAAATAATGAAAAAATAGATGCTAAAAAATATCCTGATCAGTGATAGCATTTAGGTCTTAAAAATGAGGGGAAGAGGGAGAGGTTGGAAAAAGGATACTCTCAGCAATAAGGTGAATAAAGACTGAGGATCCAATGTGTAACGAGGTGACTGTAGTTGATAACACTGTATTACACTTAAAAAATTAATAAAATAAAATAAAATAAAATAAAATAAAATAAAATAAAATAAAATAAAATGGGGGTAGGGGAAATTTCCAGGTAGAAAAATCAGATAATTTGTAAGGTAGAAACTTTAATTATCACATATTTACATGTTAAAAAAAATTGTTTCTGACTAGCCAGTCCATCCACCTTTTAATCTGTAGACATACAGAGAGAGAGAGAGAGAGAGAGAGGAGTTCACCTATTACAAACCACGGTAGTTCTGAGTGCAAAAATTTGGGATGATTTGTGTACTTTACTTCCTGTTTCGTCTCAGTGTTTTCATATTGTTTCTGTTGTTAGGACTATGATGGTGGAAAAAAAGACGTAAGAATCATCCAAGGTAGGGTTTTGCAAGGGTTAAATGACATAACACATACGTAGCCTCTGCTGTAGCTGGAGCTCTATACATTCTACTCTTTTCTTGTTTCTCTCCCTCTCTTTTCTTTCCTCTTTCCTCCTCCCCCTCCTCCTTTTATTGTCCCTTACCACCTTCTTCTCTTGAGAAATATTGATATATTTAAGCTGTTCTTGCAAACTACTTAATTTGATGTGGCTGTCAATGTGACACTGAAAATGATACAACACAGTTTATAATGGGTGACACTATGTGTATCTGTTAGAAGTTTCATTAGCACATCAACTTCCTCGTATTTTGGAGCCCTCTCCCAGTGCGGTTCTGTTATGGCATCCTTTCAGGAGGGTTTTGGAGATATCTGAGATAAAAATAAATAATAATAATAATAAATTTTAAAAATAGAGGAAGCAATGAAAGTGAGAGGAAGAAAAGGGAAGGTGCAATTCTTACATAATTTTTTTCATCCATAGACAGTATCTTTTCTTTTTTAATCTTCTGAAGACAGTCTGGAGGTGTTAACTAATTCTCTCAGGCAATAGAGGTAGGAAGTACAGCTAGATAGCCATAGCTAGGAATAGGTCACTGGCCTTCACTGTCCCAAATCAATGTCCTCTTGATTTTTATTTTGCAAATTCTCTCAAACATGATTTCCACTGGCTCCGCCCTGGTTCAGTCATTTCTTGCTTCATACCCTCTTCCAGTATCCCCCCACAGGTTCTTTCTACCAGCAGCTGTCCCCGCTGCCACCTAAGCAGCCCCATCTTCCTCAAAGGTCAGATTCGTGTCACTCTCCTACCCATCCTTTTCACTGACCCTCCCTTGCCTGTAAGGAAGAAACCCAAAGTCCTTGCCCTACTCCAATCTGCCCACAATGTCCTATTCTTTTCAGTGATAAACTTCCTGGATCCTTGATTCTTGCCAAACAAGTCTGTCCCTTAAATTTATTTTGTGCATTCCTCCAGTATGATGGTTATTATGTGTCATGCAGTTGACAATTAACCATGTGTATATTGTTCGTGGAATATTGCATCTTAGGTAGGCCAAGGGAAAATGCATGAACTTACACATTTATCAACTATATTTTGGGCATCTATGTTGCATCTGGCATGAGATGCTGGGAGACGGGAGTTGAAAAGGTAACAGGTAACGTGTAGAAGAAAGTATAGTTCCCTCTTAGAAGAGGAGTAGAAAGGAAATTCAAGTTGTATTAATTTCTTATGGCTGCTGGAACCAATGACCACAAATATAGTGGCATAAAATGACAATATATTTTTTCACAGTTCTGGAAGTCAAGCCCAAAGTCAGTATCACTGAGCTGAAGTCAAGGTGTTGCCTGGGCTTTGCTCCTATGGAGGCTCCAGGAGAGAGCCTGTCCTTGCCTCCTCCAGCTTCTGGTAGCTGCCTGCATTCACTGGCTTGTAGCCATATCACTCCAATCTTTGTCTGTGTCATCACATCGCCATTTCTTCTTCTTCTGTATGTCAAAGCTCATTCTGCCCTCGTCTTATAAGGACATTTGTGATCACATTTAGGACCCACTCAGATAATCTAATATAATCTTTCCATCTCAGGAACTTTAATCACATATATCAAGCACAAGTCTTTTTCCATGTAAGATAGTATTTATAGATTCTAGGGATTAGAACTTGAATATCTTTAAGGGGTTGTTCTTCAGCCTACTGTACAAGTCAAGAGATCATAAGAGCTTTTAATTAAGTATAATTACTTAGTACTAAATAATAAGTGATAAGAATTTTTTAAAAGTTGATCTATATTTTCTAATAGTAGCTGTATCATTTAGAAAGTGTTTTCAGGGCGCCTGGGTGGCTCAGTGGGTTAAGCCGCTGCCTTCGGCTCAGGTCATGATCTCAGGATCCTGGGATCGAGTCCCATATCGGCTCTCTGCTCAGCAGGGAACCTGCTTCCTCCTCTCTCTCTCTGCCTGCCTCTCTGCCTACTTGTGATCTCTCTCTCTGTCAAATAAATAAATAAAATCTTTAAAAAAAAAAAAAAAAAAAAAAAAAAAGAAAGTGTTTTCAGCTACTTGTAACAGAGCATCCCCCACTGACTACACCTTTCAAAAAAGATGACTTCAACAAGATAAAATTTTATTTTTCTTTTATGTAAGACCATTAAGAAGTAGGCAGCCCAGGACTGGTATATGCCTCTAAGAAACTATTAAAGACACAGTATCTTTCCATCTTTACGCTCTGTCACACCTGGATTCCGTTCTTAGGATCACTTCATTTTCCAAGATGGCTGCTGGAGCTCCAGGCATTACATCCAGTTGCCAGGCATCAGAAAGCCCTAACCTTCCACTTATATCTTAAAGTCTAGAACATACTAGAGGCACTGAGATGCAAAGTTGGAGCACTTAGTTTTCCCCCAAGCCCATTTACTGATTTATTTTTCTAAGGGAGAAGATCAGTGTCAGAAATCAATTAGCAATCTTTTCACAGTAATAAACTTTCTTAAAACCAACTTTTTTGAGCAACTTCTCTATGTAGAAGCAAGGTTTAGGTTTGGGGACACAAAAACATATTACAATGACTTCTGGCCTAATGCAACTTGCAGTCTAGTTAGGATGACAGTACATAAACAAAAGATTAAGAAAATACATACTTTAGAGTATGTATACTTTAGTAGCTAATGGGTGATATGGGCAGTAAATGTATGTGATAGGGTTTCTGAAAAATACGGGGCAAGTGGGATCCAGAGAAATTTAATGAATGAAGGAAAATATTCCAACTGGGGCTCATCATGAGCAAAAATAAAAAACACGAATGTTCATGCAGTGATCAGTGAATACTGAGTAGACCGACTTAGAGATACATACGGGGAAAAGCAGTTCCCCAAAGTAGCTTGCAGTCATTCCCACAGAGAGGAAGGAAGGAGTCAGATTTGGGGATAATGATAGAAATAATAAGGATGGTTAGCACATTCCAAGAAGTCTGCTAAGTGCTTTATGCATATTTCATATCCTTGTAGCATATTTTGCAAGATGATTATAGCAGTTATTTATGTATGTATGTATTTATCGCTGATCAGCATACCTTCTTTCTACAAAAATCTGGATCCTGAGTAGAGACACATGTGGATGGGATGAAATTATTGTCACCTCAATAGGTGGCAGCATCTGGAAAGAAGGTCTATAAGTGGCTGCCACTGTGAATTGGGACGTTTGGTTTCTGGTAGTTAAGCCTATCCTTCAGTATTGGGAATCATCCATTGGTCTTCCAAGACATTCCTTCTTAGTGCTTACGTTGGTCAGAGCTAGTATCTATTGCTTACAACAGAAGAACTCTAACTTTGTCAGTCTCGGAGAATGTGTTGCAAGCAGCAGATCCTGAAGGATATGAGGTGGTATTGGGATTGCTTTCCAGTTACAAATTGGATAGAAGGCAGTTAGATTTCCATTCAAATTTCAAGATAGAAAATAGCAGCCCATAATACTCAGCGGTGAAATAAATCAACCAACTTAGCACTTGTATTGTCTGCGACTGCGTGTCCAGAGCCATGTAGTTCTGGGGAAAGGTGGCTGCCCTAGACCCCAGGGAAAGGGAAATGTCAGGGCTCTATTTTAAAAGACATTAGATAATCTCATGCAAGGGATGGGCATGCTCAAATATTTATAGTCTTTAAGGAATAGGAGGAATCTCGAAGTATTCATGTGACCATGATAAAATGATCGCTTCCTGCTTGCAGCTCTAGAATGAGATTCCTGAAAATCAAATCAAACTTTTGAAACTGCTGTCTCACTTACTTTTTCCCACTTATTTTATGTTCAAGTTATGGCACAGATGAGAAAAAAGTAGGATCCCCATGACTGAAACAGAGAAATCTATGAGTATGTAGGAGGCTTTCCTCTTTTTTCAGTTCTGAAATCCTTCTGAACTACCCCCCCCCACCCCGCTGTCAACAAACACACTTTCCAGCCTCATTAGCTCATTTTCCATTGTCCAACCCTGCAGTGTTTTCTACTGATAACCACTTTCACTGATAACTCCACATGGTCCCTAAGAGTAGATCGCAAAATCAGAGTGGAAGGAGTTCAGCAGCTATAATCAAAGGAGTAAGAGGAATTAGCAAATTCTATAAAATAGCACAACATTTGTGGGAATGAATTCTGATGATATTTGATCAAGGAGGGCAAAATATGAATTTGGAACAGGCCTATTTGATCAATATGGATCTACCCAGCAGTCATTCTGTATAAAATATATTAGCATGGGCATGATCCTAAGCCAAACTTAGGTTGCCCAAATGCTGGCTCATGCTAGATGATGACAGTTAGGGAATCCTTGGCATAACATAGATGAAGGGACTGAAGACACAGAAATGCTGAATTTGGTCTATCAAATATGTCTCCAGAGGGGCTCAGAATCTCTCAAAGACAATTTACTAATCATTCCAGTGGCTCTGAGTGCTGCTGACAAGAGTCGGCAGCCCTAAAGTGGGCTTTCTGATTTCTGTGGGGCTGGGAGGAATCCTAGATGGATCTCAGGTGGTAGTAATTCATTGCCAAGAGCAAAGCAGGAGTTGTTATGGTAATAGGCAGCAGTCCAAACATGAACGATCTCAGGGAATGGACTAATTCACAGATAACTCTGGCTATGGTTTCTTGTGGGGCTCCCAGGAGTACATGCAGTGGGCATGCCACTAAGATATATCCCATCCTCCCCATCTAGAAGTTTAGCAAGCAAAGACCTGAATCAGGCCACCATGTTAAGTAGTCATGGTTACAGATAGGACTTAGTTGTCACCATAGAGCTTCCTGATTGAAGAGGAAGCTGGGTTCCTCAGGAAAGATGCTCCAGTATTACCAAATATGGCTATGAACCTACCTTCTGGCCGTCCCTGCAGCCACTCCCCTAGTAACTGTGCCCTGGAGAATGAGAAATACCCAAACTTTTTAGAGACTAATAGAAATACGTCTATTTCTATTTCTATTAGAAATAGAGACTAATAGAAATAGATTCTGATGGTATCTACAGCCTGGTGGAACGCCATTCCTACCTGCCAGAGGGAAGGTTTATGGGAATAGATGATATACGAGCTTCTGATCCCGCTCACCTCGTGGTAGGCACGGAGGGGCCCCAGCTCATCCTGTGGGTAGCACTCCAGTTCTTGAAAATATTATGGGAATACGTAACCTTAGCGAGTTGTAGAATCTCCATAGTGACTCCCTTACCTGTGGAGTAATCATTACTGTAGAAGAAAAGACCAAGAAGATGCCATCGATGTTCTCTTTCTCTAACAGAAGTCTAAACATGAAACACAGCTGCTCTTCAAGTGGAACTGCAGGAATCCGTGCCAGTATCAAAGACCAGGAAGACGGAACTGGGGATTGCTGTCATATTCCCTTCCCCACCCCCGTCATTTCTATTACTTTCCCCACTAGAATGGAGAATGATGGTGAACTGTGGTAAAGTTAACAAGGTGGTGATTTCAACTTGGCTGACATTCCAGAGATGATCTCCTTACCAAAGCAAATTAGTACATCTCCTGGCATTCAGGATGCAGCTACCGATCTGGTGAAGGTATTTGCTCTGTTCAGACAAACAGGTCTGCCATCACCTGGAGGATAAGCAGCACAAGTCTAAGGTCATGCCAATTCTCCAATTATGGATCATAACATATAACCTGTTAAGATCTTGACCAGGGGTTGCCAAAATTTTCCTGTAGAGAGTTGGATATGAACATCCTGGGTCCATATGGTTTCTGTAATACAAAAAGCAGTCATACACAATACAAAACACAGTCATGTAATACAAAAGCAGTCATAGACAATATGTAAATGGATGAATGTGGTTAGGTTCCAACAGAACTTTATTTACAAAAGCAAACTGCAGGCTGGATTTGGTCCACGGACTGCAGTGTGCTGACTCCCAATCTTGGCCATCAACATCTATATGACATCATATTAATACCTACAGTGATGACAATGTGCAGACAGGACCTGGAGAGCAGGAAGAGGCAGGGGTCCCGTGCCAGAGGATAAGATATATTCTGAGAAATATAGGGGCTTGCCATCCCAGTGAAATTCCTGAGGGGAGTTTGATAATAATAGAATGAAGGTCAAGTTCTTCACCTTGAGCTCCCTATCTCTAAGAATGAGGCATAGGGCACCTGAGTGGCTCAGTTGGTTAAGCAACTGCTTTTTGCTCAGGTCATGATCTCCGGGTCATGGGATGGAACCCCCCACTCTATTTTGGGCTCCTTGCTCAGCAGGGAACCTTCTTCCCCTTCTCTCTCTCTGTGATACCCCGCCCCAACTCAGGCTATGCTCTCCCTCTCTCTCTCTAATAAATTAAAAAAAGAAAAAAAGAATGAGGCACAATGTTTGATGAATTTCTTTGGATTTTGGAGCCAATATAAACCATATTTAGGTAACCTGCTTTACTAGCAAACCTGAAAAGTGGCATGTGGCCCCATGGTGTGTATATGTCTGTCTGTCTGTAGTGTGTATATATATATATTGTGTATATATGTATGTATGTATATGTGTGTGTATATATATACACGCATATATATGTATGTGTGTGTGTGTGTGTGTGTGTGTGTGTGTATATATATATATATATATATATATAAAATTTTTTTTTTTTACTGTGTTTACAACAAGGTTTTCTACACCTGAACGGAGGCCATGTCTTTTTATGTGCACATGGAAATGGTAAGTGGGCATGAGTAGGGATTATGTCAGATTGGCCTGAAAGGCTGTATGCTATGCCTACCTATCTCTATGAGTAACTCATGAGTCAGGCTTCTGGAAGAACTGTGGTGAGTATTACACATCACAAAACCCAAAAAGATGAACAGGGATCTCAGATTTACTCTCAAACTGATTAACAGTTTACCTAATCTTGACGTTAACCGTTGTTTAAGGAGTTCGTTCATTCCAGTGTGAACCTATCTTCTAGTTACGCAGATTGCCCATAAACCTAACAGAAGAACTTGCTTAGTTTTATATATGGGTGGTGAAGAGGACAGTCAAGTTAGAAAGAGGGCAGATGAAAAAGAAATTGACATAAACAGTGGTAGTGTAAAAAGTTAACATCTCTCCTTATTAAGAAAAATAAATGGATAGCTAATGCAAAACATCTAAATAACTCAGAAAAGCACAAACAACTTTGTTTTTCACTTAGAGATAACCACCATTAACATATGGCCTATTCCAATCGAACGTCTTTTCTCTGCTATGACTACGGATATATATATGTGTGTGTATGTATTTAAATAGAATATTAGTGTATATGCTCATTTATAACCTGTCCTTGAAGTTTGCATTATAGTGAACATTTTTCCATGTCAATGAATATTCTTGTATCATGTGAGTTTAGATGGTTATACAGAATTTTCTCAAATGGAAAATGTATTACATTTCCTTAAGCAGTGACCTATTGTTTTACACTTAATAACCAGTGCTTCCTGCAGAGGCTATCTGCCAGGATAGAGCATTTGAGGGCTGTGTCTCCACAACAAGCTATCACCATATACGGCTTGACTAGATCACTGCACACTATCGGAAGGCATCTGAGGTCAGGAGCTATTCCATTAATTGAAATAGTTAAGGTATCTATTTTCTCTGTAGATTTTCCCAATTCCCCCTTTTGGCATTAGTCACAGCAACATTCATGTCACGTCTTAATGTAACCTGTGTCAGTTCGGGGAACATTTGTGAAACCACGAATTTTACTTAAAAGACACAAACTGACTGCAAAACATATCTATTACAGTGTCACAGATGTGAGTCATTCACTTGCTAGGTACTTATTATTGAGTGCTTAAAATAAACAGAGCAGTACCTTTCTGGGTGGGCAATAGTCCACATTGTGGTAGGATACTAAGAGAATTAGCTTCTTTCAGAGTGTGTTATCTATATAAAGGGAAAAGATATGGAACCCTGACTAATTAAATAACGTACAAAAGACGTCATATGGCAGAAAGCTAAGATGCTTACAGGCAACAGGGGCTGGTCTGTATTTAAGATTGGTCCCCAAGGTTTGGAGCCTATATCAGAAAAGGCTTGAAAGGCTTGAGAAGATTGAAATGATAGCAGAGAGCTTTCAACCAAGGCTAGGAGACAAGCGCATTTATTCTCGGGGACAATATAATTGAGCTTACCAGAAGTAGGTGGGGGACTGAATTCTGAAAGAGTGCCAAGAGCGAGGTCCTTGGATGTGGGCTCACTTCAAAAGACATGCAAGGAGGCTTTTTTTTTTTTTTTAAAGATTTTATTTATTTATTTGACAGAGAGAGAGAGAGAGAGAGAGAGAGATCACAAGTAAGCAGAGCAGCAGGCGGGGTGGGGGGGAGCAGGCTTCCCATTGAGCAGAGAGCCCAATGCGGGGTTCGATCCCAGGACCCTGAGATCAGGACCTGAGTAGAAGGCAGAGGCTTAACACACTGAGCCACCCAGGGGCCCTGTGAGGAGGCTTTTGAGCAGCAGGGTGATGTGGTGACCTCAACACTTGATGTGGCAAAAGTTAGTTCTTAGTCTTAGGTCTTCTGACATCTCTTTAGCAAGACTATGGGCTTGTGTTGGAAGTGAGAATTGTTTACCCATCCTCGCTTTATTCCTGCTCTTTCATCAAGGTATGCATGTAGAAACCCGTCCGTTAGTCAGATTGTCTGGTTGAACTTCACGCAGTGGCAGTGTTGGAGTCAATGAGGTTTCATCTGGAGCACCCTTACTGCTAATTGGAAACTTATTCCGATAAAGTAGTCTTTATGTAGAATTTGCAAAATTTAGTCAAATAGTTCCAGTAATTGAACCAGATTTTTCCCCCTAAAATGGCATGATGAAGACATTGTTTAAATTCATTCAAGTTTCTCTAACTTTTTGTCTCAATAAGTTTTTGTATTACAGGGGTGCCTGGGTAGCTCAGATGATTACGACTCTCCCTCTGGCTCAGGTCATAATCTCTGGGTCCTGGGATTGATTACCCCATGGAGCCCCCACATCTGCTCCCAGCTCAGTGGAGAATTTGCTTCTCTCCCTCTGCCTCTCACCCTGCTTATGATCTCTCTTTCTCTGTCTCAAATGAATAAATAAATTTTAAAGATCTTTTAAAAAAATGCTTCTATTACAAAACAAACATAAGATCTTTGAAGAAATTTTGAAAATTTTATAACCAAATTCTAAACATGACCATTTAAATTTTACATGTCTTTCCAGTCTTATCAAAATGTGTGTTGATTTTTACCCAGCTCAGTATTGTATAAGCATTGTAAGCATGTGAGACTAATATACTACAAACGTGTTAACTGGTTATTGAATTTAGAGTGTTTGCATAATTGAGTTTTAATTATTTTTTAAAACAACACTTGCACATAATAAAAATGTAAATAGTACAGAAAGGTAAAGACTGGCAGTAGGTTCCTCTCTACTCTCAGGCTTTGTGTTCCTCTCCACAGAGCCTGATTGACATTAGTTTCTTACGTAGTCTTTTAGAGACATCTTAAGGCTAAACACACACACACACACACACACACACACGCACGCGCGCGCGCGCGCACAATGTAGCCTCTGTGTGTGTATGTATGTGTGTGTAAATAAATACAATATTTACCATAGATACAACCAATTGGACAGAACACCTGTGGCATCCTGGGTGTACCAGAGTGCCTTGCATGCATTCCTTGCTTTTACACGTGGATTTTCACTTTGCTTTTCTCATCTATTGGAAATTTCATCTATGGGGAAACTGCTCCACATCAGCTCTCACCAGGTGCTTCATTCTTCTTAACAGTGCTATATTTTAACCACTTCCTACACAGGCACCTTCAGGCTATTCCCAGTCTTTTGTTACTATAAACAATGTTCTAACAAGAATCCTTACACAGTGTGAAGTTATCTGTAACATAATTGTCCAGATGAGGACTTGCTGGGGAAACAGTGTATGCATATAAAATTAAAGTTGATACTGTTACTGTTTACTATTTTTATTCCCACCAACAATATGAAAGCCTATTTCCCATAGGTAGGCCAACTCAACATAATCTTAATCAGTCCGAAGGGTGAAAAACGGTGTCTCGATTTACACTGCATTTAATCTAGAAATATTTTGAACTGTACGTTTTGAATGTCGTTGAAAAAACTTTTTCTTTGTAATTGGGCAAGCAAGCATCATCGGTGAACCTGAACGTGAGGTGTGCTTGAGCCTTGCTGGACAGGATGAAAATTTAGGAGGGCAGGGCAAGAGAGGGGCTCATCTTCCTACTTCACATCAGATTCTAGGTACCCTTGCCATCTCCCAGCGGAAACCGGCACATCTGCAGAAGCAGGCAGAGTTGCAGAGATAATGGGAGGGAGAAAATGATTTTAAAGACAGTCTGATTTGTTTAGGAGAGTCTTACAGAAACCAACAATTTTATTCACTATTTTTTGTCATTACTGCGTTCCATTAATTGGCAGGAATCCGTGGGTACCCTGTCCTTTCCATTGGGTATAGTTAGGAAACCTCAGCGGAATTGAACCTGTGTTTTAAGAATTTTTTGGAGAAAATGAGAGTACGCTGTGTTGCAAGCTTTGTTCGGCAAATTATTCACCTCCCCCCTACCCCATTCATTGTTTATTTTGAGGAACTGGACCTGCAACACAGGAAATCGTGTGTCTGAATAAGATGCTCAAATCAGGCTGTTCAACGTACGACGTGGAGCCTCGCACAAATCAAGCAAAATACGTTCCAAAGAGAAAAATATAAAGCTACTCCCCGCGCGAAAAAGATCTTGATCCTCCTCACTATACGTAAGAAGGAAATCTGTATTACTGCAAAAATCTACATCCATCCTCACTGGATCCTATTCTATTCTCTTTTAATAAGCTTTAGATGTTTAAAAAAAAAAAGTGGGGAACAAGGTTTAGTGAGGGTAACACCTAAGTGCACAGCGCAAATTTAGATTTGGGCCCGACGCTGTGCAATCCAGATTTGCACATCGAGTCCCACCCCTACCCAGGCGGGGGAAGTCCCCGCTTTTATCTGCAGTTGTTTTAAAATCAAGCGGTTTTTAAACCCCCAAATCCTGCTCTTTGTGTTAGCTGCCTCGGAGTTGCCCTTTCGCAACCTATCGATCTAGGGTCGAAAACACCGTGGGGGTGCCCCACCGCAGCCCGCCGTCGGGGGCTAGGGGAGCACCCAGCTCGCTGCCAGCTCCCATGCCGGGGGTGGGGGGCTCGTTCGCCGCCCCCCGCGCCCCCCGCCGAGCCGGATCCCGGCGCAGGGCCCCTCTCCAGCGCCCCCTCCCCGGCGCGCTGCGGCTGGTGCTCCCCAGCGCCCCGCCTGACGCTGCAGCTGGGCCGGCGATTCGCCATTGGATTAAAAATAGCAGCGTCCCCCACACCCCCGCCCGCCCGCCCGCCCCAGGCCCCCGGTGCCCGTTCCCGCCCCGCGGCCCTCTCCGCCCGCCAGCCCCGGCTCGGCTCGCGTCGCCCGCGCAGCCCGCCTCCGCCGCCGCCGCCGCTGCGGGCAGACCCAGCGCTCCGGCCCGACCCGGCTCGGCTCCGCTCGGGTGCACGCCGCGGCCATGCAGCGCCGGGGCGCCCTGTTCGGCATGCCGGGCGGCAGCGGCAGCAGGAAGATGGCTGCAGGAGACATCGGCGAGCTGCTGGTGCCTCACATGCCCACGATCCGCGTGCCCAGGTCGGGGGACAGGGTGTACAAGAACGAGTGCGCCTTCTCGTACGACTCCCCCGTAAGTGAGGCTCGGCGGCGTTCGCGGCGCCTCGGGGGAGGGTCGCGGTGCCCGCGGCCTGTGGCGGCCGCGAGCCGCGGCACTGGGCGGCACGTGAAGCCGGGGGAGAAGATGCGCAGTGGCAGCCCGGGACCTCCTCCCCCGGCGGCGGAGTTGGCTCCGGGGCGCTGCAGTTCGGCAGAGGCTTGGGAGCGCCTCCTGCGTGCGGGGCGCTGCTTTCCCCGAGGCTGCTGCAGCTGAAGACCGGGGCGCCGCGGGGTTTGCTCCGCCAGCCTTCCCAGGCTGACAGGGCCCCAGGTCCCAGCTGCCCGGCCCCAGCCCCGCCACCGTTTGAAAGACAGATCCAATGGAAGAGCTCCCCGAGCTCAGCCGCGCGTTGCGGATGGTTTGCGTCCTCCCTGGGGGCGAGAGCGGAGGGCGGCTGGGTGGACCGCATCGATCCCCACCCCCCCGCCCCCGACACACACAGCCCTTCTTTTTCTGGGACCGTTTGCTTTGCCCGGGGACTCCCACTCCTGGGCAATTCTGATGTCCTCGCTGGGCTTTTCTTCCTCCACTTTTCGTTGCTCCCCACTCCTGTTATTCCCGTTAGACTGTCAGAAGAAAAACCTTCGGGTCCCTCCAGCGGGGCTGCAAATAGGGGGTCTGCTGGATTACTACGGTTTCTTTCCATCGTTCCCCTTACTGCTCTATGTGCATCGCCTGGGCTGAAATGCATTAGTATAAATTATTAAAAGTTTAGCCGCGGGTTGTGACCTGAGACCGGAGGGGGGAAGTTACGACAGATCACCGCCTTCCACCCCGGGCGGTTGGTGGTGTTTTTCACCAGGTGGCATGTATATGTGCGACAAGGAAAAGGAGGGTGAATGTCCCTTTCCAGAGTCAGATGGGCTTCAAAGTGACTCAGCTGTCTGGCGTTTATCATGTCTTTTTGAGGACCAGGTTATTTTTATCCACCCACTTTAGATCTCATGTGTCACCCGGCAGATCTCAATGCAACCGGGAGGTGCATGGATTAGAGGGACTGAGGCAGGTTTCAAACAATAGTCTGTCACATTTTACTCCCATTTATGTAGAGTATTGTTGGAGGGGGAAAAAAAAAAAGCCCAAACGAGAGACAAATTTTCCAAATTCATTGTCTGCTAGATTGATATTGACTGATTTCAAAGCGTTTTTGTTCGTTATATACTAGAGTCCCAGAATTTGTATCCTCCCTCCGATATTCGGCTTTTCTTTTATGTTAATTCCGGATCATTTGGGGGATAAAAATTTAACTTTTTTGATTACTTACTTTCTTTCAAAAGGTCTAAGTGGAATGAGATGGTTGTATTTATATACTTAGTATATTATGATCACACTCCTTAAAGTGACTGTCAGGAGTGTCATTGAATTGTATTCTCCACAGAGTATTTGAAAATGCCATTTTCAGATTTTGTGTCCAGTGATGGGTAGGTTCCCACTAGTAACTCCTAAGGGTGGAGAGGACTGATGGTCTTAACTAACTTAAGCAAGTCATAGATTGGGAAGTCCAGGAAACGGGAGAAAGAAAGTGGCCTAGTCTTTTAGAATAGTACAACGTGTGGAGTGGGTGAAACTACTTTTTCTATGTTTGATCAGGGCTGCTCTTCAACTTTGTTATTGGAAATCTTTACCGTATCATAAAATATGTGGTAGGTGTGAAATAAAGCTGATTATTTTAATTCACTTCCACAAATAGTTACTGGGAGTTAATGGTGTGCCAAACACTATTCTAGAAGCATCATGTCCAGCATAAAATGATGATTTCATTCATATTGCAGTAGTTCCTTTGGGAGACTGGGCTTATTTACAAGGCCGATGAATCAGTGTATTTCATTATCTATGAGGAGAAAGAGAAAGAAGGTTTTATAACAAATTATATTAAAGCACAGTGTGTGATCGTGGGAGATCTTTCCCTATGGTACTTAACACTTCATCATGAATCAGATACGGGTTCTTGAGCACCTACTATGTGCCAGCTCATACAC